>NW_027362952.1:0-2400000 GCF_046119375.1 Phyllobates terribilis | reverse complement strand
GTTATTATCCATTATTGTGGAGAAGATTTGTGCGGAGCGTCCACCATTTACCTGCTGTGGAATGTCCTAATGTTCCATAGCGAGAAACTGCAAGTGCTCAGTCACTATGGAGCCAACAACGGCAGCCATGACCCTGTGTAGATTGTACACAGTGACTGTGAGCTCTGATGTCATAATGGCCGACCATCACTAGTGATGTCATCATGGAATCTTGTGATGGAATCTTATAGAGGCTGCTCTGCACAAATACATGCTGCCAAGCAATATTTAAAGTGTGTGGGGGCTCATGCTGTATATAGGGGGCTATGTGAGGGCTCAGCTATTTATAGCGGGCTATGTGGGGGCTCATACTGTATATAGAGGGCTATGTGAGGGCTCAGCTATTTATAGCGGGCTATGTGAGGGCTCATACTGTATATAGAGGGCTTTGTGAGGGCTCAGCTATTTATAGCGGGCTATGTGGGGGCTCATACTGTATATAGAGGGCTTTGTGAGGGCTCAGCTATTTATAGCGGGCTATGTGGGGGCTCATACTGTATATAGAGGGCTATGTGAGGGCTCAGCTATTTATAGCGGGCTATGTGAGGGCTCGTGCTGTATATAGGGGGCTATGTGAGGGCTCAGCTATTTATAGCGGGCTATGTGAGGGCTCATACTGCATATAGAGGGCTATGTGAGAACTAGGCTGTATATAGTGAGCTATGTGAGGGCTCATACTCTAAATAGGATTCTGTTTGTGAGCTCATACTGTACATTGGGGCTATGTATAGGCTCTTACTGTATATAGGGGGACTGTGTGTGGGCTTTTACTGTATATAGGGGCTGTGCGTGGGCTCTAACTGTATGTAGAGGGCTATGTGCGGGCTCATACAGTATATAAAAGGCTGTGCTTGGCTTATACAATATTTAAGGGGATGTCAATTCACTTAATTCTGCTCAATATTAAGTGAAACAGTTAATAATATAAAATATAATTCATATGTTAATATTGAGCAGAATTAATTTCAGCCTATTGATTCGGCCTACACAACAGTCACATTTCTCATGTGGCCCCTCAGTAATATTACTTTCCCACCCCTGCTCTATTATGTATAGCGCTCTGTTATGTGTAGTGCACCCGAGCACCTGCATGTTAATCGCGTGACTTATCACATGATCTATCAAAGGCAATCTTGTGACATGTCATGTGATACATCGGGTGCTGGGAGCCCACGGCTCCTAAACTGCCCAGGGCCCTGGCTACTCTTAATACGTTCCTGCTTCTATCCCACCATTATTATCCATTATTGAGAAGTTTTATGCGGAGCGTCCGCCACTTACCTGCTGTAGTAATGTCCTGATGTTCTGAGGTAAATCCGTCAGATACTCTGAGGTGAGATGACCTCGGTGGTATTTGGTCAGGCAGTCTCTTACGAGCTCCATCACCAGCCGGTGAGTGAAGCTGAGGACGCCATCGGGTGGTAGAAGCACAATCTCAGGGCGATTGGTGGTAAGAATCTCCCATAGAGCTTCTACTTGAAGATTGTCCAAAAGTAATTCAGCCATAGAAGCTGCAAGTGCGATCAGTCACTATATATAATAGCGAGAAACTGCAAGTGCGCTCAGTCACTATGGGATAGCGAGAAACTGCAAGTGCGATCAGTCACTATAGAATAGCGAGAAACTGCAAGTGCTCTCAGTCACTATGAAGCCAACAAAGGCAGCCGTGAACCTGTGTACATTGTATATATAGTGACTGTGAGCCGTGATGTCATAATGGCCAACCATGACCTGTGATGTCATCATGGAATCTTGTGATGGAATCTTCAAGGGGTGGCTCTGCATAAATTCATGCTGACTAACAATATGCTGTTTTGGCCGTCCTCTTTTATTTACAATTACAACACAACCAGGATAAGGGAATGTGCACACGTTTCATTTTTGCAGCATTTTTTTCTGCATCAAAAACCAGGTTGTGCACAAGAAAAACACTGCTTATAATCCACACTTATTTGCTGTCTTTTTGCAGTGTTCATACTTGTGGGTTTTTGTTTATTCATTTGAATGGGTGAAAAATGCTGCAAAACCCCTGAAAGAATTAACATACTGCAAATTTTTAAGAAAACGCAAGAAAAAAATCGCAGCATGTGAATGAGACTTTAAAAATGTCATTCACCAAGCCGGTACTGTAAAAATCATGTGAAAAAACGCTACTTGTGAACAGTCCCCAAAGATATTACTCAGTGATATTATGGGAAATATTGTGTATATTTATTCCTCACGTGTCTTTTTTTTTACCATAGAACATTTAATTTACCTCATTGGTTGCAGAGATTACGACTAACAAATGTGACAAATATTGAAGAATTAATGATAAGTGACCCAAGTGATCAATCATTTACGTCATTAATGGTGATGGGCGAGCACTAAAATGCTCGGGTGCTCGATGCTCGGGTCGAGCACATTGGAATACTCGGCTGCTCGACCCGAGCAATGAGCCCAATGTAAGTCTATGGGAAACTCGAGCATTTTTCAGGCGGCTCCCCCCGGCGGTCTGCAGAGGGCCTAAAAATTGCCCAAATCGATGGGAACAGTGCTCAAATGACATGGGAACAGCATGGGGAAGACCCCTGGAAGCATTTCTGACTCCCAGGTCACTGCTGTCAACAACGTTGTCAAAAGTATTTACGCCACTTTTACGGACTCACAATAAAACATACAAAAACGAAACCAAAATGGATTTTCCTGGGAAGTATGTTAAGGAACATCCTTTCCAGGGTTATGACTTGTATATAAGGGAAAATAAATAACCAAAAACAAAAATACTCCTCCACACCTTGGGCTATGTTCACACGTAGCGTTTTTGATGCGTTTTTGCACTTTTGCATTGCTTTCAACCAACACAAATGCATTCACCAGGAAATGTCATTTTAACATTTTACAACCTTATCTGGCCATGTGGTGTGTGACACGTCATCAGACACATGCATACAGTGCTGAAAAGACATGGGAACAGCATGGAAGCATCTCTGACTCCCAGGTCACTGCCTAAAAGTGTGCCCATCATAAGAGATGCTTGGCGCATGCGAAGATGCCTCCCGCCATGGACCTGTCGTTACAGACTTGCAACAATCACCGTCCACGTCCTTGTCCCTCCTCAGCGTTCAGTTCCTTGGAATGCAAGTGCAAGTATGCAGGCAGCCACCAACCTACCCACCGGCTGCAATACTATACTGACAAATTTTTGACAGCTACTTGCACTTGAAATGTAGCCTTTTAGGCTCGTGGAGGCGGAAGCTTTTCATAACCTCATGTCGGCGGCGGCCGGGTGTCCATACTCTTTCCCCAGCCACCACTATATTTCCCGGTATCGCCTCTGCCTTCCACAAGCACGGGTCCCACAACATTACCCGTGCCCTCCCCAGTGCACTTACTGGGAAGGACCGCCTAACCACAAACATGTGGACAGGTGAACGTGGCCAGGGACGGTACATAGCCAGTCCACAACTTTTTTTTGCCGACAGTTGTATTTAGCTCGGTGAAAGGACTGGCATAGAGGGAAACCGTATCTACCCTGGGTGTCATTTCTCCCAGGAAGTCCTGTAATTCAGCTTGTTGCAGAAGCAATGGCAGTCCGTCCAACATCAACTCGCACTTGTCAGTGGTGCTTTGACACACACACATCTTTCTTTTCGCATTTTATTTCTTGAATACAGAGTTGGACAATGGCCTGATCTGTAATGCTTTTTGAGAAATAACATGCATAAGCATGGCCGATCCACATTAAAAAAGCAGTCACAGAATGTCCGGAAACCTTCCCCCACAATTTTATTAGCCAGGGCAGCTTTTCGGCAGGGTTGGACGGGCCCACTAGAGAACCGGAGACTACTCCGGCGGGCCCTGGCTTCTCCTTCTGGAGAGTTCATAGTGCCGAGGTGAGGCCATGATGATGATAGAGGCCACCATCTGCTTAGTTTTCTGTTACTTGAAATGCAAGTGCAAGTATGCAGCCATCCACCCACCCACAGGCCGCAACACTAAACTGCCAGATTTCTGGGCAGCTGCTTGCACTTGAAATATGGCTTTTTAAGCTCGTGGAGTCGGAAGCTGTCCACAATCTTATGGCGGCGGCGACTGGGTATCTATACTCGGTCCCCAGCCGCCATTATTTTTTCCGGTATTGTCGCCACCTTCCACAAGCATGGGTCCCACAAAATTACCCGTGCCCTCCCCAGTGGAAGGACTGCCTAACCACAAACACGTGGACAGGTGAATGTGGCCAGAGACGGTACGGAGCCAGTCCACAACTTTTTTTGCTGAGAGTTGTATTTAGCTCGGTGAAAAGACTGGCATAGAGGGGAACATCATACTGTGTGTGGGGGAATGTACTGTGGGGGCATCATACTGTGTGGGGGGAATGTACTGTGGGGACATCATACTGTGTGTGTGGGGGAATGTACTGTGGGGACACCATACTGTGTGTGGGGGGGAAATGTACTGTGGGGACATCATACTGTGTGGGGGGAATGTACTGTGGGGGCATCATACTGTGTGTGAAGGAATGTACTGTGGGGGCATCATACTGTGTGTGGGGGAATTATACAGTGTGTTGGGGGAATGTACTGTGGGGGCATCATACTGTGTATGTGTGGGAATGTACTGTGGGGGCATCATACTGTGTGTGGGGAGGAATGTACTGTGGGGAATCATACTGTCTGTGGGGGGAATGTACTGTGGGGACATCATACTGTGTGTGGGGGAATGTACTGTGGGGACATCATATTGTGTGTGGGGGGAATGTACTGTGGGGGTATCATACTGTGTGTGGGGGAATGTACTGTGGGGACATCATACTGTGTGTGGGGGAAATGTACTGTGGGAGCATCATACTGTGTGTGGGGGGGAATGTACTGTGGGGACATCATACTGTGTGTGGAGAATGTCCTGTGGGGACATCATACTTTGTGTGGGGGGATGTACTGTTTGGACATCATACTGAGTGTGGGGGAATTTACTGTGGGTTCATCATACTGTGTGTGAGAATTTACTGTGGGGACATCATGCTGTGTAGGGGCATTATAATGTGTGTGAGGGGGAATATACTGTGGGGGCATCATACTGAGTGTGTGGGGGGAATGTACTGTGGGGACATCATACTGTGTGTGGAGGAATCTATTGTGGGGACATCATACTTTATGGGGAGGAATGTACTGTGGGGGCATTATACTGTGTGTGTGAGGGAATGTACTGTGGGGGCATCATACTGTGTGTGGGGAGGAATGTACTGTGGGGCCATCATACTGTGTGTGGGGGGATGTACTGTGGGGGCATCATACTGTGTGTGTGAGGGAATGTACTGTGGGGGCATCATACTGTGTGTGTGAGGGAATGTACTGTGGGGGCATCATACTGTGTGTGGGGAGGAATGTACTGTGGGGCCATCATACTGTGTGTGGGGGGGGGGATGTACTGTGAGGACATCATACTGTGTGTGGGGGGGAATGTACTGTGGGGACATCATACTGTGTGTGGTGGAATGTACTGTGGGGGCATCATAATGTGTGTGTGAAGAGCTGTTTATCATCGTACAATGATTGAATAACGGGAGCAGATGATTTATAAAAAGCACTGAATTATATGGTGTGGATTTGCTGCTACTGTGTCACCCCAGGCCTGGATGCCACAAACTTGTAAGGCTGTGTCTGAGAGCAGGAGGGAGGTACTCTGGTCATGGACCATTAGCATGCAGCACCTCCTGTCCCAGGCCAGTAGGGGGAGCAGGCTGCCCCTATAAAAGCTGGTACTGAGGGCAGGGTTAGGGAGACCAGGACCCACTTCTGAAGCATCCAGAAGGGTTCCCAGAAGAGAGGGACAGGTCAGCGGCAGCTGAGGAGTCCAGGAGGCTAAGGAGGAACAGCAAGCCAGGGACAGAGGCGACGAGAGCTGGTCCTGGCTGAGAGAGAACAACATACCGGACACTGGGATCCGAGGCTGTCAGAATTGCAAGTCCTGCAGCAGATCATCTACTTGCGAGGGATTTTAGGTCCCTTGGCCTAAGAAGCCTGGAAGCTCCGCCACACAGAGGGACCGGTACAGCACAGACAAGCTATAGGTACCTAGGGCCCGAGTCGCAAGCCATACAGGCGTAGTACACGGCCAACTCAGGGACGTGGGCTATCATACCACTAAAGGGGGAGATAGTCAGCAAGGGCAGAGAGAGAACGGTAGGCCTACCCACTCACCCTGACCAGTGGAGCTCGCCCGAATGCCCTCAGACACCCAGGTCCATTCCTCCCTGTACTCCTGGTGGGTCTGTGATAAGATCTGCAGTAAAAGACCCTGGACTGCATTATTGGACTCTGTGTGATTACTGCTGCGCCTGCACCATCACCCCCAGCATCCTATTACACTGCCCTGAGGCTACACTCCTCCCATGGGGAGTTGTACTATTCCCTGCTGCACCCCCAACACCAGCCTCAGCGGTCTGCCCCGCAGCAGCGGTCCTCCCTGACCGCAATCCACAGGTGGCGTAGTCGGACTTTCAAAACCTACAAATACACTGCCACAGCATTTGGTCTGACCACCCTGAGCCACGGGACCGGGTCGCCACTACTACTCCCAGCATTGCCCTGTTGTCTGGTTCCGAGAGCCCCACGGCCCAGGGGGCGAGTCACTACAAGTAAGGATAGACGATACAATAAGCTCTATCGTAATATGTAGCAGCGAGTCAGCGGAATGTATCAATTCTAATATTGAGCAGAATTGATTTCAGCCTGTTGATTTTTCCCTCCAGAACAGTGGAGGGCTCCTCGGGAAAATAAATTGGCCATCCCTGGTATAACGTAATACTAAAATCTCACATTTTATGAGAGAAAACTGTATTTTATAACGATGCTTCCGTACATAAATCGAGAGAACTTCTTTTCATCAGACGACCCCTTTATCACCTATCCAAGGTGATCGGTGGTGTCCAACAGCTTAGAGCGGCACTGATGGGCAGAATGCGGCACTTTTATCACTTTTGGAATTGGGCAGCGGTGCACATGCTCAGTCTGACCTCCATTCTTGCCCTTTGGGGCTGCAGAGCGCTCTGCTTTTTCCAACAGCTCCATTGAGAATGAATGGATCAGTGGTCGGGCATCCAACCAGACGCTCCATTTTGTAACAGGGATAGAAATAGATGAGAAGATGCACTTAACTGTTTGGCCGCAGCAAGAGTGCATCGAGTGCCTGTGCTTGGTTTGAACAGTCATTCTGTGCTGACAGAGTCCCTTTAAGGCCTCAAACCTATTAGATAATTGTCAGCCCTACATTGTTTCTGGGCAGACAGTTACACAAGATTATGTCCCATTTCATGAAGATTGGCCTTTTACACGCCTGTTTTAGTGAAGGATTAGCTGGAAAAACCTGCGGCGCTGTTAAGCCTCTCCCCAAGAAGCTCCGCAAGGCTTCAAAATTTTGCCGGTGCTGGTCAAGACTGGTGGACACATGGGAAAAGTCAAATTTTGGCAAAGTTGAATAATCTGCATTGTGTGTAATATTTTATGATACAATAAATGATTAGAAAAATGCAAGTTTTATTAATGAGAAAAAAACTGAACTTTGCAGAATTTGTTGGCGACATAGAAATATGTAAAAAATATAAAAGTGTAAAATTTTTTTTACAATTTTTGATGCTTACATTAAAAACTTGAGCAATTCCCCCAAAAATCATTAGAGCCATGAAATCAATACATATACAGATGAAACCAGAAGTTTCCATCCACTATATAAAGAGACACATCTGCATGTTTTTATCAATATCTGACATGAAATCAGAATAAACCTTTCCCGTTTTAGGACAATTAGGATTACCATCATTTTTGATATTTTCCAAATGCCAGAATAATGAGAGAGAGAGAATGTTTTAAGGCATTTTTATTACTTACTGCAAAGTCTTAACATTATTCTAATCCCCAATCAGTCTGCATATTTGTTCACTACACAATAGAATCCCATAATTTCTGCCTATTCACATCTTAGTATTATGTATGATCAGGTTAGAGTGTATGGCTGCTGAGCGCTAGCATTTATGGGCGCCTCCCCCTGACCTTGGCTGTTTCTGGCTCTTAGACCCTGCTGGCACGCACTGCCGTCATGTCCGTGACTGCACTGCCGGCTTGCGGGTCAAATGCCAGAAGCCGCAGAGTCACATGTATTGGGGCGGGCACAGAATGTCTCACGCCGTATACCAGCCAGAACACATACCGGAAAGTCAGGTGACACACTTTTTCTCTCCGGCTCGGTTCATGATTGGATTAGGCTCCCTATATAACATCTGGCGTTCCCCTCCCTGGCACGACCCCTGAGGAAGTGTTGATGAAACGCGCGTCGGGGTGGAGGGACGCGTGCTTACCCTGCCTAGAAGCTGCCATTCTAACCAGGTATTTCTTTCTCATGATGTGTTGAGCTGTTTTGTCTATTTGTGGACAGTGCCACTATTACACTATAGTTATTCTATGGGACCGTACCCAGCCTCTTTTATGTACCCAGTCTCCCCTGATAGATATACTAACATTATTAACTGCTATATGCATTAGTTTCTTTGAGGCTGGAAACAATACGTTATATTTATCTAAGCACTTTGCACTTTTTTTCTGGACAGTCGACTCTATATCATCATATGCACTGCCGCTTTACATTTTATAGGCGTATCTCAAACTCATCAGTGATAGTCTAGTGACCGTTATAATAGCATATGCATTTCTTTCTTTCTATTTTTGCCACATGAGCGGTTATTCAGGTTGAAATGTTTTGCAATGCATTTGTATAGTCACATTATTTCAGTAATGGGGTAATATATGGTTATTACTCTTGCTGCGCAGATATAGAATCATAGAATCATAGAATGGTAGAGTTGGAAGGGACCTCCTGGGTCATCTGGTTCAACCCCCTGCTCAAAGCAGGATTCACTAGATCATCTCAGACAGATGTCTGTCCAGCCTCTGTTTGAAGACGTCCATTGAAGGGGAACTCACCACCTCTCGTGGCAGCCTGTTCCACTCATTAATCACCCTAACTGTCAAAAAGTTTTTTCTAATATCTAATCTGTGTCTCCTCCCATTTAGTTTCATCCCATTGCTTCTAGTCTTTCCTTGTGAAAATGAGAATAAAGATGATCCTTCTACAATGTGACAGCCTTGACATATTTGTAGACAGCTATTAAGTCTCCTCTCAGTCTTCTTTTTTGCAAGCTAAACATTCCCAAATCCTGCAACCGTTCCTCATAGGACATGGTTTGCAGACCAGTCACCATTCTGGTCGCTCTTCTCTGAACTTGCTCCAGTTTGTCTATGTCTTTTTTAAAATGTGGTGCCCAAAACTGTACACAGTATTCCAGATGAGGTCTGACCAAAGAGGAGTAAAGACCGATAATGACTTCACGTGATCTAGACTGTATGCTTCTGTTAATACATCCCAGAATTGTATTTGCCTTTTTTGCTGCTGCATCACACTGTTGACTCATGTTCAGTCTATGATCTATTAGTATACCTAAGTCTTTTTCACATGTACTGTTGCTTAGCTCTATTCCTCCCATTCTGTATATGCTTTTTTCATTTTTATTGCCCAGATGTAGTACTTTGCATTTTTCCCTGTTAAAAAACATTCTGTTGGTTGCTGCCCACTGCTCCAGTTTATTTAAGTCTTTTTGAATCCTCTCTCTCTCTTCTCTAGTATTAGCTATCCCTCCTAGCTTTGTGTCATCAGCAAATTTAATCAGTTTACCCTCAATTCCTTCAGGAATAGGGTACAGCATTTGTTTGTCCCTCACATTTGAGGCTCCTGGTATTTTAATTATTGTTATTTTATGTTCTAATAAAATTATATTGTTAATATTATTTGAAGTGTTCATGTTTTTGTTTATCCTACCAGGGTTCTGGTTATAGCAGAATCAATTTTTGATATATATAAAGTCAAAAGTTTACATACATTTCATTAGTATTTGGTACCATCACCCTTAAACTGAATGACTTGGGTCAAACTTTTGGGATATCCTTCCACAAGCTTCTCACAATAGTTGGTCGGAATTTGGACCCATTCCTCCTGGCAAAACTGGTGTAACAGATCCAGGTTTGTAGGTCGCCTTGCTCGCAGCAAGAGTGCCCATAAATTTTCAATAGGATTGCAATCAGAGCTTTGTGATGGCCACGCCAAAACATTGACTTTGTTATTCTTAAGCCACTTTGTTCCCATTTTGTCAATATGTGACACCCCAGGGGTCTGGTTGCCACAGTGATAGAGATATTACGTCTGAGAGCAGGTGGGAGGTCTCTTGGTCAGGAATCCTATGCATGCCACACCTCCTGCCCAGTCCTGGGAGGGGAAGGACTTCCCCTATATAAACCTGGGGCTGAGGCAGGGTTGGGGAGTTCAGAGGGAGAGTTCAGCCAGGAGGGCTGACAGGGAGCTGTGGCTCCGGCTGGGCCCAGCTCCTGGGCCATGCCAGAAGTAGAGACAGAGAAGAGAAGCAGCTATGGGAAGAAACAACAGGAGCTCTGTGGGAGCAGTGTTACAAGGAGTCAGGGGCTGGCAGCTGCAGAGCTCGCCCTGACTGAGAAGATTTCTTACCGGACCCGGAGTCCGAGGCTGTGGGGACTAACTCCTACCCAGCAGCAGAATCCGTCAGGCAGGGGATTTCAGGTCCTCTGGCCAAGAAACCCGAAGGCACGGTCACACGCATGGGACCAGCACCGCCGTCGTGGAGCGGAAGCTACTAGAAGGCCCCGAGTCACCGGCCATACGGGTGAGCACCACACGGTACACTCAGGGACGTGGGCTACTTATACCCGCCTCTAGCAAGGTAGCCAGAAGAGTACAGTTAGTTTGGGAGGCCTACAACTCCGCCTGGTCAGGGGAGATCCCATCTGCTCAAGGACTGACCAGGCCCCAATCGCTAGCCAGTACTCCGGGAGGGTCTATCTTTGTCTCCAGTAAAGACCCTGAACTACACCGTACCGTCTCCGAGTGGTTCCTGCTACCCCCATCATCCACGTCGGCTGCCCTGAGGCCATACCCCTCCCGTTGGGGGTTATACTATCACGCTGCACAATCCTACCACCGGCCTCAGCGGTCTGCCCTGCAGCAGCAGCTCCTTAGCTGTACTCAACGGGTGGCGTAGTCGTCCAACATCTACCGCTGATACAGCGCCACTTAGTCTGACTCCCTGGGCACGGACCGGGTCACCGCCACGAGACTACAACCCTCAACAGATCCGGCTCCGGGTAAGCTCCCGCGTGCGCAACGCTGCGCGACACCGGCCCAGGGGTGCGTCAACTTTTGGCGTAGTCGGCAGGATCTCGTGCCCGCAACCACCGGGTACTGCGTGCCTGAAAAAGACTGTTCAAACTTACCAGTGGTGAAGATTCCCGCCATCCGGCGCCATCTTCTGTCTTCTTCCCGCCATCCGCGAAGTTTTCCCGCCATCCGGCGCCATCTTCTGCCTTCTTCCCGCCATCCGTGGAGTTTTCCCGCCGTTGGACGCCATCTTGAAGACGCCGCGCGGGAAGAAGAGGGGCGTGGACTCCGAAAGCGCGCGAGAACTGAAGCCCCGCCTCACGTCCGGACGTTGCGTAAGGTCCTGGAAGGAGCCCAGCAGACGCCGACGTCACAGGAGCGCGACGGAAGGTCCTCAACCCTGACGATCCACTGCGGAGCCGCGGCCTACGGAAGAGGATCATCGCAAGGTAGGCCACGGTCCACTAGGGGGGAGAAGGATGTCGGATACGGAGGAGAGCTTCACCGCTTCAACCCCCGCCAGCGCCACCGCTGTTGCGGTCATGCCTTTCACCATGCCCTATATCCCGGGGGCAGCCTGGCTACCCCAGTACTCAGGGGAGTCACATACCCTGCATGACTTTAGAGAAAAGCTGGATAGCCTCTTCCAGGTGTATCCCCTCACAGAGGAGCAAAACGTGAGCATCCTGGTGGCCCAATTAACCGGGGCAGCCCAAAGGGAGGTAAAGTCCTGGCCACCTGGGAGGAGGACTGTCGCAGAGATACTAACCCAGCTAACCGAGGAGGAGCTGCAGTACTACCAATACGAGGAAAGCCAAGAGGACCCGGACGGGTCTGAGGACTACCCTCAGGAGGGAGCACAAAGAGGACATAGCTACTGAAGGGAAGTAGCGTGAATAAAGAGCTGTAAATAGTTACCCGTAAGGGTACAAGGACTGCTGCTAATTAAAATATGGTCCCCGTTGGGATTAGTGAATTGTTCCCCATGTGCCCCTATCTTAAACCAGGCTGAGGACTGTGAGCAGCCATTCCTTATCCCCACTGGCCGAGGACTGAGAGCGGCCATATCCTGTAAATAATTATGTGTTTCTAGTAATTTATGGGAGTCTTTGGTGGATTTACCGGGAATCCTTTGTACATGGTTGGAGCGTAACCCAGGAATGGACTAAAGACTGTTAAGGACTCGGGGCAGGACAGACCCCTACCTGGTTACGTCTCCCTGTTTTGGTGAAATGGACACCTTGCTTTTCTTCAAAAACTGCACCCGGTTGCGGACACGCCGTGACCATCTTTATGTGTTTTTCTTATTGTATTATTATTGTTTATACCTTGTTATGTTTTTCTAAAAATATGTTTAGTCCCGGAGTACTAAATTTCACTAGGGGGGAATGTGACACCCCAGGGGTCTGGTTGCCACAGTGATAGAGATATTACGTCTGAGAGCAGGTGGGAGGTCTCTTGGTCAGGAATCCTATGCATGCCACACCTCCTGCCCAGTCCTGGGAGGGGAAGGACTTCCCCTATATAAACCTGGGGCTGAGGCAGGGTTGGGGAGTTCAGAGGGAGAGTTCAGCCAGGAGGGCTGACAGGGAGCTGTGGCTCCGGCTGGGCCCAGCTCCTGGGCCATGCCAGAAGAAGAGACAGAGAAGAGAAGCAGCTATGGGAAGAAACAACAGGAGCTCTGTGGGAGCAGTGTTACAAGGAGTCAGGGGCTGGCAGCTGCAGAGCTCGCCCTGACTGAGAAGATTTCTTACCGGACCCGGAGTCCGAGGCTGTGGGGACTAACTCCTACCCAGCAGCAGAATCCGTCAGGCAGGGGATTTCAGGTCCTCTGGCCAAGAAACCCGAAGGCACGGTCACACGCATGGGACCAGCACCGCCGTCGTGGAGCGGAAGCTACTAGAAGGCCCCGAGTCACCGGCCATACGGGTGAGCACCACACGGTACACTCAGGGACGTGGGCTACTTATACCCGCCTCTAGCAAGGTAGCCAGAAGAGTACAGTTAGTTTGGGAGGCCTACAACTCCGCCTGGTCAGGGGAGATCCCATCTGCTCAAGGACTGACCAGGCCCCAATCGCTAGCCAGTACTCCGGGAGGGTCTATCTTTGTCTCCAGTAAAGACCCTGAACTACACCGTACCGTCTCCGAGTGGTTCCTGCTACCCCCATCATCCACGTCGGCTGCCCTGAGGCCATACCCCTCCCGTTGGGGGTTATACTATCACGCTGCACAATCCTACCACCGGCCTCAGCGGTCTGCCCTGCAGCAGCAGCTCCTTAGCTGTACTCAACGGGTGGCATAGTCGTCCAACATCTACCGCTGATACAGCGCCACTTAGTCTGACTCCCTGGGCACGGACCGGGTCACCGCCACGAGACTACAACCCTCAACAGATCCGGCTCCGGGTAAGCTCCCGCGTGCGCAACGCTGCGCGACACCGGCCCAGGGGTGCGTCAAATATGCTTCGGGTCATTGTCCATTTGGAATACCCATTTCCGCCCAAGCTTTAACTTCCTGGCTGATGTCTTGAGATGTTGCTTCAGTATTGCCACATAATCTTCTTTTCTCATGGTGTCATCTATTTAGTGAAGTGAACCAGTCCCTCCTGCAGCAAATCAACCCCAGATCATGATGCTGCCACCCCCATGTTTCACAGTTGGGATGGTGTTCTTTGGCTTCCAAGCTTCTCCCTTTTTCCTCCAAACGTAGCGATGGTCATTATGCCAAAAAAGTTCAATTTTAGTTTCATCAGACCACAGACATGTCTCCAAAAATTAAGGTCTTTGTTCCTGTGTGCATTTGCAAACATTAATTTGGCTTTTTTATGTTTCTTTTGGAGTAATGGCTTCTTCCTGGCAGAGTGGCCTTTCAGCCCATGTTAATACAGTACTCGTTTCACTGTGGTTATTGACACAATCTTACCAGCTTCCGCCATCATCTTCACAAGGTCTCTTGCTTTTGTCCTTGGGTTGATATGCACATGTCGGACCAAAGCACGTTCATCTCTGGGACACAGAACCCGTCTCCTTCCTGAGCGATAAGATGGCAGTACATTCCCATCTTGTTTGTACTTGCGTATAATTGTTTGTACAGATGAACGAGGCACCGTCAGGTATCTTGAAATTGTATCTAAGGATGAGTCAGACTTGTGCAAGTCCACAATTCTCTTCCTGATATCTTCGCTGATTTCTTTAGACTTTCCCATGATACTACAGAAATAAGCAGTGTGTTTCAGGTGTGCATTAAAATACATCTACACGTGTGTCTCTAATTAACTCAGATGTTGCCAAAAAAACTATTAGAAGCTTCCAAACACATTACATCATCATATGGGCAGTCCAGAATTGTTTAAAGGCATAGTAATCTTAGTGTGTGTAAACTTTTGACTTTGCAGTAAGTAATAAAAATGACTTAAACATTCTCTCTCTCTCTCATTATTCTGGCATTTGGCAAATTTTAAAAATTATGGTAATCCTAATTGACCTAAAACGGGAAAGGTTTATTCTGATTTCATGTCAGATATTGAGAAAAACATGCAGATGTGTCTTTTTATATAGTGTATGTAAACTTCTGGTTTCAACTGTGTGTGTGTGTGTATGTATATATGTATATATTACACATACAGTTATGGCCGAAAGTGTTCACTCCCTTGAAATTGTTTCAGAAAATGAAGTATTTCTCCCAATTATTGCAGTTACATCTGTTTTGCTATACACACTTTATTTTCTTTGTGTGTATTGCAACAACACAAAAAAAGCAGAAAAAAAGGCAAATTGGACATAATTTCACACACAGCCCCAAAAATGGTCTGAAGAAAATTGTTGGCACCCTCAACTTTAATATTTGGTTGCTCACCCTTTGGAATAAAATAACTGCAATCAATCGCTTCCTATAACCATCAACAAGCTTCTTACACCTCTCAGCTGGAATTTTGACCACTCTTCTTTTGTAAACTGCTCCATGTCTCTCATAGTTGCTGCTACTTCATACCTCTCCAGCGCTATGTTTCCATCCATTTCTGCGGGCTTCTTGAAGTATGTTTTGGGTCATTCTCCTGGAAGAACCATGACCTAGGACGCAAACCCAGCTTTCTGACACTGGGCACTACATTGCGACCCAAAATCCGTTGGTAATCTTCAGATTTCATGATGCCTTGCACACAGTCAAGGCACCCAGTGCATGAGGCAGCAAAACAACCACAAAACGTCTTTGAACTTACACCATATTTGACTGTAGGTAGTGTGTTCTTTTCTTTGTAGGCATTATTCCATTTTCCGTAAACAGTAGAATGATGTGCTTTACCAAAAAGCTCTGTCTTGGTCTCATCTGTCGAAAAGATGCGTTCCCAGAAGGATTTTGGCTTGCATACATTTTGGCACACTTCAGTGTAGCTTTTTATGTCTCTGTGTCAGCAGTGGGGTTCTCTTGGGTCTCCTGCCTTAGCGCTTATTTGCGCTAACACTGATGCACCCTGAGCTTGCAGGACAACTTTGAATTTCTTTGGAACTTGATTGGCACTGCTTATCCATCATCCGGACTATCCTGCGTTGCAACCTTTCATCAATTTTTCTCTTCCATCCACGTCCAGGGAGATTAGCTACAGTGCCATGACTTGTAAGCTTCTTAATTATGTTTCGCACCGTGGACAAAGGGACATCAAAATCTCTGGAGATGGAATTGTAACTTTGAGATTGTTGATATTTTTCAACAATTTTGGTTCTCAAGTACTCAGACAGTTCTCTTCTCTTTCTGTTCTCCATACTTAGTGTGGCACACACAGACACAATGCAAAGATTGAGTCAACTTCTCCACTTTTTATCTGGTTTCAGGTGTGATTTTCATATTGCTCACACCTGTTACTTGCCACAGGTTAGTTTGAATGAGCATCACATGCTTGAAACAAAGTTGTTCACCCACAATTTTGGAAAGGTGCTATCAATTTTGTCCTGCCCATTTTTGGGGTTTTGTATGAAATGATGTCCAATTTGCCTTTTTTCCTTTTGTTTGTTTTTTTCTTTTGTTCCAATACACACAAAGAATATTAAACATGTGTATAACAAAACATGTGTAATTGCAATAATTTTCTGGGAGAAATACTTCACTTTCTGGAACAATTTCAAGATTGCCAACACTTTCGGCCGTGGCCATATATAGTAGCTGAGTACAGGCGGCTGCTGGGGCCCCTGATACCATTACTATGTGGCCCTTACACCTGATATACAGTGGTGGCCAAAAGTATTGGCACCCCTGCAATTCTGTCAGATAATACTCAGTTTCTTCCTGAAAATGATTGCAATCACAAATTCTTTGGTATTATTATCTTCATTTTATTTTCTTGCAAAGAAAATACACAAAAGAGAATGAAACAAAAATCAAATCAATGATCATTTCACACAAAACTCCAAAAATGGGCCAGACAAAAGTATTGGCACCCTCAGTCTAATACTTGGTTGCACAACCTTTAGCCAAAATAACTGCGAACAACCGCTTCCGGTAACCATCAATGAGTTTCTTACAATGCTCTGCTGGAATTGTAGACCATTCTTCTTTGGCAAACTGCTCCAGGTCCCTGATATTTGAAGGGTGCCTTCTCCAAACTGCCATTTTGAGATCTCTCCACAGGTGTTCTATGGGATTCAGGTCTGGACTCATTGCTGGCCACCTTAGAAGTCTCCAGTGCTTTCTCTAAAACCATTTTATAGTGCTTTTGGAAGTGTGTTTTGGGTCATTGTCCTGCTGGAAGACCCATGACCTCTGAGGGAGACCCAGGTTTCTCACACTGGGCCCTACATTATGCTGCAAACTTTGTTGGTAGTCTTCAGACTTCATAATGCCATGCACACGGTCAATCAGTCCAGTGCCAGAGGCAGCAAAGCAACCCCAAAACATCAGGGAACCTCCGCCATGTTTGACTGTAGGGACCGTGTTCTTTTCTTTGAATGCCTCTTTTTTTTCCCTGTACACTCTATGTTGATGCTTTTTCCCAAAAAGCTCTACTTTTGTCTCATCTGACAAAAGAACATTCTTCCAAAACGTTTTAGGCTTTCTCAGGTAAGTTTTGGCAAACTGCAGCCTGGCTTTTTTATGTCTCGGGGTAAGAAGTGGGGTCTTCCTGGGTATCCTACCATACAGTCCCTTTTCATTCAGACGCCGACGGATAGTACGGGTTGACACTGTTGTACCCTCGGACTGCAGGGCAGCTTGAACTTGTTTGGATGTTAGTCGAGGTTCTTTATCCACCATCCGCACAATCTTGCGTTGAAATCTCTTGTCAATTTTTCTTTTCCGTCCACATCTAGATAGGTTAGCCACAGTGCCATGGGCTTTACACTTCTTGATGACACTGCGCACGGAAGACACAGGAACATTCAGGTCTTTGGAGATGGACTTGTAGCCTTGAGATTGCTCATGCTTCCTCACAATTTGGTTTCTCAAGTCCTCAGACAGTTCTTTTGTCTTCTTTCTTTTCTCCATGCTCAATGTGGTACACACAAGGACACAGGACAGAGGCTGAGTCAACTTTAATCTGTTAGAACCCTCCTGTTAGTTTTTGCTATCTTGTGTTTTGCGGTCACGTGACTAGCTGCCTATATATTCCAGCTCCGCCCTTCTGGCTTTGCTGGACTTCAGTGTTTTTTGCCTGTCTCTCTAGCCAGGTGCTTCGGTGCCTATCTCTGTCTAGTTTGCTTGGTCCTCTGGACCTCTAGTACTTTTTGTTCAGTTTGTATTTTTGCTCTGCAACAACTTCTGTTAGGAGGATTCCATTTTTTGTCCCAGTCCTTAGCTCTTTTAGGGACCCCTCCCTTTATTCTATAGGTCTCTGTTCAGACTAGCCGAGGACGAAAGCGGGTCTGTTCACAAGGAACAGGCTGCCCGCTACATCGTAGGGATTCAGCTTAGTCTTACTGTAGGGACAGCTTTTCCCTTTCTTTCCTTAGTTTATGTTGCAGATCATAACATAATCCATGTTAACTGGCTGCAAGTGTGATTTAGTTATTGCCAATTGTATCCAATTTGGCTTTAGGACAATTCTTTTTGTGTTTTTTCATTGAAGACAAATTAAATGAAGATAATAAGACCAAAGAATTTGTGATTGCAATCATTTTCAGGAAGAAACTGAGTATTATCTGACAGAATTGCAATGGTGCCAATACTTTTGGCCACCACTGTATAGGAGCTGAGTACAGGCGGCTGCTGGGGCCCCTGATACCATTACTATGTGGCCCTTACACCTGATATATAGGAGCTGAGTACAGGCGGCTGCCGGGGCCCCTGATACCATTACTATGTGGCCATTACACCTGATATATAGGAGCTGAGTACAGGCGGCTGCTGGGGCCCCTGATACCATTACTATGTGGCCCTTACACCTGATATATAAGGGCTGAGTACAGGCGGCTGCTGGGGCCCCTGATACCATTACTATGTGGCCCTTACACCTGATATATAGGAGCTGAGTACAGGCGGCTGCCGGGGCCCCTGATACCATTACTATGTGGCCCTTACACCTGATATATAGGAGCTGAGTACAGGCGGCTGCTGGGGCCCCTGATACCATTACTATGTGGCCCTTACACCTGATATATAAGGGCTGAGTACAGGCGGCTGCTGGGGCCCCTTATACCATTACTATGTGGCCCTTACACCTGATATATAGGAGCTGAGTACAGGCGGCTGCTGGGGCCCCTGATACCATTACTATGTGGCCCTTACACCTGATATATAGGAGCTGAGTACAGGCGGCTGCTGGGGCCCCTGATACCATTACTATGTGGCCCTTACACCTGATATATAGGAGCTGAGTACAGGCGGCTGCCGGGGCCCCTGATACCATTACTATGTGGCCCTTACACCTGATATATAGGAGCTGAGTACAGGCGGCTGCTGGGGCCCCTGATACCATTACTATGTGGCCCTTACACCTGATATATAGGAGCTGAGTACAGGCGGCTGCTGGGGCCCCTGATACCATTACTATGTGGCCCTTACACCTGATATATAGGAGCTGAGTACATCCGGCTGCCGGGGCCCCTGATACCATTACACTGGTGCCTTGTTATTAGGTCAATTCCATTATAAAACATTGTATCCATCATTGTTGAGCTCTGCTGGGACTCTGTATCCCGCCTGCATTGCATAATGGGGCCCCTGAATACTCTGCACATAAGGGCCCATAGCTCTAATTATGTTGTTTGCAATAGTCGCCCTCCTGCCACCCTGTAATATCGGGTCCCTGCCTGGTGTGCCCCCTATGACTTAATGTCCCCCTGTACGACAGAGGGCACATTCACTCTGTCTGGACCATTATAGTCTATGGCCACGTCAGATCATATGCCCGAATCCCGTTCAGGTAAAGGCTGCAGCCACCGCAGCCATGCTGCCTTCAGTGCCCCGCTCCTCCGCCACTGCCATTCCCCCCACCACCCAGAGCCACAGTATATATATATATATATATATATATATATATATATATATATATATATACACTACTCAAAAAATAAAGGGAACCCTTAAACAACAGAATATAACTCCAAGTAAATCAAACTTCTGTGAAATCAAACTGTCCACTTAGGAAGCAACACTGATTGACAATCAATTTCACATGCTGTTGTGCAAATGGAATAGACAATAGATGGAAATTATTGGCAATTATCAAAACACTCTCAATAAAGGAGTGGTTCTGCAGGTGGGGACCACAGACAACATCTCAGTACCAATGCTTTCTGGCTGATGTTTTGGTCACTTTTGAATGTTGGTTGTGCTTTCACACTCGTGGTAGCTTGAGATGGACTCTACAACCCACAGAAGTTGCTCAGGTAGTGCAGCTCTTCCAGGATGGCACATCAATGCGAGCTGTGGAAAGAAGGTTTGCTGTGTCTGTCAGCGTAGTGTCCAGAGGCTGGAGGCACTACCAGGAGACAGGCCAGTACACCAGGAGACGTGGAGGGAGCCGTAGGAGGGCAACAACCCAGCAGCAGGACCGCTACCTCCGCCTTTGTGCAAGGAGGAACAGGAGGATCACTGCCAAAGCCCTGCAAAATGACCTCCAGCTGACCACAAATGTGGATGTGTCTGCAAAAACGGTTAGAAACCAACTCCATAAGGGTGGTATGAGGGCCCGACGTCCACAGATGGGGGTTGTACTCACAGCCCAACACCGTGCAGGACGCTTGGCATTTGCCACAGAACACCAGGATTGGCAAAGTGGCAACTGGCGCCCTGTGCTCTTCACAGATGAAAGCAGGTTCACACTGAGCACATGTGACAGACGTGACAGAGTCTGGAGACACCGTGGAGAACGATCTGCTGCCTGCAACATCCTTCAGCATGACCGGTTTGGCAGTAGGTGAGTAATGGTGTGGGGTGGCATTTCTTTGGAGGGCCGCACAGCCCTCCATTTGCTCGCCAGAGGTAGCCTGACTGCCATTAAGTACTGAGATGAGATCCTCAGACCCCTTGTGAGACCATATGCTGGTGCGGTTGGCCCTGGGTTCCTCCTAATGCAGGACAATGCCAGACCTCATGTGGCTGGAGTGTGTCAGCAGTTCCTGCAAGATGAAGGCATTGAAGTTATGGACTGGCCCGCCCGTTCCCCAGACCTGAATCCGATTGAGCACATCTGGGATATCATGTCTTGCTCCCTGGGACCCGTTCAAGATCCGGAAGGGAGCGAAACGGCCATCGTCCTCTCTCTCACTCCCCCGCACACCCTTAGGGGTCTCCATCCTATGCCGCCAGACAACATGTACTGTTAGTACTAATAAAGGACATCTTCGGAACTTTTGTTGAGTGCTACCTTTATTTTTGCTTCTGCATTACTAGACTGTTTACTTGGACATGCACCACCATGTATCCGGGAGTTTCATTTCATTGAATGAGAGGTGTATTTAAAGCAGAGGTGGTGCCGGATTTCTTCTCTTTTATTGCTCATTTGACATGTCTTGCTCCATGCACCAATGTCACGTTGCACCACAGACTGTCCAGGAGTTGGCGGATGCTTTAGTCCAGGTCTGGCAGGAGATCCCACAGGAGACCATCTGCAACCTCATCAGGAGCATGCCCAGGCGTTGTAGGGAGGTCATACAGGCACGTGGAGGCCACACACAATACTGAGCCTCATCAGGAGCATGCCCAGGCGTTGTAGGGAGGTCATACAAGCACGTGGAGGCCACACACAATACTCAGCCTCATCAGGAGCATGCCCAGGCGTTGTAGGGAGGTCATACAGGCACGTGGAGGCCACACACAATACTCAGCCTCATCAGGAGCATGCCCAGGCATTGTAGGGAGGTCATACAGGCACGTGGAGGCCACACACAATACTCAGCCTCATCAGGAGCATGCCCAGGCGTTGTAGGGTTGTCATACAGGCACGTGGAGGCCACACACAATACTCAGCATCATCAGGAGCATGCCCAGGCGTTGTAGGGAGGTCATACAGGCACGTGGAGGCCACACACAATACTCAGCCTCATCAGGAGCATGCCCAGGCGTTGTAGGGAGGTCATACAGGCACGTGGAGGCCACACACAATACTGAGACTCATTTTGACTTTTTTTAAGGATATTACATCAAAGTTGGATCAGCCTGTAGTGTGTTTTTCCACTTTAATTTTGGGGGTGACTCCAAATCCAGGCCTCCATTGGTTAATAAATTTGATTTCCATTGATGATTTTTGTGTGATTTTGTTGTCAGAACAAAGTATTCAATGAGAATATTTCATTCATTCAGATCTAGGATGTGTTATTTGATTGTTCCCTTTATTTTTTTGAGCAGTGTGTATATAAATATACCAGGATGGGGGATATTAACAGAATTGGGGGACATTACCCCTATAACAGTGTAAGCAGCAGACCCCCTCCCCCTTAACAGGGCATAATGACCACATTTTTTGCTTACATTTTTTTTCTATTTACCTACTCTAAAACCTAGGTACGTCTTATGGTCCGGTGCGTCTTATAGTCCGAAAAATTCGGTATATGCATTCAGTATATATATACTACTAGCTATTGAACCCGTTCTACGCCCGGGTGGACAGCATTTTTATTGGTATATGGTCTCCCATGCTGGTATGTGCTGCCCCCCTCCTTGTATTTGTGCTGTCCCCATCCTGTCCCCACCATCCAATCCTGGTATGCGTGGTACACCTCACCCCCAATCCTGGTATGCTTGACACCCCTCACCCCCAATCCTGGTATGCGTGGCACCCCTCACCCCCAATCCTGGTATGCGTGGCACCCCTCACGCCCTATCCTGGTATGCGTGGCACCCCTCATCCCCAATCCTGGTATACGTGGCACCACTCATCCCTATCCTGGTATGCTTGGCACCCCTCATCCCTATCCTGGTATGTATGGTACCCCTCATCACTATCCTGGTGTGTATGGTATCCCTCATCCTGGTATGCATGGTACGCCATCCCTCATCCCGGTATGCATGGCACTCCATCCCTCATCCCCAATCCCGGTATGCGTGGCACCCCTCATCCTCAATCCCGGCATGCGTGGCACCCCTCATCCCCAATCCCGGCATGCGTGGCACCCCTCATCCCCAATCCCGGCATGCGTGGCACCCCTCATCCCCAATCCCGGCATGAGTGGCACCCCTCATCCCAATCCTTGTATGTGTGGCACCCCTCATCCCCAATCCCGGTATGCGTGGCACCCCTCATCCCCAATCCCGGTATACATGGCACCCCTCATCCCCAATCCCGGTATGTGTGGCACCCCTCATCCCCAATCCCGGTATGCGTGGCACCCCTCATCCCTAATCCCGGTATGCGTGGCACCCCTCACCCCCAATCCCGGTATGCATGGCACCCCTCACCCCCCAATCCCGGTATGCGTGGCACCCCTCATCCCCAATCCCGGTATGCGTGGCACCCCTCATCCCCCAATACCAATATGCGTGGCAACCCTCATCCCCAATCCCAGTATGCGTGGCACCCCTCATCCCCAATCCCGGTATGCATGGCACCCCTCATCCCCAATCCCGGTATGCGTGGCACCCCTCACCCTCAATCCTGGTATGCATGGTCCCCTCACCCCCCAATCCTGGTATGCGTGTTACCCCTCACCCCCCAATCCTGTTATGCGTGTTACCCCTCACCCCCCAATCCTGGTATGCGTGGCACCCCTCACTCCCCAATCCTGGTATGCGTGGCACCCCTAACCCCCCAAATCCTGGTATGCGTGGTACCCCTCACCGCCCAATCCTGGTATGTGTGGCACTCCTCACCCCCCAATCCTGGTATGTGTGGCACCCCTCACCGCCCAATGTTGGTATGCGTGGTACCCCTCACCCCCAATCGTGGTATGTGTGTTACCCCTCACCCCCCAAATCCTAGTATGCGTGGTACACCTCACCCCACAATCCTGGTATGTGTGGTACCCCTCACCCCCAATCTTGGTATGCGTGGTACCCCTCACCCCCAATCCTGGTATGTGTGGTACCCCTCACCTCCCAATCCTGGTATATGTGGTACCCCTCACCCCCCAATCCTGATATATGCATGGTCCCCTCACCCCACAATCCTGTTATGTGTGGCCCCCTCATCCCTTTCACACTGTACACACATACACAAAAAAAAACAGTTATACTCACCTTTCTTCTCTGTACTCCAGCACTGCTGCGTCCTCTTCTGCCGGAGGCCGAGGGAGAAGTGCGGCGCTGGAGCACCGCGCTGTCCGGCGCCATTTTTCTGAAGACACACTGTAAATGTGTCTTCAGTAAAATGGCGCCGGATAGCGCAATGCGCATGCGTCGATCTGACGCCTTCACTCCGCCCCCGGTCTCCAGCGAAGAGAGGCGCCGCGACAACGCTCCTCCCGGTCAGGTAAGTATGTAAGTATGGCGCCGGAGATCACGGTATGCGTTCAGTGTCTACGCATCCCGCGATCTCCGGCGCCATACACCTCCTCTTACCTGTAACGGCTGGATGCCTGCTTCTCTCTGGAGCCAGGCTGCGCATCACACATGCGCAGTCTATCGAAGCTTCAGACAGAGACACGCATGCCGCCTTATATATACTATGGTAGATCGGCCCACTCAGTTGCACACAGAAGTAGCCACCGGAGCACTGTCTCCTTAAGTCTCTCACTGGTTTATTTGAAGATGCTGCATAAGCCAGTGAAGAGTTAGCAAAAATAAATACGTGCTTTCTGACCTAAGGAAAAACAAAACATAACATACAGCCGTGTTGCTGTGGGGATCTGCCCGCTCAGGAGAACAACCATCCACTAGTTCAGCTTTTCCTTCTCAGGACACAAAGCGCTGGAGTTCCTCTCTACAGCCCTACTGAACACTGAATGCCTTAGAAGGCCGTCTATATATATCCTAGTCCTCACCCAGGGGTGGAGATATGATGAATGACCTCCCAACCCGTTCTATGGTCGTTCACAAAAACCCAGCCCTTAAAATGGCCGATTAATCCCTCTCAACACATAGTGTGCTGGTGTAAAACTTATGGGTTTCAAATCACTGAAGCTAATAGCCTCAGTGAAACATACCTCCCCTCCAGCACTTTGCCAGTGACTTTGTCACCATGTATATATAATCAGCATACTGTATATATATTATAAGCATACTGTATATATCCTTTTAAAAGCAGAAGTGTTAATAAATTATTTTTATCAGTTAACAAAATGCAGAGTAAAGTTTGATGGATGAACCAAGATCTCAGTAATAATAATTGTATTTTTTTTTTATTAATAATAGGATAGAAGGGAGGGACAAAACCAGGAACAGAATCAGTAGGCAAACTTATAATCAGGAAAACAGCCGGGGTCAGATACCAGGTGATCAGTAACCGCCACGTCTGCGAGCAGTATGAATACCGCGGAGCCTGGTGACAGAGGTGATACTGAGATTGTCCCGGCAGAGATGTAACAGTCAGAAGGCCACCGGTAGATGGTGAAGGTCCTTCTGTACAGCTCCAGCAGTGATGGTGGATCTGCTGGACTTCAGGGAGCTGGATGCGGAGGTTTACCGTCTTTTAGATGTCTCTAGGGGAACGGTGACAACACGCAAATACGCGAGCAGCCCTGGATAATCCACGCCGGCAGGATGATAGGATCCGGCGGAAGATGGAACCTATGAGAAGAGAAGGAAATATAATGTAAGTGATGGGACTCCATATGACATGATACTACTGTGCGGTCACTGTGGCCGGACGGCAGAGGAATCTCATCACACAGAGGTCAGGGATCATCGTCAGCCATCATACATGTGACAATCCCATCTCCGACAGATGACATCTGCTCCACATGAATTATTCTCACTGACGACATCACACAACATGGAGATGACTCTCACACTTACCTCGTCTCTTTTTCCCCTTTTTCCCATTTTCTGATTTTTCGTCATCAGCTTGAAATTCTGATCAGAAAAAAGAAAAAACAACAACTCACTAAAGACATATTGTTATGGGGTCTGCATTGTATCGCTCCTGTATATAGTATATAGATTGTTCTAGTCCTTTCCCCTATAGTCCTGATAATCTGGTATTACACAATAGGGCAGAATAAGTCCTATATACCGGACATGACCTAATATGAGGGGCATTAGATGTGTCACTAATATGGAGCAGTGAGCGCCCTGTGTGCCGCCATGTGGTGCATACCTAATGAGCGATATTCTACTATAGGAGACGATGTCTCATTATGATGACAGAGGTTACTGGATGCAACAATGTATCACAGAATCCATGATAATACTGTACAAAGTTACAGAAATGGAGACACAGTATGGGCCCATGGGCAAAGTAATTGGGATCCATGGAACATAGATAACATAGGAGACCTATTACAGAAAAACCATGTGGAAATATTTCACCGTTGATGATAACATTCACATTGTTTGTGCTATAGACATGTACATACCTGACAATGGGGACGAGGACGGCAAGCTGGTTATAGCATCGTCTCTAGCAGATTCAGGAGAAGATCCTTTCTGCCTGTTAGGAAGAAGAAAAACGTGTCAATCACAAGTAAATTCAGTATAAAAGGGATTGTCTCACTAGAAGAACCCTGACTATAAGGCCTAATAGGACATATGAAAGTCATAGTGGGGAAGTCTCCTGCTCAAAACTACCTTCTATGGAGCAGAGCGGAAAACAACTACCAATAATGGCCGGCATGTAATACTACATCTGTCCCACAATGTGGGCAATACTAACAATGCCTGACCGGCAGCAATTATGGGCTGTTATCTCCAGCGGATTCTGAAGCCAAAAGCGCAATGACCGCTGATCATGTGGCGGTGGATGCTGCATTCGATATGATGGTATTTATGTCCTATATTTGGTGTTGTGCACATATATTAGTCTGGAGCTCCCAGTAATGACTCCACAATCTACTTACATTTCTGAGATGTTTCTGCTGGATGCTGGGGTACACTCTGGAGGGGACTTGATAACGGTGGTACAGAGCTAAATAAGGACAAAAATAAGATATGAAATTCTATTTTTTACTTTTAGAGGTCTTTTTATGTATTCTGGATTTATTGATCACTTACTTTAGAAAGCCTTTTAGAGGATGTTGTAAAATTTTGGAAGAAAAGGCTCTCATTATCCTCACTTGTGTCCTCCTCCCCTGAGACAATAGGCTTGTCTGAATCAGCGTGATCTACAATACATAGGTAATGAAGTGTTATTAGTGGTTGTCAGTATAACACAGTCACCATTTATCACTACTATTAATGGGAACCGATTGTCACATATTATGGAAGATGAGACAAACAGCCGCTTAGTCTAGATGATGTCTTCTACTTACTGATAAATAAGCTGGTGTCCATATCTGACACCAGCCGAGGAATGTACTCTGGCTTCTGACTTAGAAGGTTTTCAAATTCTAAGTCACTCAGGAATGGATAACTCTTGATCTCAAATGCTCCTCCTGGAAAAAGAAAAACAAAAGTGATGCGGACATTGCTAGAGGCTGCTCCATATCTGAACAGTATATCTTAAGTAATGACAAAACCGAAGGAAACAAACTAAAAGTTATATTATGGAGAACTAGAAATAGGCAAGCAGATAGAGGAGTGCTGATCCTCATGGACAGGAGCGATGAGTCCTCGTTGTAAAAAGTGAATATTAATACTAATACAGTATATCAGTTACCTGTCCCAAGTCTTTGTGCAGGATTTGTTCTGAGCAGGTCATTAATGAGGTCCTGAGCATCGGGGGGAGGAGAGCGATCCCAATCCCAAATTATGTCTCCTGTTATATAGAAAATTACAGAAAATAAAACCTCTGTTTTGGACTGTAAGATAAAGTAGAGGAAATAAGTAAATTCATGTAACCAGTCAAAGCAATGATCGGATTATTCTACTTACCAGTGACAATATTTTTATAGAGCTCAGATAGGGAATCCCCATGAAATGGTACATATCCCACCAGAAACTCATGCAGGATGATCCCCATTGACCACCAGTCCGCAGGTCTTCCATAGCCTTTCTTCAGGATGATTTCTGGGGCCATGTAGAGCGGGGTGCCACAGTCCTGGAAACCAACAGAAGATAAAGATAAGAATCGATGAAATGATTATTATGACAAGTTCTCTACATAAAAAGCCAATGACAGAAGATAAAATATCAGTGGAAAAGTTCTCTAGAAATGAAGAACGTAGAGAAGAGACAATAGTGTGATGAGATTTGTAAAGAACCATCTAAGTTCCTGTAAGTGATGCCAACCTCATGGTCCTGGAACTCTCTGGCGATGTCCTCCAATGATTCCCTGTGGGTGTTGGTTTCTGGTATCATGACACCAACTTTTGAAATCCCAAAATCGGCGACTTTAATGTGTCCAGCCGGTGTAATCAGGAGGCTGTGAAAGAGAAGATGGTTTTAGTCTCACAGGCTGTGTGGTAATAAATAACTTCCCCCCTTTATTATACTACAGGGGGCACTTACTTCTCTGGTTTCAGGTCTCTATGCAACACACCATAGCTGTGCAGGTATTCCACAGCAAGTATCGCTTCTGCAAAATACAGACGGGCCAAGGGGACAGATAAAGGACCCCTGGTGCTTAGGAGGGTCCCACAGTCTCCACCTATAGAAGAAAGGAAATATGAGCGGTGAGGGGTTTATACAGCAGATCACCACGATGGATCATGGGAAGTGAGCGGAGACATTGGGGCAGGAGAGAATATATACAGATATAATGTATAGAGCACAGAATATTAGTCTGAGGTCATGGTGAGATGTCGTCCATGTCACTAATAGAGTGATGTCTCATCTCGTCTACAGCTGGCGATACTGACGTGCTCAGTGCGGACATACAGGGAGATCACACACATCAATGACTTTCCATAATATCTATAGTAAATGCTCTGCGGGGATGTAACCGTCCACGGGGACAAGTCCTAATGATATGAGCGGTGATAAGATGTCAGCAGACATGGGCTGAATATAATACATGTACATCTCCTACCTCCTACATACTCCATGACCATACACAGGTGAGATCTAGTAGGGAAGGAGCAGAGTATGGAGGTCACAAAGGGACAGTCAGCGAATGTCAGGATGTCCCTCTCCAGATAGGCCCCTTCCACATGTTTTGGAGTATCCAGGTCCCGCTTGGAAATTTTCTTCATAGCGAAGATCTTCTGTGAGTCTTTATGGTGAACTAAGTGGACGGACCTGGAGAGAAGAAGAAACCATGGTTTATAGTGAATCCTTATTAACAGTCCGTCTATAGAAGTCATTATATGATCTTCTGTACTAATGTTTAATACCAGAAGTCCGACCATTACTGGAAATCCACATCTAGAAATACATGAAATAATACTACATAGACCATCTATGGGAGGGTCTGCACAATGCCACGTCTGCCAGACCCTCACCCAGGTCACATTATCATCTATGGGAAGTCTGCACAATGCCACGTCTGCCAGACCCTCACCCAGGTCACATTATTACCTGTGGGAAGTCTGCACAATGCCACGTCTGCCGGACACTCACTCAGGTCACATTATCACCTGTGGGAGGTCTGCACAATGCCAAGTCTGCCAGACCCTCACCCAGGTCACATTATCACCTGTGGGAGGTCTGCAAAATGCCACATCTTCCACACCCTCACCCAGGTCACATTGTCACCTATGGATGTCTGCACAATGCTACGCCTGCCATACCCTCACCTAGGTCACATTATCACCTATGGGAAGTCTGCACAATGCCACGTCTGCCGGACCCTCACCCAGGTCACATTATCACCTTTCACCTCAGATCATGTCCCTATGATAACACTGAATGGCAGAGCACAGAGGCTGAAGCATTGTCATAGGGAACCCTGAGAAATGTGGCTTATGCCAACTGAAATCTCACCCAAAAGATCCGCTGCTGATCAGCTTAGATGTTTCGTAGTCGCTCATACGCGGCTTTCTCGCCGGGATCAATGATTCCATCAAGTCCTAGAAAAGAAGAAGAAGAAGAAATGATATTAAGATCTAGAAGCTGCTGGAGAAAATCTCCAGATGCAGAAACGTCTCCTCCTATATTATGTCCCAGCTGATGTCACTGATCCGATAGGTGAGCAGAAACCTGCTGACGGATTCCCTATAATATAAACGCTATTATCTAATGCAATAGTGTCATCTCCTCTAATAATAGAGGCGTCCCCTGGTTATATGGGGGATAATACTGGACGGGTCATTCACACCCCGTGATCTGGTGATACACAGACATCTACCTCTATAATACTTACACCGGCAGGTTCTTGGATCTCCGGGATCTCTAAGATTACACTGTCAGGATCCAACAGCTCAGTTGTTTCTAAAATAGTGATAAAATGATGAAGAAATAAAATGTATTAGAGGATATTAATCCTACACACATAATACAGCAATATAATGGAGAAATGACTTTTCTGTTTGGAGGACTATGTGGGGCCCATTATACTGTATGGAGGGCTATGTGGGGCCATTATACTGTATGGAGGACTATGTGGTGCCCATTATTCTGTATGGAGGGCTATGTGGGGCCATTATACTGTATGGAGGACTATGTGGTGCCCATTATTCTGTATGGAGGGCTATGTGGGGCCCCTTATTCTGTATGGAGGACTATGTGGGGCCCATTATTCTGTATGGAGGACTATGTGGGGCCATTATTCTGTATGGAGGACTATGTGGGGCCCATTATACTGTATGGAGGACTATGTGGGGCCCATTATTCTGTATGGAGGGCTATGTGGTGCCCATTATTCTGTATGGAGGGCTATGTGGGGCCCATTATACTGTATGGAGGACTATGTGGGGCCAATTATACTGTATAGAGGACTATGTGGGGCCCATTATTCTGAATGGAGGGCTATGTGGTGCCCATTATACTGTATGGAGGGCTATGTGGGGCCCATTATTCTGTATGGAGGACTATGTGGGGTCCATTATACTGTATGGAGGACTATGTGGGGCCCATTATTCTGTATGGAGGACTATGTGGGGCCATTATTCTGTATGGAGGACTATGTGGGGCCCATTATACTGTATGGAGGACTATGTGGGGCCCATTATTCTGTATGGAGGGCTATGTGGTGCCCATTATTCTGTATGGAGGGCTATGTGGGGCCCATTATACTGTATGGAGGACTATGTGGGGCCAATTATACTGTATAGAGGACTATGTGGGGCCCATTATTCTGAATGGAGGGCTATGTGGTGTTCATTATACTGTATGGAGGGCTATGTGGGGCCCATTATTCTGTATGGAGGACTATGTGGGGCCCATTATACTGTATGGAGGACTATGTGGGGCCCGTTATACTGTATAGAGGACTATGTGGGGCCCATTATTCTGAATGGAGGGCTATGTGGTGCCCATTATACTGTATGGAGGGCTATGTGGGGCCCATTATTCTGTATGGAGCACTATGTTGAGCCCATTATTCTGTATGGAGGGCTATGTGGTGCCCATAGTACTGTATGGAGGGCTATGTGGGGCCCATTATTCTGTATGAAGGACTATGTGGGGCCCATTATACTGTATTGAGGACTATGTGGGACCCATTATAATGCAAGGAGGACGGACTATGTGGTCCCATTATACTGTATGGAGGACTATGTGGGGCCCATTATACTGTATAGAAGACTATGTGGGGCCATTATACTGTATAGAAGACTATGTGGTCCCATTATACTGTATGGAGGACTATGTGGGGCCATTATACTGTATGGAGCACTATGTGGAGCAAATTATTCTGTATGGAGGACTATGTGGTGCCCATTATACTGTATAGAGGACTATGTGGGGCCCATTATTCTGTATGGAGGACTATGTGGGGCCCATTATTCCGTATGGAGGACTATGTGGGCCCATTATTCTTTATGGAGGACTATGTGGGGCCATTATTCTGCATGGAGGACTATGTGTTACCCATTATACTGTATGGAGGACTATGTGAGGCCTATTATTCTCTATGGAGGACTATGTGGGGCCCATAATACTTTATGGAGGACTATGTCGGCCCATAATATTGTATGGAGGACTATGTGGGGCCTATTATTCTCTATGAAGGACTATGTGGGGCCCTTTATACTGTATGGTGGACTATGTGGGGCCCATAATACTGTATGGAGGACTATGTGGAGCCCATTATTCTCTATGGAGGACTATGTGGGGCCCATTATTCTGTATGGAGCACTATGTGGGGCCCATTATACTGTATGGAGGACTATCTGGGGCCTATTACTCTATGGAGGACTATGTGGGGCCCTTTATACTCTACGGTGGACGATGTGGGGCCCATAATACTGTATGGAGGACTATGTGGGGCCCATTATTCTCTATGGAGGACTATGTGGGGCTCATTATTCTGTATGGAGGACTATGTGGGGCCCATTATTCTGTATGGAGGATTATGTGGGGTCAATTATCCTGTATGGAAGACTATGTGGGGCCATTATATTGTGTGGAGGACTGTGTGGGGCCATTATTCTGTATGCAGCACTATGTGGGGCCATTATTCCGTAAGGAGGACTGTGTGGGGCCATTATTCTTTATGGAGTACTATGTGGGGCCATTATTCTTTATGGAGTACTATGTAGGGCCATTATATTGTATGGAGGACTATGTGGGGCCATCATTCTGTATGGAGGACTATGTGAGGCCTATTATTCTGTACGGTGGAATATGTGGGGTCCATTATTCTGTATGGAGGACTATGTGGGGCCCATTATTCTGTATGGAGGACTATGTGGTGCCCATTATACTGTATGGAGTACTATGTGGTGCCCATTATACTGTGTGCCGGACTATGTGGGGCCCATTATTCTGCATGGAGGGCTATCTGGGGCACATTATTCTGTATGGATGACTTTGTGGGACCCATTATTCTGTATGGAGGACTATCTGGGGCCCATTATTCTGCATGGAGGACTTTGTGGGGCCGATTATTCTGTTTGGAGGACTTTGTGGGGCCCATTATTCTGTATGGAGGACTATGTGGGGCATTATTCTGCATGGAGGACTATGTGGGGCCCATTATTCTGTATGGAGGACTATGTGGGGCCCATTATTCTGCATGGAGCACTATGTGGGGCCAATTATTCTGCATGGAGCACTATGTGGGGCCCATTATTCTGCATGGAGGGCTATCTGGGGCACATTATTCTGTATGGATGACTTTGTGGGACCCATTATTCTGTATGGAGGACTATCTGGGGCCCATTATTCTGTATGGAGGACTTTGTGGGGCCGATTATTCTGTTTGGAGGACTTTGTGGGGCCCATTATTCTGTATGAAGGACTATGTGGGGCATTATTCTGTATGGAGGACTATGTGGGGCCCATTATTCTGTATGGAGGACTATGTGGGGCCCATTATTCTGCATGGAGCACTATGTGGGGCCCATTATTCTGCATGGAGGACTATGTGGGACCCATTATTCATTATGGAGGACTTTGTGGTACCCAGTATACTGATTGGCTCGTGACTTTTTCCAAGTTTTTCATTTTGGCTCTCTGTATGTTTGATTAGAGAGTGGAAAGAGTAAATGTGAAATGATCCCCTGTTCTCTATAATATCCGGATTTTTCCTGTAGAAGGTTGTGTGATCGGCTCACCTGTAGTCAGATCGCTGCTCGGTCCCGGCTGACTCGTATTAGGGTCAGGGGTTTCTGGGGTCACATTTTGCTCATCTTCGGTGTCGCCTTCTGGTGTCTCCTGATTGATAGAATATATAGAATTAACACGATGAACCTTCCACTAAATCACCAAATCCACAAATCAGGAAGGACTGAACCTGCATTTACAGACACACCAACTGTAACTATACAGATCAAACGCCATCATGAGGACTTTTCTCAGATAAAATGGATTAAGATGAGGTAACATTGCAAAAACATTAATATGGATAATAGAGGGAGACAGAGGCGGAAATACAGACTTCCCACCACTGAGCTGTGACTACATCAGCAGAATACAGACTGCCATCAGCAGAGACAGGCGGCCATATTACCTCCTGTGCTTGCCAGGAGCTGACAGGGAGGCCGATAAGATCTAACACCAGATCTTCTGATATCTGGCTGGTGATCTGGAGAAGATCAGAAAACAAGGACGTGTGATAGAGAAGATGATGGATCCTTACCGGGCGTTCCGATGAGCGGGCCGGACCTTCCAGTACACACAGGACTTTTTCGGCCAGTTCTTTAACAAAAGACAAATCTCTATATTGAGATCTTTTTTCAGCCTAAAAAGAAGAAAAGAAACACAAATGAAAAATCTCGAGATGAGAAAGATCACAATGAAGGCGGCCATTGTATCTGACATCTGCTCCTCTCTGCAGATAAAATGACTACATATCTGGGGTCTTGTCCTGTCTTATATTGGAAGAAAGAAGAAGCTTCTATCCCACCGTTATTATCCATTATTGTGGAGAAGATTTGTGCGGAGCGTCCACCATTTACCTGCTGTAGTAATGTCCTGATGTTCCATAGCGAGAAACTGCAAGTGCTCAGTCACTATGGAGCCAACAACGGCAGCCATGACCCTGTGTAGATTGTACACAGTGACTGTGAGCTCTGATGTCATAATGGCCGACCATCACTAGTGATGTCATCATGGAATCTTGTGATGGAATCTTATAGCGGCTGCTCTGCACAAATACATGCTGCCAAGCAATATTTAAAGTGTGTGGGGGCTCATGCTGTATATAGGGGGCTATGTGAGGGCTCAGCTATTTATAGCGGGCTATGTGAGGGCTCATACTGTATATAGAGGGCTATGTGAGAGCTTGGCTGTATATAGTGAGCTATGTGAGGGCTCATACTCTAAATAGGATTCTGTGTGTGAGCTCATACTGTACATTGGTGCTATGTATGGGCTCTTACTGTATAAAGGGTGCTGTGTGTGGGCTCTTACTGTATATAGGGTATGTGTGTGGGCTCTTACTGTATGTAGGGGGATGCCAGCACACTTAATTCTGCTCAATAATAAGTGATACAGTTAATAATATAAAATATAATTAATATGTTAATATTGAGCAGAATTAATTTCAGCCTATTGATTCGGCCTACACAACAGTCACATTTCTCATGTGGCCCCTCAGTGATATTACTTTCCCACCCCTGCTCTATTATGTATAGCGCTCTGTTATGTGTAGTGCACTTGAGCACCTGCATGTTAATCGAATGACTTATCACATGATCTATCAAAGGGAATTATGTGCCATGTCATGTGATACATCGGGTGCTGGGGGCCCACGGCTCCTAAACTGCCCAGGGCCCTGGCTACTCTTAATACGTTCCTGCTTCTATCCCACCATTATTATCCATTATTGAGAAGTTTTATGCGGAGCGTCCACCGCTTACCTGCTGTAGTAATGTCCTGATGTTCTGAGGTAAATCCGTCAGATACTCTGAGGTGAGATGACCTCGGTGGTATTTGGTCAGGCAGTCCCTTACAAGCTCCACCACCAGCCGGTGAGTGAAGCTGAGGACGCCATCGGGTGGTTGAAGCACAATCTCAGGGCGATTGGTGGTAAGAATCTCCCATAGAGCTTCTACTTGAAGATTGTCCAAAAGTAATTCAGCCATAGAAGCTGCAAGTGCGATCAGTCACTATATATAATAGCGAGAAACTGCAGGTGCGCTCAGTCACTATGGAATAGCGAGAAACTGCAAGTGCGATCAGTCACTATAGAATAGCGAGAAACTGCAAGTGCGCTCAGTCACTATGAAGCCAACAAAGGCAGCCGCGACCCTGTGTACATTGTATATATAGTGACTGTGAGCTGTGATGTCATAATGCCCGACCATGACCTGTGATGTCATCATGGAATCTTGTGATGGAATCTTCAAGGAGTGGCTCTACAAACATACTTGCTGCCTAGCAATATGCTTTTTTGGCCGTACTGTTTTATTTCCAAATACAACACAACCAGGATAAGGGAATGTTCACACGTTGCGTTTTTGCAGCATTTTTTTCCACACCAAAAACCAGGTTGTACTCAGGAAAAACACTGCATACAATCCACACTTATTTGCTGTGTTTTTGCAGTGTTTATACTTGTGTTGTTTTTTTTTCATTCATTTGAATGGGTGAAAAATGCTGCAAAACCCCTGAAAGAATTAACATCCTGCAAATTTAAAATAAAAAAAGGAAAAAAACGCAGCATGTGAATGAGACTTTAGAAATCTCATTCACTAAGCTGGTACTGTAAAACGCAATGTTTTAGCAGCAGAAAAATAACCCTGAAAAAAAATGCCACTTGTGAACATTCCCCAAAGATATAATAGTCATATTATGGGAAATATTGTGTATATTTATTCCTCGCGTGTCTTTTTTTTACCAAATAACATTTACCTCATTGGTTGGAGAGTTTACTATTAACAACTGTGACAAATATTGAAGAATTAATGATAAGTGACCCAAGTGATCAATCATTTACGTCATTAATGGTGATGAGCGAGCACTAAAATGCTCGGGTGCTCGTTGCTCGGGTCGAGCACATTGGAATACTCGGGTGCTCGACCCGAGTAACGAGCCCATTGTAAGTCTATGGGAAACTCGAGCATTTTTCAGGCGGCTCTCCCCGGCGGTCTACAGAGGGCCTAAAAATTGCCCAAATCGATGGGAATAATGCTCAAACGACATGGTAACAGCATGGGGAAGACCCCTGGAAGCATCTATGACTCCCAGATCACTGCTGTCAACAACGTGGTCAGAGGTATTACGCCACTTTTACAGACTCACAATAAAACTTACAAAAACGAAACCAAAATGGATTTTCCTGGGAAATATGTTAAGGAACATCCTTTCCAGGGTAATGACTTGTATATAAGGCAAAATAAATAACCAAAAACAAAAATTCTCCTCCACACCTTGGGCTATGTTCACTCGTAGCGTTTTTGATGCGTTTTTACACTTTTGCATTGCTTTTAACCAACACAAATGCATTCACCTGGGAATGTCATTTTAACATTTTACAACATTATCTGGCCATGTGGTGTGTGACACATCATCAGACACATGCATACAGTGCTGAAAAGACGTGGGAACAGCATGGGGAAGACCTCTGGAAGCATCTCTGACTCCCAGGTCACTGCCTAAAAGTGTGCCCATCATAAGAGATGCTTGGCACATGCGAAGATGCCTCCCGCCATGCACCTGTCGTTGCAGACTTGCAACAATCACCGTCCACGTCCTTGTCCCACTGCAGCGTTCACTTGTCCCTTCTCCATTCCTTGGAATGCAAGCGCAAGTATGCAGGTAGCCACCCACCTACCCACCCACAGGCTGCAATACTATACTGCCAAATTTTTGACAGCTGTTTGCACTTGAAATGTAGCCTTTTAGGCTCGTGGAGGCGGAAGTTTTTCATAACCTCATGCCGGCGGCGGCTGGGTGTCCATACTCGGTCCCCAGCCGCCAATATATTTCCCAGTATCGCCTCTGCCTTCCACAAGCACGGGTCCCACAACATTACCCGTGCCCCCCCAGTGCACTTACTGGGAACGACCGCCTAACCAAACACATGTGGACAGGTGAATGTGGCCAGGGACGGTACGGAGCCAGTCCGCAACTTTTTTTTGCTGACAGTTGTATTTAGCTCGGTGAAAGGACTGGCATAGAGGGAAACCGTATCTACCCTGGGTGTCATTTCTCCCAGGAAGTCCTGTAATTGAGCTTGTTGCAGAAGCAATGGCAGCCCGTCCAACATCAACTCGCACTTGTCGGTGGTGCTTTGACACACACACATCTTTCTTTGCGCATTTAATTTCTTGAATACAGAGTTGGACAATGGCCTGATCTGTAATGCATTTTGAGAAATAACATGCATAAGCATGGCCGATCAACATTAAAAAAGCAGCCACAGAGTGTCCGGAAACCTTCCCCCACACTTTTATTAGCCAGGGCTGCTTTTCGGCAGGGTTGGACGGGCCCACCAGAGAGGGAAACCGTATCTACCCCGGCTGTCAGTTCTCCGTCACCAGGTTCCGCCCATTGTCACACACGACCATGCCTGGCTGTATGTTCAGCGGTGAGAGCCACAGATCAGGCTGCTGTGTTACAGCTTTCAACAACTCTGCAGCGCTGGGCGGTTTGTCACCTAAGCATTAAGCATGTTATCTTCAGCACAGCCTGTTGCCGCTTGGCCAAGGCAGTGCTGCAGTTCTGTCAGCTTGTGACTGATGTGGTCATTTCGGAGATGGAGGAGGAGGTGCATGAGCTGAACAATGTGATTACATTGAGGTTAAATTGCTTTTTATACTAAAGAAATATCCTATTGTTTTGTTTACGTTATTTTTTAAGACAAATGCGTTCACCGGGAAATGTCATTTTAACATTTTACAACCTTATCTGGCAATGTGGTGTGTGACACATCATCAGACACATCCTGTTTTATTTATGATGGAGGGACTCTGAAAGTCATAAAGCCTATTTTTATAGGGACATCAGATGGCCCTTACTATTCTTAAAAGGCCAGCAGTCTGCCCTAGCTATTGTTAGAGAGCCATCAGCCGGCTATGCTTTGTTATTCCCATTATTAACAAGTGGGTCTCCTATACTGTTATTGCGTATCCAGGGCTGCTTTTCGGCAGGGTTGGACGGGCCCACCAGAGAACCGGAGACTCCTCCGGCGGGCCCTGGCTTCTCCTTCAGGAGAGTTCATAGTGCCGAGGTGAGGCCATGATGATGATAGAGGCCACCATCTGCTTAGTTTTCTGTTACTTGGAATGTAAGTGCAAGTATGCAGCCAGCCACCCACCCACCCACAGGTCGCAACACTAAACTGCCAGATTTGTGGGCAGCTGCTTGCACTTGAAATATGGGTTTTTAAGCTCATGGAGGCGGAAGCTGTCCACAATCTTATGGCGGTGGCGACTGGGTATCCATACTCGGTCCCCAGCCGCCATTATTTTTCCCGGTATCGTCTCCGCCTTCCACAAGCATGGGTCCCACAACATTACCCATGCCCTCCCCAGTGGAAGGACCGCCTAACCACAAACACGTGGACAGGTGAATGTGGCCAGGGACGGTATGGAGCCAGTCCACAACTTTTTTTGCTGAGAGTTGTATTTAGCTCAGTGAAAAGACTGGCATAGAGGGAAACCGTATCTACCCTGCATGTCATTTCTCCCAGGAAGTCCTCTAAAGCTGTTTGCACTTGAAATGTGGCCTGAATATTACTGCTGGTACTTTTCTGTGGGAATTTGCTTGCCTCCTACCAGCCTGGAATATTTCCAGTAAACTATGGTACGACGCCATGGTATTAGCACTGCCCCAGTACCAGTAGCGAAGCCTTCCCCAATTTCCTTCTCAGGAATTTTATTTGGTAGACTGAGTGGCTGCCCAAATACATTTTCTCACAAAGGAGCTGAAGATAGCGTGGCAGTAGGTGCAAGTTTCTCCAGCCTGTTAGATATTAGAGGGTGAATGGCAGCATTGGATCAGTGGTTAGCACTGAAGACTTGTAGCGCTGGGATCCTGGGTTTAAATCCCAGCAAGGTCAACATCTGCAAGGACTTTGTATGTTCTCCCCGTGTTTGCGTGTGTTTCCTCCTCAGTAAAAAAGCAGCCATAGAGTGTCCGGGAACCTTCCCACACACTTTTCTTAGGACTGCTTTTCGGCAGGGTTGGACGGTCCCAGCAGAGAATCCTCTGGTGTGCCTTGGCTTCTACCTCAGGAGAGTTCATGATAGCGCTAACTTTGCAGCTGCTATGGGGCTCTTGAGCAGGTGAGAAAGGTCAGAATCAAATCCTCTGGTGGGCGCAATGTTTTTCAATCTGAAACAGCTTATCAGTGGGAGTTGTATTTCACCACAGCCATATTCTTTAGCTCGGTGAAAGGACTGGCATAGAGGGAAACCGTATCTACCCCGGCTGTCAGTTCTCCGTCACCAGATTCCACCCATTGTCACACACGACCATGCCTGGCTGTATGTTCAGCGGTGAGAGCCACAGATCAGGCTGCTGTGTTACAGCTTTCAACAACTCTGCAGAGCTGGGCGGTTTATCACCTAAGCATTAAGCATGTTATCTTCAGCACAGCCTGTTGCCGTTTGGCCAAGGCAGTGCTGCAGTGCTGTCAGCTTGTGACTGATGTGGTCATTTCGGAGATGGAGGAGGAGGTGCAGGAGCTGAACAATGTGATTACATTGAGGTTAAATTGGTGACGCTGCTTTTTATACTAAAGAAATATCCTATTGTTTTGTTTACGTTATTTTTTAAGACAAATGCATTCACTGGGAAATGTCATTTTAACATTTTACAACCTTATCTGGCAATGTGGTGTGTGACACATCATCAGACACATCCTGTTTTATTTATGATGGAGGGACTCTGAAAGTCATAAAGCCTATTTTTATAGGGACATCAGATGGCCCTCACTATTCTTAAAAGGTCAGCAGTCTGCCCTAGCTATTGTTAGACAGCCATCAGCCGGTTATGCTTTGTTGTTCCCATTATTAACAAGTGGGTCTCCTATACTGTTTTTGCGTATCCAGTGACTGCAAGGGCTGCCAAAAATTTGGACACAACCCAATACCCCTTTGAAGAGACATAGAGGAGGGTCTCAGTAAAAAAAATGTTCCCATTATAAAGGTGCAGGTCTCCTATAGTGGTAATGCCCATGCTGTGACTGCAAGGGCTGACCAATTTTAGGAAAAAGCCCACTAAGAATTTAAAGACACACAGAGCAGGGCCACAGTAACAAGGTACGACATGTTCCCATTAGAAAGGAGAGGGTCTGCTATACAGTTATAGGGTATGCAGTGAGTCCAACGGCTGAAAAATTTTAAGAAATACCCTACAAAGAATTTAAAGACACACAGAGCAGGGCCACAGTAACAAGGTACGAAATGTTCCCATTAGAAAGGAGAGGGTCTGCTATAAAGTTGTAGGGTATGCAGTGAGTCCAACGGCTGACCAATTTTAGGAAAAACCCCACTAAGAATTTAAAGACACACAGAGCAGGGCCACAGTAACAAGGTACGACATGATCCCATTAGAAAGGAGAGGGTTTGCTATACCGTTATAGGGTATGCAGTGAGTCCAACGGCTGACCAGTTTTAGGAAAAACCCCACTAAAAATTTAAAGACACACGGAGCAGGGCCACAGTAACAAGGTACGACATGTTCCCATTAGAAAGGAGAGGGTCTGCTATACAGTTATAAGGTATGCAGTGAGTCCAACGGCTGACCAATTTTAGGAAAAACCCCACTAAGAATTTAAAGACACACAGAGCAGGGCCACAGTAATGACAATTTCCCATTAGAAAGGAGAGAGTCTCCCATAGTGTTGGCCTATGCAGTGAATGCAAGAGCTGCCAAAAATTTGGAGGTACTTCAATGCCCCTTGGAAGAGACGTGGAGGAGGGCCTCATAAAAAATGTTCCCATTAGAAAGCAGCGGGCCTCCTATACTTGTAATGCCCATGCACTAAGTGTATGGGCTGACAAACATTTACCCCTGGGGGGTATACATGAACATACTGTATAAAAAAAATTTTTTACGGGCATCATAAACACCCTTTAAAAAAATTATGTGGGTGTTGCATCACGGACCACGTTCACCCTGGTGATATGGTGGTGGAGGATGAAGAGAAGGAGGAGGACAAGAGCAAATAGCCAAAATCAGTAAGTGTATACCCATGTGTGGGTGTAAAAAGGTGCATGGCAATACATCTCCCAAGAAAAGACACTGGATTGGAGTTTATGTTACGCTGCTATCATTTGGTGGTGATGAGAAGTCTGGCCCAATCCACCCCTTGTTCATTTTTATAAGAGTCAGCCTGTCAGCATTTTCAGTTGACAGGCAGATGCGCTTATCAGTTATAATTCCACCAGCGGCACTAAAAACCCGCTCTGATAAAACGCTGGCGACAGGGCAGGCCAGGCCAGGACCTCCAAGTCATAGAGAGCCAGTTCATTCCACGTATCCAGCTTGGATACCCAATAATTATAAGGCACAGAGGAATCACGGAGGACGTTGGTACGGTCGGCAAGGTACTCCCTCAGCATCTTCCCAAACTTTGCACTCCTTGTGATAGTACCCCGCGCTTCAGGGCCTGTGCGATGGGAGGGTCTGAGAAAACTCTCCCAGAACTTTGACAGTGTTCCGCTGCCTCTGCTGGATTGAAGTTGTGTCTCTCTCGCCTGTGCTCCTTGGTTGTCCAACAAAGTGTGCCCTCTGCCCCCAGCGTTTTCAGATGGGAATTTTCTTAATAGTTCCGCAACAAGGGCCTTCTGGTACTGCCCCATTTTTGTACACCTGTCTGCCTCAGGAATAACAGATATAAAGTTCTCCTTGTAGCGTGGGTCTAGAAGTGTCACCAACCAGTAATGACTGTCACCAAAAATTTTGAGAACGCGAGGGTCATGGGAAAGGCAGCGTAACATAAACTCAGCCATGCGTGCCAGACTACTAACAGGCAAGACTTCAGTGTCCTCACCAAGAGGATGACTGACCATGCTCTCCTCCTCCTCCTCTCTGTCCTCTGGCCATCCACGCTGAACAGACGGTATGACAGCTGTGCAGGTAGTACCATCTATAGTGCATGAAACTAGCTCCTGTCCTTCCTACTCCTCTTCCTCATTGTCACCCAATCTACGTTGGGATGAGATGAGGCTGGGCTGTGTGTAATCACCCTGTATGGTTCCTTGCTCCATCTCATCATGCTCTGCCTGCAATGCATCCTCTTTGATTGTGAGCAGAGAGCGTTTCAGAAGACAGAGAAGTGGGATGGTGACGCTAATTGTGATGTCATCGCCGCTCACCATCTTGGTGGAGTCCTCAAAGTTTTGGAGGATGGTACATATGTCTGACATCCATGTCCACTCCTGAGGTCTTATGTGTGGAGTCTGAACTGAATACCGACGGCCTTGTTGATGCTGGTAGTCAACAACTGCCCTCTTCTGCTCACAATTCCTTCCCAACATCTGCAGTGTAGAGTTCCAACGCGTGGGGACATCACACAGCAGTCTGTGAGCCGGTAGCTGCAAACGCTGCTGAAGCACTGCAAGGGCGGCGGAAGCTGTAGCTGACTTTCTAAAATGGGCACACTGGTGGCGTACTTTAACAAGCAGATCTGGCAGCTCCGGGTAGGATTTGAGAAACCGCTGAACCACGAGGTTAAGCACATGGGCCAGGCATGGTACGTGTGTGAGCTCGCCTCGCCTCAGAGCCGCCACCAGGTTCCGGCCATTGTCACACATGACCATGCCTGGCTGAAGATTCAGCGGTGTGAGCCACAGATCTGCCTGCTCTTTCAGAGCTGTCCACAACTCTTCAGCATTGTGGGTCTTTTCACCCAAGCATATTAGCTTCAGCACAGCCTGTTGCAGCTTGGCCGAGGCAGTGCTGCAGTGCTTCCAGCTTGTGACTGATGTGGTCATTTCGGAGATGGAGGCTGAAGAGGAGGAGGAGGCTAAGGAGGATGAGGTGCAGAAGCTGTAGACCGTGGGGGCAACGCTGATTGACCTAGGGCCCGCAATCCTTGGCGTCGGTAGGACGTGTTCCGTCCCAAGGTCCGACTGGGTCCTGGCTTCCACTATGTTAACCCAGTGTGCCACCAGCGAGATGTACCGTCCCTGCCCACAAGCACTTGTGGATGATATGCATCTCCTGCTTTAACAGACACAAGAGAGGACAAATCTTGCCAAGTAGCTGAGTATGTCTTCTGAATAGCCAAAACTGCACGGTAGAAAGGCATGGGTTGTTTCTCTGGGTCTGGCAATTGGTTGCAGAGTGTCATGGCTTGAGTCGGTGTGAATTTTACATACATGATAGGTTCTGGTTTGCCAAGAGCAGGTGGTGGTATGATAGGCTTAAGGGTTAAATTAGATGGTGGTCTAGGTAGGCTTGGCAGCAACTTTCTTCATCCACATCATTTTTAATTGGTACTGGTGTGATGGGAGTCACATGTGTTTGACAAGCATCTTTCATTGCCCTTGCAGTGTCAGTTTGTTTACTGACTAGACATATCTCGGTTAGATGGCAAGAAGGCTTAGAGGCCTCTTCTATCACTGTCTGTACTAGCTCCCTTGCACATGCTCTGACTGGGTATCCAAAGATACCGGAGCTAATTAAAGGAAGTGCTATAGTCTTAATGCCAGCAGTCTTGTTTGCAATGTCTAATGCTGCGTGTACAGTCTGGCACAAGAGCCGTGCACTATTATCTGGATAGGAAGGGTCATAGATGGGCCCCACTGCATGAATAATAGTGTTACAGGGTAAATCGCCTGATTCGGTAACTGTGACCATTGCTGGCTGGAAAGGACCATGTCGTCATACAATATTATCACTTTCCCTTTGAATACTGTCTCCCCCTGCCATGACAATATCTCTAGCCAGGCCACCCCTGTGCTGCAGGTGGCTATTGGTAGCATTCACTATAGCATCCACCCGCTGAGTGACCATGTTCCCTACACCCACAGAGATTAGTACCCCAGCCCCTGTCTGACACTGGGCAATCATTTTCTCAAAAATAGGATCCCAGTCCTCTGGGGGGCCCGACACAAAGCTGCCATTATCCACATGTTGATATGATGGGGCAACAGATGGAGCCCCTTCACCTGAATGAGAGACAGGTGATGTAAGAGCTGGGAACATTGGTGTCGGAGGTGGGGAAGATGCTGAGGTAGATTGCTGAGGTGGGGTGTAATATTGTCCTTGCATAGTCACAACCGGATATATAGAAACTGGTGGAGAAACTAATTGGGCATTAGGCTTTGGAATATCTGTCGTCTCATTGTTATCAGGCCTTCCGGGTGGAGTAAGATGGCCGCCACAGAAAGTACCTGTGGGTGGGACTTCCTTTGAGTCATGCATTCCAAAGGTGGGAGGGCACCTGGGTGGTGTGTCTGTCCAAGAGCAGTCAAGAGAAGGCGCTGTGGCTACAAAGTCAGTGGGGAGGGGGGATGGTCTATGAACTCCACAATGTAAACCATTGTCCCCAGAGTCTAAAGTTTGCACATCACTCCTAGAACATGTCCACCCCCTGAGGCCATTATAAGGTGGTGGCTCAACAGTTTTCAAAGCAACATTAAAAACATGGTTCTTAACATACATGTAATATACATCATCATTATCATCTGTTCTCTCTTCCTCTTCCCATCCCTCTTTTGCTATGTCATTTGCCATAGCCACAGATAATAAACCTGTTTCCTCTAGTTTACCCTTTTTTTTTTTTTTTTCTTTAAAGCTATTTTCCACAGCCCCCGCTGAAGTCTTCCCCTCCTATTCATTCCTACAATGTCCATTAACTGTTTAACCCTAGCAACATACTTAAACCCCTTCCCTGTCAGCTACCAGTGTTTGAGCCGTATAGCTGTTATTCGACACCAACTTTCTTTGTGAACAGTCTCAAGAATTTATGCATGGCTGACGAACGTTGACACAATACAAACAGAAAGACGGACCAGACAAAGTGAATTCTTGTGTCAGTATGACTCAATGAAACAGAATAATCTCCTTATTAATAACCGCAGATACTAGCTGGCCAGCCTAGCTTCTGTTTCCTACCCTCGTGCGTTCTATCTTCCAAGAACAGGATGTTTTTTTAGGGAGCAATACAGAACTGCAAAACTTTCTTTTTTTTTTTTAAACCTTCCTCACATCATCCCCCCTACGTTCTCTCAAGAACAGGAGGTATATGGAAATGCAATGTGGGATTCCATCCAGGAGAATACTCCGTTCACAAGTCACACACGACAGCTCATCCACTAAGTCAGTCTCAAACACAAACAAATTAGAATAAGCAAAGGTTACAGTGGATTGGAATGTGAGTGGGTTTCGATAACACCAGCAGGGTCACCCCTATCCCCACTTAAGGATTACCACAACAGACCGACTCGTGCCCTCTGCTAATCTATGAACGACTGGAAACACAAGCAAGTCTGTAATTACAGTGTAATTAACTAGAGTTACCGTGTAAGGGGGGTGATCAGGCCCATCCAGTCATCCACGATCCACAGCTGGACACCTTCATTCGGTCTGCCCTGGTGTGGTGCCCGTGTGGTGCCCCATGTTGGGCGCCAATTGTGGAAGTGAGGTTCAAAGGACCCCAACCCTTTGCTTATCCCTTGCCAAATTAAATTATTCAAGTGTATACGTGAAGCTTTGATATCGGACAGACAGAGTCAGATACTGAACTTCTCTTGAAGAGAAATGGCGCAGGAAAGATGTGTTTATTATTCCAGCATAACATATATATGTTCAGTATGGAGGAAAGTCCCAATAGGGTGTTGCCCTGAGGCAATTGAGCAATCACAGTGGTCTCTGGCCCATGGTATAGATAAGTCTCATTATCTTGTCCTATGGGGTTAAATGTTTCCTCCCCAGATATTCTCCTCATTCCTCAGAATATTCTCTTGGGAGGTGTCATGTTGAATCCTTTGTCTCGTCTCCTTCTTGTAAACAATTTGAAAGTCCACCTCTATAACCAGCTCCAACTAATCCTTTCAGGATATTTATATAGTGACACACGAGTATAGATATCTGATATATATATATATCAAGGTTTTCATAATATATATTAAAGTGAGGGTATATATGACTAAATGATATCCAATATAACAGATATATGCAAAACAAGATTCATAACATATAACAGAATATAAGTATAGATATTTAGTATACATCAGAGTTTCATATAATGTTTTTTAGTAGATTTTAGAATCTTATCTTTAACACACTTATCCACGTCTCCGTGGTTAGGTGGACTTTACCGGTAACTGCATTGTTGAGAGCACGGCTAATGTTTTGGGACACGTGCTTGTGTAATGCGGGGACGGCACACCGGGAGAAATAGTGGTGGCTGGGGACCGAGTACCGAGGGTCGGCCGCCGCCATCAGGATGCGGAATGCTTCCGCCTCCACGAGCCTAAAAGGCAACATTTCGAGCACAAGCAGTCGTGAAATGTGAGAATTTAGCAGTGTGGCCTGTGGGGCGTTGGCTGCATTTTCGCGCTTGCATTCCAAGGACTGGGGTATGGACAACTGAACGCTGCGCTGGGACAAGGACATGGACTTGCTTCCTGATGCTGCTACTTGAGAGTGTGCAACGACAGGTGCAGGGCAGGAGGCATCTTCACATGCACTATGGACAGGGGATTGGCTTGCATGCACAACAGCGGAAGAAGCAATGGTGCCACCCGCAGACACTGTTCCTGGACCCTGGGGTTCGGCCCACAAAGTCAGGTGCTTTGCTGCCATGTGCCTGATCATGCTGGTGGCGGTCAGGCTGGTCGTTTTGCCACAACTGCTGATGCTGGCCTGGCAGGTGGTGCAAATGGCCTTTTTGGGGTTATCGGCAGAGTCTTTAAAAAACAACCAGACTCGGGAAGACCTAACAGTTGTACTGGCAACTTCCTTCGTGTTGGTGTTACGGGGAACGGTTGCCTGCCTTCTGTCTGCGGCCACCACACTGCTTCTTCCTGCCTGTTGGGGTGCTCTGCCTCCCTCCCCCTGTGTGCTGCTGTGCTCTCTCTGAATGTCCTCCTGCCAGGTTGGGTCAGTTACTATATCATCCACCACCTCGTCTTCCACTTCCGCACCCTGGTCCTCCTCCTGACTTTCTGGCAATTGTGTCTCATCATCGTCCATCTCTTGTGACACTTTCCCACCGTCGCCTTGGTGTGACCGTGGCTGCTCAAATACTGTATTTGGGCATCGCTACACGCGATCTCCTCTTGCCCCGCTTCAAATGAACAGGGCGAGAGGCCCGAATCTATAAATGGAAAAGTGAACAGCTCTTCAGAGTGTCCAAGTGTGGGATCAGTTGTCTCTGGGTACTCAGCATGGTGGGAGGAAGGAGGATCAGGGTGAGGAATATGCTGTCCAGACTCACGGCTACTGAGACTTGACCGTGTGGAAGACAGGGTGGTGGTGGTGGTGGCTAAGTGACTGGAAGCATTATCCGCTATCCAACCAACAACCTTTTGACACTGCTCTGGGTTCAATAGTGGTGTGCTGCGGTCCCCTAGTAATTGGGACAGGAAGGTCAGGCGAGAAGATGTGGGTGTTTGTTGTGGCACAATTTTGGCTTGCCCACGGCCTTGTCCTCGGCCTCTGCATGCACCATTACCATCACGTCCAGTTCCCCGTCCCTTGCCACGTGCCTTGCCCATTTTAAATGGAGGACAGTATCTTCCATGCTCACTACAAATGACTGAGTTTGGACTGAACTTATATGTGATCCGTGTGATGGAGAAAACAAAGTTTTAAATACCTGGCCTGTAGGTAAGTAGTTTGAACAGCAAACTGCTGTGAATTGCTTCACTGACACACTAAAGGAAATTTTTAATGGAGGCCAGAAATGGCAGTATTTTCTGACAACGTATATGTGATCCGTTTGACGGAGAAAACACAGTTTTTAATAGCCGAATTTCTAGAGCTCTAATATGGAAAGGACCTGGCTGTATTCTGCCGTGCCAACAAGCAAAAAAAACCCCGTGTTCTCTGGATTGCTTTTTAAGCAAATAATGAGGATTAAGATCCAAAGAAAAGTATTCCTGGCCCCTGAGACCTGGGCCTTTGTATAGAAATATCTAACAGCATCAGAAGGCAGAAATGGAATGGAGACTCTTGTGCTATATGTACTGCAGTCTGCTATATACACCGTCTGCCTATACACCCTGCCTGCCTGATATCTCTGCAGATGAATTAGTCCTCAGAAGGACTGTTTGTTAAGATGGATATGTGTAATGTACGGTTTTTCTCCCTACACTACCTAATACACAATCAAATCTCTCCCTATCGCAGCAGCAGCTCTCCCTACACTGCCTGATTCCGAAGGGACTGTGACGAACATGGCGGCGCCAGGTCTGATATAGACCTGATGACACTGTGCGACCAGCCAATCACTGTAATGCCCACAACCAACATGGCTACTGCATTACAGTGCATGGCAGGCAATCCCTGCATGTTCATTGGCTCTCTAAAGAGCGCCAAACATGCAGGGAGGGGACCCGAGTTCCCTCCCGAGCAACCCGAAAATACTCGGCGAGCACTGAGCATCTCGAGCAGTGAGATGCTCGGGCGAGCACCGAGCAGTAGCGAGCATGCTCGCTCATCACTATTTACTACCTTATTTGGCCATGTGGTGTGTGACACATCATCAGACACATGCATACATTGCTGAAAAGACATGGGAACAGCATGGGGAAGACCCCTGGAAGCATCTCTGACTTCCAGGTCACTGCCTAACACTGTGGTCATCAGACTTGATCCTATATTACTGCGGTAATAATACAGACATTTTTGTCAACGTGACAAATATTAAACTCAATTTAAAATGGGCAAGATGTGTGGCAAGGGACGGGGAAGTGGATGTTATGGTGATTGTGCACGCAGAGGCCGAGGCCATGGGCAAGATGAAACTGTGCCTGCTGAGGGAGCACAACAAACACCCTCATCATGTCGAACTACCTTCCTGTCCCAATTTCTAGGGGGCCGCGGAACACCACTATTGAAGCCAGAGCTGTGAGAAAAGGTTTTTGGTTGGATAGCAGATAATGCTTCCAGTCACTTTGCCACCACCACCCTGTCTTCCACATTTTTGTTCAAGATTATTGTAATTGTTTTTGCAATGTATACCCCTTTTTCACATCTAAAGCGCCATGGAATAAATGGCGAAAAAGTAACAATAATAATGTGGTCCAGTCTCATTAGCCGTGAGTCTGGACCACATTATTATTGTTACTTTTTCGCCATTTATTCCATGGCGCTTTAGATGTGAAAAAGGGGTATACATTGCAAAAACAATTACAATAATCTTGAACAAAAATGTGACAGTGACTGGTACAGGAGAGGAGAGGACCCTGCCAGCGAGGGCTCATAGTTTACAAGGGATGGATGAGGATACAGTAGGTGAGGACAAAGCTGATCGTGCAACGGTGTGGTGGAGCGAGGGTTCCTGCAGGTTGTACGCTTGTCGGAAGAGGTGGGTGTTCAGCTTCCTTTTAAAAGTTTCAACAGTAGGTGAGAGTCAGAAATGGTGGGGTAGAGAGTTCCAGAGTTGGGGGGATGCACGGGAGAAATCTTGTATGCTATTGTGGGAAGAGGAGATAAGAGGGTAGAGAAGGTGATCTTGTGAGGATCGGAGGTTGCGTGCAGGTAAGTACTGGGAGACTAGGTCACAGATGTATGGAGGAGACAGGTTGTGAATGGCTTTGCATGCCAAGGTTAGGGTTTTGAACTGGAGACAGTGAAGGGATTGACAGAGAGGAGAGGCCAGGGAATAGCGGGGGGATAGGTGGATTAGTCTGGCAACAGAGTTTAGGATATATTGGAGAAATGCGAGAGTGTTAGAAGGGAGGCCACAGAGCAGGAGGTTGCAGTCATCGAGACGGGAGATGATGAGGGCGTGCACTAGTGTTTTTGTAGATTCGTGGTTGAGGAATGTGCGGATCCAGGAGATTTTTTTACTTAAGTCGGCATCTTCCTCACCCTCTTTCCTCCCACCATTCCGAGTGCCCTGAGACAACTGATCCCATACTTGGACTCTCCGAAGAGCTGTTTTGTTCATATTTCCATTTATAGATTCTGGCCTCTCGCTCGGTCCGCACGGAAGTGGAAAGAGCTTGGATATGTGGTTTGAAGGAGAGATTAGAGTCCAGGGTTACCCCAAGAGCTGTTCACTTTTCCATTGATAGATTCGGGCCCCTCGGACGGCCAGTTTCAAGCAGGGCAACAGAAGATCGCATGTAGCGATTTGAGCAGCATTGGTCACCCGAAGGTGACTGTGGGAAACTGCAATTACTGTTGAAAAGATGGTTGATGATTAGTGTTGAGCATTCCGATACTGAAATATCGGGTATCGGCCGATATTCACTGTATCGGAATTCCGATACTTAATTCCGATACTTTTATAATATCGAATACCGGAATCGGAAGTTCCCATAATGCCTGCGCTCTGCAGTGTCTGTGAAGGATGACAAGCTGGATGGCAGCGCTCAGCTGCGATCCAGCTTGTCATCAGAATGCCATCCCAGCGTGGGAGAATTCTCCTGATTGTTTAAAAGCCGGCGGGCGGTAAAAAGCCGCCGGCTTTTAAACAATCACACAGCCCCATACTGCTTCCCCGCAGCCTCCCACCCCGATCCTCCGCTCCCCTCGCCACCTCCAATCCCAATCGTAAATTAGGACCGGGCGGGGAGCGCAGCACCAAGGAGCGAAGGACCCGGGCGGGGAAGCCGGCAGTGAAAAGACTTCACCGCCGGCTTTCCCGTTCTGTGCTGCGCTTTCCCGCCGGTTATTTCAAATGAACAGCTGAGGTATCAGGTGATGCCGATCAGCTGTTCATTTGAAGTAGCCGCAGTGCCCTCAGAGGGTTCATGTGAGTTCATGCTTGACTGCATGAACTCACATGAACTTTCCCACGGCCGCACAGGTCAGCCTCACCTCCCAGACCCGTCATGATTAGTGTGTGCGGGGTGTGTGTGTGCGGGGTGTGTGTGTGTGCGGGGTGTGTGTGCGGGGTGTGTGTGTGCGGGGTGTGTGTGTGTGCGGGGTGTGTGTGCGGGGTGTCTGTGCATGCAGGCAGACATAGGCCGATGTGACACTACTACTCCCATCGGCCTATGTCTGTCCCCCATCCACTCGTGCCAGCAGGATCAGCTCGATGGGAGCAATAGTTCCCATCAGCCTGATCCTGCTATATAAATTGCCCTACTGTGTCCCCAATAAATGTTAGATACATGTCATTGGTGGCCAGTGGTTACCTAAAAGAAATTAGTTTATACATTACCTGTCCCCGCCGATCGCCACCTAAAATAAAGTAAAAAATAAAAAACTACACCTATACTCACCTAGACACCTAATTCCCCGAAGCCATCGATCTCCTGTAATAAAATATAAAATAATAAACCACAACCTTATCCTTACCCCTCCGTAGCAGTCCACGAGTGTCCCACGAAGATCTCCAGTTCAGAGCAGCCACATAGAATGTGACCGCTCTGAACCGCTGCCGCCGCTAGAATGATGGGGCCGTAAGGGTTCACCAGAGTTAAGGCAGCGCTGCTCCGGTTAGCTGCTTTACGGCACTGCTGTATCGTGAGAAATTCCCACGGTACAGCACTGCCGTAAAGGAGGTCTCCGGAGCTGCGCTGCCTGAATGCACTCCGGTAACCTCAGTCAGTGGCTCCCGCTGCCGGGAGCGGACGTGTTCCCGGCAGCGTGAGCTTACAGCAGCCATGCACAGCTGTCACCATCTCCAGATGTGACAGCTGTGCATGGGAGATCAGCGCAGGAACGTGGACAGGTAACTATTTTTTTTTAGTAAACTAAGAATTAAATAAAATGGTGTTTTATTTCAAATAAATTATTTTTTTCTGGGTGTAGTGTGTTTTTTCTTTTTAACACTTTGTAGGTTAGTAATGGGGGTGTCTTATAGACACCCATCATTACTAACCTGGGCTTCATGGCAGCTGGCGCTGACATGAACCCCACCACTATTACCCCCTGCCACCGCACCAGGGCAGCGTGGAAGAGCGAGGCTAAGTGCCAGAATTGGCGCATCCTATGGATGCGCCATTTCTGGGGCGGCTGACGGCTGGTGTTTCTAGCCTGGGAGGGGGCCAATCTTCATGGCACCCTTCCTGAGCTATTAATATCAGCCCCCAGCTGTCTGCCTAGCCTTTGCTAGCTATTAAAATAGGGGGGACCCCACGTCATTTTTTTGGGGGGGGTCCCCCATTTTAATAGCTAGTAAAGGCTAGGTATTCAGCTGGGGGCTGATATTAGTAGCCTGGGAAGCTCCGTGGGTTTTACCCCCTTCCCAGGCTTCAAACATCTGCCCCAGCCATCTGCTTAACCTCCGCTAGAGACTAAAATTATGGGGGATCCCACGCCATTTTTTTTTAAAATAAATCCTTTATTTTAACACTAAATGACATTTGAGGACTTAATAAAGATGCAGTCCCTAAATTATTATTTATTTTTTAATAAATTTTTCCCAAAACTTTTGACGTGGGCTTCGCCATATTTTTGTATGCCAGCCAGGTACAGCATCCAGCTTCTATGAACGCGCCATTTTCCGGGGCGGCCGCGGACTGCAATTTTCAGCGGGGGGGGGGGGGGGCAGAAAGCTTGGGCCTCCCTGCGCTGCAGATTCCATCCCCCAGCTGCCTAGTTGTACCTGGCTGGACACAAAAATAGGGAGAAGCCCCACGTTTTTTTTTTTTTAATTATTTCATGAAATTCATGGAATAATTAAGAAAAAAAGGGCTTCCCTATATTGTTGTGTCTGGCCAGGTACAAATAGGCAGCTGGTGGTTGGGGGCAGCCCGTTCCTGCCTGCTGTACCTGGCTGGACACAAATATAGTGTGAAGCCCCACGTCAATTTTTTTTAAATTATTTCAGGAAATTCATGAAATAATTAAAAAAAAATTATGTGGGGCTTCGCCCTATATTTGTGTCCAGTCAGGTACAGCAGGCAGGAACGGGCTGCCCCCAACCACCAGCTGCCTATTTGTACCTAGCCGGACACAACAATATAGGGAAGCCCTTTTTTTCTTAATTATTCCATGAATTTCATGAAATAATTAAAAAAAAAAATGTGTGGCGCTTCGCCCTATTTTTGTGTCCAGCCAGGTACAACTAGGCAGCTGGGGGCTGGAATCTGCAGCGCAGGGAGACCCAAGCTTTCTGGGCCCCACCCGCTGCAAATTGCAGTCCGCAGCCGCCCCGGAAAATGGCGCGTTCATAGAAGCGCCATCTTCTGGCGCTGTACCCAACTCATCCAGGGCCCTGGTGCGGTGGCTCATTGGGTAATAAAGGGGTTAAGGCCAGCTTGGCATTATCAGCTGGCCCTAAGCCCGAAATTCATGGGGTCACGCCAATATTAGACATGACCGCCATGAATTTCTAGTAAAGTATTTAAAAAAAACACAAACACCCAGAAAAAAGTCCTTTAATTGAAATAAAGACACAATTCTTTATTGTTCTAAATTAAACCATACTTACAGTCACGCCCATTCCAGCTGAAGCCAACGATCTCCTGCAATAAAAGTAAAATAATAAAGCAACCTCATCCTTACCTTTCCATGGTTCCCAGGACAGCTTCAGCTCTGCTACATCGAGATGACAGGCTGGACCGCAGCAGAACGCTGCCATCCAGCCTGTCATCCCGCAGACACTGAGAAGCGCAGGCATGCTTGCGCTCCTCAGTGTCTCGCTGTGACGGCATCCAGATGAGCCGAGGTCATGTCCAATGAACTCAGCTCACCTCATGCACGTCACTGACAGCGTGGGAAAATTCTCCTGCACTCAGCGCTTCAGCGTGAGAATTCTCCCACGCTGTCAGTGACGTGCATGAGGTGCGCCGAGTTCATTGGACATGACCTCACCTCATGCACGTCACTGACAGCGTGGGAAAATTCTCACGCTGAAGCGCTGAGTGCAGGAGAATTCTCCCACGCTGTCAGTGACGTACATGAGGTGAGCCGAGTTCATTGTCGGCTCATCTGGATGCCGTCACAGCCAGACACTGAGGAGTGGAAGTATGCCTGCGCTTCTCAGTGTCTGCGGGATGACAGGCTGGATGGCAGCGTTCTGCTGCGGTCCAGCCTGTCATCTCGATGTAGCAGAGCTGGAGCCGTCGTGGGAGCCATGGAAAGGTAAGGATGAGGTTGCTTTATTATTTTTCTTTTATTGCAGGAGATCGTTGGCTTCAGCTGGAATGGGCGTGATGGTAAGTATGGTTTAATTTAGAACAATAAAGAATTGTGTGTTTATTTCAATTAAAGGACTTTTTTCTGGGTGTTTGTGTTTTTTTTAAATACTTTACTAGAAATTCATGGTGGTCATGTCTAATATTGGCGTGACCCCATGAATTTCGGGCTTAGGGCCAGCTGATAATGCCAAGCTGGCCTTAACCCCTTTATTACCCAGTGAGCCACCGCACCAGGGCCCTGGATGAGTTGGGTACAGCGCCAGAAGATGGCGCTTCTATGAACGCGCCATTTTCCGGGGCGGCTGCGGACTGCAATTTGCAGCGGGTGGGGCCCAGAAAGCTTGGGCCTCCCTGCGCTGCAGATTCCAGCCCCCAGCTGCCTAGTTGTACCTGGCTGGACACAAAAATAGGGCGAAGCTCCACGTTTTTTTTTTTTTAATTCATGAAATTCATGGAATAATTAAGAAAAAAAGGGCTTCCCTATATTGTTGTGTCCGGCTAGGTACAAATAGGCAGCTGGTGGTTGGGGGCAGCCCGTTCCTGCCTGCTGTACCTGGCTGGACACAAATATAGGGCGAAGCCCCACATCAATTTTTTTTAATTATTTCATGAATTTCCTGAAATGATTAAAAAAAAAAAATACGTGAAGCTTCTCCCTATTTTTGTGTCCAGCCAGGTACAACTAGGCAGCTGGGGGATGGAATCTGCAGCGCAGGGAGGCCCAAGCTTTCTGCCCCCCCCCCCCCCCCCCGCTGAAAATTGCAGTCCGCAGCCGCCCCGGAAAATGGCGCGTTCATAGAAGCTGGATGCTGTACCTGGCTGGCATACAAAAATATGGCGAAGCCCACGTCAAAAGTTTTGGGAAAAATTAATTAAAAAATAAATAATAATTTAGGGACTGCATCTTTATTAACTCCTCAAATGTCATTTAGTGTTAAAATAAAGGATTTATTTAAAAAAAAATTGACGTGGGGCTTCGCCCTATTTTTGTGCCCAGCCAGATACAACTATGCAGCTGGGGGCTGGAATCCGCAGCGCAGTGAGACCCAAGCTTTCTGGACCACCCCCGCTGCAAATTGCAGTCCGCAGCCGCCCCAGAAAATGGCGCGTTCATTGAAGCGCCATCTTCTGGCGCTGTACCCAACTCATCCAGGGCCCTGGTGCGGTGGCTCACTGGGTAATAAAGGGGTTAAGGCCAGCTTGGTATTATCAGCTGGCCCTAAGCCCAAAATTCATGGGGTCACGCCAATATTAGACATGACCACCATGAATTTCTAGTAAAGTATTTAAAAAAACACAACACCCAGAAAAAAGTCCTTTAATTGAAATAAACACACAATTCTTTATTGTTCTAAATTAAACCATACTTACCATCACGCCCATTCCAGCTGAAGCCAACGATCTCCTGCAATAAAAGAAAAATAATAAAGCAACCTCATCCTTACCTTTCCATGGCTCCCACGACAGCTTCAGCTCTGCTACATCGAGATGACAGGCTGGACCGCAGCAGAACGCTGCCATCCATCCTGTCATCCCGCAGACACTGAGAAGCGCAGGCATGCTTGTGCTCCTCAATGTCTGGCTGTGACGGCATAAAGATGAGCCGAGGTCATGTCCAATGAACTCAGCTCACCTCATGTACGTCACTGACAGCGTGGGAAAATTCTCCTGCACTCAGCACTTCAGCGTGAGAATTTTCCCACACTGTCAGTGACGTGCATGAGGTGAGCTGAGTTCATTGGACATGACCTCACCTCATGTATGTCACTGACAGCGTGGGAGAATTCTCACGCTGAAGCGCTGAGTGCAGGAGAACTTTCCCACGCTGTCAGTGACGTGCATGAGGTGAGCTGAGTTCATTGGACATGAACTCGGCTCATCTGGATGACGTCACAGAGAGACACTGAGGAGCGCAAGCATGCCTGCGCTTCTCAGTGTCTGCGGGATGACAGGCTGGATGGCAGCTTTCTGCTGCGGTCCAGCCTGTCATCTCGATGTAGCAGAGCTGGAGCTGTCCTGGGAACCATCGAAAGGTAAGGATGAGGTTGCTTTATTATTTTTCTTTTATTGCAGGAGATCGTTGGCTTCAGCTGGAATGAGCGTGATGGTAAGTATGGTTTAATTTAGAACAATAAAGAATTGTGTCTTTATTTCAATTAAAGGACTTTACTCTGGGTGTTTGTGTTTTCTTTTAACTTTGACTATGGGGTTAGTAATGGGGGTGTCTTATAGACGCCTCTCCATTACTAACCTGGGCTTGATGTCAGCTGACATTATAAGCTGACATCAACCCCAACCCTATTACCCCCTGCCACCGCACCAGGGCAGCGTGGAAGAGCGAGGCTAAGTGCCAGAATTGGCGCATCCTATGGATGCGCCATTTCTGGGGCGGCTGACGGCTGGTGTTTCTAGCCTGGGAGGGGGCCAATATTCATGGCACCCTTCCTGGGCTATTAATATCAGCCCCCAGCTGTCTGCCTAGCCTGTGCTAGCTATTAAATTAGGGGGGACCCCACGTTATTTTTTGGGGGGGGTTCCCCCATTTTAATAGCTAGTAAAGGCTAGGTATTCAGCTGGGGGCTGATATTAGTAGCCTGGGAAGCTCCGTGGGTATTACCCCCTTCCCAGGCTTCAAACATTTGCCCCAGCTGTCTGCTTAACCTCCGCTAGAGCCTAAAATTAAGGGGAACCCCACGCCAATTTTTTTTTAAATAAATCCTTTATTTTAACACTAAATGACAAGTACAGTAATCAACACTGTCACTGTACTTCATATATATGTGACTGACATGTTTCTATCTATCTAATCTATGTGTGATTCTCTATTCTTTCTGTTCTAAATTGTCGGGTACAGATGCTGAATTGCCGGCCGGCTTTCTTAAAGAGACGGTGCATGAAAACACTATTATTTTTTTAAATAAATCCTTTACACTAAATGACAAGTACAGTAAGCAACACTGTCACTGTACTTCATATATATGTGACTGACATGTTTCTATCTATCTAATCTATGTGTGAAGCTCTATTCTTTCTGTTATAAATTGTCGGGTACCGCTGCTGAATTGCCGGCCGGCTTTTTTAAAGAGACGGTGCACGAAAACACTAATATTTTTTTTAATAAATCCTTTACACTAAATGACAAGTACAGTAAGCAACACTGTCACTGTACTTCATATATATGTGACTGACATGTTTCTATCTATCTAATCTATGTGTGATTCTCTATTCTGTCTGTTATAAATTGTCGGGTACCGCTGCTGAATTGCCGGCCGGCTTTTTTAAAGAGACGGTGCACGAAAACACTAATATTTTTTTTAATAAATCCTTTACACTAAATGACAAGTACAGTAAGCAAAACTGTCACTGTACTTCATATATATGTGACTGACATGTTTCTATCTATCTAATCTATGTGTGATGCTCTATTCTTTCTGTTGTAAATTGTCGGGTACCGGTGTATGCCGCTGATGAATTGCCGGCTTTTCATGTCATTCTACATTATTCTTAGTTGTTTTACTTCATGTAGAATTAACCTACAAGGAAAGAAAGGGTTTATTTTCATTCCGATATTTGTGTCCCATTGACTTGCATTGGTTTCCGGTATCGGAATCGGCGATATCCGATACTTTTTGGGTATCGGCCCGATCCAATCCGATACGATATTTCCTGATATCGGAAGGTATCGCTCAACACTATTGATGATAAGACACAATGGACAGAAAGTCAGGAGGAGGACCAGGGTGCGGAAGTGGAAGACGAAGCGGTGGACAATGAAGTCACTGATCCGACCTGGCAAGGGGACATGCAGAGCGAGGACAGCAGCATACAGGGGGAGGGAGGCGTAGCACCACAATAGGCAGGAACAAGCAGTGTGGTGGCCACAGACATAAGGCGGGCAACTGCTCCGCGGAACACCAACATGACGGAAGTTGCCAGTTCAACTGTTAGGTCTTTCCAAGTCTGGTTCTTTTTTAAAGACTGTTTAGATAACCCCAAAAAGGCCATTTGCAACATCTGCCAGGCCACCATCAGCAAGAGCACCAAAACTACCAGCCTGACCACCACCAGCATGCTCAGGCGCATGACAGCAAAGAACCTGACTAGCTGGGCCGAATGCCAAGGTCCAGAAACAGTGTCTGTGGGTGACACCACTGCCTCTTCCGCTGTTGTGCGTGCACTCCAATCCTTTTCCATGGTGCATGTGAAGATGCCTCCCACCCTGTACCTGTCATTGCAGACTTGCAACCATCACCGTCCACGTCTTGTCCCTTTGCAGCGTTCAGTTGTCCCTACCCCAGTCCCTGGAATGCAAGCGCAAGTATATAGCCAGTCGCTCACCCACCCACCCACAGGTTGCAATACTATACTGCCAAATTTTTGACAGCTGCTTGTGACTCGCCCCCTGAGCCGTGGGGCACTCGGATCTGGGCAATTAGGGAAACGGTGGGAGTAGTAGTGGCAACCCGGTTCCGTGGCTCAGGGTGGTCAGGCCAGTGGTAGTCCGTTATGTGCTGATGTTTATGTCCGACTACGCCACCCGTGGATTGCGGTTATTAGGAACCGCCGCTGCATGCAGACCGCTGGGGCTGATGAGGTGTGCAGCTAGGGTAGTGTGACTCCCCACGGGAAGAGTGCGGCCCCAGGGCAGTATAGTGGATGGTGGGAGTGATGGTAGTGAGAGTCCCAGTGCTGATAGTGCTGGAGGAGCAAGGAGCACACAGACAACAGGTTGCAGTCCAGGGTCTTTACTAAAACAGGTAAACTGACCCACAAACAGTCCCAGCTAGGAGGGGACCTGGATGTCTGAGAGCAACGGGGAAATTGGCCCTGGTCAGGGTGAGGGTGTAGGCCTACCGTGCTTTCTGCGCTCCTTCTGGCTATCTCCTCGTTATAGGGTAACTGCCCACGTTTCCGAGCTTTCGGTGTATTCTCGCCTGTATGGCCTGCGACGTGGGTTCCTTTCTGCTCCCAGCCTTGTACGGCTTTACTGGTCCCTTCGGTTGTGGCAGGGCCTCCAGGCTTCTTAGGCCAAGGAATATACAGTCCCCTGCGGACTGGTTATCTGCTGGAGGATGTAGAATCCTCCCAGCCTCAGACACCAAAGTCTGGTAAATTAAGTCCTTTATCTGCCAAGACAGGCTCTCTTCGCCTCTTGTCTCTGGCTTGTGGCTCTCGTCCTGCCACACTTCCTCTTAGGTGCAATACAACTGTCTGTCCCTGCTCTGCTCTGGGACACGTCTCATTGCTGAGACAGGCCATCAAGTTCTCCCTAACCCTGCCCCCAGCACCAGCTTTTCTGGGGCAGCCTGCTCCCCCTACTGGCCTGAGACAGGAGGCATTGCATGCTAATGTTCCCCTGACTAGAGAACCTCCCCCTTGCTCTCAGACACAGCTTTATTTACACTTGTGGCATCCAGGCCAGGGTGACACATTCCCCCCTAGTGAAATTTAGTACTCCGGGACTAAACAATAAACAAAGACAATATTCATAACAATAAAACATTAATAGACAGACGACGCACAAATTGAGTTCTTAAGGTCACAGTGTGGTCTGTGACCGGGTGTCCATATCACCAGCACAACGGGGAGCCTTAACCAGGTGGGAGTCTGTCCTACCCCAAGTCCTTCACAGTCTTAGTTCATTCCTGGGTTAGGCTCCAAACGCAGTCCATACAAGGTCCCGGTTATAAAAAGTCCATAACCTTTGAGTCCTTACGGTAGCTGCAAGAAACTGAAACACAGAATTACCAAACAAGCATGTAACTTGGCAAACAATTCAACATTTGGCAACAGGGTCATTTACAATTTTAGCGCGCTCTATATTCTCCAGCGAGCGGGTATCTGCCCCTTTGTGCTCCTGGTTGACCTACGTAGCCCACTGTCTGGTGGTGGACCAACCTGGCTTTCCCCACTAGCGTTAGGGGTACAGCTACCAGCTGGGTGTACAGGTAGGGCAGGCAGCTATCTGCGAGTCCTTTGGCTTACCGCAGGCATGGCAGGCTCACTGTCAGCAGAGGGTTGACTCTCCTGGGCTGCTGGTACAGGCTCTTCTGCCCTGGAACTGCTTGCTCCTCTTCACCTTCCGGCTCTGGTGTTGGTTGTTGCTGTGCCGGTTGCAGGAAATGCAGGACGGGTACCACTATGGCATCATTTATGCGAGTCCAGGACTGAGGGAACTCTCCGAGAACGGTGCTGATCATTTCTTCCTTGTCCTCTGCGGGTTCAAGGTCACTCTGATCCTCTTCTGCACTACGGAGTTGCTCGGGGCACCTTTTGAGGTGGTCTCTGGAGACGACACTAGTGGTTTCTCCTCCGTCCTTGGTGATTACGCACACCTTTGGGTTGTCGTGGTCAGACTGCAGTACGGTGTAGGGTTCCCTTTCCCACTGGTCGTCCAACTTATGTAGCCTTCTTTTTCGCTTTAGGACTTGCTCACCAGGTTCTAGGGGACCAGCAGGGGCGTGTTGATTGAAGAGTTTTTCTTGCCTCTCTCTCACCTGGGCCAGGCTCTTCTCCACACTCTCCTGTACCTTCTTGTACTGCAGTTGCCTTTCCGTATCCCAGTCCGCATCCGGGGAGGTGTCCTCAGGTATTAGGACTCCCATCTCCAGGTCTACGGGCAGCTTACCTGGTCTAGCTCGCATCAGGTAAGCCGGGGTGCAGTTTGTAGCATTCACCGGGATATTGTTGTATAGGTCTATTAGGTCCAGCAGTTTTTCTGGCCACAGGCTGCGTTCCTCCAGGGGCAACGTCTTTAGGAGATCAATGACCATATTGTTCATCTTCTCACACATCCCGTTGGTTTGTGGATGGTAAGGCGTTGTCCGAATCTTCTTACAGCCATAGAGGTTGCAGAACTCCTGGAAGATTTCAGCCTCGAACGCTGGACCCTGGTCTGTCAGGACCTGTTCCGGATACCCGTGTGGACGGCAGAAATATTGCTGGAAGGCTCTGGCCGCTGTTTGGGCTGTCAAGTCTTTTACCGGGACCACCACTAGAAAACGGGAATAGTGGTCCACGATTGTCAGGGCATAGATGTATCCAGACCGGCTTGGAGCCAATTTGACGTGGTCCAGAGCTACCAGCTCAAGAGGCTGCGTGGTGACGATGGGCCTCAAGGGTGTCTTCTGGCTGGTGCGGTCCTTCCTCCTCAGGTGACAAGGGCCACAATCTCTGCACCACTTTTCTACAGCTCCTCTCATGCCGACCCAAAAGAACCTTCCTCTTAGCAGGAACTCCAATTTCTTCCATCCGAAGTGTCCCGCTCTGTCATGGTAAGCCCCCAGGACCATGGCTGCATCCCGTCTTGGGACCACGACTTGCCAGGTCAGCTCGTGCGTCCGGTGGTTAACAATCCTTCTGCACAACTTGCCTTCGTAGAGGAACAGCTTGCTCTTCTCCTTCCATAGCTGCTTGGCTTCCTCTGGGGCATCTGGATCTAAGCGGGCGTCTTCCCGGGTCAGCAGATCTTTCACCAGGCGGACTGCAGGGTCACTATCTTGGGTCTCGGCCCAGCTGTGGTGAGGTAGGGGATTGATTATCACAGTGGTTAGATCCTCCTCCTTCACGCGGTGAGAGTATTGAGCGGCTCCATACCGGTGAAACGCGGGGAGTTCTACCTCCTCCAGCTCTTCTGGGTCTTCGTCACCTTCAGGTAAGTGAGGCATCCTTGATAGGGCGTCCGCGTTGGCATTGGTTTTGCCTGCCCGGTACTTGATCACGAAGTCATAGTTTGAGAGACGGGCCATCCACCGCTGTTCTAGGGCACCCAGTCTTGCATTGTCCAGGTGTGTCAACGGGTTGTTGTCCGTGTACACGGTGAACTTCGCGGAGGCCAGGTAATGCTTGAAGCGTTCCGTCACGGCCCATACCACCGCCAAGAATTCTAGCTTGAAGGAGCTGTAATTCTCCGGGTTCCTCTCGGTGGGCCTCAGCTTCCGGCTGGCGTACGCGATCACCCTTTCTCTGCCCTGTTGGTTTTGGGACAGTACAGCTCCCAGTCCCACATTACTGGCATCTGTGTGGAGAATGAAAGGCTGGCCATAATCAGGGTAGGCCAAGATCTCGTCCCCTGTGAGGGCCATCTTTAGCTGGCGGAAGGACTCCTCTTCTGGTTTATCCCACTTGAAGGGCGGCTTTTGGCTCCTGGACTTAGACTGTCCGATCAGGAGGTCCTGCATAGGAGCTGCCATCTTGGTGAACCCGGGGATGAACCTTCGGTAGTAGCCTACCAACCCGAGAAACTGTCTCACCTCTTTGATGTTCGAGGGTCTTGGCCAGCTCTTGATTGCCGTGACCTTGTCAGGGTCGGGGGCCACTCCTTCCGCGCTTACCACATGCCCTAGGTACTGGACCTTTGGTTTCAACAGGTGACACTTCAATGGTTTCACCTTCAGGCCGTAGCCTGCCAGGGCTTCGAACACCTCGGCCAGGTGCTTTAGGTGGTCCTCGTAGGTCTTCGAATAGACGATCACGTCGTCCAGGTAAAGGAGAACCGTCTCGAAGTTTCGGTGCCCTAGACAGCATTCCATCAACCGCTGGAAGGTCCCTGGTGCGTTGCAGAGCCCGAAAGGCATACAGTTGAACTCACTCAGTCCCATCGGGGTGGTGAAGGCGGTGTTCTCCTTGTCAGCCTCTGCCACAGGAACCTGCCAGTACCCGCTAGTAAGGTCCAAAGTAGAAAAGAAGTTAGCTGATTTTAGTGCGGCTAAAGACTCCTCTATTCTAGGCAACGGGTATGCGTCTTTGTGGGTGATACGGTTGATTTGTCTATAGTCTACACACATTCTCATGGTGCCGTCTTTCTTTTTGACCAGAACCAAGGGGGCTGCCCAGGGGCTACAGCTGTCTCTAATGACCCCAGCTTCTTTCATCTCTCTTAGCATGCCCTTTGCGTTCTGATAATGTGCAGGGGGTACAGGTCTGTGCCTCTCTTTTATTGGTGGGTGGCTCCCTGTGGGGATGTGGTGTTCTATCCCTTTTACTCTGCCGAAGTCTAGCGGGTGCTTACTAAAGACTCTCTCGTGCTCCTGTACCACCCGGTAGACTCCTTGTTTTTGGTGCAGGGGAGTGGAGTCAGCACCCACATTGAGTTTCTGGCACCAGTCCTCCTTTTGTTTCTGGGAGCCATTACCCTCCGCCTGAGGAGATGGAGGCAAGGGTTCCACGGCCCTGATAGCTTTGTGTTCGACAACAAACAGTTTGGCGAGTGTAGCGTACCTGGGTAAGTGTACCTCCCTCTCCCCAATGTTGAGGATGCGGACGGGCACCCTCCCATGACGGACATCAACCACCCCCCGGGCTGTCAAAATGGTGGGCCTGCTGTCTGAGTACACGGGTTCTACCATGGCTTGGTAGTCTCTACCTCTCAACCCGATTGCAGTCCGACACCAGATCATCATTTCACTTTTGGGAGGCATGGAAATGGGGAATGGGTCACTCAGTCTTACGCTACCGATCTCACCACCAGACAGTTCTACCTGCTGCCGTCTCATCAGGGCTTTTATCTCCTTGTTGAGGACTCTCTGTTGGCTGGAACTAGCATTCACCGCCACCTGTTGTAAGATTACAATTACCTCTGAAAGACAATTTTCAATTACGTTAGTACCCACAGTTATTTTAGGGTGACTTTCACGACGGTCAATGTCCACAATAATTACTCCCTGTGCCGGCAGTTCAACTTTACCAATTTTAATGGTCATCTCCTTGAACCCCATCTGCGGCACGGGTAAGCCATTACTAGCGATGATGCTCAAGTTACTGTCTGGATACCGTGTGATATCAGCATCAGTCCAATACTGCTTAAAAAGTACATAAGGGATAGTGGTTACTTGCGACCCAGTATCCAGCAAGGCGCTCATGGGGATACCGTCCAGCACCACGGGTAAAACCGGGCGCCCCCCAACGTACTTATCACGCCAATTATAAGGGCCTGGTGATCTTATGCCTGGGGGTTGGCCCTCTGCCCCAGGTTGGACCCGTTTAAATTACAGTACCTGGAAATGTGTCCGGGCTGGTTGCATCGACGGCAAATGGGCTGTCCATCCTCTGCGTAGCGGTCTGTGGGCCTCCCTCGGAACGACGGGATCCTCCTCTGTCGACGCCACGGGACATCCTCCGGACTTGAAGCCAGCTCGATGGGTCTTGACGGGTCCACTTGCAACGCCTGGACGGTCCTGGTCAACGCCGCGACACTCCTGGTCAGCTCCTGGACTTGGTGGTGCAGGTCTTTCGACGGGGCTTGGTTCAGGGCCTGTGCATCAGCCTCCACGGAGTCCATAGAGGAGGGCGCCGCCTCCTGGTGGTAGGTGAGAGCAGGGCACCGGGGGTTTATAGCGCCACTAGTTGCAGATTCACGGAGCACCCTTATGGCCCTGTCCTTAAATTGGGCAAAGGTCAGGTCGGGGTTCTGAAAGAACATGAGGCGCAGTTGGGCCCTGTGGGCGCTAGACAGCAGACCTTCTATGAATTGTTCTGTTAGCAGCTTATCCATTTCCTGCACACTGCCAGGGTCAGTTTGTTGAATAGCCCTCAAGGCTTCCTGCAGATTTAGGGCATAGTCTCTGATGCTGTCCTGTGCCCGCTGCTTACATCCATAGAACCTCATTTTAATCTCAGCGGAGGTACGTGTGTCAAAGGTACCCCGCAGCCGGGCCAGAATACCCTTCACAGTCCTTTTCTCCTCAGTGGGCCATGATTTTACCTCCCTTTGGGCTGCGCCAGTTAACTGCCCTGTCAATATGCTGACCTTCTGTTCCTCTGTCAGGGGGTAAACGTGGAACAAACTGTATAGCCTTTCCTTGAAGTCAGTTAGGGCATGGGGCTCCCCTGAGTATTTGGGCAGCCAGGCCGCTCCAGGGATGTAGGGCAGGGAAAAGGGCATCAGCGCTGCTGCAGCTGCTTTGGTGGTAGTGGGGGCCTCTGTGTCCGACATCTTCCTCCCCCCTAGTCAAGCGTGGCCTACCTTCCGACGATCCTCTTCTGTAGGCCGCGGCTCCGCTGCTGCTGCTATGGACGAGGACCTGGCGTCGCGTCCTGGTGACGTCAGCGTCGCTCTCTCTCCCTTCCAGGACCTTGCGCAGCGTCGGTGCATGGGGCGGAGCTTCGGATCTCGCGCGGTTTTGACGTCCACGCCCCTCTTCTTCCCGCGCGGCGTCCTGGAGATGGCGTCCGATGGCGGGAAACAGCTGCAGATGGCGGGAAGACAGCAGAAGACGGCGGGAAAAGGTCCAAGATGGCGTCTGATGGCGGGAATCGGCTCCGGATGGCGGGAAACGACTCCGGACGGTGGGAAACTTTGCCACAGGTAAATTACAAAAGTCTTTTTCAGGCACGCAGTACCCGGTGGTTGCGGGCACGAAATCCTGCCGACTACGCCAAAGCTGACTCGCCCCCTGAGCCGTGGGGCACTCGGATCCGGGCAATTAGGGAAACGGTGGGAGTAGTAGTGGCAACCCGGTTCCGTGGCTCAGGGTGGTCAGGCCAGTGGTAGTCCGTTATGTGCTGATGTTTATGTCCGACTACGCCACCCGTGGATTGCGGTTATTAGGAACCGCCGCTGCATGCAGACCGCTGGGGCTGATGAGGTGTGCAGCTAGGGTAGTGTGACTCCCCACGGGAAGAGTGCGGCCCCAGGGCAGTATAGTGGATGGTGGGAGTGATGGTAGTGAGAGTCCCAGTGCTGATAGTGCTGGAGGAGCAAGGAGCACACAGACAACAGGTTGCAGTCCAGGGTCTTTACTAAAACAGGTAAACTGACCCACAAACAGTCCCAGCTAGGAGGGGACCTGGATGTCTGAGAGCAACGGGGAAATTGGCCCTGGTCAGGGTGAGGGTGTAGGCCTACCGTGCTTTCTGCGCTCCTTCTGGCTATCTCCTCGTTATAGGGTAACTGCCCACGTTTCCGAGCTTTCGGTGTATTCTCGCCTGTATGGCCTGCGATGTGGGTTCCTTTCTGCTCCCAGCCTTGTACGGCTTTACTGGTCCCTTCGGTTGTGGCAGGGCCTCCAGGCTTCTTAGGCCAAGGAATATACAGTCCCCTGCGGACTGGTTATCTGCTGGAGGATGTAGAATCCTCCCAGCCTCAGACACCAAAGTTTGGTAAATTAAGTCCTTTATCTGCCAGGACAGGCTCTCTTCGCCTCTTGTCTCTGGCTTGTGGCTCTCGTCCTGCCACACTTCCTCTTAGGTGCAATACAACTGTCTGTCCCTGCTCTGCTCTGGGACACGTCTCATTGCTGAGACAGGCCATCAAGTTCTCCCTAACCCTGCCCCCAGCACCAGCTTTTATAGGGGCAGCCTGCTCCCCCTACTGGCCTGAGACAGGAGGCATTGCATGCTAATGTTCCCCTGACTAGAGAACCTCCCCCTTGCTCTCAGACACAGCTTTATTTACACTTGTGGCATCCAGGCCAGGGTGACACACTTGCACTTGAAATATGGCCTTTTAGGCTCCTGGAGGTGGAAGCTTTCCAGCCGGGTATCCATACACGTCCCCAGCCACCATTATTTCTCCTGGTGTTGTCCCCGCCTTCCACCAGCACGGGTCCCAGAACTTTACCCGTGCCCTCCTCAGCGCACTTAGTGTGAAGGACCGCCTAACCACAAACACATGGACAAGTGAATGTGGCCAGGGATGGTACATCTCACTGACACATTTCACTGGGTTAATATTCTGGAAGCCGGGACCCAGTGGGACCTTGGGACGGAATGCGTACTCCCGACGCAGAGGATTGCAAGCCCTGGGTCAACCAGGGTTGCCCCCACATTCTACAGCTCCTGCACCACCTCCTCCTCTTCAGCCTCCATCTCCATCACTTGATTCATTTTTTTCAGGAGATATTCCAGATTATGTACTAAAACTTTGTGGGTGCCAATAACAATAAGCAGGACTGTATGCTTAGTTGACAAACCACACACCATTGCAGAGTTGTTGAAAGCTGTGTCAGAGAACCTGGTGGCGGCTCTGAAGCTAGGCAAGCTCACACGCGAGCCATTCCTGGCCCATGTGCTCAACTTAGTGGTTCAGCTGTTTCTCAAAACCTACCCAGGTCTGCCACAGCGACTTGTGAAAGTACGCTGCATGTGTGCCCATTTCAGAAAGTCAGCTACAGCTTTCACCGCTCTGGCAGGGCTTCAGCAGCTTTCAGATCACCGACTAGTGTGCGATGTGACCACGGATTGGAAATCAAAGTTGCAGATGTTTGGAATGATTTTGAGCAGCAGAGAGCAGTTGAGTACCAGCTTCAATACGCCCGTCGGCATTCAGGTCAGCCTCCGCACATAAGAGCTGATGAGTGGGCATGAATGTCTGACATCTGTGCCGTCCTCCAAAACTTTGAGGACTCCACCAAGATGGTGAGCGGCGATGACGCCATAATTAGCATCATCATCCCGCTTCTCTGTGTACTGGAACAATCGCTGCTCACAATTAAAGAGGAGGCATTGCAGGTGGAGCAAGGAGCTATACAGGGTTATGCTACTCAGCCCAGCCTCATCTCATCCCGACGCGGATTGGGTGATAATGAGGAGGAGGAAGAGAACATGGACAAAAGTCCTCTTGATGAGAACAGGGAAGTCTTGGCTGTTGGCAGTCTGGCACACAAGCCGACTTGGGCATTACAGAAAACTGGCACGGCACGAGAGAAGTCTTGTAGACAGAGGTGTGAGGTTCTGATTAAGGAGAATGTCAGTCTTAGATCAGTTGCAGAACGGAGGGCATGGGAGGGGTGATACACAGAAATGAGGGAAGAGATATAGGCCGGTGCAGAACTGTGGAGAGCTTGGTGGGTGAAAGAGATGAGTTTGTATTGTATTCTGTAGTGATTGTTTAACCTAACCAGTGCAATGACTCGCAAAGGGTAGAGGCTTCGGTGAAGCGGCTTAATAATAATAATTAGGGTTGAGCGAGTATGTTCTGTCCGAGTATGCTCGGGCCGAGCTCCAAGTATTTACAGCTGCTCAGTGATATGGTTGAATCGCTCCCGGGTGCATGATTTGCAACTGTTTGACAGCTTTATTACTTGTGAGGAATGTGTAAGAAATAGACATTACTTCCATGTAATAAAACTGTCAAAACAGTCGCAAATCATGCACACGGGAGCGATTCAACCATATCACCGAGCAGCTATAAATACACGGAGCTCGGCCCGAGCATACTCGCCGAAAGGGTTAATAGAACATACTCGCTCAACACTAATAATAATCTTTTTATTTATATAGCGCCAACATATTCCACAGCGCTTTACAATTCAGACAATTTATAGACATTATGGGCACTGTCCCCATTGGGGCTCACAATCTACATACCCTATCAGTATGTCTTTGGAGTGTGGGAGAAAACCAGAGAACCCAGAGGAAACCCATGCAAACACAGGGAGAACATACAAACTACTTGCAGATGTTGTCCTTGGTGGGATTTGAACCCAGAACCCCAGCGCTGCAAGGCTGCAGTGCTAACCACTGAGCCACCGTGCTGCCCTTTATAGAAATACGACTCTGGCTGCTACATTCAGAAAGGATTGGAGAAGAGAGTTTGTTTAGAGGGAAATTGATTAGAAGATAGCTGCAGTAATTAATCAGAGACACAGTAAGAGTTTTTACAGTATCAAAGGTGCGAAAAGGTTGAATTCTGGATATGTTTTTAAGGTGCAGGTGACATGTGTGGGAGTTATGGTGGCACCACCTAAAAGAAATTGCAAAGTCAGGTATAGGTAGGATAGTAAAAGTCAGATATAGGTAGGTTAGTAAAAGTCAGGTAAAGGAAAGGTAGGTTAGATGGCTACGTGCGGCCTCCTGCTGTGTATAGATGGCTACGTGCGGCCTCCTGCTGTGTATAGATGGCTACGTGCAGCCTCCTGCTGTGTATAGATGGCGCCGTGCGGCCTCCTGGTGTGTATAGATGGCGCCGTGTGGCCTCCTGCTGTGTATAGATGGCGCCGTGAGGCCTCCTGCTGTGTATAGATGGCTATGTGTGGCCCCCTGCTGTGTATAGATGGCTATGTGCGGCCTCCTGCTGTGTATAGATGGCATCGTGCGGCCTCCTGCTGTGTATAGATGGCGCCATGCAGCCTCCTGCTGTGTATATGGCTACGTCCGGCCTCCTGCTGTGTATAGATGGCTACGTGCGGCCTCCTGCTGTATATAGATGGCTACGTGCGGCCTCCTGCAGTGTATAGATGGCTACGTGCAGCCTCCTGCTGTGTATAGATGGCTACGTGCGGCCTCCTGCTGTGTATAGATGGCTACGTGCAGCCTCCTGCTGTGTATAGATGGCGCCGTGCAGCCCCCTGCTGTGTATAGATGGCTACGTGCGGCCTCCTGCTGTGTATAGATGGCATCGTGCGGCCTCCTGCTGTGTATAGATGGCGCCATGCAGCCTCCTGCTGTGTATATGGCTACGTCCGGCCTCCTGCTGTGTATAGATGGCTACGTGCGGCCTCCTGCTGTATATAGATGGCTACGTGCGGCCTCCTGCAGTGTATAGATGGCTACGTGCAGCCTCCTGCTGTGTATAGATGGCTACGTGCAGCCTCCTGCTGTGTATAGATGGCTACGTGCAGCCTCCTGCTGTGTATAGATGGCGCCGTGCAGCCCCCTGCTGTGTATAGATGGCTACGTGCGGCCTCCTGCTGTGTATAGATGGTGCCGTGCAGCCCCTGCTGTGTATAGATGGCTACGTGCGGCCTCCTGCTGTGTATTGATGGCTACGTGCAGCCTCCTGTTGTGTATAGATGGCGCCGTGCAGCCCCCTGCTGTGTATAGATGGCTACGTGCGGCCTCCCGCTGTGTATAGATGGCTGCGTGCTTCCTCCCGCTGTGTATAGATGGCTACGTGCTTCCTCCCGCTGTGTATAGATGGCTATGTGCGGCGCCCTGCTGTGTATAGATGGCTACGTGCGGCCTCCTGCTGTGTATAGATGACTACGTGCTGCCTCCTGCTGTGTATAGATGGCTACGTCCGGCCTCCTGCTGTGTATAGATGGCTACGTGCGGCCTCCTGCTGTATATAGATGGCTACGTGCGGCCTCCTGCTGTGTATAGATGGCTACGTGCAGCCTCCTGCTGTGTATAGATGGCTACGTGCGGCCTCCTGCTGTGTATAGATGGCTACGTGCAGCCTCCTGCTGTGTATAGATGGCTACGTGCGGCCTCCTGCTGTGTATAGATGGCTACGTGCAGCCTCCTGCTGTGTATAGATGGCGCCGTGCAGCCCCCTGCTGTGTATAGATGGCTACGTGCGGCCTCCTGCTGTGTATAGATGACTACGTGCAGCCTCCTGTTGTGTATAGATGGCTCCGTGCAGCCCCCTGCTGTGTATAGATGGCTACGTGCGGCCTCCTGCTGAGTATAGATGGCTACGTGCGGCCTCCTGCTGAGTATAGATGGCTACGTGTGCTCAATATTAAGTCATCCAATGTTAGGCTGTGTGCCCACGATGCAGAAATGCTCCAGATTTTTTTTGAGCGTTTCTGCATCTCCCTGGCAGAAAAAACGCATGCGGATTGTACATGCGGATTGTACATGCGGATTGTACGTGCGTTTTTCCTGCCAGGGACAAGCGGATGTGATGCGTTCTTCACATGCATTTTCGCATGCGGGTTGTCAAGCGTTTTCCAAGCGATTTTAGCATCACTTGGAAAAGTACTTGACAACTTGGTCACACTATATAAATACATGCAACCGGCAAGGATTTATATAGTGTGACCGAAAGAATGGTAAAAAATAAATATACTTACCTTCTGATGGCCTGCCGACGTCAGCGGTCGCGTGACCCGTCACATGACTAAATGACGTCACCACAGGTCCTTTAGTCTACCGCGAGCTGCCGGCGAGGCAGGACGCATCGGATAAAGACACCGGGGGCCATCAGAAGGTAAGTATAATATTTATTTTTTATTTTATTCTTTTTTTTACAGGTTCCATGGTACTCGGGTCCGGAGGAGAGTCTTCTGTTCTCCAAACCCGGGTACCATCCGCACATTGAAACGCATGGAATCTGCATGTACAGATGCAGTGATGCGGATACCATGCGTTCCAATGCAAGTCAATGGCGGCGAAAACGCAGCTCTTCCGCAAAATAATTGGTAGTGCTGCGGATTTTTCCACAATGATACCAAGCGGAAACGCTTAAAAAACCCATAGTGGGCACACAGCCTAAAAAAAAATATTATAAATTATTATTATAATTAATATATTAATATTGTGCCAAATTAATTTCACGTGAACTATCACATGATCTATCACAGGTGATCATGTGACATGTGATACATCAGGTGTGTGTGTGTGTGTGTGTGTGTGTGGGGGGGGGGGGGGCGCGCCTTCTAAACTGCCCGGGGCCCTTGCTACTCTTAATCCACCCCTGCACCCTCCACACTACTTATATGCACATGTAGCTCTTTCACGGACTGTTCCTCCATTACTGAGAAATCAGCTTTTAAATTGGTATGCAAATGAGGCTGAAGAGCTATGGTAGATCTGAAGCCTCTGAATGGTATAAGTATATACAGTACAGATAAATCCAGAGTCTTATCGGTGACATGTTCTTGCTGATCATAGTCATTCACTTTCCCTTCTCTCCTCTATTTAGCCCAGATCACCGTGATAACTTCTTCCATCCACGATGTGTCTCTGCAGAACTTAATGCACAGACGTCTTTGGATTATTATTTAACCGGCACTTTTCCCACTTTTTCCCACCTCTACACAAACTGCATAATGCTATAACTATCTCTAGTGCCCTGGAGAGTAATAATGCCCTCTCTGTTGCCCCACACAGTAATAGTACACCCCTCTTTGCCTTTATACAGTAATTGTGTCCAGCTCTCTGCCTCCATATACTAAAAGTCTCACGTCTGAGCTTCCACATGGTAAAAATGCCCCCATTGTGCTACTATATAGAAATATTAGGCACATTAAGGAATAGTTCCCACTCTGTGCCTCTATATAGTAATAATGCACCCCTCTGTGCCTCCATATAGTAATAATGCCCCCTCTCCCCTCTGTGCCTCCATGTAGTAATAGTGCCTCCTCTGTGTCTCCATATGGTAATAATGCCCCCCTATGTGTCCCCATATAGTAATAGTGCCCCCTCCGTGCCTCCATATAGTAATAGTGCCTCCTCTGTGTCTCCATATAGTAATAGTGCCTCCTCTGTGTTTCCATATAGTAATAGTGCCCCCTCCGTGTCTCCATATAGAAATAATGCCCCCTCTGTGCCTCCATATAGTAATAGTGCCCCCTCTGTGTCTCCATATAGAAATAATGCCCCCTCTGTGCTTCCATATAGTAATAATGCCCCCTCCGTGCCTCCATATAGTAATAGTGCCTCCTCTGTGTCTCCATATAGTAATAATGCCCCCTCTGTGTCCTCGTATAGTAATAGTGCCCCCTCCGTGCCTCCATATAGCAATAATGCCCCCTCTGTGTCTCCATATAGTAATAGTGCCTTCTCTGTGTCTCCATATAGTAATAGTGCCCCCTCCATGTCTCCATATAGAAATAATGCCCCCTCTATGCCTCCATAAAGTAATAGTGCCCCCCTCTGTGTCTCCATATAGTGATAGTGCCACTTCTATTCCTCCATATAGTAATAGTGCCCCCCTCTGTTTTTCCATATAGTGATAGTGCCCCCTCTGTGCTTCCAAATAGTGATAGTGCCCCTTCTATTCCTCCATATAGTGATAGTGCCTCTTCTGTGCCTATATGCAGTATGTCCATATACCAGGCATAGTGCTCCTCTGTAATTCTATATATTACTAGTGCCTCCATACAATTGTAATCCCCCCTTTACATCCTCCCATCCAGTGCCCTGGCAATAAAATAAAAATAAATGAAAACTCCCTTCTCCCACAACGAGTGGTGCTGTCCTTGTGCCGCAGTCTGTAGCTGCAGGCGGTGCGATGGAGTGATGTCATTGCGCTGGAGAAGCCTATAATTCAGGCATGTGCTGCGAGGACTGGCAGATGGTGGTGCAGGGGGCTGTATATAATGTATGGACAGACAGGTGGGAGGTATACAGACATGTAATATGTGCACCGCTCATTTAGACATAGACAACAGAATCAATTATATTTTATAATATATATTTGGGATAAGAAATTTTTACCCCAAGGAGGCGGAGGCTCGTAAAGTGCCTGCCGCACCCAGAGCACTTAAAGGGAAGTTGTCATGTCAGATAACGCTATCAACCTGTTTGGTTTTGAACCTGCAGGTTGTATTACAGGTAAGAGTGCTATCTATGAAAAACACTGTTAGCTTTCCTATGCAGAAAATTCACGAGCTTTTATCAGAGTGCTGACTGCTGTTATGTTCTGCAGCTTAGAACTAAAGAATAGGAGGGAAAAGCTGTCCCTGCACTGAGACTCAGCTAAACTCTACGCTGGGGTGGGTGCTCTATTCCTTGTGAATAGCCCCACCGAAACTCCTGCACTGAACTCAAACAAAGACCTGAAGGAAGGGGAAAAGGGGTCCCTAACAGATCTAAGGACTAGGAGAAAAAACAGGAGACCTCCTAATAGAAAAGTTAGTTGCAGAAACGAAGATTAAAGGGAACAAAACTGGTGGAACAAGAAGTCCCAGCATATCAATTGTCCAAAGCACAGAGAACTTAGCAAGGAAACTTAGCCAGAGCACAAGCGTAACAACACTGATGTCTAGCGGGGAATGGGAGACAGGTGCTGAGTAATAAAGAGTGAAGAGATCACGTGACCAAGACACCCAGCACCAGAGGAAAAGACTAGAAGCCAGCAAACCACAACAAGATGGCCGATAGTAAAACAATATAGATTCTAACACCTGCCTTTTTTATATTTTATACAGTGGACCTCACTACGGTTTCGAGGGGATCGCACCCAATATTCCACGGTGCGGCTATTATTTGTTTTCACATATTTTTCTCTATCTATCCAGATCATCCTAATTTCTAGTTTTCATCTTTATGTATCTCATTTTCTATGTTATCTATCTATGTCAGATCAATGTATTTATTATGGTTAATAAAAGGCTGTAAAAGTAAGTATAAGTAATGAAAAACAAATGGAGGGTCAATTTCTAACTAAATCACATGACTGTGTATAAAAAAAAGCATGTTAGAGAGGCAGAGCCTCCCAGAAGCAAAGATGGTCAGAGGTCACCGATCTGTGAACAACTGCGTCTAATAATTGTAGAATAATTTCAGGAAATTTTTCCTCAATGTGAAATTACAAAGACTTTGAATATCTTCCATCTACAGGCCATAAAATCATCAAAAAATTCTGGAAAAATCCATGTGCACAAAGAATGGGGCTGATGGTCAATATTGAATGCTCATGATGTACGGACCCTGAGAAGGCTCTGCATGATATCAAGACATGATTCAGTCATCCAAGTCACTGCATGGGCTCAAAAAAATTTCCAGAAATCATTGTCTGTGATCACAGTTCACCATGCGTTCCACAAATGTAAATGACAGCTCTATCATGCAAAGAAAAAGCAGAATATCAGCACAATCCAGAAACGCTGTAGTCTTCTCTGCACTCATTTATAATGGACTCAGGCGAAATAGAAAACTGTTCTGTGGTCAGAAAAATCAAAATGTGAAATTCGTTATGGAAACCACAGACGCTGTGCCCTCAGAGTGAGAGGGACCATTCAGCTTGTTATGGAGGAGACGGACCATCCAGCTTGTTATCAAGGAGAGGGACCATCCAGCTTGTTACGGAGGAGAGTAAACATCCAGCTTGTTATGGAGTTAAAGGATCATCCAGCTTGTTATGGAGAAGAGGGACCATCCAGCTTGTTATCATGGAGAGGGACTATCCAGCTTGTTATGGAGGAGAGGGACCATCCAGCTTGTTATGGAGGAGAGGGCATTTGCAGCTTGTTATGGAGGAGAGGGACCATCCAGCTTTTTATCAAGGAGAGGGACCTTTATCAAGGAGAGGGACCATCCAGCTTGTTACGGAGGAGAGTAAACATCCAGCTTGTTATGGAGTTAAAAGATCATCCAGCTTGTTATGGAGAAGAGGGACCATCCAGCTTGTTATCATGGAGAGGGACCATCCAGCTTGTTATGGAGGAGAGGGACCATCCAGCTTGTTATGGAGGAGAGGGCATTTGCAGCTTGTTATGGAGGAGAGGGACCATCCAGCTTTTTATCAAGGGGAGGGACCTTTATCAAGGAGAGGGACCATCCAGCTTGTTACGGAGGAGAGTAAACATCCAGCTTGTTATGGAGTTAAAGGATCATCCAGCTTGTTATGGAGAAGAGGGACCAGCCAGCTTGTTATCATGGAGAGGGACTATCCAGCTTGTTATGGAGGAGAGGGACCATCCAGCTTGTTATGGAGGAGAGGGCATTTGCAGCTTGCTATGGAGGAGAGGGACCATCCAGCTTTTTATCAACGGGAGGGACCTTTATCAAGGAGAGGGACCATCCAGCTTGTTATCGAGGAGAAAAAACATCCATCTTGTTATTGAAGAGAGGAACCATCCAGCTTGTTATGGAGGACATGAACCATCCAGCTTGCTGTGGATGAGAGAGACCATAAAGCTTGTTATGGAGGAGAGAGACCATAAAGATTGTTATGGAGTAGAGGAACCATCGAGCTTGATATGGAGGAGAGGAAACATCCAGCTTGATATGGAGGAGAGGAACCATCCAGCTTGATATGGAGGAGAGGAACCATACACCTTATCATGTAGGAGAGGGTCAATCCACCTTGTTATGGAGGAGAGGGACCATCCAGCTTGTTATTGGCACACAGTTCTTTATCTCTGATAGTATCTGGCTGCATTAATGCCTATTATAGGGACAGCACTCACATGAAATGCACCATCAATGCTGAGCCTTACGTGTAGAGATGTTATAACAACATCTGCTCCATCCAGACAACGTCTATTTCAGGGAAGACCTTGTATATGTTGACAGGACAATGGTAAACCACATCCTGCATACATCACACACCACGGCTCTGCAGAAAAAGAGTCCTGGTGATGAACCGGCCACCTGCAGTCCAGACCTTTCACCAATAGAAAATATTGTGAGCATCATGAAACAAAAAATCCGACAAAGGAGGAGCAGTGAGAATCCGACATCAGACAAGAATGGGTCAACGTTCTTCCCTCAGAACTCCAGCGATTATGTCCTCCCTTCCCCCAATGGGGGAAATCCCAAAGCAATTAGGACAACAGTAGAGAAAAACAGGAGCTAAATACCCCATAAGTAATAGCAACAACAAATATAATGCGCATAAAATATGTATTAACTTTATTAAACACTTAAAAAAAATAATAGAGTATCATGAAAAGTATACATGGTTGCTGGTGAAAAACACAAAAAAGTGTAACCACACTGGCAAAGTTCAGATGTCAATACAACAGAAGCAACTGAATAAATATATAACACATGAAACCACATGAGTGTATCAGTCATGTATGGTGACAATCACTGATACAAAAAAAATCCCATCTCAAATGAGTGGTAATAAGATGTTAGGCATAATAGATCCCAGGTGGGAAAAAGGCTCTGTCACAAGGCAAATGCCAGACAGTCCTCATGCTATGATAGCAGTAGTGTGTATAATGCCATACGAATAGCGTCACATGTAGGAGTATGTGCTGTCATGTGTCAAAAGGACACACATTCAGCTGAAATGTATTGCAGCGCACAGACCCTTCGGGTCCATGCACGGCGATACATGCTGCCAGCCAATCAGAGGCCAGACGCTGACGTCATGCGCTCCCGTCACTTGTACTCTGAAGTCAGCTGCCGGCTTCAGAAGAGGATGCCGCTCGGAGGGGGAGCGCAGGGCAGGGGAGTATTTATTTTTTTCTTTCTAAACCAGTGAGTACATGGTGACCATACTTCTACACAGGTGACTATGGGGAGTGCATTATACTATATGGAGGATATGGGCTTTGTATTATACTAAGATGGAGGACTATGGGCTGTGCATTATATTATATGAAGGATATGGGCTGTGATTTATACGAATACGGAGGACTATGGGGGTGCATCATATTATATGGAGTTGCAGTATACTATATGGAGGACAATGGGGAGTGCATTATACAATATGGAGGACTATGGGAGTGCATTATACTATATGGAGGACTATAGAGAGTGCATTATACTATATGGAGGACTATGGAGAGTGCACTATACTATATGGAGGACTATGGGGAGTGCATTATATAATATGGAGGACTATGGGGAGTGCATTATACTATACGGAGGACTAAGGGGAGTGTATTATACTATATGGAGGACTATGGAGTCCATTATTCTATATGAAGGACTATGGGGAAGAGCATTATACTATATGGAGGACTATGGGGTGCATTATACTACATGGAGGACTATAGAGAGTCCATTATACTATATGGAGGACTATGGAGAGTACATTATACTATATGGAGGACTATGAGGAGTGCATTATACTATATGGAGGACTATGGGCTGTGCATTATACTATATGGAGGACTATGGGGAGTGCATTATTCTATATGGAGGACTATGGGGAAGTGCATTATACTATAAGGAGGACTGTGGGCTGTTCATTATACTATATGGAGGACTATGGGCTGTGCATTATACTATATGGAGGACTATGGGGAGTGCATTTTTCTACATGGAGGTCTATGGGGAAGTGCATTTTACTATATGGAGGACTATGGGGAGTGCATTATTCTTTATGGAGGACTATGGGGAAGTGCATTATACTATATGGAGGTCTATGGGGAGTACATTATTCTATATGGAGGACTATGGGGAAGTGCTTTATACTATATGGAGGACTATGGGGATTGCATTATACTATATGGAGGACTATGGGGAGTGTATTATACTATATGGAGGACTATGGGGTGCATTATTCTATATGGAGGACTATGGGGAAGTGCTCTATACTATATGCAGGACTATGGGCTGTGCATTATACTATATGGAGGACTATGGAGAGTGCATTATACTATATGGAGGACTATGGGGAGTGCATTATTCTATATGGAGGACCATGGGGAAGTGCATTATACTATATGGAGGACTATAGGGAGTGCATTATACTATATAGAGGACTATGGGGTGCATTATTCTATCTGGAGGACTATGGGGAAGTGCATTATACCATATGGAGGACTATGGGGTGCATTATTCTATCAGGAGGACTATGGGGAAGTGCATTATACCATATGGAGGACTATGGGATGCATTATACTATACGGAGGACTATGGGATGCATTATACCATATGCAGGACTATGGATGCATTATACTATATGGAGGACTATGGGGGTGCATTATACCATACGGAGGACTAGGGGGAGAGCATCATACTATATGGAGGACTATGGGGAGTGCATTATTCTATATGAAGGACTATAGGGAGTGCAATATAATATATGGAGGACTATGGAGAGTGCATTATACTACATGGAGGACTATGGTGAGTGCATTATACTATATGGAGGACTATGGGGTGCATTATTCTATATGGAGAACTATGGGGAAGTGCATTATACTATATGAAGGACTATGGGCTGTGTAGTATACTATATGGAGGACTATGGAGACTGTATTATACTATATGGAGGACTATGGGGAGTGCATTATTCTATATGGAGGACTGTGGGAAGTGTATTATGCTATGTGGAGGACTATGGAGAGTGCACTATACTATATGGAGGACTATGGGGAGTGCATTATACTATATGGAGAACTATGGGCAGTGCATTATACCATATGGAGGACTATGGGATGCATTATACTATATGAAGGAGTATGGGGGTGCATTATACAATATAGAGGACTGTGGGGAGTGCATTATACTATATGGAGGACTATGGAGAGTGCATTATACTATATGGAGGACTTTGGAGAATGCATTATACTATATAGAGGATTATGGAGAGTGCATAATACTATATGGAGGACTATGGGGAGGGCATTATACTATAAGGAGGACTATGGGGTGCATTATTCTATATGGAGAACTATGGGTTGTGCATTATACTATATGGAGGACTATGAGTTGTGCATTATACTATATGGAGGACTATGGAGAGTGCAATGTACTATATTTGGGACTATGGGGAGTGCATTATTCTATATGGAGGACTATGGGGTGCGTTATACTATGTAGTGGACTATGGAGAGTGCATTATACTATATGGAGGACTATGGGGAGTGCATTATACCATATGAAGGACTATGAGATGTATTATACTATATGGAGGACTATGGGGTGCATTATTCTATATGGAGGACTATGGGGAAGTGCATTATACTATATGTAGGACTATGGGCTGTGCATTATACTATATGGAGGACTATGGAGAGTGTATTATACTATATGGAGGACTATGGGGAAGTGCATTATAGTATATGGAGGACTATGGGGAGCGCATTATACTATATAGAGGACTATGGGGAGTGTATTATACTATATGGAGGACTATGGGCTGTGCATTTAACTTTATGGAGGACTATGGAGAGTGCATTATATTATATGGAAGACTATGGGGAGTTCATTATTCTTTATGGAGGACTATGGCGAAGTGCATTATACTATATGTAGGACTATGGAGAGTGCATTATACTATATGGAGGACTATGGGGAGTGCATTATACTATATGGAGGACTATGGGAAGTTCATTATACCATAAGGAGGACTATGGGATGCATTAAACCATATGGAGAACTATGGGATGCATTATACTATATGGAGGACAATGGGGGTCCATTATACAATATGGATGGCTATGGGGAGTGCATTATACTACATGGAGGACTATGGGAAGTGCATTATTCTATATGGAGGACTATGGGGAGTGCAATATACTATATGGAGGACTATGGGGTGCATTATACTAAATGAAGGACTATGGGCTGTGTATTATACTATATGGAGGACTATGGGAAGTATATTATACTATATGGAGGACTACGGAGAGTGCACTATACTATATGAAGGACTATGGGGAGTGCATTATACTATATGAAGAACTATGGGGAGTGCATTATACCATAAGGAGGACTATGGGATGAATTATACCATATGAAGGACTATGGGGCTGCATTATACAATATAGAGGACTATGGGATGCATTATACTAAATGAGGACTATGGGGGTGCATTTTACAATATGGAGGACTGTGGGGAGTGCATTATACTATATGGAGGACTATGGGGAGTGCATTATTCTATATGGAGGACTATAGGGAGTGCATTATACTATATGGATGACTATGGGGAGTGATTTATACTATATGGAGGACTATGGGGAGTGCATTATACTATATGGAGGACTATGGGGAGTATATTATACTATATGGAGGACTATGGGGTGCATTATTCTATATGGAGGACTATGGGTTGTGCATTATACTATATGGAGGACTATGGAGAGTGCATTATACTATATTTTGGACTATGGGGAGTGCATTATTCTATATGAATGACTATGGGAAAGTGCATTATACTATATGGAGGACTATGGAGAGTGCATTATACGATATGGAGGACAATGGAGAGTGCATTATACTATATGGAGGACTATAGGGGTGCATTATACAATATGGAGGACTATGAAGAGTGCATTATACTATGTGGAGGACTATGGGGAGTGCATTATTCTATATGGAGGACTATGGAGAGTGCATTATACTACATGAAGGACTTTGGGGAGTGCATTATACCATATTGAGGACTATTGGATGCATTATACTACAAGGAGGACTATGGGGGTGCATTATTCAAAATGTTGGACTATGGGGAGTGCATTATACTATATGGAGGACTATGGGGAGTGCATTATTCTATATGGAGAACTATCGGGAGTGCATTATACTGTATGGAGTATAATGTGGAGTGCAGTATACTGTATGGAGGATTATGGGGAGTGCATTATACTGTATGGTGGACTATGAGGCACATTATACTATACGGAAGACTATGGGGAGTGAATTGTACTCTAAGATGGACTATGGGGCACATTATGCTATATGGAGGACTATGGGGAGTGCATTATACTATAAGGAGGACTATGGGATGCATTATATTATATGGAGGACCATTGGGAGTGTATTATACTATATGAAGGACTATGCGGACTGCAGTATACTATATGGAAGACTATGGGGAGTGTATTGTACTATACAGAGGACTATGGTATGCATTATACCATATGGAGGACTATGGGATGCATTCTACTATATGGATGACTAAGGAATGCATTATATTATATGGAGGACTATGGGGAGTGCATTATGCTACATGGAGGACTATGGGATGCATTATACTATATGGAAAACTATGGGGATTGCATTATGCTATATGGAGGACTATGGGATGCATTATACTATATGGAAGACTATGGAATGGATAATATTATATGGAGGACTATGGGGAGTTCATTATACTGTATGGAGGACTATTGAGAGTACATTATACTATATGAAGGACTGTGGGATGCATTATACAACATGGAGGACTATGGGATGCATATGGAGGACTATGGGGAGTGCATTATACTATATGGAGGAGTATGGGGAGAACATATACTATATGGAGGACTATGGTATTCATTATACTATATGGAGGACTATAGGGAGTGCATTATACTATATGGAGGACTATGGGATGCATTATGTTTTATGGAGGACTATGGGGAGTGCATTATTCTATATGGAGGAGTATGGGGAGAGCATATACTATATGGAGGACTATGGGATTTATTATACTATATGGAGGACTATAGGGAGTGCCTTATACTATATGGAGGACTATGGGATGCATTATGTTTTATGGAGGACTATGGGGAGTGCATTATACTATATGGAGGAGTATGGAGAGAGCATATACTATATGGAGGACTATGGGATTCATTATACTATATGGAGGACTATAGGGAGTGCATTATACTATATGGAGGACTATGGGATGCATTATGTTTTATGGAGGACTATGGGGAGTGCATTATTCTATATGGAGGAATATGGGGGTGCATAATACTATATGGAGGAATATGGGGAGTTTATTATACCATATTGTGGACTATGGGGAGTGCATTATACTATATAGTGGACTATGGGGAGTGCATTATACTATATGGAGGACTATGGGGAGTGAATTATACTATATGGAGGACTATGGGGGTCCATTATACTATATGGAGGACTATGGCGAGAGCATTATACTATATGGAGGACTATGGAGAGTGCATTATACTATATGGAGGACTACGGGGAGTACATTATACTATATGGAGGACTATGGGGAGTGCATTGTACTGTATGGAGGAGTATTGGGAGTGCATTATATTATATGAACGGCTATTGGGCACATTATACTATATGGAGTACTGTGGTGAGTGCATCATACTGTATGGAGGACTATGGGGAGTGCATTATACCATATGGAGCACTATGGGGAGTGCATTGTACTATATAGAGGACTATGGGGAGTGTATTACACTATATGGAGGACTATGGGGTGCATTGTACTATATAGAGGACTATGGGATGCATTATACTATATGGAGGACTATGGGGAGTGCATTATACTGTATGGAGGACTATGAGGAGTGCATTATGCTATATGAAGGACTATGGGATGCGTTATACTATATGAAGGACTATGGGATGCATTATACTATATGGACGACTATGGGGAGTGCATTATACTATATGGAGGACTATGGGATGCATTAAACTATATAGAGGATTATGGGGAGTACATTATACTATATGGAGGACTATGGGATGCATTATGTTATATGGAGGACTATGGGGAGTGCATTATACTATATGGAAGACTATGGGATGCATTATATTATATGGAGGATCATGGGAAGTTCATTATATTATATGGAGGACTATGGGGAGTGCATTATACTATATGGAGGACTATGGGATGCATTATATTATATTGAGGACTATGGGGAGTGCGTTATACTTTATGTAGGACTATGGGATGCATTATATTATATGGAGGACCATGGGAAGTTCATTATACTGTATGAAGGACTATGGGGAGTGCATTATACTATATGTAGGACTACGGGATGCATTATTTTATATGAAGGACTATGAGGAGTGCATTTTACTATATGGAGGACTATGTGGTACATTGTACTATATGGAGGACTATGGGGAGTGCATTATGCTATATAGAGGACTATGGGGAGTGAATTATACTGTATGGAGGACAATGTGGTGCATTATACTATATGGAGGACTATGAGGAGTGCATTATACTGTTTGGAGGACTATGTCATGTATTATACTATATGAAGGTCTATGTGGTGCATTATACTATATGGAGGACTATGGGGAGTGTATTATACTATATGGAGGACTATGGGGAGTGCAGTATGCTATATGGAAGACTATGGGGAGTGCATTATACTATATGGAGGACTATGGGGAGTGCATTATACTATATAGAGGACTGTGGGGAGTCTATTAAACTATACGGAGAACTATGGGATGCATTATACCATATGAAGGAATATGTGATGCATTCTATTATATGGAGGATTATGGGGAGTGCATTATACTGTATGGAGGAATATGTGGTGCATTATACTATATGGAGTACTATGGGGAGTGCATTATACTATATGGAGGACTATGGGGAGTGCATTATACCATATGGAGGACTATGGGATGCATTATGTTATATGGAGCACTATGAGGAGTGCATTTTACTATATGGAGGACTATGGGGGTGCATTACACTATATGGAGGACTATGGCGAGAGCATTATACTATATGGAGGACTATGGAGAGTGCATTATGCTATATGGAGGACTATGGGGAATGCATTATACTATATGGAGGACTATGGGGAATGCATTATTCTGTATGGAGGACTATGGGGAGTACATTATATTATATGGAGGGCTATGGGGCACATTATACTATATGGAGGACAAGGGGGAGTGCATTATACTGTATGGAGGACTATGGGGAGTGCATTATACTATATAGAGGACTATATGATGCATTATATTATATGAAGGACTATGGGGAGTGCATTATACAATATAAAACACTATGGGGAGTGCATTATACTATATGGAGGACTATGGGGAGTGTATTATACTATATGGAGGACTATGGGATGCATTGTACTATATAGAGGACTATGGGATGCATTATACTATATGGAGGATTATTGGGAGTGCATTATACTGTATGGAGGACTATGAGGAGTGCATTATACTATAAGGAGGACTATATGAAGTGCACTATACTATATGGAGGACTACGGTATGTATTATACTGTATAGAGGACTATGGGGATTACATTATACTATATGGAGGACTATGGGATGCATTATGCTATATGGAGGACTATGGGGAGTGCATTATTCTATATGGAGGACTATGGGATGCATTATATTATATGGAGGACCATGGGGAGTTCATTATAATATATGGAGGACCATGGGGAGTGCATTATACTGTATGGAGGACTATGGGAAGCATCACATTATATGGAGGACTATGGGGAGTGCATTATACTATATGGAGGACTATGGGATGCATTATATTATATGGAGGACCATGGGGAGTTCATTATACTTTATGGAGGACTATGGGGAGTGCATTAAACTATATGTAGCAGTATGGGGAGTGTATTATACTATTTGGAGGACTATGGGATGCATTATTTTATATGAAGGACTATGAGGAGTGCAATATGCTATATGGATGAGTATGTGGTCCATTATACTATAATGAGGACTATGGGGAGTGCATTATGCTATATGGATGACTCTGGGGAGTGGATTATACTGTATGGAGGACTATGTGGTGCATTATACTATATGGAGGACTATGTGGTGCATTGTACTATATGAAGGACTATGGTGAGTTCATTATAGTATATGGAGGACTATGGGGAGTGCATTATACTATATGGAGGACTATGGGGAGTTCATTATACTGTATGGAGGACTATGTGGTGTATTATACTATATGGAGGACTATGTAGTGCATTATACTATATGGAGGACTATGGGGAGTGTATTATACTATATGAAAGACTATGGGGAATGCAGTATTGTATATGGAAGACTAAGGGGAGTGCATTATACTATATTGAGGACTATGGGGAGTGTATTATACTATATAGAGGACTGTGGGGAGTCAATTATACTATACGGAGGACTATGGGATGCATTATACTATGTGGAGGAATATGGGATGCATACTATTATATTAAGGACTATGGGGAGTGCATTATACTATATGGATAACTATGGGGAGTGCATTATACTGTATGGAGGACTATGTGGTGCATTATACTATAAGGAGTACTATGGGGAGTGCAATATACTATATGGAGGACTATGGGGAGTGCATTATACTGTATGGAGGACTATATGGTGCATTATACTATAAGGAGGACTATGGGGAGTGCATTATACTATATGAAGGACTATAGGGAGTGCATTATACTATATGGAGGACTATGGGGAGTGGATTATACTGTATGGAGGACTTTGTGGTGCATTATACTATATGGAGGACTATGTGGTGCATTATACTATATGGAGGACTATGGGAAGTGCATTATACTGTATGGAGTACTATGTGGTGCATTATCCTATATGGAAGACTATGGGGAGAATATTATACTATATAGAGGACTGTGGGGAATCCATTATACTATATGGAGGACTACGGCATGCATTATATTATATGGAGGACTATGGGGAATGCATTATGCTATATGGAGGACTATGGGATGCATTATACTATATGGAGGACTATGGGGAGTGTATTATACTATATGGAGGATTATGGGATGCATTATACTATATAGAGGACTGTGGGGAGTCCATTATACTATATGGAGGACTATGGGATGCATTATATTATATGGAGGACTATGGGGGGGTGCATTATGCTATATGGAGAACTATGGGATGCATTATACTATATGGAGGACTATGGGGAGTGTATTATACTATATGGAGGAGTATGGGATGCATTATACCATATGGAGGACTATGGGGAGTGCATTATACTTTATGGAGGACTATGGGGAGTCCATTATACTATATGGAGGACTATGGGATGCATTATTATATGGAGGACTATGGGGAGTGCATTGTAATACACTGCTCAAAAAAATAAAGCAAACACTCAAATAACCCATCCTAGATCTGAAAGAATGAAATATTCTCATTGAATATTTTGTTCTGTACAAAGTTGAATGTGCTGACAACAAAATCACACAAAAATCATCAATGGAAATCAAATTTATTAAGCAATGGAGGCCTGGATTTGGAGTCACCCCCAAAATTAAAGTGGAAAAACACACTACAGGCTGATCCAACTTTGATGTAATGTCCTTAAAACAAGACAAAATGAGGCTCAGTATTGTGTGTGGCCTCCACGTGCCTGCATGACCTCCCTACAATGCCTGGGCATGCTCCTGATGAGGTTGCGGATGGTCTCCTGTGGGATCTCCTCCCAGACCTGGACTAAAGCATCCGCCAACTCCTGGACAGTCTGTGGTGCAACATGACGTTGGTGGATGGAGCGAGACATGATGTCCCAGATGTGCTCAATCAGATTCAGGTCTGGGGAACGGGCGGGACAGTCCATAACCTCAATGCCTTCATCTTGCAGGAACTGCTGACACACTCCAGCCACATGAGGTCTGGCATTGTCCTGCATTAGGAGGAACCCAGGGCCAACCACACCAGCATATGGTCTCACAAGGGGTCTGAGGATCTCATCTTGGTACCGAATGGCAGTCAGGCTACCTCTGGCGAGCACATGGAGGGCTGTGCGGCCCTCCAAAGAAATGCCACCCCACACCATTACAGACCCACTGCCAAACCGGTCATGCTGAAGGATGTTGCAGGCAGCAGATCGCTCTCCACGGCGTCTCCAGACTCTGTCACGTCTGTCACACGTGCTCAGTGTGAACCTGCTTTCATCTGTGAAGAGCACAGGGCGCCAGTGGCGACTTTGCCAATCCTGGTGTTCTAAGGCAAATGCCAAGCATCCTGCACGGTGTTGGGCTGTGAGCACAACCCTCATCTGTGGACATCCGGCCCTCATTCCAACCTCATGGAGTCGGTTTCTAACCGTTTGTGCAGACACATGCAGATTTGTGGCCTGTTGGAGGTCATTTTGCAGGGCTCTGGCAGTGCTCCTCCTGTTCCTCCTAGCACAAAGGCGGAGGTAGCGGTCCTGCTGCTGGGTTGTTGCCCTCCTACGGCCCCCTCCATGTCTCCTGGTGTACTGGCCTGTCTCCTGGTAGCGCCTCCAGCCTCTGGACACTACGCTGACAGACACAGCAAGCCTTCTTGCCACAGCTCGCATTGATGTGCCATCCTGGATGAGCTGCACTACCTGAGCAACTTCTGTGGGTTGTAGAGTCCGTCTCTTGCTACCACGAATGTGAAAGCACAACCAACATTCAAAAGTGACCAAAACATCAGCCAGAAAGCATTGGTACTGAGATGTGGTCTGTGGTCCCCACCTGCAGAACCACTCCTTTATTGAGGGTGTCTTGATAATTGCCAATAATTTCCATCTATTGTCTATTCCATTTGCACAACAAAATATGAAATTAATTGTCAATCAGTGTTGCTTCCTAAGTGGACAGTTTGATTTCACAGAAGTTTGATTTACGTGGAGTTATATTCTGTTGTTTAAGTGTTCCCTTCATTTTTTGAGCAGTGTATATGGAGGACTATGGGGAGTGCATTATACTATATGGAGGACTATGGGATGCATTATATTATATGAAGGACTATGTGGAGTGCATTATACTATATGGAGGACTATGGGGAGTGTATTATACTATATAGAGGATTGTGGGGAGTCCATTATACTATATGGAGGACTATGGGATGCATTATACCATATGGAGGACTATGGGATGCATTATATTATATGGAGGACTATGGTTTGCATTATAGTATAGAGAGGACTATGGGGAGTGTATTATACTATGTGGAGGACTATGGAACGCATTATACTATATGGAGGACTATGGGGAAAGCTTTATACTATATGGAGGACTGTGTGGTGCATTATACTATATGGAGGACTATGGGGAGTGCATTATACTGTATGGAGGACTATGTTGTGCATTATATTAAATGGAGGACTATGGGGAGTGCATTATACTATATGGAGGACTATGGTGTTGTGGTGTTGCTATCAGAGTGTCAAGAGTGGGAGAAGAGGGTTGCATTGACAATCCAACACAATGGGCAGCAATTTGAACACATTTTATAAGTGGTCATAAAGTTACATTAAAACCAAGCACACCATTGTTTTTCTTATCAAATTCTCAATAAGTTTGATGTGTCACATGACCCTCTTTCCTTTGAAAAAAATAAAGTTGGATCCAAAATGGCCGACTTCAAAATAGCCGCCATGGTCACCACCCATCTGGAAAAGTTTTCCCCTCACATATACTAATGTGCCACAAACAGGAAGTTGATATTACCAACCATTCCCATTTAATTTAGGTGTATCCATGTAAATGGCCCACCCTGTATATAATCAGAATGGGGGGGTCCAAATCTTGCTCCGGGACCCATCAGCCTCGTTACGCCACTGGTTATATATTATACTAGCTATTGAACCCCTTCTACGCCCGGGTGGTGAGCATTTTTATTGGTATATTTCTGGCGCCATTTTTTTTTAAGACACTGTCTGCAAATTCGCATATACATTGTCTTCAATAAAATAGCGCCGGATAAGCGCCATTTTACTGAAGTAATGTACTACAATGTCAACACAGCAGTGCACACGTGCCAGCCAAAGGGATAATGGTGATGGGTGGTGCATGCGCACTGCTATGTTGACGTTGTAGTACATTACTTCAATAAAATGGCGCTGGAGTCAGCGTTTGCGCTTATCCGGCGCTATTTTATTGAAGACACTGTATATGCGAATTTGCAGACAGTGTCTTAAAAAAATGGTGCCGGATAGCATGGTATAGGCATACACTGAGTCCGGGTCATTCTATTGAAGTATTGTACTACAAAATTAAAGGGAACCTGTCACCAGAAGTAACACCGTTAACCTGCACATATGTGATTAATCTGCAGGTTAATAGCGTTATTATGTTGCCCGACGCCTGCACGTAGTCGAATGCAGCAGGGAGAAAATAAACCTTCCTGGTATATGATCCCCCAATCCTGGTCCACTTCTTGGTATATGCTCCACCCCATCCTTGTATATGTTCCCCCAATCCTTGTATATGCTCCCCCCATACTGGTATAAGCTCCCCCCATACTGGTATATGCTCCCTCCATCCTGGTATATGCTCCCTCCATCCTGGTATATGCTCCCCCATCCTGGTATATGCTCTCCCCATCCTGGTATATGCTCCCCCATCCTAGTATATACCCCCCCATCCTGGTATATGCTCCCCCCATCCTGGTATATGCTCCCCCCATCCTGTTATATGCTCCCTCCATCCTGGTATATGCTCCCCCATCCTGGTATAACTTCCCCATCCTGGTATATGCTCCCCCCATCCTGGTATATGCTCCCTCCATCCTGGTATATGCTCCCTCCATCCTCGTATATGCTTCCCCTATCCTGGTATATGCTCCCCCAATCCTGGTATATGCTCCCCCAGTCCGCGCATATGCTCCCTCCATCCTGTTATATGCCCCCCATCCTGGTATGTGCTACACCCATCCTGGTATATGCTGCCTCAATCCTCGTATATATGCCCCCCCACCCTGATATATGTCCCCCCATCCTGGTATATGCTTCCCTACCCTGGTATATGCTCCCCCAATTCTTGTATATGCTCCCTCCATCCTGGTATATGCTCCCCCATCCTGGTATATGCTTCCCTATCCTGGTATATGCCCCCCCATCCTGTTATATGCTCCCTCCATCCTGGTATATGCCCCCATCCTGGTATATGCTCCCCCCATCCTGGTATATGCTCCCCCCATCCTGGTATATCCCCCCATCCTGGTATATGCTCCTCCCCATCCTGGTTTATGCTCCCCCCATCCTGGTATATGCTCCCGCTATCCTGGCATGTGCTCCCCCCATCCTGGTATATGCTCCCCCATCCTGGTATATGCTCCCCCCCATCCTGGTATATGCCCCACATCCTGGTATATCCCCACATTCTGGTATATGCTCCCCGTTATATGCTCCCCCATCCTGGTATATGCTCCCCCATCCTGGTATATGCTCCCCCCATCCTGGTATATGCCCCCCATCCTGGTATATGCTCCCCCTCATCCTGGTATATGCTCCCCCCATACTGGTATATGTTCCCCCATCCTGGTATATGCTCCCCCCCATCCTGGTATATGATCCCCCAATCCTGGTCCCCTTCTTGGTATATGCTCCCCCCCATCCTTGTATATGTTCCCCCACTCCTCGTATATGCTCCCCCCATACTGGTATAAGCTCCCCCCATACTGGTATATGCTCCCTCCATCCTGGTATATGCTCCCTCCATCCTGGTATATGCTCCCCCATCTTGGTATATGCTCTCCCCATCCTGGTATATGCTCCCCCATCCTGGTATATACCCCCCCATCCAGGTATATGCTCCCCCCATCCTGGTATATGCTCCCCCCATCCTGTTATATGCTCCCTCCATCCTGGTATATGCTCCCCCATCCTGGTATATACTTCCCCATTCTGGTATATGCTCCCCCCATCCTGGTATATACCCCCCCATCCTGGTATATGCTCCCCCCATCCTGTTATATGCTCCCCCCATCCTGTTATATGCTCCCTCCATCCTGGTATATGCTCCCCCATCCTGGTATATACTTCCCCATTCTGGTATATGCTCCCCCCATCCTGGTATATGCTCCCTCCATCCTGGTATATGCTCCCTCCATCCTCATATATGCTTCCCCTATCCTGGTATATGCTCCCCCAATCCTGGTATATGCTCCCCCCATCCTGGTATATGCTCCCCCCATCCTGGTATATGCCCCCTCCATCCTGGTATATGTCCCCCATCCTGGTATGTGCTCCCCCCATCCTGGTATATACCCCCCATCCTGGTATATGCTCCCCCCATCCTGGTATATGCTCCCCCTATCCTGTTATATGCTCCCACCATCCTGGTATATGCTCCCCCATCCTGGTATATACTTCCCCATCCTGGTATATGCTCCCCCCATACTGGTATATGCTCCCCCCATCCTGGTATATGCTCCCTCCATCCTGGTATATGCTCCCTCCATCCTCGTATATGGTTCCCCTATCCTGGTATATGCTCCCTCCATTCTGGTATATGCCCCCCCATTCTGGTATACACTCCATCCATCCTGGTATATGCTGCCTTAATCCTCGTATATGCCTCCCCACCCTGGTATATGTCTCCCATCCTGGTATATGCTTCCCTACCCTGGTATATGCTCCCCCAATTCTTGTATATGCTCCCTCCATCCTGGTATATGCCCCCTATCTTGTTATATGCTCCCTCCATCCTGGTATATTCTCCCCCCATCCTGGTATATGCTCCCCCATCCTGGTATATGCTCCCCCCATCCTGGTATATGCTCCCCCTATCCTGGTATATCCCCCCATCCTGGTATATGCTCCTCCCCATCCTGGTATATGCTCCCCCCATACTGGTATATGTTCCCCCATCCTGGTATATGCTCCCCCCCATCCTGGTATATGCTCCCTCCATCCTCGTATATGGTTCCCCTATCCTGGTATATGCTCCCTCCATTCTGGTATATGCCCCCCCATTCTGGTATACACTCCACCCATCCTGGTATATGCTGCCTCAATCCTCGTATATGCCTCCCCACCCTGGTATATGCCCCCCATCCTGGTATATGCTTCCCTACCCTGGTATATGCTCCCCTAATTCTTGTATATGCTCCCTCCATCCTGGTATATGCCCCCCATCTTGTTATATGCTCCCTCCATCCTGGTATATTCTCCCCCCATCCTGGTATATGCTCCCCCATCCTGGTATATGCTCCCCCCATCCTGGTATATGCTCCCCCTATCCTGGTATATCCCCTCATCCTGGTATATGCTCCTCCCCATCCTGGTATATGCTCCCCCCATACTGGTATATGTTCCCCCATCCTGGTATATGCTCCCCCCCATCCTGGTATATGATCCCCCAATCCTGGTCCCCTTCTTGGTATATGCACCCCCCCATCCTTGTATATGTTCCCCCAATCCTCGTATATGCTCCCCCCATACTGGTATAAGCTCCCCCCATACTGGTATATGCTCCCTCCATCCTGGTATATGCTCCCTCCATCCTGGTATATGCTCCCCCATCTTGGTATATGCTCTCCCCATCCTGGTATATGCTCCCCCATCCTGGTATATACACCCCCATCCTGGTATATGCTCCCCCATCCTGGTATATGCTCCCCCCATCCTGTTATATGCTCCCTCCATCCTGGTATATGCTCCCCCATCCTGGTATATACTTCCCCATTCTGGTATATGCTCCCCCCATCCTAGTATATACCCCCCATCCTGGTATATGCTCCCCCCATCCTGGTATATGCTCCCCCCATCCTGTTATATGCTCCCTCCATTCTGGTATATGCTCCCCCATCCTGGTATATACTTCCCCATTCTGGTATATGCTCCCCCCATCCTGGTATATACCCCACCATCCTGGTATATGCTCCCCCCATCCTGGTATATGCTCCCCCCATCCTGTTATATGCTCCCTCCATCCTGGTATATGCTCCCCCATCCTGGTATATACTTCCCCTATCCTGGTATATGCTCCCCAATCCTGGTATATGCTCCCCCAATCCTCGTATATGCTCCCTCCATCCTGTTATATGCCCCCCCATCCTGGTATATGCTCCACCCATCCTGGTATATGCTGCCTCAATCCTCGTATATGCCCCCCCACCCTGGTATATGTCCCCCCATCCTGGTATATGCTTCCCTACCCTGGTATATGCTCACCCAATTCTTGTATATGCTCCCTCCATCCTGGTATATGCCCCCCCATCCTGGTATATGCTTCCCTATCCTGGTATATGCCCCCCCATCCTGTTATATGCTCCCTCCATCCTGGTATGTGTCCCCATCCTGGTATATGCTCCCCCATCCTGGTATATGCTCCCCCCATCCTGGTATATGCTCCTCCCCATCCTGGTATATGCTCCCCCCATCCTGGTATATGCCCCCCATTCTGGTATATGCCCCCCATCCTGGTATGTGCTCCCCCCATCCTGGTATATGCTCCCTCAATCCTGGTATATGCTCCCTCCATCCTCGCATATGCTTCCCCTATCCTGGTATATGCTCCCCCAATCCTGGTATATGCTCACCCAATGCTAGTATATGCTCCCTCCATCCTGGTATATGCCCCCCCATTCTCGTATATGCTCCCCCCTATCCTGTTATATGCTCCCTCCATCCTGGTATATGCTCCCCCATCCTGGTATATACTTCCCCAACCTGGTATATGCTCCCCCCATCCTGGTATATGCTCCCCCCATCCTGGTATATGCTCCCTCCATCCTGATATATGCTCCCTCCATCCTCGTATATGCTTACCCTATACTGGTATATGCCCCCCATCCTGGTATATGCCCCCCATCCTGGTATATCCCCACATTCTGGTATATGCTCCCCCGTTATATGCTCCCCCCATCCTGGTATATGCTCCCCCCATCCTGTTATATGCTCCCTCCATCCTGGTATATGCTCCCCCATCCTGGTATATACTTCCCCATTCTGGTATATGCTCCCCCCATCCTAGTATATACCCCCCCATCCTGGTATATGCTCCCCCCATCCTGGTATATGCTCCCCCCATCCTGTTATATGCTCCCTCCATCCTGGTATATGCTCCCCCATCCTGGTATATACTTCCCCATTCTGGTATATGCTCCCCCCATCCTGGTATATACCCCACCATCCTGGTATATGCTCCCCCCATCCTGGTATATGCTCCCCCCATCCTGTTATATGCTCCCTCCATCCTGGTATATGCTCCCCCATCCTGGTATATACTTCCCCTATCCTGGTATATGCTCCCCAATCCTGGTATATGCTCCCCCAATCCTCGTATATGCTCCCTCCATCCTGTTATATGCCCCCCCATCCTGGTATATGCTCCACCCATCCTGGTATATGCTGCCTCAATCCTCGTATATGCCCCCCCACCCTGGTATATGTCCCCCCATCCTGGTATATGCTTCCCTACCCTGGTATATGCTCACCCAATTCTTGTATATGCTCCCTCCATCCTGGTATATGCCCCCCCATCCTGGTATATGCTTCCCTATCCTGGTATATGCCCCCCCATCCTGTTATATGCTCCCTCCATCCTGGTATGTGTCCCCATCCTGGTATATGCTCCCCCATCCTGGTATATGCTCCCCCCATCCTGGTATATGCTCCTCCCCATCCTGGTATATGCTCCCCCCATCCTGGTATATGCCCCCCATTCTGGTATATGCCCCCCATCCTGGTATGTGCTCCCCCCATCCTGGTATATGCTCCCTCAATCCTGGTATATGCTCCCTCCATCCTCGTATATGCTTCCCCTATCCTGGTATATGCTCCCCCAATCCTGGTATATGCTCACCTAATGCTAGTATATGCTCCCTCCATCCTGGTATATGCCCCCCCATTCTCGTATATGCTCCCCCCTATCCTGTTATATGCTCCCTCCATCCTGGTATATGCTCCCCCATCCTGGTATATACTTCCCCATCCTGGTATATGCTCCCCCCATCCTGGTATATGCTCCCCCCATCCTGGTATATGCTCCCTCCATCCTGATATATGCTCCCTCCATCCTCGTATATGCTTACCCTATACTGGTATATGCCCCCCATCCTGGTATATGCCCCCCATCCTGGTATATCCCCACATTCTGGTATATGCTCCCCCGTTATATGCTCCCCCATCCTGGTATATGCTCCCCCATCCTGGTATATGCTCCCCCCATGCTGGTATATGCCCCCCATCCTGGTATATGTCCCCCATCCTGGTATGTGCTCCCCCCATCCTGGTATATACCCCACATCCTGGTATATGCTCCCCCCATCCTGGTATATGCTCCCCCTATCCTGTTATATGCTCCCACCATCCTGGTATATGCTCCCCCATCCTGGTATATACTTCCCCATCCTGGTATATGCTTCCCCCATCCTGGTATATGCTCCCCCCATCCTGGTATATGCTCCATCCATCCTGGTATATGCTCCCTCCATCCTCGTATATGCTCCCCTATCCTGGTATATGCTCCCTCCATTCTGGTATATGCCCCCCCATTCTGGTATACACTCCACCCATCCTGGTATATGCTGCCTCAATCCTCGTATATGCCTCCCCACCCTGGTATATGCCCCCCATCCTGGTATATGCTTCCCTACCCTGGTATATGCTACCCCAATTCTTGTATATGCTCCCTCCATCCTGGTATATGCCCCCCATCTTGTTATATGCTCCCTCCATCCTGGTATATTCTCCCCCCATCCTGGTATATGCTCCCCCATCCTGGTATATGCTCCCCCCATCCTGGTATATGCTCCCCCTATCCTGGTATATCCCCCCATCCTGGTATATGCTCCTCCCCATCCTGGTATATGCTCCCCCCATACTGGTATATGTTCCCCCATCCTGGTATATGCTCCCCCCCATCCTGGTATATGATCCCCCAATCCTGGTCCCCTTCTTGGTATATGCTCCCCCCCATCCTTGTATATGTTCCCCCAATCCTCGTATATGCTCCCCCCATACTGGTATAAGCTCCCCCCATACTGGTATATGCTCCCCCATCTTGGTATATGCTCTCCCCATCCTGGTATATGCTCCCCCATCCTGGTATATACCCCCCCATGCTGGTATATGCTCCCCCCATCCTGGTATATGCTCCCCCCATCCTGTTATATGCGCCCTCCATCCTGGTATATGCTCCCCCATCCTGGTATATACTTCCCCATTCTGGTATATGCTCCCCCCATCCTGTTATATGCTCCCTCCATCCTGGTATATGCTTCCTCCATCCTCATATATGCTTCCCCTATCCTGGTATATGCTCCCCCAATCCTGGTATATGCTCCCCCAATCCTCGTATATGCTCCCTCCATCCTGTTATATGCCCCCCCATCCTGGTATATGCTCAACCCATCCTGATATATGCTGCCTCAATCCTCGTATATGCCCCCCAACCCTGGTATATGTCCCCCCATCCTGGTATATGCTTCAATACCCTGGTATATGCTCACCCAATTCTTGTATATGCTCCCTCCATCCTGGTATATGCCCCCTATCCTGGTATATGCTTCCCTATCCTGGTATATGCCCCCCCATCCTGTTATATGCTCCTTCCATCCTGGTATGTGCCCCCATCCTGGTATATGCTCCCCCATCCTGGTATATGCTCCCACCATCCTGGTATATGCTCCTCCCCATCCTGGTATATGCTCCCCCCATCCTGGTATATGCTCCCGCTATCCTGGCATATGCTCCCCCCATCCTGGTATATGCTCCCCCATCCTGATATATTCTCCCCCCAATCCTGGTATATGCCCCCCATCCTGGTATATCCGCCCATTCTGGTATATGCTCCCCCATCCTGGTATATGCTCCCCCATCCTGGTATATGCTCCCCCCATCCTGGTATATGCCCACCATCCTGGTATATGCTCCCCCTCATCCTGGTATATGCTCCCCCCATCCTGGTATATGCTCTCCCCATCCTGGTATATGCCTCCCATCCTGATATATGCCCCTCATCCTGGTATGTGCTCCCCCCATCCTGGTATATACCCCCCATCCTGGTATATGCTCCCCCCATCCTGGTATATGCTCCCCCTATCCTGTTATATGCTCCCTCCATCCTGGTATATGCTCCCCCATCCTGGTATATACTTCCCCATCTTGGTATATGCTCCCCCCATCCTGGTATATGCTCCCCCCATCCTGGTATATGCTCCCTCCATCCTGGTATATGCTCCCCCTATCCTGGTATATGCTCCCCCAATCCTGGTATATGCTCCTCCAATCCTCGTATATGCTCCCTCCATCCTGGTATATGCCCCCCCATCCTGGTATATGCTCCACCCATCCTGGTATATGCTGCCTCAATCCTCGTATATGCCCCTCCACCCTGGTATATGCCCCCCATCCTGGTATTTGCTTCCCTACCCTGGTATATGCTCCCCCAATTCTTGTATATGCTCCCTCCATCCTGGTATATGCCCCCCCATCCTGGTATATGCTTCCCTATCCTGGTATATGCCCCCCCATCCTGGTATATGCTCCCCCCATCCTGTTATATGCTCCCTCCATCCTGGTATATGCTCCCCCATCCTGGTATATACTTCCCCATTCTGGTATATGCTCCCCCCATCCTGGTATATGCTCCCTCCATCCTGGTATATGCTCCCTCCATCCTCATATATGCTTCCCCTATCCTGGTATATGCTCCCCCAATCCTGGTATATGCTCCCCCCATCCTGGTATATGCTCCCCCCATCCTGGTATATGCCCCCTCCATCCTGGTATATGTCCCCCATCCTGGTATGTGCTCCCCCCATCCTGGTATATACCCCCCATCCTGGTATATGCTCCCCCCATCCTGGTATATGCTCCCCCTATCCTGTTATATGCTCCCACCATCCTGGTATATGCTCCCCCATCCTGGTATATACTTCCCCATCCTGGTATATGCTCCCCCCATACTGGTATATGCTCCCCCCATCCTGGTATATGCTCCCTCCATCCTGGTATATGCTCCCTCCATCCTCGTATATGGTTCCCCTATCCTGGTATATGCTCCCTCCATTCTGGTATATGCCCCCCCATTCTGGTATACACTCCATCCATCCTGGTATATGCTGCCTTAATCCTCGTATATGCCTCCCCACCCTGGTATATGTCTCCCATCCTGGTATATGCTTCCCTACCCTGGTATATGCTCCCCCAATTCTTGTATATGCTCCCTCCATCCTGGTATATGCCCCCTATCTTGTTATATGCTCCCTCCATCCTGGTATATTCTCCCCCCATCCTGGTATATGCTCCCCCATCCTGGTATATGCTCCCCCCATCCTGGTATATGCTCCCCCTATCCTGGTATATCCCCCCATCCTGGTATATGCTCCTCCCCATCCTGGTATATGCTCCCCCCATACTGGTATATGTTCCCCCATCCTGGTATATGCTCCCCCCCATCCTGGTATATGCTCCCTCCATCCTCGTATATGGTTCCCCTATCCTGGTATATGCTCCCTCCATTCTGGTATATGCCCCCCCATTCTGGTATACACTCCACCCATCCTGGTATATGCTGCCTCAATCCTCGTATATGCCTCCCCACCCTGGTATATGCCCCCCATCCTGGTATATGCTTCCCTACCCTGGTATATGCTCCCCCAATTCTTGTATATGCTCCCTCCATCCTGGTATATGCCCCCCATCTTGTTATATGCTCCCTCCATCCTGGTATATTCTCCCCCCATCCTGGTATATGCTCCCCCATCCTGGTATATGCTCCCCCCATCCTGGTATATGCTCCCCCTATCCTGGTATATCCCCTCATCCTGGTATATGCTCCTCCCCATCCTGGTATATGCTCCCCCCATACTGGTATATGTTCCCCCATCCTGGTATATGCTCCCCCCCATCCTGGTATATGATCCCCCAATCCTGGTCCCCTTCTTGGTATATGCACCCCCCCATCCTTGTATATGTTCCCCCAATCCTCGTATATGCTCCCCCCATACTGGTATAAGCTCCCCCCATACTGGTATATGCTCCCTCCATCCTGGTATATGCTCCCTCCATCCTGGTATATGCTCCCCCATCTTGGTATATGCTCTCCCCATCCTGGTATATGCTCCCCCATCCTGGTATATACACCCCCATCCTGGTATATGCTCCCCCCATCCTGGTATATGCTCCCCCCATCCTGTTATATGCTCCCTCCATCCTGGTATATGCTCCCCCATCCTGGTATATACTTCCCCATTCTGGTATATGCTCCCCCCATCCTAGTATATACCCCCCCATCCTGGTATATGCTCCCCCCATCCTGGTATATGCTCCCCCCATCCTGTTATATGCTCCCTCCATCCTGGTATATGCTCCCCCATCCTGGTATATACTTCCCCATTCTGGTATATGCTCCCCCCATCCTGGTATATACCCCACCATCCTGGTATATGCTCCCCCCATCCTGGTATATGCTCCCCCCATCCTGTTATATGCTCCCTCCATCCTGGTATATGCTCCCCCATCCTGGTATATACTTCCCCTATCCTGGTATATGCTCCCCAATCCTGGTATATGCTCCCCCAATCCTCGTATATGCTCCCTCCATCCTGTTATATGCCCCCCCATCCTGGTATATGCTCCACCCATCCTGGTATATGCTGCCTCAATCCTCGTATATGCCCCCCCACCCTGGTATATGTCCCCCCATCCTGGTATATGCTTCCCTACCCTGGTATATGCTCACCCAATTCTTGTATATGCTCCCTCCATCCTGGTATATGCCCCCCCATCCTGGTATATGCTTCCCTATCCTGGTATATGCCCCCCCATCCTGTTATATGCTCCCTCCATCCTGGTATGTGTCCCCATCCTGGTATATGCTCCCCCATCCTGGTATATGCTCCCCCCATCCTGGTATATGCTCCTCCCCATCCTGGTATATGCTCCCCCCATCCTGGTATATGCCCCCCATTCTGGTATATGCCCCCCATCCTGGTATGTGCTCCCCCCATCCTGGTATATGCTCCCTCAATCCTGGTATATGCTCCCTCCATCCTCGTATATGCTTCCCCTATCCTGGTATATGCTCCCCCAATCCTGGTATATGCTCACCCAATGCTAGTATATGCTCCCTCCATCCTGGTATATGCCCCCCCATTCTCGTATATGCTCCCCCCTATCCTGTTATATGCTCCCTCCATCCTGGTATATGCTCCCCCATCCTGGTATATACTTCCCCAACCTGGTATATGCTCCCCCCATCCTGGTATATGCTCCCCCCATCCTGGTATATGCTCCCTCCATCCTGATATATGCTCCCTCCATCCTCGTATATGCTTACCCTATACTGGTATATGCCCCCCATCCTGGTATATGCCCCCCATCCTGGTATATCCCCACATTCTGGTATATGCTCCCCCGTTATATGCTCCCCCCATCCTGGTATATGCTCCCCCCATCCTGTTATATGCTCCCTCCATCCTGGTATATGCTCCCCCATCCTGGTATATACTTCCCCATTCTGGTATATGCTCCCCCCATCCTAGTATATACCCCCCCATCCTGGTATATGCTCCCCCCATCCTGGTATATGCTCCCCCCATCCTGTTATATGCTCCCTCCATCCTGGTATATGCTCCCCCATCCTGGTATATACTTCCCCATTCTGGTATATGCTCCCCCCATCCTGGTATATACCCCACCATCCTGGTATATGCTCCCCCCATCCTGGTATATGCTCCCCCCATCCTGTTATATGCTCCCTCCATCCTGGTATATGCTCCCCCATCCTGGTATATACTTCCCCTATCCTGGTATATGCTCCCCAATCCTGGTATATGCTCCCCCAATCCTCGTATATGCTCCCTCCATCCTGTTATATGCCCCCCCATCCTGGTATATGCTCCACCCATCCTGGTATATGCTGCCTCAATCCTCGTATATGCCCCCCCACCCTGGTATATGTCCCCCCATCCTGGTATATGCTTCCCTACCCTGGTATATGCTCACCCAATTCTTGTATATGCTCCCTCCATCCTGGTATATGCCCCCCCATCCTGGTATATGCTTCCCTATCCTGGTATATGCCCCCCCATCCTGTTATATGCTCCCTCCATCCTGGTATGTGTCCCCATCCTGGTATATGCTCCCCCATCCTGGTATATGCTCCCCCCATCCTGGTATATGCTCCTCCCCATCCTGGTATATGCTCCCCCCATCCTGGTATATGCCCCCCATTCTGGTATATGCCCCCCATCCTGGTATGTGCTCCCCCCATCCTGGTATATGCTCCCTCAATCCTGGTATATGCTCCCTCCATCCTCGTATATGCTTCCCCTATCCTGGTATATGCTCCCCCAATCCTGGTATATGCTCACCCAATGCTAGTATATGCTCCCTCCATCCTGGTATATGCCCCCCCATTCTCGTATATGCTCCCCCCTATCCTGTTATATGCTCCCTCCATCCTGGTATATGCTCCCCCATCCTGGTATATACTTCCCCATCCTGGTATATGCTCCCCCCATCCTGGTATATGCTCCCCCCATCCTGGTATATGCTCCCTCCATCCTGATATATGCTCCCTCCATCCTCGTATATGCTTACCCTATACTGGTATATGCCCCCCATCCTGGTATATGCCCCCCATCCTGGTATATCCCCACATTCTGGTATATGCTCCCCCGTTATATGCTCCCCCATCCTGGTATATGCTCCCCCATCCTGGTATATGCTCCCCCCATCCTGGTATATGCCCCCCATCCTGGTATATGTCCCCCATCCTGGTATGTGCTCCCCCCATCCTGGTATATACCCCACATCCTGGTATATGCTCCCCCCATCCTGGTATATGCTCCCCCTATCCTGTTATATGCTCCCACCATCCTGGTATATGCTCCCCCATCCTGGTATATACTTCCCCATCCTGGTATATGCTTCCCCCATCCTGGTATATGCTCCCCCCATCCTGGTATATGCTCCATCCATCCTGGTATATGCTCCCTCCATCCTCGTATATGCTCCCCTATCCTGGTATATGCTCCCTCCATTCTGGTATATGCCCCCCCATTCTGGTATACACTCCACCCATCCTGGTATATGCTGCCTCAATCCTCGTATATGCCTCCCCACCCTGGTATATGCCCCCCATCCTGGTATATGCTTCCCTACCCTGGTATATGCTACCCCAATTCTTGTATATGCTCCCTCCATCCTGGTATATGCCCCCCATCTTGTTATATGCTCCCTCCATCCTGGTATATTCTCCCCCCATCCTGGTATATGCTCCCCCATCCTGGTATATGCTCCCCCCATCCTGGTATATGCTCCCCCTATCCTGGTATATCCCCCCATCCTGGTATATGCTCCTCCCCATCCTGGTATATGCTCCCCCCATACTGGTATATGTTCCCCCATCCTGGTATATGCTCCCCCCCATCCTGGTATATGATCCCCCAATCCTGGTCCCCTTCTTGGTATATGCTCCCCCCCATCCTTGTATATGTTCCCCCAATCCTCGTATATGCTCCCCCCATACTGGTATAAGCTCCCCCCATACTGGTATATGCTCCCCCATCTTGGTATATGCTCTCCCCATCCTGGTATATGCTCCCCCATCCTGGTATATACCCCCCCATGCTGGTATATGCTCCCCCCATCCTGGTATATGCTCCCCCCATCCTGTTATATGCGCCCTCCATCCTGGTATATGCTCCCCCATCCTGGTATATACTTCCCCATTCTGGTATATGCTCCCCCCATCCTGTTATATGCTCCCTCCATCCTGGTATATGCTTCCTCCATCCTCATATATGCTTCCCCTATCCTGGTATATGCTCCCCCAATCCTGGTATATGCTCCCCCAATCCTCGTATATGCTCCCTCCATCCTGTTATATGCCCCCCCATCCTGGTATATGCTCAACCCATCCTGATATATGCTGCCTCAATCCTCGTATATGCCCCCCAACCCTGGTATATGTCCCCCCATCCTGGTATATGCTTCCCTACCCTGGTATATGCTCACCCAATTCTTGTATATGCTCCCTCCATCCTGGTATATGCCCCCTATCCTGGTATATGCTTCCCTATCCTGGTATATGCCCCCCCATCCTGTTATATGCTCCTTCCATCCTGGTATGTGCCCCCATCCTGGTATATGCTCCCCCATCCTGGTATATGCTCCCACCATCCTGGTATATGCTCCTCCCCATCCTGGTATATGCTCCCCCCATCCTGGTATATGCTCCCGCTATCCTGGCATATGCTCCCCCCATCCTGGTATATGCTCCCCCATCCTGATATATTCTCCCCCCAATCCTGGTATATGCCCCCCATCCTGGTATATCCGCCCATTCTGGTATATGCTCCCCCATCCTGGTATATGCTCCCCCATCCTGGTATATGCTCCCCCCATCCTGGTATATGCCCACCATCCTGGTATATGCTCCCCCTCATCCTGGTATATGCTCCCCCCATCCTGGTATATGCTCTCCCCATCCTGGTATATGCCTCCCATCCTGATATATGCCCCTCATCCTGGTATGTGCTCCCCCCATCCTGGTATATACCCCCCATCCTGGTATATGCTCCCCCCATCCTGGTATATGCTCCCCCTATCCTGTTATATGCTCCCTCCATCCTGGTATATGCTCCCCCATCCTGGTATATACTTCCCCATCTTGGTATATGCTCCCCCCATCCTGGTATATGCTCCCCCCATCCTGGTATATGCTCCCTCCATCCTGGTATATGCTCCCCCTATCCTGGTATATGCTCCCCCAATCCTGGTATATGCTCCTCCAATCCTCGTATATGCTCCCTCCATCCTGGTATATGCCCCCCCATCCTGGTATATGCTCCACCCATCCTGGTATATGCTGCCTCAATCCTCGTATATGCCCCTCCACCCTGGTATATGCCCCCCATCCTGGTATTTGCTTCCCTACCCTGGTATATGCTCCCCCAATTCTTGTATATGCTCCCTCCATCCTGGTATATGCCCCCCCATCCTGGTATATGCTTCCCTATCCTGGTATATGCCCCCCCATCCTGGTATATGCTCCCCCCATCCTGTTATATGCTCCCTCCATCCTGGTATATGCTCCCCCATCCTGGTATATACTTCCCCATTCTGGTATATGCTCCCCCCATCCTGGTATATGCTCCCTCCATCCTGGTATATGCTCCCTCCATCCTCATATATGCTTCCCCTATCCTGGTATATGCTCCCCCAATCCTGGTATATGCTCCCCCCATCCTGGTATATGCTCCCCCCATCCTGGTATATGCCCCCTCCATCCTGGTATATGTCCCCCATCCTGGTATGTGCTCCCCCCATCCTGGTATATACCCCCCATCCTGGTATATGCTCCCCCCATCCTGGTATATGCTCCCCCTATCCTGTTATATGCTCCCACCATCCTGGTATATGCTCCCCCATCCTGGTATATACTTCCCCATCCTGGTATATGCTCCCCCCATACTGGTATATGCTCCCCCCATCCTGGTATATGCTCCCTCCATCCTGGTATATGCTCCCTCCATCCTCGTATATGGTTCCCCTATCCTGGTATATGCTCCCTCCATTCTGGTATATGCCCCCCCATTCTGGTATACACTCCATCCATCCTGGTATATGCTGCCTTAATCCTCGTATATGCCTCCCCACCCTGGTATATGTCTCCCATCCTGGTATATGCTTCCCTACCCTGGTATATGCTCCCCCAATTCTTGTATATGCTCCCTCCATCCTGGTATATGCCCCCTATCTTGTTATATGCTCCCTCCATCCTGGTATATTCTCCCCCCATCCTGGTATATGCTCCCCCATCCTGGTATATGCTCCCCCCATCCTGGTATATGCTCCCCCTATCCTGGTATATCCCCCCATCCTGGTATATGCTCCTCCCCATCCTGGTATATGCTCCCCCCATACTGGTATATGTTCCCCCATCCTGGTATATGCTCCCCCCCATCCTGGTATATGCTCCCTCCATCCTCGTATATGGTTCCCCTATCCTGGTATATGCTCCCTCCATTCTGGTATATGCCCCCCCATTCTGGTATACACTCCACCCATCCTGGTATATGCTGCCTCAATCCTCGTATATGCCTCCCCACCCTGGTATATGCCCCCCATCCTGGTATATGCTTCCCTACCCTGGTATATGCTCCCCCAATTCTTGTATATGCTCCCTCCATCCTGGTATATGCCCCCCATCTTGTTATATGCTCCCTCCATCCTGGTATATTCTCCCCCCATCCTGGTATATGCTCCCCCATCCTGGTATATGCTCCCCCCATCCTGGTATATGCTCCCCCTATCCTGGTATATCCCCTCATCCTGGTATATGCTCCTCCCCATCCTGGTATATGCTCCCCCCATACTGGTATATGTTCCCCCATCCTGGTATATGCTCCCCCCCATCCTGGTATATGATCCCCCAATCCTGGTCCCCTTCTTGGTATATGCACCCCCCCATCCTTGTATATGTTCCCCCAATCCTCGTATATGCTCCCCCCATACTGGTATAAGCTCCCCCCATACTGGTATATGCTCCCTCCATCCTGGTATATGCTCCCTCCATCCTGGTATATGCTCCCCCATCTTGGTATATGCTCTCCCCATCCTGGTATATGCTCCCCCATCCTGGTATATACACCCCCATCCTGGTATATGCTCCCCCCATCCTGGTATATGCTCCCCCCATCCTGTTATATGCTCCCTCCATCCTGGTATATGCTCCCCCATCCTGGTATATACTTCCCCATTCTGGTATATGCTCCCCCCATCCTAGTATATACCCCCCCATCCTGGTATATGCTCCCCCCATCCTGGTATATGCTCCCCCATCCTGTTATATGCTCCCTCCATCCTGGTATATGCTCCCCCATCCTGGTATATACTTCCCCATTCTGGTATATGCTCCCCCCATCCTGGTATATACCCCACCATCCTGGTATATGCTCCCCCCATCCTGGTATATGCTCCCCCCATCCTGTTATATGCTCCCTCCATCCTGGTATATGCTCCCCCATCCTGGTATATACTTCCCCTATCCTGGTATATGCTCCCCAATCCTGGTATATGCTCCACCAATCCTCGTATATGCTCCCTCCATCCTGTTATATGCCCCCCCATCCTGGTATATGCTTCACCCATCCTGGTATATGCTGCCTCAATCCTCGTATATGCCCCCCCACCCTGGTATATGTCCCCCCATCCTGGTATATGCTTCCCTACCCTGGTATATGCTCACCCAATTCTTGTATATGCTCCCTCCATCCTGGTATATGCCCCCCCATCCTGGTATATGCTTCCCTATCCTGGTATATGCCCCCCCATCCTGTTATATGCTCCCTCCATCCTGGTATGTGTCCCCATCCTGGTATATGCTCCCCCATCCTGGTATATGCTCCCCCCATCCTGGTATATGCTCCTCCCCATCCTGGTATATGCTCCCCCCATCCTGGTATATGCCCCCCATTCTGGTATATGCCCCCCATCCTGGTATGTGCTCCCCCCATCCTGGTATATGCTCCCTCAATCCTGGTATATGCTCCCTCCATCCTCGTATATGCTTCCCCTATCCTGGTATATGCTCCCCCAATCCTGGTATATGCTCACCCAATGCTAGTATATGCTCCCTCCATCCTGGTATATGCCCCCCCATTCTCGTATATGCTCCCCCCTATCCTGTTATATGCTCCCTCCATCCTGGTATATGCTCCCCCATCCTGGTATATACTTCCCCATCCTGGTATATGCTCCCCCCATCCTGGTATATGCTCCCCCCATCCTGGTATATGCTCCCTCCATCCTGATATATGCTCCCTCCATCCTCGTATATGCTTACCCTATACTGGTATATGCCCCCCATCCTGGTATATGCCCCCCATCCTGGTATATCCCCACATTCTGGTATATGCTCCCCCGTTATATGCTCCCCCATCCTGGTATATGCTCCCCCATCCTGGTATATGCTCCCCCCATCCTGGTATATGCCCCCCATCCTGGTATATGTCCCCCATCCTGGTATGTGCTCCCCCCATCCTGGTATATACCCCACATCCTGGTATATGCTCCCCCCATCCTGGTATATGCTCCCCCTATCCTGTTATATGCTCCCACCATCCTGGTATATGCTCCCCCATCCTGGTATATACTTCCCCATCCTGGTATATGCTTCCCCCATCCTGGTATATGCTCCCCCCATCCTGGTATATGCTCCATCCATCCTGGTATATGCTCCCTCCATCCTCGTATATGCTCCCCTATCCTGGTATATGCTCCCTCCATTCTGGTATATGCCCCCCCATTCTGGTATACACTCCACCCATCCTGGTATATGCTGCCTCAATCCTCGTATATGCCTCCCCACCCTGGTATATGCCCCCCATCCTGGTATATGCTTCCCTACCCTGGTATATGCTACCCCAATTCTTGTATATGCTCCCTCCATCCTGGTATATGCCCCCCATCTTGTTATATGCTCCCTCCATCCTGGTATATTCTCCCCCCATCCTGGTATATGCTCCCCCATCCTGGTATATGCTCCCCCCATCCTGGTATATGCTCCCCCTATCCTGGTATATCCCCCCATCCTGGTATATGCTCCTCCCCATCCTGGTATATGCTCCCCCCATACTGGTATATGTTCCCCCATCCTGGTATATGCTCCCCCCCATCCTGGTATATGATCCCCCAATCCTGGTCCCCTTCTTGGTATATGCTCCCCCCCATCCTTGTATATGTTCCCCCAATCCTCGTATATGCTCCCCCCATACTGGTATAAGCTCCCCCCATACTGGTATATGCTCCCCCATCTTGGTATATGCTCTCCCCATCCTGGTATATGCTCCCCCATCCTGGTATATACCCCCCCATGCTGGTATATGCTCCCCCCATCCTGGTATATGCTCCCCCCATCCTGTTATATGCGCCCTCCATCCTGGTATATGCTCCCCCATCCTGGTATATACTTCCCCATTCTGGTATATGCTCCCCCCATCCTGTTATATGCTCCCTCCATCCTGGTATATGCTTCCTCCATCCTCATATATGCTTCCCCTATCCTGGTATATGCTCCCCCAATCCTGGTATATGCTCCCCCAATCCTCGTATATGCTCCCTCCATCCTGTTATATGCCCCCCCATCCTGGTATATGCTCAACCCATCCTGATATATGCTGCCTCAATCCTCGTATATGCCCCCCAACCCTGGTATATGTCCCCCCATCCTGGTATATGCTTCCCTACCCTGGTATATGCTCACCCAATTCTTGTATATGCTCCCTCCATCCTGGTATATGCCCCCTATCCTGGTATATGCTTCCCTATCCTGGTATATGCCCCCCCATCCTGTTATATGCTCCTTCCATCCTGGTATGTGCCCCCATCCTGGTATATGCTCCCCCATCCTGGTATATGCTCCCCCCATCCTGGTATATGCTCCTCCCCATCCTGGTATATGCTCCCCCCATCCTGGTATATGCTCCCGCTATCCTGGCATATGCTCCCCCCATCCTGGTATATGCTCCCCCATCCTGATATATGCTCCCCCCAATCCTGGTATATGCCCCCCATCCTGGTATATCCGCCCATTCTGGTATATGCTCCCCCATCCTGGTATATGCTCCCCCATCCTGGTATATGCTCCCCCCATCCTGGTATATGCCCACCATCCTGGTATATGCTCCCCCTCATCCTGGTATATGCTCCCCCCATCCTGGTATATGCTCTCCCCATCCTGGTATATGCCTCCCATCCTGATATATGCCCCTCATCCTGGTATGTGCTCCCCCCATCCTGGTATATACCCCCCATCCTGGTATATGCTCCCCCCATCCTGGTATATGCTCCCCCTATCCTGTTATATGCTCCCTCCATCCTGGTATATGCTCCCCCATCCTGGTATATACTTCCCCATCTTGGTATATGCTCCCCCCATCCTGGTATATGCTCCCCCCATCCTGGTATATGCTCCCTCCATCCTGGTATATGCTCCCCCTATCCTGGTATATGCTCCCCCAATCCTGGTATATGCTCCTCCAATCCTCGTATATGCTCCCTCCATCCTGGTATATGCCCCCCCATCCTGGTATATGCTCCACCCATCCTGGTATATGCTGCCTCAATCCTCGTATATGCCCCTCCACCCTGGTATATGCCCCCCATCCTGGTATTTGCTTCCCTACCCTGGTATATGCTCCCCCAATTCTTGTATATGCTCCCTCCATCCTGGTATATGCCCCCCATCCTGTTATATACTCCCTCCATCCTTGTATATGCTCCCCCCATCCTGGTATATGCTCCCCCATCCTGGTATATGCTCCCCCCATCCTGGTATATGCTCCCCCTATCCTGGTATATCCCCCCATCCTGGTATATGCTCCTCCCCATCTTGGTATATGCTCCCCCCATACTGGTATATGCTCCCCCATCCTGGTATATGCTCCCCCCATCCTGGTATATGCCCCCCATCCTGGTATATGCCCCCCATCCTGGTATATCCCCCCATCCTGGTATATGTTCCCCCCATCCTGGTATATGCTCCCCCATCCTGGTATATGCTCCCCCCATCCTCGTACATGCCCCTCCATCCTGGTATATGCTCCCCCTCATCCTGGTATATGCTCCCCCTACCCTGGTATATGCTCCCCCCTTCCTGGTATATGCCCCCCATCCTGGTATATGCCCCCATCCAGGTATGTGCTCCCCCCATCCTGGTATATGCTCCCCCCATCCTTATATATGTCACCCCCATCCTGGTATATTCTCCCCCCATCCTGGTATATGCTCCCCCCTATCCTGGTATATGTCACTCCCCGATCCTGGTATATGCTCCCCCCATCCTGGTATGTCGCCCCCTGATCCTTGTATATGCTCCCTCCCATCCTGGTATATGTCACCCCCGATCCTGGTATATCGTCCCCCCCATCCTGGTATATACTTCCCCTCATCCTGGTATATGCTCCACCCCATCCTAGTATATGTCAACCCCCAATCCTGGTATATGCTCCCCCCATCCTGGTATATGTCACCCCCCGATCGTGGTATGTGCTCCCCCCATCCTGGTATATGTCACCCCCGATCCTGGTATATGCTACCCCCATACTGATATATGCTCCCCCTCATTAGGTATATGCTCCCCCATCCTGGTATATGCTCCCCCTCATTCTGGTATATGCTCCCCCCATTCTGGTATATGCTCCCCCCATCCTGGTATATGCCCCCCCCCATCCTGGTATATGCTCCCCTTCATCCTGGTATATGCTTCCTCCATCCATGTATATGCTCCCCCCATCATGGAGAACAAGGAAGCACAAAAGAACTTCATGAAAACATGAAAATACAAAATCTTTATTGAAAAAAATCAAGAATAGAAAAAATGGAAAACACTCAGAGGCATAAAATTAAAAACAATGGAGGAGCATGGAGACGATGAACAGGTTAAATGTACTGCCCTATGTAAATCAATTGCCTGAAGGCAAAATATGGCACTGCAAAAACAGGTCATAAAGAGGTAGCTCAAGTGTCTATCCAATTGAAAGGTCGCACAGTGAGAGACTTCTGTTTAATGCAGGTTCTAATATAGAAGCATTTTCCCAAAGTGGATGCAAGTATGACACTCAGTACATTAATAGAAATAAGTGTCATGAAAGACAATATAGTCAAAGTGACAACCAATCCAATATATAATATGAAAAGGTTCCATACTTACAGCCGCTGTGGTTGCGTCGCCGCACCTCGCTCCTGCTCTACCCCAGCATCCTGGTATATGCTCCCCCCCATCCTGATATATGCTCCCCCTCATCCTGGTATATGCTCTCACCCATCCTGGTATATGCTCCCCGTCATCCTGGTATATGCTCTCCCCCATCCTGGTATATGCTCCCCCCCATCCTGGTATATGTCACCCCCCAATCCTGGTATATGCTCCCCGTCATCCTGGTATATGCTCCCCCTCATTCTGGTATATATGCTCCCCCCCATCCTGGTATATGTCACCCCCCGATCCTGGTATATGCTCCCCCTCATCCTGGCATATGCCGCCCCCCATCCTGGTATATGTCACCCCCGATCTTGGTATATGTCACCCCCTCATCCTGGTATATGCTCCCCCCATCCTGGTATATGTCACCCCCGATCCTGGTATATGCTCCCCCCCATCCTGGTATATGTCACCCCCCAATACTGGTATATGCTCCCCCTCATCCTGGTATATCCCCCCCCCATCCTGGTATATGTCACCCCCGATCCTGGTATATGTCACCCCCTCATCCTGGTATGTGCTCCCCCTCCATCCTGGTATATGTCACCCCGGATCCTGGTATATGCTCCCCCTCATCCTGGTATATGTCACCCCCAATCCTGGTATATGCTCCCCCTCATCCTGGTATATGCTCCCCCCCCCATCCTGGTATATGTCACCCCCCCCCCCCCCCGATCCTGCCTGTCCTGCTCATCCATCCACAAACACTCCTACTCACTCTTCCCCCGCTGCAGTCCCCCCCCCGTGCTCAGATCAGTGGTAGAAGCGACTCCTCCTCCGCCTTCGGAAGCCGGAAGTGGCAGGCAGTGTTGTGAGAGAGGAGCAGAGAGACAGGTGGGTCATTGGTGCTGTGTGCGCTGCCCCCTGCTGGTCGCATCGCCGCAGTGCAGGTTGTTATGGGCTGATCAGGGGCCCCTATGCCGCTCTCCATGGTGCGACCCCCACTGCTGTGTCTTGGGGTCTGTTACACCTGATATATAGGAGCTGAGTACAGGCTGCTGCTGGGGCCCCTGATACCATTACTATGTGGCCCTTTCACCTGATATATAGGAGCTGAGTACAGGCGGCTGCTGGGGCCCCTGATACCATTACTATGTGGCCCTTACACCTGATATATAAGGGCTGAGTACAGGCTGCTGCTGGGGCCCCTGATACCATTACTATGTGGCCCTTACACCTGATATATAGGAGCTGAGTACAGGCGGCTGCTGGGGCCCCTGATACCATTACTATGTGGCCCTTACACCTGATATATAGGAGCTGAGTACAGGCGGCTGTTGGGGCCCCTGATACCATTACTATGTGGCCCTTACACCTGATATATAGGAGCTGAGTAAAGGCGGCTGTTGGGGCCCCTGATACCATTACTATGTGGCCCTTACACCTGATATATAGGAGCTGAGTAAAGGCGGCTGTTGGGGCCCCTGATACCATTACTATGTGGCCCTTACACCTGATATATAGGAGCTGAGTACAGGCAGCTGCTGGGGCCCCTGATACCATTACTATGTGGCCCTTACACCTGATATATAGGAGCTGAGTACAGGCGGCTGCTGGGGCCCCTGATACCATTACTATGTGGCCCTTACACCTGATATATAGGAGCTGAGTAAAGGCGGCTGTTGGGGCCCCTGATACCATTACTATGTGGCCCTTACACCTGATATATAGGAGCTGAGTACAGGTGGCTGCTGGGGCCCCTGATACCATTACTATGTGGCCCTTACACCTGATATATAGGAGCTGAGTACAGGTGGCTGCTGGGGCCCCTGATACCATTACTATGTGGCCCTTACACCTGATATATAGGAGCTGAGTACAGGCAGCTGCTGGGGCCCCTGATACCATTACTATGTGGCCCTTACACCTGATATATAGGAGCTGAGTACAGGCGGCTGCTGGGGCCCCTGATACCATTACTATGTGGCCCTTACACCTGATATATAGGAGCTGAGTACAGGCTGCTGGGGCCCCTGATACCATTACTATGTGGCCCTTACACCTGATATATAAGGGCTGAGTACAGGCTGCTGCTGGGGCCCCTGATACCATTACTATGTGGCCCTTACACCTGATATATAGGAGCTGAGTACAGGCGGCTGCTGGGGCCCCTGATACCATTACTATGTGGCCCTTACACCTGATATATAGGAGCTGAGTACAGGTGGCTGCTGGGGCCCCTGATACCATTACTATGTGGCCCTTACACCTGATATATAGGAGCTGAGTACAGGTGGCTGCTGGGGCCCCTGATACCATTACTATGTGGCCCTTACACCTGATATATAGGAGCTGAGTACAGGCAGCTGCTGGGGCCCCTGATACCATTACTATGTGGCCCTTACACCTGATATATAGGAGCTGAGTACAGGCGGCTGCTGGGGCCCCTGATACCATTACTATGTGGCCCTTACACCTGATATATAGGAGCTGAGTACAGGCTGCTGGGGCCCCTGATACCATTACTATGTGGCCCTTACACCTGATATATAAGGGCTGAGTACAGGCTGCTGCTGGGGCCCCTGATACCATTACTATGTGGCCCTTACACCTGATATATAGGAGCTGAGTACAGGCGGCTGCTGGGGCCCCTGATACCATTACTATGTGGCCCTTACACCTGATATATAGGAGCTGAGTAAAGGCGGCTGTTGGGGCCCCTGATACCATTACTATGTGGCCCTTACACCTGATATATAGGAGCTGAGTACAGGCGGCTGTTGGGGCCCCTGATACCATTACTATGTGGCCCTTACACCTGATATATAGGAGCTGAGTAAAGGCGGCTGTTGGGGCCCCTGATACCATTACTATGTGGCCCTTACACCTGATATATAGGAGCTGAGTACAGGCAGCTGCTGGGGCCCCTGATACCATTACTATGTGGCCCTTACACCTGATATATAGGAGCTGAGTACAGGCGGCTGCTGGGGCCCCTGATACCATTACTATGTGGCCCTTACACCTGATATATAGGAGCTGAGTACAGGTGGCTGCTGGGGCCCCTGATACCATTACTATGTGGCCCTTACACCTGATATATAGGAGCTGAGTACAGGTGGCTGCTGGGGCCCCTGATACCATTACTATGTGGCCCTTACACCTGATATATAGGAGCTGAGTACAGGCAGCTGCTGGGGCCCCTGATACCATTACTATGTGGCCCTTACACCTGATATATAGGAGCTGAGTACAGGCGGCTGCTGGGGCCCCTGATACCATTACTATGTGGCCCTTACACCTGATATATAGGAGCTGAGTACAGGCTGCTGGGGCCCCTGATACCATTACTATGTGGCCCTTACACCTGATATATAAGGGCTGAGTACAGGCTGCTGCTGGGGCCCCTGATACCATTACTATGTGGCCCTTACACCTGATATATAGGAGCTGAGTACAGGCGGCTGCTGGGGCCCCTGATACCATTACTATGTGGCCCTTACACCTGATATATAGGAGCTGAGTACAGGCGGCTGCTGGGGCCCCTGATACCATTACTATGTGGCCCTTACACCTGATATATAGGAGCTGAGTACAGGCGGCTGTTGGGGCCCCTGATACCATTACTATGTTGCCCTTACACCTGATATATAGGAGCTGAGTAAAGGCGGCTGTTGGGGCCCCTGATACCATTACTATGTGGCCCTTACACCTGATATATAGGAGCTGAGTACAGGCTGCTGCTGGGGCCCCTGATACCATTACTATGTGGCCCTTACACCTGATATATAGGAGCTGAGTAAAGGCGGCTGCTGGGGCCCCTGATACCATTACTATGTGACCCTTACACCTGATATATAAGAGCTGAGTACAGGCGGCTGCTGGGGCCCCTGATACCATTACTATGTGGCCCTTACACCTGATATATAGGAGCTGAGTACAGGCGGCTGCTGGGGCCCCTGATACCATTACTATGTGGCCCTTACACCTGATATATAGGAGCTGAGTAAAGGCGGCTGCTGGGGCCCCTGATACCATTACTATGTGACCCTTACACCTGATATATAAGAGCTGAGTACAGGCGGCTGCTGGGGCCCCTGATACCATTACTATGTGGCCCTTACACCTGATATATAGGAGCTGAGTACAGGCGGCTGCTGGGGCCCCTGATACCATTACTATGTGACCCTTACACCTGATATATAAGAGCTGAGTACAGGCGGCTGCTGGGGCCCCTGATACCATTACTATGTGACCCTTACACCTGATATATAAGAGCTGAGTACAGGCGGCTGCTGGGGCCCCTGATACCATTACTATGTGACCCTTACACCTGATATATAGGAGCTGAGTACAGGCTGCTGCTGGGGCCCCTGATACCATTACTATGTGGCCCTTACACCTGATATATAGGGGCTGAGTACAGGCGGCTGCTGGGGCCCCTGATACCATTACTATGTGGCCCTTACACCTGATATATAAGGGCTGAGTACAGGCGGCCGCTGGGGCCCCTGATACCATTACTATGTGGCCCTTACACCTGATATATAGGAGCTGAGTACAGGCGGCTGCCGGGGCCCCTGATACCATTACTATGTGGCCCTTACACCTGATATATAGGAGCTGAGTACAGGCGGCCGCTGGGGCCCCTGATACCATTACTATGTGGCCCTTACACCTGATATATAAGGGCTGAGTACAGGCGGCCGCTGGGGCCCCTGATACCATTACTATGTGGCCCTTACACCTGATATATAAGAGCTGAGTACAGGCGGCTGCTGGGGCCCCTGATACCATTACTATGTGACCCTTACACCTGATATATAGGAGCTGAGTACAGGCTGCTGCTGGGGCCCCTGATACCATTACTATGTGGCCCTTACACCTGATATATAGGGGCTGAGTACAGGCGGCTGCTGGGGCCCCTGATACCATTACTATGTGGCCCTTACACCTGATATATAAGGGCTGAGTACAGGCGGCCGCTGGGGCCCCTGATACCATTACTATGTGGCCCTTACACCTGATATATAGGAGCTGAGTACAGGCGGCTGCCGGGGCCCCTGATACCATTACTATGTGGCCCTTACACCTGATATATAGGAGCTGAGTACAGGCGGCCGCTGGGGCCCCTGATACCATTACTATGTGGCCCTTACACCTGATATATAAGGGCTGAGTACAGGCGGCCGCTGGGGCCCCTGATACCATTACTATGTGGCCCTTACACCTGATATATAGGGGCTGAGTACAGGCGGCTGCTGGGGCCCCTGATACCATTACTATGTGGCCCTTACACCTGATATATAGGGGCTGAGTACAGGCGGCTGCTGGGGCCCCTGATACCATTACTATGTGGCCCTTACACCTGATATATAAGAGCTGAGTACAGGCAGCTGCTGGGGCCCCTGATACCATTACTATGCGGCCCTTACACCTGATATATAGGAGCTGAGTACAGGTGGCTGCTGGGGCCCCTGATACCATTACTATGTGGCCCTTACACCTGATATATAGGAGCTGAGTACAGGCAGCTGCTGGGGCCCCTGATACCATTACTATGTGGCCCTTACATCTGATATATAGGAGCTGAGTACAGGCGGCTGCTGGGGCCCCTGATACCATTACTATGTGGCCCTTACACCTGATATATAGGAGCTGAGTACAGGCTGCTGCTGGGGCCCCTGATACCATTACTATGTGGCCCTTACACCTGATATATAGGAGCTGAGGACAGGTGGCTGCCGGGGCCCCTGATACCATTACTATGTGGCCCTTACACCTGATATATAGGGGCTGAGTACAGGCGGCTGCTGGGGCCCCTGATACCATTACTATGTGGCCCTTACCCCTGATATATAGGGGCTGAGTACAGGCGGCTGCTGGGGCCCCTGATACCATTACTATGTGGCCCTTACACCTGATATATAGGAGCTGAGTACAGGCGGCTGCTGGGGCCCCTGATACCATTACTATGTGGCCCTTACACCTGATATATAAGGGCTGAGTACAGGTGGCTGCTGGGGCCCCTGATACCATTACTATGTGGCCCTTACACCTGATATATAAGGGCTGAGTACAGGCGGCTGCTGGGGCCCCTGATACCATTACTATGTGGCCCTTACACCTGATATATAGGAGCTGAGTACAGGCTGCTGCTGGGGCCCCTGATACCATTACTATGTGGCCCTTACACCTGATATATAGGAGCTGAGTACAAGCGGCTGCTGGGGCCCCTGATACCATTACTATGTAGCCCTTACACCTGATATATAAGGGCTGAGTACAGGCTGCTGCCGGGGCCCCTGATACCATTACTATGTGGCCCTTACACCTGATATATAGGAGCTGAGTACAGGCGGCTGCTGGGACCCCTGATACCATTACTATGTGGCCCTTACATTTGATATATAGGAGCTGAATACAGGCGGCTGCTGGGGCCCCTGATACCATTACTATGTGGCCCTTACACCTGATATATAGGAGCTGAGTACAGGCGGCTGCCGGGGCCCCTGATACCATTACTATGTGGCCCTTACACCAGATATATAGGCGCTGAGTACAGGCAGCTGCTGGGGCCCCTGATACCATTACTATGTGGCCCTTGCATCTGATATATAAGGGCTGAGTACAGGCAGCTGCTGGGGCCCCTGATACCATTACTATGTGGCCCTTACACCTGATATATAGGAGCTGAGTACAGGTGGCTGCTGGGGCCCCTGATACCATTACTATGTGGCCCTTACACCTGATATATAGGAGCTGAGTACAGGCGGCTGCTGGGGCCCCTGATACCATTACTATGTGGCCCTTACACCTGATATATAGGAGCTGAGTACAGGCGGCTGCTGGGGCCCCTGATACCATTACTATGTGGCCCTTACATCTGATATATAGGAGCTGAATACAGGCGGCTGCTGGGGCCCCTGATACCATTACTATGTGGCCCTTACACCTGATATATAGGAGCTGAGTACAGGCTGCTGCTGGGGCCCCTGATACCATTACTATGTGGCCCTTACACCTGATATATAGGAGCTGAGTACAGGCAGCTGCTGGGGCCCCTGATACCTTTACTATGTGGCCCTTACACCAGATATATAGGAGCTGAGTACAGGCGGCCGCTGGGGCCCCTGATACCATTACTATGTGGCCCTTACACCTGATATATAGGAGCTGAGTACAGGCAGCTGCTGGGGCCCCTGATACCTTTACTATGTGGCCCTTACACCTGATATATAGGAGCTGAGTACAGGCTGCTGCTGGGGCCCCTGATACCATTACTATGTGGCCCTTACACCTGATATATAGGAGCTGAGTACAAGCGGCTGCTGGGGCCCCTGATACCATTACTATGTGGCCCTTACACCTGATATATAAGGGCTGAGTACAGGCTGCTGCCGGGGCCCCTGATACCATTACTATGTGGCCCTTACACCTGATATATAGGAGCTGAGTACAGGCGGCTGCCGGGGCCCCTGATACCATTACTATGTGGCCCTTACACCAGATATATAGGCGCTGAGTACAGGCAGCTGCTGGGGCCCCTGATACCATTACTATGTGGCCCTTGCATCTGATATATAAGGGCTGAGTACAGGCAGCTGCTGGGGCCCCTGATACCATTACTATGTGGCCCTTACACCAGATATATAGGCGCTGAGTAGAGGCAGCTGCTGGGGCCCCTGATACCATTACTATGTGGCCCTTGCATCTGATATATAAGGGCTGAGTACAGGCAGCTGCTGGGGCCCCTGATACCATTACTATGTGGCCCTTACACCTGATATATAGGAGCTGAGTACAGGTGGCTGCTGGGGCCCCTGATACCATTACTATGTGGCCCTTACACCTGATATATAGGAGCTGAGTACAGGCGGCTGCTGGGGCCCCTGATACCATTACTATGTGGCCCTTACACCTGATATATAGGAGCTGAGTACAGGCGGCTGCTGGGGCCCCTGATACCATTACTATGTGGCCCTTACACCTGATATATAGGAGCTGAGTACAGGTGGCTGCTGGGGCCCCTGATACCATTACTATGTGGCCCTTACACCAGATATATAGGAGCTGAGTACAGGCGGCTGCTGGGGCCCCTGATACCATTACTATGTGGCCCTTACACCTGATATATAGGAGCTGAGTACAGGCGGCTGCTGGGGCCCCTGATACCATTACTATGTGGCCCTTACACCAGATATATACGCGCTGAGTACAGGCGGCTGCTGGGGCCCCTGATACCATTACTATGTGGCCCTTACACCTGATATATAGGAGCTGAATACAGGCGGCTGCTGGGGCCCTTGATACCATTACTATGTGGCCCTTACACCTGATATATAGGAGCTGAGTACAGGCGGCTGCTGGGGCCCCTGATACCATTACTATGTGGCCCTTACACCTGATATATAGGAGCTGAGTACAGGCAGCTGCTGGGGCCCCTGATACCATTACTATGTGGCCCTTACACCTGATATATAAGGGCTGAGTACAGGCAGATGCTGGGGCCCCTGATATCATTACTATGTGGCCTTTACACCTGATATATAGGAGCTGAGTACAGGCGGCTGCTGGGGCCCCTGATACCATTACTATGTGGCCCTTACACCTGACATATAGGAGCTGAGTACAGGCGGCTGCTGGGGCCCCTGATACCATTACTATGTGGCCCTTACACCTGATATATAAGCTCTGCTGGGACTCTGTATCCCGCCTGCATTGCATAATGGGGCCCCTGAATACTCTGCACATAAGGGCCCATAGCTCTAATTATGTTGTTTGCAATAGTCGCCCTCCTGCCACCCTGTAATATCGGGTCCCTGCCTGGTGTGGCCCCTATGACTTAATGTCCCCCTGTAAGTGCAGTACACCAGTTATCAGTCTACACGGCCAGGGTCCGGGACCCCTGTTGTTTTTGTACTGGCTTTGTAATATATGCTCATTATCAGGGCGCCCTCTTCTCAGACATCCATCTAATCATCCGTCTGTCTCATCCATATTTGCCATATGGAGGTTTCCAGAAATAGGGCAGAACCTACTGGACTTCTGTGAAAGTTGACGAATCTGTTGAGCGCGGCTGAAGCCTCCTGGGAGCCGAGGTAAAATCAGTGGCCGTGGTAAAATTGTGGAGCGGTGGGGTCTGAAAAAGGAATCATGGCTATAAGGACAACGTTTGCACAAAGTGATTTCTTTAGAGCCCAACAGCCACTGTGTAAACCTGACAAAAATGCCCCCATCTATCCATCCATTCATCACTCTCATACTCTGTCTATGCAGGTATGTATCTCATCATTCTTCCTTACGGAGTTTCACATGGACCAGTCGGGGCTTTGGTGCGAACTCCCTCACAAAACTGGATTCGGTAGTGTGTGCTGACGAGGCCATAGGCTTAGTAGACTGCGCCTCCAGTAGGCGTACACACCTGATGCACGACAGAGGGCACATTCACTCTGTCTGGACCATTATAGTCTATGGCCACGTCAGATCATATGGCCGAATCCCGTTCAGGTGTAGGCTGCAGCAGGTGGCTGCTGCCTTCTGTGCCCCGCTCCTCCGCCACTGCCGTTCCCCCCAACACCCAGAGCCACAGTGTATATATATATATATATATGTACACTACTCAAAAAAATAAAGGGAACACTTAAACAACAGAACATAACTCCAAGTAAATCAAACTTCTGTGACATCAAACTGTCCACTTAGGAAGCAACACTGATTGACAATCAATTTCACACGCTGATGTGCAAATGGAATAGACAATAGATGGAAATTATTGGCAATTATCAAGACACCCTCAATAAAGGAGTGGTTCTGCAGGTGGGGACCACAGACCACATCTCAGTACCAATGCTTTCTGACTGATGTTTTGGTCACTTTTGAATGTTGGTTGTGCTTTCACACTCGTGGTAGTTTGAGATGGACTCTACAACCCACAGAAGTTGCTCAGGTAGTGCAGCTCATCCAGGATGGCACATCAATGCGAGCTGTAGAAAGAAGGTTTGCTGTGTCTGTCAGCGTAGTGTCCAGAGGCTGGAGGCGCTACCAGGAGACAGGCCAGTACACCAGGAGACGTGGAGGAAGCCGTAAGAGGGCAACAACCCAGCAGCAGGACCGCTACCTCCGCCTTTGTGCAAGGAGGAACAGGAGGAGCACTGCCAGAGCCCTGCAAAATGACCTCCAGCTGACCACAAATGTGGATGTGTCTGCACAAACGCTTAGAAACCCACTCCATAACGGTGGTATGAGGGCCCGACGTCCACAGATGGGGGTTGTGCTCACAGCCCAACACCTTGCAGGACTCTTGGCATTTGCCTTAGAACACCAGGATTGGCAAAGTGGCAACTGGCGCCCTGTGCTCTTCACAGATGAAATCAAGTTCACACTGAGCACATGTGACAGACGTGACAGAGTCTGGAGACGCCGTGGAGAGCGATCTGCTGCCTGCAACATCCTTCAGCATGACCGGTTTGGCAGTGGGTCAGTAATGGTGTGGGGTGGCATTTGTTTGGAGGGCCGCACAGCCCTCCATGTGCTCGCCAGAGGTAGCCTGACTGCCATTAGGTACCGAGATGAGATCCTCAGACCCCTTGTGAGACCATGTGCTGGTGCGGTTGGCCCTGGGTTCCTCCTAATGCAGGACAATGCCAGACCTCATGTGGCTGGAGTGTCAGCAGTTCCTGCAAGATGAAGGCATTGAGGTTATGGACTGGCCCACCCGTTCCCCAGACCTGAATCCGATTGAGCACATCTGGGACATCATGTCTCGCTCCATCCACCAACGTCACTTTGCACCACAGACTGTCCAGGAGTTGGCGGATGCTTTAGTCCAGGTCTGGCAGGAGATCCCACAGGAGACCATCCGCAACCTCATCAGGAGCATGCCCAGGCGTTGTAGGGAGGTCATACAGGCACGTGGAGGCCACACACAATACTCAGCCTCATCAGGAGCATGCCCAGGCGTTGTAGGGAGGTCATACAGGCACGTGGAGGCCACACACAATACTCAGCCTCATCAGGAGCATGCCCAGGCGTTGTAGGGAGGTCATACAGGCACGTGGAGGCCACACACAATACTCAGCCTCATCAGGAGCATGCCCAGGCGTTGTAGGCAGGTCATACAGGCACGTGGAGGCCACACACAATACTCAGCCTCATCAGGAGCATGCCCAGGCGTTGTAGGCAGGTCATACAGGCACGTGGAGGCCACACACAATACTCAGCCTCATCAGGAGCATGCCTAGGCGTTGTAGGGAGGTCATGCAGGCACGTGGAGGCCACACACAATACTGAGACTCATTTTGACTTGTTTTAAGGACATTACATCAAAGTTGGATCAGCCTGTAGTGTGTTTTTCCACTTTAATTTTGGGGGTGACTCCAAATCCAGGCCTCCATTGGTTAATAAATGTGATTTCCATTGATGATTTTTGTGTGATTTTGTTGTCAGCACATTCAACTTTGTACAGAACAAAGTATTCAATGAGAATATTTCATTCATTCAGATCTAGGATGGGTTATTTCAGTGTTCCCTTTATTTTTTTGAGCAGTGTGTATATAAATATACCAGGATGGGGGATATTAACAGAATTGGGAGACATTACCCCTATAACAGTGTAAGCAGCAGACCCCCTCCCCCTTAACAGGGCATAATGACCACATTTTTTGCTTCAATTTTTTTTCTATTTTCCTCCTCTAAAACCTAGGTACGTCTTATGGTTCGGTGCTTCTTATAGTCCGAAAAATACGGTATAAGCATTCAGTATATATATACTATGGTAGATGGGCCCACTCAGTTGCACACAGAAGTAGCCACCGGAGCGCCGTCTCCTTAAGTCTCTCACTGGTTTATTTGAAGATGCTGCATAAGCCAGTGAGGAGTTAGCAAAAATAAATACGTGCTTTCTGACCTAAGGAAAAACAAAACATAACATACAGCCGTGTTGCTGTGGGGATCTGCCCGCTCAGGAGAACAACCATCCACTGGTTCAGCTTTTCCTTCTCAGGACACAAAGCGCTGGAGTTCCTCTCTCCAGCCCTACTGAACACTGAATGCCTTAGAAGGACTATATACATCCTAGTCCCCACCCTGGGGTGGAGATATGGTGAATGACCTCCCAAATGGTGAACAACCTCCCAACCCGCTCTATGGTCGTTCACAAAAACCCAGCCCTTAAAATGGCCGATTAATCCCTCTCAACACATAGTGTGCTGGTGGAAAACTTATGGGCTTCAAATCACTGAAGCTAACAGCCTCAGTGAAACATACCTCCCCTCCAGCACTTTGCCAGTGACTTTGTCACCATGTATATATAATCAGCATACTGTATATATACTATAAGCATACTGTATATATCCTTTTAAAAGCAGAAGTGTCAATAAATTATTTTTATCAGTTAACAAAATGCAGAGTAAAGTTTGATGGATGAACCAAGATCTCAGTAATAATAATTGTAATTTTTTTTTAATTAATAATAGGATAGAAGGGAGGGACAAAACCAGGAACAGAATCAGTAGGCAAACTCATAGTCAGGAGGACAGCCGGGGTCAGATACCAGGTGATCAGTAACCGCCACGTCTGCGAGCAGTATGAATACCGCGGAGCCTGGTGACAGAGGTGATACTGAGATTGTCCGGGCAGAGATGTAACAGTCAGAAGGCCACCGGTAGATGGTGAAGGTCCTTCTGTACAGCTCCAGCAGTGATGGTGGATCTGCTGGACTTCAGGGCGCTGGATGGGGAGGTTTACCGTCTTTTAGATGTCTCTAGGGGAACGGTGACAACACGCAAATACGCGAGCAGCCCTGGATAATCCACGCCGGCAGGATGATAAGATCCGGCGGAAGATGGAACCTATGAGAAGAGAAGGAAATATAATGTAAGTGATGGGACTCCATATGACATGATACTACTGTGCGGTCACTGTGGCCGGACGGCAGAGGAATCTCATCACACAGAGGTCAGGGATCATCGTCAGCCATCATACATGTGACAATCCCATCTCCGACAGATGACATCTGCTCCACATGAATTATTCTCACTGACGACATCACACAACATGGAGATGACTCTCACACTTACCTCGTCTCTTTTTCCCCTTTTTCCCATTTTCTGATTTTTCGTCATCAGCTGGAAATTCTGATCAAAAAGAAGAAAAAACAACAACTCACTAAAGACATATTGTTATGGGGTCTGCATTGTATCGCTCCTGTATATAGTATATAGATTGTTCTAGTCCTGTCCCCTATAGTCCTGACAATCTGGTATTACACAATAGGGCAGAATAAGTCCTATATACCGGACATGACCTAATATGAGGGGCATTAGATGTGTCACTAATATGGAGCAGTGAGCGCCCTGTGTGCCGCCATGTGGTGCATCCCTAATGAGCGATATTCTACTATAGGAGACGATGTCTCATTATGATGACGGAGGTTACTGGATGCAACAATGTATCACAGAATCCATGATAATACTGTACAAAGTTGCAGAAATGGAGACACTGTATGGTCCCATGGGCAAAGTAATTGGGTTCCTTGAAAAATGGATAACATAGGAGACCCGTTAAAGAAAAACCATGTGGAAATATTTCACCCTTGATGACAACATTCACATTGTTTGTGCTATAGACATGTACATACCTGACAATGGGGACGAGGACGGCAAGCTGGTTATAGCATCGTCTCTAGCAGATTCAGGAGAAGATCCTTTCTGCCTGTTAGGAAGAAGAAAAACGTGTAAATCACAAGTAAATTCAGTATAAAAGGGATTGTCTCACTAGAAGAACCCCGACTATAAGGCCTAATAGGACATATGAAAGTCATAGTGGGGAAGTCTCCTGCTCAAAACGACCTTCTATGGAAACAACTAGCAACAATGGCCGGCATGTAATACTACATATCTCCTGCAGTGTGGGCAAAACTAACAATGCCTGACCGGCAGCAATTATGGGTTGTTATCTCCAGCGGATTCTGAAGCCAATAGCCAATGACCGCTGATCATGGGGCGGTGGATGCTGCATTCAATATTATGGTATTTATGTCCTATATTTGGTGTTGTGCACATATATTAGCCTGGAGCTCCCAATAATGACCCCATAATCTACTCACATTTCTGAGATGTTTCTGCTGGATGCCGGGGTACACTCTGGAGGAAACTTGATAGCGGTGGTACAGAGCTAAAAAATGACAAAAATAAGATATGAAATTAAATTTTTTACGTTTAGGGTATGTGCACACGATGCAGAAATGCTCAGGATTTTTTCCTGAGCGTTAAAGCATCTCTCTGGCAGGAAAAAATTCATGCGGATTGTACATGCGGTTTCTTGCCAGGGACATGCGGAAATGAAGCGGTCTTCACTTTCATTTCCGCATGTGGGTTGACAAGCGCTTCCCAAGCGATTTTAGCATCACTTGGAAAGTGCTTGTCAACTTCACACTATATAAATCCATGCAGCCGGCATGGATTTATATAGTGTGTGATGTCAAAAAATAAAAAATAAATATATACTTTACCCTCTGATGGCCCCCGGTGTCCTGCTTCATCGGTCCCGGCTGCCGGCAGTGAAGACTGTAGGACCTTCCGACGTCAGCATCACGTGACCCGTCACATGACTCTGACGTCAGCGAAGGTCCTTCATTCAACCGCGAAGTGCGAGGGAAGCCGGCAGGACGCAGCGCGGGCCGTCAGAAGGTGAGAATATATATATTTTTTATTTTATTCTTTTTTTTTTAATGGTACCTGGGTCTGGATGAGAGTCCTCTCATCCACACCCGGGTACCATCCGCACATTAGACCGCATGAAAAGCGCATCAACATATACAGTGCTGCGGATTCCATGCGGTCTAATGCAAGTCAATGGCGGCAAAAGAGCAGCGTTTCCGCAAAATTAATTGACATGCTGCGGATTTTTGACCGCAGCGTTTACGCTGCGGAAAAATCCGCATCATGGGCACAGCACATGCGGATTTCCATTGGGGAACATTGCTGCCCTTCTACCATGCGTTTTTCATGCGTTTCCGCGACGTTTACGCAACTGCAAAAACGCCGCGGAAACGCATGAAAAACGCATCGTGTGAACTCAGCCTTAGAGGTCTTTTTATGTATTCTGGATTTATTGATCACTTACTTTAGAAAGCCTTTTAGAGGATGTTGTAAAATTTTGGAAGAAAAGGCTCTCATTATCCTCACTTGTGTCCTCCTCCTCTGAGACAATAGGCTTGTTTGTATCAGCGTGATCTACAAGACATAGGTAATGAAGTGTTATTGGCGGTTGTCAGTATAACACAGTCACCATTTATCACTACTATTAATGGGAACCGATTGTCACATATTATTGAAGACGAGACAAACAGCCGCTTAGTCTAGATGACGTCTTCTACTTACTGATAAATAAGCTGGTGTCCTCATCTGAAACAAGCCGAGGAATGTACTCCGGCTTCTGACTTAGAAGTTTTTCAAATTCTAAGTCACTCAGGAATGGATAACTCTTGATCTCAAATGCTCCTCCTGGAAAAAGAAAAACAAAAGTGATGCGGACATTGTTAGAGGCTGCTCCATATCTGAACAGTATTTCTTAATCTTAAGTAATGACAAAACCGAAGGAAACAAACTGAAAGTTATATTATGGAGAACTAGAAATAGGCAAGCAAATAGAGAAGTGCTGATCCTCATGGACAGGAGCGAAGAGTCCTCGTTGTAAAAAGTGAATATTAATACTAATAAAGTATATCAGTTACCTGTCCCAAGTCTTTGTGCAGGATTTGTTCTGAGCAGGTCATTAATAAGGTCCTGAGCATCGGGGGGAGGAGCGCGATCCCAATCCCAAATTATGTCTCCTGTTATATAGAAAATTACAGAAAATAAAACCTCTGTTTTGGACTGTAAGATAAAGTAGAGGAAATAACTAAATTCATGTAATCAGTCAAAGCAATGATCGGATTATTCTACTTACCAGTGACAATATTTTTATAGAGCTCAGATAGGGAATCCCCATGAAATGGTACATATCCCACCAGAAACTCATGCAGGATGATTCCCATTGACCACCAGTCGGCAGGTCTTCCATAGCCTTTCTTCAGAATGATTTCTGGGGCCATGTAAAGCGGGGTGCCACAGTCCTGGAAACCAACAGAAGGTAAAAATGAGAATTGATGAAATTATTATTATGACAAGTTCTCGACATAAAAACTCAATGACAGAAGATAAAATATCAGTTGAAAAGTTCTCTAGAAATGAAGAACATAGAGAAGAGACAATAGTGTGATGAGATTTGTAAAGAACCATCTAAGTTCCTGTAAGTGATGCCAACCTCATGGTCCTGGAACTCTCTGGCGATGTCCTCCAATGATTCCTTGTGGGTGTTGGTTTCTGGTATCATGACACCAACTTTTGAAATCCCAAAATCGGCGACTTTAATGTGTCCAGCCGGTGTAATCAGGAGGCTGTGAAAGAGAAGATGGTTTTAGGCTCACGGGCTGTGTGGTAATAAATGATAACTTTCCCCCCTTTATTAAACTATAGGGGGCACTTACTTCTCTGGCTTCAGGTCTCTATGCAACACACCATAGCTGTGCAGGTATTCCACAGCAAGTATCGCTTCTGCAAAGTACAGGCGGGCCAAGGGGACAGATAAAGGACCCCTGGTGCTTAGGAGGGTCCCACAGTCTCCACCTATAGAAGAAAGGAAATATGAGCGGTGAGGGGTTTATACAGCAGATCACCACGATGGATCATGAGAAGTGAGCGGAGACATTGGGGCAGGAGAGAATATATACAGATATAATGTATAGAGCACAGAATATTAGTCTGAGGTCATGGTGAGATGTCGTCCATGTCACTAATAAAGTGATGTCTCATCTCGTCTACAGCTGGCGATACTGACGTGCTCAGTGCGGACATACAGGGAGATCACACACATCAATGACTTTCCATAATATCTATAGTAAATGCTCTGCGGGGATGTAACCGTCCACGGGGACAAGTCCTAATGATATGAGCGGTGATAAGATGTCAGCAGACATGGGCTGAATATAATACATGTACATCTCCTACCTCCTACATACTCCATGACCATACACAGGTGAGATCTAGTAGGGAAGGAGCAGAGCATGGAGGCCACAAAGGGACAGTCAGCGAATGTCAGGATGTCCCTCTCCAGATAGGCCCCTTCCACATGTTTTGGAGTATCCAGGTCCCGCTTGGCAATTTTCTTCATAGCGAAGATCTTCTGTGAGTCTTTATGGTGAACTAAGTGGACAGACCTGGAGAGAAGAAGAAACCATGGTTTATAGTGAATCCTTATTAACAGTCCGTCTATAGAAGTCATTATATGATCTTCTGTACTAATGTTTAATACCAGAAGACCGACCATTACTGGAAATCCACATCTAGAAATACATTAAATAATACTACATAGATCATCTATGGGAGGGTCTACACAATGCCACGTCTGCCGGACCCTCACTCAGGTCACATTATCACCTGTGGGAGGTCTGCACAATGCCACATCTTCCACACCCTCACCCAGGCCACATTGTCATCTATGGAAGGTGTGCACAATGCTAGGTCTGCCAGACCCTCACCCAGGTCACATTATCACCTATGGGAAGTCTGCACAATGCCACGTCTGCCGGACCCTCACCCAGGTCACGTTATCACCTTTCACCTCAGATCATGTCCCTATGATAACACTGAATGGCAAAGCACAGAGGATGAAGCATTATCATAGGGAACCCTGAGAAATGTGGCTTATGCTAACTGAAATCTCACCCAAAAGATCCGCTGCTGATCAGCTTAGATGTTTCGTAGTCGCTCATACGCGGCTTTCTCGCCGGGATCAATGATTCCATCAAGTCCTAGAAAAGAAGAAGAAGAAGAAATGATATTAAGATCTAGAAGCTGCTGGAGAAAATCTCCAGATGCAGAAACGTCTCCTCCTATATTATGTCCCAGCTGATGTCACTGATCCGATAGGTGAGCAGAAACCTGCTGACGGATTCCCTATAATATAAACGCTATTATCTAATGCAATAGTGTCATCTCCTCTAATAATAGAGGCGCCCCCTGGTTATATGGGGGATAATACTGGACGGGTCATTTACACCCCGTGATCTGGTGATACACAGACATCTACCTCTATAATACTTACACCGGCAGGTTCTTGGATCTCCGGGATCTCTAAGATTACACTGTCAGGATCCAACAGCTCAGTTGTTTCTAAAATAGCGATAAAATGATGAGGAAATAAAATGTATTAGAGGATATTAATCCTACAGACATAATACAGCAATATAATGGAGAAATGACTATTCTGTATGGAGGACTATGTGGGGCCATTATTCTTTATGGAGGACTATGTGGGGCCATTATATTGTATGGAGGACTATGTGGGGCCATTATTCTTTATGGAGGACTATGTGGGGCCATTATATTGTATGGAGGACTATGTGGGGCCATTATTCTGTATGGAGGACTATGTTAGGCCTATTATTCTGTATGGTGGAATATGTGGGGCCCATTTTTCTGTATGGAGGACTATATGGGGCCCATTATTCTGTATGGAGGACTATGTGGGGCCCATTATACTGTATGGAGGACTATGTGGGGCCTATGATTCTCTATGGAGGACTTTGTGGGGCCCATAATACTTTATGGAGGACTATGTGGGCCCATAATACTGTATGGAGGACTATGTGGGGCCTATTATTCTCTATGAAGGACTATGTGGGGCCCTTTATACTCTACGGTGGACTATGTGGGGCCCATAATACTGTATGGAGGACTATGTGTGGCCCATTAATCTCTATGGAGGACTATGTGGGGCCCATTATTCTGTATGGAGGACTATGTGGGGCCCATTATTCTGTATGGAGGATTATGTGGGGTCAATTATCCTGTATGGAGGACTATGTGGGGCCATTATACTGTGTGGAGGACTGTGTGGGGCCATTATTCTGTATGGAGCACTATGTGGGGCCATTATTCCATAAGGAGGACTATGTGGGGCCATTATTCCTTATGGAGGACTATGTGGGGCCATTATATTGTATGGAGGACTATGTGGGGCCATTATTCTGTATGGAGGACTATGTGGGGCCTATTATTCTGTATGGTGGAATATGTGGGGTCCATTATTCTGTATGGAGGACTATGTGGGGCCCATTATTTCGTATGGAGGACTATGTGGTGCCCATTATACTGTATGGAGTACTATGTGGTGCCCATTATACTGTGTGCCGGACTATGTGGGGCCAATTATTCTGTATGGAGGGCTATCTGGGGCACGTTATTCTGTATGGATGACTTTGTGGGACCCATTATTCTGTATGGAGGACTATCTGGTGCCCATTATTCTGTGTGGAGGACTTTGTGGGGCCCATTATTCTGTTTGGAGGACTTTGTGGGGCCCATTATTCTGTGTGGAGGACTATGTGGGGCATTATTCTGTATGGAGGACTATGTGGGGCCCATTATTCTGCATGGAGCACTATGTGGGGCCCATTATTCTGCATAGAGGACTATGTGGGACCCATTATTCATTATGGAGGACTTTCTGGGACCCATTACTCGTTATGGAGGACTTTGTGGGACCCATTATACTGCATTCTGGTTGGCTCGTGACTTTTTCCAAGTTTTTCATTTTGGCTCTCTGTATGTTTGATTACAGAGTGGAAAGAGTAACTATGACATTATCCCCTGTTCTCTTTAATATCTGGATATTTCCGGTAGAAGGTTGTGTGATCGGCTCACCTGTAGTCAGATCGCTGCTCGGTCCCGGCTGACTCGTATTAGGGTCAGGGGTCTCTGGGGTCACATTTTGCTCGTCTTCGGTGTCGCCTTCTGGTGTCTCCTGATTGATAGAATATATAGAATTACCACGAGGAACCTTCCACTAAATCACCAAATCCACAAATCAGGAAGGACTAAACCCGCATTTACAGACGCACCAACTGTAACTATACAGATCAGCCGCCATCATGAGGACTTTTATCAGATAAAATGGATTAAGATGAGGTAACATTGCAAAAACATTAATATGGATAATAGAGGGAGACAGAGGCGGAAATACAGACTTCCCACCACTGAGCTGTGACTACATCAGCAGAATACAGACTGCCATCAGCAGAGACAGGCGGCCATATTACCTCCTGTGCTTGCCAGGGGCTGACAGGGAGGCCGATAAGATCTAACACCAGATCTTCTGATATCTGGCTGGTGATCTGGAGAAGATCAGAAAACAAGGACGTGTGATAGAGAAGATGATGGATCCTTACCGGGCGTTCCGATGAGCGGGCCGGACCTTCCAGTACACACAGGACTTTTTCGGCCAGTTCTTTAACAAAAGACAAATCTCTATATTGAGATCTTTTTTCAGCCTATAAAGAAGAAAAGAAACACAAATGAAAAATCTCGAGATGAGAAAGATCACAATGAAGGCCGCCATTGTATCTGACATCTGCTCCTCTCTGCAGATACATTGACTACATATCTGGGGTCTTGTCCTGTTTTATATTGGAAGAAAGAAGAAGCTTCTATCCCACCGTTATTATCCATTATTGTGGAGAAGATTTGTGCGGAGCGTCCACCATTTACCTGCTGTAGTAATGTCCTAATGTTCCATAGCGAGAAACTGCAAGTGCTCAGTCACTATGGAGCCAACAACGGCAGCCATGACCCTGTGTAGATTGTACACAGTGACTGTGAGCTCTGATGTCATAATGGCCGACCATCACTAGTGATGTCATCATGGAATCTTGTGATGGAATCTTATAGCGGCGGCTCTGCACAAATACATGCTGCCAAGCAATATTTAAAGTGTGTGGGGGCTCATGCTGTATATAGGGGGCTATGTGACGGCTCAGCTATTTATAGCGGGCTATGTGAGGGCTCATACTGTATATAGAGGGCTATGTGAGAGCTTGGCTGTATATAGAGGGCTATGTGAGGGCTCATACTACATATAGAGGGCTATGTGAGAGCTAGGCTGTATATAGTGAGCTATGTGAGGGCTCATACTCTAAATAGGATTCTGTGTGTGAGCTCATACTGTACATTGGTGCTATGTATGGGCTCTTACTGTATAAAGGGTGCTGTGTGTGGGCTCTTACTGTATATAGGGTATGTGTGTGGGCTCTTTCTGTATGTAGGGGGATGCCAGCACACTTAATTCTGCTCAATATTAAGTGATACAGTTAATAATATAAAATATAATTCATATGTTAATATTGAGCAGAATTAATTTCAGCCTATTGATTCGGCCTACACAACAGTCACATTTCTCATTTGGCCCCTCAGTAATATTACTTTCCCACCCCTGCTCTATTATGTATAGCGCTCTGTTATGTGTAGTGCACCCGAGCACCTGCATGTTAATCGCGTGACTTATCACATGATCTATCAAAGGCAATCTTGTGACATGTCATGTGATACATCGGGTGCTGGGAGCCCACGGCTCCTAAACTGCCCAGGGCCCTGGCTACTCTTAATCAGCCCCTGCTTCTATCCCACCATTATTATCCATTATTGAGAAGTGTTATGCGGAGCTTCCGCCACTTACCTGCTGTAGTAATGTCCTGATGTTCTGAGGTAAATCCGTCAGATACTCTGAGGTGAGATGACCTCGGTGGTATTTGGTAAGGCAGTCCCTTACAAGCTCCACCACCAGCCGGTGAGTGAAGCTGAGGACGCCATCGGGTGGTAGAAGCACAATCTCAGGGCGATTGGTGGTAAGAATCTCCCATAGAGCTTCTACTTGAAGATTGTCCAAAAGTAATTCAGCCATAGAAGCTGCAAGTGCGATCAGTCACTATATATAATAGCGAGAAACTGCAAGTGCGCTCAGTCACTATGGGATAGCGAGAAACTGCAAGTGCGATCAGTCACTATAGAATAGCGAGAAACTGCAAGTGCGCTCAGTCACTATGAAGCCAACAAAGGCAGCCGTGAACCTGTGTACATTGTATATATAGTGACTGTGAGCTGTGATGTCATAATGCCCGACCATGACCTGTGATGTCATCATGGAATCTTGTGATGGAATCTTCAAGGAATGGCTCTACACACATACATGCTGCCTAGCAATATGCTTTTTTGGCCGTCCTCTTTTATTTCCAAATACAACACAACCAGGATAAGGGAATGTTCACACGTTGCGTTTTTGCAGCATTTTTTTCCACACCAAAAACCAGGTTGTACTCAGGAAAAACACTGCATACAATCCACACTTATTTGCTGTGTTTTTGCAGTGTTTATACTTGTGGGTTTTTTTTTTCATTCATTTGAATGGGTGAAAAATGTTGCAAAACCCCTGAAAGAATTAACATCCTGCAAATTTAAAATAAAAAAAGGAAAAAAACGCAGCATGTGAATGAGACTTTAGAAATCTCATTCTCTAAGCTGGTACTGTAAAACGCAGTGTTTTAGCAGCAGAAAAATAACCCTGAAAAAACTGCCACTTGTGAACATTCCTCAAAGATATAATAGTCATATTATGGGAAATATTGTGTATATTTATTCCTCGCGTGTCTTTTTTTTACCAAATAACATTTACCTCATTGGTTGGAGAGTTTACTATTAACAACTGTGACAAATATTGAAGAATTAATGATAAGTGACCCAAGTGATCAATCATTTACGTCATTAATGGTGATGGGCGAGCACTAAAATGCTCGGGTGCTCGATGCTCGGGTCGAGCACATTGGAATACTCGGCTGCTCGACCCGAGCAATGAGCCCAATGTAAGTCTATGGGAAACTCGAGCATTTTTCAGGCGGCTCCCCCCGGCGGTCTGCAGAGGGCCTAAAAATTGCCCAAATCGATGGGAACAGTGCTCAAATGACATGGGAACAGCATGGGGAAGACCCCTGGAAGCATTTCTGACTCCCAGGTCACTGCTGTCAACAATGTTGTCAGAAGTATTTACGCCACTTTTACGGACTCACAATAAAATATACAAAAACGAAACCAAAATGGATTTTCCTGGAAAGTATGTTAAGGAACATCCTTTCCAGAGTTATAACTTGTATATAAGGGAAAATAAATAACCAAAAACAAAAATACTCCTCCACACCTTGGGCTATGTTCACACGTAGCGTTTTTGATGCGTTTTTGCACTTTTGCATTGCTTTCAACCAACACACATGCATTCACCAGGAAATGTCATTTTAACATTTTACAACCTTATCTGGCCATGTGGTGTGTGACACATCATCAGACACATGCATACAGTGCTGAAAAGACATGGGAACAGCATGGAAGCATCTCTGACTCCCAGGTCACTGCCTAAAAGTGTGCCCATCATAAGAGATGCTTGGCGCATGCGAAGATGCCTCCCGCCATGGACCTGTCGTTACAGATTTGCAACAATCACCATCCACGTCCTTGTCCCTCCTCAGCGTTCAGTTCCTTGGAATGCAAGTGCAAGTATGCAGGCAGCCACCCACCTACCCACCGGCTGCAATACTATACTGACAAATTTTTGACAGCTACTTGCACTTGAAATGTAGCCTTTTAGGCTCGTGGAGGCGGAAGCTTTTCATAACCTCATGTCGGCGGCGGCCGGGTGTCCATACTCTTTCCCCAGCCACCACTATATTTCCCGGTATCGCCTCTGCCTTCCACAAGCACGGGTCCCACAACATTACCCGTGCCCTCCCCAGTGCACTTACTGAGAAGGACCGCCTAACCACAAACATGTGGACAGGTGAACGTGGCCAGGGACGGTACATAGCCAGTCCACAACTTTTTTTTGCTGACAGTTGTATTTAGTTCGGTGAAAGGACTGGCATAGAGGGAAACCGTATCTACCCTGGGTGTCATTTCTCCCAGGAAGTCCTGTAATTCAGCTTGTTGCAGAAGCAATGGCAGTCCGTCCAACATCAACTCGCACTTGTCGGTGGTGCTTTGACACACACACATATTTCTTTTCGCATTTTATTTCTTGAATACAGAGTTGGACAATGGCCTGATCTGTAATGCTTTTTGAGAAATAACATGCATAAGCATGGCCGATCCACATTAAAAAAGCAGCCACAGAGTGTCCGGAAACCTTCCCCCACAATTTTATTAGCCAGGGCAGCTTTTCGGCAGGGTTGGACGGGCCCACCAGAGAACCGGAGACTACTCTGGCGGGCCCTGGCTTCTCCTTCTGGAGAGTTCATAGTGCCGAGGTGAGGCCATGATGATGATAGAGGCCACCATCTGCTTAGTTTTCTGTTACTTGGAATGCAAGTGCAAGTATGTAGCCATCCACCCACCCACAGGCCGCAACACTAAACTGCCAGATTTCTGGGCAGCTGCTTGCACTTGAAATATGGCTTTTTAGGCTCGTGGAGGCGGAAGCTGTCCACAATCTTATGGCGGCGGCGACTGGGTATCTATACTCGGTCCCCAGCCGCCATTATTTTTTCCGGTATTGTCTCCTCCTTCCACAAGCATGGGTCCCACAACATTACCCGTGCCCTCCCCAGTGGAAGGACTGCCTAACCACAAACACGTGGACAGGTGAATATGGCCAGAGACGGTACGGAGCCAGTCCACAACTTTTTTTGCTGAGAGTTGTATTTAGCTCGGTGAAAAGACTGGCATAGAGGGGAACATCATACTGTGTGTCGGGGAATGTACTGTGGGGGCATCATACTGTGTGGGGGAATGTACTGTGGGGACATCATACTGTGTGTGTGGGGGAATGTACTGTGGGGACACCATACTGTGTGTTGGGGGGAAATGTACTGTGGGGACATCATACTGTGTGGGGGGAATGTACTGTGGGGGCATCATACTGTGTGTGAAGGAATGTACTGTGGGGGCATCATACTGTGTGTGGGGGAATTATACAGTGTGTTGGAGGAATGTACTGTGGGGGCATCATACTGTGTATGTGTGGGAATGTACTGTGGGGCCATCATACTGTGTGTGGGGAGGAATGTACTGTGGGGAATCATACTGTCTGTGGGGGGAATGTACTGTGGGGACATCATACTGTGTGTGGGGGAATGTACTGTGGGGACATCATATTGTGTGTGGGGGGAATGTACTGTGGGGGTATCATACTGTGTGTGGGGGAATGTACTGTGGGGACATCATACTGTGTGTGGGGGAAATGTACTGTGGGAGCATCATACTGTGTGTGGGGGGGAATGTACTGTGGGGACATCATACTTTGGGGGGGATGTACTGTTTGGACATCATACTGAGTGTGGGGGAATTTACTGTGGGGGCATCATACTGTGTGTGAGAATTTACTGTGGGGACATCATGCTGTGTAGGGGCATTATATTGTGTGTGAGGGGGAATATACTGTGGGGGCATCATAATGTGTGTGTGGGAATGTACTGTGGGGGCATCATACTGTGTGTGGGGCGGAATGTACTGTGGGGGCATCATACTGTGTGTGTGGGGGGAATGTACTGTGGGGGCATCATACTGTGTGTGTGTGGGGGGAATGTACTGTGGGGACATCATACTGTGTGTGGAGGAATCTATTGTGGGGACATCATACTTTATGGGGAGGAATGTACTGTGGGGACATCATACTGTGTGTGTGAGGGAATGTACTGTGGGGAATCATACTGTCTGTGGGGGGAATGTACTGTGGGGACATCATACTGTGTGTGGGGGAATGTACTGTGGGGACATCATATTGTGTGTGGGGGAATGTACTGTGGGGGTATCATACTGTGTGTGGGGGAATGTACTGTGGGGACATCATACTGTGTGTGGGGGAAATGTACTGTGGGAGCATCATACTGTGTGTGGGGGGAATGTACTGTGGGGACATCATACTTTGTGTGGGGGGGATGTACTGTTTGGACATCATACTGAGTGTGGGGGAATTTACTGTGGGGGCATCATACTGTGTGTGAGAATTTACTGTGGGGACCTCATGCTGTGTAGGGGCATTATATTGTGTGTGAGGGGGAATATACTGTGGGGGCATCATACTGTGTGTGTGGGAATGTACTGTGGGGGCATCATACTGTGTGTGGGGAGGAATGTACTGTGGGGGCATCATACTGTGTGTGTGGGGGGAATGTACTGTGGGGGCATCATACTGTGTGTGTGTGGGGGGAATGTACTGTGGGGACATCATACTGTGTGTGTGAGGGAATGTACTGTGGGGGCATCATACTGTGTGTGGGGAGGAATGTACTGTGGGGCCATCATACTGTGTGTAGGGGGATGTACTGTGAGGACATCATACTGTGTGTGGAGGAATGTACTGTGGGGGCATCATACTGTGTGTGTGAGGGAATGTACTGTGGGGGCACCATACTGTGTGTGGGGAGGAATGTACTGTGGGGCCATCATACTGTGTGTGTGGGGGGGGAAGTACTGTGAGGACATCATACTGTGTGTGGGGGGGAATGTACTGTGGGGACATCATACTGTGTGTGGGGGGGAATGTACTGTGGGGGCATCATACTGTGTGTGGGAGGGAATGTGCTGTGGGGACATCATACTGTGTGTGGTGAAATGTACTGTGGGGACATCATACTTTGTCGGGGGAATGTACTGTGGGGGCATCATAATGTGTGTGTGAAGAGCTGTTTATCATCGTACAATGATTGAATAACGGGAGCAGATGATTTATAAAAAGCACTGAATTATATGGTGTGGATTTGCTGCTACTGTGTCACCCCAGGCCTGGATGCCACAAACTTGTAAGGCTGTGTCTGAGAGCAGGAGGGAGGTTCTCTGGTCATGGACCATTAGCCTGCAGCACCTCCTGTCCCAGGCCAGTAGGGGGAGCAGGCTGCCCCTATAAAAGCTGGTACTAAGGGCAGGGTTAGGGAGACCAGGACCCACTTCTGAAGCATCCAGAAGGGTTCCCAGAAGAGAGGGACAGGTCAGCGGCAGCTGAGGAGTCCAGGAGGCTAAGGAGGAACAGCAAGCCAGGGACAGAGGCGACGAGAGCTGGTCCTGGCTGAGAGAGAACAACATACCGGACACTGGGATCCGAGGCTGTCAGAATTGCAAGTCCTGCAGCAGATCATCTACTTGCGAGGGATTTTAGGTCCCTTGGCCTAAGAAGCCTGGAAGGTCCGCCACACAGAGGGACCAGTACAGCACAGACAAGCTATAGGTACCTAAGGCCCGAGTCGCAAGCCATACAGGCGTAGTACACGGCCAGCTCAGGGACGTGGGCTATCATACCACTAAAGGGGGAGATAGTCAGCAAGGGCAGAGAGAGAACGGTAGGCCTACCCACTCACCCTGACCAGTGGAGCTCGCCCGAATGCCCTCAGACACCCAGGTCCATTCCTCCCTGTACTCCTGGTGGGTCTGTGATAAGATCTGCAGTAAAAGACCCTGGACTGCATTATTGGACTCTGTGTGATTACTGCTGCGCCTGCACCATCACCCCCAGCATCCTATTACACTGCCCTGAGGCTACACTCCTCCCATGGGGAGTTGTACTATTCCCTGCTGCACCCCCAACACCAGCCTCAGCGGTCTGCCCCGCAGCGGCGGTCCTCCCTGACCGCAATCCACAGGTGGCGTAGTCGGACTTTCAAAACCTACAAATACACTGCCACAGCATTTGGTCTGACCACCCTGAGCCACGGGACCGGGTCGCCACTACTACTCCCAGCATTGCCCTGTTGTCTGGTTCCGAGAGCCCCACGGCCCAGGGGGCGAGTCACTACAAGTAAGGATAGACGATACAATAAGCTCTATCGTAACATGTAGCAGCGAGTCAGCGGAATGTATCAATTCTAATATTGAGCAGAATTGATTTCAGCCTGTTGATTTTTCCCTCCAGAACAGTGGAGGGCTCCTCGGGAAAATAAATTGGCCATCCCTGGTATAACGTAATACTAAAATCTCACATTTTATGAGAGAAAACTGTATTTTATAACGATGCTTCCGTACATAAATCGAGAGAACTTCTTTTCATCAGACGACCCCTTTATCACCTATCCAAGGTGATCGGTGGTGTCCAACAGCTTAGAGCGGCACTGATGGGCAGAATGCGCCACTTTTATCACTTTTGGAATTGGGCAGCGGTGCACATGCTCAGTCTGACCTCCATTCTTGCCCTTTGGGGCTGCAGAGCGCTCTGCTTTTTCCAACAGCTCCATTGAGAATGAATGGATCAGTGGTCGGGCATCCAACCAGACGCTCAATTTTGTAACAGGGATAGAAATAGATGAGAAGATGCACTTAACTGTTTGGCCGCAGCAAGAGTGCATCGAGTGCCTGTGCTTGGTTTGAACAGTCATTCTGTGCTGACAGAGTCCCTTTAAGGCCTCAAACCTATTAGATAATTGTCAGCCCTACATTGTTTCTGGGCAGACAGTTACACAAGATTATGTCCCATTTCATGAAGATTGGCCTTTTACACGCCTGTTTTAGTGAAGGATTAGCTGGAAAAACCTGCGGCGCTGTTAAGCCTCTCCCCAAGAAGCTCTACAAGGCTTCAAAATTTTGCCGGTACTGGTCAAGACTGGTGGACACATGGGAAAAGTCAAATTTTGGCAAAATTGAACAATCTGCATTGTGTGTAATATTTTATGATACAATAAATGATTAGAAAAATGCAAGTTTTATTAATGAGAAAAAAACTGAACTTTGCAGAATTTGTTGGCGACATAGAAATATGTAAAAAATATAAAAGTGTAAAAAATTTTTTACAATTTTTGATGCTCACATTAAAAACTTGAGCAATTCCCCCAAAAATCATTAGAGCCATGAAATCAATACATATACAGATGAAACCAGAAGTTTCCATCCACTATATAAAGAGACACATCTGCATGTTTTTATCAATATCTGACATGAAATCAGAATAAACCTTTCCCGTTTTAGGTCAATTAGGATTACCATCATTTTTGATATTTTCCAAATGCCAGAGTAATGAGAGAGAGAATGTTTTAAGGCATTTTTATTACTTACTGCAAAGTCTTAACATTATTCTAATCACTAATCAGTGTGTATATTTGTTCACTACACAATAGAATCCCATAATTTCTGCCTATTCACATCTTAGTATTATGTATGATCAGGTTAGAGTGTATGGCTGCTGAGCCCTAGCATTTATGGGCGCCTCCCCCTGACCTTGGCTGTTTCTGGCTCTTAGACCCTGCTGGCACGCACTGCCGTCATGTCCATGACTGCACTGCCGGCCTGCGGGTCAAATGCCAGAAGCCGCAGAGTCACATGTGGGGCGGGCACAGAATGTCTCGCGCCGTATACCAGCCAGAACACATACCGGAAAGTCAGGTGACACACTTTTTCTCTCCGGCTCGGTTCATGATTGGATTAGGCTCCCTATATAACATCTGGCGTTCCCCTCCCTGGCACGACCCCTGAGGAAGTGTTGATGAAACGCGCGTCGGGGTGGAGGGACGCGTGCTTACCCTGCCTAGAAGCTGCCATTCTAACCAGGTATTTCTTTCTCATGATGTGTTGAGCTGTTTTGTCTATTTGTGGACAGTGCCACTATTACACTATAGTTATTCTATGGGACCGTACCCAGCCTCTTTTATGTACCCAGTCTCCCCTGATAGATATACTAACATTATTAACCGCTATATGCATTAGTTTCTTTGAGGCTGGAAACAATACGTTATCTTTATCTAAGCACTTTGCACTTTTTTGCTGGACAGTCGACTCTATATCATCATATGCACTGCCGCTTTACATTTTATAGGCGTATGTCAAACTCATCAGTGATAGTCTAGTGACCGTTATAATAGCATATGTATTTCTTTCTTTCTATTTTTGCCACATGAGCGGTTATTCAGATTGAAATCTTTTGTAGTGCATTTGTATAGTCACATTATTTCAGTAATGGGGTAATATATGGTTATTACTCTTGCTGCGCAGATATAGGGTACATTTGTTTGTCCCTCACATTTGAGGCCCCTGGTATTTTAATTATTGTTATTTTATGTTCTAATAAAATTATATTGTTAATATTATTTGAAGTGTTCATGTTTTTGTTTATCCTACCAGGGTTCTGGTTATAGCAGAATCAATTTTTGATATATATAAAGTCAAAAGTTTACATACATTTCATTAGTATTTGGTACCATCACCCTTAAACTGAATGACTTGGGTCAAACTTTTGGGATATCCTTCCACAAACTTCTCACAATAGTTGGTCGGAATTTGGACCCATTCCTCCTGGCAAAACTGGGGTAACAGATCCAGGTTTGTAGGTCGCCTTGCTCGCAGCAAGTGTGCCCATAAATTTTCAATAGGATTGCAATCAGAGCTTTGTGATAGCCACGCCGAAACATTGACTTTGTTATTCTTAAGCCACTTTGTTCCCATTTTGTCAATATGCTTCGGGTCATTGTCCATTTGGAATACCCATTTCCGCCCAAGCTTTAACTTCCTGGCTGATGTCTTGAGATGTTGCTTCAGTATTGCCACATAATCTTCTTTTCTCATGGTGTCATCTATTTTGTGAAGTGAACCAGTCCCTCCTGCAGCAAATCAACCCCAGATCATGATGCTGCCACCCCCATGTTTCACAGTTGGGATGGTGTTCTTAGGCTTCCAAGCTTCTCCCTTTTTCCTCCAAACGTAGCGATGGTCATTATGCCAAAAAAGTTCAATTTTAGTTTCATCAGACCACAGACATGTCTCCAAAAATTAAGGTCTTTGTTCCTGTGTGCATTTGCAAACATTAATTTGGCTTTTTTATGTTTCTTTTGGAGTAACGGCTTCTTCCTGGCAGAGTGGCCTTTCAGCCCATGTTGATACAGTACTCGTTTCACTGTGGTTATTGACACAATCTTACCAGCTTCCGCCATCATCTTCACAAGGTCTCTTGCTTTTGTCCTTGGGTTGATATGCACGTGTCGGACCAAAGCACGTTCATCTCTGGGACACAGAACCCGTCTCCTTCCTGAGCGATAAGATGGCAGTACATTCCCATCTTGTTTGTACTTGCGTATAATTGTTTGTACAGATGACCGAGGCACCGTCAGGTATCTTGAAATTGTATCTAAGGATGAGCCAGACTTGTGCAAGTCCACAATTCTCTTCCTGATATCTTCGCTAATTTCTTTAGACTTTCCCATGATACTACAGAAAAAAAAACTATTAGAAGCTTCCAAACACATTACATCATCATATGGGCAGTCCAGAATTGTTTAAAGGCATAGTAATCTTAGTGTGTGTAAACTTTTGACTTTGCAGTAAGTAATAAAAATGACTTAAACATTCTCTCTCTCTCATTATTCTGGCATTTGGCAAATTTTAAAAATGATGGTAATCCTAATTGACCTAAAACGGGAAAGGTTTATTCTGATTTCATGTCAGATATTGAGAAAAACATGCAGATGTGTCTTTTTATATAGTGTATGGAAACTTCTGGTTTCAACTGTATGTGTGTGTGTGTATGTATATATGTTTATATTACACATACAGTTATGGCCGAAAGTGTTCACTCCCTTGAAATTGTTTCAGAAAATGAAGTATTTCTCCCAATTATTGCTGTTACACATGTTTTGCTATACACACTTTATTTTCTTTGTGTGTATTGCAACAACACAAAAAAGCAGAAAAAAAAGGCAAATTGGACATAATTTCACACACAGCCCCAAAAATGGTCTGAACAAAATTGTTGGCACCCTCAACTTTAATATTTGGTTGCTCACCCTTTGGAATAAAATAACTGCAATCAATCGCTTCCTATAACCATCAACAAGCTTCTTACACCTCTCAGCTGGAATTTTGACCACTCTTCTTTTGTAAACTGCTCCATGTCTCTCATAGTTGCTGCTACTTCATACCTCTCCAGCGCTATGTTTCCATCCATTTCTGCGGGCTTCTTGAAGTATGTTTGGGGTCATTCTCCTGGAAGAACCATGACCTAGGACGCAAACCCAGCTTTCTGACACTGGGCACTACATTGTGACCCAAAATCCGTTGGTAATATTTTTCAACAATTTTGGTTCTCAAGTACTCAGACAGTTCTCTTCTCTTTCTGTACTCCATGCTTAGTGTGGCACACACAGACACAATGCAAAGATTGAGTCAACTTCTCCACTTTTTATCTGGTTTCAGGTGTGATTTTCATATTGCCCACACCTGTTACTTGCCACAGGTTAGTTTGAATGAGCATCACATGCTTGAAACAAAGTTGTTCACCCACAATTTTGGAAAGGTGCTATCAATTTTGTCCGGCCCATTTTTGGGGTTTTGTATGAAATGATGTCCAATTTGCCTTTTTTCCTTTTGTTTGTTTTTTTCTTTTGTTCCAATACACACAAAGAATATTAAACATGTGTATAACAAAACATGTATAATTGCAATAATTTTCTGGGAGAAATACTTCATTTTCTGGAACAATTTTAAGATTGCCAACACTTTCGGCCGTGGCCATATATAGTAGCTGAGTACAGGTGGCTGCTGGGGCCCCTGATACCATTACTATGTGGCCCTTACACCTGATATACAGTGGTGGCCAAAAGTATTGGCACCCCTGCAATTCTGTCAGATAATACTCAGTTTCTTCCTGAAAATGATTGCAATCACAAATTCTTTGGTATTATTATCTTCATTTAATTTTCTTGCAAAGAAAAAACACAAAAGAGAATGAAACAACAATCAAATCAATGATCATTTCACACAAAACTCCAAAAATGGGCCAGACAAAAGTATTGGCACCTTCAGCCTAATACTTGGCTGCACAACCTTTAGCCAAAATAACTGCGAACAACCGCTTCCGGTAACCATCAATGAGTTTCTTACAATGCTCTGCTGGAATTGTAGACCATTCTTCTTTGGCAAGCTGCTCCAGGTCCCTGATATTTGAAGGGTGCCTTCTCCAAACTGCCATTTTGAGATCTCTGCACAGATGTTCCATGGGATTCAGGTCTGGACTCATTGCTGGCCACCTTAGAAGTCTCCAGTGCTTTCTCTCAAACCATTTTATAGTGCTTTTGGAAGTGTGTTTTGGGTCATTGTCCTGCTGGAAGACCCATGACCTATGAGGGAGACCCAGCTTTCTCACACTGGGCCCTACATTATGCTGCAAACTTTGTTGGTAGTCTTCAGACTTCATAATGCCATGCATACGGTCAAGCAGTCCAGTGCCAGAGGCAGCAAAGCAACCCCAAAACATCAGGGAACTTCCGCCATGTTTGACTGTAGGGACCATGTTCTTTTCTTTGAATGCCTCTTTTTTTTCCTGTGCACTCTATGTTGATGCTTTTTCCCAAAAACCTCTACTTTTGTCTCATCTGACCAGAGAACATTCTTCCAAAACGTTTTAGGCTTTCTCAGGTAAGTTTTGGCAAACTCCAGCCTGGCTTTTTTATGTCTCGGGGTAAGAAGTGGGGTCTTCCTGGGTATCCTACCATACAGTCCCTTTTCATTCAGACGCCGACGGATAGTACGGGTTGACACTGTTGTACCCTCGGACTGCAGGGCAGCTTGAACTTGTTTGGATGTTAGTCGAGGTTCTTTATCCACCATCCGCACAATCTTGCGTTGAAATCTCTTGTCAATTTTTCTTTTCCGTCCACATCTAGATAGGTTAGCCACAGTGCCATGGGCTTTAAACTTCTTGATGACACTGCGCACGGAAGACACAGGAACATTCAGGTCTTTGGGGATGGACTTGTAGCCTTGAGATTGCTCATGCTTCCTCACAATTTGGTTTCTCAAGTCCTCAGACAGCTCTTTTGTCTTCTTTCTTTTCTCCATGCTCAATGTGGTACACACAAGGACACAGGACAGAGGCTGAGTCAACTTTACTCTGTTAGAACCCTCCTGTTAGTTTTTGCTATCTTGTGTTTTGCGGTCACGTGACTAGCTGCCTATATATTCCAGCTCCGCCCTTCTGGCTTTGCTGGACTTCAGTGTTTTTTGCCTGTCTCTCTAGCCAGGTGCTTCGGTGCCTATCTCTGTCTAGTTTGCTTGGTCCTCTGGACCTCTAGTACTTTTTGTTCAGTTTGTATTTTTACTCTGCAACAACTTCTGTTAGGAGGTGTCCATTTTTTGTCCCAGTCCTTAGTTCTTTTAGGGACCCCTCCCTTTATTCTATAGGTCTCTGTTCAGACTAGCCGAGGATGAAGGCGGGTCTGTTCACAAGGAACAGGCTGCCCGCTACATCGTAGGGATTCAGCTTAGTCTTACTGTAGGGACAGCTTTTCCCTTGCTTTCCTTAGTTTATGTTGCAGATCATAACATAATCCATGTTAACTGGCTGCAAGTGTGATTTAGTTATTGCCAATTGTATCCAATTTGGCTTTAGGACAATTCTTTTTGTGTTTTTTCATTGAAGACAAATTAAATGAAGATAATAAGACCAAAGAATTTGTGATTGCAATCATTTTCAGGAAGAAACTGAGTATTATCTGACAGAATTGCAGGGGTGCCAATACTTTTGGCCACCACTGTATAGGAGCTGAGTACAGGCAGCTGCCGGGGCCCCTGATACCATTACTATGTGGCCCTTACACCTGATATATAGGAGCTGAGTACAGGCGGCTGCTGGGGCCCCTGATACCATTACTATGTGGCCCTTACACCTGATATATAGGAGCTGAGTACAGGCGGCTGCTGGGCCCTTGATACCATTACTATGTGGCCCTTACCCCTGATATATAGGAGCTGAGTACAGGTGGCTGCTGGGGCCCCTGATACCATTACTATGTGGCCCTTACCCCTGATATATAGGGGCTGAGTACAGGCGGCTGCTGGGGCCCCTGATACCATTACTATGTGGCCCTTACACCTGATATATAAGGGCTGAGTACAGGCGGCTGCTGGGCCCTTGATACCATTACTATGTGGCCCTTACACCTGATATATAGGAGCTGAGTACAGGCGGCTGCTGGGGCCCCTGATACCATTACTATGTGGCCCTTAACCCTGATATATAAGGGCTGAGTACAGGCGGCTGCTGGGGCCCCTGACACCATTACTATGTGGCCCTTACACCTGATATAAAAGGGCTGAGTACAGGCGGCTGCTGGGGGCCCTGATACCAGTACTATGTGGCCCTTACACCTGATATATAAGGGCTGAGTACAGGCGGCTGCTGGGGCCCCTGATACCATTGCTATGTGGCCCTTACACCTGATATAAAAGGGCTGAGTACAGGCGGCTGCTGGGGCCCCTGATACCATTGCTATGTGGCCCTTACACCTGATATATAAGGGCTGAGTACAGGCGGCTGCTGGGGCCCCTGATACCATTGCTATGTGGCCCTTACACCTGATATATAAGGGCTGAGTACAGGCGTCTGCTGGTGCCCCTGATACCATTACTGTGTGGCCCTTACACCTGATATATATGGGCTGAGTACAGGCGGCTGCTGGGGCCCCTGATACCATTACTATGTGGCCCTTACACCTGATATATAGGAGCTGAGTACAGGCGGCTGCTGGGGCCCCTGATACCATTACTATGTGGCCCTTACACCTGATATATAGGAGCTGAGTACAGGCGGCTGCCGGGGCCCCTGATACCATTACACTGGTGCCTTGTTATTAGGTCAATTCCATTATAAAACATTGTATCCGTCATTGTTGAGCTCTGCTGGGACTGTGTATCCCGCCTGCATTGCATAATGGGGCCCCTGAATACTCTGCACATAAGGGCCCATAGCTCTAATTATGTTGTTTGCAATAGTCGCCCTCCTGCCACCCTGTAATATCGGGTCCCTGCCTGGTGTGGCCCCTATGACTTAATGTCCCCCTGTAAGTGCAGTACACCAGTTATCAGTCTACACGGCCAGGGTCCGGGACCCCTGTTGTTTTTGTTCTGGCTTTGTAATATATGTTCATTATCAGGGCGCCCTCTTCTCAGACATCCATCTAATCATCCGTCTGTCTCATCCATATTTGCCATATGGAGGTTTCCAGAAATAGGGCAGAACCTACTGGACTTCTGTGAAAGTTGACAAATCTGTTGAGCGCGGCTGAAGCCTCCTGGGAGCCGAGGTAAAATCAGTGGCCGTGGTAAAATTGTGGAGCGGTGGGGTCTGAAAAAGGAATCATGGCTATAAGGACAACGTTTGCACAAAGTGATTTCTTTCCTGCCCAACAGCCACTGTGTAAACCTGACAAAAATGCCCCCATCTATCCATCCATTCATCACTCTCATACTCTGTCTATGCAGGTATGTATCTCATCATTCTTCCTTACGGAGTTTCACATGGACCAGTCGGGGCTTTGGTCCGAACTCCCCCACAAAACTGGATTCGGTAGTGTGACGAGGCCATAGGCTTAGTAGACTGCACCTCCAGTAGGCGTACACACCTGATGCACGACAGAGGGCACATTCACTCTGTCTGGACCATTATAGTCTATGGCCACGTCAGATCATATGCCCGAATCCCGTTCAGGTAAAGGCTGCAGCAGGTGGCTGCTGCCTTCTGTGCCCCTCTCCTCCGCCACTGCCATTCCCCCCAACACTCAGAGCCACAGTGTATGTATGTATATATATATATATATATATATATACACTACTCAAAAAAATAAAGGGAACACTTAAACAACAGAATATAACTCCAAGTAAATCAAACTTCTGTGAAATCAAACTGTCCACTTAGGAAGCAACACTGATTGACAATCAATTTCACATGCTGATGTGCAAATGGAATAGACAATAGATGGAAATTATTGGCAATTATCAAAACACTCTCAATAAAGGAGTGGTTCTGCAGGTTGGGACCACAGACCACATCTCAGTACCAATGCTTTCTGGCTGATGTTTTGGTCACTTTTGAATGTTAGTTGTGCTCTCACACTAGTGGTAGCTTGAGATGGACTCTACAACCCACAGAAGTTGCTCAAGTAGTGCAGTTCTTCCAGGATGGCACATCAATGCGTGCTGTGGAAAGAAGGTTTGCTGTGTCTGTCAGCGTAGTGTCCAGAGGCTGGAGGCGCTACCAGGAGACAGGCCAGTACACCAGGAGACGTGGAGGGAGCCGTAGGAGGGCAACAACCCAGCAGCAGGACCACTACCTCCGCCTTTGTGCAAGGAGGAACAGGAGGAGCACTGCCAGAGCCCTAAAAAATGACCTCCAGCTGACCACAAATGTGGATGTGTCTGCACAAACGGTTAGAAACCCACTCCATAACGGTGGTATGAGGGCCCGACGTCCACAGATGGGGGTTGTGCTCACAGCCCAACACCGTGCAGGACGCTTTGCATTTGCCACAGAACACCAGGATTGGCAAAGTCGCCACTGGCACCCTGTGCTCTTCACAGATGAAAGCCGGTTCACACTGAGCACATGTGACAGACGTGACAGAGTCTGGAGACGCCGTGGAGAGCGATCTGCTGCCTGCAACATCCTTCAGCATGACCGGTTTGGCAGTGGGTCAGTAATGGTGTGGGGTGGCATTTCTTTGGAGGGCCGCACAGCCCTCCACGTGCTCGCCAGAGGTAGCCTGACTGCCATTAGGTACCGAGATGAGATCCTCAGACCCCTTGTGAGACCATGTGCTGGTGCGGTTGGCCCTGGGTTCCTCCTAATGCAGGACAATGCCAGACCTCATGTGGCTGGAGTGTGTCAGCAGTTCCTGCAAGATGAAGGCATTGAGGTTATGGACTGGCCCGCCCGTTCCCCAGACCTGAATCCGATTGAGCACATCTGGGATATGTCTCGCTCCATCCACCAACGTCACGTTGCACCACAGACTGTCCAGGAGTTGGCGGATGCTTTAGTCCAGGTCTGGGAGGAGATCCCACAGGAGACCATCCGCAACCTCAGGACATTACATTAAAGTTGAATGAGCCTGTAGTGTGTTTTTCCACTTTAATTTTGGGGGTGACTCCAAATCCAGGCCTCCATTGGTTAATAAATGTGATTTCCATTGATGATTTTTGTGTGATTTTGTTTTCAGCACATTCAGCTTTGTACAGAACACAGTATTCAATGAGAATATTTCATTCATTCAGATCTAGGATGTGTTATTTCAGTGTTCCCTTTATTTTTTTGAGCAGTGTATATATAAATATACCAGGATGGGGGATATTAACAGAATTGGGGGACATTACCCCTATAACAGTGTAAGCAGCAGACCCCCTCCCCCTTAACAGGGCATAATGACCACATTTTTTGCTTACTTTTTTTTCTATTTTCCTCCTCTAAAACCTAGGTACGTCTTATGGTCCGGTGCGTCTTATAGTCCGAAAAATACGGTATATGCATTCAGCATATATATACTACTAGCTATTGAACCCGTTCTACGCCCGGGTGGCGAGCATTTTTATTGGTATATGGTCTCCCATGCTGGTATGTGCTGCCCCCCTCCTTGTATTTGTGCTGCCCCCATCCTGTCCCCACCATACAATCCTGGTATGCGTGGTACCCCTCACCCCCAATCCTGGTATGCGTGGCACCCCTCACCCCCAATCCTGGTATGCGTGGCACCCCTCACCCCCAATCCTGGTATACGTGGCACCCCTCATCCCTATCCTGGTATGTGTGGCACCCCTCATCCCTATCCTGGTATGTATGGTACCCCTCATCCCTATCCTGGTATGTATGGTACCCCTCATCACTATCCTGGTGTGTATGGTATCCCTCATCCTGGTATGCATGGTACCCCATCCCTCATCCCGGTATGCATGGCACTCCATCCCTCATCCCCAATCCCGGTATGCGTGGCACCCCTCATCCCCAATCCCGGAATGTGTGGCACCCCTCATCCCCAATCCCGGCATGCGTGGCACCCCTCATCCCCAATCCCGGCATGCGTGGCACCCCTCATCCCCAATCCTGGCATGCGTGGCATCCCTCATCCCCAATCCCGGCATGCGTGGCACCCCTCATCCTCAATCCTTGTATGTGTGGCACCCCTCATCCCCAATCCCGGTATGCGTGGCACCCCTCATCCCCAATCCCGGTATGCATGGTCCCCTCACCCCCCAATCCTGGTATGCGTGTTACCCCTCACCACCCAATCCTGGTATGCGTGGCACCCCTCACCCCCGCAATCCTGGTATGCGTGGCACCCCTCACCCCCCAAATCCGGGTATGCGTGGTACCCCTCACCGCCCAATCCTGGTATGTGTGGCACTCCTCATCCCCCAATCCTGGTATGTGTGGCACCCCTCACCGCCCAATGCTGGTATGCATGGTACCCCTCACCCCCAATCGTGGTATGTGTGTTATCCCTCACCCCCCAATCCTGGTATGCGTGGTACCCCTCACCCCACAATCCTGGTATGTGTGGTACCCCTCACCCCCAATCTTGGTATGTGTGTTACCCCTCACCCCCAATCTTGGTATGTGTGTTACCCCTCACCCCCAATCCTGGTATGTGTGGTACCCCTCACCCCCAATCCTGGTATGTGTGGTACCTCTCACCCCCCAATCCTGGTATGTGTGGTACCCCTCACCCCCCAGTCCTGATATATGCATGGTACCCCTCACCCCCCAGTCCTGATATATGCATGGTCCCCTCACCCCACAATCCTGTTATGTGTGGCCCCCTCATCCCTTTCACACTGTACACACATACACAAAAAAAAAAACAGTTATACTCACCTTTCTTCTCTGTACTCCAGCGCTGCTGCGTCCTCTTCTGCCAGAGGCCGGGGGAGGAGTGCGGCGCTGGAGCACAGCACTGTCCGGCGCCATTTTGCTGAAGACACACTGTAAATGTGTCTTCAGTAAAATGACGCCGGATAGCGCAATGCGCATGCGTCAATCTGACGCCTTCACTCCGCCCCCGGTCTCCAGCAAAGAGAGGCGCCGCAGCAACGCTCCTCCCGGTCAGGTAAATATGTAAGTATGGCGCCGGAGATCGCGGTATGCGTTCAGTGTCTACGCATCCCGCGATCTCCGGCGCCATACACCTCCTCTTACCTGTAACGGCTGGATGCCTGCTTCTCTCTGGAGCCAGGCTGCGCATCACGCATGCGCAGTTTATCGAATCTTCAGACAAAGACACGCATGCCGCCTTATATATACTATGGTAGATCGGCCCACTCAGTTGCACACAGAAGTAGCCACCGGAGCGCCGTCTCCTTAAGTCTCTCACTGGTTTATTTGTAGATGCTGCATAAGCCAGTGAGGAGTTAGCAAAAATAAATACGTGCTTTCTGACCTAAGGAAAAACAAAACATAACATACAGCCGTGTTGCTGTGGGGATCTGCCCGCTCAGGAGAACAACCATCCACTAGTTCAGCTTTTCCTTCTTAGGACACAAAGCGCTGGAGTTCCTCTCTACAGCCCTACTGAACACTGAATGCCTTAGAAGGACGACTATATACATCCTAGTCCCCACCCTGGGGTGGAGATATGGTGAATGACCTCCCAACCCGTTCTATGGTCGTTCACAAAAACCCAGCCCTTAATATGGCCGATTAATCCCTCTCAACACATAGTATGCTGGTGTAAAACTTATGGGCTTCAAATCACTGAAGCTAATAGCCTCAGTGAAACATACCTCCCCTCCAGCACTTTGCCAGTGACTTTGTCACCATGTATATATAATCAGCATACTGTATATATATTATAAGCATACTCTATATATCCTTTTAAAAGCAGAAGTGTCAATAAATTATTTTTATCAGTTAACAAAATGCAGAGTAAAGTTTGATGGATGAACCAAGATCTCAGTAATAATAATTGTATTTTTTTTTTATTAATATTAGGATAGAAGGGAGGGACAAAACCAGGAACAGAATCAGTAGGCAAACTCATAGTCAGGAGGACAGCCGGGGTCAGATACCAGGTGATCAGTAACCGCCACGTCTGCGAGCAGTATGAATACCGCGGAGCCTGGTGACAGAGGTGATACTGAGATTGTCCGGGCAGAGATGTAACAGTCAGAAGGCCACCGGTAGATGGTGAAGGTCCTTCTGTACAGCTCCAGCAGTGATGGTGGATCTGCTGGACTTCAGGGCGCTGGATGCGGAGGTTTACCGTCTTTTAGATGTCTCTAGGGGAACGGTGACAACACGCAAATACGCGAGCAGCCCTGGATAATCCACGCCGGCAGGATGATAAGATCCGGCGGAAGATGGAACCTATGAGAAGAGAAGGAAATATAATGTAAGTGATGGGACTCCATATGACATGATACTACTGTGCGGTCACTGTGGCCGGACAGCAGAGGAATCTCATCACACAGAGGTCAGGGATCATCGTCAGCCATCATACATGTGACAATCCCATCTCCGACAGATGACATCTGCTCCACATGAATTATTCTCACTGACGACATCACACAACATGGAGATGACTCTCACACTTACCTCGTCTCTTTTTCCCCTTTTTCCCATTTTCTGATTTTTCGTTGTCAGCTGGAAATTCTGATCAGAAAGAAGAAAAAACAACAACTCACTAAAGACATATTGTTATGGGGTCTGCATTGTATCGCTCCTGTATATAGTACATAGATTGTTCTAGTCCTGTCCCCTATAGTCCTGACAATCTGGTATTACACAATAGGGCAGAATAAGTCCTATATACCGGACATGACCTCATATGAGGGGCATTAGATGTGTCACTAATATGGAGCAGTGAACGCCCTGTGTGCCGCCATATGGTGCATCCCTAATGAGCGATATTCTACTATAGGAGACGATATCTCATTATGATGGCGGAGGTTACTGGATGCAACAATGTATCACAGAATCCATGATAATACTGTACAAAATTACAGAAATGGAGACACAGTATGGGCCCATGGGCAAAGTAATTGGGTTCCTTGAAACATGGATAACATAGGAGACCCATTAAAGAAAAACTATGTGGAAATATTTCACCCTTGATGACAAAATTCACATTGTTTGTGCTATAGACATGTACATACCTGACAATGGGGACGAGGACGGCAAGCTGGTTATAGCATCGTCTCTAGCAGATTCAGGAAAAGATCCTTTCTGCCTGTTAGGAAGAAGAAAAACGTGTAAATCACAAGTAAATTCAGTATAAATGGGATTGTCTCACTAGAAGAACCCCAACTATAAGGCTTAATAGGACATATGAAAGTCATAGTGGGGAAGTCTCCTGCTCAAAACTACCTTCTATGGAAACAACTAGCAACAATGGCCGGCATGTAATACTACATATCTCCTGCAGTGTGGGCAAAACTAACAATGCCTGACCGGCAGCAATTATGGGTTGTTATCTCCAGCGGATTCTGAAGCCAATAGCCAATGACCACTGATCATGGGGCGGTGGATGCTGCATTCAATATTATGGTATTTATGTCCTATATTTGGTATTGTGCACATATATTAGCCTGGAGCTCCCAATAATGACCCCATAATCTACTCACATATCTGAGATGTTTCTGCTGGATGCCGGGGTACACTCTGGAGGAAACTTGATAGCGGTGGTACAGAGCTAAAAAAGGACAAAAATAAGATATGAAATTCAATTTTTTACTTTTACAGGTCTTTTTATGTATTCTGGATTTATTGATCACTTACTTTAGAAAGCCTTTTAGAGGATGTTGTAAAATTTTGGAAGAAAAGGCTCTCATTATCCTCACTTGTGTCCTTCTCCTCTGAGACAATAGGCTTGTTTGTATCAGCATGATCTACAAGACATAGGTAATGAAGTGTTATTAGCGGTTGTCAGTATAACACAGTCACCATTTATCACTACTATTAATGGGAACCGATTGTCACATATTATTGAAGACGAGACAAACAGCCGCTTAGTCTAGATGACGTCTTCTACTTACTGATAAATAAGCTGGTGTCCTCATCTGAAACAAGCCGAGGAATGTACTCCGGCTTCTGACTTAGAAGGTTTTCAAATTCTAAGTCACTCAGGAATGGATAACTCTTGATCTCAAATGCTCCTCCTGGAAAAAGAAAAACAAAAGTGATGCGGACATTGTTAGAGGCTGCTCCATATCTGAACAGTATATCTTAATCTTAAGTAATGACAAAACCGAAGGAAACAAACTGAAAGTTATATTATGGGGAACTAGAAATAGGCAAGCAGATAGAGAAGTGCTGATCCTCATGGACAGGAGCGAAGAGTCCTCGTTGTAAAAAGTGAATATTAATACTAATAAAGTATATCAGTTACCTGTCCCAAGTCTTTGTGCAGGATTTGTTCTGAGCAGGTCATTAATAAGGTCCTGAGCATCGGGGGGAGGAGCGCGATCCCAATCCCAAATTATGTCTCCTGTTATATAGAAAATTACAGAAAATAAAACCTCTGTTTTGGACTGTAAGATAAAGTAGAGGAAATAACTAAATTCATGTAACCAGTCAAAGCAATGATCGGATTATTCTACTTACCAGTGACAATATTTTTATAGAGCTCAGATAGGGAATCCCCATGAAATGGTACATATCCCACCAGAAACTCATGCAGGATGATTCCCATTGACCACCAGTCGGCAGGTCTTCCATAGCCTTTCTTCAGAATGATTTCTGGGGCCATGTAAAGCGGGGTGCCACAGTCCTGGAAACCAACAGAAGGTAGAAATGAGAATCGATGAAATTATTATTATGACAAGTTCTCGACATAAAAACTCAATGACAGAAGATAAAATATCAGTTGAAAAGTTCTCTAGAAATGAAGAACGTAGAGAAGAGACAATAGTGTGATGAGATTTGTAAAGAACCATCTAAGTTCCTGTAAGTGATGCCAACCTCATGGTCCTGGAACTCTCTGGCGATGTCCTCCAATGATTCCTTGTGGGTGTTGGTTTCTGGTATCATGACACCAACTTTTGAAATCCCAAAATCGGCGACTTTAATGTGTCCAGCCGGTGTAATCAGGAGGCTGTGAAAGAGAAGATGGTTTTAGGCTCACGGGCTGTGTGGTAATAAATGATAACTTTCCCCCCTTTATTAAACTATAGGGGGCACTTACTTCTCTGGCTTCAGGTCTCTATGCAACACACCATAGCTGTGCAGGTATTCCACAGCAAGTATCGCTTCAGCAAAGTACAGGCGGGCCAAGGGGACAGATAAAGGACCCCTGGTGCTTAGGAGGGTCCCACAGTCTCCACCTATAGAAGAAAGGAAATATGAGCGGTGAGGGGTTTATACAGCAGATCACCACGATGGATCATGAGAAGTGAGCGGAGACATTGGGGCAGGAGAGAATATATACAGATATAATGTATAGAGCACAGAATATTAGTCTGAGGTCATGGTGAGATGTCGTCCATGTCACTAATAAAGTGATGTCTCATCTCGTCTACAGCTGGCGATACTGACGTGCTCAGTGCGGACATACAGGGAGATCACACACATCAATGACTTTCCATAATATCTATAGTAAATGCTCTGCGGGGATGTAACCGTCCACGGGGACAAGTCCTAATGATATGAGCGGTGATAAGATGTCAGCAGACATGGGCTGAATATAATACATGTACATGTCCTACCTCCTACATACTCCATGACCATACACAGGTGAGATCTAGTAGGGAAGGAGCAGAGCATGGAGGTCACAAAGGGACAGTCAGCGAATGTCAGGATGTCCCTCTCCAGATAGGCCCCTTCCACATGTTTTGGAGTATCCAGGTCCCGCTTGGCAATTTTCTTCATAGCGAAGATCTTCTGTGAGTCTTTATGGTGAACTAAGTGGACGGACCTGGAGAGAAGAAGAAACCATGGTTTATAGTGAATCCTTATTAACAGTCCGTCTATAGAAGTCATTATATGATCTTCTGTTCTAATGTTTAATACCAGAAGTCCGACCATTACTAGAAATCCACATCTAGAAATACATTAAATAATACTACATAGATCATCTATGGGAGGGTCTGCACAATGCCACGTCTGCCGGACCCTCACCCAGGTCACATTATCACCTATGGGAAGTCTGCACAATGCCACGTCTGCCGGACCCTCACCCAGGTCACGTTATCACCTTTCACCTCAGATCATGTCCCTATGATAAGACTGAATGGCAAAGCACAGAGGATGAAGCATTATCATAGGGAACCCTGAGAAATGTGGCTTATGCTAACTGAAATCTCACCCAAAAGATCCGCTGCTGATCAGCTTAGATGTTTCGTAGTCGCTCATACGCGGCTTTCTCGCCTGGATCAATGATTCCATCAAGTCCTAGAAAAGAAGAAGAAGAAGAAATGATATTAAGATCTAGAAGCTGCTGGAGAAAATCTCCAGATGCAGAAACGTCTCCCCCTATATTATGTCCCAGCTGATGTCACTGATCCGATAGGTGAGCAGAAACCTGCTGACGGATTCCCTATAATATAAACGCTATTATCTAATGCAATAGTGTCATCTCCTCTAATAATAGAGGCGCCCCCTGGTTATATGGGGGATAATACTGGACGGGTCATTTACACCCCGTGATCTGGTGATACACAGACATCTCCCTCTATAATACTTACACCGGCAGGTTCTTGGATCTCCGGGATCTCTAAGATTACACTGTCAGGATCCAACAGCTCAGTTGTTTCTAAAATAGCGATAAAATGATGAGGAAATAAAATGTATTAGAGGATATTAATCCTACAGACATAATACAGCAATATAATGGAGAAATGACTATTCTGTATGGAGGACTATGTGGGGCCATTATTCTTTATGGAGGACTATGTGGGGCCATTATATTGTATGGAGGACTATGTGGGGCCATTATTCTGTATGGAGGACTATGTTAGGCCTATTATTCTGTATGGTGGAATATGTGGGGCCCATTATACTGTATGGAGGACTATGTGGGGCCTATGATTCTCTATGGAGGACTTTGTGGGGCCCATAATACTTTATGGAGGACTATGTGGGCCCATAATACTGTATGGAGGACTATGTGGGGCCTATTATTCTCTATGAAGGACTATGTGGGGCCCTTTATACTCTACGGTGGACTATGTGGGGCCCATAATACTGTATGGAGGACTATGTGGGGCCCATTAATCTCTATGGAGGACTATGTGGGGCCCATTATTCTGTATGGAGGACTATGTGGGGCCCATTATTCTGTATGGAGGATTATGTGGGGTCAATTATCCTGTATGGAGGACTATGTGGGGCCATTATACTGTGTGGAGGACTGTGTGGGGCCATTATTCTGTATGGAGCACTATGTGGGGCCATTATTCCATAAGGAGGACTATGTGGGGCCATTATTCCTTATGGAGGACTATGTGGGGCCATTATATTGTATGGAGGACTATGTGGGGCCATTATTCTGTATGGAGGACTATGTGGGGCCTATTATTCTGTATGGTGGAATATGTGGGGTCCATTATTCTGTATGGAGGACTATGTGGGGCCCATTATTTCGTATGGAGGACTATGTGGTGCCCATTATACTGTATGGAGTACTATGTGGTGCCCATTATACTGTGTGCCGGACTATGTGGGGCCCATTATTCTGTATGGAGGGCTATCTGGGGCACGTTATTCTGTATGGATGACTTTGTGGGACCCATTATTCTGTATGGAGGACTATCTGGTGCCCATTATTCTGTGTGGAGGACTTTTTGGGGCCCATTATTCTGTTTGGAGGACTTGTGTGGCCCATTATTCTGTGTGGAGGACTATGTGGGGCATTATTCTGTATGGAGGACTATGTGGGGCCCATTATTCTGCATGGAGCACTATGTGGGGCCCATTATTCTGCATAGAGGACTATGTGGGACCCATTATTCATTATGGAGGACTTTGTGGGACCCATTATTCGTTATGGAGGACTTTGTGGGACCCATTATACTGCATTCTGGTTGGCTCGTGACTTTTTCCAAGTTTTTCATTTTGGCTCTCTGTATGTTTGATTACAGAGTGGAAAGAGTAACTATGACATTATCCCCTGTTCTCTATAATATCTGGATATTTCCGGTAGAAGGTTGTGTGATCGGCTCACCTGTAGTCAGATCGCTGCTCGGCCCCGGCTGACTCGTATTAGGGTCAGGGGTCTCTGGGGTCACATTTTGCTCGTCTTCGGTGTCGCCTTCTGGTGTCTCCTGATTGATAGAATATATAGAATTACCACGAGGAACCTTCCACTAAATCACCAAATCCACAAATCAGGAAGGACTAAACCCGCATTTACAGACGCACCAACTGTAACTATACAGATCAGGCGCCATCATGAGGACTTTTATCAGATAAAATGGATTAAGATGAGGTAACATTGCAAAAACATTAATATGGATAATAGAGGGAGACAGAGGCGGAAATACAGACTTCCCACCACTGAGCTGTGACTACATCTGCAGAATACAGACTGCCATCAGCAGAGACAGGCGGCCATATTACCTCCTGTGCTTGCCAGGGGCTGACAGGGAGGCCGATAAGATCTAACACCAGATCTTCTGATATCTGGCTGGTGATCTGGAGAAGATCAGAAAACAAGGACGTGTGATAGAGAAGATGATGGATCCTTACCGGGCGTTCCGATGAGCGGGCCGGACCTTCCAGTACACACAGGACTTTTTCGGCCAGTTCTTTAACAAAAGACAAATCTCTATATTGAGATCTTTTTTCAGCCTATAAAGAAGAAAAGAAACACAAATGAATAATCTCGAGATGAGAAAGATCACAATGAAGGCCGCCATTGTATCTGACATCTGCTCCTCTCTGCAGATACATTGACTACATATCTGGGGTCTTGTCCTGTTTTATATTGGAAGAAAGAAGAAGCTTCTATCCCACCGTTATTATCCATTATTGTGGAGAAGATTTGTGCGGAGCGTCCACCATTTACCTGCTGTGGAATGTCCTAATGTTCCATAGCGAGAAACTGCAAGTGCTCAGTCACTATGGAGCCAACAACGGCAGCCATGACCCTGTGTAGATTGTACACAGTGACTGTGAGCTCTGATGTCATAATGGCCGACCATCACTAGTGATGTCATCATGGAATCTTGTGATGGAATCTTATAGCGGCTGCTCTGCACAAATACATGCTGCCAAGCAATATTTAAAGTGTGTGGGGGCTCATGCTGTATATAGGGGGCTATGTGAGGGCTCAGCTATTTATAGCGGGCTATGTGAGGGCTCATACTGTATATAGAGGGCTATGTGAGAGCTTGGCTGTATATAGTGAGCTATGTGAGGGCTCATACTCTAAATAGGATTCTGTGTGTGAGCTCATACTGTACATTGGTGCTATGTATGGGCTCTTACTGTATAAAGGGTGCTGTGTGTGGGCTCTTACTGTATATAGGGTATGTGTGTGGGCTCTTTCTGTATGTAGGGGGATGCCAGCACACTTAATTCTGCTCAATATTAAGTGATACAGTTAATAATATAAAATATAATTCATATGTTAATATTGAGCAGAATTAATTTCAGCCTATTGATTCAGCCTACACAACAGTCACATCTCTCATGTGGCCCCTCAGTAATATTACTTTCCCACCCCTGCTCTATTATGTATAGCGCTCTGTTATGTGTAGTGCACCCGAGCACCTGCATGTTAATCGCGTGACTTATCCTTGTCCCTCCTCAGCGTTCAGTTCCTTGGAATGCAAGTGCAAGTATGCAGGCAGCCACCCACCTACCCACCGGCTGCAATACTATACTGACAAATTTTTGACAGCTACTTGCACTTGAAATGTAGCCTTTTAGGCTCGTGGAGGCAGAAGCTTTTCATAACCTCATGTCGGCGGCGGCCGGGTGTCCATACTCTTTCCCCAGCCACCACTATATTTCCCGGTATCGCCTCTGCCTTCCACATGCACGGGTCCCACAACATTACCCGTGCCCTCCCCAGTGCACTTACTGAGAAGGACCGCCTAACCACAAACATGTGGACAGGTGAACGTGGCCAGGGACGGTACATAGCCAGTCCACAACTTTTTTTTTGCTGACAGTTGTATTTTATTAGCCAGGGCAGCTTTTCGGCAGGGTTGGACGGGCCCACCAGAGAACCGGAGACTACTCCGGCGGGCCCTGGCTTCTCCTTCTGGAGAGTTCATAGTGCCGAGGTGAGGCCATGATGATGATAGAGGCCACCATCTGCTTAGTTTTCTGTTACTTGAAATGCAAGTGCAAGTATGCAGCCATTCACCCACCCACAGGCCGCAACACTAAACTGCCAGATTTCTGGGCAGCTGCTTGCACTTGAAATATGGCTTTTTAAGCTCGTGGAGGCGGAAGCTGTCCACAATCTTATGGCGGCGGCGACTGGGTATCTATACTCGGTCCCCAGCCGCCATTATTTTTTCCGGTATTGTCTCCGCCTTCCACAAGCATGGGTCCCACAACATTACCCGTGCCCTCCCCAGTGGAAGGACTGCCTAACCACAAACACGTGGACAGGTGAATGTGGCCAGAGACGGTACGGAGCCAGTCCACAACTTTTTTTGCTGAGAGTTGTATTTAGCTCGGTGAAAAGACTGGCGTAGAGGGGAACATCATACTGTGTGTGGGGGAATGTACTGTGGGGGCATCATACTGTGTGGGGGGAATGTACTGTGGGGACATCATACTGTGTGTGTGGGGGAATGTACTGTGGGGACACCATACTGTGTGTGGGGGGGAAATGTACTGTGGGGACATCATACTGTGTGGGGGGAATGTACTGTGGGGGCATCATACTGTGTGTTGGAGAAATGTACTGTGGGGGCATCATACTGTGTATGTGTGGGAATTTACTGTGGGGACATCATACTGTGTGTGGGGGAAATGTACTGTGGGAGCATCATACTGTGTGTGGGGGGGAATGTACTGTGGGGACATCATACTTTGTGTGGGGGGGATGTACTGTGGGGGCATCATACTGTGTGTTGGAGAAATGTACTGTGGGGGCATCATACTGTGTATGAGTGGGAATTTACTGTGGGGGCATCAAACTGTGTGTGGGGAGGAATGTACTGTGGGGAATCATACTGTCTGTGGGGGGAATGTACTGTGGGGACATCATACTGTGTGTGGGGCAATGTACTGTGGGGACATCATATTGTGTGTGGGGGGAATGTACTGTGGGGGTATCATACTGTGTGTGGGGGAATGTACTGTGGGGACATCATACTGTGTGTGGGGGAAATGTACTGTGGGAGCATCATACTGTGTGTGGGGGGGAATGTACTGTGGGGACATCATACTTTGTGTGGGGGGGATGTACTGTGGGGGCATCATACTGTGTGTGGGGGAATTTACTGTGGGGGCATCATACTGTGTGTGAGAATTTACTGTGGGGACATCATGCTGTGTAGGGGCATTATATTGTGTGTGAGGGGGAATATACTGTGGGGGCATCATACTGTGTGTGTGGGAATGTACTGTGGGGGCATCATACTGTGTGTGGGGAGGAATGTACTGTGGGGGCATCATACTGTATGTGTGGGGGGAATGTACTGTGGGGACATCATACTGTGTGTGGAGAAATCTATTGTGGGGACATCATACTTTATGGGGAGGAATGTACTGTGGGGGCATCATACTGTGTGTGGGGAGGAATGTACTGTGGGGCCATCATACTGTGTGTGGGGGGGTGTACTGTGAGGACATCATACTGTGTGTGGGGGGGAATGTACTGTGGGGACATCATACTGTGTGTGGTGGAATGTACTGTGGGGATGTAGCACCCTGAGGATTCGGCTGCTACAGGGGTATTGCACCTCAACCCTGAGGTGTGATATTCCACTCCCGGGTAAGGATGGAGTGTGGAACTGAGCTCAGAAAGCTGCATGCACTACACACATCCCATTTCCGAGGAACAGACCAACGGTACTCCCACTTAGAAATGTGCAGGTACGACCGAGTCTGTTCCTGGCTGGAGTGGGAGGGGGGTGGTACATCCCAGTAGTGTAGGGGCAGATAGGGGGAGCAGCCTGGGTAAAGATAGGAGCTCATTGGGTGCTGGTCACCTGAGCTCACACATAGAGGGAGTATTTAAGGTGGGCACCATCTAAGATCAGGGTCAGTTTGCCACAGTCGGTCAGTCTGCCACAGTCAGTCAGTCTGTGAGAAGCCAGAGGAGGAGAGCAGAGGAGCAGAGCAGCCCCAGAGCAAGAGTGAGAGAGGAGAAAGGAAGAAAGACCCAGAGGGGGTGAAAGAAAAGGACTCTGAGAACCCAAAGTCCATCACCGGGTGAAGAGTTGGCAACTGGGTACCGGATCCCAAACTGGTGGGGGCTAAAGCATACCTCAGCCAGAGACCGGAGGCCGTGGGCAGGATCTGCCACGGCCACCCACCACATCCACCCTGAAGGCAAACCACGTGTAGGGTCAGGGAACCCAAGGCCAAGGGTCTCCCAACAGAAGGCCCGAGGGAGCTGGACCTAGGTGGATCCCTGGTGGGGACGGCCAGAAGAAAGGACAAGAAGGAGGGCTCAGGGACACGCTCCGGACTTGCTTGGGGGTTGGCTGAATCCAGGACCTGGTGGACGCAGCACGGCTCGGGTGGTCACTCAAGGCCGGAGTGACCGGAATATCTGCAGTAAGTAAACACCCTGAACTGCACAACCCGACTCTGTCTTTAATTATCATCTACGCTGCACCACCACAACCCCCATCCTCTGCACCTGACCCCCTGAGGCCATACCCCTCCCGTTGGGGGTTATACTATCTAAAGCTGCACCAACACCATCAGCCTCAGCGGACCCTGCTGCAGCGGCGGCCGTAGTGACCGCAATCCAACGGGTGGCGTAGTCGACATAAAGAACTTTAGTAACATCAGTAAGGACTGCCACACACTGAGCTTGACACCCTGGGCACGGACCGGGTCACAGCCACTCGGAGACTACAACCCCCATCTGATCCGGCTCCGGGTATTCCCCTAAAGAATATGGCCCAGGGGGCGCGTCAGGGACATCATACTTTGTCGGGGGAATGTACTGTGGGGGCATCATAATGTGTGTGTGAATAGCTGTTTATCATCGTACAATGATTGAATAACGGGAGCAGATGATTTATAAAAAGCACTGAATTATATGGTGTGGATTTGCTGCTACTGTGTCACCCCAGGCCTGGATGCCACAAACTTGTAAGGCTGTGTCTGAGAGCAGGAGGGAGGTTCTCTGGTCATGGACCATTAGCATGCAGCACCTCCTGTCCCAGGCCAGTAGGGGGAGCAGGCTGCCCCTATAAAAGCTGGTACTGAGGGCAGGGTTAGGGAAACCAGGACCCACTTCTGAAGCATCCAGAAGGGTTCCCAGAAGAGAGGGACAGGTCAGCGGCAGCTGAGGAGTCAAGGAGGCTAAGGAGGAACAGCAAGCCAGGGACAGAGGCGACGAGAGCTGGTCCTGGCTGAGAGAGAACAACATACCGGACACTGGGATCCGAGGCTGTCAGAATTGCAAGTCCTGCAGCAGATCATCTACTTGCGAGGGATTTTAGGTCCCTTGGCCTAAGAAGCCTGGAAGCTCCGCCACACAGAGGGACCGGTACAGCACAGAGAAGCTACAGGTACCTAAGGCCCGAGTCGCAAGTCATAAAGGCGTAGTACACGGCCAGCTCAGGGACGTGGGCTATCATACCACTAAAGGGGGAGATAGTCAGCAAGGGCAGAGAGAGAACGGTAGGCCTACCCACTCACCCTGACCAGTGGAGCTCGCCCGAATGCCCTCAGACACCCAGGTCCATTCCTCCCTGTACTCCTGGTGGGTCTGTGCCCCGAGCAACTACAGAGTCCAAATGAAGATCAAGATGACCTTGAATCCGCAGAGGACAAGGAAGAGATGATCAGCACAGTTCTCGGAGAGTTCCCCCGGACCTGGACTCAGATAAATGGCGCAATACTGGTACCCGTCCTACACTTCCTTCAGCCTACCCAGCAGGAGCCTACCGGAGAGCAAGAAGAGCAAGTGACTCGCCCCCTGGGCCGTGGGGCACTCGGATCCGGGCAGTGGGGGAACGATGGGAGTAGTAGTGGCAACCCGGTTCCGTGGCTCAGGGTGGTCAGGCCAGTGGTAGTCCGTTATGTGCTGATGTTTATGTCTGACTATGCCACCCGTGGATTGCGGTTATTAGGAACCGCCGCTGCATGCAGACCGCTGGGGCTGATGAGGTGTGCAGCTAGGGTAGTGTGACTCCCCACGGGAAGAGTGCGGCCCCAGGGCAGTATAATGGATGTTGGGAGTGATGGTGGTGAGAGTCCCAGTACCGGTAGTGCTGGAGGCGCGAAGGAGCACACAGACAATAGGTTGCAGTCCAGGGTCTTTACTGAAACAGGTAAACTGACCCATAAACAGTCCCAGCTAGGAGGGGACCTGGATGTCTGAGAGCAACGGGGAAATTGGCCCTGGTCAGGGTGAGGGTGTAGGCCTACCGTGCTTTCTGCGCTCCTTCTGGCTATCTCCTCGTTATAGGGTAACAGCCCACGTTTCCGAGCTTTCCGTGTATTCTCGCCTGTATGGCCTGCGACGTGGGTTCCTTTCTGCTCCCAGCCTTGTACGGCTTTACTGGTCCCTTCGGTTGTGGCAGGGCCTCCAGGCTTCTTAGGCCAAGGAATATACAGTCCCTTGCGGACTGGTTCTCTGCTGGAGGATGTGGAATCCTCCCAGCCTCAGACACCAAAGTCTGGTAAAGTCAGTCTCTTATCTGCCAAGACAGGCTTGCTTCGCCTCTTGTCTCTGGCTTGTGGCTCTCCTCCTGCCACACTTCCTCTTAGGTGCAGTGCAACTGTCTGTCCCTGTTCTGCTCTGGGACAAGTCTCAATGCTGAGACAGGCCATCCAGTTCTCCCTAACCCTGCCCCCAGCACCAGCTTTTATAGGGGCAGCCTGCTCCCCCTACTGGCCTTAGACAGGAGGCATTGCATGCTAATGTTCCCCTGACTAGAGAACCTCCCCCTTGCTCTCAGACACAGCTTTAATTACACTTGTGGCATCCATGCTAGGGTGACACATTCCCCCCTAGTGAAATTTAGTACTCCGGGACTAAACAATATACAAAGACAATATGCATACCATAAAACATTAGTATACAAGTGACGCACAGATTGAGTTCTTAAGGTCACAGTGTGGTCTGTGACCAGGTGTCCATATCACCAACACAACGGGGAGCCTTAACCAGGTGGGGGTCTGTCCTACCCCAAGTCCTTTACAGTCTTAGTTCATTCCTTGGTTAGGCTCCGAACGCAGTCCATACAAGGTCCTGGTTATAAAAAGTCCATAACCTGTGAGTCCTTAACCCACTGTCTGGTGGTGGACCAACCTGGCTTTCCCCACTAGCGTTAGGGTTACAGCTACCAGCTGGGTGTACAGGTAGGGCAGGCAGCTGTCTGCGGGTTCTTTGGCTTACCGCAGGCATGGCAGGCTCACTGTCAGCAGAGGGTTGACTCTCCTGGGCTGCTGGTACAGGCTCTTCTGCCTCTGGAACCGCTTGCTCCTCTTCACTTTCCGGCTCTGGTGTTGGTTGTTGCTGTGCCGGTTGCAGGAAATGCAGGACAGGTACCACTATGGCATCATTTATGCGAGTCCAGGACTGAGGGAACTCTCCGAGAACGGTGCTGATCATTTCTTCCTTGTCCTCTGCGGGTTCAAGGTCACTCTGATCCTCTTCTGCACTACGGATTTGCTCGGGGCATCTTTTGAGGTGGTCTCTGGAGACAACACTAGTGGTTTCTCCTCCGTCCTTGGTGATTACGCACACCTTTGGGTTGTCGTGGTCAGACTGCAGTACGGTGTAGGGTTCCCTTTCCCACTGGTCGTCCAACTTATGTAGCCTTCTTTTTCGCTTTAGGACTTGCTCACCAGGTTCTAGGGGACCAGCAGGGGCGTGTTGATTGAAGAGTTTTTCTTGCCTCTCTCTCACCTGGGCCAGGCTCTTCTCCACACTCTCCTGTACCTTCTTGTACTGCAGTTGCCTTTCCGTATCCCAGTCCGCATCCGGGGAGGTGTCCTCAGGTATTAGGACTCCCATCTCCAGGTCTACGGGCAGCTTACCTGGTCTAGCTCGCATCAGGTAAGCCGGGGTGCAGTTTGTAGCATTCACCGGGATATTGTTGTATAGGTCTATTAGGTCCGGCAGTTTTTCTGGCCACAGGCTGCGTTCCTCCAGGGGCAACGTCTTCAGGAGATCAATGACTATATTGTTCATCTTCTCACACATCCCGTTGGTTTGTGGATGGTAAGGCGTTGTCCGAATCTTCTTACAGCCATAGAGGTTGCAGAACTCCTGGAAGATTTCAGCCTCGAACGCTGGACCCTGGTCTGTCAGGACCTGTTCCGGATACCCGTGTGGATGGCAGAAATATTGCTGGAAGGCTCTGGCCGCTGTTTGGGCTGTCAAGTCCTTTACCGGGACCACCACGAGAAAACGTGAATAGTGGTCCACGATTGTCAGGGCGTAGATGTACCCTGACCGGCTTGGAGCCAACTTGACGTGGTCTAGAGCTACCAGCTCAAGAGGCTGCGTGGTGACGATGGGCCTCAAGGGTGTCTTCTGGCTGGTGCGGTCCTTCCTCCTTAGGTGACAAGGGCCACAGTCTCTGCACCACTTTTCTACAGCTCCTCTCATGCCGACCCAAAAGAACCTTCCTCTTAGCTGGAACTCCAGTTTCTTCCAACCGAAGTGTCCCGCTCTGTCATGGTAAGCTCCCAGGACCATAGCTGCATCCCGCCTTGGAACCACGACTTGCCAGGTCAGCTCATGCGTCCGGTGGTTGACAATCCTTCTGCACAACTTGCCTTCGTAGAGGAACAGCTTGCTCTTCTCTTTCCATAGCTGCTTGGCTTCCTCTGGGGCATCTGGATCTAGGCGGGCGTCTTCCCGGGTCAGCAGATCTTTCACCAGGCGGACTGCAGGGTCACTATCTTGGGTCTCGGCCCAGCTGTGGTGAGGTAGGGGATTGATCATCACGGTTGTTAGATCCTCCTCTTTCACGCGGTGGGAGTATTGAGCGACTCCATACCGGTGAAACGCGGGGAGTTCTACCTCCTCCAGCTCTTCTGGGTCTTCGTCACCTTCAGGTAAGTGAGGCATCCTCGACAGGGCGTCTGCGTTGGCATTGGTTTTGCCGGCCCGGTACTTCATCACGAAGTCATAGTTGGAGAGACGGGCCATCCACCGCTGTTCTAGGGCACCCAGTCTTGCATTGTCCAGGTGTGTCAACGGGTTGTTGTCCGTGTACACGGTGAACTTTGCGGAGGCCAGGTAATGCTTGAAGCATTCCGTCACGGCCCACACCACCGCCAAGAATTCTAGCTTGAAGGAGCTGTAATTCTCCGGGTTCCTCTCGGTGGGTCTCAGCTTCCGGCTGGCGTACGCGATCACCCTTTCTCTGCCCTGTTGGTTTTGGGACAGTACGGCTCCCAGTCCCACATTACTGGCGTCTGTGTGGAGGATAAAAGGCTGGCCATAATCAGGGTAGGCCAGGATCTCATTCCCTGTGAGGGCCATCTTCAACTGGCGGAAGGACTCCTCTTCCAGTTTATCCCACTTGAAGGGTGGCTTTTGACTCCTGGACTTAGACTGTCCGATCAGGAGGTCCTGCATAGGAGCTGCCATCTTGGTGAACCCGGGGATGAATCTTCGTTAGTAGCCTACCAACCCGAGAAACTGTCTCACCTCTTTGATGTTCGAGGGGCTTGGCCAGCTCTTGATTGCCGTGACCTTGTCAGGGTCGGGGGCCACTCCTTCCGCGCTTACCACGTGCCCTAGGTACTGGACCTTTGGTTTCAGCAGGTGACACTTCGATGGTTTCACCTTCAGGCCATAGCCTGCCAGGGCTTCGAACACCTCGGCCAGGTGCTTGAGATGGTCCTCGTAGGTCTTCGAATAGACGATCACGTCGTCCAGGTAAAGGAGGACCGTCTCGAAGTTTCGGTGCCCTAGACAGCATTCCATCAGCCGCTGGAAGGTCCCTGGTGCGTTGCAGAGCCCGAAAGGCATGCAGTTGAATTCGCTCAGTCCCATCGGGGTGGTGAAGGCGGTCTTCTCCTTGTCAGCCTCTGCCACAGGAACCTGCCAGTACCCGCTAGTAAGGTCCAAAGTAGAAAACAAGTTAGCTGATTTTAGTGCGGCTAAAGACTCTTCTATTCTAGGCAGCGGATATGCGTCTTTGTGGGTGATACGGTTGATTTGTCTATAGTCGACGCACATTCTCATGGTGCCGTCTTTCTTTTTCACCAGAACCAAGGGGGCTGCCCAGGGGCTACAGTTGTCTCTAATGACCCCAGCTTCTTTCATCTCTCTTAGCATGCCCTTTGCGTTCTGATAATGTGCAGGGGGTACAGGTCGGTGTCTTTCTTTTATTGGTGGGAGGCTCTCTGTGGGGATGTGGTGTTCTATCCCTTTTACTCTGCCGAAGTCTAGCGGGTGCTTACTAAAGACTCTCTCGTACTCCTGTACCACCCGGTAGACTCCTTGTTTTTGGTGCAGGGGAGTGGAGTCAGCACCCACGTGGAGTTTCTGGCACCAGTCCTCCTTTTGTTTCTGGGAGCCATTACCCTCCGCCTGTGGAGATGGAAGCAAGGGTTCCACGGCCCTGATAGCTTTGTGTTCGACAACAAACAGTTTGGCGAGTGTAGCGTATCTGGGTAAGTGTACTTCCCTCTCCCCAATGTTGAGGATGCGGACGGGCACCCTCCCATGACGGACATCAACCACCCCACGGGCTGTCAAAATGGTGGGCCTGCTGTCTGAGTACACGGGTTCTACCATGGCTTGGTAGTCTCTACCTCTCAACCCGATTGCAGTCCGACACCAGATCATCATTTCACTTTTGGGAGGCATGGAAATGGGGAATGGGTCACTCAGTCTTACGCTACCGATCTCACCACCAGACAGTTCTACCTGCTGCCGTCTCATCAGCGCTTTTATCTCCTTGTTGAGGACTCTCTGTTGGCTGGAACTAGCATTCACCGCCACCTGTTGTAGAATTACAATTACCTCTGAAAGACAATTTTCAATTACATTAGTACCCACAGTTATTTTAGGGTGACTTTCACGACGGTCAATGTCCACAATAATTACTCCCTGTGCCGGCTGTTCAACTTTACCAATTTTAATGGTCATCTCCTTGAACCCCATCTGCGGCACGGGTAAGCCATTACTGGCGATGATGCTCAAGTTACTGTCTGGATACCGTGTGATATCTGTCACTCTGTCTCTGTATACTGGAGGTAGGGAGCCTAAGCTGACCCTAAGCTGGGGCCCTGACTAATCCCTCAACCTGGAGGTACTGTTAAAGGTACAGAGGTCCAGGCCGCCAGCGTAACCCCTACCTCCTGAGGATCCCTGCACCTAAGTAATCTAGTCCTGAGAAGGACCCCGATCACAACAAAAGAGGACAAGTAATAATATGCCCACACACAGTACTTAGACGAACGAGACAGTACAAGGGAAAAACCAAAACCACCTTGCATACAAAAACTACACAACTACAACAGAGGGAACTCCAACGGGAAAGGAGATAAATGATAAAGCGAGGAAGGGAAAAAACACTCCAAATACACTTATCTCAGAAACTCCAAATACAACGATCCGCTCTGTAAGTCTGTGTGAAATGCTTTCACCGACACTTCCCAAACAGACCAGCAGGCATATGAAGGAGTCTCATTACAGCAACATTGATTGCAGCTGGGCGAGGCTGGACCTCGTCTAGCACAGAGAGAGAGAGAATTAACTCCCTCACTGCCGAAAACACCAAGCACCAAAAAGTCAGCTGCGAGAAGTCAGGCTGTGTAATCGTGACGATCTTCGTGGCGACACACCCGTGACAGTACCCCCCCTTCTACGAGGGGCCTCCGGACCCTCAGGGCCAGGTTTATCTGGGTGAGTCGTGTGGAAGGCCCGAACTAATCGGTCTGCGTTAATATCCGACGCAGGAACCCACATCCTCTCCTCAGGACCATACCCTTTCCAATGAACCAGGTACTGAAGGGACCGGCGATTAAAACGTGAATCGATGACCCTTGATACCTGGAACTCCAAGTTACCATTGACCACCACTGGAGGGGGAGGTAAAGGTGACGGTACCACCGGCGCCACATACCTCTTAAGCAACGATCTGTGGAACACGTTGTGAATTTTAAACGTAGGGGGGAGGTCAAGACGGAATGCCACCGGATTAATAATAGAACTGATTCTGTACGGCCCGATGAACCTGGGACCCAGTTTCCAGGAGGGAACCTTAAGTTTAATATTCCTGGTAGACAACCATACCCGATCGTTCACACTTAGGTCCGGACCAGACACTCTCCTCCTATCAGCCATACGTTTGTATCGGTTCCCCATAGTATTCAGATTCTTCAGCACCCCTCTCCATACTGAAGCGAGTGATGAGGAAAATCGTTCCTCCTCAGGAACCCCCGAAGAGCCCCCCCTACTGAAAGTACAAAACTGGGGGTGAAAACCATATGCCCCAAAAAACGGGGACTTACCAGTGGACTCGCTCCGCCTATTATTAAGAGCAAACTCTGCCAGAGGTAAGAAAGAAGCCCAGTCCTCCTGGTTCTCTGACACAAAACACCGGAGATATGTCTCCAAGCTCTGGTTCATACGTTCCGTCTGACCATTGGTCTGAGGGTGAAAAGCCGATGAAAATGACAAATGCATCCCCCGCCGTGCACAAAACGCCTTCCAGAACTTGGACACAAACTGAGACCCCCGATCAGACACCACATCGGAGGGTACCCCGTGAAGCCTCACAATCTCCCCAATGAACACCTGCGCAAGAGTTTTAGCATTAGGGAGAGCCGGAAGAGCGATAAAATGTGCCATCTTGCTGAACCTGTCCACTACAACGAGTATGACCGTTTTACCCGAAGACGGAGGGAGGTCCGTAATAAAGTCCATAGACAGATGAGTCCAAGGACGCTCCGGGATCTTCAAAGGTAAGAGGGCCCCAGACGGACGGGTATGTGAGGTCTTAGAGCGCGCACAAACCCCACAGGACGCGACAAAAGTTACCACCTCCTTATGTAAGTTAGGCCACCAAAACCGACGCGAGAGGAGATCCACAGTTGCTTTACTCCCCGGGTGTCCTGCCAAAACTGAGTTATGGTGTGCCTCGATCACCTTTTGTCGCAACTGATCTGGAACAAACAGTCTCCCTGGAGGTCCAACAGGGGCATCCCCCTGAGCCTCCAATACCTCCTCCTCCAGCTCAGAGCATACTGCCGAAACCACCACCCCCTCCTGAAGGATAGGAATCGGGTCGTCCGTATTCCCGGCCCCAGGGAAACTACGAGATAAGGCATCCGCCTTTACATTTTTTGACCCAGGACGATATGTAACGACAAAATTAAACCTGGTAAAAAACAATGACCACCTAGCTTGTCTGGGATTCAGACGTTTCGCGGACTCCAGATATAGCAGGTTCTTGTGATCGGTGATGACGGTGACCGGATGGACTGCCCCCTCCAAAAAATGGCGCCACTCCTCAAAGGCTAACTTAATGGCCAAGAGTTCCCTATTGCCGACATCGTAATTCCTCTCAGCGGACGACAATTTTTTAGAGAAAAAGGCGCACGGATGCCACTTACCAGGGGACGAACCTTGTGACAATACTGCTCCCACCCCTACCTCGGAAGCGTCTACCTCTACAATGAATGGCTGTGACGCATCAGGTTGAATGAGTATGGGTGCCGAGGCAAAACATTTTTTCAAGGAGGAGAATGCTTGACAAGCCTTGTCAGACCACCTAGAAAAATCCGTCCCCTTTTTAGTCATGTCTGTGAGAGGCTTAACCATGGACGAGAAATTACGAATGAACTTCCGGTAATAATTAGCAAACCCCAGGAAACGTTGTAGTGCCTTAAGATTCTCTGGCCGATCCCACTCAAGAACTGCCCGCACTTTCCCAGGGTCCATACGAAAACCGGACGCTGAAACCAGGAAGCCTAAAAACTGGAGTTCCTGTACGGCGAACACACACTTTTCCCATTTGGCATACAGTTTATTATCCCGCAAGATCTGTAACACCTGCCTAACGTGCTCCTGATGAGACACCAGATCCGGCGAGTAAATTAAGATATCATCCAGATATATGACAACAAACTGTCCCACCAGGCGGCGAAAAATGTCATTAACAAAGTGTTGGAACACCGCCGGGGCATTAGTCAGACCGAATGGCATGACAAGGTTCTCATAATGCCCCTCCGGAGTGTTAAACGCCGTCTTCCACTCATCCCCCTCCTTCATCCTAATCAGATTGTACGCCCCCCTGAGATCCAACTTAGAGAACCATTTGGCGCCCACGATCTGATTAAAGAGATCGGGAATAAGTGGGAGTGGATACGGATCTCGGACCGTAATCCGATTAAGTTCACGGAAATCCAGGCAAGGGCGTAGGCCTCCATCTTTCTTCTTAACAAAGAAGAACCCCGCAGCCACCGGTGAAGATGAAGGTCTAATATGCCCCTTAGCCAGACTTTCTGAAATATAATCCTTCATGGCCTGCCTCTCAGGACCAGAAAGGTTATACAACCTAGCTTTAGGTAACTTGGCCTCAGGGAGCAGTTTTACAGAACAGTCATACTCGCGATGAGGAGGTAGTTCCTGACACCCTTTCTCCGAGAATACATCCTCAAAGTCCGCCAGAAATGGAGGTAAGACCCAAGGAGTAACCGCACCGATGACCGTGTTCATGCAGTTTATATTACAGAATTTACTCCATTGGCTTATCTCTCTGGTTTGCCAATTAATAACCGGGTTATGCTTAGTTAACCAAGGAAGGCCCAACACTATAGGAGCGGGAAGACCCTCCAACACGTAGCAAGACAACAGTTCTTTATGTATCGCCCCCACTTGAAGTTTTACGTCATGCACAGCTTGCAAAAAACTTCCCTGACCGAGAGGCCTGGCATCGATCGAGAATATGGGGATGGGTTTAGCCAACTCACTCAATCGCATACCTTGAACCCGGGCAAACCGAGCATCAACCAGATTAGCCCCGGCCCCACTATCCAGAAGAACAGATATCCTCTCAGTTCTCGTACCCACCACCACCTCCGCCGGTACGAGAAACTGAGACGAACCTAGGGACGAAATACCTATTCCCAGATTGCCGTCCACCACACAACCTGGGATCAACAGTTTTCCGACGACTCTTCACTCTGCAAGGGACGGGATGGTCACCCCCCAATAAAATGTCCCTTTCTCCCGCAGAAGAAACACCTTCCTGTCTTATGGCACACCACCGGTCCCCTCCCCCGAAAAGATGTCCCTCCTAATTGCATAGGCTCCTCTGGACTGACCAGGGGAACCACCATATGAGGGGACCTTGTAGGAGGTGGAGTCATCACAGGGGGTCGAGTTATCCCGCACCTCTCCCGAAGCCGTCTGTCAACGCGAATAGCCAGGGCCATAGCGGCTTCCAGTGACGCGGGAGAGTCATACTGTGCCAACACATCCTGTAATTTGTCGGATAAACCTTGACAAAACTGGCTCCTAAGAGCCGGGTCATTCCACTGGGTGTCCGTGGCCCACCTACGGAACTCCGAACAGAATTCCTCCGCCGGACGATCTCCCTGCTGGATCCTACGTAACTTAGACTCAGCAAGGGAGATCCGATCTGGGTCATCATATACGAGTCCCAGAGCAGCGAAAAACCTATCCACTGACTGGAGAGCCGGGGAGCCCGGGGAAAGAGAGAACGCCCAAGATTGTGGGTCCCCTTGTAGGAGCGAGATGACAATTCCCACCCTTTGTTCTTCACTCCCCGATGACCGAGGCCGCAGCCGAAAGTACAATTTGCATGCCTCCCGGAAAACAAAAAACTTGTCCCGCCCCCCAGTGAACCTGTCAGGGAGAGCTACTTTAGGTTCTGGTCCGGCTTGCTCCAGAGGATGCAAAACCTTGGACCTAACGTCCGCCAGCTCCATGGACAAACTCTGCAACTGCCGAGCTAGACCGGCTACTGGATCCATGGTAGCTGGAGAAAAACTAAGTGGGTCGGTGAAAATGTCACGCTGTCTCTGTATACTGGAGGTAGGGAGCCTAAGCTGACCCTAAGCTGGGGCCCTGACTAATCCCTCAACCTTGTCTCACCACCAGACAGTTCGACCTGCTGCCGTCTCATCAGCGCTTTTATCTCCTTGTTGAGGACTCTCTGTTGGCTGGAACTAGCATTCACCGCCACCTGTTGTAGAATTACAATTACCTCTGAAAGACAATTTTCAATTACATTAGTACCCACAGTTATTTTAGGGTGACTTTCACGACGGTCAATGTCCACAATAATTACTCCCTGTGCCGGCTGTTCAACTTTACCAATTTTAATGGTCATCTCCTTGAACCCCATCTGCGGCACGGGTAAGACATTACTGGCGATGATGCTAAAGTTACTGTCTGGATACCGTGTGATATCTGTCACGCTGTCTCTGTATACTGGAGGTAGGGAGCCTAAGCTGACCCTAAGCTGGGGCCCTGACTAATCCCTCAACCTGGAGGTACTGTTAAAGGTACAGAGGTCCAGGCCGCCAGCGTAACCCCTACCTCCTGAGGATCCCTGCACCTAAGTAATCTAGTCCTGAGAAGGACCCCGATCACAACAAAAGAGGACAAGTAATAATATGCCCACACACAGTACTTAGACGAACGAGACAGTACAAGGGAAAAACCCAAACCACCTTGCATACAAAAACTACACAACTACAACAGAGGGAACTCCAACGGGAAAGGAGATAAATGATAAAGCGAGGAAGGGAAAAAACACTCCAAATACACTTATCTCAGAAACTCCAAATACAACGATCCGCTCTGTAAGTCTGTGTGAAATGCTTTCACCGACACTTCCCAAACAGACCAGCAGGCATATGAAGGAGTCTCATTACAGCAACATTGATTGCAGCTGGGTGAGGCTGGACCTCGTCTAGCACAGAGAGAGAGAGAATTAACTCCCTCACTGCCGAAAACACCAAGCACCAAAAAGTCAGCTGCGAGAAGTCAGGCTGTGTAATCGTGACGATCTTCGTGGCGACACACCCGTGACAATATCAGCATCAGTCCAATACTGCTTAAAAAGTACATAAGGGATAGTGGTTACTTGCGACCCAGTATCCAGCAAGGCGCTCATGGGGATACCGTCCAGCACCACGGGTAAAACCGGGCGCCCCCCAACGTACTTATCACGCCAATTATAAGGGCCTGGTGATCTTATGCCTGGGGGTTGGCCCTCTGCCCCAGGTTGGACCCGTTTAAATTACAGTACCTGGAAGTGTGTCCAGGCTGGTAGCATCGACGGCAAATGGGCTGTCCATCCTCTGTGTAGCGGTCTGTGGGCCTCCCTCGGAACGACGGGATCCTCCTCTGTCGACGCCACGGGACATCCTCCGGACTTGAAGCCAGCTCGATGGGTCTTGACGGGTCCACTTGTAACGCCTGGACGGTCCTGGTCAACGCCGCGACGCTCCTGGTCAGCTCCTGGACTTGGTGGTGCAGGTCTTTCGACGGGGCTTGGTTCAGGGCCTGTGCATCAGCCCCCACGGGGTCCATAGAGGAGGGCGCCGCCTCCTGGTGGTAGGTGAGAGCAGGGCGCCAGGGGTTTATAGCGCCACTGGTTGCAGATTCACGGAGCACCCTTATGGCCCTGTCCTTAAATTGGGCAAAGGTCAGGTCGGGGTTCTGAAAGAACATGAGGCGCAGTTGGGCCCTGTGGGCGCTAGACAGCAGACCTTCTATGAATTGTTCTGTTAGCAGCTTATCCGTTTCCTGCACACTGCCAGAGTCAGTTTGTTGAATAGCCCTCAAGGCTTCCTGCAGATTTAGGGCATAGTCTCTGATGCTGTCCTGTGCCCGCTGCTTACATCCATAGAACCTCATTTTAATCTCAGCAGAGGTACGTGTGTCAAAGGTACCCCACAGCCGGGCCAGAATACCCTTCACAGTCCTTTTCTCCTCAGTGGGCCATGATTTTACCTCCCTTTGGGCTGCGCCAGTTAACTGCCCTGTCAGTATGCTGACCTTCTGTTCCTCTGTCAGGGGGTAAACGTGGAACAAACTGTATAGCCTTTCCTTGAAGTCAGTTAGGGCATGGGGCTCCCCTGAGTACTTGGGCAGCCAGGCCGCTCCAGGGATGTAGGGCAGGGAAAATGGCATCACCGCTGCTGCAGCTGCGTTGGTGGTAGTGGGCGCCTCCGTGTCCGACATCTTCCTCCCCCCTAGTTAAGCGTGGCCTACCTTCCGACGATCCTCTTCTGTAGGCCGCGGCTCCGCTGCTGCTGCTATGGACGAGGACCTGGCGTCGCGTCCTGATGACGTCAGCGTCACTCTCTCTCCCTTCCAGGACCTTGTGCAGCGTCGGTGCGGTGGGCGGAGCTTCGGATCTCGCGCGGTTTTGACGTCCACGCCCCTCTTCTTCCCGCGCGGCGTCCTGAAGATGGCGTCCGATGGCGGGAAACAGCTGCGGATGGCGGGAAGACGGCAGAAGACGGCGGGAAACGGTCCAAGATGGCGTCTGATGGCGGGAATCGGCTCCGGATGGCGGGAAACGACTCCGGACGGCGGGAAACTTCGCCACAGGTAAGTTACAAAAGTCTTTTTCAGGCACGCAGTACCCGGTGGTTGTGGACACGAAATCCTGCCGACTACGCCAAAGCTGACTCGCCCCCTGGGCCGTGGGGCACTCGGATCCGGGCAGTGGGGGACCGATGGGAGTAGTAGTGGCAACCAGGTTCCGTGGCTCAGGGTGGTCAGGCCAGTGGTAGTCCATTATGTGCTGATATTTATGTCCGACTACGCCACCCGTGGATTGCGGTTATTAGGAACCGCCGCTGCATGCAGACCGCTGGGGCTGATGAGGTGTGCAGCTAGGGTAGTGTGACTCCCCACGGGAAGAGTGCGGCCCCAGGGCAGTATAATGGATGTTGGGAGTGATGGTGGTGAGAGTCCCAGTACCGGTAGTGCTGGAGGCGCGAAGGTGCACACAGACAATAGGTTGCAGTCCAGGGTCTTTACTGAAACAGGTAAACTGACCCATAAACAGTCCCAGCTAGGAGGGGACCTGGATGTCTGAGAGCAACGGGGAAATTGGCCCTGGTCAGGGTGAGGGTGTAGGCCTACCGTGCTTTCTGCGCTCCTTCTGGCTATCTCCTCGTTATAGGGTAACAGCCCACGTTTCCGAGCTTTCTGTGTATTCTCGCCTGTATGGCCTGCGACGTGGGTTCCTTTCTGCTCCCAGCCTTGTACGGCTTTACTGGTCCCTTCGGTTGTGGCAGGGCCTCCAGGCTTCTTAGGCCAAGGAATATACAGTCCATTGCGGACTGGTTCTTTGCTGGAGGATGTGGAATCCTCCCAGCCTCAGACACCAAAGTCTGGTAAAGTCAGTCTCTTATCTGCCAAGACAGGCTTGCTTCGCCTCTTGTCTCTGGCTTGTGGCTCTCCTCCTGCCACACTTCCTCTTAGGTGCAGTGCAACTGTCTGTCCCTGTTCTGCTCTGGGACAAGTCTCAATGCTGAGACAGGCCATCCAGTTCTCCCTAACCCTGCCCCCAGCACCAGCTTTTATAGGGGCAGCCTGCTCCCCCTACTGGCCTGAGACAGGAGGCATTGCATGCTAATGTTCCCCTGACTAGAGAACTTCCCCCTTGCTCTCAGACACAGCTTTAATTACACTTGTGGCATCCAGGCCAGGGTGACACACAAGCAGCCCCAGAGGCAGAAGAACCCATGCCAGCAGCCCAGGAGAGTCATCCCTCTGCTGACAGTGAGCCTGCCATGCCTGCGGTAAGCCAAAGAACCTGCGGACAGCTGCCTGCCCTACCTATGAACCTAGCTAGTAGCTGTACCCTCAATGGTAGTGGGGAAAGCCAGGTTGGTCCACCACCAGACAGTGGGTTAAGGAGATCAACCAGCAGCACTAGGGGACAAACACCAGCTCGCTGGAGGATATAAGTGCGAGATCTAAACGTACCATGTATATATTTAATATGTTTTTTACCTGTAACTAATAGTGTTTTCTCCAGTTTTTCTACATATATGGACTGACAGGTTATGAACTTTGGATAACCGAACTACCTTGTAAATAGTTGCACTTGGTGCCTCTTGCGAAGACGGCCACGGAAGAAAAACCTGTCTGGCGTGGCCCCGAGTGGTCCAAAGTAGTTTGCTTCGCCTTGCAGCCACGCCCAGGGCCAACGCTTGGGGTTTGCTTTGGACATGTCCCCGCACCGGTTAAGACTTCGCCTTACTGGGTGAAACGGACACCCGGTCACAGACCACGCTGTGACCTAAAGAACTCAATATGTGGTGTTGTTTGTTGTTTTCTTCTCTGTTGTGTTTATGTTATAATTTATACCCGGTATTCGTGTTTCTTGTTAGTCCCGGAGTACTAAACTTTACTAGGGGGGAATGTGTCACCCCAGGCCTGGATGCCACAAACTTGTAAGGCTGTGTCTGAGAGCAGGAGGGAGGTTCTCTGGTCATGGACCATTAGCCTGCAGCACCTCCTGTCCCAGGCCAGTAGGGGGGGCAGGCTGCCCCTATAAAAGCTGGTACTGAGGGCAGGGTTAGGGAGACCAGGACCCACTTCTGAAGCATCCAGAAGGGTTCCCAGAAGAGAGGGACAGGTCAACGGCAGCTGAGGAGTCCAGGAGGCTAAGGAGGAACAGCAAGCCAGGGACAGAGGCGACGAGAGTCGGTCCTGGCTGAGAGAGAACTACATACCGGACACTGGGATCCGAGGCTGTCAGGATTGCAAGTCCTGCAGCAGATCATCTACCTGCGAGGGATTTTAGGTCCCTTGGCCAAAGAAGCCTGGAAGCTCCGCCACACAGAGGGACCGGTACAGCACAGAGAAGCTATAGGTACCTAAGGCCCGAGTCGCAAGCCATACAGGCGTAGTACACGGCCAACTCAGGGACGTGGGCTATCATACCACTAAAGGGGGAGATAGTCAGCAAGGGCAGAGAGAGAACGGTAGGCCTACCCACTCACCCTGACCAGTGGAGCTCGCCCGAATGCCCTCAGACACCCAGGTCCATTCCTCCCTGTACTCCTGGTGGGTCTGTGATAAGATCTGCAGTAAAAGACCCTGGACTGCATTATTGGACTCTGTGTGATTACTGCTGCGCCTGCACCATCACCCCCAGCATCCTATTACACTGCTCTGAGGCTACACTCCTCCCGTGGGGAGTTGTACTATTCCCTGCTGCACCCCCAACACCAGCCTCAGCGGTCTGCCCCGCAGCGGCGGTCCTCCCTGACCGCAATCCACAGGTGGCGTAGTCGGACTTTCAAAACCTACAAATACACTGCCACAGCATTTGGTCTGACCACCCTGAGCCACGGGACCGGGTCGCCACTACTACTCCCAGCATTGCCCTGTTGTCTGGTTCCGAGAGCCCCACGGCCCAGGGGGCGAGTCACTACAAGTATGGATAGACGATACAATAAGCTCTATCGTAATATGTAGCAGCGAGTCAGTGGAATGTATCAATTCTAATATTGAGCAGAATTGATTTCAGCCTGTTGATTTTTCCCTCCAGAACAGTGGAGGGCTCCTCGGGAAAATAAATTGGCCATCCCTGGTATAACGTAATACTAAAATCTCACAATTTATGAGAGAAAACTGTATTTTATAACGATGCTTCCGTACATAAATCGAGAGAACTTCTTTTCATCAGACGACCCCTTTATCACCTATCCAAGGTGATCGGTGGTGTCCAACAGCTTAGAGCGGCACTGATGGGCAGAATGTGGCACTTTTATCACTTTTGGAATTGGGCAGCGGTGCACATGCTCAGTCTGACCTCCATTCTTGCCCTTTGGGGCTGCAGAGCGCTCTGCTTTTTCCAACAGCTCCATTGAGAATGAATGGATCAGTGGTCGGGCATCCAACCAGACGCTCCATTTTGTAACAGGGATAGAAATAGATGAGAAGATGCACTTAAATGTTTGGCCGCAGCAAGAGTGCATCGAGTGCCTGTGCTTGGTTTGAACAGTCATTCTGTGCTGACAGAGTCCCTTTAAGGCCTCAAACCTATTAGATAATTGTCAGCCCTACATTGTTTCTGGGCAGACAGTTACACAAGATTATGTCCCATTTCATGAAGATTGGCCTTTTACACGCCTGTTTTAGTGAAGGATTAGCTGGAAAAACCTGCGGCGCTGTTAAGCTTCTCCCCAAGAAGCTCCGCAAGGCTTCAAAATTTTGCCGGTGCTGGTCAAGACTGGTGGACACATGGGAAAAGTCAAATTTTGGCAAAGTTGAACAATCTGCATTGTGTGTAATATTTTATGATACAATAAATGATTAGAAAAATGCAAGTTTTATTAATGAGAAAAAAACTGAACTTTGCAGAATTTGTTGGCGACATAGAAATATGTAAAAAATATAAAAGTGTAAAAAATTTTTTACAATTTTTGATGCTTACATTAAAAACTTGAGCAATTCCCCCAAAAATCATTAGAGCCATGAAATCAATACATATACAGATGAAACCAGAAGTTTCCATCCACTATATAAAGAGACACATCTGCATGTTTTTATCAATATCTGACATGAAATCAGAATAAACCTTTCCCGTTTTAGGTCAATTAGGATTACCATCATTTTTGATATTTTCCAAATGCCAGAATAATGAGAGAGAGAGAATGTTTTAAGGCATTTTTATTACTTACTGCAAAGTCTTAACATTATTCTAATCACTAATCAGTCTGCATATTTGTTCACTACACAATAGAATCCCATAATTTCTGCCTATTCACATCTTAGTATTATGTATGATCAGGTTAGAGTGTATGGCTGCTGAGCGCTAGCATTTATGGGCGCCTCCCCCTGACCTTGGCTGTTTCTGGCTCTTAGACCCTGCTGGCACGCACTGCCGTCATGTCCGTGACTGCACTGCCGGCTTGCGGGTCAAATGCCAGAAGCCGCAGAGTCACATGTGGGGCGGGCACAGAATGTCTCTCGCCGTATACCAGCCAGAACACATACCGGAAAGTCAGGTGACACACTTTTTCTCTCCAGCACGGTTCATGATTGGATTAGGCTCCCTATATAACATCTGGCGTCCCCCTCCCTGGCACGACCCCTGAGGAAGTGTTGATGAAACGCGCGTCGGGGTGGAGCGACGCGTGCTTACCCTGCCTAGAAGCTGCCATTCTAACCAGGTATTTCTTTCTCATGATGTGTTGAGCTGTTTTGTCTATTTGTGGACAGTGCCACTATTACACTATAGTTATTCTATGGGACCGTACCCAGCTGCTTTTATGTACCCAGTCTCCCCTGATAGATATACTAACATTATTAACTGCTATATGCATTAGTTTCTTTGAGGCTGGGAACAATACGTTATCTTTATCTAAGCACTTTTGCACTTTTTTTCTGGACAGTCGACTCTATATCATCATATGCACTGCCGCTTTACATTTTATAGGCGTATCTCAAACTCATCAGTGATAGTCTAGTGACCGTTATAATAGCATATGCATTTCTTTCTTTCTATTTTTGCCACATGAGCTGTTATTCAGATTGAAATGTTTTGCAATGCATTTGTATAGTCACATTATTTCAGTAATGGGGTAATATATGGTTATTACTCTTGCTGCGCAGATATAGGGTACAGCATTTGTTTGTCCCTCACATTTGAGGCCCCTGGTATTTTAATTATTGTTATTTTATGTTCTAATAAAATTATATTGTTAATATTATTTGAAGTGTTCATGTTTTTGTTTATCCTACCAGGGTCCTGGTTATAGCAGAATCAATTTTTGATATATATAAAGTCAAAAGTTTACATACATTTCATTAGTATTTGGTACCATCACCCTTAAACTGAATGACTTGGGTCAAACTTTTGGGATATCCTTCCACAAGCTTCTCACAATAGTTGGTCGGAATTTGGACCCATTCCTCCTGGCAAAACTGGGGTAACAGATCCAGGTTTGTAGGTCGCCTTGCTCACAGCAAGAGTGCCCATAAATTTTCAATATGATTGCAATCAGAGCTTTGTGATGGCCACGCCAAAACATTGACTTTGTTATTCTTAAGCCACTTTGTTCCCATTTTGTCAGTATGCTTCGGGTCATTGTCCATTTGGAAGACCCATTTCCGCCCAAGCTTTAACTTCCTGGCTGACGTCTTGAGATGTTGCTTCAGTATTGCCACATAATCTTCTTTTCTCATGGTGTCATCTATTTTGTGAAGTGAACCAGTTCCTCCTGCAGCAAATCAACCCCAGATCATGATGCTGCCACCCCCATGTTTCACAGTTGGGATGGTGTTCTTAGGCTTCCAAGCTTCTCCCTTTTTCCTCCAAACGTAGCGATGGTCATTATGCCAAAAAAGTTCAATTTTAGTTTCATCAGACCACAGTCATGTCTCCAAAAATTAAGGTCTTTGTTCCTGTGTGCATTTGCAAACATTAATTTGGCTTTTTTATGTTTCTTTTGGAGTAATGGCTTCTTCCTGGCAGAGTGGCCTTTCAGACCATGTTGATACAGTACTCCTTTCACTGTGGTTATTGACACAATCTTACCAGCTTCCGCCATCATCTTCACAAGGTCTCTTGCTTTTGTCCTTGGGTTGATATGCACATGTTGGACCAAAGCACGTTCATCTCTGGGAAACAGAACCCGTCTCCTTCCTGAGCGATAAGATGGCAGTACATTCCCATCTTGTTTGTACTTGTGTATAATTGTTTGTACAGATGAACGAGGCACCGTCAGGTATCTTGAAATTGTATCTAAGGATGAGCCAGACAATTCTCTTCCTGATATCTTCGCTGATTTCTTTAGACTTTCCCATGATACTACAGAAATAAGCAGTGTGTTTCAGGTGTGCATTAAAATACATCTACACGTGTGTCTCTAATTAACTCAGATGTTGCCAAAAAAACTATTAGAAGCTTCCAAACACATTACATCATCATATGGGCAGTCCAGAATTGTTTAAAGGCATAGTAATCTTAGTGTGTGTAGACTTTTGACTTTGCAGTAAGTAATAAAAATGACTTAAACATTCTCTCTCTCTCTCATTATTCTGCCATTTGGCAAATCTTAAAAATTATGGTAATCCTAATTGACCTAAAACGGGAAAGGTTTATTCTGATTTCATGTCAGATATTGAGAAAAACGTGCAGATGTGTCTTTTTATATAGTGTATGTAAACTTCTGGTTTCAACTGTGTGTGTGAGTGTGTATGTATATATGTATATATTACACATACAGTTATGGCCGAAAGTGTTCACTCCCTTGAAATTGTTTCAGAAAATGAAGTATTTCTCCCAATTATTGCAGTTACACATGTTTTGCTATACACACTTTATTTTCTTTGTGTGTATTGCAACAACACAAAAAAGCAGAAAAAAAGGCAAATTGGACATAATTTCACACACAGCCCCAAAAATGGTCTGGACAAAATTGTTGGCACCCTCTGTAGCGTCGGCGTCCCTGCCTCCTGCTAGGCAGGGACGCTGTTCCCCTCACCTCTCCGCTCCGTGCCCGGCGTCCTCCTCCCACTCTGCTGGCAGCGCGCGCTGCTTCCCGGCCACTGCGCTTAGGGCGCGCGCGCGCACTCCCCCTCTCTTAAAGGGGCCGCGCGCGCCGTCCTAAGGAGTCCCCGGCCAATGGCCGGAGGACCTCACCATATATAAGGCACCTCCTCCAAAATGGAGGTGCCCGAGCATTGTTGTTGCAAAGCCTTCACTCTGCTTCAGCCCTCAGGTCCCGTTACCAGTTACCTGCCAGTCACCTGCCATATTCCTGCTTGATACCTGCCTGATATCCGCTTACCTGCTTGCAAGCCTGCGGTCCGACGGTCTGCCTTCCGACACCTGTCAGTCTGTCTATGGACCAGCCTGCCCGCTCACCTGGGAGCGCTCACCTGCTACCTGCCTGCTAGTCTACCTGGAGGCTCTGCCGTCACTTGCCGTGACCACCTGCCAGTCCAGAGACTCTTGCCCGCTCACCTGGGAGCGCTCACCTGCTACCTGCCTGCTAGCCTACCTGGAGGCTCTGCCGTCACTTGCCGTGACCACCTGCCAGTCCAGAGACTATTGCCCGCTCACCTGGGAGCGCTCACCTGCTACCTGCCTGCTAGCCTACCTGGAGGCTCTGCCGTCACTTGCCGTGACCACCTGCCAGTCCAGAGACTCTTGCCCGCTCACCTGGGAGCGCTCACCTGCTACCTGCCTGCTAGCCTACCTGGAGGCTCTGCCGTCACTTGCCGTGACCACCTGCCTGTCCAGAGACTCTTGCCCGCTCACCTGGGAGCGCTCACCTGCTACCTGCCTGCTAGCCTACCTGGAGGCTCTGCCGTCACTTGCTGTGACCACCTGCCCGTCCAGAGACTCTTGCCCGCTCACCTGGGAGCGTCCACCTGCTACCTGTCTGCTAGTCTACCCAGAGACTGTCCCTGTGACTACCTGCCCTTCTACCCAGAGACTGTCCCTGTCACTTGCCGTGACTACCTGCCCTTCTACCCAGAGACTGTCCCTGTCACTTGCCGTGACTACCTGCCCGTCTTCCCTGGGAGCCACCCGCTTCCTTACAAGGACCGCCCCCTTGTATAGTTGCTCAGAGGTTCCGCCTCCCAGACCCGTTACAGTTTGCTCGGGCCATGGAACCCGGTGGCACCCAAGCTCCCTCGCTCTCGGACCTATGTCATGAACTGTCCCGTCAGATATCCCAACAGGAGTCCATCCTGAGTCATCTACGTAATGTCAACTCTCGCCTGGACACTCTGACTGCTCCATCAGCAACCACCACTAGTGTCATGACTCTCAGCCCGGCAGCGCCGCTGCCCATCAATACCATGGCATCCTGCCCCGGACCCCGGCTTTCTGCACCTCCACGCTTCGGAGGCGACCCCGCTCAAGCTCGGGGCTTCATAAACCAGTGCACCCTGCACTTTGAACTCCTGTCCCACCAGTTTATCTCCGACCGGGCCAAAGTAGCCTTCATCATGTCCCATCTCACGGGGGAGGCACTGGCTTGGCTAAATCCTCTATGAGAGAGAGGAGACTCCCTGGTGTCCAACCTGCCAGCCTTTCTCACGGCTTTCCGGAAAGTCTTCGACGAACCCAGACGGAAGACCTCATCCACATCATCTCTGCTATGCCTCCATCAAGGAAATCTCACCGTGGGCCAATATGCCATACGGTTCCGTACCCTTGCTTCGGAGCTGGCCTGGGATAACGACGCCCTGGTGTCTGTCTTTTGGGAGGGTCTGTCCGGCCGTATTAAAGATGAACTCGCCGGTCGGGACATACCTACCACTCTCGACGACTTAATAACTCTTGCCACCCGGATTGACATCCGGTTCCAGGAACGCGCCAAAGAGGTCACCCGTGAGAGGAGGTTTCCACGTCTAGCCTCTACCTTTCAGAAACCTGTCACTTCTCCCGCTACTCCCCAGGCGCACTCACCCGAGCCTATGCAGGTCGACCAGACCAAGATGGTCAAAACTCGTCAAGAGTTACGCCGTGCCGAGGGGAGCTGCTTCTACTGTGGCAGTGAGAAGCACCGGATCCGTTCCTGCCCGGAGAGGTCGGGAAACGCCTGTGTCTAGGATCGCTCAGAGAGGTCGTCCAAGACAAGAGTAAACCCTCTCCATCTCTGTTGCTGTCGGTCTCTATCATCTGCGGGGAGAACCGTTATTTTGAACTAGCCCAACTTGACTCTGGAGCTGCCAGAAATCTCATTTCTCAGTCTCTGGTAGAGAAATACCGCATTCCCACCAAACCTCTAGCTGTACCCTTATCTGTCGCTGCCGTGAATGGGGGCCTCTTACCACATCCCATCCAACTCATCACCGAATCCATAACCCTGCAGGTGGGAATGCTGCACTCTGAGAGCATCTTCTTTCATGTTCTACCTGGACTCTCTCACGCCCTCTTACTAGGCCTACCTTGGCTTCAGAGACATGCACCCGTGCTTGATTGGCAGACCGGAGAAGTCCTTCGCTGGGGACAGGACTGCCATAAGACTTGTTTAGTTCCCGTCCATCCTGTCCGTCCTTCTCCTACTCCAGCCAATCTACCTGGTCTTCCGGCTCCTTATTGGTCGTATGCGGACGTCTTTAATAAAAAGGAGGCAGAGACATTACCCCCTCATAGACCATACGACTGCCCAATCGACCTGATGCCCGGCGCTACTCCTCCCCGTGGGCGCATTTACCCTTTGTCCGCTGCTGATACCCGATCCATGTCAGAATATATTAAGGAGAATCTGGCCCGGGGATTCATCCGGAAATCTACTTTCCAGGCAGGAGCAGGTTTCTTCTTCGTCAAAAAGAAGGACGGCTCACGCTCACTCCGTCCCTGTATAGACTATAGAGGCCTTAACCAGATCACGGTGAAGAATAAATACCCCCTTCCGCTCATTCCGGAATTATTTGATCGTCTGAGGGGGTCTAGAATCTTCACCAAGCTGGACCTCTGTGGGGCGTGTAACCTGGTCCGTATCCGTCAGGGGGATGAATGGAAGACGGCATTCAACACCCGGGACAGCCACTATGAATACCTGGTAATGCCCTTCGGTCTCTGTAACGCTCCCGCCGTCTTTCAAGAGTTGGTCAATGACATCTTCCGGGACCTTCTCTACTCCTGCGTAGTGGTGTACCTGGACGACATCTTGCTCTTCTCTCCGGATCTCCCCACACACCGGAGGGATGTTCGTCAGGTTCTGCTCAGGCTCAGGCAGAACCACCTCTACGCTAAATATGAGAAGTGCCTCTTTGAGCAGACCTCGCTTCCGTTTTTGGGCTACATAATTTCTCAGACCGGCCTACGAATGGATCCTGAGAAACTGTCTGCCATCGAGAAGTGGCCTCGACCAGAGGGGTTGAAGGCTATTCAGCGGTTCCTGGGCTTCGCCAACTACTACCGCCTCTTCATACCGCACTTCTCTTCCCGGACTGCCCCAATCTCTGCGCTCACCCGTAAGGGCACTAATCCCAGAGAATGGCCGCCCGAAGCTGAGGAAGCCTTTCTTTCCTTAAAACAGGCTTTCTCTTCCGCCCCGGTGCTGCATCGCCCGGACGGCAACAAACAATTCTTCCTGGAAGTTGACGCCTCCTCCTCTGGAGCCGGAGCGGTACTTACCCAAAAATCGTCTTCCGGGAGAATGGTAACTTGCGGCTTCTTCTCCAAACTCTTCTCCTCTTCCGAGCGCAACTATTCTATAGGAGACCGAGAGTTATTGGCCATCAAGCTGGCATTGGAGGAGTGGCGTTACCTGCTCGATGGGGGCTCTTCACCCGGTAATAATTTACACGGACCACAAGAACTTGACTTACCTCCAGAGTACCCAGAGACTTAACCCGCGCCAAGCCCGGTGGTCCTTGTTTTTTGCTCGCTTTGATTTTGTTCTTCATTTTCGCCTGGCTGACAAAAACATCAAAGCTGACGCCTTGTCCCGATCCTTCCTGGTGTCTGATCTTGAGGAGGAACCTAAACACATCATCGATCCCGCCAGAGTAATGCAGGTGGCCCCCGTGAGTCTAAATCGTCTCCCTCCCGGAAAGACGTTCGTAATGGTACCTGATCGGGAGAGGATCCTACACTGGGGTCACTCGTCTAAGCTTGCTGGCCATGCCGGTCAGAAAAAGACCCTCCAGCTTATCACCCGGCACTACTGGTGGCCTACCCTGCACAAGGAATTAATAGACTTTGTTTCTGCCGGTGTGTCCTGCGCCCGCAACAAGGTTCCGAGACACCTGCCAGCCGGTCGCCTCCTTCCTCTTCCAGTACCTGCTGCCCCCTGGCAGCATATAGCTATGGACTTCATAACAGATCTCCCTGTCTCTGCCGGTTGTACGGTCATTTGGGTGGTCGCTGACCGCTTTTCCAAAATGGCTCATTTCATTCCCCTGCCAGGCCTCCCGTCTGCACCCGAGCTGGCTAAAGACTTTATCCGCCACATCTTCCGTCTCCATGGCCTGCCCCTCCACATCGTGTCGGATCGTGGGGTTCAGTTCACCTCACGCTTCTGGAGAGCCACATGTAAGCTGCTAGACGTCACCCTGGACTTCTCCTCCGCATACCACCCACAGTCCAATGGTCAAGTGGAGCGGATCAATCAGATCCTGACCAGTTACCTCCGGCACTTCGTTAATGCCCACCATTCAGACTGGGTGGATCTCCTGCCATGGGCCGAATTCTCTTACAATAATCACGAGAGCGAATCTTCCTCCAAATCCCCGTTTTTTGTAGTCTTCGGTCAGCATCCTCGGATCCCTTTTCCCGTCTCCACCTCGGTGGACAATCCGGCTGCGGAATCTCTCGTTAGCAAATTTTCCTCCATTTGGGAGAGTACCCGATCCGCACTCCTTCAGTCGTCCGAGCGGATGAAAAAACACGCTGACAAAAAACGCCTGGATCCTCCACAATTCCGTCCTGGAGATAAAGTCTGGCTCTCGTCCAAGTATGTCCGGCTCAAGATTCCTTCCTACAAGTTAGGGCCTCGGTTCATCGGCCCACTAGAAGTTATCAAACAAATCAACCCAGTGGCCTATGAATTGAAACTCCCGGCCAACTTGCGGATCCCTAACTACTTCCATGTATCTCTCCTCAAACCCGTGGTACTTGACTCTTTTTCCAAGTCTACAGGTACGCCTCCTGCTCCGGTTTCCGCTGAAAACGAGTTTGAGGTAGAGAACATTCTGGCCACCAAAAGGGTAAGAGGAAAAACCTTTTTTCTGGTAGATTGGAAGGGGTTTGGTCCTGAGGAGAGAACGTGGGAGCCCCAGGAGAACATCCATGCCCCACTCATCCTTGATAAATTTCTGTCTGGCCTAAAAAAGGGGGGGCCTAAAGGGGGGGGTACTGTAGCGTCGGCTTCCCTGCCTCCTGCTAGGCAGGGACGCTGTTCCCCTCACCTCTCCGCTCCGTGCCCGGCGTCCTCCTCCCGCTCTGCTGGCAGCGCGCACTGCTTCCCGGCCACTGTGCTTAGGGCGCGCGCGCGCTCGCTCCCCCTCTCTTGAAGGGGCCGCGCGCGCCGTCCTAAGGAGTCCCCGGCCAATGGCCGGAGGACCTCACCATATATAAGGCACCTCCTACAAAATGGAGGTGCCCGAGCATTGTTGCTGCAAAGCCTTCACTCTGCTTCAGCCCTCAGGTCCCGTTACCAGTTACCTGCCAGTCACCTGCCAGATTCCTGCTTGATACCTGCCTGATATCCGTTTACCTGCTTGCAAGCCTGCGGTCCGACGGTCTGCCTTCCGACACCTGTCAGTCTGTCTATGGACCAGCCTGCCCACTCACCTGGGAGCGCTCACCTGCTACCTGCCTGCTAGTCTACCTGGAGGCTCTGCCGTCACTTGCCGTGACCACCTGCCAGTCCAGAGACTCTTGCCCGCTCACCTGGGAGCGCTCACCTGCTACCTGCCTGCTAGCCTACCTGGAGGCTCTGCCGTCACTTGCCGTGACCACCTGCCAGTCCAGAGACTCTTGCCCGCTCACCTGGGAGCGCTCACCTGCTACCTGCCTGCTAGCCTACCTGGAGGCTCTGCCGTCACTTGCCGTGACCACCTGCCAGTCCAGAGACTCTTGCCCGCTCACCTGGGAGCGCTCACCTGCTACCTGCCTGCTAGCCTACCTGGAGGCTCTGCCGTCACTTGCCGTGACCACCTGCCAGTCCAGAGACTCTTGCCCGCTCACCTGGGAGCGCTCACCTGCTACCTGCCTGCTAGCCTACCTGGAGGCTCTGCCGTCACTTGCCGTGACCACCTGAGAGTCCAGAGACTCTTGCCCGCTCACCTGGGAGCGCTCATCTGCTACCTGCCTGCTAGCCTACCTGGAGGCTCTGCCGTCACTTGCCGTGACCAACTGCCAGTCCAGAGACTCTTGCCCGCTCACCTGGGAGCGCTCACCTGCTACCTGCCTGCTAGCCTACCTGGAGGCTCTGCCGTCGCTTGCTGTGACCACCTGCCCGTCCAGAGACTCTTGCCCGCTCACCTGGGAGCGTCCACCTGCTACCTGTCTGCTAGTCTACCCAGAGACTGTCCCTGTGACTACCTGCCCTTCTACCCAGAGACTGTCCCTGTCACTTGCCGTGACTACCTGCCCTTCTACCCAGAGACTGTCCCTGTCACTTGCCGTGACTACCTGCCCGTCTTCCCTGGGAGCCACCCGCTTCCTTACAAGGACCGCCCCCTTGTATAGCTGCTCAGAGGTTCCGCCTCCCAGACCCGTTACACCCTCAAATTTAATATTTGGTTGCTCACCCTTTGGAATAAAATAACTGCAATCAATCGCTTCCTATAACCATCAACAAGCTTCTTACACCTCTCAGCTGGAATTTTGACCACTCTTCTTTTGTAAACTGCTCCATGTCTCTCATAGTTGCTGCTACTTCATACCTCTCCAGCGCTATGTTTCCATCCATTTCTGCGGGCTTCTTGAAGTATGTTTGGGGTCATTCTCCGGGAAGAACCATGACCTAGGACGCAAACCCTGCTTTCTGACACTGGGCACTACATTGCGACCCAAAATCCTTTGGTAATCTTCAGATTTCATGATGCCTTGCACACAGTCAAGGCACCCAGTGCAAGAGGCAGCAAAACAACCACAAAACATCTTTGAACTTCCACCATATTTGACTGTAGGTAGTGTGTTCTTTTCTTTGTAGGCATTATTCCATTTTCAGTAAACAGTAGAATGATGTGCTTTACCAAAAAGCTCTGTCTTGGTCTCATCTGTCCAAAAGATGCGTTCCCAGAAGGATTTTGGCTTGCATACATTTTGGCACACTTTAGTGTAGCTTTTTATGTCTCTGTGTCAGCAGTGGGTTCTCTTGGGTCTCCTGCCATAGCGCTTATTTGCACTAACACTGATGCACCCTGAGCTTGCAGGACAACTTTGAATTTCTTTGGAACTTGATTGGCACTGCTTATCCATCATCCGGACTATCCTGCATTGCAACCTTTCATCAATTTTTCTCTTCCATCCACGTCCAGGGAGATTAGCTACAGTGCCATGACTTGTAAACTTCTTAATTATGTTGCGCACCGTGGACAAAGGGACATCAAGATCTCTGGAGATGGAATTGTAACTTTGAGATTGTTGATATTTTTCAACAATTTTGGTTCTCAAATACTCAGACAGTTCTCTTCTCTGTTCTCTGTTCTCTGTTCTCCATGCTTAGTGTGGCACACACAGACACAATGCAAAGATTGAGTCAACTTCTCCACTTTTTTTCTGGTTTCAGGTGTGATTTTCATATTGCCCACACCTGTTACTTGCCACAGGTTAGTTTGAATGAGCATCACATGCTTGAAACAAAGTTGTTCACCCACAATTTTGGAAAGGTGCTATCAATTTTGTCCGGCCCATTTTTGGGGTTTTGTATGAAATGATGTCCAATTTGCCTTTTTTCCTTTTGTTTGTTTTTTTCTTTTGTTCCAATGCACACAAAGAATATTAAACATGTGTATAACAAAACATGTGTAATTGCAATAATTTTCTGGGAGAAATACTTCATTTTCTGGAACAATTTCAAGATTGCCAACACTTTCGGCCGTGGCTGAATATAGGAGCTGCGTACAGGCGGCACCTGGGGCCCCTGATACCATTACTATGTGGCCCTTACACCTCATATATAGTAGCTGAGAACAGGCGGCTGCTGGGGCCCCTGATACCATTCCTATGTGGCCTTTACACCTGATATACAGTGGTGGCCAAAAGTATTGGCACCCCTGCAATTCTGTCAGATAATACTCAGTTTCTTCCTGAAAATGATTGCAATCACAAATTCTTTGGTATTATTATCTTCATTTAATTTTCTTGCAAAGAAAAAACACAAAAGAGAATGAAGCAAAAATCAAATCATTGATCATTTCACACAAAACTCCAAAAATGGGCCAGACAAAAGTATTGGCACCCTCAGCCTAATACTTGGTTGCAGAACCTTTAGCCAAAATAACTGCGAACAACCGCTTCCGGTAACCATCAATGAGTTTCTTACAATGCTCTGCTGGAATTGTAGACCATTCTTCTTTAGCAAACTGCTCCAGGTCGCTGATATTTGACGGGTGCCTTCTCCAAACTGCCATTTTGAGATCTCTCCACAGGTGTTCTATGGGATTCAGGTCTGGACTCATTGCTGGCCACCTTAGAAATCTCCAGTGCTTTCTCTCAAACCATTTTATAGTGCTTTTGGAAATGTGTTTTGGGTCATTGTCCTGCTGGAAGACCCATGACCTCTGAGGGAGACCCAGCTTTCTCACACTGGGCCCTACATTATGCTGCAAAATTTGTTGGTAGTCTTCAGACTTCATAATGCCATGCACACGGTCAAGCAGTCCAGTGCCAGAGGCAGCAAAGCAACCCCAAAACATCAGGGAACCTCCGCCATGTTTGACTGTAGGGACCGTGTTCTTTTCTTTGAATGCCTCTTTTTTTTCCCTGTACACTCTATGTTGATGCTTTTTCCCAAAAAGCTCTACTTTTGTCTCATCTGACCAGAGAACATTCTTCCAAAACATTTTAGGCTTTCTCAGGTAAGTTTTAGCAAACACCAACCTGCCTTTTTTATGTCTCTGGGTAAGAAGTGGGGTCTTCCTGGGTATCCTACCATACAGTCCCTTTTCATTCAGACGCCGACGGATAGTACGGGTTGACACTGCTGTACCCTCGGATTGCAGGGCAGCTTCAACTTGTTTGGATGTTAGTCGAGGTTCTTTATCCACCATCCACACAATCTTGCGTTGAAATCTCTTGTCAATTTTTCTTTTCCGTCCACATCTAGGGAGGTTAGCCACAGTGCCATGGGCTTTACACTTCTTGATGACACTGCGCACGGAAGACATAGCAACATTCAGGTCTTTGGAGGTGGACTTGTAGCCTTGAGATTGCTCATGCTTCCTCACAATTTGGTTTCTCAAGTCCTCAGACAGTTCTTTGGTCTTCTTTCTTTTCTCCATGCTCAATGTGGTACACACAAGGACACAGGACAGAGGCTGAGTCAACTTTAATCTGTTAGAACCCTCCTGTCAGTTTTTGCTATCTTGTGTTTTGCGGTCACGTGACTAGCTGCCTATATATTCCAGCTCCGCCCTTCTGGCTTTGCTGGACTTCAGTGTTTTTTGCCTGTCTCTCTAGCCAGGTGCTTCGGTGCCTATCTCTGTCTAGTTTGCTTGGTCCTCTGGACCTCTAGTACTTTTTGTTCAGTTTGTATTTTTGCTCTGCAACAACTTCTGTTAGGAGGTGTCCATTTTTTGTCCCAGTCCTTAGTTCTTTTAGGGACCCCTCCCTTTATTCTATAGGTCTCTGTTCAGACTAGCCGAGGACGAAGGCGGGTCTGTTCACAAGGAACAGGCTGCCCGCTACATCGTAGGGATTCAGCTTAGTCTTACTGTAGGGACAGCATTTCCCTTTCTTTCCTTAGTTTATGTTGCAGATCATAACATAATCCATGTTAAATGGCTGCAAGTGTGATTTAGTTATTGCTAATTGTATCCAATTTGGCTTTAGGACAATTCTTTTTGTGTTTTTTCATTGAAGACAAATTAAATGAAGATAATAAGACCAAAGAATTTGTGATTGCAATCATTTTCAGGAAGAAACTGAGTATTATCTGACAGAATTGCAGGGGTGCCAATACTTTTGGCCACCACTGTATAGGAGCTGAGTACAGGCAGCTGCCGGGGCCCCTGATACCATTACTATGTGGCCCTTACACCTGATATATAGGAGCTGAGTACAGGCGGCTGCTGGGGCCCCTGATACCATTACTATGTGGCCCTTACACCTGATATATAGGAGCTGAGTACAGGCGGCTGCTGGGCCCTTGATACCATTACTATGTGGCCCTTACCCCTGATATATAGGGGCTGAGTACAGGCGGCTGCTGGGGCCCCTGATACCATTACTATGTGGCCCTTACACCTGATATATAGGGGCTGAGTACAGGCGGCTGCTGGGGCCCCTGATACCATTACTATGTGGCCCTTACACCTGATATATAGGAGCTGAGTACAGGCGGCTGCTGGGGCCCCTGATACCATTACTATGTGGCCCTTACACCTGATATATAGGAGCTGAGTACAGGCGGCTGCCGGGGCCCCTGATACCATTACTATGTGGCCCTTACACCTGATATATAGGAGCTGAGTACAGGCGGCTGCCGGGGCCCCTGATACCATTACTATGTGGCCCTTACACCTGATATATAAGGGCTGAGTACAGGCAGCTACTGGGGCCCCTGATACCATTACTATGTGGCCCTTACACCTCATATATAAGAGCTGAGTACAGGTGGCTGCTGGGGCCCCTGACACCATTACTATGTGGCCCTTACACCTGATATATAAGGGCTGAGTACAGGCGGCTGCTGGGGCCCCTGATACCATTACTATGTGGCCCTTACACCTGATATATAGGAGCTGAGGACAGGTGGCTGCCGGGGCCCCTGATACCATTAATATGTGGCCCTTACACCTGAAATATAGGGGCTGAGTACAGGCGGCTGCTGGGGCCCCTGATACCATTACTATGTGGCCCTTACACCTGATATATAGGAGCTGAGTACAGGCGGCTGCTGGGGCCCCTGATATCATTACTATGTGGCCCTTACACCTGATATATAGGAGCTGAGTACAGGCGGCCACTGGGGCCCCTGATACCATTACTATGTGGCCCTTACACCTGATATATAGGAGCTGAGTACAGGCGGCTGCTGGGACCCCTGATACCATTACTATGTGGTCTTTACTCCTGATATATAGGAGATGAGTACAGGTGGCTGCCGGGGCCCCTGATACCATTACTATGTGGCCCTTACACCTGATATATAGGAGCTGAGTACAGGCGGCTGCTGGGGCCCCTGATACCATTGCTATGTGGCCCTTACACCTGATATATAAGAGCTGAGTACAGGTGGCCGCTGGGGCCCCTGATACCATTACTATGTGGACCTTACATCTGATATATAAGGGCTGAGTACAGGCGGCTGCTGGGGCCCCTGATACCATTACTATGTGGCCCTTACACCTGATATATAAGGGCTGAGTACAGGTGGCTGCTGGGGCCCCTGATACTATTACTATGTGGCCCTTACACCCGATATATAGGAGCTGAGTACAGGCGGCTGCTGGGGCCCCTGATACCATTACTATGTGGCCCTTACACCTGATATATAAGGGCTGAGTACAGGTGGCTGCTGGGGCCCCTGATACCATTGCTATGTGGCCCTTACACCTGATATATAGGAGCTGAGTACAGGCGGCTGCTGGGGCCCCTGATACCATTACTATGTGGCCCTTACACCTGATATATAGGAGCTGAGTACAGGCGGCTGCTGGGCCCTTGATAACATTACTATGTGGCCCTTACCCCTGATATATAAGGGCTGAGCACAGGCGGCTGCTGGGGCCCCTGATACCATTACTATGTGGCCCTTACACCTGATATATAGGAGCTGAGTACAGGCGGCTGCTGGGGCCCCTGATACCATTACTATGTGGCCCTTACACCTGATATATAGGAGCTGAGTACAGGCGGCTGCCGGGGCCCCTGATACCATTACACTGGTGCCTTGTTATTAGGTAAATTCCATTATAAAACATTGTATCCGTCATTGTTGAGCTCTGCTGGGACTCTGTATCCCGCCTGCATTGCATAATGGGGCCCCTGAATACTCTGCACATAAGGACCCATAGCTCTAATTATGTTGTTTGCAATAGTCGCCCTCCTGCCACCCTGTAATATCGGGTCCCTGCCTGGTGTGGCCCCTATGACTTAATGTCTCCCAGTAAGTGCAGCACACCAGTTATCAGTCTACACGGCCAGGGTCCGGGACCCCTGTTGTTTTTGTACTGGCTTTGTAATATATGTTCATTATCAGGGCGCCCTCTTCTCAGACATCCATCTAATCATCCGTCTGTCTCATCCATATTTGCCATATGGAGGTTTCCAGAAATAGGGCAGAACCTACTGGACTTCTGTGAAAGTTGAAGAATCTGTTGAGCGCGGCTGAAGCCTCCTGGGAGCCGAGGTAAAATCAGTGGCCGTGGTAAAATTGTGGAGCGGTGGGGTCTGAAAAAGGATTCATGACTATAAGGACAACGTTTGCACAAAGTGATTTCTTTCCAGCCCAACAGCCACTGTGTAAACCTGACAAAAATGCCCCCATCTATCCATCCATTCATCACTCTCATACTCTGTCTATGCAGGTATGTATCTCATCATTCTTCCTTACGGAGTTTCACATTGACCAGTCAGGGCTTAGGTCCGAACTCCCCCACAAAACTGGATTCGGTAGTGTGCACTGACGAGGCCATAGGCTTAGTAGACTGCGCCTCCAGTAGGCGTACACACCTGATGCACGACAGAGGGCACATTCACTCTGTCTGGACCATTATAGTCTATGGCCACGTCAGATCATATGCCCGAATCCCGTTCTGGTAAAGGATGCAGCCACCTCAGCCATGCTGCCTTCAGTGTCCCGCTCCTCCGCCACTGCCGTTCCCCCCACCACTCAGAGCCACAGTATATATATGACGCGCCCCTGGGCCTGTGTCGCGCTGCGTTGCGCACACGGGAGCTTACCCGGAGCCGGATCTCTTGAGGGTTGTAGTCTCGTGGCGGTGACCCGGTCCGTGCCCAGGGAGTCAAACTGAGCGGCGATGTAACAGCGGTAGATGCAGGACGACTACGCCACCCGTTGAATGCAGCTATGGAGCTGCCGCTGCAGGACAGTCCGCTGAGGCCGGTGGATGGATGGTGCAGCGTAGATGGTATAACCCCCAACGGGAGGGGTATGGCCTCAGGGCAGCAGATGTGGATGATGGGGGTAGCAGGAACCACTCAGAGACGGTGCGGTGTAATTCAGGGTCTTTACTGGTAACAACGATAGACCCTCCCAGAGTACTTGCTAGTGAACGGGGCCTGGTCAGTCCTTGAGCAGATGGGATCTCCCCTGGCCAGGCGGAGTTGTAGGCCTCCCAAACTGACTGTACTCTTCTGGCTACCTTGCTAGAAGCGGATATAAGTAGCCCACGTCCCTGAGTGTACCGTGTGGTGCTCACCCGTATGGCCGGTGACTCGGGGCCTTCTAATGGCTTCCACTCCACGATGGCGGTGCTGGTCCCACGCGTGTGACCGTGCCTTCGGGTTTCTGGGCCTGAGGACCTGAAATCCCCTGCCGGTCGGCTTCTGCTGCTGGGTAAGAGTTAGTCCCCACAGCCTCGGACGCCGGGTCCGGTAAGAAAGCTTTTCAGTCAGGGCGAGCTCTGCAGCTGCCAGCCCCTGACTCGTAGTAGTATTGCTTCTGCTGTTTCTTGTCTCTACTCTCCTTGACTGACTAACCCTGCCTCAGCCCAGGGTTTATACAGGGGAAGTTCTTCCCCTCCCAAGACTGTGCAGGAGGTGTGGCATGCACAGGATCCCTGACCAAAGGACCTCCCACCTGCTCTCAGACATAATATCTCTATCACTGTGGCAACCAGACCCCTGGGGTGTCACATTCCCCCCTAGTGAAATTTAGTACTCCGGGACTAAACATATTTTAGAAAAACATAACAAGGTATAAACAATAATAGTACAATAAGAAAAACATATAAAGATGGTCACGGCGTGTCCGCAACCGGGTGCAGTTTTTGAAGAAAGCAAGGTGTCCATTTCACCAAAACATGGAGACGTAACCAGGTAGGGGTCTGTCCTACCCCGAGTCCTTAACAGTCTCTAGTCCATCCTGGGTTACGCTCCAACTATGTACAAGGATTCCCGGTAAATCCACCAAGGATTCCTAAAAATAACTGGAAACACAAAATTATACACAAGCAACAATACACAGATAAACATAAATAAAACAATTTATACACTTCAAATCCTCCAGCGTGCGGGTAACTGGCCTCTAGTGGCCCTAGTGGACCTACGGAGCTGACTGTCTGGCCCTGAACTACAGGGTGTAGGAGCTGTCAAGGGTAAACTGGGCAGCTGTCTACCGGCTCTTTGTCTCACTAGGGGTACGGCAGGCTCACTATAAGCAGAGGGTTGATCCTCCTGTTCTGCTTGTGTGGAGTCTTCTGCCTCCTGGACCGGCTGTTCTTCCAGCTCTACCTGTTGCTCCGTAGGTGCTTGGGATGCTGGTTGGAGGAAGGTGAGTACGGGTACCACAACTGCACCATTGACTTGAGTCCAAGACCGAGGGAAGTCCCCGAGCACAGTACTAACCATATCTTCCCTTTTCTCTACGGGTCGATGGTCTTCTTGTTCCTCTTCAGGGTTCCTCAGTTGTTCGGGACACTTCTTCAGGTGGTCCCGGGATACAATGGCTGTGGTTTCCCCTCCGTCTTTACTGATGGTACAAACCTTCGGGTTCTCGTGGCTTGAGGGCAGTACGGTGTACGGGTCCTTCTCCCACTGGTCGTCCAACTTGTGGAGCCGTCTCTTCCTCTTCAAGACCTGCTCTCCGGGTACCAGGGGAACAGCGGGAGCATACTGGTTGTAAGTTTTCTCTTGTCTTTCCCTAGCCTGACAGAGACTTCGCTCCACGCTCTCCTGTACTCTCCGGTACTGCTGCTGCCTCTCTGTGTCCCAGTCTGTTTCTGGTGAAGTGTCCTCGGGTGTCAGGACTCCCATTTCCAGGTCAACAGGTAACTTACCAGGTCTTGCCCTCATTAGGTAAGCCGGGGTACAATTGGTGGAACCTACCGGGATGTGGTTGTATAGGTCCACCAGATCGGGCAACTTCTCAGGCCACAGACTGCGTTCTTCCAGGGGCAACGTTTTTAGAAGATCCATTACCACCTGGTTCATTTTCTCACAAAGTCCATTAGTTTGCGGATGGTAGGGTGTCGTCCTTATCTTCCGGCAGCCATACAGATTGCAGAATTCCTGGAAGACCTCCGCTTCAAAGGCAGGTCCCTGGTCCGTCAGCACTTGGTCCGGGTACCCGTGTGGACGGCAAAAGTGCTGCTGGAAGGCTCTAGCTGCTGTTTGAGCCGTTAAGTCCTTGACGGGGACGACAACCAGAAACCGGGAGTAATGATCCACGATGGTTAACGCGTAGACGTAGCCACTTCTGCTTGGGGTCAGTTTTACATGATCCAAGGCTACCAGTTCCAACGGTTGCCGGGTGACGATGGACTGCAGGGGAGTCTTCTGGCTGGCACGGTCCTTCCTTCTCAGGTTGCACGGGCCACAGTCTCTGCACCACTTCTCGATGGTTCCCCTCATGCCTACCCAGTGGAACCGCTCGCGCAGCAGGAACTCCAGCTACTTCCACCCGAAGTGTCCAGCTCCGTCGTGGTATGCCTCCATCACCATGGCTGCGTCTCTTCGTGGCACCACTACTTGCCAGAGTAATTCATGCGTCCGGGAGTTAACCATTCTGCGGCACAACTTCCCTTTGTAAAGGAACAGTCGACTCTTCTCTGCCCATAGTTGTTTGGCTTCCTCCGGAGCGTCTGGTTCAAGGCGAGCCTCCGGCCGAGTCAGCATCTCCTTCACCAGTCGGACGGCAGGGTCGCTGTCTTGCGTTTCCGCCCAGTTGTAGTGGGGTAAGGGGTTCAACGTAGCAGCCTGCTTACTCCTTACCCGGTGGGAATACTGGATAGTCCCATGACGGTGGAACGCAGGGAGTTCAACTTCTTCCAGTCCCTCCGGATCTTCTCCTCCGTCCGGCAGGTTGGGCATCCTGGACAGGGCGTCCGCGTTGGTATTGGAGCGTCCTGCCCGGTATTTGATTGTGAACTCGTAGTTGGACAGACGGGCCATCCACCTCTGCTCCAGGGCACCGAGTCTTGCCGTGTCCAGGTGTGTCAACGGGTTGTTATCCGTGTACACGGTGAAACGGGAAGAAGCGAGGTAATGCTTAAAGCGCTCGGTGACTGCCCATACTACGGCCAGGAACTCTAACTTAAATGAGCTGTAATTCTCGGGGTTCCTTTCGGTGGGTTGCAGTTTTCGGCTGGCGTAGGCGATTACTCGTTCCTTCCCCTGCTGGATCTGGGACAGTACGGCTCCTAGCCCGATGTTACTGGCGTCTGTGTAGAGGATAAAGGGCTGGCTATAATCCGGGTACGCCAGGATTTCGTCCCCCGTGAGGGCCATCTTCAGCTGGCGGAAGGACTCTTCTTCCAGCTCCCCCCATTTGAAGGGCGGCTTCTGGTTCTTGGCCTTCCGGGACTGGCCTATCAGGAGGTCCTGCATAGGTGCTGCCTTTTTGGTGAAACCGGGAATAAACCTTCGGTAGTAGCCTACCAACCCGAGGAACTGCCGCACTTCTTTTACGCTGGAGGGGCTTGGCCATTCCTTAATTGCGGTGATCTTATCAGGGTCGGGAGCCACTCCGTCAGCACTCACCACGTGTCCCAGGTACTGCACCTTTGGTTTCAGGAGGTGACACTTGGAGGGTTTCACCTTTAGGCCGTAACTCGCCAGAGCTTCGAACACTTCCGCCAGGTGTTTCAGGTGGTCCTCATACGTCTTGGAATATACGATGACATCGTCCAGGTACAACAGGACCGTCTCGAAGTTTCTGTGGCCCAGACAACACTCCATTAGTCGTTGGAAGGTTCCTGGTGCGTTGCAGAGTCCGAACGGCATGCAGGTGAACTCGCTAAGTCCCATCGGGGTGGTGAATGCGGTCTTCTCCCGGTCCGCCTCTGCTACAGGAACCTGCCAGTACCCGCTAGTGAGATCCAAGGTAGAGAAGAAGTTAGCAGATCTTAAAGCAGCCAATGACTCCTCTATCCTTGGTAAGGGGTACGCATCCTTGTGTGTGATACGGTTGATTTTCCGGTAATCTACACACATCCTCATGGTGTTGTCTTTTTTTCTGACTAAGACTAGTGGAGCTGCCCAGGGGCTACAGCTATCCCTGATCACCCCAGCCTCCTTCATGTCTCTAAGCATCCCCTTGGCATGTTGGTAGTGTGCAGGGGGTACGGGTCGATACCTCTCTTTTATGGGAGGATGGTCTCCCGTGGGGATGTGGTGTTCGACCCCCTTGACTCGCCCGAAGTCTAACGGGTGTTTACTAAACACTCTCTCATACTCTTGAACCACCCGATAGACTCCCTGTTTCTGATGTGAGGGAGTGGAGTCAGTACCCAAATGTAGTTGCTGACACCAGTCCTCCTTTGTTTTCTTAGAGCCATTACCTTCCTCCGGGTGAGATGGAGGCAAGGGTTCCACAGATTGTATAGCATTTTGGTTAATGGTATATAATTTGGCTAGCGTGGCATACCGGGGCAGGTACACTTCCCTCTTCCCGATATTGATTATGCGAACGGGCACCCTCCCATGGCGTACATTAACCACCCCCCGTGCTGTCAAGATGGTGGGCCTACTGTCTGAGTAAACTGGTTCTACCATTGCCTGGTAATCTCTACCTCTCAGACCAATAGCTGCCCGGCACCAAATCATCATTTCACTTTTTGGGGGCATGGCAATAGGAAAAGGGTCACACATTCTTACGCTACCAATCTCACCGCCGGAGAGTTCCACCTGTTGCCGTCGCATCAGTGCCCGGATCTCTTTCTGGAGCACCCGCTGCTCGCCGGAGCTGGCGTTCTTGGCAACCTGCTGTAAAAGGAAAATCACCTCTGCAAGACAATTTTCAATTACATTAGTTCCTAGAGTTATTTTTGGGTGACTCTCATGTTTGTCAATATCTACAATGATCAGTCCCTGTGCTGCCAGTTCGACTCTACCGATTTTGATGGTCACCTCTTTAAATCCGATCTGTGGCACGGGCTGGCCATTGCTGGTGATGATACTCAAGTCGTCGTCAGGGTAGCGGGTAATATCCGAGTCATTCCAGTACTGCTTAAAGAGCACGTACGGGATGGTGGTGACCTGTGACCCGGTGTCCAGTAGGGCACTCATGGGAATGCCATCCAGTACCACAGGCAAGACTGGACGTCCTCCCACATATCTGTCGCGCCAGTTCGATGGGCCTGGTGATCTTTTTCCTGGGGGTTGGCCCTCTACCCCAGGTTGTGCCCGTTTAAAGAACAGTACCTTGCCATATGTCCAGGTTGATTGCAGCGGCGGCAGATGGGTCGTCCGTCCTCGCTGTATCGGTCACTGGGTCTTCCTCTGGCCGGTGGGGTCCGCCTTGGTCGACGCCACGGGATGTCCTCCGGTCCGGATGCCAGCTGGATCTTCCCTGGGGTGGAAGCCTGTAAAGACTGCACAGTTTGGGTTAGCGCAGCAACGCTCTTAGCTAGCTCTTGGACCTGATGGTGTAGGTCTGGAGCCGGGTCATTGTCCAAAGCCTGCGCATCAGCTCCCACAGGCCCTGCCGACAAGGGCGCCGCCTCCTGGTGGTAAGTGATAGCAGGGCGCTTGTGGGTCACAACGCCACCCGGTGCCGGTTCTCGGAGCACCCGGATGGCTCTGTCCTTGAACTGTGCAAAGCCCAGATGGGGATCCTGTAAGGCCATTGCCCGCAACTGGGTTCGGTGGGTATTACAATACAGTCCCTCTATAAACTGTTCGGTCAACAGCCTGTCCTCGTTTCCCACTCCATCAGGGTCGGTCTGCTTAATGGCCCTCAGGGCCTCTTGTAGGTTTAGTGCATAGTCCCTTATACTCTCATGCGCTCGCTGCTTGCACCCGTAGAATCTAAGCTTAATCTCGGCTGAGGTGCGGGTATCAAAGGTGTCCTTCAGCCGGGTTAGTATCCCTGCGACAGTCTTCCTCCCAGGTGGCCAGGATTTTACTTCCCTTTTGGCTGCCCCGGTTAGTTGGGCCACCAGGATGCTCACTTTTTGCTCTTCTGTGAGGGGGTACACCTGGAAGAGGCTATCCAGCTTTTCTCTAAAGTCATGCAGGGTATGTGACTCCCCTGAGTACTGGAGTAGCCAAGCTGCTCCCGGGATATAGGGCATGGTGAAGGGCATAACTGCAGCAGCGGTAGCGCTGGCGGGGGTTGAGGCAGTGAAGCTCTCCTCCGTATCCGACATCTTCCTCCCCCCTAGTGGACCGTGGCCTACCTTGCGATGATCCTGTTCCGTAGGCCGCAGCTCCGCAGTGGATCGTCGGGGTTGAGGACCTTCCGTCGCGCTCCTGTGACGTCGGCGTCTGCTGGGCTCCTTCCAGGACCTTACGCAACGTCCGGACGTGAGGCGGGGCTTCAGTTCTCGCGCGCTTTCGGAGTCCACGCCCCTCTTCTTCCCGCGCGGCGTCCTCAAGATGGCGTCCAATGGCGGGAAAACTCCACGGATGGCGGGAAGAAGGCCGAAGATGGCGCCGGATGGCGGGAAAAGTTCGCGGACGGCGTGAAGAAGGCAGAAGATGGCGCCGGATGGCGGGAAACCTCCCCACTGGTAAGTTTGAACAGTCTTTGCTTTTCAGGCACGCAGTACCCGGTGGTTGCGGGCACGAAATCCTGCCGACTACGCCAAAGTTGACGCGCCCCTGGGCCTGTGTCGCGCTGCGTTGCGCACGCGGGAGCTTACCCGGAGCCGGATCTCTTGAGGGTTGTAGTCTCGTGGCGGTGACCCGGTCCGTGCCCAGGGAGTCAAACTGAGCGGCGATGTAACAGCGGTAGATGCAGGACGACTACGCCACCCGTTGAATGCAGCTATGGAGCTGCCGCTGCAGGACAGTCCGCTGAGGCCGGTGGATGGATGGTGCAGCGTAGATGGTATAACCCCCAACGGGAGGGGTATGGCCTCAGGGCAGCAGATGTGGATGATGGGGGTAGCAGGAACCACTCAGAGACGGTGCGGTGTAATTCAGGGTCTTTACTGGTAACAACGATAGACCCTCCCGGAGTACTTGCTAGTGAACGGGGCCTGGTCAGTCCTTGAGCAGATGGGATCTCCCCTGGCCAGGCGGAGTTGTAGGCCTCCCAAACTGACTGTACTCTTCTGGCTACCTTGCTAGAAGCGGATATAAGTAGCCCACGTCCCTGAGTGTACCGTGTGGTGCTCACCCGTATGGCCGGTGACTCGGGGCCTTCTAATGGCTTCCGCTCCACGATGGCGGTGCTGGTCCCACGCGTGTGACCGTGCCTTCGGGTTTCTGGGCCTGAGGACCTGAAATCCCCTGCCGGTCGGCTTCTGCTGCTGGGTAAGAGTTAGTCCCCACAGCCTCGGACGCCGGGTCCGGTAAGAAAGCTTTTCAGTCAGGGCGGGCGCTGCAGCTGCCAGCCCCTGACTCGTAGTAGTATTGCTTCTGCTGTTTCTTGTCTCTACTCTCCTTGACTGACTAACCCTGCCTCAGCCCAGGGTTTATACAGGGGAAATTCTTCCCCTCCCAAGACTGTGCAGGAGGTGTGGCATGCACAGGATCCCTGACCAAAGGACCTCCCACCTGCTCTCAGACATAATATCTCTATCACTGTGGCAACCAGACCCCTGGGGTGTCACATCCCCCACCACTCAGAGCCACAGTATATATATATATATATATATACACACTACTCAAAAAAAATAAGAGGAACACTTAAACAACAGAATAATAACTCCAATTAAATCAAACTTCTGTGAAATCAAACTGTCCACTTAGGAAGCAACACTGATTGACAATCAATTTCACATGCTGTTGTGCAAATGGAATAGACAATAGATGGAAATTATTGGCAATTATCAAAACACTCTCAATAAAGGAGTGGTTCTGCAGGTGGGGACCACAGACCACATCTCAGTACCAATGCTTTCTGGCTGATGTTTTGGTCACTTTTGAATGTTGTTTGTGCTTTCACACTCGTGGTAGCTTGAGATGGACTCTACAACCCACAGAAGTTGCTCAGGTAGTGCAGCTCATCCAGGATGGCACATCAATGTGAGCTTTGGCAAGAAGATTTGCTGTGTCTGTCAGCGTAGTGTCCAGAGACTGGAGGCGCTACCAGGAATCAGGCCAGTACACCAGGAGACGTGGAGGGGGCCGTAGGAGGGCAACAACCCAGCAGCAGGACCGCTACCTCCGTCTTTGTGCAGAGCCCTGCAAAATGACCTCCAGCAGACCACAAATGTGCATGTGTCTGCACAAACAGTTAGAAACCGACTCCATGAGGGTGGTATGAAGGCCCGACGTCCACAGATGGGGGTTGTGCTCACAGACCAACACCGTGCAGGACTCTTGACATTTGCCACAGAACACCAGGATTGGCAAAATCGCCACTGGCGCCCTGTGCTCTTCACAGATGAAAGCAGGTTCACACTGAGCACATGTGACAGACGCGACAGAGTCTGGAGACGCCATGGAGAATGATATGCTGCCTGCAACATCCTTCAGCATGACCGGTTTGGCAGTGGGTCAGTAATGGTGTGGGGTGGCATGTCTTTGGAGGGCCGTGCAGCCCTCCATGTGCTCGCCAGAGGTAGCCTGACTGCCATTAGGTACCGAGATGAGAACCTCAGACCCCTTGTGAGACCATATACTGGTGCGGTTGGCCCTGGGTTCCTCCTAATGCAGGACAATGCCAGACCTCATGTGGCTGGAGTGTGTCAGCAGTTCCTGCAAGATGAGGGCATTGAAGTTATGGATTGGCCCACCCGTTCCCCAGACCTGAATCCGATTGAGCACATCTGGGACATCATGTCTCGCTCCATCCACCAACGTCACGTTGCACCACAGACTGTCCAGGAGTTGGCGGATGCTTTAGTCCAGGTCTGGGAGAAGATCCCACAATAGACCATCCGCAACCTCATCAGGAGAATGCCCAGGCTTTGTAGGGAGGTCATACAGGCACGTGGAGGCCACGCACAATACTGAGCCTCATTTTGACTTGTTTTAAGGACATTATATCAAAGTTGGATCAGCCTGTAGTGTGTTTTTCCACTTTAATTTTGGGGGTGACTCCAAATCCAGGCCTCCATTGGTTAATAAATTTGATTTCCATTGATGATTTTTGTGTGATTTTGTTGTCAGCACATTCAACTTTGTACAGAACAAAGTATTCAATGAGAATATTTCATTCATTCAGATCTAGGATGGGTTATTTGAGTGTTCCCTTTATTTTTTGAGCAGTGTATATATAAATATACCAGGATAGGGGATATTAACAGAATTGGGGGACATTACCTCTATAACAGTGTCAGCAGCAGACTCCCTCCCCCTTAACAGGGCATAATGACCACATTTTTTGCTTCAATTTTTTTTCTATTTTCCTCCTCTAAAACCTAGGTACGTCTTATGGTCCGGTGCGTCTTATAGTCCGAAAAATAAGGTATATGCATTCAGTATATATATACTATGGTAGATCAGCCCACTCAGTTGCACACAGAAGTAGCCACCGGAGCGCCGTCTCCTTAAGTCTCTCACTGGTTTATTTGAAGATGCTGCATAAGCCAGTGAGGAGTTAGCAAAAATAAATACGTGCTTTCTGTCCTAAGGAAAAACAAAACATAACATACAGCCGTGTTGCTGTGGGGATCTGCCCGCTCAGGAGAACAACCATCCACTGGTTCAGCTTTTCCTTCTCAGGACACAAAGCGCTGGAGTTCCTCTCTACAGCCCTACTGAACACTGAATGCCTTAGAAGGCCGACTATATACATCCTAGTCCCCACCCTGGGGTGGAGATATGGTGAATGACCTCCCAACCCGCTCTATGGTCATTCACAAAAACCCAGCCCTTAAAATGGCCGATTAATCCCTCTCAACACATAGTGTGCAGGTGTAAAACTTATGGGCTTCAAATCACTGAAGCTAATAGCCTCAGTGAAACATACCTCCCCTCCAGCACTTTGCCAGTGACTTTGTCACCATGTATATATAATCAGCATACTGTATATATATTATAAGCATACTCTATATATCCTTTTAAAAGCAGAAGTGGTAATAAATTACTTTTATCAGTTAACAAAATGCAGAGTAAAGTTTGATGGATGAAAAAAAATGTCAGTAATAATAATTGTAATTTTTTTTATTAATAATAGGATAGAAGGGAGGGACAAAACCAGGAACAGAATCAGTAGGCAAACTCATAGTCAGGAGGACAGCCGGGGTCAGATACCAGGTGATCAGTAACCGCCACGTCTGCGAGCAGTATGAATACCGCGGAGCCTGGTGACAGAGGTGATACTGAGATTGTCCGGGCAGAGATGTAACAGTCAGAAGGCCACCGGTAGATGGTGAAGGTCCTTCTGTACAGCTCCAGCAGTGATAGTGGATCTGCTGGACTTCAGGGCGCAGGATGCGGAGGTTTACCGTCTTTTAGATGTCTCTAGGGGAACGGTGACAACACGCAAATACGCGAGCAGCCCTGGATAATCCACGCCGGCAGGATGATAAGATCCGGCGGAAGATGGAACCTATGAGAAGAGAAGGAAATATAATGTAAGTGATGGGACTCCATATGACATGATACTACTGTGCGGTCACTGTGGCCGGACGGCAGAGGAATCTCATCACACAGAGGTCAGGGATCATCGTCAGCCATCATACATGTGACAATCCCATCTCCGACAGATGACATCTGCTCCACATGAATTATTCTCACTGACGACATCACACAACATGGAGATGACTCTCACACTTACCTCGTCTCTTTTTCCCCTTTTTCCCATTTTCTGATTTTTCGTTGGCAGCTGGAAATTCTGATCAGAAAGAAGAAAAAACAACAACTCACTAAAGACATATTGTTATGGGATCTGCTTCGTATCTCTCCTGTATATAGTATATAGATTGTTCTAGTCCTGTCCCCTATAGTCCTGACAATCTGGTATTACACAATAGGGCAGAATAAGTCCTATATACCGGACATGACCTCATATGAGGGGCATTAGATGTGTCACTAATATGGAGCAGTGAGCGCCCTGTGTGCCGCCATGTGGTGCATCCCTAATGAGCGATATTCTACTATAGGAGACGATGTCTCATTATGATGACAGAGGTTACTAGATGCAACAATGTATCACAGAATCCATGATAATACTGTACAAAATTACAGAAATGGAGACACAGTATGGGCCCATGGGCAAAGTAATTGGGTTCCTTGAAACATAGATAACATAGGAGACACATTAAAGAAAAACCATGTGGAAATATTTCACCCTTGATGACAACATTCACATTGTTTGTGCTATAGACATGTACATACCTGACAATGGGGACGAGGACGGCAAGCTGCTTATAGCATCGTCTCTAGCAGATTCAGGAAAAGATCCTTTCTGCCTGTTAGGAAGAAGAAAAACGTGTAAATCACAAGTAAATTCAGTATAAATGGGATTGTCTCACTAGAAGAACCCTGACTATAAGGCCTAATAGGACATATGAAAGTCATAGTGGGGAAGTCTCCTGCTCAAAACGACCTTCTATGGAAACAACTAGCAACAATGGCCGGCATGTAATACTACATATCTACTGCAGTGTGGGCAAAACTAACAATGCCTGACCGGCAGCAATTATGGGCTGTTATCTCCAGCGGATTCTGAAGCCAATAGCCAATGACCGCTGATCATGGGGCGGTGGATGCTACATTCAATATTATGGTATTTATGTCCTATATTTGGTGTTGTGCTCATATATTAGCCTGGAGCTCCCAATAATGACCCCATAATCTACTCACATTTCTGAGATGTTTCTGCTGGATGCCGGGGTACACTCTGGAGGAAACTTGATAGGGGTGGTACAGAGCTAAAAAAGGACAAAAATAAGATATGAAATTCAATTTTTTACTTTTAGAGGTCTTTTTATGTATTCTGGATTTATTGATCACTTACTTTAGAAAGCCTTTTAGAGGATGTTGTAAAATTTTGGAAGAAAAGGCTCTCATTATCCTCACTTGTGTCCTCCTCCTCTGAGACAATAGGCTTGTCTGTATCAACGTGATCTACAAGACATAGGTAATGAAGTGTTAATAGCGGTTGTCAGTATAACACAGTCACCATTTATCACTACTATTAATGGGAACCGATTGTCACATATTATGGAAGACGAGACAAACAGCCGCTTAGTCTAGATGACGTCTTCTACTTACTGATAAATAAGCTGGTGTCCTCATCTGACACAAGCCGAGGAATGTACTCCGGCTTCTGACTTAGAAGGTTTTCAAATTCTAAGTCACTCAGGAACGGATAACTCTTGATCTCAAATGCTCCTCCTGGAAAAAGAAAAACAAAAGTGATGCGGACATTGTTAGAGGCTGCTCCATATCTGAACAGTATATCTTAATCTTAAGTAATGACAAAACTGAAGGAAACAAACTGAAAGTTATATTATGGAGAACTAGAAATAGGCAAGCAGATAGAGAAGTGCTGATCCTCATGGACAGGAGCGATGGGTCCTCGTTGTAAAAAGTGAATATTAATACTAATACAGTATATCAGTTACCTGTCCCAAGTCTTTGTGCAGGATTTGTTCTGAGCAGGTCATTAATAAGCTCCTGAGCATCGGGGGGAGGAGCGCGATCCCAATCCAAAATGATGTCTCCTGTTATATAGAAAATTACAGAAAATGAAACCTCTGTTTTGGACTGTACGATAAAGTAGAGGAAATAACTAAATTCATGTAACCAGTCAAAGCAATGATCGGATTATTTTACTTACCAGTGACAATATTTTTATAGAGCTCAGATAGGGAATCCCCATGAAATGGTACATATCCCACCAGAAACTCATGCAGGATGATTCCCATTGACCACCAATCAGCAGGTCTTCCATAGCCTTTCTTCAGAATGATTTCTGGGGCCATGTAAAGCGGGGTGCCACAGTCCTGGAAACCAACAGAAGGTAAAAATGAGAATCGATGAAATTATTATTATGACAAGTTCTCGACATAAAATCGCAATGACAGAAGATAAAATATCAGTGGAAAAGTTCTCTAGAAATGAAGAACGTAGAGAAGAGACAATAGTGTGATGAGATTTGTAAAGAACAAGCTAAGATCCTGTAAGTGATGCCGACCTCATGGTCCTGGAACTCTCTGGCGATGTCCTCCAATGATTCCTTGTGGGTGTTGGTTTCTGGTATCATGACACCAACTTTTGAAATCCCAAAATCGGCGACTTTAATGTGTCCAGCCGGTGTAATCAGGAGGCTGTGAAAGAGAAGATGGTTTTAGTCTCACAGTCTGTGTGGTAATAAATGATAACTTTCCCCCCCTTTATTATACTACAGGGGGCACTTACTTCTCTGGTTTCAGGTCTCTATGCAACACACCATAGCTGTGCAGGTATTCCACAGCAAGTATCGCTTCTGCAAAATACAGACGGGCCAAGGGGACAGATAAAGGACCCCTGGTGCTTAGGAGGGTCCCACAGTCTCCACCTATAGAAGAAAGGAAATATGAGCGGTGAGGGGTTTATACAGCAGATCACCATGATGGATCATGAGAAGTGAGCGGAGACATTGGGGCAGGAGAGAATATATACAGATATAATGTATAGAGCACAGAATATTAGTCTGAGGTCATGGTGAGATGTCGTCCATGTCACTAATAAAGTGATGTCTCATCTCGTCTACAGCTGGCGATACTGACGTGCTCAGTGCGGACATACAGGGAGATCACACACATCAATGACTTTCCATAATATCTATAGTAAATGCTCTGCGGGGATGTAACCGTCCACGGGGACAAGTCCTAATGATATGAGCGCTGATAAGATGTCAGCAGACATGGGCTGAATATAATACATGTACATGTCCTACCTCCTACATACTCCATGACCATACACAGGTGAGATCTAGTAGGGAAGGAGCAGAGCATGGAGGTCACAAAGGGACAGTCAGCGAATGTCAGGATGTCCCTCTCCAGATAGGCCCCTTCCACATGTTTTGGAGTATCCAGGTCCCGCTTGGCAATTTTCTTCATAGCGAAGATCTTCTGTGAGTCTTTATGGTGAACTAAGTGGACGGACCTGGAGAGAAGAAGAAACCATGGTTTATAGTGAATCCTTATTAACAGTCCGTCTATAGAAGTCATTATATGATCTTCTGTTCTAATGTTAAATACCAGAAGTCCGACCATTACTGGAAATCCACATCTAGAAATACATTAAATAATACTACATAGATCATCTATGGGAGGGTCTACACAATACCACGTCTGCCGGACCCTCACTCAGGTCACATTATCACCTGTGGGAAATCTGCACAATGCCACGTCTGCCGGACCCTCACTCAGGTCACATTATCACCTGTGGGAGGTCTGCACAATGCCACATCTTCCACACCCTCACCCAGGTCACATTGTCACCTATGGATGTCTGCACAATGCTACGTCTGCCATACCCTCACCCAGGTCACATTATCACCTATGGGAAGTCTGCACAATTGCACGTCTGCCAGACCCTCACCCAGGTCACATTATTACCTGTGGGAAGTCTGCACAATGCCACGTCTGCCGGACCCTCACTCAGGTCACATTATCACCTGTGGGAGGTCTGCACAATGCCACATCTTCCACACCCTCACCCAGGTCACATTGTCACCTATGGATGTCTGCACAATGCTACGTCTGCCATACCCTCACCCAGGTCACATTATCACCTATGGGAAGTCTGCACAATGCCACGTCTGCCGAACCCTCACCCAGGTCACATTATCACCTTTCACCTCAGATCATGTTCCTATAATAACACTGAATGGCAGAGCGCAGAGGATGAAGCATTATCATAGGGAACCCTGAGAAATGTGGCTTATGCCAACTGAAATCTCACCCAAAAGATCCGCTGCTGATCAGCTTAGATGTTTCGTAGTCGCTCATACGCGGCTTTCTCGCCGGGATCAATGATTCCATCAAGTCCTAGAAAAGAAGAAGAAGAAGAAATGATATTAAGATCTAGAAGCTGCTGGAGAAAATCTCCAGATGCAGAAACGTCTCCCCCTATATTATGTCCCATCTGATGTCACTGATCCGATAGGTGAGCAGAAACCTGCTGACGGATTCCCTATAATATAAACGCTATTATCTAATGCAATAGTGTCATCTCCTCTAATAATAGAGGCGCCCCCTGGTTATATGGGGGATAATACTGGACGGGTCATTCACACCCCGTGATCTGGTGATACACAGACATCTACCTCTATAATACTTACACCGGCAGGTTCTTGGATCTCCGGGATATCTAAGATTACACTGTCAGGATCCAACAGCTCAGTTGTTTCTAAAATAGTGATAAAATGATGAAGAAATAAAATGTATTAGAGGATATTAATCCTACACACATAATACAGCAATATAATGGAGAAATGACTATTCTGTATGGAGGACTATGTGGGGCCCATTATTCTGTATGTAGGACTATGTGGGGCCCATTATTCTGTATGGAGGACTATGTGGGGCCTATTATTCTCTATGGAGGACTTTGTGGGGCCCATAATACTTTATGGAGGACTATGTGGGCCCATAATACTGTATGGAAGACTATGTGGGGTCTATTATTCTCTATGAAGGACTATGTGGGGCCCTTTATACTCTACGGTGGACTATGTGGGGCCCATTATTCTCTATGGAGGACTATGTGGGGCCCATTATTCTGTATGGAGGACTATGTGGGGCCCATTATTCTGTATGGAGGATTATGTGGGGTCAATTATCCTGTATGGAGGACTATGTGGGGCCATTATACTGTGTGGAGGACTGTGTGGGGTCATTATTCTGTATGGAGCACTATATGGGGCCATTATTCCGTAAGGAGGACTATGTGGGGCCATTATTCTTTATGGAGGACTATGTGGGGCCATTATATTGTATGGAGGACTATGTTGGGCCATTATTCTGTATGGAGGACTCTGTGGGGCCCATTATACTGTACGGTGGAATATGTGGGGTCCATTATTCTGTATGGAGGACTATGTGGGGCCCATTATTCCGTATGGAGGACTATGTGGGGCCCATTATACTGTAAGGAGTACTTTGTGGTGCCCATTATACTGTGTGCCGGACTATGTGGGGCCCATTATTCTGTATGAAGGGCTATCTGGGGCACATTATTCTGTATGGATGACTTTGTGGGACCCATTATTCTTTATGGAGGACTATCTGGGGCCCATTATTCTGTATGGAGGACTTTGTGGGGCCCATTATTCTGTTTGGAGGACTTTGTGGGGCCCATTATTCTGTATGGAGGACTATGTGGGGCATTATTCTGTATGGAGGACTATGTGGGGCCCATTATTCTGTATGGAGGACTATGTGGGCCCATTATTCTGTATGGAGGACTATGTGGGGCCCATTATTCTGTATGGAGGACTATGTGGGGCCCATTATTCTGCATGGAGGAATATGTGGGGCCATTATACTGTATGGAGGACTATGTGGGACCCATTATTCATTATGGAGGACTTTGTGGGACCCAGTATACTGGTTGGCTCGTGACTTTTTCCAAGTTTTTCATTTTGGCTCTCTGTATGTTTGAGTGGAAAGAGTAAATGTGAATTGATCCCCTGTTCTCTTTAATATCCGGATATTTCCTGTAGAAGGTTGTGTGATCGGCTCACCTGTAGTCAGATCGCTGCTCGGCCCCGGCTGACTCGTATTAGGGTCAGGGGTTTCTGGGGTCACATTTTGCTCGTCTTCGGTGTCGCCTTCTGGTGTCTCCTGATTGATAGAATATATAGAATTAACACGAGGAACCTTCCACTAAATCACCAAATCCACAAATCAGGAAGGACTGAACCTGCATTTACAGACACACCAACTGTAACTATACAAATCAGACGCCATCATGAGGACTTTTCTCAGATAAAATGGATTAAGATGAGGTAACATTGCAAAAACATTAATATGGATAATAGAGGGAGACAGAGGCGGAAATACAGACTTCCCACCACTGAGCTGTGACTACATCAGCAGAATACAGACTGCCATCAGCAGAGACAGGCGGCCATATTACCTCCTGTGCTTGCCAGGGGCTGACAGGGAGGCCGATAAGATCTAACACCAGATCTTCTGATATCTGACTGGTGATCTGGAGAAGATCAGAAAACAAGGACGTGTGATATTAAAGATGATGGATCCTTACCGGGCGTTCCGATGAGCGGGCCGGACCTTCCAGTACACACAGGACTTTTTCGGCCAGTTCTTTAACAAAAGACAAATCTCTATATTGAGATCTTTTTTCAGCCTAAAAAGAAGAAAAGAAACACAAATGAATAATCTCGAGATGAGAAAGATCACAATGGAGGCGGCCATTGTATCTGACATCTGCTCCTCTCTGCAGATACATTGACTACATATCTGGGGTCTTGTCCTGTCTTATATTGGAAGAAAGAAGAAGCTTCTATCCCACCGTTATTATCCATTATTGTGGAGAAGATTTGTGCGGAGCGTCCACCATTTACCTGCTGTGGAATGTCCTAATGTTCCATAGCGAGAAACTGCAAGTGCTCAGTCACTATGGAGCCAACAACGGCAGCCATGACCCTGTGTAGATTGTACACAGTGACTGTGAGCTCTGATGTCATAATGGCCGACCATCACTAGTGATGTCATCATGGAATCTTGTGATGGAATCTTATAGAGGCTGCTCTGCACAAATACATGCTGCCAAGCAATATTTAAAGTGTGTGGGGGCTCATGCTGTATATAGGGGGCTATGTGAGGGCTCAGCTATTTATAGCGGGCTATGTGGGGGCTCATACTGTATATAGAGGGCTATGTGAGGGCTCAGCTATTTATAGCGGGCTATGTGAGGGCTCATACTGTATATAGAGGGCTATGTGAGAACTAGGCTGTATATAGTGAGCTATGTGAGGGCTCATACTCTAAATAGGATTCTGTTTGTGAGCTCATACTGTACATTGGGGCTATGTATAGGCTCTTACTGTATATAGGGGGACTGTGTGTGGGCTTTTACTGTATATAGGGGCTGTGCGTGGGCTCTAACTGTATGTAGAGGGCTATGTGCGGGCTCATACAGTATATAAAATGCTGTGCTTGGGCTTATACAATATTTAAGGGGATGTCAATTCACTTAATTCTGCTCAATATTAAGTGAAACAGTTAATAATATAAAATAATTATAATTAATATGTTAATATTGAGCAGAATTCATTTCAGCCTATTGATTCGGCCTACACAACAGTCACATTTCTCATGTGGCCCCTCAGTAATATTACTTTCCCACCCCTGCTCTATTATGTATAGCGCTCTGTTATGTGTAGTGCACCCGAGCACCTGCATGTTAATCGCGTGACTTATCACATGATCTATCAAAGGCAATCTTGTGACATGTCATGTGATACATCGGGTGCTGGGAGCCCACGGCTCCTAAACTGCCCAGGGCCCTGGCTACTCTTAATACGTTCCTGCTTCTATCCCACCATTATTAACCATTATTGAGAAGTTTTATGCGGAGCGTCCGCCACTTACCTGCTGTAGTAATGTCCTGATGTTCTGAGGTAAATCCGTCAGATACTCTGAGGTGAGATGACCTCGGTGGTATTTGGTCAGGCAGTCTCTTACGAGCTCCATCACCAGCCGGTGAGTGAAGCTGAGGACGCCATCGGGTGGTAGAAGCACAATCTCAGGGCGATTGGTGGTAAGAATCTCCCATAGAGCTTCTACTTGAAGATTGTCCAAAAGTAATTCAGCCATAGAAACTGCAAGTGCGATCAGTCACTATATATAATAGCGAGAAACTGCAAGTGCGCTCAGTCACTATGGGATAGCGAGAAACTGCAAGTGCGATCAGTCACTATAGAATAGCGAGAAACTGCAAGTGCGCTCAGTCACTATGAAGCCAACAAAGGCAGCCGTGACCCTGTGTACATTGTATATATAGTGACTGTGAGCCGTGATGTCATAATGGCCAACCATGACCTGTGATGTCATCATGGAATCTTGTGATGGAATCTTCAAGGGGTGGCTCTGCATAAATACATGCTGACTAACAATATGCTGTTTTGGCCGTCCTCTTTTATTTACAATTACAACACAACCAGGATAAGGGAATGTTCACACGTTTCATTTTTGCAGCATTTTTTTCTGCATCAAAAACCAGGTTGTACACAAGAAAAACACTGCTTATAATCCACACTTATTTGCTGTCTTTTTGCAGTGTTCATACTTGTGGGTTTTTGTTTATTCATTTGAATGGGTGAAAAATGCTGCAAAACCCCTGAAAGAATTAACATACTGCAAATTTTTAAGAAAACGCAAGAAAAAAATCGCAGCATGTGAATGAGACTTTAAAAATGTCATTCACCAAGCCGGTACTGTAAAAATCATGTGAAAAAACGCTACTTGTGAACAGTCCCCAAAGATATTACTCAGTGATATTATGGGAAATATTGTGTATATTTATTCCTCACGTGTCTTTTTTTTTACCATAGAACATTTAATTTACCTCATTGGTTGCAGAGATTACGACTAACAAATGTGACAAATATTGAAGAATTAATGATAAGTGACCCAAGTGATCAATCATTTACGTCATTAATGGTGATGGGCGAGCACTAAAATGCTCGGGTGCTCGATGCTCGGGTCGAGCACATTGGAATACTCGGCTGCTCGACCCGAGCAATGAGCCCAATGTAAGTCTATGGGAAACTCGAGCATTTTTCAGGCGGCTCCCCCCGGCGGTCTGCAGAGGGCCTAAAAATTGCCCAAATCGATGGGAACAGTGCTCAAATGACATGGGAACAGCATGGGGAAGACCCCTGGAAGCATTTCTGACTCCCAGGTCACTGCTGTCAACAACGTTGTCAAAAGTATTTACGCCACTTTTACGGACTCACAATAAAACATACAAAAACGAAACCAAAATGGATTTTCCTGGGAAGTATGTTAAGGAACATCCTTTCCAGGGTTATGACTTGTATATAAGGGAAAATAAATAACCAAAAACAAAAATACTCCTCCACACCTTGGGCTATGTTCACACGTAGCGTTTTTGATGCGTTTTTGCACTTTTGCATTGCTTTCAACCAACACAAATGCATTCACCAGGAAATGTCATTTTAACATTTTACAACCTTATCTGGCCATGTGTTGTGTGACACGTCATCAGACACATGCATACAGTGCTGAAAAGACATGGGAACAGCATGGAAGCATCTCTGACTCCCAGGTCACTGCCTAAAAGTGTGCCCATCATAAGAGATGCTTGGCGCATGCGAAGATGCCTCCCGCCATGGACCTGTCGTTACAGACTTGCAACAATCACCGTCCACGTCCTTGTCCCTCCTCAGCGTTCAGTTCCTTGGAATGCAAGTGCAAGTATGCAGGCAGCCACCCACCTACCCACCGGCTGCAATACTATACTGACAAATTTTTGACAGCTACTTGCACTTGAAATGTAGCCTTTTAGGCTCGTGGAGGCGGAAGCTTTTCATAACCTCATGTCGGCGGCGGCCGGGTGTCCATACTCTTTCCCCAGCCACCACTATATTTCCCGGTATCGCCTCTGCCTTCCACAAGCACGGGTCCCACAACATTACCCGTGCCCTCCCCAGTGCACTTACTGGGAAGGACAGCCTAACCACAAACACGTGGACAGGTGAACGTGGCCAGGGACGGTACATAGCCAGTCCACAACTTTTTTTTGCTGACAGTTGTATTTAGCTCGGTGAAAGGACTGGCATAGAGGGAAACCGTATCTACCCTGGGTGTCATTTCTCCCAGGAAGTCCTGTAATTCAGCTTGTTGCAGAAGCAATGGCAGTCCGTCCAACATCAACTCGCACTTGTCGGTGGTGCTTTGACACACACACATCTTTCTTTTCGCATTTTATTTCTTGAATACAGAGTTGGACAATGGCCTGATCTGTAATGCTTTTTGAGAAATAACATGCATAAGCATGGCCGATCCACATTAAAACAGCAGTCACAGAGTGTCCGGAAACCTTCCCCCACAATTTTATTAGCCAGGGCAGCTTTTCGGCAGGGTTGGACGGGCCCACCAGAGAACCGGAGACTACTCCGGCGGGCCCTGGCTTCTCCTTCTGGAGAGTTCATAGTGCCGAGGTGAGGCCATGATGATGATAGAGGCCACCATCTGCTTAGTTTTCTGTTACTTGAAATGCAAGTGCAAGTATGCAGCCATCCACCCACCCACAGGCCGCAACACTAAACTGCCAGATTTCTGGGCAGCTGCTTGCACTTGAAATATGGCTTTATAAGCTCGTGGAGTCGGAAGCTGTCCACAATCTTATGGCGGCGGCGACTGGGTATCTATACTCGGTCCCCAGCCGCCATTATTTTTTCCGGTATTGTCGCCGCCTTCCACAAGCATGGGTCCCACAACATTACCCGTGCCCTCCCCAGTGGAAGGACTGCCTAACCACAAACACGTGGACAGGTGAATGTGGCCAGAGACGGTACGGAGCCAGTCCACAACTTTTTTTGCTGAGAGTTGTATTTAGCTCGGTGAAAAGACTGGCATAGAGGGGAACATCATACTGTGTGTGGGGGAATGTACTGTGGGGGCATCATACTGTGTGGGGGGAATGTACTGTGGGGACATCATACTGTGTGTGTGGGGGAATGTACTGTGGGGACACCATACTTTGTGTGGGGGGGGAATGTACTGTGGGGACATCATACTGTGTGGGGGGAATGTACTGTGGGGGCATCATACTGTGTGTGAAGGAATGTACTGTGGGGGCATCATACTGTGTGTGGGGGAATTATACAGTGTGTTGGGGGAATGTACTGTGGGGGCATCATACTGTGTATGTGTGGGAATGTACTGTGGGGGCATCATACTGTGTGTGGGGAGGAATGTACTGTGGGGAATCATACTGTCTGTGGGGGGAATGTACTGTGGGGACATCATACTGTGTGTGGGGGAATGTACTGTGGGGACATCATATTGTGTGTGGGGGGAATGTACTGTGGGGGTATCATACTGTGTGTGGGGGAATGTACTGTGGGGACATCATACTGTGTGTGGGGGAAATGTACTGTGGGAGCATCATACTGTGTGTGGGGGGGAATGTACTGTGGGGACATCATACTGTGTGTGGAGAATGTCCTGTGGGGACATCATACTTTGTGTGGGGGGATGTACTGTTTGGACATCATACTGAGTGTGGGGGAATTTACTGTGGGTTCATCATACTGTGTGTGAGAATTTACTGTGGGGACATCATGCTGTGTAGGGGCATTATAATGTGTGTGAGGGGGAATATACTGTGGGGGCATCATACTGAGTGTGTGGGGGGAATGTACTGTGGGGACATCATACTGTGTGTGGAGGAATCTATTGTGGGGACATCATACTTTATGGGGAGGAATGTACTGTGGGGGCATCATACTGTGTGTGTGAGGGAATGTACTGTGGGGGCATCATACTGTGTGTGGGGAGGAATGTACTGTGGGGCCATCATACTGTGTGTGGGGGGATGTACTGTGGGGGCATCATACTGTGTGTGTGAGGGAATGTACTGTGGGGGCATCATACTGTGTGTGTGAGGGAATGTACTGTGGGGGCATCATACTGTGTGTGGGGAGGAATGTACTGTGGGGCCATCATACTGTGTGTGGGGGGGGATGTACTGTGAGGACATCATACTGTGTGTGGGGGGGAATGTACTGTGGGGACATCATACTGTGTGTGGTGGAATGTACTGTGGAGACATCATACTTTGTCGGGGGAATGTACTGTGGGGGCATCATAATGTGTGTGTGAAGAGCTGTTTATCATCGTACAATGATTGAATAACGGGAGCAGATGATTTATAAAAAGCACTGAATTATATGGTGTGGATTTGCTGCTACTGTGTCACCCCAGGCCTGGATGCCACAAACTTGTAAGGCTGTGTCTGAGAGCAGGAGGGAGGTACTCTGGTCATGGACCATTAGCATGCAGCACCTCCTGTCCCAGGCCAGTAGGGGGAGCAGGCTGCCCCTATAAAAGCTGGTACTAAGGGCAGGGTTAGGGAGACCAGGACCCACTTCTGAAGCATCCAGAAGGGTTCCCAGAAGAGAGGGACAGGTCAGCGGCAGCTGAGGAGTCCAGGAGGCTAAGGAGGAACAGCAAGCCAGGGACAGAGGCGACGAGAGCTGGTCCTGGCTGAGAGAGAACAACATACCGGACACTGGGATCCGAGGCTGTCAGAATTGCAAGTCCTGCAGCAGATCATCTACTTGCGAGGGATTTTAGGTCCCTTGGCCTAAGAAGCCTGGAAGCTCCGCCACACAGAGGGACCGGTACAGCACAGACAAGCTATAGGTACCTAGGGCCCGAGTCGCAAGCCATACAGGCATAGTACACGGCCAGCTCAGGGACGTGGGCTATCATACCACTAAAGGGGGAGATAGTCAGCAAGGGCAGAGAGAGAACGGTAGGCCTACCCACTCACCCTGACCAGTGGAGCTCGCCCGAATGCCCTCAGACACCCAGGTCCATTCCTCCCTGTACTCCTGGTGGGTCTGTGATAAGATCTGCAGTAAAAGACCCTGGACTGCATTATTGAACTCTGTGTGATTACTGCTGCGCCTGCACCATCACCCCCAGCATCCTATTACACTGCCCTGAGGCTACACTCCTCCCATGGGGAGTTGTACTATTCCCTGCTGCACCCCCAACACCAGCCTCAGCGGTCTGCCCCGCAGCGGCGGTCCTCCCTGACCGCAATCCACAGGTGGCGTAGTCGGACTTTCAAAACCTACAAATACACTGCCACAGCATTTGGTCTGACCACCTTGAGCCACGGGACTGGGTCGCCACTACTACTCCCAGCATTGCCCTGTTGTCCGGTTCCGAGAGCCCCTCGGCCCAGGGGGCGAGTCACTACAAGTAAGGATAGACGATACAATAAGCTCTATCGTAACATGTAGCAGCGAGTCAGCGGAATGTATCAATTCTAATATTGAGCAGAATTGATTTCAGCCTGTTGATTTTTCCCTCCAGAACAGTGGAGGGCTCCTCGGGAAAATAAATTGGCCATCCCTGGTATAACGTAATACTAAAATCTCACAATTTATGAGAGAAAACTGTATTTTATAACGATGCTTCCGTGCATCAATCGAGAGAACTTCTTTTCATCAGACGACCCCTTTATCACCTATCCAAGGTGATCGGTGGTGTCCAACAGCTTAGAGCGGCACTGATGGGCAGAATGCGGCACTTTTATCACTTTTGGAATTGGGCAGCGGTGCACATGCTCAGTCTGACCTCCATTCTTGCCCTTTGGGGCTGCAGAGCGCTCTGCTTTTTCCAACAGCTCCATTGAGAATGAATGGATCAGTGGTCGGGCATCCAACCAGACGCTCCATTTTGTAACAGGGATAGAAATAGATGAGAAGATGCACTTAACTGTTTGGCCGCAGCAAGAGTGCATCGAGTGCCTGTGCTTGGTTTGAACAGTCATTCTGTGCTGACAGAGTCCCTTTAAGGCCTCAAACCTATTAGATAATTGTCAGCCCTACATTGTTTCTGGGCAGACAGTTACACAAGATTATGTCCCATTTCATGAAGATTGGCCTTTTACACGCCTGTTTTAGTGAAGGATTAGCTGGAAAAACCTGCGGCGCTGTTAAGCCTCTCCCCAAGAAGCTCCGCAAGGCTTCAAAATTTTGCCGGTGCTGGTCAAGACTGGTGGACACATGGGAAAAGTCAAATTTTGGCAAAGTTGAACAATCTGCATTGTGTGTAATATTTTATGATACAATAAATGATTAGAAAAATGCAAGTTTTATTAATGAGAAAAAAACTGAACTTTGCAGAATTTGTTGGCGACATAGAAATATGTAAAAAATATAAAAGTGTAAAAATTTTTTTACAATTTTTGATGCTTACATTAAAAACTTGAGCAATTCCCCCAAAAATCATTAGAGCCATGAAATCAATACATATACAGATGAAACCAGAAGTTTCCATCCACTATATAAAGAGACACATCTGCATGTTTTTATCAATATCTGACATGAAATCAGAATAAATCTTTCCCGTTTTAGGACAATTAGGATTACCATCATTTTTGATATTTTCCAAATGCCAGAATAATGAGAGAGAGAGAATGTTTTAAGGTATTTTTATTACTTACTGCAAAGTCTTAACATTATTCTAATCACTAATCAGTGTGTATATTTGTTCACGACACAATAGAATCCCATAATTTCTGCCTATTCACACCTTAGTATTATGTATGATCAGGTTAGAGTGTATGGCTGCTGAGCGCTAGCATTTATGGGCGCCTCCCCCTGACCTTGGCTGTTTCTGGCTCTTAGACCCTGCTGGCACGCACTGCCGTCATGTCCGTGACTGCACTGCCGGCTTGCGGGTCAAATGCCAGAAGCCGCAGAGTCACATGTATTGGGGCGGGCACAGAATGTCTCACGCCGTATACCAGCCAGAACACATACCGGAAAGTCAGGTGACACACTTTTTCTCTCCGGCTCGGTTCATGATTGGATTAGGCTCCCTATATAACATCTGGCGTTCCCCTCCCTGGCACGACCCCTGAGGAAGTGTTGATGAAACGCGCGTCGGGGTGGAGGGACGCGTGCTTACCCTGCCTAGAAGCTGCCATTCTAACCAGGTATTTCTTTCTCATGATGTGTTGAGCTGTTTTGTCTATTTGTGGACAGTGCCACTATTACACTATAGTTATTCTATGGGACCGTACCCAGCCTCTTTTATGTACCCAGTCTCCCCTGATAGATATACTAACATTATTAACTGCTATATGCATTAGTTTCTTTGAGGCTGGAAACAATACGTTATATTTATCTAAGCACTTTGCACTTTTTTTCTGGACAGTCGACTCTATATCATCATATGCACTGCCGCTTTACATTTTATAGGCGTATCTCAAACTCATCAGTGATAGTCTAGTGACCGTTATAATAGCATATGTATTTCTTTCTTTCTATTTTTGCCACATGAGCGGTTATTCAGGTTGAAATGTTTTGCAATGCATTTGTATAGTCACATTATTTCAGTAATGGGGTAATATATGGTTATTACTCTTGCTGCGCAGATATAGAATCATAGAATCATAGAATGGTAGAGTTGGAAGGGACCTCCTGGGTCATCTGGTTCAACCCCCTGCTCAAAGCAGGATTCACTAGATCATCTCAGACAGATGTCTGTCCAGCCTCTGTTTGAAGACGTCCATTGAAGGGGAACTCACCACCTCTCGTGGCAGCCTGTTCCACTCATTAATCACCCTAACTGTCAAAAAGTTTTTTCTAATATCTAATCTGTGTCTCCTCCCATTTAGTTTCATCCCATTGCTTCTAGTCTTTCCTTGTGCAAATGAGAATAAAGATGATCCTTCTACAATGTGACAGCCCTTGACATATTTGTAGACAGCTATTAAGTCTCCTCTCAGTCTTCTTTTTTGCAAGCTAAACATTCCCAAATCCTGCAACCGTTCCTCATAGGACATGGTTTGCAGACCAGTCACCATTCTGGTCGCTCTTCTCTGAACTTGCTCCAGTTTGTCTATGTCTTTTTTAAAATGTGGTGCCCAAAACTGTACACAGTATTCCAGATGAGGTCTGACCAAAGAGGAGTAAAGACCGATAATGACTTCACGTGATCTAGACTGTATGCTTCTGTTAATACATCCCAGAATTGTATTTGCCTTTTTTGCTGCTGCATCACACTGTTGACTCATGTTCAGTCTATGATCTATTAGTATACCTAAGTCTTTTTCACATGTACTGTTGCTTAGCTCTATTCCTCCCATTCTGTATATGCTTTTTTCATTTTTATTGCCCAGATGTAGTACTTTGCAGTTTTCCCTGTTAAAAACCATTCTGTTGGTTGCTGCCCACTGCTCCAGTTTATTTAAGTCTTTTTGAATCCTCTCTCTCTCTTCTCTAGTATTAGCTATCCCTCCTAGCTTTGTGTCATCAGCAAATTTAATCAGTTTACCCTCAATTCCTTCAGGAATAGGGTACAGCATTTGTTTGTCCCTCACATTTGAGGCTCCTGGTATTTTAATTATTGTTATTTTATGTTCTAATAAAATTATATTGTTAATATTATTTGAAGTGTTCATGTTTTTGTTTATCCTACCAGGGTTCTGGTTATAGCAGAATCAATTTTTGATATATATAAAGTCAAAAGTTTACATACATTTCATTAGTATTTGGTACCATCACCCTTAAACTGAATGACTTGGGTCAAACTTTTGGGATATCCTTCCACAAGCTTCTCACAATAGTTGGTCGGAATTTGGACCCATTCCTCCTGGCAAAACTGGTGTAACAGATCCAGGTTTGTAGGTCGCCTTGCTCGCAGCAAGAGTGCCCATAAATTTTCAATAGGATTGCAATCAGAGCTTTGTGATGGCCACGCCAAAACATTGACTTTGTTATTCTTAAGCCACTTTGTTCCCATTTTGTCAATATGTGACACCCCAGGGGTCTGGTTGCCACAGTGATAGAGATATTACGTCTGAGAGCAGGTGGGAGGTCTCTTGGTCAGGAATCCTATGCATGCCACACCTCCTGCCCAGTCCTGGGAGGGGAAGGACTTCCCCTATATAAACCTGGGGCTGAGGCAGGGTTGGGGAGTTCAGAGGGAGAGTTCAGCCAGGAGGGCTGACAGGGAGCTGTGGCTCCGGCTGGGCCCAGCTCCTGGGCCATGCCAGAAGTAGAGACAGAGAAGAGAAGCAGCTATGGGAAGAAACAACAGGAGCTCTGTGGGAGCAGTGTTACAAGGAGTCAGGGGCTGGCAGCTGCAGAGCTCGCCCTGACTGAGAAGATTTCTTACCGGACCCGGAGTCCGAGGCTGTGGGGACTAACTCCTACCCAGCAGCAGAATCCGTCAGGCAGGGGATTTCAGGTCCTCTGGCCAAGAAACCCGAAGGCACGGTCACACGCATGGGACCAGCACCGCCGTCGTGGAGCGGAAGCTACTAGAAGGCCCCAAGTCACCGGCCATACGGGTGAGCACCAGACGGTACACTCAGGGACGTGGGCTACTTATACCCGCCTCTAGCAAGGTAGCCAGAAGAGTACAGTTAGTTTGGGAGGCCTACAACTCCGCCTGGTCGGGGGAGATCCCATCTGCTCAAGGACTGATCAGGCCCCAATCGCTAGCCAGTACTCCGGGAGGGTCTATCTTTGTCTCCAGTAAAGACCCTGAACTACACCGTACCGTCTCCGAGTGGTTCCTGCTACCCCCATCATCCACGTCGGCTGCCCTGAGGCCATACCCCTCCCGTTGGGGGTTATACTATCACGCTGCACAATCCTACCACCGGCCTCAGCGGTCTGCCCTGCAGCAGCAGCTCCTTAGCTGTACTCAACGGGTGGCGTAGTCGTCCAACATCTACCGCTGATACAGCGCCACTTAGTCTGACTCCCTGGGCACGGACCGGGTCACCGCCACGAGACTACAACCCTCAACAGATCCGGCTCCGGGTAAGCTCCCGCGTGCGCAACGCTGCGCGACACCGGCCCAGGGGTGCGTCAACTTTTGGCGGAGTCGGCAGGATCTCGTGCCCGCAACCACCGGGTACTGCGTGCCTGAAAAAGACTGTTCAAACTTACCAGTGGTGAAGATTCCCGCCATCCGGCGCCATCTTCTGTCTTCTTCCCGCCATCCGCGAAGTTTTCCCGCCATCCGGCGCCATCTTCTGCCTTCTTCCCGCCATCCGTGGAGTTTTCCCGCCGTTGGACGCCATCTTGAAGACGCCGCGCGGGAAGAAGAGGGGCGTGGACTCCGAAAGCGCGCGAGAACTGAAGCCCCGCCTCACGTCCGGACGTTGCGTAAGGTCCTGGAAGGAGCCCAGCAGACGCCGACGTCACAGGAGCGCGACGGAAGGTCCTCAACCCTGACGATCCACTGCGGAGCCGCGGCCTACGGAAGAGGATCATCGCAAGGTAGGCCACGGTCCACTAGGGGGGAGAAGGATGTCGGATACGGAGGAGAGCTTCACCGCTTCAACCCCCGCCAGCGCCACCGCTGTTGCGGTCATGCCTTTCACCATGCCCTATATCCCGGGGGCAGCCTGGCTACCCCAGTACTCAGGGGAGTCACATACCCTGCATGACTTTAGAGAAAAGCTGGATAGCCTCTTCCAGGTGTATCCCCTCACAGAGGAGCAAAACGTGAGCATCCTGGTGGCCCAATTAACCGGGGCAGCCCAAAGGGAGGTAAAGTCCTGGCCACCTGGGAGGAGGACTGTCGCAGAGATACTAACCCAGCTAACCGAGGAGGAGCTGCAGTACTACCAATACGAGGAAAGCCAAGAGGACCCGGACGGGTCTGAGGACTACCCTCAGGAGGGAGCACAAAGAGGACATAGCTACTGAAGGGAAGTAGCGTGAATAAAGAGCTGTAAATAGTTACCCGTAAGGGTACAAGGACTGCTGCTAACTAAAATATGGTCCCCGTTGGGATTAGTGAATTGTTCCCCATGTGCCCCTATCTTAAACCAGGCTGAGGACTGTGAGCAGCCATTCCTTATCCCCACTGGCCGAGGACTGAGAGCGGCCATATCCTGTAAATAATTATGTGTTTCTAGTAATTTATGGGAGTCTTTGGTGGATTTACCGGGAATCCTTTGTACATGGTTGGAGCGTAACCCAGGAATGGACTAAAGACTGTTAAGGACTCGGGGCAGGACAGACCCCTACCTGGTTACGTCTCCCTGTTTTGGTGAAATGGACACCTTGCTTTTCTTCAAAAACTGCACCCGGTTGCGGACACGCCGTGACCATCTTTATGTGTTTTTCTTATTGTATTATTATTGTTTATACCTTGTTATGTTTTTCTAAAAATATGTTTAGTCCCGGAGTACTAAATTTCACTAGGGGGGAATGTGACACCCCAGGGGTCTGGTTGCCACAGTGATAGAGATATTACGTCTGAGAGCAGGTGGGAGGTCTCTTGTTCAGGAATCCTATGCATGCCACACCTCCTGCCCAGTCCTGGGAGGGGAAGGACTTCCCCTATATAAACCTGGGGCTGAGGCAGGGTTGGGGAGTTCAGAGGGAGAGTTCAGCCAGGAGGGCTGACAGGGAGCTGTGGCTCCGGCTGGGCCCAGCTCCTGGGCAATGCCAGAAGAAGAGACAGAGAAGAGAAGCAGCTATGGGAAGAAACAACAGGAGCTCTGTGGGAGCAGTGTTACAAGGAGTCAGGGGCTGGCAGCTGCAGAGCTCGCCCTGACTGAGAAGATTTCTTACCGGACCCGGAGTCCGAGGCTGTGGGGACTAACTCCTACCCAGCAGCAGAATCCGTCAGGCTGGGGATTTCAGGTCCTCTGGCCAAGAAACCCGAAGGCACGGTCACACGCATGGGACCAGCACCGCCGTCGTGGAGCGGAAGCTACTAGAAGGCCCCGAGTCACCGGCCATACGGGTGAGCACCACACGGTACACTCAGGGACGTGGGCTACTTATACCCGCCTCTAGCAAGGTAGCCAGAAGAGTACAGTTAGTTTGGGAGGCCTACAACTCCGCCTGGTCAGGGGAGATCCCATCTGCTCAAGGACTGACCAGGCCCCAATCGCTAGCCAGTACTCCGGGAGGGTCTATCTTTGTCTCCAGTAAAGACCCTGAACTACACCGTACCGTCTCCGAGTGGTTCCTGCTACCCCCATCATCCACGTCGGCTGCCCTGAGGCCATACCCCTCCCGTTGGGGGTTATACTATCACGCTGCACAATCCTACCACCGGCCTCAGCGGTCTGCCCTGCAGCAGCAGCTCCTTAGCTGTACTCAATGGGTGGCATAGTCGTCCAACATCTACCGCTGATACAGCGCCACTTAGTCTGACTCCCTGGGCACGGACCGGGTCACCGCCACGAGACTACAACCCTCAACAGATCCGGCTCCGGGTAAGCTCTCACGTGCGCAACGCTGCGCGACACCGGCCCAGGGGTGCGTCAAATATGCTTCGGGTCATTGTCCATTTGGAATACCCATTTCCGCCCAAGCTTTAACTTCCTGGCTGATGTCTTGAGATGTTGCTTCAGTATTGCCACATAATCTTCTTTTCTCATGGTGTCATCTATTTAGTGAAGTGAACCAGTCCCTCCTGCAGCAAATCAACCCCAGATCATGATGCTGCCACCCCCATGTTTCACAGTTGGGATGGTGTTCTTTGGCTTCCAAGCTTCTCCCTTTTTCCTCCAAACGTAGCGATGGTCATTATGCCAAAAAAGTTCAATTTTAGTTTCATCAGACCACAGACATGTCTCCAAAAATTAAGGTCTTTGTTCCTGTGTGCATTTGCAAACATTAATTTGGCTTTTTTATGTTTCTTTTGGAGTAATGGCTTCTTCCTGGCAGAGTGGCCTTTCAGCCCATGTTAATACAGTACTCGTTTCACTGTGGTTATTGACACAATCTTACCAGCTTCCGCCATCATCTTCACAAGGTCTCTTGCTTTTGTCCTTGGGTTGATATGCACATGTCGGACCAAAGCACGTTCATCTCTGGGACACAGAACCCGTCTCCTTCCTGAGCGATAAGATGGCAGTACATTCCCATCTTGTTTGTACTTGCGTATAATTGTTTGTACAGATGAACGAGGCACCGTCAGGTATCTTGAAATTGTATCTAAGGATGAGTCAGACTTGTGCAAGTCCACAATTCTCTTCCTGATATCTTCGCTGATTTCTTTAGACTTTCCCATGATACTACAGAAATAAGCAGTGTGTTTCAGGTGTGCATTAAAATACATCTACACGTGTGTCTCTAATTAACTCAGATGTTGCCAAAAAAACTATTAGAAGCTTCCAAACACATTACATCATCATATGGGCAGTCCAGAATTGTTTAAAGGCATAGTAATCTTAGTGTGTGTAAACTTTTGACTTTGCAGTAAGTAATAAAAATGACTTAAACATTCTCTCTCTCTCTCATTATTCTGGCATTTGGCAAATTTTAAAAATTATGGTAATCCTAATTGACCTAAAACGGGAAAGGTTTATTCTGATTTCATGTCAGATATTGAGAAAAACATGCAGATGTGTCTTTTTATATAGTGTATGTAAACTTCTGGTTTCAACTGTGTGTGTGTGTGTATGTATATATGTATATATTACACATACAGTTATGGCCGAAAGTGTTCACTCCCTTGAAATTGTTTCAGAAAATGAAGTATTTCTCCCAATTATTGCAGTTACATCTGTTTTGCTATACACACTTTATTTTCTTTGTGTGTATTGCAACAACACAAAAAAAGCAGAAAAAAAGGCAAATTGGACATAATTTCACACACAGCCCCAAAAATGGTCTGAAGAAAATTGTTGGCACCCTCAACTTTAATATTTGGTTGCTCACCCTTTGGAATAAAATAACTGCAATCAATCGCTTCCTATAACCATCAACAAGCTTCTTACACCTCTCAGCTGGAATTTTGACCACTCTTCTTTTGTAAACTGCTCCATGTCTCTCATAGTTGCTGCTACTTCATACCTCTCCAGCGCTATGTTTCCATCCATTTCTGCGGGCTTCTTGAAGTATGTTTTGGGTCATTCTCCTGGAAGAACCATGACCTAGGACGCAAACCCAGCTTTCTGACACTGGGCACTACATTGCGACCCAAAATCCGTTGGTAATCTTCAGATTTCATGATGCCTTGCACACAGTCAAGGCACCCAGTGCATGAGGCAGCAAAACAACCACAAAACGTCTTTGAACTTACACCATATTTGACTGTAGGTAGTGTGTTCTTTTCTTTGTAGGCATTATTCCATTTTCCGTAAACAGTAGAATGATGTGCTTTACCAAAAAGCTCTGTCTTGGTCTCATTTGTCGAAAAGATGCGTTCCCAGAAGGATTTTGGCTTGCATACATTTTGGCACACTTCAGTGTAGCTTTTTATGTCTCTGTGTCAGCAGTGGGGTTCTCTTGGGTCTCCTGCCTTAGCGCTTATTTGCGCTAACACTGATGCACCCTGAGCTTGCAGGACAACTTTGAATTTCTTTGGAACTTGATTGGCACTGCTTATCCATCATCCGGACTATCCTGCGTTGCAACCTTTCATCAATTTTTCTCTTCCATCCACGTCCAGGGAGATTAGCTACAGTGCCATGACTTGTAAGCTTCTTAATTATGTTTCGCACCGTGGACAAAGGGACATCAAGATCTCTGGAGATGGAATTGTAACTTTGAGATTGTTGATATTTTTCAACAATTTTGGTTCTCAAGTACTCAGACAGTTCTCTTCTCTTTCTGTTCTCCATACTTAGTGTGGCACACACAGACACAATGCAAAGATTGAGTCAACTTCTCCACTTTTTATCTGGTTTCAGGTGTGATTTTCATATTGCTCACACCTGTTACTTGCCACAGGTTAGTTTGAATGAGCATCACATGCTTGAAACAAAGTTGTTCACCCACAATTTTGGAAAGGTGCTATCAATTTTGTCCTGCCCATTTTTGGGGTTTTGTATGAAATGATGTCCAATTTGCCTTTTTTCCTTTTGTTTGTTTTTTTCTTTTGTTCCAATACACACAAAGAATATTAAACATGTGTATAACAAAACATGTGTAATTGCAATAATTTTCTGGGAGAAATACTTCACTTTCTGGAACAATTTCAAGATTGCCAACACTTTCGGCCGTGGCCATATATAGTAGCTGAGTACAGGCGGCTGCTGGGGCCCCTGATACCATTACTATGTGGCCCTTACACCTGATATACAGTGGTGGCCAAAAGTATTGGCACCCCTGCAATTCTGTCAGATAATACTCAGTTTCTTCCTGAAAATGATTGCAATCACAAATTCTTTGGTATTATTAGTTTCATTTTATTTTCTTGCAAAGAAAATACACAAAAGAGAATGAAACAAAAATCAAATCAATGATCATTTCACACAAAACTCCAAAAATGGGCCAGACAAAAGTATTGGCACCCTCAGTCTAATACTTGGTTGCACAACCTTTAGCCAAAATAACTGCGAACAACCGCTTCCGGTAACCATCAATGAGTTTCTTACAATGCTCTGCTGGAATTGTAGACCATTCTTCTTTGGCAAACTGCTCCAGGTCCCTGATATTTGAAGGGTGCCTTCTCCAAACTGCCATTTTGAGATCTCTCCACAGGTGTTCTATGGGATTCAGGTCTGGACTCATTGCTGGCCACCTTAGAAGTCTCCAGTGCTTTCTCTAAAACCATTTTATAGTGCTTTTGGAAGTGTGTTTTGGGTCATTGTCCTGCTGGAAGACCCATGACCTCTGAGGGAGACCCAGGTTTCTCACACTGGGCCCTACATTATGCTGCAAACTTTGTTGGTAGTCTTCAGACTTCATAATGCCATGCACACGGTCAATCAGTCCAGTGCCAGAGGCAGCAAAGCAACCCCAAAACATCAGGGAACCTCCGCCATGTTTGACTGTAGGGACCGTGTTCTTTTCTTTGAATGTCTCTTTTTTTTCCCTGTACACTCTATGTTGATGCTTTTTCCCAAAAAGCTCTACTTTTGTCTCATCTGACCAAAGAACATTCTTCCAAAACGTTTTAGGCTTTCTCAGGTAAGTTTTGGCAAACTCCAGCCTGGCTTTTTTATGTCTCGGGGTAAGAAGTGGGGTCTTCCTGGGTATCCTACCATACAGTCCCTTTTCATTCAGACGCCGACGGATAGTACGGGTTGACACTGTTGTACCCTCGGACTGCAGGGCAGCTTGAACTTGTTTGGATGTTAGTCGAGGTTCTTTATCCACCATCCGCACAATCTTGCGTTGAAATCTCTTGTCAATTTTTCTTTTCCGTCCACATCTAGATAGGTTAGCCACAGTGCCATGGGCTTTACACTTCTTGATGACACTGCGCACGGAAGACACAGGAACATTCAGGTCTTTGTAGATGGACTTGTAGCCTTGAGATTGCTCATGCTTCCTCACAATTTGGTTTCTCAAGTCCTCAGACAGTTCTTTTGTCTTCTTTCTTTTCTCCATGCTCAATGTGGTACACACAAGGACACAGGACAGAGGCTGAGTCAACTTTAATCTGTTAGAACCCTCCTGTTAGTTTTTGCTATCTTGTGTTTTGCGGTCACGTGACTAGCTGCCTATATATTCCAGCTCCGCCCTTCTGGCTTTGCTGGACTTCAGTGTTTTTTGCCTGTCTCTCTAGCCAGGTGCTTCGGTGCCTATCTCTGTCTAGTTTGCTTGGTCCTCTGGACCTCTAGTACTTTTTGTTCAGTTTGTATTTTTGCTCTGCAACAACTTCTGTTAGGAGGATTCCATTTTTTGTCCCAGTCCTTAGTTCTTTTAGGGACCCCTCCCTTTATTCTATAGGTCTCTGTTCAGACTAGCCGAGGACGAAGGCGGGTCTGTTCACAAGGAACAGGCTGCCCGCTACATCGTAGGGATTCAGCTTAGTCTTACTGTAGGGACAGCTTTTCCCTTTCTTTCCTTAGTTTATGTTGCAGATCATAACATAATCCATGTTAACTGGCTGCAAGTGTGATTTAGTTATTGCCAATTGTATCCAATTTGGCTTTAGGACAATTCTTTTTGTGTTTTTTCATTGAAGACAAATTAAATGAAGATAATAAGACCAAAGAATTTGTGATTGCAATCATTTTCAGGAAGAAACTGAGTATTATCTGACAGAATTGCAGGGGTGCCAATACTTTTGGCCACCACTGTATAGGAGCTGAGTACAGGCGGCTGCTGGGGCCCCTGATACCATTACTATGTGGCCCTTACACCTGATATATAGGAGCTGAGTACAGGCGGCTGCCGGGGCCCCTGATACCATTACTATGTGGCCCTTACACCTGATATATAGGAGCTGAGTACAGGCGGCTGCTGGGGCCCCTGATACCATTACTATGTGGCCCTTACACCTGATATATAAGGGCTGAGTACAGGCGGCTGCTGGTGCCCCTTATACCATTACTATGTGGCCCTTACACCTGATATATAGGAGCTGAGTACAGGCGGCTGCTGGGGCCCCTGATACCATTACTATGTGGCCCTTACACCTGATATATAGGAGCTGAGTACAGGCGGCTGCCGGGGCCCCTGATACCATTACTATGTGGCCCTTACACCTGATATATAGGAGCTGAGTACAGGCGGCTGCTGGGGCCCCTGATACCATTACTATGTGGCCCTTACACCTGATATATAGGAGCTGAGTACAGGCGGCTGCCGGGGCCCCTGATACCATTACTATGTGGCCCTTACACCTGATATATAGAAGCTGAGTACAGGCGGCTGCTGGGGCCCCTGATACCATTACTATGTGGCCCTTACACCTGATATATAGGAGCTGAGTACAGGCGGCTGCTGGGGCCCCTGATACCATTACTATGTGGCCCTTACCCCTGATATATAAGAGCTGAGTACAGGCGGCTGCTGGGGCCCCTGATACCATTACTATGTGGCCCTTACACCTGATATATAGGAGCTGAGTACAGGCGGCTGCTGGGGCCCCTGATACCATTACTATGTGGCCCTTACACCTGATATATAGGAGCTGAGTACAGGCGGCTGCCGGGGCCCCTGATACCATTACTATGTGGCCCTTACACCTGATATATAGGAGCTGAGTACAGGCGGCTGCTGGGGCCCCTGATACCATTACTATGTGGCCCTTACACCTAATATATAGGAGCTGAGTACAGGCGGCTGCCGGGGCCCCTGATACCATTACTATGTGGCCCTTACACCTGATATATAGGAGCTGAGTACAGGCGGCTGCCGGGGCCCCTGATACCATTACACTGGTGCCTTGTTATTAGGTCAATTCCATTATAAAACATTGTATCCGTCATTGTTGAGCTCTGCTGGGACTCTGTATCCCGCCTGCATTGCATAATGGGGCCCCTGAATACTCTGCACATAAGGGCCCATAGCTCTAATTATGTTGTTTGCAATAGTCGCCCTCCTGCCACCCTGTAATATCGGGTCCCTGCCTGGTGTGCCCCCTATGACTTAATGTCCCACTGTACGACAGAGGGCACATTCACTCTGTCTGGACCATTATAGTCTATGGCCACGTCAGATCATATGCCCGAATCCCGTTCAGGTAAAGGCTGCAGCCACCGCAGCCATGCTGCCTTCAGTGCCCCGCTCCTCCGCCACTGCCATTCCCCCCACCACCCAGAGCCACAGTATATATATATATTTATATATATATATATATATATATATATATATACACTACTCAAAAAATAAAGGGAACCCTTAAACAACAGAATATAACTCCAAGTAAATCAAACTTCTGTGAAATCAAACTGTCCACTTAGGAAGCAACACTGATTGACGATCAATTTCACATGCTGTTGTGCAAATGGAATAGACAATAGATGGAAATTATTGGCAATTATCAAAACACTCTCAATAAAGGAGTGGTTCTGCAGGTGGGGACCACAGACAACATCTCAGTACCAATGCTTTCTGGCTGATGTTTTGGTCACTTTTGAATGTTGGTTGTGCTTTCACACTCGTGGTAGCTTGAGATGGACTCTACAACCCACAGAAGTTGCTCAGGTAGTGCAGCTCTTCCAGGATGGCACATCAATGCGAGCTGTGGAAAGAAGGTTTGCTGTGTCTGTCAGCGTAGTGTCCAGAGGCTGGAGGCACTACCAGGAGACAGGCCAGTACACCAGGAGACGTGGAGGGAGCCGTAGGAGGGCAACAACCCAGCAGCAGGACCGCTACCTCCGCCTTTGTGCAAGGAGGAACAGGAGGATCACTGCCAAAGCCCTGCAAAATGACCTCCAGCTGACCACAAATGTGGATGTGTCTGCAAAAACGGTTAGAAACCAACTCCATAAGGGTGGTATGAGGGCCCGACGTCCACAGATGGGGGTTGTACTCACAGCCCAACACCGTGCAGGACGCTTGGCATTTGCCACAGAACACCAGGATTGGCAAAGTGGCAACTGGCGCCCTGTGCTCTTCACAGATGAAAGCAGGTTCACACTGAGCACATGTGACAGACGTGACAGAGTCTGGAGGCACCATGGAGAACGATCTGCTGCCTGCAACATCCTTCAGCATGACCGGTTTGGCAGTAGGTGAGTAATGGTGTGGGGTGGCATTTCTTTGGAGGGCCGCACAGCCCTCCATGTGCTCGCCAGAGGTAGCCTGACTGCCATTAAGTACTGAGATGAGATCCTCAGACCCCTTGTGAGACCATATGCTGGTGCGGTTGGCCCTGGGTTCCTCCTAATGCAGGACAATGCCAGACCTCATGTGGCTGGAGTGTGTCAGCAGTTCCTGCAAGATGAAGGCATTGAAGTTATGGACTGGCCCGCCCGTTCCCCAGACCTGAATCCGATTGAGCACATCTGGGACATCATGTCTTGCTCCCTGGGACCCGTTCAAGATCCGGAAGGGAGCGAAACGGCCATCGTCCTCTCTCTCACTCCCCCGCACACCCTTAGGGGTCTCCATCCTATGCCGCCAGACAACATGTACTGTTAGTACTAATAAAGGACATCTTCGGAACTTTTGTTGAGTGCTACCTTTATTTTTGCTTCTGCATTACTAGACTGTTTACTTGGACATGCACCACCATGTATCCGGGAGTTTCATTTCATTGAATGAGAGGTGTATTTAAAGCAGAGGTGGTGCCGGATTTCTTCTCTTTTATTGCTCATTTGACATGTCTTGCTCCATGCACCAATGTCACGTTGCACCACAGACTGTCCAGGAGTTGGCGGATGCTTTAGTCCAGGTCTGGCAGGAGATCCCACAGGAGACCATCTGCAACCTCATCAGGAGCATGCCCAGGCGTTGTAGGGAGGTCATACAGGCACGTGGAGGCCACACACAATACTGAGCCTCATCAGGAGCATGCCCAGGCGTTGTAGGGAGGTCATACAAGCACGTGGAGGCCACACACAATACTCAGCCTCATCAGGAGCATGCCCAGGCGTTGTAGGGAGGTCATACAGGCACGTGGAGGCCACACACAATACTCAGCCTCATCAGGAGCATGCCCAGGCATTGTAGGGAGGTCATACAGGCACGTGGAGGCCACACACAATACTCAGCCTCATCAGGAGCATGCCCAGGCGTTGTAGGGAGGTCATACAGGCACGTGGAGGCCACACACAATACTCAGCATCATCAGGAGCATGCCCAGGCGTTGTAGGGAGGTCATACAGGCACGTGGAGGCCACACACAATACTCAGCCTCATCAGGAGCATGCCCAGGCGTTGTAGGGAGGTCATACAGGCACGTGGAGGCCACACCAGGGGCGGAACTACCGCCCGTGCAGCCGGTTCATTGAACGGGGGCCCCGAGGGAGAGGGGGCCCCTTCAGCCTCCAGCAGGGCCGCCATCAGGGCATGACTGCCCTGACTCCAGTATGGGGCCCAGCCGGTAGGGGCCCCCTTGGGGGCCCCCCTCTTGTGCGTCTCTCTCCTCATGGGGCCCCCGGCCCCATGCTAAGCGCCGGGGCCGGAACATCTCAGCGCTGCGCTGCTGCGGCAGCGCTTTCATGATTCCCCTGACTTCCGGTCATGTGACGGCACCGTCACATGACCGGAAGTCAGGAGAACCTGGTGTCATCGATTTGGACGAGCGCCAGGATTCTGCAGGGATCGCATGGGGGTAAGTATAACAAGTTTTTTTTTTTTTTTTTTAAATACAATTTACTAGGAGTGGGGGGAATGGGAGGTGCACATGTGGGGGAGGGGAATGAGAGAGGTGCACATGTGGGGGAGGGGGATGAGAGGTGCACATGTGGGGGAGGGGGATGAGAGGTGTGCACATGTGGGGGAGGGGAATGAGAGAGGTGCACATGTGGGGGAGGGGGATGAGAGATGTGCACATGTGGGGGAGGGGGATGAGAGATGTGCACATGGGGGGGGATGAGAGAGGGGCACATGTGGGGGAGGGGAATGAGAGAGGTGCACATGTGGGGGAGGGGGATGAGAGAGGTGCACATGTGGGGGAGGGGAATGAGAGAGGTGCACATGTGGGGGAGGGGGATGAGAGAGGTGCACATGTGGGGGAGGGGGATGAGAGAGGTGCACATGTGGGGGAGGGGGATGAGAGAGGTGCACATGTGGGGGAGGGGGATGAGAGAGGTGCACATGTGGGGGAGGGGGATGAGAGAGGTGCACATGTGGGGGAGGGGGATGAGAGAGGTGCACATGTGGGGGAGGGGGATGAGAGAGGTGCACATGTGGGGGAGGGGGATGAGAGAGGTGCACATGTGGGGGAGGGGGAATGAGAGAGGTGCACATGTGGGGGAGGGGGGATGAGAGGTGCACATGTGGGGGAGGGGGATGAGAGGTGCACATGTGGGGGAGGGGGATGAGAGAGGTGCACATGTGGGGGAGGGGGATGAGAGAGGTGCACATGTGGGGGAGGGGGATGAGAGAGGTGCACATGTGGGGGAGGGGGATGAGAGAGGGGCACATGTGGGGGAGGGGGGTGAGAGATGTGCACATGGGGGGGTGAGAGCTGCACATGGGGGAATTGGGAGAAAATGAGCTGCACATGGGGGAATTGGGAGTAGGGGGATAATGAGCTGCACATAATGAATGTGGGGTGGGGGACAGTAAATGATAAATGATGATGGGGTGGGGAGAGCAGGACATGATATAATGAATTGGGGCAGGGGGTGCATGTAAATAATGAATGCGGGGAGCAGGAAGTATAGAGTAGGGGGCGTTGCGGATGCAGGAGTGTAACTGGTAACAAATTGGCGGAAAGAGTAGAGGTTCTAATTAAATTATATATTAAGTGCCTATTTACAGTTAATGGGGGCACCGTGGTGGATTACAATTTATATTTGGAATGGTAGGTTGTATAATAACTAACCATATATTGATGGTGGATACACGTCTGTATTCAGCTGCGTAATGTAGAAGTTGGGGAATGTGCTCTAGATAACTGTGTTATTTTATGCAGAGACGAGTCCTGGCTGGAAGACGTAATGGCGGTCTGTGCTGGATGAAGGAGAAAAGCGTAGCTGAAGGACTTCACCTAGAGACGTCACCAGTGAGTCAGTGTATTACATGTACACTTACACTATATACTATGTACCGGGCTCCTGTGTATAATGTCACTGGTGATCACTGTATTACCTGTACACTGACACTATATACAGAGCTCCTGTGTATAATGTCACTGGTGATCACTAGATTACCTGGACACTTACATTATACATACCATGTATAGAGCTCCCGTGCATAATGACACTTATGGTAATATTAGTAATGTGGTGGTAATATTAGTAATGTGGTGGTAATATGTGGTCTGGTCATGGTGTGGCAGTTTTTCCCCCTTCTGTGTGGTATTATTCGGTCACTATGTTGTGGTAATATGTGGTCTGGTCATGGTGTGGCAGTATTCCCTGTATGTGGTATTATTGGTCATTTTTAAAAAAAAATGTATATGACACATTCCCTTAAAGAAAACTAAATAAAAATATATCTAAAAAGAGTATTGGATATTTTAAGAAAATTTTAATAGGTTAGAGTAGGGCCCTGCCAGAAGAGTCTACCTTATCGTGGTGGCGGCTTTAAAAATCTTTTGGCCAAAACAAAAGCTGATGGCTATGCATGTGGCACCGTCTGGTGGCAGCGACGTGGACGAGCGCCAGGATTCTGCAGGGATCGCATGGGGGTAAGTATAACAAGTTTTATTTGTTTTAAATACAAGTAGTTAACTAGGAGTGGGGGGGATGAGAGATGCACATGGGGGGGGATGAGAGATGCACATGGGGGGGGATGAGAGATGCACATGGGGGGGATGGGAGATGCACGGGGGGGATGAGAGCTGCACATGGGGGGGGATGAGAGCTGCACATGGGGGGGATGAGAGATGCACATGGGGGGGATGGGAGATGCACGGGGGGGATGAGAGCTGCACATGGGGGGGGATGAGAGCTGCACATGGGGGGGATGAGAGCTGCACATGGGGGGGATGAGAGCTGCACATGGGGGGGCGAGAGATGCACATGGGGGGGGGTTATGTTTAGATAACTTTGTTGCCTTATGAAGCGCAGGGGGGGGGGGCCCAAAAAATTTCTTGCACAGGGGCCCACTACAGTCTGTGTCCGCCCCTGGGCCACACACAATACTCAGCCTCATCAGGAGCATGCCCAGGCGTTGTAGGGAGGTCATACAGGCACGTGGAGGCCACACACAATACTGAGACTCATTTTGACTTTTTTTAAGGATATTACATCAAAGTTGGATCAGCCTGTAGTGTGTTTTTCCACTTTAATTTTGGGGGTGACTCCAAATCCAGGCCTCCATTGGTTAATAAATTTGATTTCCATTGATGATTTTTGTGTGATTTTGTTGTCAGAACAAAGTATTCAATGAGAATATTTCATTCATTCAGATCTAGGATGTGTTATTTGATTGTTCCCTTTATTTTTTTGAGCAGTGTGTATATAAATATACCAGGATGGGGGATATTAACAGAATTGGGGGACATTACCCCTATAACAGTGTAAGCAGCAGACCCCCTCCCCCTTAACAGGGCATAATGACCACATTTTTTGCTTACATTTTTTTTCTATTTACCTACTCTAAAACCTAGGTACGTCTTATGGTCCGGTGCGTCTTATAGTCCGAAAAATTCGGTATATGCATTCAGTATATATATACTACTAGCTATTGAACCCGTTCTACGCCCGGGTGGACAGCATTTTTATTGGTATATGGTCTCCCATGCTGGTATGTGCTGCCCCCCTCCTTGTATTTGTGCTGTCCCCATCCTGTCCCCACCATCCAATCCTGGTATGCGTGGTACACCTCACCCCCAATCCTGGTATGCTTGACACCCCTCACCCCCAATCCTGGTATGCGTGGCACCCCTCACCCCCAATCCTGGTATGCGTGGCACCCCTCACGCCCTATCCTGGTATGCGTGGCACCCCTCATCCCCAATCCTGGTATACGTGGCACCCCTCATCCCTATCCTGGTATGCGTGGCACCCCTCATCCCTATCCTGGTATGTATGGTACCCCTCATCACTATCCTGGTGTGTATGGTATCCCTCATCCTGGTATGCATGGTACGCCATCCCTCATCCCGGTATGCATGGCACTCCATCCCTCATCCCCAATCCCGGTATGCGTGGCACCCCTCATCCTCAATCCCGGCATGCGTGGCACCCCTCATCCCCAATCCCTGCATGCGTGGCACCCCTCATCCCCAATCCCGGCATGCGTGGCACCCCTCATCCCCAATCCCGGCATGAGTGGCACCCCTCATCCCAATCCTTGTATGTGTGGCACCCCTCATCCCCAATCCCGGTATGCGTGGCACCCCTCATCCCCAATCCCGGTATGCATGGCACCCCTCATCCCCAATCCCGGTATGTGTGGCACCCCTCATCCCCAATCCCGGTATGCGTGGCACCCCTCATCCCCAATCCCGGTATGCGTGGCACCCCTCACCCCCAATCCCGGTATGCATGGCACCCCTCACCCCCCAATCCCGGTATGCGTGGCACCCCTCATCCCCAATCCCGGTATGCGTGGCACCCCTCATCCCCCAATACCAATATGCGTGGCAACCCTCATCCCCAATCCCAGTATGCGTGGCACCCCTCATCCCCAATCCCGGTATGCATGGCACCCCTCATCCCCAATCCCGGTATGCGTGGCACCCCTCACCCTCAATCCTGGTATGCATGGTCCCCTCACCCCCCAATCCTGGTATGCGTGTTACCCCTCACCCCCAATCCTGTTATGCGTGTTACCCCTCACCCCCCAATCCTGGTATGCGTGGCACCCCTCACTCCCCAATCCTGGTATGCGTGGCACCCCTAACCCCCCAAATCCTGGTATGCGTGGTACCCCTCACCGCCCAATCCTGGTATGTGTGGCACTCCTCACCCCCCAATCCTGGTATGTGTGGCACCCCTCACCGCCCAATGTTGGTATGCGTGGTACCCCTCACCCCCAATCGTGGTATGTGTGTTACCCCTCACCCCCCAAATCCTAGTATGCGTGGTACACCTCACCCCACAATCCTGGTATGTGTGGTACCCCTCACCCCCAATCTTGGTATGCGTGGTACCCCTCACCCCCAATCCTGGTATGTGTGGTACCCCTCACCTCCCAATCCTGGTATATGTGGTACCCCTCACCCCCCAATCCTGATATATGCATGGTCCCCTCACCCCACAATCCTGTTATGTGTGGCCCCCTCATCCCTTTCACACTGTACACACATACACAAAAAAAAACAGTTATACTCACCTTTCTTCTCTGTACTCCAGCACTGCTGCGTCCTCTTCTGCCGGAGGCCGAGGGAGAAGTGCGGCGCTGGAGCACCGCGCTGTCCGGCGCCATTTTTCTGAAGACACACTGTAAATGTGTCTTCAGTAAAATGGCGCCGGATAGCGCAATGCGCATGCGTCGATCTGACGCCTTCACTCCGCCCCCGGTCTCCAGCGAAGAGAGGCGCCGCGACAACGCTCCTCCCGGTCAGGTAAGTATGTAAGTATGGCGCCGGAGATCGCGGTATGCGTTCGGTGTCTACGCATCCCGCGATCTCCGGCGCCATACACCTCCTCTTACCTGTAACGGCTGGATGCCTGCTTCTCTCTGGAGCCAGGCTGCGCATCACACATGCGCAGTCTATCGAAGCTTCAGACAGAGACACGCATGCCGCCTTATATATACTATGGTAGATCGGCCCACTCAGTTGCACACAGAAGTAGCCACCGGAGCACTGTCTCCTTAAGTCTCTCACTGGTTTATTTGTAGATGCTGCATAAGCCAGTGAAGAGTTAGCAAAAATAAATACGTGCTTTCTGACCTAAGGAAAAACAAAACATAACATACAGCCGTGTTACTGTGGGGATCTGCCCGCTCAGGAGAACAACCATCCACTAGTTCAGCTTTTCCTTCTCAGGACACAAAGCGCTGGAGTTCCTCTCTACAGCCCTACTGAACACTGAATGCCTTAGAAGGCCGTCTATATATATCCTAGTCCTCACCCAGGGGTGGAGATATGATGAATGACCTCCCAACCCGTTCTATGGTCGTTCACAAAAACCCAGCCCTTAAAATGGCCGATTAATCCCTCTCAACACATAGTGTGCTGGTGTAAAACTTATGGGTTTCAAATCACTGAAGCTAATAGCCTCAGTGAAACATACCTCCCCTCCAGCACTTTGCCAGTGACTTTGTCACCATGTATATATAATCAGCATACTGTATATATATTATAAGCATACTGTATATATCCTTTTAAAAGCAGAAGTGTTAATAAATTATTTTTATCAGTTAACAAAATGCAGAGTAAAGTTTGATGGATGAACCAAGATCTCAGTAATAATAATTGTATTTTTTTATTAATAATAGGATAGAAGGGAGGGACAAAACCAGGAACAGAATCAGTAGGCAAACTTATAATCAGGAAAACAGCCGGGGTCAGATACCAGGTGATCAGTAACCGCCACGTCTGCGAGCAGTATGAATACCGCGGAGCCTGGTGACAGAGGTGATACTGAGATTGTCCCGGCAGAGATGTAACAGTCGGAAGGCCACCGGTAGATGGTGAAGGTCCTTCTGTACAGCTCCAGCAGTGATGGTGGATCTGCTGGACTTCAGGGCGCTGGATGCGGAGGTTTACCGTCTTTTAGATGTCTCTAGGGGAACGGTGACAACACGCAAATACGCGAGCAGCCCTGGATAATCCACGCCGGCAGGATGATAGGATCCGGCGGAAGATGGAACCTATGAGAAGAGAAGGAAATATAATGTAAGTGATGGGACTCCATATGACATGATACTACTGTGCGGTCACTGTGGCCGGACGGCAGAGGAATCTCATCACACAGAGGTCAGGGATCATCGTCAGCCATCATACATGTGACAATCCCATCTCCGACAGATGACATCTGCTCCACATGAATTATTCTCACTGACGACATCACACAACATGGAGATGACTCTCACACTTACCTCGTCTCTTTTTCCCCTTTTTCCCATTTTCTGATTTTTCGTCATCAGCTTGAAATTCTGATCAGAAAAAAGAAAAAACAACAACTCACTAAAGACATATTGTTATGGGGTCTGCATTGTATCGCTCCTGTATATAGTATATAGATTGTTCTAGTCCTTTCCCCTATAGTCCTGATAATCTGGTATTACACAATAGGGCAGAATAAGTCCTATATACCGGACATGACCTCATATGAGGGGCATTAGATGTGTCACTAATATGGAGCAGTGAGCGCCCTGTGTGCCGCCATGTGGTGCATCCCTAATGAGCGATATTCTACTATAGGAGACGATGTCTCATTATGATGACGGAGGTTACTGGATGCAACAATGTATCACAGAATCCATGATAATACTGTACAAAGTTACAGAAATGGAGACACAGTATGGGCCCATGGGCAAAGTAATTGGGATCCATGGAACATAGATAACATAGGAGACCTATTACAGAAAAACCATGTGGAAATATTTCACCGTTGATGATAACATTCACATTGTTTGTGCTATAGACATGTACATACCTGACAATGGGGACGAGGACGGCAAGCTGGTTATAGCATCGTCTCTAGCAGATTCAGGAGAAGATCCTTTCTGCCTGTTAGGAAGAAGAAAAACGTGTCAATCACAAGTAAATTCAGTATAAAAGGGATTGTCTCACTAGAAGAACCCCGACTATAAGGCCTAATAGGACATATGAAAGTCATAGTGGGGAAGGTCTCCTGCTCAAAACTACCTTCTATGGAGCAGAGCGGAAAACAACTACCAATAATGGCCAGCATGTAATACTACATCTGTCCCACAATGTGGGCAATACTACCAATGCCTGACCGGCAGCAATTATGGGCTGTTATCTCCAGCGGATTCTGAAGCCAAAAGCGCAATGACCGCTGATCATGTGGCGGTGGATGCTGCATTCGATATGATGGTATTTATGTCCTATATTTGGTGTTGTGCACATATATTAGTCTGGAGCTCCCAGTAATGACTCCACAATCTACTCACATTTCTGAGATGTTTCTGCTGGATGCCGGGGTACACTCTGGAGGGGACTTGATAACGGTGGTACAGAGCTAAATAAGGACAAAAATAAGATATGAAATTCTATTTTTTACTTTTAGAGGTCTTTTTATGTATTCTGGATTTATTGATCACTTACTTTAGAAAGCCTTTTAGAGGATGTTGTAAAATTTTGGAAGAAAAGGCTCTCATTATCCTCACTTGTGTCCTCCTCCTCTGAGACAATAGGCTTGTCTGTATCAGCGTGATCTACAATACATAGGTAATGAAGTGTTATTAGTGGTTGTCAGTATAACACAGTCACCATTTATCACTACTATTAATGGGAACCGATTGTCACATATTATGGAAGATGAGACAAACAGCCGCTTAGTCTAGATGATGTCTTCTACTTACTGATAAATAAGCTGGTGTCCATATCTGACACAAGCCGAGGAATGTACTCTGGCTTCTGACTTAGAAGGTTTTCAAATTCTAAGTCACTCAGGAATGGATAACTCTTGATCTCAAATGCTCCTCCTGGAAAAAGAAAAACAAAAGTGATGCGGACATTGCTAGAGGCTGCTCCATATCTGAACAGTATATCTTAAGTAATGACAAAACCGAAGGAAACAAACTAAAAGTTATATTATGGAGAACTAGAAATAGGCAAGCAGATAGAGGAGTGCTGATCCTCATGGACAGGAGCGATGAGTCCTCGTTGTAAAAAGTGAATATTAATACTAATACAGTATATCAGTTACCTGTCCCAAGTCTTTGTGCAGGATTTGTTCTGAGCAGGTCATTAATGAGGTCCTGAGCATCGGGGGGAGGAGAGCGATCCCAATCCCAAATTATGTCTCCTGTTATATAGAAAATTACAGAAAATAAAACCTCTGTTTTGGCCTGTAAGATAAAGTAGAGGAAATAACTAAATTCATGTAACCAGTCAAAGCAATGATCGGATTATTCTACTTACCAGTGACAATATTTTTATAGAGCTCAGATAGGGAATCCCCATGAAATGGTACATATCCCACCAGAAACTCATGCAGGATGATCCCCATTGACCACCAGTCCGCAGGTCTTCCATAGCCTTTCTTCAGGATGATTTCTGGGGCCATGTAGAGCGGGGTGCCACAGTCCTGGAAACCAACAGAAGATAAAGATAAGAATCGATGAAATGATTATTATGACAAGTTCTCTACATAAAAAGCCAATGACAGAAGATAAAATATCAGTGGAAAAGTTCTCTAGAAATGAAGAACGTAGAGAAGAGACAATAGTGTGATGAGATTTGTAAAGAACCATCTAAGTTCCTGTAAGTGATGCCAACCTCATGGTCCTGGAACTCTCTGGCGATGTCCTCCAATGATTCCTTGTGGGTGTTGGTTTCTGGTATCATGACACCAACTTTTGAAATCCCAAAATCGGCGACTTTAATGTGTCCAGCCGGTGTAATCAGGAGGCTGTGAAAGAGAAGATGGTTTTAGTCTCACAGGCTGTGTGGTAATAAATAACTTTCCCCCTTTATTATACTACAGGGGGCACTTACTTCTCTGGTTTCAGGTCTCTATGCAACACACCATAGCTGTGCAGGTATTCCACAGCAAGTATCGCTTCTGCAAAATACAGGCGGGCCAAGGGGACAGATAAAGGACCCTTGGTGCTTAGGAGGATCCCACAGTCTCCACCTATAGAAGAAAGGAAATATGAGCGGTGAGGGGTTTATACAGCAGATCACCACGATGGATCATGAGAAGTGAGCGGAGACATTGGGGCAGGAGAGAATATATACAGATATAATGTATAGAGCACAGAATATTAGTCTGAGGTCATGGTGAGATGTCGTCCATGTCACTAATAGAGTGATGTCTCATCTCGTCTACAGCTGGCGATACTGACGTGCTCAGTGCGGACATACAGGGAGATCACACACATCAATGACTTTCCATAATATCTATAGTAAATGCTCTGCGGGGATGTAACCGTCCACAGGGACAAGTCCTAATGATATGAGCGGTGATAAGATGTCAGCAGACATGGGCTGAATATAATACATGTACATGTCCTACCTCCTACATACTCCATGACCATACACAGGTGAGATCTAGTAGGGAAGGAGCAGAGCATGGAGGTCACAAAGGGACAGTCAGCGAATGTCAGGATGTCCCTCTCCAGATAGGCCCCTTCCACATGTTTTGGAGTATCCAGGTCCCGCTTGGAAATTTTCTTCATAGCGAAGATCTTCTGTGAGTCTTTATGGTGAACTAAGTGGACGGACCTGGAGAGAAGAAGAAACCATGGTTTATAGTGAATCCTTATTAACAGTCCTTCTATAGAAGTCATTATATGATCTTCTGTTCTAATGTTTAATACCAGAAGTCCGACCATTACTAGAAATCCACATCTAGAAATACATGAGATAATACTACATAGACCATCTATGGGAGGGTCTGCACAATACCACGTCTGCCAGACCCTCACCCAGGTCAAATTATCATCTATGGGAAGTCTGCACAATGCCACGTCTGCCAGACCCTCACCCAGGTCACATTATTACCTGTGGGAAGTCTGCACAATGCCACGTCTGCCGGACACTCACTCAGGTCACATTATCACCTGTGGGAGGTCTGCACAATGCCAAGTCTGCCAGACCCTCACCCAGGTTACATTATCACCTGTGGGAGGTCTGCAAAATGCCACATCTTCCACACCCTCACCCAGGTCACATTGTCACCTATGGATGTCTGCACAATGCTACGCCTGCCATACCCTCACCTAGGTCACATTATCACCTATGGGAAGTCTGCACAATGCCACGTCTGCCGGACCCTCACCCAGGTCACATTATCACCTTTCACCTCAGATCATGTCCCTATGATAACACTGAATGGCAGAGCACAGAGGCTGAAGCATTGTCATAGGGAACCCTGAGAAATGTGGCTTATGCCAACTGAAATCTCACCCAAAAGATCCGCTGCTGATCAGCTTAGATGTTTCGTAGTCGCTCATACGCGGCTTTCTCGCCGGGATCAATGATTCCATCAAGTCCTAGAAAAGAAGAAGAAGAAGAAATGATATTAAGATCTAGAACAGACCTGGGCAAACTGCGGCCCGCGGGCCACATCCGGCCCTTTGACAGCTTCTGTGTGGCCCGCTGACACAGTCAGCCAGACGCAGGAGAAAGCCTGAGCTATTATCTTACTCAGACTCAGCATTCTGATTGTAGCTCCGCCCCCCTGTGGATGCCATCTTCTCATTGGTGGATGTGGGGATGCTCAGTTCCTTGCTTGCAGAGCAGAGCTACTGTAATGTCTTCAGGTCAGGAGTGTTCAAGAAGAGGGAAACTTGGACTACTACACCCATCTGCTGCACATAGTGGGCAAGTGACATCTAAGTTGAGCCCCATGGTATAAAATAACAGCTAGGAGTTGACATTGTGTCTACTGTGCTGATCAGTTCACAGCACAGCACTGCCTCCTTTCTCAGACCGCAGTTTACACTCAGTGAGAGCAGCTAATTATCTGCAGCTTACTGAGTCTTCCCCTGGCAGCTCAGACTGATCGGAGAGAACATTTGTATTCCTAGTGAATGACTCCAACAGTGAAGTGCCCCTCCTCACCTGGGATATTCTATGTGCTCCCCAAACTGCACCCCACATACTCTGCTGCCTCTCCACCTTTGAGTGAGGGTTAACCCTTACCTCACCCTTTACACTGAGCTTTTGAGTTATTGCGCTGTGTTCTATGTCCTGTGCAGGTGAGGTAAGTGTTAAGCTCCTCACAATGCTCCCTGCTGTGATCTGTGACTTATCACAGCCATAGACTTTAATAAAGATCCCCCCCACCTGCCTGTTACCTCCTGCCCCACATGTGATGTGGATCTATGCATGTGGAACAGGGGTGGGCAAACAACTTTTTTTTTCCACATGCTCCCAATTTATGTATTGATTGATCAATTGCCAATGCTTGCTATGATAAACTTTATTGTAGCAAGTATTATCAGGGTGTGTTCACACAACTGTATTTTCGGTCCTAGTGCTTTTCGTGAAAAAAATAAAATAAACCTGACTTCACACGGACAGGACTAGTAGCAATGCTTTGCAATTGAGCTATTCAGATTACAGTTTAAGTCCATGGCCCCACTATCAGTATTTGGCAGAATTTTTTTCTCAGGAGTGGGAGCCAAAACCAGGTGAGGAACAATCAGAGAATAATAGAAGATATAATAGAAACAAGTCACCAGTTCTGCATTTATCACCCACTCCTGAGAACAAATACTGACTGAATACTGATAGTGGGGCCGTGGCCTAACACAGACCAAATATCCGTGTGAAAAAGATCACAGCACACACCAGTTTCTTCTGTGTATCGGATAACACTCACTTATTGAAGTCAGAGTTTGCAAAAAAAAAATTGAATCACATATTAATCATCTGTATGGCATCTGATTTTTACAGATACATTTCGATTACAATCATACGAAACTGTATTTGTTTTTGTACATTTTATTCACTTCTGATATATAAAAATGGATCACAATACAGATGATAAAAATAGTCTGCCTTTCTGGATGACAATCATGACATCGCTCGTGTAAACGTAATCATATAATCACCTTCTTTTTATAAAGCGATAAAATTAATATTGAGCAGAATTAAAGGGGCGGCCTAAAACAGAAGGTAAATTTCATACTAAATGTCTATTTAATTCAATCCAATCACTTATCTAGTACAGTTCAATTAAAAATTCCCTACCATTTCCTCTCTACTCTAACTTCTTGTTTGTTTTTTCTCATCCAATGATGTTTTGTTGAGAATTCCAGTGCATTTTGGGATACTCACATGGGACGTCATCAAGGGGAAAAGGATGCAATCACTGACGCTGCTTTCCTCACATTTAAACGAAGCACCATCAGTGACCTCTGTTTCGGAGTCTGGGTTAGTCCCTGCTTGCTGCGTGGTGTCCTTACAATTTCCACTGACAGCGCACTCTCTTGCTGGCTCATCACTTCTCTTTAGAGCCAGCAAGGGAGTGCACTGTCACTGTTCATTCAAAGGAATATAGTGCCGGGAGCTCATACTGTCCATAGGTCATAATTTATAACCGATGCATTATCAGTAGAGCAGGGACTAGCCCAACCTCTGAAACAGACATAATTGATGCCACTTCATTTCATGGAGGGGACAGAAGCTGCGGAAGTGACCACAGCTTCTACCACCTTATGACGTCCTGTGTGAGTATTCCAAACAAAATGCCATTGGAGGTTAAAAAAAAAAGACTGGAAGTCAGACTGGAGAGGGTATATTAGGGAATTTTCAATTGAAGTATATAAAAAAAGGAGATTAGAAAATTACATTATTTAGATAAATGTTTAGTATGAAATTCACCTTTGGTTTCAGACCACCCCTTTAAGTTCAGCCAACTGGTTCGGCCCTCAAAAGCAGTGCCAGTTTCTCATGTGGCCCCTTGGGAAAATTAATTGCCCACCCCTGATCTAGAAGCTGCTGGAGAAAATCTCCAGATGCAGAAACGTCTCCTCCTATATTATGTCCCAGCTGATGTCACTGATCCGATAGGTGAGCAGAAACCTGCTGACGGATTCCCTATAATATAAACGCTATTATCTAATGCAATAGTGTCATCTCCTCTAATAATAGAGGTGCCCCCTGGTTATATGGGGGATAATACTGGACGGGTCATTCACACCCCGTGATCTGGTGATACACAGACATCTCCCTCTATAATACTTACACCGGCAGGTTCTTGGATCTCCGGGATCTCTAAGATTACACTGTCAGGATCCAACAGCTCAGTTGTTTCTAAAATAGTGATAAAATGATGAAGAAATAAAATGTATTAGAGGATATTAATCCTACAGACATAATACAACAATATAATGGAGAAATGACTATTCTGTATGGAGGACTATGTGGGGCCCATTATTCTGTATGGAGGGCTATGTGGGGCCCCTTATTCTGTATGGAGGACTATGTGGGGCCCATTATTCTGTATGGAGGACTATGTGGGGCCATTATTCTGTATGGAGGACTATGTGGGGCCCATTATATTGTATGGAGGACTATGTGGGGCCCATTATTCTGTATGGAGGGCTATGTGGTGCCCATTATTCTGTATGGAGGGCTATGTGGGGCCCATTATACTGTATGGAGGACTATGTGGGGCCAATTATACTGTATAGAGGACTATGTGGGGCCCATTATTCTGAATGGAGGGCTATGTGGTGCCCATTATACTGTATGGAGGGCTATGTGGGGCCCATTATTCTGTATGGAGCACTATGTTGAGCCCATTATTCTGTATGGAGGGCTATGTGGTGCCCATAGTACTGTATGGAGGGCTATGTGGGGCCCATTATTCTGTATGAAGGACTATGTGGGGCCCATTATACTGTATTGAGGACTATGTGGGGCCCATTATAATGCATGGAGGACGGACTATGTGGTCCCATTATACTGTATGGAGGACTATGTGGGGCCCATTATACTGTATGGAAGACTATGTGGGGCCATTATACTGTATAGAAGACTATGTGGTCCCATTATACTGTATGGAGGACTATGTGGGGCCATTATACTGTATGGAGCACTATGTGGAGCCCATTATTCTGTATGGAGGACTATGTGGTGCCCATTATACTGTATAGAGGACTATGTGGGGCCCATTATTCTGTATGGAGGACTATGTGGGGCCCATTATTCCGTATGGAGGACTATGTGGGCCCATTATTCTTTATGGAGGACTATGTGGGGCCATTATTCTGTATGGAGGACTATGTGTTGCCCATTATACTGTATGGAGGACTATGTGGGGCCTATTATTCTCTATGGAGGACTATGTGGGGCCCATAATACTTTATGGAGGACTATGTCGGCCCATAATATTGTATGGAGGACTATGTGGGGCCTATTATTCTCTATGAAGGACTATGTGGGGCCCTTTATACTGTGTGGTGGACTATGTGGGGCCCATAATACTGTATGGAGGACTATGTGGGGCCCATTATTCTCTATGGAGGACTATGTGGGGCCCATTATTCTGTATGGAGCACTATGTGGGGCCCATTATACTGTATGGAGGACTATCTGGGGCCTATTATTCTCTATGGAGGACTATGTGGGGCCCTTTATACTCTACGGTGGACGATGTGGGGCCCATAATACTGTATGGAGGACTATGTGGGGACCATTATTCTCTATGGAGGACTATGTGGGGCTCATTATTCTGTATGGAGGACTATGTGGGGCCCATTATTCTGTATGGAGGATTATGTGGGGTCAATTATCCTGTATGGAAGACTATGTGGGGCCATTATACTGTGTGGAGGACTGTGTGGGGCCATTATTCTGTATGGAGCACTATGTGGGGCCATTATTCCGTAAGGAGGACTGTGTGGGGCCATTATTCTTTATGGAGTACTATGTGGGGCCATTATTCTTTATGGAGTACTATGTGGGGCCATTATATTGTATGGAGGACTATGTGGGGCCATCATTCTGTATGGTGGACTATGTGAGGCCTATTATTCTGTACGGTGTAATATGTGGGGTCCATTATTCTGTATGGAGGACTATGTGGGGCCCATTATTCCGTATGGAGGACTATGTGGTGCCGATTATACTGTATGGAGTACTATGTGGTGCCCATTATACTGTGTGCCGGACTATGTGGGGCCCATTATTCTGCATGGAGGGCTATCTGGGACACATTATTCTGTATGGATGACTTTGTGGGACCCATTATTCTGTATGGAGGACTATCTGGGGCCCATTATTCTGCATGGAGGACTTTGTGGGGCCGATTATTCTGTTTGGAGGACTTTGTGGGTCCCATTATTCTGTATGGAGGACTATGTGGGGCATTATTCTGCATGGAGGACTATGTGGGGACCATTATTCTGTATGGAGGACTATGTGGGGCCCATTATTCTGCATGGAGCACTATGTGGGGCCAATTATTCTGCATGGAGCACTATGTGGGGCCCATTATTCTGCATGGAGGGCTATCTGGGGCACATTATTCTGTATGGATGACTTTGTGGGACCCATTATTCTGTATGGAGGACTATCTGGGGCCCATTATTCTGTATGGAGGACTTTGTGGGGCCGATTATTCTGTTTGGAGGACTTTGTGGGGCCCATTATTCTGTATGGAGGACTATGTGGGGCATTATTCTGTATGGAGGACTATGTGGGGCCCATTATTCTGCATGGAGCACTATGTGGGGCCCATTATTCTGCATGGAGGACTATGTGGGACCCATTATTCATTATGGAGGACTTTGTGGTACCCAGTATACTGATTGGCTCGTGACTTTTTCCAAGTTTTTCATTTTGGCTCTCTGTATGTTTGATTAGAGAGTGGAAAGAGTAAATGTGAAATGATCCCCTGTTCTCTATAATATCCGGATTTTTCCTGTAGAAGGTTGTGTGATCGGCTCACCTGTAGTCAGATCGCTGCTCGGTCCCGGCTGACTCTTATTAGGGTCAGGGGTTTCTGGGGTCACATTTTGCTCATCTTCGGTGTCGCCTTCTGGTGTCTCCTGATTGATAGAATATATAGAATTAACACGAGGAACCTTCCACTAAATCACCAAATCCACAAATCAGGAAGGACTGAACCTGCATTTACAGACGCACCAACTGTAACTATACAGATCAGACGCCATCATGAGGACTTTTCTCAGATAAAATGGATTAAGATGAGGTAACATTGCAAAAACATTAATATGGATAATAGAGGGAGACAGAGGCGGAAATACAGACTTCCCACCACTGAGCTGTGACTACATCAGCAGAATACAGACTGCCATCAGCAGAGACAGGCGGCCATATTACCTCCTGTGCTTGCCAGGGGCTGACAGGGAGGCCGATAAGATCTAACACCAGATCTTCTGATATCTGACTGGTGATCTGGAGAAGATCAGAAAACAAGGACGTGTGATAGAGAAGATGATGGATCCTTACCGGGCGTTCCGATGAGCGGGCCGGACCTTCCAGTACACACAGGACTTTTTCGGCCAGTTCTTTAACAAAAGACAAATCTCCATATTGAGATCTTTTTTCAGCCTAAAAAGAAGAAAAGAAACACAAATGAAAAATCTCGAGATGAGAAAGATCACAATGAAGGCGGCCATTGTATCTGACGTCTGCTCCTCTCTGCAGATACATTGACTACATATCTGGGGTCTTGTCCTGTTTTATATTGGAAGAAAGAAGAAGCTTCTATCCCACCGTTATTATCCATTATTGTGGAGAAGATTTGTGCGGAGCGTCCACCATTTACCTGCTGTGGAATGTCCTAATGTTCCATAGCGAGAAACTGCAAGTGCTCAGTCACTATGGAGCCAACAACGGCAGCCATGACCCTCTGTAGATTGTACACAGTGACTGTGAGCTCTGATGTCATAATGGCCGACCATCACTAGTGATGTCATCATGGAATCTTGTGATGGAATCTTATAGCGGCGGCTCTGCACAAATACATGCTGCCAAGCAATATTTAAAGTGTGTGGGGGCTCATGCTGTATATAGGGGGCTATGTGAGGGCTCAGCTATTTATAGCGGGCTATGTGAGGGCTCATGCTGTATATAGAGGGCTATGTGAGAGCTTGGCTGTATATAGAGGGCTATGTGAGGGCTCATACTCTAAATAGGATTCTGTGTGTGAGCTCATACTGTACATTGGTGCTATGTATGGGCTCTTACTGTATAAAGGGTGCTGTGTGTGGGCTCTTACTGTATATAGGGTATGTGTGTGGGCTCTTACTGTATGTAGGGGGATGCCAGCACACTTAATTCTGCTCAATAATAAGTGATACAGTTAATAATATAAAATATAATTAATATGTTAATATTGAGCAGAATTAATTTCAGCCTATTGGTTCGGCCTCCACAACAGTCACATTTCTCATGTGGCCCCTCAGTAATATTACTTTCCCACCCCTGCTCTATTATGTATAGCGCTCTGTTATGTGTAGTGCACCCGAGCACCTGCATGTTAATCGAATGACTTATCACATGATCTATCAAAGGCAATCTTGTGCCATGTCATGCGATACATCGGGTGCTGTGGCCCCACACCTCCTAAACTGCCCAGGGCCCTGGCTACTCTTAATCAGCCCCTGCTTCTATCCCACCATTATTATCCATTATTGAGAAGTTTTATGCGGAGCGTCCGCCACTTACCTGCTGTAGTAATGTCCTGATGTTCTGAGGTAAATCCGTCAGATACTCTGAGGTGAGATGACCTCGGTGGTATTTGGTCAGGCAGTCTCTTACGAGCTCCATCACCAGCCGGTGAGTGAAGCTGAGGACGCCATCGGGTGGTAGAAGCACAATCTCAGGGCGATTGGTGGTAAGAATCTCCCATAGAGCTTCTACTTGAAGATTGTCCAAAAGTAATTCAGCCATAGAAGCTGCAAGTGCGATCAGTCACTATATATAATAGCGAGAAACTGCAAGTGCGCTCAGTCACTATGGGATAGCGAGAAACTGCAAGTGCGATCAGTCACTATAGAATAGCGAGAAACTGCAAGTGCGCTCAGTCACTATGAAGCCAACAAAGGCAGCCGCGACCCTGTGTACATTGTATATATAGTGACTGTGAGCTGTGATGTCATAATGCCCGACCATGACCTGTGATGTCATCATGGAATCTTGTGATGGAATCTTCAAGGAGTGGCTCTACACACATACTTGCTGCCTAGCAATATGCTTTTTTGGCCGTACTGTTTTATTACCAAATACAACACAACCAGGATAAGGGAATGTTCACACGTTGCGTTTTTGCAGCATTTTTTTCCACACCAAAAACCAGGTTGTACTCAGGAAAAACACTGCATACAATCCACACTTATTTGCTGTGTTTTTGCAGTGTTTATACTTGTGTTGTTTTTTTTTCATTCATTTGAATGGGTGAAAAATGCTGCAAAACCCCTGAAAGAATTAACATCCTGCAAATTTAAAATAAAAAAAGGAAAAAAACGCAGCATATGAATGAGACTTTAGAAATCTCATTCACTAAGCTGGTACTGTAAAACGCAATGTTTTAGCAGCAGAAAAATAACCCTGAAAAAAATGCCACTTGTGAACATTCCCCAAAGATATAATAGTCATATTATGGGAAATATTGTGTATATTTATTCCTCGCGTGTCTTTTTTTTACCAAATAACATTTACCTCATTGGTTGGAGACTTTACTATTAACAACTGTGACAAATATTGAAGAATTAATGATAAGTGACCCAAGTGATCAATCATTTACGTCATGAATGGTGATGAGCGAGCACTAAAATGCTCGGGTGCTCGTTGCTCGGGTCGAGCACATTGGAATACTCGGGTGCTCGACCCGAGTAACGAGCCCATTGTAAGTCTATAGGAAACTCGAGCATTTTTCAGGCGGCTCCCCGCGGCGGTCTACAGAGGGCCTAAAAATTGCCCAAATCGATGGGAATAATGCTCAAATGACATGGTAACAGCATGGGGAAGACCCCTGGAAGCATCTATGACTCCCAGATCACTGCTGTCAACAACGTGGTCAGAGGTATTACGCCACTTTTACAGACTCACAATAAAACTTACAAAAACGAAACCAAAATGGATTTTCCTGGGAAATATGTTAAGGAACATCCTTTCCAGGGTAATGACTTGTATATAAGGCAAAATAAATAACCAAAAACAAAAATGCTCCTCCACACCTTGGGCTATGTTCACACGTAGCGTTTTTGATGCGTTTTTACACTTTTGCATTGCTTTTAACCAACACAAATGCATTCACCTGGGAATGTCATTTTAACATTTTACAACATTATCTGGCCATGTGGTGTGTGACACATCATCAGACACATGCATACAGTGCTGAAAAGACGTGGGAACAGCATGGGGAAGACCTCTGGAAGCATCTCTGACTCCCAGGTCACTGCCTAAAAGTGTGCCCATCATAAGAGATGCTTGGCGCATGCGAAGATGCCTCCCGCCATGCACCTGTCGTTGCAGACTTGCAACAATCACCGTCCACGTCCTTGTCCCACTGCAGCGTTCACTTGTCCCTTCTCCATTCCTTGGAATGCAAGCGCAAGTATGCAGGTAGCCACCCACCTACCCACCCACAGGCTGCAATACTATACTGCCAAATTTTTGACAGCTGCTTGCACTTGAAATGTAGCCTTTTAGGCTCGTGGAGGCGGAAGTTTTTCATAACCTCATGCCGGCGGCGGCTGGGTGTCCATACTCGGTCCCCAGCCGCCAATATATTTCCCAGTATCGCCTCTGCCTTCCACAAGCACGGGTCCCACAACATTACCCGTGCCCCCCCAGTGCACTTACTGGGAACGACCGCCTAACCAAACACATGTGGACAGGTGAATGTGGCCAGGGACGGTACGGAGCCAGTCCGCAACTTTTTTTTGCTGACAGTTGTATTTAGCTCGGTGAAAGGACTGGCATAGAGGGAAACCGTATCTACCCTGGGTGTCATTTCTCCCAGGAAGTCCTGTAATTGAGCTTGTTGCAGAAGCAATGGCAGCCCGTCCAACATCAACTCGCACTTGTCGGTGGTGCTTTGACACACACACATCTTTCTTTGCGCATTTAATTTCTTGAATACAGAGTTGGACAATGGCCTGATCTGTAATGCATTTTGAGAAATAACATGCATAAGCATGGCCGATCAACATTAAAAAAGCAGCCACAGAGTGTCCGGAAACCTTCCCCCACACTTTTATTAGCCAGGGCTGCTTTTCGGCAGGGTTGGACGGGCCCACCAGAGAGGGAAACCGTATCTACCCCGGCTGTCAGTTCTCCGTCACCAGGTTCCGCCCATTGTCACACACGACCATGCCTGGCTGTATGTTCAGCGGTGAGAGCCACAGATCAGGCTGCTGTGTTACAGCTTTCAACAACGCTGCAGCGCTGGGCGGTTTGTCACCTAAGCATTAAGCATGTTATCTTCAGCACAGCCTGTTGCCGCTTGGCCAAGGCAGTGCTGCAGTTCTGTCAGCTTGTGACTGATGTGGTCATTACTGCTGGTACTTTTCTGTGGGAATTTGCTTGCCTCCTACCAGCCTGGTATATTTCCAGTAAACTATGGTACGACGCCATGGTATTAGCACTGCCCCAGTACCAGTAGCGAAGCCTTCCCCAATTTCCTTCTCAGGAATTTTATTTGGTAGACTGAGTGGCTGCCCAAATACATTTTCTCACAAAGGAGCTGAAGATAGCGTGGCAGTAGGTGCAAGTTTCTCCAGCCTGTTAGATATTAGAGGGTGAATGGCAGCATTGGATCAGTGGTTAGCACTGAAGACTTGTAGCGCTGGGATCCTGGGTTCAAATCCCAGCAAAGTCAACATCTGCAAGGACTTTGTATGTTCTCCCCGTGTTTGCGTGTGTTTCCTCCTCAGTAAAAAAGCAGCCATAGAGTGTCCGGGAACCTTCCCATACACTTTTCTTAGGACTGCTTTTCGGCAGGGTTGGACGGTCCCAGCAGAGAATCCTCTGGTGTGCCTTGGCTTCTACCTCAGGAGAGTTCATGATAGCGCTAACTTTGCAGCTGCTATGGGGCTCTTGAGCAGGTGAGAAAGGTCAGAATCAAATCCTCTGGTGGGCGCAATGTTTTTCAATCTGAAACAGCTTATCAGTGGGAGTTGTATTTCACCACAGCCATATTCTTTAGCTCGGTGAAAGGACTGGCATAGAGGGAAACCGTATCTACCCCGGCTGTCAGTTCTCCGTCACCAGATTCCACCCATTGTCACACACGACCATGCCTGGCTGTATGTTCAGCGGTGAGAGCCACAGATCAGGCTGCTGTGTTACAGCTTTCAACAACTCTGCAGAGCTGGGCGGTTTGTCACCTAAGCATTAAGCATGTTATCTTCAGCACAGCCTGTTGCCGTTTGGCCAAGGCAGTGCTGCAGTGCTGTCAGCTTGTGACTGATGTGGTCATTTCGGAGATGGAGGAGGAGGTGCAGGAGCTGAACAATGTGATTACATTGAGGTTAAATTGGTGACGCTGCTTTTTATACTAAAGAAATATCCTATTGTTTTGTTTACGTTATTTTTTAAGACAAATGCATTCACTGGGAAATGTCATTTTAACATTTTACAACCTTATCTGGCAATGTGGTGTGTGACACATCATCAGACACATCCTGTTTTATTTATGATGGAGGGACTCTGAAAGTCATAAAGCCTATTTTTATAGGGACATCAGATGGCCCTCACTATTCTTAAAAGGTCAGCAGTCTGCCCTAGCTATTGTTAGACAGCCATCAGCCGGTTATGCTTTGTTGTTCCCATTATTAACAAGTGGGTCTCCTATACTGTTATTGCGTATCCAGTGACTGCAAGGGCTGCCAAAAATTTGGACACAACCCAATACCCCTTTGAAGAGACATAGAGGAGGGTCTCAGTAAAAGAAATGTTCCCATTATAAAGGTGCAGGTCTCCTATAGTGGTAATGCCCATGCTGTGACTGCAAGGGCTGACCAATTTTAGGAAAAAGCCCACTAAGAATTTAAAGACACACAGAGCAGGGCCACAGTAACAAGGTACGACATGTTCCCATTAGAAAGGAGAGGGTCTGCTATACAGTTATAGGGTATGCAGTGAGTCCAACGGCTGAAAAATTTTAAGAAATACCCCACAAAGAATTTAAAGACACACAGAGCAGGGCCACAGTAACAAGGTACGAAATGTTCCCATTAGAAAGGAGAGGGTCTGCTATAAAGTTGTAGGGTATGCAGTGAGTCCAACGGCTGACCAATTTTAGGAAAAACCCCACTAAGAATTTAAAGACACACAGAGCAGGGCCACAGTAACAAGGTACGACATGATCCCATTAGAAAGGAGAGGGTTTGCTATACAGTTATAGGGTATGCAGTGAGTCCAACGGCTGACCAGTTTTAGGAAAAACCCCACTAAAAATTTAAAGACACACGGAGCAGGGCCACAGTAACAAGGTACGACATGTTCCCATTAGAAAGGAGAGGGTCTGCTATACAGTTATAAGGTATGCAGTGAGTCCAACGGCTGACCAATTTTAGGAAAAACCCCACTAAGAATTTAAAGACACACAGAGCAGGGCCACAATAATGACAATTTCCCATTAGAAAGGAGAGAGTCTCCCATAGTGTTGGCCTATGCAGTGAATGCAAGAGCTGCCAAAAATTTGGAGGCACTTCAATGCCCCTTGGAAGAGACGTGGAGGAGGGCCTCATAAAAAATGTTCCCATTAGAAAGCAGCGGGCCTCCTATACTTGTAATGCCCATGCACTAAGTGTATGGGCTGACAAACATTTACCCCTGGGGGGTATACATGAACATACTGTATAAAAAAAAATTTTTACGGGCATCATAAACACCCTTTAAAAAAATTATGTGGGTGTTGCATCACGGACCACGGTCACCCTGGTGATATGGTGGTGGAGGATGAAGAGAAGGAGGAGGACAAGAGCAAATAGCCAAAATCAGTAAGTGTATACCCATGTGTGGGTGTAAAAAGGTGCATGGGAATACATCTCCCAAGAAAAGACACTGGATTGGAGTTTATGTTACGCTGCTATCATTTGGTGGTGATGAGAAGTCTGGCCCAATCCACCCCTTGTTCATTTTTATAAGAGTCAGCCTGTCAGCATTTTCAGTTGACAGGCAGATGCGCTTATCAGTTATAATTCCACCAGCGGCACTAAAAACCCGCTCTGATAAAATGCTGGCGACAGGGCAGGCCAGGCCAGGACCTCCAAGTCATAGAGAGCCAGTTCATTCCACGTATCCAGCTTGGATACCCAATAATTATAAGGCACAGAGGAATCACGGAGGACGTTGGTACGGTCGGCAAGGTACTCCCTCAGCATCTTCCCAAACTTTGCACTCCTTGTGATAGTACCCCGCGCTTCAGGGCCTGTGCGATGGGAGGGTCTGAGAAAACTCTCCCAGAACTTTGACAGTGTTCCGCTGCCTCTGCTGGATTGAAGTTGTGTCTCTCTCGCCTGTACTCCTTGGTTGTCCAACAAAGTGTGCCCTCTGCCCCCAGCGTTTTCAGATGGGAATTTTCTTAATAGTTCCGCAACAAGGGCCTTCTGGTACTGCCCCATTTTTGTACACCTGTCTGCCTCAGGAATAACAGATATAAAGTTCTCCTTGTAGCGTGGGTCTAGAAGTGTCACCAACCAGTAATTTTGAGAACGCGAGGGTCATGGGAAAGGCAGCGTAACATAAACTCAGCCATGCGTGCCAGACTACTAACAGGCAAGACTTCAGTGTCCTCACCAAGAGGATGACTGACCATGCTCTCCTCCTCCTCCTCTCTGTCCTCTGGCCATCCACGCTGAACAGACGGTATGACAGCTGTGCAGGTAGTACCATCTATAGTGCATGAAACTAGCTCCTGTCCTTCCTACTCCTCTTCCTCATTGTCACCCAATCTACGTTGGGATGAGATGAGGCTGGGCTGTGTGTAATCACCCTGTATGGTTCCTTGCTCCATCTCATCATGCTCTGCCTGCAATGCATCCTCTTTGATTGTGAGCAGAGAGCGTTTCAGAAGACAGAGAAGTGGGATGGTGACGCTAATTGTGATGTCATCGTCGCTCACCATCTTGGTGGAGTCCTCAAAGTTTTGGAGGATGGTACATATGTCTGACATCCATGTCCACTCCTGAGGTCTTATGTGTGGAGTCTGAACTGAATACCGACGGCCTTGTTGATGCTGGTAGTCAACAACTGCCCTCTTCTGCTCACAATTCCTTCCCAACATCTGCAGTGTAGAGTTCCAACGCGTGGGGACATCACACAGCAGTCTGTGAGCCGGTAGCTGCAAACGTTGCTGAAGCACTGCAAGGGCGGCGGAAGCTGTAGCTGACTTTCTAAAATGGGCACACTGGTGGCGTACTTTAACAAGCAGATCTGGCAGCTCCGGGTAGGATTTGAGAAACCGCTGAACCACGAGGTTAAGCACATGGGCCAGGCATGGTACGTGTGTGAGCTCGCCTCGCCTCAGAGCCGCCACCAGGTTCCGGCCATTGTCACACATGACCATGCCTGGCTGAAGATTCAGCGGTGTGAGCCACAGATCTGCCTGCTCTTTCAGAGCTGTCCACAACTCTTCAGCATTGTGGGTCTTTTCACCCAAGCATATTAGCTTCAGCACAGCCTGTTGCAGCTTGGCCGAGGCAGTGCTGCAGTGCTTCCAGCTTGTGACTGATGTGGTCATTTCGGAGATGGAGGCTGAAGAGGAGGAGGAGGCTAAGGAGGATGAGGTGCAGAAGCTGTAGACCGTGGGGGCAACGCTGATTGACCTAGGGCCCGCAATCCTTGGCGTCGGTAGGACGTGTTCCGTCCCAAGGTCCGACTGGGTCCTGGCTTCCACTATGTTAACCCAGTGTGCCACCAGCGAGATGTACCATCCCTGCCCACAAGCACTTGTGGATGATATGCATCTCCTGCTTTAACAGACACAAGAGAGGACAAATCTTGCCAAGTAGCTGAGTATGTCTTCTGAATAGCCAAAACTGCACGGTAGAAAGGCATGGGTTGTTTCTCTGGGTCTGGCAATTGGTTGCAGAGTGTCATGGCTTGAGTCGGTGTGAATTTTACATACATGATAGGTTCTGGTTTGCCAAGAGCAGGTGGTGGTATGATAGGCTTAAGGGTTAAATTAGATGGTGGTCTAGGTAGGCTTGGCAGCAACTTTTCTTCATCCACATCATTTTTAATTGGTACTGGTGTGATGGGAGTCACATGTGTTTGACAAGCATCTTTCATTGCCCTTGCAGTGGCAGTCTGTTTACTGACTAGACATATCTCGGTTAGATGGCAAGAAGGCTTAGAGGCCTCTTCTATCACTGTCTGTACTAGCTCCCTTGCACATGCTCTGACTGGGTATCCAAAGATACCGGAGCTAATTAAAGGAAGTGCTATAGTCTTAATGCCAGCAGTCTTGTTTGCAATGTCTAATGCTGCGTGTACAGTCTGGCACAAGAGCCGTGCACTATTATCTGGATAGGAAGGGTCATAGATGGGCCCCACTGCATGAATAATAGTGTTACAGGGTAAATCGCCTGATTCGGTAACTGTGACCATTGCTGGCTGGAAAGGACCATGTCGTCATACAATATTATCACTTTCCCTTTGAATACTGTCTCCCCCTGCCATGACAATATCTCTAGCCAGGCCACCCCTGTGCTGCAGGTGGCTATTGGTAGCATTCACTATAGCATCCACCCGCTGAGTGACCATGTTCCCTACACCCACAGAGATTAGTACCCCAGCCCCTGTCTGACACTGGGCAATCATTTTCTCAAAAATAGGATCCCAGTCCTCTGGGGGGCCCGACACAAAGCTGCCATTATCCACATGTTGATATGATGGGGCAACAGATGGAGCCCCTTCACCCGAATGAGGGACAGGTGATGTAAGAGCTGGGAACATTGGTGTCGGAGGTGGGGAAGATGCTGAGGTAGATTGCTAAGGTGGGGTGTAATATTGTCCTTGCATAGTCACAACCGGATATATAGAAACTGGTGGAGAAACTAATTGGGCATTAGGCTTTGGAATATCTGTCGTCTCATTGTTATCAGGCCTTCCGGGTGGAGTAAGATGGCCGCCACAGAAAGTACCTGTGGGTGGGACTTCCTTTGAGTCATGCATTCCAAAGGTGGGAGGGCACCTGGGTGGTGTGTCTGTCCAAGAGCAGTCAAGAGAAGGCGCTGTGGCTACAAAGTCACTGGGGAGGGGGGATGGTCTATGAACTCCACAATGTAAACCATTGTCCCCAGAGTCTAAAGTTTGCACATCACTCCTAGAACATGTCCACCCCCTGAGGCCATTATAAGGTGGTGGCTCAACAGTTTTCAAAGCAACATTAAAAACATGGTTCTTAACATACATGTAATATACATCATCATTATCATCTGTTCTCTCTTCCTCTTCCCATCCCTCTTTTGCTATGTCATTTGCCATAGCCACAGATAATAAACCTGTTTCCTCTAGTTTACCCTTTTTTTTTTTTTTTTTCTTTAAAGCTATTTTCCACAGCCCCCGCTGAAGTCTTCCCCTCCTATTCATTCCTACAATGTCCATTAACTGTTTAACCCTAGCAACATACTTAACCCCTTCCCTGTCAGCTACCAGTGTTTGAGCCGTATAGCTGTTATTCGACACCAACTTTCTTTGTGAACAGTCTCAAGAATTTATGCATGGCTGACGAACGTTGACACAATACAAACAGAAAGACGGACCAGACAAAGTGAATTCTTGTGTCAGTATGACTCAATGAAACAGAATAATCTCCTTATTAATAACCGCAGATACTAGCTGGCCAGCCTAGCTTCTGTTTCCTACCCTCGTGCGTTCTATCTTCCAAGAACAGGATGTTTTTTTAGGGAGCGATACAGAACTGCAAAACTTTCTTTTTTTTTTTTAAACCTTCCTCACATCATCCCCCCTACGTTCTCTCAAGAACAGGAGGTATATGGAAATGCAATGTGGGATTCCATCCAGGAGAATACTCCGTTCACAAGTCACACACGACAGCTCATCCACTAAGTCAGTCTCAAACACAAACAAATTAGAATAAGCAAAGGTTACAGTGGATTGGAATGTGAGTGGGTTTCGATAACACCAGCAGGGTCACCCCTATCCCCACTTAAGGATTACCACAACAGACCGACTCGTGCCCTCTGCTAATCTATGAACGACTGGAAACACAAGCAAGTCTGTAATTACAGTGTAATTAACTAGAGTTACCGTGTAAGGGGGGTGATCAGGCCCATCCAGTCATCCACGATCCACAGCTGGACACCTTCATTCGGTCTGCCCTGGTGTGGTGCCCGTGTGGTGCCCCAGTTGGGCGCCAATTGTGGAAGTGAGGTTCAAAGGACCCCAAGCCTTTGCTTATCCCTTGCCAAATTAAATTATTCAAGTGTATACGTGAAGCTTTGATATCGGACAGACAGAGTCAGATACTGAACTTCTCTTGAAGAGAAATGGCGCAGGAAAGATGTGTTTATTATTCCAGCATAACATATATATGTTCAGTATGGAGGAAAGTCCCAATAGGGTGTTGCCCTGAGGCAATTGAGCAATCACAGTGGTCTCTGGCCCATGGTATAGATAAGTCTCATTATCTTGTCCTATGGGGTTAAATGTTTCCTCCCCAGATATTCTCCTCATTCCTCAGGATATTCTCTTGGGAGGTGTCATGTTGAATCCTTTGTCTCGTCTCCTTCTTGTAAACAATTTGAAAGTCCACCTCTATAACCAGCTCCAACTAATCCTTTCAGGATATTTATATAGTGACACACGAGTACAGATATCTGATATATATATATATCAAGGTTTTCATAATATATATTAAAGTGAGGGTATATATGACTAAATGATATCCAATATAACAGATATATGCAAAACAAGATTCATAACATATAACAGAATATAAGTATAGATATTTAGTATACATCAGAGTTTCATATAATGTTTTTTAGTAGATTTTAGAATCTTATCTTTAACACACTTATCCACGTCTCCGTGGTTAGGTGGACTTTACCGGTAACTGCATTGTTGAGAGCACGGCTAATGTTTTGGGACACGTGCTTGTGTAATGCGGGGACGGCACACCGGGAGAAATAGTGGTGGCTGGGGACCGAGTACCGAGGGTCGGCCGCCGCCATCAGGATGCGGAATGCTTCCGCCTCCACGAGCCTAAAAGGCAACATTTCGAGCACAAGCAGTCGTGAAATGTGAGAATTTAGCAGTGTGGCCTGTGGGGCGTTGGCTGCATTTTCGCGCTTGCATTCCAAGGACTGGGGTATGGACAACTGAACGCTGCGCTGGGACAAGGACATGGACTTGCTTCCTGATGCTGCTACTTGAGAGTGTGCAACGACAGGTGCAGGGCAGGAGGCATCTTCACATGCACTATGGACAGGGGATTGGCTTGCATGCACAACAGCAGAAGAAGCAATGGTGCCACCCGCAGACACTGTTCCTGGACCCTGGGGTTCGGCCCACAAAGTCGGGTGCTTTGCTGCCATGTGCCTGATCATGCTGGTGGCGGTCAGGCTGGTCGTTTTGCCACAACTGCTGATGCTGGCCTGGCAGGTGGTGCAAATGGCCTTTTTGGGGTTATCGGCAGAGTCTTTAAAAAACAACCAGACTCGGGAAGACCTAACAGTTGTACTGGCAACTTCCTTCGTGTTGGTGTTACGGGGAACGGTAGCCTGCCTTCTGTCTGCGGCCACCACACTGCTTCTTCCTGCCTGTTGGGGTGCTCTGCCTCCCTCCCCCTGTGTGCTGCTGTGCTCTCTCTGAATGTCCTCCTGCCAGGTTGGGTCAGTTACTATATCATCCACCACCTCGTCTTCCACTTCCGCACCCTGGTCCTCCTCCTGACTTTCTGGCAATTGTGTCTCATCATCGTCCATCTCTTGTGACACTTTCCCACCGTCGCCTTGGTGTGACCGTGGCTGCTCAAATACTGTATTTGGGCATCGCTACACGCGATCTCCTCTTGCCCCGCTTCAAATGGACAGGGCGAGAGGCCCGAATCTATAAATGGAAAAGTGAACAGCTCTTCAGAGTGTCCAAGTGTGGGATCAGTTGTCTCTGGGTACTCAGCATGGTGGGAGGAAGGAGGATCAGGGTGAGGAATATGCTGTCCAGACTCACGGCTACTGAGACTTGACCGTGTGGAAGACAGGGTGGTGGTGGTGGTGGCTAAGTGACTGGAAGCATTATCCGCTATCCAACCAACAACCTTTTGACACTGCTCTGGGTTCAATAGTGGTGTGCTGCGGTCCCCTAGTAATTGGGACAGGAAGGTCAGGCGAGAAGATGTGGGTGTTTGTTGTGGCACAATTTTGGCTTGCCCACGGCCTTGTCCTCGGCCTCTGCATGCACCATTACCATCACGTCCAGTTCCCCGTCCCTTGCCACGTGCCTTGCCCATTTTAAATGGAGGACAGTATCTTCCATGCTCACTACAAATGACTGAGTTTGGACTGAACTTATATGTGATCCGTGTGATGGAGAAAACAAAGTTTTAAATACCTGGCCTGTAGGTAAGTAGTTTGAACAGCAAACTGCTGTGAATTGCTTCACTGACACACTAAAGGAAATTTTTAATGGAGGCCAGAAATGGCAGTATTTTCTGACAACGTATATGTGATCCGTTTGACGGAGAAAACACAGTTTTTAATAGCCGAATTTCTAGAGCTCTAATATGGAAAGGACCTGGCTGTATTCTGCCGTGCCAACAAGCAAAAAAAAACCCGTGTTCTCTGGATTGCTTTTTAAGCAAATAATGAGGATTAAGATCCAAAGAAAAGTATTCCTGGCCCCTGAGACCTGGGCCTTTGTATAGAAATATCTAACAGCATCAGAAGGCAGAAATGGAATGGAGACTCTTGTGCTATATGTACTGCAGTCTGCTATATACACCGTCTGCCTATACACCCTGCCTGCCTGATATCTCTGCAGATGAATTAGTCCTCAGAAGGACTGTTTGTTAAGACGGATATGTGTAATGTACGGTTTTTCTCCCTACACTACCTAATACACAATCAAATCTCTCCCTATCGCAGCAGCAGCTCTCCCTACACTGCCTGATTCCGAAGGGACTGTGACGAACATGGTGGCGCCAGGTCTGATATAGACCTGATGACACTGTGCGACCAGCCAATCACTGTAATGCCCACAACCAACATGGCTACTGCATTACAGTGCATGGCAGGCAATCCCTGCATGTTCATTGGCTCTCTAAAGAGCGCCAAACATGCAGGGAGGGGACCCGAGTTCCCCCCCGAGCAACCCGAAAATACTCGGCGAGCACTGAGCATCTCGAGCAGTGAGATGCTCGGGCGAGCACCGAGCAGTAGCGAGCATGCTCGCTCATCACTATTTACTACCTTATTTGGCCATGTGGTGTGTGACACATCATCAGACACATGCATACATTGCTGAAAAGACATGGGAACAGCATGGGGAAGACCCCTGGAAGCATCTCTGACTTCCAGGTCACTGCCTAACACTGTGGTCATCAGACTTGATCCTATATTACTGCGGTAATAATACAGACATTTTTGTCAACGTGACAAATATTAAACTCCATTTAAAATGGGCAAGATGTGTGGCAAGGGACGGGGAAGTGGATGATATGGTGATTGTGCACGCAGAGGCCGAGGCCGTGGGCAAGATGAAACTGTGCCTGCTGAGGGAGCACAACAAACACCCTCATCATGTCGAACTACCTTCCTGTCCCAATTTCTAGGGGGCCGCGGAACACCACTATTGAAGCCAGAGCTGTGAGAAAAGGTTTTTGGTTGGATAGCAGATAATGCTTCCAGTCACTTTGCCACCACCACCCTGTCTTCCACATTTTTGTTCAAGATTATTGTAATTGTTTTTGCAATGTATACCCCTTTTTCACATCTAAAGCGCCATGGAATAAATGGCGAAAAAGTAACAATAATAATGTGGTCCAGTCTCATTAGCCGTGAGTCTGGACCACATTATTATTGTTACTTTTTCGCCATTTATTCCATGGCGCTTTAGATGTGAAAAAGGGGTATACATTGCAAAAACAATTACAATAATCTTGAACAAAAATGTGACAGTGACTGGTACAGGAGAGGAGAGGACCCTGCCAGCGAGGGCTCATAGTTTACAAGGGATGGATGAGGATACAGTAGGTGAGGACACAGCTGATCGTGCAACGGTGTGGTGGAGCGAGGGTTCCTGCAGGTTGTACGCTTGTCGGAAGAGGTGGGTGTTCAGCTTCCTTTTAAAAGTTTCAACAGTAGGTGAGAGTCAGAAATGGTGGGGTAGAGAGTTCCAGAGTTGGGGGGATGCACGGGAGAAATCTTGTATGCTATTGTGGGAAGAGGAGATAAGAGGGTAGAGAAGGTGATCTTGTGAGGATCGGAGGTTGCGTGCAGGTAAGTACTGGGAGACTAGGTCACAGATGTATGGAGGAGAAAGGTTGTGAATGGCTTTGCATGCCAAGGTTAGGGTTTTGAACTGGAGACAGTGAAGGGATTGACAGAGAGGAGAGGCCAGGGAATAGCGGGGGGATAGGTGGATTAGTCTGGCAACAGAGTTTAGGATATATTGGAGAAATGCGAGAGTGTTAGAAGGGAGGCCACAGAGCAGGAGGTTGCAGTCATCGAGACGGGAGATGATGAGGGCGTGCACTAGTGTTTTTGTAGATTCGTGGTTGAGGAATGTGCGGATCCAGGAGATTTTTTTACTTAAGTCGGCATCTTCCTCACCCTCTTTCCTCCCACCATTCCGAGTGCCCTGAGACAACTGATCCCATACTTGGACTCTCCGAAGAGCTGTTTTGTTCATATTTCCATTTATAGATTCTGGCCTCTCGCTCGGTCCGCACGGAAGTGGAAAGAGCTTGGATATGTGGTTTGAAGGAGAGATTAGAGTCCAGGGTTACCCCAAGAGCTGTTCACTTTTCCATTGATAGATTCGGGCCCCTCGGACGGCCAGTTTCAAGCAGGGCAACAGAAGATCGCATGTAGCGATTTGAGCAGCATTGGTCACCCGAAGGTGACTGTGGGAAACTGCAATTACTGTTGAAAAGATGGTTGATGATGAGACACAATGGACAGAAAGTCAGGAGGAGGACCAGGGTGTGGAAGTGGAAGACGAAGCGGTGGACAATGAAGTCACTGATCCGACCTGGCAAGGGGACATGCAGAGCGAGGACAGCAGCATACAGGGGGAGGGAGGCGTAGCACCACAATAGGCAGGAACAAGCAGTGTGGTGGCCACAGACACAAGGCGGGCAACTGCTCCGCGGAACACCAACATGACGGAAGTTGCCAGTTCAACTGTTAGGTCTTTCCAAGTCTGGTTCTTTTTTAAAGACTGTTTAGATAACCCCAAAAAGGCCATTTGCAACATCTGCCAGGCCACCATCAGCAAGAGCACCAAAACTACCAGCCTGACCACCACCAGCATGCTCAGGCGCATGACAGCAAAGGACCTGACTAGCTGGGCCGAATGCCAAGGTCCAGAAACAGTGTCTGTGGGTGACACCACTGCCTCTTCCGCTGTTGTGCGTGCACTCCAATCCTTTTCCATGGTGCATGTGAAGATGCCTCCCACCCTGTACCTGTCATTGCAGACTTGCAACCATCACCGTCTACGTCTTGTCCCTTTGCAGCGTTCAGTTGTCCCTACCCCAGTCCCTGGAATGCAAGCGCAAGTATATAGCCAGTCGCTCACCCACCCACCCACAGGCTGCAATACTATACTGCCAAATTTTTGACAGCTGCTTGTGACTCGCCCCCTGAGCCGTGGGGCACTCGGATCCGGGCAATTAGGGAAACGGTGGGAGTAGTAGTGGCAACCCGGTTCCGTGGCTCCGGGTGGTCAGGCCAGTGGTAGTCCGTTATGTGCTGATGTTTATGTCCGACTACGCCACCCGTGGATTGCGGTTATTAGGAACCGCCGCTGCATGCAGACCGCTGGGGCTGATGAGGTGTGCAGCTAGGGTAGTGTGACTCCCCACGGGAAGAGTGCGGCCCCAGGGCAGTATAGTGGATGGTGGGAGTGATGGTAGTGAGAGTCCCAGTGCTGATAGTGCTGGAGGAGCAAGGAGCACACAGACAACAGGTTGCAGTCCAGGGTCTTTACTAAAACAGGTAAACTGACCCACAAACAGTCCCAGCTAGGAGGGGACCTGGATGTCTGAGAGCAACGGGGAAATTGGCCCTGGTCAGGGTGAGGGTGTAGGCCTACCGTGCTTTCTGCGCTCCTTCTGGCTATCTCCTCGTTATAGGGTAACTGCCCACGTTTCCGAGCTTTCCGTGTATTCTCGCCTGTATGGCCTGCGACGTGGGTTCCTTTCTGCTCCCAGCCTTGTACGGCTTTACTGGTCCCTTCGGTTGTGGCAGGGCCTCCAGGCTTCTTAGGCCAAGGAATATACAGTCCCCTGCGGACTGGTTATCTGCTGGAGGATGTAGAATCCTCCCAGCCTCAGACACCAAAGTCTGGTAAATTAAGTCCTTTATCTGCCAGGACAGGCTCTCTTCGCCTCTTGTCTCTGGCTTGTGGCTCTCGTCCTGCCACACTTCCTCTTAGGTGCAATACAACTGTCTGTCCCTGCTCTGCTCTGGGACACGTCTCATTGCTGAGACAGGCCATCAAGTTCTCCCTAACCCTGCCCCCAGCACCAGCTTTTCTGGGGCAGCCTGCTCCCCCTATTGGCCTGAGACAGGAGGCATTGCATGCTAATGTTCCCCTGACTAGAGAACCTCCCCCTTGCTCTCAGACACAGCTTTATTCACACTTGTGGCATCCAGGCCAGGGTGACACATTCCCCCCTAGTGAAATTTAGTACTCCGGGACTAAACAATAAACAAAGACAATATTCATAACAATAAAACATTAATAGACAGACGACGCACAAATTGAGTTCTTAAGGTCACAGTGTGGTCTGTGACCGGGTGTCCATATCACCAGCACAACGGGGAGCCTTAACCAGGTGGGAGTCTGTCCTACCCCAAGTCCTTCACAGTCTTAGTTCATTCCTGGGTTAGGCTCCGAACGCAGTCCATACAAGGTCCCGGTTATAAAAAGTCCATAACCTTTGAGTCCTTACGGTAGCTGCAAGAAACTGAAACACAGAATTACCAAACAAGCATGTAACTTGGCAAACAATTCAACATTTGGCAACAGGGTCATTTACAATTTTAGCGCGCTCTATATTCTCCAGCGAGCGGGTATCTGCCCCTTTGTGCTCCTGGTTGACCTACGTAGCCCACTGTCTGGTGGTGGACCAACCTGGCTTTCCCCACTAGCGTTAGGGGTACAGCTACCAGCTGGGTGTACAGGTAGGGCAGGCAGCTATCTGCGAGTCCTTTGGCTTACCGCAGGCATGGCAGGCTCACTGTCAGCAGAGGGTTGACTCTCCTGGGCTGCTGGTACAGGCTCTTCTGCCCTGGAACTGCTTGCTCCTCTTCACCTTCCGGCTCTGGTGTTGGTTGTTGCTGTGCCGGTTGCAGGAAATGCAGGACGGGTACCACTATGGCATCATTTATGCGAGTCCAGGACTGAGGGAACTCTCCGAGAACGGTGCTGATCATTTCTTCCTTGTCCTCTGCGGGTTCAAGGTCACTCTGATCCTCTTCTGCACTACGGAGTTGCTCGGGGCACCTTTTGAGGTGGTCTCTGGAGACGACACTAGTGGTTTCTCCTCCCTCCTTGGTGATTACGCACACCTTTGGGTTGTCGTGGTCAGACTGCAGTACGGTGTAGGGTTCCCTTTCCCACTGGTCGTCCAACTTATGTAGCCTTCTTTTTCGCTTTAGGACTTGCTCACCAGGTTCTAGGGGACCAGCAGGGGCGTGTTGATTGAAGAGTTTTTCTTGCCTCTCTCTCACCTGGGCCAGGCTCTTCTCCACACTCTCCTGTACCTTCTTGTACTGCAGTTGCCTTTCCGTATCCCAGTCCGCATCCGGGGAGGTGTCCTCAGGTATTAGGACTCCCATCTCCAGGTCTACGGGCAGCTTACCTGGTCTAGCTCGCATCAGGTAAGCCGGGGTGCAGTTTGTAGCATTCACCGGGATATTGTTGTATAGGTCTATTAGGTCCGGCAGTTTTTCTGGCCACAGGCTGCGTTCCTCCAGGGGCAACGTCTTCAGGAGATCAATGACCATATTGTTCATCTTCTCACACATCCCGTTGGTTTGTGGATGGTAAGGCGTTGTCCGAATCTTCTTACAGCCATAGAGGTTGCAGAACTCCTGGAAGATTTCAGCCTCGAACGCTGGACCCTGGTCTGTCAGGACCTGTTCCGGATACCCGTGTGGATGGCAGAAATATTGCTGGAAGGCTCTGGCCGCTGTTTGGGATGTCAAGTCCTTTACCGGGACCACCACTAGAAAACGGGAATAGTGGTCCACGATTGTCAGGGCATAGATGTATCCAGACCGGCTTGGAGCCAATTTGACGTGGTCCAGAGCTACCAGCTCAAGAGGCTGCGTGGTGACGATGGGCCTCAAGGGTGTCTTCTGGCTGGTGCGGTCCTTCCTCCTCAGGTGACAAGGGCCACAATCTCTGCACCACTTTTCTACAGCTCCTCTCATGCCGACCCAAAAGAACCTTCCTCTTAGCAGGAACTCCAATTTCTTCCATCCGAAGTGTCCCGCTCTGTCATGGTAAGCCCCCAGGACCATGGCTGCACCCCGTCTTGGGACCACGACTTGCCAGGTCAGCTCGTGCGTCCGGTGGTTAACAATCCTTCTGCACAACTTGCCTTCGTAGAGGAACAGCTTGCTCTTCTCCTTCCATAGCTGCTTGGCTTCCTCTGGGGCATCTGGATCTAAGCGGGCGTCTTCCCGGGTCAGCAGATCTTTCACCAGGCGGACTGCAGGGTCACTATCTTGGGTCTCGGCCCAGCTGTGGTGAGGTAGGGGATTGATTATCACAGTGGTTAGATCCTCCTCCTTCACGCGGTGAGAGTATTGAGCGGCTCCATACCGGTGAAACGCGGGGAGTTCTACCTCCTCCAGCTCTTCTGGGTCTTCGTCACCTTCAGGTAAGTGAGGCATCCTTGATAGGGCGTCCGCGTTGGCATTGGTTTTGCCTGCCCGGTACTTGATCACGAAGTCATAGTTTGAGAGACGGGCCATCCACCGCTGTTCTAGGGCACCCAGTCTTGCATTGTCCAGGTGTGTCAACGGGTTGTTGTCCGTGTACACGGTGAACTTCGCGGAGGCCAGGTAATGCTTGAAGCGTTCCGTCACGGCCCATACCACCGCCAAGAATTCTAGCTTGAAGGAGCTGTAATTCTCCGGGTTCCTCTCGGTGGGCCTCAGCTTCCGGCTGGCGTACGCGATCACCCTTTCTCTGCCCTGTTGGTTTTGGGACAGTACAGCTCCCAGTCCCACATTACTGGCATCTGTGTGGAGAATGAAAGGCTGGCCATAATCAGGGTAGGCCAAGATCTCGTCTCCTGTGAGGGCCATCTTTAGCTGGCGGAAGGACTCCTCTTCCAGTTTATCCCACTTGAAGGGCGGCTTTTGGCTCCTGGACTTAGACTGTCCGATCAGGAGGTCCTGCATAGGAGCTGCCATCTTGGTGAACCCGGGGATGAACCTTCGGTAGTAGCCTACCAACCCGAGAAACTGTCTCACCTCTTTGATGTTCGAGGGTCTTGGCCAGCTCTTGATTGCCGTGACCTTGTCAGGGTCGGGGGCCACTCCTTCCGCGCTTACCACGTGCCCTAGGTACTGGACCTTTGGTTTCAACAGGTGACACTTCAATGGTTTCACCTTCAGGCCGTAGCCTGCCAGGGCTTCGAACACCTCGGCCAGGTGCTTTAGGTGGTCCTCGTAGGTCTTCGAATAGACGATCACGTCGTCCAGGTAAAGGAGAACCGTCTCGAAGTTTCGGTGCCCTAGACAGCATTCCATCAACCGCTGGAAGGTCCCTGGTGCGTTGCAGAGCCCGAAAGGCATACAGTTGAACTCACTCAGTCCCATCGGGGTGGTGAAGGCGGTCTTCTCCTTGTCAGCCTCTGCCACAGGAACCTGCCAGTACCCGCTAGTAAGGTCCAAAGTAGAAAAGAAGTTAGCTGATTTTAGTGCGGCTAAAGACTCCTCTATTCTAGGCAACGGGTATGCGTCTTTTTGGGTGATACGGTTGATTTGTCTATAGTCTACACACATTCTCATGGTGCCGTCTTTCTTTTTGACCAGAACCAAGGGGGCTGCCCAGGGGCTACAGCTGTCTCTAATGACCCCAGCTTCTTTCATCTCTCTTAGCATGCCCTTTGCGTTCTGATAATGTGCAGGGGGTACAGGTCTGTGCCTCTCTTTTATTGGTGGGTGGCTCCCTGTGGGGATGTGGTGTTCTATCCCTTTTACTCTGCCGAAGTCTAGCGGGTGCTTACTAAAGACTCTCTCGTACTCCTGTACCACCCGGTAGACTCCTTGTTTTTGGTGCAGGGGAGTGGAGTCAGCACCCACATTGAGTTTCTGGCACCAGTCCTCCTTTTGTTTCTGGGAGCCATTACCCTCCGCCTGAGGAGATGGAGGCAAGGGTTCCACGGCCCTGATAGCTTTGTGTTCGACAACAAACAGTTTGGCGAGTGTAGCGTACCTGGGTAAGTGTACCTCCCTCTCCCCAATGTTGAGGATGCGGACGGGCACCCTCCCATGACGGACATCAACCACCCCCCGGGCTGTCAAAATGGTGGGCCTGCTGTCTGAGTACACGGGTTCTACCATGGCTTGGTAGTCTCTACCTCTCAACCCGATTGCAGTCCGACACCAGATCATCATTTCACTTTTGGGAGGCATGGAAATGGGGAATGGGTCACTCAGTCTTACGCTACCGATCTCACCACCAGACAGTTCTACCTGCTGCCGTCTCATCAGGGCTTTTATCTCCTTGTTGAGGACTCTCTGTTGGCTGGAACTAGCATTCACCGCCACCTGTTGTAAGATTACAATTACCTCTGAAAGACAATTTTCAATTACGTTAGTACCCACAGTTATTTTAGGGTGACTTTCACGACGGTCAATGTCCACAATAATTACTCCCTGTGCCGGCAGTTCAACTTTACCAATTTTAATGGTCATCTCCTTGAACCCCATCTGCGGCACGGGTAAGCCATTAATAGCGATGATGCTCAAGTTACTGTATGGATACCGTGTGATATCAGCATCAGTCCAATACTGCTTAAAAAGTACATAAGGGATAGTGGTTACTTGCGACCCAGTATCCAGCAAGGCGCTCATGGGGATACCGTCCAGCACCACGGGTAAAACCGGGCGCCCCCCAACGTACTTATCACGCCAATTATAAGGGCCTGGTGATCTTATGCCTGGGGGTTGGCCCTCTGCCCCAGGTTGGACCCGTTTAAATTACAGTACCTGGAAATGTGTCTGGGCTGGTTGCATCGACGGCAAATGGGCTGTCCATCCTCTGCGTAGCGGTCTGTGGGCCTCCCTCGGAACGACGGGATCCTCCTCTGTCGACGCCACGGGACATCCTCCGGACTTGAAGCCAGCTCGATGGGTCTTGACGGGTCCACTTGCAACGCCTGGACGGTCCTGGTCAATGCCGCGACACTCCTGGTCAGCTCCTGGACTTGGTGGTGCAGGTCTTTCGACGGGGCTTGGTTCAGGGCCTGTGCATCAGCCTCCACGGAGTCCATAGAGGAGGGCGCCGCCTCCTGGTGGTAGGTGAGAGCAGGGCACCGGGGGTTTATAGCGCCACTAGTTGCAGATTCACGGAGCACCCTTATGGCCCTGTCCTTAAATTGGGCAAAGGTCAGGTCGGGGTTCTGAAAGAACATGAGGTGCAGTTGGGCCCTGTGGGCGCTAGACAGCAGACCTTCTATGAATTGTTCTGTTAGCAGCTTATCCGTTTCCTGCACACTGCCAGGGTCAGTTTGTTGAATAGCCCTCAAGGCTTCCTGCAGATTTAGGGCATAGTCTCTGATGCTGTCCTGTGCCCGCTGCTTACATCCATAGAACCTCATTTTAATCTCAACGGAGGTACGTGTGTCAAAGGTACCCCGCAGCCGGGCCAGAATACCCTTCACAGTCCTTTTCTCCTCAGTGGGCCATGATTTTACCTCCCTTTGGGCTGCGCCAGTTAACTGCCCTGTCAATATGCTGACCTTCTGTTCCTCTGTCAGGGGGTAAACGTGGAACAAACTGTATAGCCTTTCCTTGAAGTCAGTTAGGGCATGGGGCTCCCCTGAGTATTTGGGCAGCCAGGCCGCTCCAGGGATGTAGGGCAGGGAAAAGGGCATCAGCGCTGCTGCAGCTGCTTTGGTGGTAGTGGGGGCCTCTGTGTCCGACATCTTCCTCCCCCCTAGTCAAGCGTGGCCTACCTTCCGACGATCCTCTTCTGTAGGCCGCGGCTCCGCTGCTGCTGCTATGGACGAGGACCTGGCGTCGCGTCCTGATGACGTCAGCGTCGCTCTCTCTCCCTTCCAGGACCTTGCGCAGCGTCGGTGCGTGGGGCGGAGCTTCGGATCTCGCGCGGTTTTGACGTCCACGCCCCTCTTCTTCTCGCGCGGCGTCCTGGAGATGGCGTCCGATGGCGGGAAACAGCTGCAGATGGCGGGAAGACGGCAGAAGACGGCAGGAAAAGGTCCAAGATGGCGTCTGATGGCGGGAATCGGCTCCGGATGGCGGGAAACGACTCCGGACGGTGGGAAACTTCGCCACAGGTAAATTACAAAAGTCTTTTTCAGGCACGCAGTACCCGGTGGTTGCGGGCACGAAATCCTGCCGACTACGCCAAAGCTGACTCGCCCCCTGAGCCGTGGGGCACTCGGATCCGGGCAATTAGGGAAACGGTGGGAGTAGTAGTGGCAACCCGTTTCCGTGGCTCAGGGTGGTCAGGCCAGTGGTAGTCCGTTATGTGCTGATGTTTATGTCCGACTACGCCACCCGTGGATTGCGGTTATTAGGAACCGCCGCTGCATGCAGACCGCTGGGGCTGATGAGGTGTGCAGATAGGGTAGTGTGACTCCCCACGGGAAGAGTGCGGCCCCAGGGCAGTATAGTGGATGGTGGGAGTGATGGTAGTGAGAGTCCCAGTGCTGATAGTGCTGGAGGAGCAAGGAGCACACAGATAACAGGTTGCAGTCCAGGGTCTTTACTAAAACAGGTAAACTGACCCACAAACAGTCCCAGCTAGGAGGGGACCTGGATGTCTGAGAGCAACGGGGAAATTGGCCCTGGTCAGGGTGAGGGTGTAGGCCTACCGTGCTCTCTGCGCTCCTTCTGGCTATCTCCTCATTATAGGGTAACTGCCCACGTTTCCAAGCTTTCCGTGTATTCTCGCCTGTATGGCCTGCGACGTGGGTTCCTTTCTGCTCCCAGCCTTGTACGGCTTTACTGGTCCCTTCGGTTGTGGCAGGGCCTCCAGGCTTCTTAGGCCAAGGAATATACAGTCCCCTGCGGACTGGTTATCTGCTGGAGGATGTAGAATCCTCCCAGCCTCAGACACCAAAGTTTGGTAAATTAAGTCCTTTATCTGCCAGGACAGGCTCTCTTCGCCTCTTGTCTCTGGCTTGTGGCTCTCGTCCTGCCACACTTCCTCTTAGGTGCAATACAACTGTCTGTCCCTGCTCTGCTCTGGGACACGTCTCATTGCTGAGACAGGCCATCAAGTTCTCCCTAACCCTGCCCCCAGCACCAGCTTTTATAGGGGCAGCCTGCTCCCCCTACTGGCCTGAGACAGGAAGCATTGCATGCTAATGTTCCCCTGACTAGAGAACCTCCCCCTTGCTCTCAGACACAGCTTTATTTACACTTGTGGCATCCAGGCCAGGGTGACACACTTGCACTTGAAATATATCCTTTTAGGCTCGTGGAGGTGGAAGCTTTCCAGCCGGGTATCCATACACGTCCCCAGCCACCATTATTTCTCCTGGTGTTGTCCCCGCCTTCCACCAGCACGGGTCCCAGAACTTTACCCGTGCCCTCCTCAGCGCACTTAGTGTGAAGGACCGCCTAACCACAAACACATGGACAAGTGAATGTGGCCAGGGATGGTACATCTCACTGACACATTTCACTGGGTTAATATTCTGGAAGCCGGGACCCAATGGGACCTTGGGATGGAATGCGTACTCCCGACGCAGAGGATTGCAAGCCCTGGGTCAACCAGGGTTGCCCCCACATTCTACAGCTCCTGCACCACCTCCTCCTCTTCAGCCTCCATCTCCATCACTTGATTCATTTTTTTCAGGAGATATTCCAGATTATGTACTAAAACTTTGTGGGTGCCAATAACAATAAGCAGGACTGTATGCTTAGTTGACAAACCACACACCATTGCAGAGTTGTTGAAAGCTGTGTCAGAGAACCTGGTGGCGGCTCTGAAGCTAGGCAAGCTCACACGCGAGCCATTCCTGGCCCATGTGCTCAACTTAGTGGTTCAGCTGTTTCTCAAAACCTACCCAGGTCTGCCACAGCGACTTGTGAAAGTACGCTGCATGTGTGCCCATTTCAGAAAGTCAGCTACAGCTTTCACCGCTCTGGCAGGGCTTCAGCAGCTTTCAGATCACCGACTAGTGTGCGATGTGACCACGGATTGGAAATCAAAGTTGCAGATGTTTGGAATGATTTTGAGCAGCAGAGAGCAGTTGAGTACCAGCTTCAATACGCCCGTCGGCATTCAGGTCAGCCTCCGCACATAAGAGCTGATGAGTGGGCATGAATGTCTGACATCTGTGCCGTCCTCCAAAACTTTGAGGACTCCACCAAGATGGTGAGCGGCGATGGCGCCATAATTAGCATCATCATCCCGCTTCTCTGTGTACTGGAACAATCGCTGCTCACAATTAAAGAGGAGGCATTGCAGGTGGAGCAAGGAGCTATACAGGGTTATGCTACTCAGCCCAGCCTCATCTCATCCCGACGCGGATTGGGTGATAATGAGGAGGAGGAAGAGAACATGGACAAAAGTCCTCTTGATGAGAACAGGGAAGTCTTGGCTGTTGGCAGTCTGGCACACAAGCCGACTTGGGCATTACAGAAAACTGGCACGGCACGAGAGAAGTCTTGTAGACAGAGGTGTGAGGTTCTGATTAAGGAGAATGTCAGTCTTAGATCAGTTGCAGAACGGAGGGCATGGGAGGGGTGATATACAGAAATGAGGGAAGAGATATAGGCCGGTGCAGAACTGTGGAGAGCTTGGTGGGTGAAAGAGATGAGTTTGTATTGTATTCTGTAGTGATTGTTTAACCTAACCAGTGCAATGACTCGCAAAGGGTAGAGGCTTCGGTGAAGCGGCTTAATAATAATAATTAGGGTTGAGCGAGTATGTTCTGTCCGAGTATGCTCGGGCCGAGCTCCAAGTATTTACAGCTGCTCAGTGATATGGTTGAATCGCTCCCGGGTGCATGATTTGCAACTGTTTGACAGCTTTATTACTTGTGAGGAATGTGTAAGAAATAGACATTACTTCCATGTAATAAAACTGTCAAAACAGTCGCAAATCATGCACACGGGAGCGATTCAACCATATCACCGAGCAGCTATAAATACACGGAGCTCGGCCCGAGCATACTCGCCGAAAGGGTTAATAGAACATACTCGCTCAACACTAATAATAATCTTTTTATTTATATAGCGCCAACATATTCCACAGCGCTTTACAATTCAGACAATTTATAGACATTATGGGCACTGTCCCCATTGGGGCTCACAATCTACATACCCTATCAGTATGTCTTTGGAGTGTGGGAGAAAACCAGAGAACCCAGAGGAAACCCATGCAAACACAGGGAGAACATACAAACTACTTGCAGATGTTGTCCTTGGTGTGATTTGAACCCAGAACCCCAGCGCTGCAAGGCTGCAGTGCTAACCACTGAGCCACCGTGCTGCCCTTTATAGAAATACGACTCTGGCTGCTACATTCAGAAAGGATTGGAGAAGAGAGTTTGTTTAGAGGGAAATTGATTAGAAGATAGCTGCAGTAATTAATCAGAGACACAGTAAGAGTTTTTACAGTATCAAAGGTGCGAAAAGGTTGAATTCTGGATATGTTTTTAAGGTGCAGGTGACATGTGTGGGAGTTATGGTGGCACCACCTAAAAGAAATTGCAAAGTCAGGTATAGGTAGGATAGTAAAAGTCAGATATAGGTAGGTTAGTAAAAGTCAGGTAAAGGAAAGGTAGGTTAGATGGCTACGTGCGGCCTCCTGCTGTGTATAGATGACTACGTGCGGCCTCCTGCTGTGTATAGATGGCTACGTGCAGTCTCCTGCTGTGTATAGATGGCGCCGTGCGGCCTCCTGCTGTGTATAGATGGCGCCGTGTGGCCTCCTGCTGTGTATAGATGGCGCCGTGAGGCCTCCTGCTGTGTATAGATGGCTATCTGTGGCCCCCTGCTGTGTATAGATGGCTATGTGCGGCCTCCTGCTGTGTATAGATGGCATCGTGCGGCCTCCTGCTGTGTATAGATGTCGCCATGCGGCCTCCTGCTGTGTATATGGCTACGTCCGGCCTCCTGCTGTGTATAGATGGCTACGTGCGGCCTCCTGCTGTATATAGATGGCTACGTGCAGCCTCCTGCTGTGTATAGATGGCTACGTGCGGCCTCCTGCTGTGTATAGATGGCTACGTGCAGCCTCCTGCTGTGTATAGATTGCGCCGTGCAGCCCCCTGCTGTGTATAGATGGCTACGTGCGGCCTCCCGCTGTGTATAGATGGCTGCGTGCTTCCTCCCGCTGTGTATAGATGGCTACGTGCTTCCTCCCGCTGTGTATAGATGGCTATGTGCGGCCCCCTGCTGTGTATAGATGGCTACGTGCGGCCTCCTGCTGTGTATAGATGACTACGTGCTGCCTCCTGCTGTGTATAGATGGCTACATCCGGCCTCCTGCTGTGTATAGATGGCTACGTGCGGCCTCCTGCTGTATATAGATGGCTACGTGCGGCCTCCTGCTGTGTATAGATGGCTATGTGCAGCCTCCTGCTGTGTATAGATGGCTACGTGCGGCCTCCTGCTGTGTATAGATGGCTACGTGCAGCCTCCTGCTGTGTATAGATGGCGCCGTGCAGCCCCCTTCTGTGTATAGATGGCTACGTGCGGCCTCCTGCTGTGTATAGATGACTACGTGCAGCCTCCTGTTGTGTATAGATGGCGCCGTGCAGCCCCCTGCTGTGTATAGATGGCTACGTGCGGCCTCCTGCTGAGTATAGATGGCTACGTGCGGCCTCCTGCTGAGTATAGATGGCTACGTGTGCTCAATATTAAGTCATCCAATGTTAGGCTGTGTGCCCACGATGCAGAAATGCTCCAGATTTTTTTTGAGCGTTTCTGCATCTCCCTGGCAGAAAAAACGCATGCGGATTGTACATGCGGATTGTACATGCGGATTGTACGTGCGTTTTTCCTGCCAGGGACAAGCGGATGTGATGCGTTCTTCACATGCATTTTCGCATGCGGGTTGTAAAGCGTTTTCCAAGCGATTTTAGCATCACTTGGAAAAGTACTTGACAACTTGGTCACACTATATAAATACATGCAACCGGCAAGGATTTATATAGTGTGACCGAAAGAATGGTAAAAAATAAATATACTTACCTTCTGATGGCCTGCCGACGTCAGCGGTCGCGTGACCCGTCACATGACTAAATGACGTCACCACAGGTCCTTTAGTCTACCGCAAGCTGCCGGCGAGGCAGGACGCATCGGATAAAGACACCGGGGGCCATCAGAAGGTAAGTATAATATTTATTTTTTATTTTATTCTTTTTTTTACAGGTTCCATGGTACTCGGGTCCGGAGGAGAGTCTTCTGTTCTCCAAACCCGGGTACCATCCGCACATTGAAACGCATGGAATCCGCATGTACAGATGCAGTGATGCGGATACCATGCGTTCCAATGCAAGTCAATGGCGGCGAAAACGCAGCTCTTCCGCAAAATAATTGGTAGTGCTGCGGATTTTTCCACAATGATACCAAGCGGAAACGCTTAAAAAACCCATAGTGGGCACACAGCCTAAAAAAAAATATTATAAATTATTATTATAATTAATATATTAATATTGTGCCAAATTAATTTCACGTGAACTATCACATGATCTATCACAGGTGATCATGTGACATGTGATACATCAGGTGTGCGTGTGTGTGTGTGTGTGTGTGGGGGGGGGGGGGGGGGGGGGGCGCCTTCTAAACTGCCCGGGGCCCTTGCTACTCTTAATCCACCCCTGCACCCTCCACACTACTTATATGCACATGTAGCTCTTTCACGGACTGTTCCTCCATTACTGAGAAATCAGCTTTTAAATTGGTATGCAAATGAGGCTGAAGAGCTATGGTAGATCTGAAGCCTCTGAACGGTATAAGTATATACAGTACAGATAAATCCAGAGTCTTATCGGTGACATGTTCTTGCTGATCATAGTCATTCACTTTCCCTTCTCTCCTCTATTTAGCCCAGATCACCGTGATAACTTCTTCCATCCACGATGTGTCTCTGCAGAACTTAATGCACAGACGTCTTTGGATTATTATTTAACCGGCACTTTTCCCACTTTTTCCCACCTCTACACAAACTGCATAATGCTATAACCATCTCTAGTGCCCTGGAGAGTAATAATGCCCTCTCTGTTGCCCCACACAGTAATAGTACACCCCTCTTTGCCTTTATACAGTAATTGTGTCCAGCTCTCTGCCTCCATATACTAAAAGTCTCACGTCTGAGCTTCCACATGGTAAAAATGCCCCCATTGTGCTACTATATAGAAATATTAATCTTTCTAGGCACATTAAGGAATAGTTCCCACTCTGTGCCTCTATATAGTAATAATGCACCCCTCTGTGCCTCCATATAGTAATAATGCCCCCTCTCCCCTCTGTGCCTCCATGTAGTAATAGTGCCTCCTCTGTGTCTCCATATGGTAATAATGCCCCCCTATGTGTCCCCATATAGTAATAGTGCCCCCTCCGTGCCTCCATATAGTAATAGTGCCTCCTCTGTGTCTCCATATAGTAATAGTGCCTCCTTTGTGTTTCCATATAGTAATAGTGCCCCCTCCGTGTCTCCATATAGAAATAATGCCCCCTCTGTGCCTCCATATAGTAATAGTGCCCCCTCTGTGTCTCCATATAGTAATAGTGCCCCCTCCGTGTCTCCATATAGAAATAATGCCCCCTCTGTGCCTCCATATAGTAATAATGCCCCCTCCGTGCCTCCATATAGTAATAGTGCCTCCTCTGTGTCTCCATATAGTAATGATACCCCCTCTGTGTCCCCATATAGTAATAGTGCCCCCTCCATGCTTCCATATAGAAATAGTGCCTCCTCTGTGTCTCCATATAGTAATAGTGCCTCCTCTGTGTTTCCATATAGTAATAGTGCCTCCTCTGTGTCTCCATATAGTAATAGTGCCCCCTCCGTGTCTCCATATAGAAATAATGCCCCCTCTGTGCCTCCATATAGTAATAGTGCCTCCTCTGTGTTTCCATATAGTAACAGTGCCCCCTCCGTGTCTCCATATAGAAATAATGCCCCCTCTGTGCTTCCATATAGTAATAATGCCCCCTCCGTGCCTCCATATAGTAATAGTGCCTCCTCTGTGTCTCCATATAGTAATAATGCCCCCTCTGTGTCCTCGTATAGTAATAGTGCCCCCTCCGTGCCTCCATATAGCAATAATGCCCCCTCTGTGTCTCCATATAGTAATAGTGCCTTCTCTGTGTCTCCATATAGTAATAGTGCCCCCTCCATGTCTCCATATAGAAATAATGCCCCCTCTATGCCTCCATAAAGTAATAGTGCCCCCTCTGTGTCTCCATATAGTGATAGTGCCACTTCTATTCCTCCATATAGTAATAGTGCCCCCCTCTGTTTTTCCATATAGTGATAATGCCCCCTCTGTGCTTCCATATAGTGATAGTGCCCCTTCTATTCCTCCATATAGTGATAGTGCCTCTTCTGTGCCTATATGCAGTATGTCCATATACCAGGCATAGTGCTCCTCTGTAATTCTATATATTACTAGTGCCTCCATACAATTGTAATCCCCCCTTTACATCCTCCCATCCAGTGCCCTGGCAATAAAATAAAAATAAATGAAAACTCCCTTCTCCCACAACGAGTGGTGCTGTCCTTGTGCCGCAGTCTGTAGCTGCAGGCGGTGCGATGGAGTGATGTCATTGCGCTGGAGAAGCCTATAATTCAGGCATGTGCTGCGAGGACTGGCAGATGGTGGTGCAGGGGGCTGTATATAATGTATGGACAGACAGGTGGGAGGTATACAGACATGTAATATGTGCACCGCTCATTTAGACATAGACAACAGAATCAATTACATTTTATAATATATATTTGGGATAAGAAATTTTTACCCCAAGGAGGCGGAGGCTCGTAAAGTGCCTGCCGCACCCAGAGCACTTAAAGGGAAGTTGTCATGTCAGATAACGCTATCAACCTGTTTGGTTTTGAACCTGCAGGTCGTATTACAGGTAAGAGTGCTATCTATGAAAAACACTGTTAGCTTTCCTATGCAGAAAATTCACGAGCTTTTATCAGAGCGCTGACTGCTGTTATGTTCTGCAGCTTAGAACTAAAGAATAGGAGGGAAAAGCTGTCCCTGCACTGAGACTCAGCTAAACTCTACGCTGGGGTGGGTGCTCTATTCCTTGTGAATAGCCCCACCGAAACTCCTGCACTGAACTCAAACAAAGACCTGAAGGAAGGGGAAAAGGGGTCCCTAACAGATCTAAGGACTAGGAGAAAAAACAGGAGACCTCCTAATAGAAAAGTTAGTTGCAGAAACGAAGATTAAAGGGAACAAAACTGGTGGAACAAGAAGTCCCAGCATATCAATTGTCCAAAGCACAGAGAACTTAGCAAGGAAACTTAGCCAGAGCACAAGCGTAACAACACTGATGTCTAGCGGGGAATGGGAGACAGGTGCTGAGTAATAAAGAGTGAAGAGATCACGTGACCAAGACACCCAGCACCAGAGGAAAAGACTAGAAGCCAGCAAACCACAACAAGATGGCCGATAGTAAAACAATATAGATTCTAATACCTGCCTTTTTTATATTTTATACAGTGGACCTCACTACGGTTTCGAGGGGATCGCACCCAATATTCCACGGTGCGGCTATTATTTGTTTTCACATATTTTTCTCTATCTATCCAGATCATCCTAATTTCTAGTTTTCATCTTTATGTATCTCATTTTCTATGTTATCTATCTATGTCAGATCAATATATTTATTATGGTTAATAAAAGGCTGTAAAAGTAAGTATAAGTAATGAAAAACAAATGGAGGGTCAATTTCTAACTAAATCACATGACTGTGTATAAAAAAAAGCATGTTAGAGAGGCAGAGCCTCCCAGAAGCAAAGATGGTCAGAGGTCACCGATCTGTGAACAACTGCGTCTAATAATTGTAGAATAATTTCAGGAAATTTTTCCTCAATGAGAAATTACAAAGACTTTGAATATCTTCCATCTACAGGCCATAAAATCATCAAAAAATTCTGGAAAAATCCATGTGCACAAAGAATGGGGCTGATGGTCAATATTGAATGCTCATGATGTACGGACCCTGAGAAGGCTCTGCATGATATCAAGACATGATTCAGTCATCCAAGTCACTGCATGGGCTCAAAAAAATTTCCAGAAATCATTGTCTGTGATCACAGTTCACCATGCGTTCCACAAATGTAAATGACAGCTCTATCATGCAAAGAAAAAGCAGAATATCAGCACAATCCAGAAACGCTGTAGTCTTCTCTGCACTCATTTATAATGGACTCAGGCGAAATAGAAAACTGTTCTGTGGTCAGAAAAATCAAAATGTGAAATTCGTTATGGAAACCACAGACGCTGTGCCCTCAGAGTGAGAGGGACCATTCAGCTTGTTATGGAGGAGACGGACCATCCAGCTTGTTATCAAGGAGAGGGACGATCCAGCTTGTTACGGAGGAGAGTAAACATCCAGCTTGTTATGGAGTTAAAGGATCATCCAGCTTGTTATGGAGAAGAAGGACCATCCAGCTTGTTATCATGGAGAGGGACTATCCAGCTTGTTATGGAGGAGAGGGACCATCCAGCTTGTTATGGAGGAGAGGGCATTTGCAGCTTGTTATGGAGGAGAGGGACCATCCAGCTTTTTATCAAGGGGAGGGACCTTTATCAAGGAGAGGGACCATCCAGCTTGTTACGGAGGAGAGTAAACATCCAGCTTGTTATGGAGTTAAAAGATCATCCAGCTTGTTATGGAGAAGAGGGACCATCCAGCTTGTTATCATGGAGAGGGACCATCCAGCTTGTTATGGAGGAGAGGGACCATCCAGCTTGTTATGGAGGAGAGGGCATTTGCAGCTTGTTATGGAGGAGAGGGACCATCCAGCTTTTTATCAAGGGGAGGGACCTTTATCAAGGAGAGGGACCATCCAGCTTGTTACGGAGGAGAGTAAACATCCAGCTTGTTATGGAGTTAAAGGATCATCCAGCTTGTTATGGAGAAGAGGGACCAGCCAGCTTGTTATCATGGAGAGGGACCATCCAGCTTGTTATGGAGGAGAGGGACCATCCAGCTTGTTATGGAGGAGAGGGCATTTGCAGCTTGCTATGGAGGAGAGGGACCATCCAGCTTTTTATCAACGGGAGGGACCTTTATCAAGGAGAGGGACCATCCAGCTTGTTATCGAGGAGAAAAAACATCCATCTTGTTATTGAAGAGAGGAACCATCCAGCTTATTATGGAGGACATGAACCATCCAGCTTGCTGTGGACGAGAGAGACCATAAAGCTTGTTATGGAGGAGAGAGACCATAAAGATTGTTATGGAGTAGAGGAACCATCGAGCTTGATATGGAGGAGAGGAAACATCCAGCTTGATATGGAGGAGAGGAACCATCCAGCTTGATATGGAGGAGAGGAACCATACACCTTATCATGTAGGAGAGGGTCAATCCACCTTGTTATGGAGGAGAGGGACCATCCAGCTTGTTATTGGCACACAGTTCTTTATCTCTGATAGTATCTGGCTGCATTAATGCCTATTATAGGGACAGCACTCACATGAAATGCACCATCAATGCTGAGCCTTACGTGTAGAGATGTTATAACAACATCTGCTCCATCCAGACAACGTCTATTTCAGGGAAGACCTTGTATATGTTGACAGGACAATGGTAAACCACATCCTGCATCCATCACACACCACGGCTCTGCAGAAAAAGAGTCCTGGTGATGAACCGGCCACCTGCAGTCCAGACCTTTCACCAATAGAAAATATTGTGAGCATCATGAAACAAAAAATCCGACAAAGGAGGAGCAGTGAGAATCCGACATCAGACAAGAATGGGTCAACGTTCTTCCCCCAGAACTCCAGCGATTATGTCCTCCCTTCCCCAATTAGGACAACAGTAGAGAAAAACAGGAGCTAAATACCCCATAAGTAATAGCAACAACAAATATAATGCGCATAAAATATGTATTAACTTTATTAAACACTTAAAAAAAATAATAGAGTATCATGAAAAGTATACATGGTTGCTGGTGAAAAACACAAAAAAGTGTAACCACACTGGCAAAGTTCAGATGTCAATACAACAGAAGCAACTGAATAAATATATGTAGCACCCTGAGGATTCGGCTGCTACAGGGGTATTGCACCTCAACCCAGAGGTGTGATATTCCACTCCCGGGTAAGGAAGGAGTGTGGAACTGAGCTCAGATAGACTGCATGCACTACATACATCCCATTCCAGAGGAGCAGGCCGACGGCACTCCCACTTAGAAATGTGCAGGTGCGACCGAGCCTGTTCCTGGCTGGAGTGGGAGGGGGGAGGAACATCCCATGTAGTGTAGGGGCAGATAGGGGGAGCAGTCTGGGTAGTGGTAGGAGCTCATTGGGTGCTGGCACCTGAGCTCACACATAGAGGGATATATAAGGAGGGCACCAACTAGGATCAGGGTCAGACGCAGAGGAGCCTGTCAGTCAGTCAGTCAGCTGCAGAGAACAAGTCTGCTGCAGAGGAAGTCAGCCTGCAGCAAGGGAGCAGAGCAGACCTGAGCCTGAAGAGAGAGAGAGTGGAGTGCAGAAAGACCCAGAGGGGGGACAAAGAAGGGACCCAAGAACCCAAATAAGAACACCGGGTGAGGAGTCAGCAGAAGGGTACCGGAACCCAAGCTGGTGGGGGTAAAGACATTCCCCAGCCAGAGACCGGAGACCGTGGGCAGAGTCTGTCACGGTCACCCACTACATTCACCCTGAAGGCACACCACATGGAGGGTCAGGGAACCTGAGGCCAAAGGTTGCCCAACAGAAGGCCCGAGGGAGCTGGATTTAGGTGAATCACTGGTGGGGACGGCTGAAGAAAGGACAGAGGGAGAGCTCAGGGCCACGCTCCGGACTTGTTTGGGGGTTGGCCGGATCCAGGACCTGGTGGACGCAGCACGGCTCGGGAGGTCACTTGGAGCTAGAGTGACCAGGAACATCTGCAGTAAGTAAAGACCCTTAACTGCACTACCCGAGTCTGTCATCATTACCGGCTGCACCGCACCACCACAACCCCCATCCTCTGCGCCTGTCCCCTCTGAGGCTATACCCCTCCCGTTGGGGGTTATCCCACCAAGCTGCGCATCCACCATCAGCCTCAGCGGACCCTGCTGCAGCGGCGGCCACAGTGACCGCATCACAACGGGTGGCGTAGTCGACACAACGAACTTTAATAACATCAGTAAAGACTGCCACATAACCCTGAGCTTGACGCCCTGGGCACGGGACCGGGTCACAGCCGCTCGGAGACTACAACCCCCCCATCTGATCCGGTGCCGGGTATTCCCCTCAAAAAGGAATATGTCCCAGGGGGCGCGTCAACTTTGGCGTAGTCGGCAGGATTACGTGCCCGCAACACCCGGGTACTGCGTGCCTGAAGAAAAGTGCAAGTTTACCTCAGAAAGGAGTCTCTCGCCGGTTCCGGAGGGTCCACGCCATCGGACTCCATCACCAGTCGTTTCCCGCCGATTGTCCGCCATTTCCAGCTTGTTCCCGCCATCTGCAGAGTTTCCCGCCACTGGGCGACGCTTCCCGCCAAAACCGCAGATTTCCCGCCTTGGAAGAGCAGCGGACGCCATTATGGGCGTGCCAAAGGAGGGCGAGAGGCCACCTCCCATCGTGGGCCGGGACAGAAAATGGCGCCAAAAGTGGAAACCGCCCCCACCAACAGAGACTGTGATGCTGGAGGTGTCTGTCAGCGTGAAAGAACTACCCCTGGAGCTGACAGTCACCGAGTTGCCCCGGGACCGCCCTCGAAGTGGGAGGAGACGAAAGAAAAGAGCAAAGATGGGTGTCGCTTGGAGCAGTCTAGAACGAGCGCACCCGGAGGCAAGGTGTCCAGAGCGAGAGCACCCGGAGTCGAGAAGAGGAAGAGTAGACCCGGGAATGGAGCGGCAGCAGAGCAGCACCGGCCCGCTGGCCAGGAGCCTGCCGGAAGCAGAGCAGAGCAGCACCGACCCGATGGTCAGGAGCCTGCTGGAGTCAACAACCCCGCTAGGCTTAGCGGAGATCCTGGCGCAGCTTCCCCGAGATCGGGAGTGCGCGCGGAGTGCCCTGGAGGGCCTCGCGGGAAGGATGGCCCGAGTGCAGAGGGAGATCCTGGCGGAGTGGGGCCGGGAGATGGCCCAGCAAGCTGGAATCCGTCCACGGAACCCGCTCCCTTGGAAGAAGACACCGACTACCTCTGCGGATGACGCGGGAGGACCCAAGGCCGGAGACGGCGCAGAAGAGGGAGCGAGACGTATGGCAGCAGGTAAGGGGGACGCCTATACCCCATACCGGAAGACCACCCACCTGCCCCAGCTCCCCGTCGCAGAGCCCGAAAGTCCCCCTGCCGTACCCGAGACCGCCATGACACCGCCACCGACTAGGCCACGACCGGAAGCCGCCGACGCGACCCCAGTGACGTCACGCGTCGTGACCCGGAGCGTGGCGCAGGAAGAAGAGCCTCCGGCCTGGTCACAGGGCCTAGCGTTTCCGGGCGCCGCATCCAAAGCAGAGCCATCTACCTCCGCGGAGCCTCCGGCCTGGTCGCAAGGCCAGGTAACCCAGGGCGCCGCCGTCCTAACGGTGCCCTTCACCTTCCAGGTGCCCCAGGCCTGGCCGCAAGGCCTGGGCAACCCGGGCGCCATCACCACCGCGCCCGCGCCCGCAATACCAAGGGTGCCACACCTGGGGGAGGACCTCTTCGGCCAGCTCACATGGCCGGACGGGCGGCCCTTCATCTGGCCCGAAGGGTACCCTGAGCTAGAGCGGCAGCAAAGACTAGGGCCCTTGTGTGAGCCCCTGATCCCGGCTCCAAAGCCCGTGACTCGGGTCTCGCCTCCACTCGAGGAAGCCCAGTTCGTGTGGGACCCCACGGGAGAAGATTTGATGGGGTTCACCGGAGAGACTCGGGCAGCTGCAGCAGAGCGTACCGAGTGTTGCCGTCAACAGCTGGCAGAGTTCAAGAGAGAGCGGGAGGAGAGGCGGGCCAGAGAGCAATGGGCCCGGACCCGCAGCGCGGAGCAAAAGAGTCGGACCAGAAGGGACCCCTATGCAGCAGATCGTCCCCGTACCATCGGGACGGTAATAAAGTTTAATGCGCAGCATGGGTGGGGCTTCATAAAGGACCAGAACACCATGGGTGACGTCTTCGTTACCCGACGGGATGTCGAGTCTCACCTGCCAGAGGGTCACAAAGGCCGTGACCTCTACGTCGGTGACGAGGTAACGTTCACCCGGCACAAGTGTGCCAAGGGACCTTACGCCCTCCACGTGCATCGCCTGACAGAGGAGGAGCTGCGGTGTAGGGAGGAAGAGCCAGAAGACCCGGACGGGTTCAAGGCTAGGAGGTACTACGATTAAGAACAGTAGTAAAGAAAAACTGTATATAGTTACCCGTCGGGGTACCCAAGTAGCCGTAACTACTGAGAAGTTTAGTCCCCGTTGGGACCAGTGAACAGTTTAACCCGTGTGTCCCTTACCCAAACCAGGCTGAGGACTGTGAGCAGCCATCCCTTTCCCTTACCTGGCCGGGGACTGAGAACGGCCAAATTCCCCTGTAAATAGTTGCGCTTCCTAAGGCGCCCCCTACTGGTTTTATAAGGAACTGCTTTTCAAAAGACTGTCGCACTTTACCTGGTCACGAGTTGCACGGTGACCAGAGGAGGAAGAAAGAAAGAGACGACGAGAATGTTATAATGATGTCTATATGAAAAAGTTATATATATATAATATTTTATATGTTTTATATGTTTATAAAAATTTGTATGTTTTGGTGTTTTTGTCTTTGCAGCCCGAGGACGTGCTGTGGTTTACCAGGGGGGAATGTAGCACCCTGAGGATTCGGCTGCTACAGGGGTATTGCACCTCAACCCAGAGGTGTGATATTCCACTCCCGGGTAAGGAAGGAGTGTGGAACTGAGCTCAGATAGACTGCATGCACTACATACATCCCATTCCAGAGGAGCAGGCCGACGGCACTCCCACTTAGAAATGTGCAGGTGCGACCGAGCCTGTTCCTGGCTGGAGTGGGAGGGGGGAGGAACATCCCATGTAGTGTAGGGGCAGATAGGGGGAGCAGTCTGGGTAGTGGTAGGAGCTCATTGGGTGCTGGCACCTGAGCTCACACATAGAGGGATATATAAGGAGGGCACCAACTAGGATCAGGGTCAGACGCAGAGGAGCCTGTCAGTCAGTCAGTCAGCTGCAGAGAACAAGTCTGCTGCAGAGGAAGTCAGCCTGCAGCAAGGGAGCAGAGCAGACCTGAGCCTGAAGAGAGAGAGAGTGGAGTGCAGAAAGACCCAGAGGGGGGACAAAGAAGGGACCCAAGAACCCAAATAAGAACACCGGGTGAGGAGTCAGCAGAAGGGTACCGGAACCCAAGCTGGTGGGGGTAAAGACATTCCCCAGCCAGAGACCGGAGACCGTGGGCAGAGTCTGTCACGGTCACCCACTACATTCACCCTGAAGGCACACCACATGGAGGGTCAGGGAACCTGAGGCCAAAGGTTGCCCAACAGAAGGCCCGAGGGAGCTGGATTTAGGTGAATCACTGGTGGGGACGGCTGAAGAAAGGACAGAGGGAGAGCTCAGGGCCACGCTCCGGACTTGTTTGGGGGTTGGCCGGATCCAGGACCTGGTGGACGCAGCACGGCTCGGGAGGTCACTTGGAGCTAGAGTGACCAGGAACATCTGCAGTAAGTAAAGACCCTTAACTGCACTACCCGAGTCTGTCATCATTACCGGCTGCACCGCACCACCACAACCCCCATCCTCTGCGCCTGTCCCCTCTGAGGCTATACCCCTCCCGTTGGGGGTTATCCCACCAAGCTGCGCATCCACCATCAGCCTCAGCGGACCCTGCTGCAGCGGCGGCCACAGTGACCGCATCACAACGGGTGGCGTAGTCGACACAACGAACTTTAATAACATCAGTAAAGACTGCCACATAACCCTGAGCTTGACGCCCTGGGCACGGGACCGGGTCACAGCCGCTCGGAGACTACAACCCCCCCATCTGATCCGGTGCCGGGTATTCCCCTCAAAAAGGAATATGTCCCAGGGGGCGCGTCATATATAACACATGAAACCACATGAGTGTATCAGTCATGTATGGTGACAATCACTGATACAAAAAAAATCCCATCTCAAATGAGTGGTAATAAGATGTTAGGCATAATAGATCCCAGGTGGGAAAAAGGCTCTGTCACAAGGCAAATGCCAGACAGTCCTCATGCTATGATAGCAGTAGTGTGTATAATGCCATACGAATAGCGTCACATGTAGGAGTATGTGCTGTCATGTGTCAAAAGGACACACATTCAGCTGAAGTGTATTGCAGCGCACAGACCCTTCGGGTCCATGCACGGCGATACATGCTGCCAGCCAATCAGAGGCCAGACGCTGACGTCATGCGCTCCCGTCACTTGTACTCTGAAGTCAGCTGCCGGCTTCAGAAGAGGATGCCGCTCGGAGGGGGAGCGCAGGGCAGGGGAGTATTTATTTTTTTCTTTCTAAACCAGTGAGTACATGGTGACCATACTTCTACACAGGTGACTATGGGGAGTGCATTATACTATATGGAGGATATGGGCTTTGTATTATACTAAGATGGAGGACTATGGGCTGTGCATTATATTATATGAAGGATATGGGCTGTGATTTATACGAATACGGAGGACTATGGGGGTGCATCATATTATATGGAGGTGCAGTATACTATATGGAGGACAATGGGGAGTGCATTATACAATATGGAGGACTATGGGAGTGCATTATACTATATGGAGGACTATAGAGAGTGCATTATACTATATGGAGGACTATGGAGAGTGCACTATACTATATGGAGGACTATGGGGAGTGCATTATACAATATGGAGGACTATGGGGAGTGCATTATACTATACGGAGGACTAAGGGGAGTGTATTATACTATATGGAGGACTATGGAGTCCATTATTCTATATGAAGGACTATGGGGAAGAGCATTATACTATATGGAGGACTATGGGGTGCATTATACTACATGGAGGACTATAGAGAGTCCATTATACTATATGGAGGACTATGGAGAGTACATTATACTATATGGAGGACTATGAGGAGTGCATTATACTATATGGAGGACTATGGGCTGTGCATTATACTATATGGAGGACTATGGGGAGTGCATTATTCTATATGGAGGACTATGGGGAAGTGCATTATACTATAAGGAGGACTGTGGGCTGTTCATTATACTATATGGAGGACTATGGGCTGTGCATCATACTATATGGAGGATTATGGGGAGTGCATTTTTCTACATGGAGGTCTATGGGGAAGTGCATTTTACTATATGGAGGACTATGGGGAGTGCATTATTCTTTATGGAGGACTATGGGGAAGTGCATTATACTATATGGAGGTCTATGGGGAGTACATTATTCTATATGGAGGACTATGGGGAAGTGCTTTATACTATATGGAGGACTATGGGGATTGCATTATACTATATGGAGGACTATGGGGAGTGTATTATACTATATGGAGGACTATGGGGTGCATTATTCTATATGGAGGACTATGGGGAATTGTGCTATACTATATGCAGGACTATGGGCTGTGCATTATACTATATGGAGGACTATGGAGAGTGCATTATACTATATGGAGGACTATGGGGAGTGCATTATTCTATATGGAGGACCATGGGGAAGTGCATTATACTATATGGAGGACTATAGGGAGTGCATTATACTATATAGAGGACTATGGGGTGCATTATTCTATCTGGAGGACTATGGGGAAGTGCATTATACCATATGGAGGACTATGGGGTGCATTATTCTATCAGGAGGACTATGGGGAAGTGCATTATACCATATGGAGGACTATGGGATGCATTATACTATACGGAGGACTATGGGATGCATTATACCATATGGAGGACTATGGATGCATTATACTATATGGAGGACTATGGGGGTGCATTATACCATACGGAGGACTAGGGGGAGTGCATCATACTATATGGAGGACTATGGGGAGTGCATTATTCTAAATGAAGGACTATAGGGAGTGCAATATAATATATGGAGGACTATGGAGAGTGCATTATACTACATGGAGGACTATGGTGAGTGCATTATACTATATGGAGGACTATGGGGTGCATTATTCTATATGGTGAACTATGGGGAAGTGCATTATACTATATGAAGGACTATGGGCTGTGTAGTATACTATATGGAGGACTATGGAGACTGTATTATACTATATGGAGGACTATGGGGAGTGCATTATTCTATATGGAGGACTGTGGGAAGTGTATTATGCTATATGGAGGACTATGGAGAGTGCACTATACTATATGGAGGACTATGGGGAGTGCATTATACTATATGGAGAACTATGGGCAGTGCATTATACCATATGGAGGACTATGGGATGCATTATACTATATGAAGGAGTATGGGGGTGCATTATACAATATAGAGGACTGTGGGGAGTGCATTATACTATATGGAGGACTATGGAGAGTGCATTATACTATATGGAGGACTTTGGAGAATGCATTATACTATATAGAGGATTATGGAGAGTGCATAATACTATATGGAGGACTATGGGGAGGGCATTATACTATAAGGTGGACTATGGGGTGCATTATTCTATATGGAGAACTATGGGTTGTGCATTATACTATATGGAGGACTATGAGTTGTACATTATACTATATGGAGGACTATGGAGAGTGCATTGTACTATATTTGGGACTATGGCGAGTGCATTATTCTATATGGAGGACTATGGGGTGCGTTATACTATGTAGTGGACTATGGAGAGTGCATTATACTATATGGAGGACTATGGGGAGTGCATCATACTATATGGAGTACTATGGGGAGTGCATTATACCATATGAAGGACTATGAGATGTATTATACTATATGGAGGACTATGGGGTGCATTATTCTATATGGAGGACTATGGGGAAGTGCATTATACTATATGTAGGACTATGGAGAGTGTATTATACTATATGGAGGACTATGGGGAAGTGCATTATACTATATGGAGGACTATGGGGAGCGCATTATACTATATAGAGGACTATGGGGAGTGTATTATGCTATATGGAGGACTATGGGCTGTGCATTTAACTTTATGGAGGACTATGGAGAGTGCATTATATTATATGGAAGTCTATGGGGAGTTCATTATTCTTTATGGAGGACTATGGCGAAGTGCATTATACTATATGGAGGACTATGGAGAGTGCATTATACTATATGGAGGACTATGGGGAGTGCATTATACTATATGGAGGACTATGGGAAGTTCATTATAACATATGGAGGACTATGGGATGCATTAAACCATATGGAGGACTATGGGATGCATTATACTGTATGGAGGACTATGGGGGTGCATTATACAATATGGATGACTATGGGGAGTGCATTATACTACATGGAGGACTATGGGAAATGCATTATTCTATATGGAGGACTATGGGGAGTGCAATATACTATATGGAGGACTATGGGGTGCATTATACTAAATGAAGGACTATGGGCTGTGTATTATACTATATGGAGGACTATGGGAAGTGTATTATACTATATGGAGGACTACGGAGAGTGCACTATACTATATGGAGGACTATGGGGAGTGCATTATACTATATGAAGAACTATGGGGAGTGCATTATACCATAAGGAGGACTATGGGATGAATTATACCATATGAAGGACTATGGGGCTGCATTATACAATATAGAGGACTATGGGATGCATTATACTAAATGAGGACTATGGGGGTGCATTTTACAATATGGAGGACTATGGGGAGTGCATTATACTATATGGAGGACTATGGGGAGTGCATTATTCTATATGGAGGACTATAGGGAGTGCATTATACTATATGGATGAATATGGGGAGTGATTTATACTATATGGAGGACTATGGGGAGTGCATTATACTATATGGAGGACTATGGGGAGTATATTATACTATATGGAGGACTATGGGGTGCATTATTCTATATGGAGGACTATGGGTTGTGCATTATACTATATGGAGGACTATGGAGAGTGCATTATACTATTTTTTGGACTATGGGGAGTGCATTATTCTATATGAATGACTATGGGAAAGTGCATTATACTATATGGAGGACTATGGAGAGTGCATTATACGATATGGAGGACAATGGAGAGTGCATTATACTATATGGAGGACTATAGGGGTGCATTATACAATATGGAGGACTATGAAGAGTGCATTATACTATATGGAGGACTATGGGGAGTACATTATACTACATGGAGGACTAAGGGGAATGCATTATTCTGTATGGAGGACTATGGGGAGTACATTATATTATATGGAGGGCTATGGGGCACATTATACTATATGGAGGACAAGGGAGAGTGCATTATACTGCATGGAGGACTATGGGGAGTGCATTATACTATATAGAGGACTATATGATGCATTATATTATATGAAGAACTATGGGGAGTGCATTATACAATATGAAACACTATGGGGAGTGCATTATACTATATGGAGGACTATGGGGAGTGTATTATGCTATATGGAGGACTATGGGATGCATTGTACTATATAGAGGACTATGGGATGCATTATACTATATGGAGGATTATTGGGAGTGCATTATACTGTATGGAGGACTATGAGGAGTGCATTATACTATATGAAGGACTATGGGATGCATTGTACTATATGGAGGACTATGGGGATTGAATTATACTGTATGGAGGACTATGAGGAGTGCATTATACTATATGGAGGACTATATGAAGTGCACTATACTATATGGAGGACTACGGTATGTATTATACTGTATAGTGGACTATGGGGAGTACATTATACTATATGGAGGACTATGGGATGCATTATGTTATATGGAGGACTATGGGGAGTGCATCATACTATATGGAGGACTATGGGATGCATTATGTTATATGGAGCACTATGGGGAGTGCATTTTACTATATGGAGGACTATGGGGGTGCATTATACTATATGGAGGACTATGGCGAGAGCATTATACTATATGGAGGACTATGGAGAGTGCATTATACTATATGCAGGACTATGGGGAGTGCATTATACTATATGGAGGACTATGGGGAATGCATTATTCTGTATGGAGGACTATGGGGAGTACATTATATTATATGGAGGGCTATGTGGCACATTATACTATATGGAGGACAATGAGGAGTGCATTATACTGTATGGAGGACTATGGGGAGTCCATTATACTATATAGAGGACTATATGATGCATTATATTATATGAAAGACTATGGGGAGTGCATTATACAATATGAAACACTATGGGGAGTGCATTATACTATATGGAGGACTATGGGGAGTGTATTATACTATATGGAGGACTATGGAATGCATTGTACTATATAGAGGACTATGGGATGCATTATACTATATGGAGGATTATTGGGAGTGCATTATACTGTATGGAGGACTATGAGGAGTGCATTATACTATATGAAGGACTATGGGATGCATTATACTATATGGAGGACTATGGAGAGTGCATTATACTGTATGGAGCACTATGAGGAGTGCATTATACTATATGGAGGACTATATGAAGTGCACTATACTATATGGAGGACTACGGGATGTATTATACTGTATAGAGGACTATGGGGAGTACATTATACTATATGGAGGACTATGGGATGCATTATGATATATGGAGGACTATGGGGAGTGCATTATTCTATATGGAGGACTATGGGATGCATTATATTATATGGAGGACCATGGGGAGTTCATTATAATATATGGAGGACCATGGGGAGTGTATTATACTGTATGGAGGACTATGGGAAGCATAATATTATATGGAGGACTATGGGGAGTGCATTATACTATATGGAGGACTATGGGATGCATTATATTATATGGAGGACCATGGGGAGTTCATTATACTTTATGGAGGACTATGGGGAGTGCATTAAACTATATGTAGCAGTATGGGGAGTGTATTATACTATTTGGAGGACTATGGGATGCATTATTTTATATGAAGGACTATGAGGAGTGCAATATGCTATATGGATGAGTATGTGGTCCATTATACTATAATGAGGACTATGGGGAGTGCATTATGCTATATGGATGACTCTGGGGAGCGGATTATACTGTATGGAGGACTATGTGGTGCATTATACTATATGGAGGACTATGTGGTGCATTGTGTAACGGGTCTGGGAGGCGGAACCTCTGGGCTACTATACAAGGGAGCGGTCCTTGTAAGGGAGCGGGTGGCGACCAGGCAGGCAGTCACAGCAGGTGACCGGGACAGTCTCTGGGTGTACGGGCAGGAGGTCACGGCAACTGATCAGGGCAGTCTCTGGAAGAACGGGCTGGAGGTCACGGCAAGTGACCGGGGCAGTCTCTGGAAGAACGGGCTGGAGGTCACGGCAAGTGACCGGGGCAGTCTCTAGGTAAAGGGTAGGTACGACCTGTGATGGCTGAACCTCCAGGTAGGCTAGCAAGGCAGATGGAGGATGTGTGCTCCCAGGTGAGCAAGCGAGAGTCTCTGGAATAGCAGGTGGTCACAGCACGTGACGGCGGAGCCTCCAGGTAGGCAAGCAGGCAGGTAGCGGAGAAGCGCTCCCAGGTGAGCGGGCAAGAGTCTCTGGAATAGCTGGTGGTCCCAGCACGTGACAGCGGAACCCCCGGGCAGGCAAGCAGGCAGGTAGTGGAGAAGCGCTCCCAGGTGAGCGGGCAAGAGTCTGGAATAGCTGGTGGTCACAGCACGTGACAGCGGAGCCTCCGGGCAGGCAAGCAGGCAGGTAGCGGAGAAGCGCTCCCAGGTGAGCGGGCAAGCTGGTCCATAGACAGACTGACCGGAGTTGTAAGGCAGACCGTCGGACCTCAGGCAAGCAGGCAGGTAGCTGATGTGCGCTCCCAGGTGAGCGGGCAAGTTGGTCCTTAGACAGACTGACCGGAGTTGTAAGGCAGACCGTCGGACCTCAGGCAGGCAGGCGGGTAACAGGAAATCAGGCAGGATTAGGACAGCAAGCTGGCAGGAATCTGGCAGGTAACTGGCAGGTAACTGGCAACGGGACCTGAGGGCTGAAGCAGAGTAGAACGGTGCAACAACATTGCTCGGGCACCTCCATTTTGGAGGAGGTGCCTTATATATGGTAAAGTCCTCCGGCCATTGGCCGGGGACTCCTTAGGACAGCGCGCGCGGCCCCTTTAAGAGGGAGGGAGGGCGCGCGCGCGCGCCCTAAGCACAGTGGCCGGGAAGGAGCGCGCGCTGCCAGCAGAGCGGGAGAGGGACGCCGGGCACGGAGCAGAGCGGTGAGGGGAACAGCGTCCCTGCCTAGCAGAGGGCAGGGACGCCGGCACTACAGTACCCCCCCCTTTAGGCCCCCCCTTTTTTAGGCCAGATAGAAATTTAGCTAGGATGAGAGGGGCATGGATGTTCTCCCGGGGCTCCCACGTTCTCTCCTCAGGACCAAACCCCTTCCAATCTACCAGAAAAAAGGTCTTTCCTCTTACCCTTTTGGTGGCAAGAATGTTCTCTACCTCAAACTCGTCCTCAGCAGAAACCGGAGCAGGAGGCGTACCTGTAGACTTGGAAAAAGAGTTAAGCACCACGGGTTTGAGGAGAGATACATGGAAGGAGTTAGGGATCCGTAAGTTGGCCGGGAGTTTCAATTTATAGGCCACCGGGTTGATCTGACTGATGACCTCCAGAGGACCGATGAACCGAGGCCCTAACTTGTAAGAAGGTATCTTGAGTCGAACATATTTAGATGAGAGCCAGACTTTATCTCCTGGACGAAATTGTGGAGGATCCAGGCGTTTTTTGTCAGCGTGTCTTTTCATACGCTCGGATGACAGAAGGAGTGCGGACCGGGTACTCTCCCATATGGAGGAAAATTTGCTAACGAGAGATTCCGCAGCCGGGTTGTCCACAGAGGTGGAGACAGGAAAAGGAATCCGAGGATGCTGACCAAAGACTACAAAAAACGGGGATTTGGAGGAGGATTCGCTCTCGTGATTATTATAAGAGAACTCGGCCCATGGTAGGAGATCCACCCAGTCAGAATGGTGGGCATTAACGAAGTGCCGGAGGTAACTGGTCAGGTTCTGATTGATCCGCTCCACTTGACCATTGGACTGTGGGTGGTAAGCGGAAGAGAAGTCCAGGGTGACGTCTAGTAGTTTACAAGTGGCTCTCCAGAAACGTGAGGTGAACTGTACCCCACGATCCGACACGATGTGGAGGGGCAGGCCATGAAGACGGAAGATGTGGCGGATAAAGTCTTTAGCCAGCTCGGGTGCAGACGGAAGGCCTGGCAGGGGAATAAAGTGAGCCATCTTGGAAAAGCGGTCAGCGACCACCCAAATGACCGTACAACCGGCAGAGACGGGGAGATCAGTTATAAAGTCCATTGCTATATGCTGCCAGGGGGCAGCAGGTACAGGAAGCGGAAGGAGGCGTCCGGCTGGCAGATGTCTCGGGACTTTGTTGCGGGCGCAGGACACACAGGCAGAAACAAAGTTTATTATGTCCTTGTGCAGGGTAGGCCACCAATAGTGCCGGGCAATAAGCTGGAGGGTCTTTTTCTGACCGGTGTGGCCAGCTAGTTTAGACGAATGGCCCCAGTGTAGGATCTTCTCCCGATCAGGTACTGAAACAAACGTCTTACCGGGAGGGAGACGATTTAGACTCACGGGAGCCACCTGCATTACTCTGGCGGGATCGATGATATGTTTAGGTTCTTCCTCGAGATCGGACACCAGAAAGGATCGGGACAAGGCGTCTGCTTTGACGTTTTTGTCAGCCGGGCGAAAATGAAGAACAAAATCAAAGCGAGCAAAAAACAAGGACCACCGGGCTTGGCGCGGGTTAAGTCTCTGGGCATGCTGGAGGTAAGCCAAGTTCTTGTGGTCAGTGTAAATTATTACCGGATGAAGAGCCCCCTCGAGTAGGTAACGCCACTCCTCCAACGCCAGCTTGATGGCCAATAACTCTCGGTCTCCTATGGAATAGTTGCGCTCAGAAGAGGAGAAGAGTTTGGAGAAGAAGCCACAAGTTACCATTCTCCCGGAAGATGATTTTTGAGTAAGTACCGCTCCGGCTCCAGAGGAGGAGGCGTCAACTTCCAGGAAGAACTGCTTGTTGCCGTCCGGGCGATGCAGCACCGGGGCGGAAGAGAAGGCCTGTTTTAGGGAAAGAAAGGCCTCCTCTGCTTCGGGCGGCCACTCTTTGGGATTAGTACCCTTACGGGTGAGCGCGGAAATTGGGGCAGTCCGGGAAGAGAAGTGCGGGATGAAGAGGCGGTAATAGTTGGCGAAGCCCAGGAACCGTTGAATAGCCTTCAACCCCTCTGGTCGGGGCCATTTCTCGATGGCAGACAGTTTCTCAGGATCCATTTGTAGGCCGGTCTGAGAGATAATGTAGCCCAGAAACCGAAGCGAGGTCTGCTCAAAGAGGCACTTCTCATATTTAGCGTAGAGATGGTTCTGCCTGAGCCTGAGCAGGACCTGACGAACATCCCTCCGGTGAGTCTGGAGATCCGGAGAGAAGACCAAGATGTCGTCCAGGTACACCACTACGCAGGAGTAGAGAAGGTCCCGGAAGATGTCATTGACCAACTCTTGAAAGACGGCAGGAGCGTTACAGAGGCCAAAGGGCATTACCAGATATTCATAGTGGCCGTCCCGGGTGTTGAATGCCGTCTTCCATTCATCCCCCTGACGGATACGAACCAGGTTGTACGCCCCACGGAGGTCCAGTTTGGTGAAGATTCTAGCCCCCCTCAGACGATCAAATAACTCCGGAATGAGCGGAAGGGGGTACTTATTCTTCACCGTGATCTGGTTAAGGCCTCTATAGTCTATACAGGGACGGAGAGAGCCGTCCTTCTTTTTGACGAAAAAGAAGCCTGCTCCCGCCGGGGAGGTAGATTTCCGGATGAATCCCCTGGCCAGATTCTCCTCAATATATTCGGACATCGACCGGGTCTCAGCAGCGGATAATGGATAAATACGCCCACGGGGAGGAGAAGTACCAGGTAACAGGTCGATAGGGCAGTCGTATGGTCTATGAGGGGGTAGTGTCTCTGCCTCCTTTTTATTAAAGACATCAGCATAAGACCAATAAGGAATCGGAAGTCCAGGTAGATTAGCTGGGGTAGGAGAAGGACGGACGGGATGAACGGGAACCAGACAGGTCTTATGACAGCCCTGTCCCCAGCGAAGGACTTCTCCGGTCTGCCAGTCAAGAACGGGTGCATGTTTCTGGAGCCAAGGTAGGCCTAGCAAGAGGGCGTGAGAGAGTCCAGGCAGAACATGGAAGGAGATACTTTCAGAATGCAGCATTCCCACCTGCAGAGTAATGGATTCGGTGATGAGTTGGATGGGGCGTGGTAAGAGCCCCCCATCCACGGCAGCAACAGACAAGGGTACAGCCAGAGGTTTGGTGGGGATGCGGTATTTCTCTACCAGGGACTGTGAAATAAGATTCCCGGCTGCTCCAGAGTCCAGTTGGGCTAGTTCGAAATAAAGGTTCTCCCCGTAGACGATTGAAACTGACAACAGCAGGGATGGAGAGGATTTATTCTTGTCTAGGTGGACCTCTCTGAGCGAACCTAGACACAGGCGTTTCCCGACCTCTCCGGGCAGGCACGGATCCGGTGCTCCTTACTGCCACAGTAGAAGCAGGTCCCCTCGGCACGGCGTAAGTCCTGACGGGTCTTGACCATCTTGGTCTGGTCGACCTGCATAGGCTCAGGAGGGTGTACCTGGTTAGAGACAGAAGGAGTGACGGGTTTCTGAAAAGTAGGAGCTAGACGTGGTAACCTCCTCTCACGGGTGACCTCTCTGGCACGCTCCTGGAACCGTAGGTCAATCCGGGTGGCAAGAGTTATTAAGTCATCGAGAGTGGTAGGAATGTCCCGACCGGCAAGTTCATCTTTAATACGGCCGGACAGACCCTCCCAGAAGACGGAAACCAGAGCGTCGTTATCCCAGGCCAGCTCCTAGGCAAGGGTACGGAACCGTATGGCATATTGGCCCACGGTGAGACTTTCCTGACGGAGGCGTAGCAACAATGATGCGGATGAGGTCTTCCGTCCGGGTTCGTCGAAGACTTTCCGGAAGGCCGTGAGAAAAGCAGGCAAGTTGGACACCAGGGGGTCTCCTCTCTCCCATAGAGGATTTAGCCAGGCCAGGGCCTCCCCGGTGAGATGGGACATGATGAATGCAATTTTGGCTCGGTCGGAGTTAAACTGGTGGGACAATAGTTCAAAGTGCAGGGTGCACTGATTTATGAAGCCCCGAGCCTGGGCTGAGTCGCCTCCGAAGCGAGGAGGTGCAGAAAGCCGAGGTCCGGGGTAGGATATCATGGTATTAGTGGACAGCGGAGCTGCCGGATTGCGAGACATGGCACTGGCGGAGGTTGTTGGTGGAACAGTCAGAGTGTCAAGGCGAGTATTGACATTCCGCAGGTGACCCAGGATGGACTCCTGTTGGGACCTTTGACGGGACAGTTCATGACACAGGTCCGAGAGCGAGGGAGCTTGGGTGCCACCGGGTTCCATGGCCCGAGCAAACTGTAACGGGTCTGGGAGGCGGATCCTCTGGGCTACTATACAAGGGAGCGGTCCTTGTAAGGGAGCGGGTGGCGACCAGGCAGGCAGTCACAGCAGGTGACCGGGACAGTCTCTGGGTGTACGGGCAGGAGGTCACGGCAAGTGATCAGGGCAGTCTCTGGAAGAACGGGCTGGAGGTCACGGCAAGTGACCGGGGCAGTCTCTGGAAGAGCGGGCTGGAGGTCACGGCAAGTGACCGGGGCAGTCTCTAGGTAAAGGGTAGGTACGACCTGTGATGGCTGAACCTCCAGGTAGGCTAGCAAGGCAGATGGAGGATGTGTGCTCCCAGGTGAGCAAGCGAGAGTCTCTGGAATAGCACGTGGTCACAGCACGTGACGGCGGAGCCTCCAGGTAGGCAAGCAGGCAGGTAGCGGAGAAGCGCTCCCAGGTGAGCGGGCAAGAGTCTCTGGAATAGCTGGTGGTCCCAGCACGTGACAGCGGAACCCCCGGGCAGGCAAGCAGGCAGGTAGTGGAGAAGCGCTCCCAGGTGAGCGGGCAAGAGTCTGGAATAGCTGGTGGTCACAGCACGTGACAGCGGAGCCTCCGGGCAGGCAAGCAGGCAGGTAGCGGAGAAGCGCTCCCAGGTGAGCGGGCAAGCTGGTCCATAGACAGACTGACCGGAGTTGTAAGGCAGACCGTCGGACCTCAGGCAAGCAGGCAGGTAGCTGATGTGCGCTCCCAGGTGAGCGGGCAAGTTGGTCCTTAGACAGACTGACCGCAGTTGTAAGGCAGACTGTCGGACCTCAGGCAGGCAGGCGGGTAACAGGAAATCAGGCAGGATTAGGACAGCAAGCTGGCAGGAATCTGGCAGGTAACTGGCAGGTAACTGGCAACGGGACCTGAGGGCTGAAGCAGAGTAGAACGGTGCAACAACATTGCTCGGGCACCTCCATTTTGGAGGAGGTGCCTTATATATGGTAAAGTCCTCCGGCCATTGGCCGGGGACTCCTTAGGACGGCGCGCGCGGCCCCTTTAAGAGGGAGGGAGGGCGCGCGCGCGCGCCCTAAGCACAGTGGCCGGGAAGGAGCGCGCGCTGCCAGCAGAGCGGGAGAGGGACGCCGGGCACGGAGCAGAGCGGTGAGGGGAACAGCGTCCCTGCCTAGCAGAGGGCAGGGACGCCGGCACTACACATTGTACTATATGAAGGACTATGGTGAGTTCATTATAGTATATGGAGGACTATGGGGAGTGCATTATACTATATGGAGGACTATGGGGAGTTCATTATACTGTATGGAGGATTATGTGGTGTATTATACTATATGGAGGACTATGTAGTGCATTATACTATATGGAGGACTATGGGGAGTGTATTATACTATATGAAAGACTATGGGGAATGCAGTATTGTATATGGAAGACTAAGGGGAGTGCATTATACTATATTGAGGACTATGGGGAGTGTATTACACTATATAGAGGACTGTGGGGAGTCAATTATACTATACGGAGGACTATGGGATGCATTATACTATGTGGAGGAATATGGGATGCATACTATTATATTAAGGACTATGGGGAGTGCATTATACTATATGGATAACTATGGGGAGTGCATTATACTGTATGGAGGACTATGTGGTGCATTATACTATAAGGAGTACTATGGGGAGTGCAATATACTATATGGAGGACTATGGGGAGTGCATTATACTGTATGGAGGACTATGTGGTGCATTATACTATAAGGAGGACTATGGGGAGTGCATTATACTATATGAAGGACTATAGGGAGTGCATTATACTATATGGAGGACTATGGGGAGTGGATTACACTGTATGGAGGACTTTGTGGTGCATTATACTATATGGAGGACTATGTGGTGCATTATACTATATGGAGAACTATGGGGAGTGTATTATACTATATGGAGGACTATGGGGAGCGCAGTATGCTATATGGAAGACTATGGGGAGAATATTATACTATATAGAGGACTGTGGGGAATCCATTATACTATATGGAGGACTACGGCATGCATTATATTATATGGAGGACTATGTGGAATGCATTATGCTATATGGAGGACTATGGGATGCATTATACTATATGGAGAACTATGGGGAGCATATTATACTATATGGAGGACTATGGGATGCATTATACTATATGGAGGAATATGGGACGCATTCTATTTTATGGAGGACTATGGGAAGTGCATTATACTGTATGGAGTACTATGTGGTGCATTATCCTATATGGAAGACTATGGGGAGAATATTATACTATATAGAGGACTGTGGGGAATCCATTATACTATATGGAGGACTACGGCATGCATTATATTATATGGAGGACTATGGGGAATGCATTATGCTATATGGAGGACTATGGGATGCATTATACTATATGGAGGACTATGGGGAGTGTATTATACTATATGGAGGATTATGGGATGCATTATACTATATAGAGTACTGTGGGGAGTCCATTATACTATATGGAGGACTATGGGATGCATTATATTATATGGAGGACTATGGGGGGGTGCATTATGCTATATGGAGAACTATGGGATGCATTATACTATATGGAGGACTATGGGGAGTGTATTATACTATATGGAGGAGTATGGGATGCATTATATCATATGGAGGACTATGGGGAGTGCATTATACTTTATGGAAGACTATGGGGAGTCCATTATACTATATGGAGGACTATGGGATGCATTATTATATGGAGGACTATGGGGAGTGCATTGTAATACACTGCTCAAAAAAATAAAGCAAACACTCAAATAACCCATCCTAGATCTGAAAGAATGAAATATTCTCATTGAATATTTTGTTCTGTACAAAGTTGAATGTGCTGACAACAAAATCACACAAAAATCATCAATGGAAATCAAATTTATTAAGCAATGGAGGCCTGGATTTGGAGTCACCCCCAAAATTAAAGTGGAAAAACACACTACAGGCTTAAATGTCCTTAAATGTCCTTAAAACAAGACAAAATGAGGCTCAGTATTGTGTGTGGCCTCCACGTGCCTGCATGACCTCCCTACAATGCCTGGGCATGCTCCTGATGAGGTTGCGGATGGTCTCCTGTGGGATCTCCTCCCAGACCTGGACTAAAGCATCCGCCAACTCCTGGACAGTCTGTGGTGCAACATGACGTTGGTGGATGGAGCGAGACATGATGTCCCAGATGTGCTCAATCAGATTCAGGTCTGGGGAACGGGCGGTACAGTCCATAACCTTAATGCCTTCATCTTGCAGGAACTGCTGACACACTCCAGCCACATGAGGTCTGGCATTGTCCTGCATTAGGAGGAACCCAGGGCCAACCACACCAGCATATGGTCTTACAAGGGGTCTGAGGATCTCATCTTGGTACCTAATGGCAGTCAGGCTACCTCTGGCGAGCACATGGAGGGCTGTGCGGCCCTCCAAAGAAATGCCACCCCACACCATTACTGACCCACTGCCAAACCGGTCATGCTGAAGGATGTTGCAGGCAGCAGATCGCTCTCCACGGCGTCTCCAGACTCTGTCACGTCTGTCACACGTGCTCAGTGTGAACCTGCTTTCATCTGTGAAGAGCACAGGGCGCAAGTGGCGACTTTGCCAATCCTGGTGTTCTAAGGCAAATGCCAAGCGTCCTGCACGGTGTTGGGCTGTGAGCACAACCCTCATCTGTGGACATCGGGCCCTCATTCCAACCTCATGGAGTCGGTTTCTAACCATTTGTGCAGACACATGCAGATTTGTGGCCTGTTGGAGGTCATTTTGCAGGGCTCTGGCAGTGCTCCTCCTGTTCCTCCTAGCACAAAGGCGGAGGTAGCGGTCCTGCTGCTGGGTTGTTGCCCTCCTACGGCCCCCTCCATGTCTCCTGGTGTACTGGCCTGTCTCCTGGTAGCGCCTCCAGCCTCTGGGCACTACGCTGACAGACACAGCAAGCCTTCTTGCCACAGCTCGCATTGATGTGCCATCCTGGATGAGCTGCACTACCTGAGCAACTTCTGTGGGTTGTAGAGTCCGTCTCGTGCTACCACGAATGTGAAAGCACAACCAACATTCAAAAGTGACCAAAACATCAGCCAGAAAGCATTGGTACTGAGATGTGGTCTGTGGTCCCCACCTGCAGAACCACTCCTTTATTGAGGGTGTCTTGATAATTGCCAATAATTTCCATCTATTGTCTATTCCATTTGCACAACAAAATATGAAATTAATTGTCAATCAGTGTTGCTTCCTAAGTGGACAGTTTGATTTCACAGAAGTTTGATTTACGTGGAGTTATATTCTGTTGTTTAAGTGTTCCCTTTATTTTTTGAGCAGTGTATATGGAGGACTATGGGGAGTGCATTATACTATATGGAGGACTATGGGATGCATTATATTATATGGAGGACTATGTGGAGTGCATTATACTATATGGAGGACTATGGGGAGTGTATTATACTATATAGAGGATTGTGGGGAGTCCATTATACTATATGGAGGACTATGGGATGCATTATACCATATGGAGGACTATGGGATGCATTATATTATATGGAGGACTATGGTTTGCATTATAGTATAGAGAGGACTATGGGGAGTGTATTATACTATGTGGAGGACTATGGAACGCATTATACTATATGGAGGACTATGGGGAAAGCTTTATACTATATGGAGGACTGTGTGGTGCATTATACTATATGGAGGACTATGGGGAGTGCATTATACTGTATGGAGGACTATGTTGTGCATTATATTAAATGGAGGACTATGGGGAGTGCATTATACTATATGGAGGACTATGGTGTTGTGGTGTTGCTATCAGAGTGTCAAGAGTGGGAGAAGAGGGTTGCATTGACAATCCAACACAATGGGCAGCAATTTGAACACATTTTATAAGTGGTCATAAAGTTACATTAAAACCAAGCACACCATTGTTTTTCTTATCAAATTCTCAATAAGTTTGATGTGTCACATGACCCTCTTTCCTTTGAAAAAAATAAAGTTGGATCCAAAATGGCCGACTTCAAAATAGCCGCCATGGTCACCACCCATCTGGAAAAGTTTTCCCCTCACATATACTAATGTGCCACAAGCAGGAAGTTGATATTACCAACCATTCCCATTTAATTTAGGTGTATCCATGTAAATGGCCCACCCTGTATATAATCAGAATGGGGGGGTCCAAATCTTGCTCCGGGACCCATCAGCCTCGTTACGCCACTGGTTATATATTATACTAGCTATTGAACCCCTTCTACGCCCGGGTGGTGAGCATTTTTATTGGTATATTTCTGGCGCCATTTTTTTTTAAGACACTGTCTGCAAATTCGCATATACATTGTCTTCAATAAAATAGCGCCGGATAAGCGCCATTTTACTGAAGTAATGTACTACAATGTCAACACAGCAGTGCACACGTGCCAGCCAAAGGGATAATGGTGATGGGTGGTGCATGCGCACTGCTATGTTGACGTTGTAGTACATTACTTCAATAAAATGGCGCTGGAGTCAGCGTTTGCGCTTATCCGGCGCTATTTTATTGAAGACACTGTATATGCGAATTTGCAGACAGTGTCTTAAAAAAATGGTGCCGGATAGCATGGTATACGCATACACTGAGTCCGGGTCATTCTATTGAAGTATTGTACTACAAAATTAAAGGGAACCTGTCACCAGAAATAACACCGTTAACCTGCACATATGTGATTAATCTGCAGGTTAATAGCGTTATTATGTTGCCCGACGCCTGCACGTAGTCGAATGCAGCAGGGAGAAAATAAACCTTCCTGGTATATGATCCCCCAATCCTGGTCCCCTTCTTGGTATATGCTCCACCCCATCCTTGTATATGTTCCCCCAATCCTTGAATATGCTCCCCCCATACTGGTATAAGCTCCCCCCATACTGGTATATGCTCCCTCCATCCTGGTATATGCTCCCTCCATCCTGGTATATGTTCCCCCATCTTGGTATATGCTCTCCCCATCCTGGTATATGCTCCCCCATCCTAGTATATACCCCCCCATCCTGGTATATGCTCCCCCCATCCTGGTATATGCTCCCTCCATCCTGGTATATGCTCCCTCCATCCTCGTATATGCTTCCCCTATCCTGGTATATGCTCCCCCAATCCTGGTATATGCTCCCCCAGTCCTCGCATATGCTCCCTCCATCCTGTTATATGCCCCCCCATCCTGGTATGTGCTACACCCATCCTGGTATATGCTGCCTCAATCCTCGTATATATGCCCCCCCACCCTGGTATATGTCCCCCCATCCTGGTATATGCTTTCCTACCCTGGTATATGCTCCCCCAATTCTTGTATATGCTCCCTCCATCCTGGTATATGTTCCCCCATCCTGGTATATGCTTCCCTATCCTGGTATATGCCCCCCCATCCTGTTATATGCTCCCTCCATCCTGGTATATGCCCCCATCCTGGTATATGCTCCCCCCATCCTGGTATATGCTCCCCCCATCCTGGTATATCCCCCCATCCTGGTATATGCTCCTCCCCATCCTGGTATATGCTCCCTCCATCCTGGTATATGCTACCGCTATCCTGGCATGTGCTCCCCCCATCCTGGTATATGCTCCCCCCCATCCTGGTATATGCCCCACATCCTGGTATATCCCCACATTCTGGTATATGCTCCCCGTTATATGCTCCCCCATCCTGGTATATGCTCCCCCCATCCTGGTATATGCCCACCATCCTGGTATATGCTCCCCCTCATCCTGGTATATGCTCCCCCCATCCTGGTATATGCTCCCCACATCCTGGTATATGCCCCCTCCATCCTGGTATATGTCCCCCATCCTGGTATGTGCTCCCCCCATCCTGGTATATACCCCCCATCCTGGTATATGCTCCCCGCATCCTGGTATATGCTCCCCCTATCCTGTTATATGCTCCCACCATCCTGGTATATGCTCCCCCATCCTGGTATATACTTCACCATCCTGGTATATGCTCCCCCCATCCTGGTATATGCTCCCCCCATCCTGGTATATGCTCCATCCATCCTCGTATATGTTTCCCCTATCCTGGTATATGCTCCCTCCATTCTGGTATATGCCCCCCCATTCTGGTATACACTCCACCCATCCTGGTATATGTTGCCTCAATCCTCGTATATGCCTCCCCACCCTGGTATATGCCCCCCATCCTGGTATATGCTTCCCTACCCTGGTATATGCTCCCCCAATTCTTGTATATGCTCCCTCCATCCTGGTATATGCCCCCCATCTTGTTATATGCTCCCTCCATCCTGGTATATTCTCCCCCCATCCTGGTATATGCTCCCCCATCCTGGTATATGCTCCCCCCATCCTGGTATATGCTCCCCCTATCCTGGTATATCCCCCCATCCTGGTATATGCTCCTCCCCATCCTGGTATATGCTCCCCCCATACTGGTATATGTTCCCCCATCCTGGTATATGCTCCCCCCCATCCTGGTATATGATCCCCCAATCCTGGTCCCCTTCTTGGTATATGCTCCCCCCCATCCTTGTATATGTTCCCCAATCCTCGTATATGCTCCCCCCATACTGGTATAAGCTCCCCCCATACTGGTATATGCTCCCTCCATCCTGGTATATGCTCCCTCCATCCTGGTATATGCTCCCCCATCTTGGTATATGCTCTCCCCATCCTGGTATATGCTCACCCATCCTGGTATATAGCCCCCCATCCTGGTATATGCTCCCCCCATCCTGTTATATGCTCCCTCCATCCTGGTATATGCTCCCCCATCCTGGTATATACTTCCCCATTCTGGTATATGCTCCCCCCATCCTGGTATATACCCCCCCATCCTGGTATATGCTCCCCCCATCCTGGTATATGCTCCCCCCATCCTGTTATATGCTCCCTCCATCCTGGTATATGCTCCCCCATTCTGGTATATACTTCCCCATTCTGGTATATGCTCCCCCCATCCTGGTATATGCTCCCTCCATCCTGGTATATGCTCCCTCCATCCTCATATATGCTACCCCTATCCTGGTATATGCTCCCCCAATCCTGGTATATGCTCCCCCAATCCTCGTATATGCTCCCTCCATCCTGTTATATGCCCCCCCATCCTGGTATATGCTCCACCCATCCTGTATATGCTGCCTCAATCCTCGTATATGCCCCCCCACCCTGGTATATGTCCCCCCATCCTGGTATATGCTTCCCTACCCTGGTATATGCTCACCCAATTCTTGTATATGCTCCCTCCATCCTGGTATATGCCCCCCCAACCTGGTATATGCTTCCCTATCCTGGTATATGACCCCCATCCTGTTATATGCTCCCTCCATCCTGGTATGTGTCCCCATCCTGGTATATGCTCCCCCATCCTGGTATATGCTCCCCCCATCCTGGTATATGCTCCTACCCATCCTGGTATATGCTCCCCCCATCCTGGTATATGCCCCCCATTCTGGTATATGCCCCCCATCCTGGTATGTGCTCCCCCCATCCTGGTATATGCTCCCCCTATCCTGTTATATGCTCTCTCAATCCTGGTATATGCTCCCCCATCCTGGTATATACTTCCCCATCCTGGTATATGCTCCCCCCATCCTGGTATATGCTCCCTCCATCCTGGTATATGCTCCCTCCATCCTGGTATATGCTCCCTCCATCCTCGTATATGCTTCCCCTATCCTGGTATATGCTCCCCCAATCCTGGTATATGCTCACCCAATGCTAGTATATGCTCCCTCCATCCTGGTATATGCCCCCCCATTCTGGTATATGCTCCCCCCTATCCTGTTATATGCTCCCTCCATCCTGGTATATGCTCCCCCATCCTGGTATATACTTCCCCATCCTGGTATATGCTCCCCCTATCCTGGTATATGCTCCCTCCATCCTGGTATATGCTCCCTCCATCCTGGTATATGCTCCCCCATCTTGGTATATGCTCTCCCCATCCTGGTATATGCTCCCCCATCCTGTATATACCCCCCCATCCTGGTATATGCTCCCCCCATCCTAGTATATGCTCCCCCCATCCTGTTATATGCTCCCTCCATCCTGGTATATGCTCCCCCATCCTGGTATATACTTCCCCATTCTGGTATATGCTCCCCCCATCCTGGTATATACCCCCCCATCCTGGTATATGCTCCCCCCATCCTGGTATATGCTCCCCCCATCCTGTTATATGCTCCCTCCATCCTGGTATATGCTCCCCCATCCTGGTATATACTTCCCCATTCTGGTATATGCTCCCCCCATCCTGGTATATGCTCCCTCCATCCTCATATATGCTTCCCCTATCCTGGTATATGCTCCCCCAATCCTGGTATATGCTCCCCCAATCCTCGTATATGCTCCCTCCATTCTGGTATATGCCCCCCCATTCTGGTATACACTCCACCCATCCTGGTATATGCTGCCTCAATCCTCGTATATGCCCCCCCACCCTGGTATATGTCCCCCATCCTGGTATATGCTTCCCTACCCTGGTATATGCTCACCCAATTCTTGTATATGCTCCCTCCATCCTGGTATATGCCCCCCCATCCTGGTATATGCTTCCCTATCCTGGTATATGCCCCCCCATCCTGTTATATGCTCCCTCCATCCTGGTATGTGTCCCCATCCTGGTATATGCTCCCCCATCCTGGTATATGCTCCCCCCATCCTGGTATATGCTCCTCCCCATCCTGGTATATGCTCCCTCCATCCTGGTATATGCCCCCCATCCTGGTATGTGCTCCACCCATCCTGGTATATGCTCCCCCTATCCTGTTATATGCTCTCTCCATCCTGGTATATACTTCCCCATCCTGGTATATGCTCCCCCCATCCTGGTATATGCTCCTTCCATCCTGTATATGCTCCCTCCATCCTGGTATATGCTCCCTCCATCCTCGTATATGCTTCCCCTATCCTGGTATATGCTCCCCCAATCCTGGTATATGCTCACCCAATGCTAGTATATGCTCCCTCCATCCTGGTATATGCCCCCCCATTCTGGTATATGCTCCCCCCTATCCTGTTATATGCTCCCTCCATCCTGGTATATACTTCCCCATCCTGGTATATGCTCCCCCCATCCTGGTATATGCTCCCCCCATCCTGGTATATGCTCCCTCCATCCTGATATATGCTACCTCCATCCTCGTATATGCTTACCCTATACTGGTATATGCCCCCCATCCTGGTATATGCCCCCCATCCTGGTATATCCCCACATTCTGGTATATGCTCCCCCGTTATATGCTCCCCCATCCTGGTATATGCTCCCCCATCCTGGTATATGCTCCCCCCATCCTGGTATATGCCCCCCATCCTGGTATATGCTCCCCCTCATCCTGGTATATGCTCCCCCCATCCTGGTATATGCTCCCCCCATCCTGGTATATGCCCCCCATCCTGGTATATGTCCCCCATCCTTGTATGTGCTCCCCCCATCCTGGTATATACCCCCCATCCTGGTATATGCTCCCCCCATCCTGGTATATGCTCCCCCTATCCTGTTATATGCTCCCACCATCCTGGTATATGCTCCCCCATCCTGGTATATACTTCCCCATCCTGGTATATGCTCCCCCCATCCTTTTATATGCTCCCCCCATCCTGGTATATGCTCCCTCCATCCTGGTATATGCTCCCTCCATCCTCGTATATGCTCCCCTATCCTGGTATATGCTCCCTCCATTCTGGTATATGCCCCCCCATTCTGGTATACACTCCACCCATCCTGGTATATGCTGCCTCAATCCTCGTATATGCCTCCCCACCCTGGTATATGCCCCCCATCCTGGTATATGCTTCCCTACCCTGGTATATGCTCCCCCAATTCTTGTATATGCTCCCTCCATCCTGGTATATGCCCCCCATCTTGTTATATGCTCCCTCCATCCTGGTATATTCTCCCCCCATCCTGGTATATGCTCCCCCATCCTGGTATATGCTCCCCCCATCCTGGTATATGCTCCCCCTATCCTGGTATATCCCCCCATCCTGGTATATGCTCCTCCCCATCCTGGTATATGCTCCCCCCATACTGGTATATGTTCCCCCATCCTGGTATATGCTCCCCCCCATCCTGGTATATGATCCCCCAATCCTGGTCCCCTTCTTGGTATATGCTCCCCCCCATCCTTGTATATGTTCCCCCAATCCTCGTATATACTCCCCCCATACTGGTATAAGCTCCCCCCATACTGGTATATGCTCCCTCCATCCTGGTATATGCTCCCTCCATCCTGGTATATGCTCCCCCATCTTGGTATATGCTCTCCCCATCCTGGTATATGCTCCCCCATCCTGGTATATACCCCCCCATCCTGGTATATGCTCCCCCCATCCTGTTATATGCTCCCTCCATCCTGGTATATGCTCCCCCATCCTGGTATATACTTCCCCATTCTGGTATATGCTCCCCCCATCCTGGTATATACCCCCCCATTATGGTATATGCTCCCCCCATCCTGGTATATGCTCCCCCCATCCTGATATATGCTCCCTCCATCCTGGTATATGCTCCCCCATCCTGGTATATACTTCCCCATTCTGGTATATGCTCCTCCCATCCTGGTATATGCTCCCTCCATCCTGGTATATGCTCCCTCCATCCTCATATATGCTTCCCCTATCCTGGTATATGCTCCTCCAATCCTGGTATATGCTCCCCCAATCCTCGTATATGCTCCCTCGATCCTGTTATATGCCCCCCCATCCTGGTATATGCTCCACCCATCCTGGTATATGCTGCCTCAATCCTCGTATATGCCCCCCCACCCTGGTATATGTCCCCCCATCCTGGTATATGCTTCCCTAACCTGGTATATGCTCACCCAATTCTTGTATATGCTCCCTCCATCCTGGTATATGCCCCTCCAACCTGGTATATGCTTCCCTATCCTGGTATATGCCCCCCCATCCTGTTATATGCTCCCTCCATCCTGGTATGTGTCCCCATCCTGGTATATGCTCCCCCATCCTGGTATATGCTCCCCCCATCCTGGTATATGCTCCTCCCCATCCTGGTATATGCTCCCCCCATCCTGGTATATGCCCCCCATTCTGGTATATGCCCCCCATCCTGGTATGTGCTCCCCCCATCCTGGTATATGCTCCCCCTATCCTGTTATATGCTCTCTCCATCCTGGTATATGCTCCCCCATCCTGGTATATACTTCCCCATCCTGGTATATGCTCCCCCCATCCTGGTATATGCTCCCTCCATCCTGGTATATGCTCCCTCCATCCTGGTATATGCTCCCTCCATCCTCGTATATGCTTCCCCTATCCTGGTATATGCTCCCCCAATCGTGATATATGCTCACCCAATGCTAGTATATTCTCCCTCCATCCTGGTATATGCCCCCCTCATTCTGGTATATGCTCCCCCCTATCCTGTTATATGCTCCCTCCATCCTGAAATATGCTTCCCCATCCTGGTATATACTTCCCCATCCTGGTATATGCTCCCCCCATCCTGGTATATGCTCCCTCCATCCTGGTATATGCTCCCTCCATCCTGGTATATGCTCCCTCCATCCTGGTATATGCTCCCCCATCTTGGTATATGCTCTCCCCATCCTGGTATATGCTCCCCCATCCTGGTATATACCCCCCCATCCTGGTATATGCTCCCCCCATCCTAGTATATGCTCCCCCCATCCTGTTATATGCTCCCTCCATCCTGGTATATGCTCCCTCCATCCTGGTATATGCTCCCCCATCTTGGTATATGCTCTCCCCATCCTGGTATATGCTCCCCCATCCTGGTATATACCCCCCCATCCTGGTATATGCTCCCCCCATCCTAGTATATGCTCCCCCCATCCTGTTATATGCTCCCTCCATCCTGGTATATGCTCCCCCATCCTGGTATATACTTCCCCATTCTGGTATATGCTCCCCCCATCCTGGTATATACCCCCCCATCCTGGTATATGCTCCCCCCATCCTGGTATATGCTCCCCCCATCCTGTTATATGCTCCCTCCATCCTGGTAAATGCTCCCCCATCCTGGTATATACTTCCCCATTCTGGTATATGCTCCCCCCATCCTGGTATATACCCCCCATCCTGGTATATGCTCCCCCCATCCTGGTATATGCTCCCCCCATCCTGTTATATGCTCCCTCCATCCTGGTATATGCTCCCCCATCCTGGTATATACTTCCCCATTCTGGTATATGCTCCCCCCATCCTGGTATATGCTCCCTCAATCCTCATATATGCTTCCCCTATCCTGGTATATGCTCCCCCAATCCTGGTATATGCTCCCCCAATCCTCGTATATGCTCCCTCCATCCTTTTATATGCCCCCCCATCCTGGTATATGCTGCCTCAATCCTCGTATATGCCCCCCCACCCTGGTATATGTCCCCCATCCTGGTATATGCTTCCCTACCCTGGTATATGCTCACCCAATTCTTGTATATGCTCCCTCCATCCTGGTATATGCCCCCCCATCCTGGTATATGCTTCCCTATCCTGGTATATGCCCCCCCATCCTGTTATATGCTCCCTCCATCCTGGTATGTGTCCCCATCCTGGTATATGCTCCCCCATCCTGGTATATGCTCCCCCCATCCTGGTATATGCTCCTCCCCATCCTGGTATATGCTCCCTCCATCCTGGTATATGCCCCCCATCCTGGTATGTGCTCCCCCCATCCTGGTATATGCTCCCCCTATCCTGTTATATGCTCTCTCCATCCTGGTATATACTTCCCCATCCTGGTATATGCTCCCCCCATCCTGGTATATGCTCCCTCCATCCTGTATATGCTCCCTCCATCCTGGTATATGCTCCCTCCATCCTCGTATATGCTTCCCCTATCCTGGTATATGCTCCCCCAATCCTGGTATATGCTCACCCAATGCTAGTATATGCTCCCTCCATCCTGGTATATGCCCCCCCATTCTGGTATATGCTCCCCCCTATCCTGTTATATGCTCCCTCCATCCTGGTATATGCTCCCCCATCCTGGTATATACTTCCCCATCCTGGTATATGCTCCCCCCATCCTGGTATATGCTCCCCCCATCCTGGTATATGCTCCCTCCATCCTGATATATGCTACCTCCATCCTCGTATATGCTTACCCTATACTGGTATATGCCCCCCATCCTGGTATATGCCCCCCATCCTGGTATATCCCCACATTCTGGTATATGCTCCCCCGTTATATGCTCCCCCATCCTGGTATATGCTCCCCCATCCTGGTATATGCTCCCCCCATCCTGGTATATGCCCCCCATCCTGGTATATGCTCCCCCTCATCCTGGTATATGCTCCCCCCATCCTGGTATATGCTCCCCCCATCCTGGTATATGCCCCCCATCCTGGTATATGTCCCCCATCCTGGTATGTGCTCCCCCCATCCTGGTATATACCCCCCATCCTGGTATATGCTCCCCCCATCCTGGTATATGCTCCCCCTATCCTGTTATATGCTCCCCCCATCCTGGCATATACTTCCCCATCCTGGTATATGCTCCCCCCATCCTTTTATATGCTCCCCCCATCCTGGTATATGCTCCCTCCATCCTGGTATATGCTCCCTCCATCCTCGTATATGCTCCCCTATCCTGGTATATGCTCCCTCCATTCTGGTATATGCCCCCCCATTCTGGTATACACTCCACCCATCCTGGTATATGCTGCCTCAATCCTCGTATATGCCTCCCCACCCTGGTATATGCCCCCCATCCTGGTATATGCTTCCCTACCCTGGTATATGCTCCCCCAATTCTTGTATATGCTCCCTCCATCCTGGTATATGCCCCCCATCTTGTTATATGCTCCCTCCATCCTGGTATATTCTCCCCCCATCCTGGTATATGCTCCCCCATCCTGGTATATGCTCCCCCCATCCTGGTATATGCTCCCCCTATCCTGGTATATCCCCCCATCCTGGTATATGCTCCTCCCCATCCTGGTATATGCTCCCCCCATACTGGTATATGTTCCCCCATCCTGGTATATGCTCCCCCCATCCTGGTATATGATCCCCCAATCCTGGTCCCCTTCTTGGTATATGCTCCCCCCCATCCTTGTATATGTTCCCCCAATCCTCGTATATGCTCCCCCCATACTGGTATAAGCTCCCCCCATACGGGTATATGCTCCCTCCATCCTGGTATATGCTCCCTCCATCCTGGTATATGCTCCCCCATCTTGGTATATGCTCTCCCCATCCTGGTATATGCTCCCCCATCCTGGTATATACCCCCCCATCCTGGTATATGCTCCCCCCATCCTGTTATATGCTCCCTCCATCCTGGTATATGCTCCCCCATCCTGGTATATACTTCCCCATTCTGGTATATGCTCCCCCCATCCTGGTATATACCCCCCCATCCTGGTATATGCTCCCCCCATCCTGGTATATGCTCCCCCCATCCTGTTATATGCTCCCTCCATCCTGGTATATGCTCCCCCATCCTGGTATATACTTCCCCATTCTGGCATATGCTCCCCCCATCCTGGTATATGCTCCCTCCATCCTGGTATATACTCCCTCCATCCTCATATATGCTACCCCTATCCTGGTATATGCTCCCCCAATCCTGGTATATGCTCCCCCAATCCTCGTATATGCTCCCTCCATCCTGTTATATGCCCCCCCATCCTGGTATATGCTCCACCCATCCTGGTATATGCTGCCTCAATCCTCGTATATACCCCCCCACCCTGGTATATGTCCCCCCATCCTGGTATATGCTTCCCTACCCTGGTATATGCTCACCCAATTCTTGTATATGCTCCCTCCATCCTGGTATATGCCCCCCCAACCTGGTATATGCTTCCCTATCCTGGTATATGCCCCCCCATCCTGTTATATGCTCCCTCCATCCTGGTATGTGTCCCCATCCTGGTATATGCTCCCCCATCCTGGTATATGCTCCCCCCATCCTGGTATATGTTCCTCCCCATCCTGGTATATGCTCCCCCCATCCTGGTATATGCCCCCCATTCTGGTATATGCCCCCCATCCTGGTATGTGCTCCCCCCATCCTGGTATATGCTCCCCCTATCCTGTTATATGCTCTCTCCATCCTGGTATATGCTCCCCCATCCTGGTATATACTTCCCCATCCTGGTATATGCTCCCCCCATCCTGGTATATGCTCCCTCCATCCTGGTATATGCTCCCTCCATCCTGGTATATGCTCCCTCCATCCTCGTATATGCTTCCCCTATCCTGGTATATGCTCCCCCAATCCTGGTATATGCTCACCCAATGCTAGTATATGCTCCCTCCATCCTGGTATATGCCCCCCTCATTCTGGTATATGCTCCCCCCTATCCTGTTATATGCTCCCTCCATCCTGGTATATGCTTCCCCATCCTGGTATATACTTCCCCATCCTGGTATATGCTCCCCCCATGCTGGTATATGCTCCCCCCATCCTGGTATATGCTCCCTCCATCCTGGTATATGCTCCCTCCATCCTGGTATATGCTCCCCCATCTTGGTATATGCTCTCCCCATCCTGGTATATGCTCCCCCATCCTGGTATATACCCCCCCATCCTGGTATATGCTCCCCCCATCCTAGTATATGCTCTCCCCATCCTGTTATATGCTCCCTCCATCCTGGTATATGCTCCCCCATCCTGGTATATACTTCCCCATTCTGGTATATGCTCCCCCCATCCTGGTATATACCCCCCCATCCTGGTATATGCTCCCCCCATCCTGGTATATGCTCCCCCCATCCTGTTATATGCTCCCTCCATCCTGGTATATGCTCCCCCATCCTGGTATATACTTCCCCATTCTGGTATATGCTCCCCCCATCCTGGTATATGCTCCCTCCATCCTGGTATATGCTCCCTCCATCCTCATATATGCTTCCCCTATCCTGGTATATGCTCGCCCAATCCTGGTATATGCTCCCCCAATCCTCGTATATGCTCCCTCCATCCTTTTATATGCCCCCCCATCCTGGTATATGCTCCACCCATCCTGGTATATGCTGCCTCAATCCTCGTATATGCCCCCCCACCCTGGTATATGTCCCCCATCCTGGTATATGCTTCCCTACCCTGGTATATGCTCACCCAATTCTTGTATATGCTCCCTCCATCCTGGTATATGCCCCCCCATCCTGGTATATGCTTCCCTATCCTGGTATATGCCCCCCCATCCTGTTATATGCTCCCTCCATCCTGGTATGTGTCCCCATCCTGGTATATGCTCCCCCATCCTGGTATATGCTCCCCCCATCCTGGTATATGCTCCTCCCCATCCTGGTATATGCTCCCTCCATCCTGGTATATGCCCCCCATCCTGGTATGTGCTCCCCCCATCCTGGTTTATGCTCCCCCTATCCTGTTATATGCTCTCTCCATCCTGGTATATACTTCCCCATCCTGGTATATGCTCCCCCCATCCTGGTATATGCTCCCTCCATCCTGTATATGCTCCCTCCATCCTGGTATATGCTCCCTCCATCCTCGTATATGCCTCCCCTATCCTGGTATATGCTCCCCCAATCCTGGTATATGCTCACCCAATGCTAGTATATGCCCCCTCCATCCTGGTATATGCCCCCCCATTCTGGTATATGCTCCCCCCTATCCTGTTATATGCTCCCTCCATCCTGGTATATGCTCCCCCATCCTGGTATATACTTCCCCATCCTGGTATATGCTCCCCCCATCCTGGTATATGCTCCCCCCATCCTGGTATATGCTCCCTCCATCCTGATATATGCTCCCTCCATCCTCGTATATGCTTACCCTATACTGGTATATGCCCCGCATCCTGGTATATGCCCCCCATCCTGGTATATCCCCACATTCTGGTATATGCTCCCCCATTATATGCTCCCCCATCCTGGTATATGCTTCCCCATCCTGGTATATGCTCCCACCATCCTGGTATATGCCCCCCATCCTGGTATATGCTCCCCCTCATCCTGGTATATGCTCCCCCCATCCTGGTATATGCTCCCCCCATCCTGGTATATGCGCCCCATCCTGGTATATGTCCCCCATCCTGGTATGTGCTCCCCCATCCTGGTATATACCCCCCATCCTGGTATATGCTCCCCCCATCCTGGAATATGCTCCCCCTATCCTGTTATATGCTCCCACCATCCTGGTATATGCTCCCCCATCCTGGTATATACTTCCCCATCCTGGTATATGCTCCCCCCATCCTTTTATATGCTCCCCCCATCCTGGTATATGCTCCCTCCATCCTGGTATATGCTCCCTCCATCCTCGTATATGCTCCCCTATCCTGGTATATGCTCCCTCCATTCTGGTATATGCCCCCCCATTCTGGTATACACTCCACCCATCCTGGTATATGCTGCCTCAATCCTCGTATATGCCTCCCCACCCTGGTATATGCCCCCCATCCTGGTATATGCTTCCCTACCCTGGTATATGCTACCCCAATTCTTGTATATGCTCCCTCCATCCTGGTATATGCCCCCCATCTTGTTATATGCTCCCTCCATCCTGGTATATTCTCCCCCCATCCTGGTATATGCTCCCCCATCCTGGTATATGCTCCCCCCATCCTGGTATATGCTCCCCCTATCCTGGTATATCCCCCCATCCTGGTATATGCTCCTCCCCATCCTGGTATATGCTCCCCCCATACTGGTATATGTTCCCCCATCCTGGTATATGCTCCCCCGGATCCTGGTATATGATCCCCCAATCCTGGTCCCCTTCTTGGTATATGCTCCCCCCCATCCTTGTATATGTTCCCCCAATCCTCGTATATGCTCCCCCCATACTGGTATAAGCTCCCCCCATACTGGTATATGCTCCCTCCATCCTGGTATATGCTCCCTCCATCCTGGTATATGCTCCCCCATCTTGGTATATGCTCTCCCCATCCTGGTATATGCTCCCCCATCCTGGTATATACCCCCCATCCTGGTATATGCTCCCCCCATCCTGGTATATGCTCCCCCCATCCTGTTGTATGCTCCCTCCATCCTGGTATATGCTCCCCCATCCTGGTATATACTTCCCCATTCTGGTATATGCTCCCCCCATCCTGGTATATGCTCCCTCCATCCTGGTATATGCTCCCTCCATCCTCATATATGCTTCCCCTATCCTGGTATATGCTCCCCCAATCCTGGTATATGCTCCCCAATCCTCGTATATGCTCCCTCCATCCTGTTATATGCCCCCACATCCTGGTATATGCTCAACCCATCCTGGTATATGCTGCCTCAATCCTCGTATATGCCCCCCCACCCTGGTATATGTCCCCCCATCCTGGTATATGCTTCTCTACCCTGGTATATGCTCACCCAATTCTTGTATATGCTCCCTCCATCCTGGTATATGCCCCCCCATCCTGGTATATGCTTCCCTATCCTGGTATATGCCCCCCCATCCTGTTATATGCTCCTTCCATCCTGGTATGTGCCCCCATCCTGGTATATGCTCCCCCATCCTGGTATATGCTCCCCCCATCCTGGTATATGCTCCTCCCCATCCTGGTATATGCTCCCCTCATCCTGGTATATGCTCCCGCTATCCTGGCATATGCTCCCCCCATCCTGATATATGCTCCCCCCCATCCTGGTATATGCTCCCCCCCATCCTGGTATATGCCCCCCATCCTGGTATATCCCCCCATTCTGGTATATGCTCCCCCGGTATATGCTCCCCCATCCTGGTATATGCTCCCCCATCCTGGTATATGCTCCCCCCATCCTGGTATATGCCCACCATCCTGGTATATGCTCCCCCTCATCCTGGTATATGCTCCCTTCATCCTGGTATATGCTCTCCCCATCCTGGTATATGCCCCCCATCCTGATATATGCCCCTCATCCTGGTATGTGCTCCCCCCATCCTGGTATATACCCCCTATCCTGTTATATGCTCCCTCCATCCTGGTATATGCTCCCCCATCATGGTATATACTTCCCCATCCTGGTATATGCTCCCCCCATCCTGGTATATGCTCCCCCCATCCTGGTATATGCTCCCTCCATCCTGGTATATGCTCCCCCTATCCTGGTATATGCTCCCCCAATCCTGGTATATGCTCCTCCAATCCTCGTATATGCTCCCTCCATCCTGGTATATGCCCCCCCATCCTGGTATATGTTCCACCCATCCTGGTATATGCTGCCTCAATCCTCGTATATGCCCCTCCACCCTGGTATATGCCCCCCATCCTGGTATTTGCTTCCCTACCCTGGTATATGCTCCCCCAATTCTTGTATATGCTCCCTCCATCCTGGTATATGCCCCCCATCCTATTATATACTGCCTCCATCCTGGTATATGCTCCCCCCATCCTGGTATATGCTCCCCCATCCTGGTATATGCTCCCCCTATCCTGGTATATGCTCCCCCTATCCTGGTATATCCCCCCATCCTGGTATATGCTCCTCCCCATCCTGGTATATGCTCCCCCCATACTGGTATATGCTCCCCCATCCTGGTATATGCTCCCCCCATCCTGGTATATGCCCCCCATCCTGGTATATGCCCCCCATCCTGGTATATTCCCCATCCTGGTATATGCTCCCCTCATCCTGGTATATGCTCCCCCATCCTGGTATATGCTCCCCCCATCCTGGTACATGCCCCTCCATCCTGGTATATGCTCCCCCTCATCCTGCTATATGCTCCCCCTAGCCTGGTATATGCTCCCCCCATCCTGGTATATGCCCCCCATCCTGGTATATGCCCACATCCAGGTATGTGCTCCCCCCATCCTGGTATATTCTCCCCCCATCCTGGTATATGCTCCCCCCTATCCTGGTATATGTCACTCCCCGATCCTGGTATATGCTCCCCCCATCCTGGTATGTCACCCCCTGATCCTTGTATATGCTCCCTCCCATCCTGGTATATGTCACCCCCGATCCTGGTATATCGTCCCCCCCATCCTGGTATATACTTCCCCTCATCCTGGTATATGCTCCACCCCATCCTAGTATATGTCAACCCCCAATCCTGGTATATGCTCCCCCCATCCTGGTATATGTCACCCCCCGATCGTGGTATGTGCTCCCCCCATCCTGGTATATGTCACCCCCGATCCTGGTATATGCTACCCCCATACTGATATATGCTCCCCCTCATTAGGTATATGCTCCCCCATCCTGGTATATGCTCCCCCTCATTCTGGTATATGCTCCCCCCATTCTGGTATATGCTCCCCCCATCCTGGTATATGCCCCCCCATCCTGGTATATGCTCCCCTTCATCCTGGTATATGCTTCCTCCATCCTTGTATATGCTCCCCCCCATCATGGAGAACAAGGAAGCACAAAAGAACTTCATGAAAACATGAAAATACAAAATCTTTATTGAAAAAAATCAAGAATAGAAAAAATGGAAAACACTCAGAGGCATAAAATTAAAAACAATGGAGGAGCATGGAGACGAGGAACAGGTTAAATGTACTGCCCTATGTAAATCAATTGCCTGAAGGCAAAATATGGCACTGCAAAAACAGGTCATAAAGAGGTAGCTCAAGTGTCTATCCAATTGAAAGGTCGCACAGTGAGAGACTTCTGTTTAATGCAGGTTCTAATATAGAAGCATTTTCCCAAAGTGGATGCAAGTATGACACTCAGTACATTAATAGAAATAAGTGTCATGAAAGACAATATAGTCAAAGTGACAACCAATCCAATATATAATATGAAAAGGTTCCATACTTACAGCCGCTGTGGTTGCGTCGCCGCACCTCGCTCCTGCTCTACCCCAGCATCCTGGTATATGCTCCCCCCCATCCTGGTATATGCTCCCCCTCATCCTGGTATATGCTCTCACCCATCCTGGTATATGCTTCCCCTCATCCTGGTATATGCTCTCCCCCATCCTGGTATATGCTCCCCTCCATCCTGGTATATGTCACCGCCGAACCTGGTATATGCTCCCCCCCATCCTGGTATATGTCACCCCCCAATCCTGGTATATGCTCCCCGTCATCCTGGTATATGCTCCCCCTCATTCTGGTATGTGCTCCCCCACATGCTCCCCCCCATCCTGGTATATGCCCCCCATCCTGGTATATCCCCCATCCTGGTATATGCTCCCCTCATCCTGGTATATGCTCCCCCATCCTGGTATATGCTCCCCCCATCCTGGTACATGCCCCTCCATCCTGGTATATGCTCCCCCTCATCCTGGTATATGCTCCCCCTAGCCTGGTATATGCTCCCCCCATCCTGGTATATGCCCCCCATCCTGGTATATGCCCCCATCCAGGTATGTGCTCCCCCCATCCTGGTATATGCTCCCCCCATCCTTATATATGTCACCCCCATCCTGGTATATTCTCCCCCCATCCTGGTGTATGCTCCCCCCTATCCTGGTATATGTCACTCCCCGATCCTGGTATATGCTCCCCCCATCCTGGTATGTCGCCCCCTGATCCTTGTATATGCTCCCTCCCATCCTGGTATATGTCACCCCCGATCCTGGTATATCGTCCCCCCCATCCTGGTATATACTTCCCCTCATCCTGGTATATGCTCCACCCCATCCTAGTATATGTCAACCCCCAATCCTGGTATATGCTCCCCAGATCCTGGTATATGTCACCCCCCGATCGTGGTATGTGCTCCCCCCATCCTGGTATATGTCACCCCCGATCCTGGTATATGCTACCCCCATACTGATATATGCTCCCCCTCATTAGGTATATGCTCCCCCATCCTGGTATATGCTCCCCCTCATTCTGGTATATGCTCCCCCCATTCTGGTATATGCTCCCCCCATCCTGGTATATGCCCCCCCCATCCTGGTATATGCTCCCCTTCATCCTGGTATATGCTTCCTCCATCCTTGTATATGCTGCCCCCCATCATGGAGAACAAGGAAGCACAAAAGAACTTCATGAAAACATGAAAATACAAAATCTTTATTGAAAAAAATCAAGAATAGAAAAAATGGAAAACACTCAGAGGCATAAAATTAAAAACAATGGAGGAGCATGGAGACGAGGAACAGGTTAAATGTACTGCCCTATGTAAATCAATTGCCTGAAGGCAAAATATGGCACTGCAAAAACAGGTCATAAAGAGGTAGCTCAAGTGTCTATCCAATTGAAAGGTCGCACAGTGAGAGACTTCTGTTTAATGCAGGTTCTAATATAGAAGCATTTTCCCAAAGTGGATGCAAGTATGACACTCAGTACATTAATAGAAATAAGTGTCATGAAAGACAATATAGTCAAAGTGACAACCAATCCAATATATAATATGAAAAGGTTCCATACTTACAGCCGCTGTGGTTGCGTCGCCGCACCTCGCTCCTGCTCTACCCCAGCATCCTGGTATATGCTCCCCCCCATCCTGGTATATGCTCCCCCTCATCCTGGTATATGCTCTCACCCATCCTGGTATATGCTCCCCCTCATCCTGGTATATGCTCTCCCCCATCCTGGTATATGCTCCCCTCCATCCTGGTATATGTCACCGCCGAACCTGGTATATGCTCCCCCCCATCCTGGTATATGTCACCCCCCAATCCTGGTATATGCTCCCCGTCATCCTGGTATATGCTCCCCCTCATTCTGGTATATGCTCCCCCCCATCCTGGTATATGCCCCCCATCCTGGTATATCCCCCATCCTGGTATATGCTCCCCTCATCCTGGTATATGCTCCCCCATCCTGGTATATGCTCCCCCCATCCTGGTACATGCCCCTCCATCCTGGTATATGCTCCCCCTCATCCTGGTATATGCTCCCCCTAGCCTGGTATATGCTCCCCCCATCCTGGTATATGCCCCCCATCCTGGTATATGCCCCCATCCAGGTATGTGCTCCCCCCATCCTGGTATATGCTCCCCCCATCCTTATATATGTCACCCCCATCCTGGTATATTCTCCCCCCATCCTGGTGTATGCTCCCCCCTATCCTGGTATATGTCACTCCCCGATCCTGGTATATGCTCCCCCCATCCTGGTATGTCGCCCCCTGATCCTTGTATATGCTGCCTCCCATCCTGGTATATGTCACCCCCGATCCTGGTATATCGTCCCCCCCATCCTGGTATATACTTCCCCTCATGCTGGTATATGCTCCACCCCATCCTAGTATATGTCAACCCCCAATCCTGGTATATGCTCCCCCCATCCTGGTATATGTCACCCCCCGATCGTGGTATGTGCTCCCCCCATCCTGGTATATGTCACCCCTGATCCTGGTATATGCTACCCCCATACTGATATATGCTCCCCCTCATTAGGTATATGCTCCCCCATCCTGGTATATGCTCCCCCTCATTCTGGTATATGCTCCCCCCATTCTGGTATATGCTCCCCCCATCCTGGTATATGCCCCCCCCATCCTGGTATATGCTCCCCTTCATCCTGGTATATGCTTCCTCCATCCTTGTATATGCTCTCCCCCATCATGGAGAACAAGGAAGCACAAAAGAACTTCATGAAAACATGAAAATACAAAATCTTTATTGAAAAAAATCAAGAATAGAAAAAATGGAAAACACTCAGAGGCATAAAATTAAAAACAATGGAGGAGCATGGAGACGAGGAACAGGTTAAATGTACTGCCCTATGTAAATCAATTGCCTGAAGGCAAAATATGGCACTGCAAAAACAGGTCATAAAGAGGTAGCTCAAGTGTCTATCCAATTGAAAGGTCGCACAGTGAGAGACTTCTGTTTAATGCAGGTTCTAATATAGAAGCATTTTCCCAAAGTGGATGCAAGTATGACACTCAGTACATTAATAGAAATAAGTGTCATGAAAGACAATATAGTCAAAGTGACAACCAATCCAATATATAATATGAAAAGGTTCCATACTTACAGCCGCTGTGGTTGCGTCGCCGCACCTCGCTCCTGCTCTACCCCAGCATCCTGGTATATGCTTCCCCCCATCCTGGTATATGCTCCCCCTCATCCTGGTATATGCTCTCACCCATCCTGGTATATGCTCCCCCTCATCCTGGTATATGCTCTCCCCCATCCTGGTATATGCTCCCCTCCATCCTGGTATATGTCACCGCCGAACCTGGTATATGCTCCCCCCCATCCTGGTATATGTCACCCCCCAATCCTGGTATATGCTCCCCGTCATCCTGGTATATGCTCCCCCTCATCCTGGTATATGCTCCCCCCCATCCTGGTATATGCTCCCCCTCATCCTGGTATATGCTCTCCCCCATCCTGGTATATGCTCCCCTCCATCCTGGTATATGTCACCGCCGAACCTGGTATATGCTCCCCCCCATCCTGGTATATGTCACCCCCCAATCCTGGTATATGCTCCCCGTCATCCTGGTATATGCTCTCCCCCATCCTGGTATATGCTCCCCTCCATCCTGGTATATGTCACCCCCCAATCCTGGTATATGCTCCCCGTCATCCTGGTATATGCTCCCCCTCATTCTGGTATAGCTCGCCCCCATCCTGGTATATGTCACCCCCCGATCCTGGTATATGCTCCCCCTCATCCTGGCATATGCCGCCCCCCATCCTGGTATATGTCACCCCCGATCTTGGTATATGTCACCCCCTCATCCTGGTATATGCTCCCCCCATCCTGGTAAATGTCACCCCCGATCCTGGTATATGCTCCCCCCCATCCTGGTATATGTCACCCCCCAATACTGGTATATGCTCCCCCTCATCCTGGTATATGCCCCCCCCATCCTGGTATATGTCACCCCCGATCCTGGTATATGTCACCCCCTCATCCTGGTATGTGCTCCCCATCCATCCTGGTATATGTCACCCCGGATCCTGGTATATGCTCCCCCTCATTCTGGTATATGTCACCCCCAATCCTGGTATATGCTCCCCCTCATCCTGGTATATGCTCCCCCCCCCCCCATCCTGGTATATGTCACCCCCCCCCCGATCCTGCCTGTCCTGCTCATCCATCCACAAACACTCCTACTCACCCTTCCCCCGCAGCACATCGTCTGTGTTAAATATGTAAATAAAATGGCGCTGGAGTCAGTGTGTGCACATACTGCGCTATTTGGCGCCATTTTGTTGAAGACACTGCGAATTTGTCTTCAACAAAATGGTGCTGGATATCGCGCTATGCGCTGGCTCCGGCACAGACTCCTCCTTAAGCCTCGCCGGAGACGTGGTCAGCGCCTATGCACATGGTGATCTCCGGCGACGCACTCTTCCTCCAGCCTCGTCCTCCCGGCGCAGACTATAGAGGCTTAGGACAGAAGGACACATCCCTGGATATATATATCTCATCTCTCCCAATTACATGGAGTCTATTAGGATCCCTGATCTATTATGTGTCGCCATCTGCACAGATCCAATGTCACACAAAAGGAAGCGACATTTTTAGCGAGTGAACAGCGCATTCCGTCCTGTGCTGATCTACAGCGCCATCTAGAGGCTGATCAGCGGCGCATCAGCTCAGCCTACTCGTTTTCATCTTCGCACCAGATGACGCGTTACCGGGATAAAATATGATTGGGTCCCAGTGAAAATACAAGACTGGGAGCCGGCTGCTCTGCTCCAATCGTCGCGCTTTGGAAGATACCAACTCTTTGTAGCCCTCAGGGGGAGCTGAGGAGAATAAATTGTTATTGTTTGTAAAAGTGCAGATATTTAATGAACTGATAGGTAAAATAAAGATGCGGCTGCGATCAGTGACGGGACAGAGTAAGAGCGGCCGCTGCAGTTCCCCCCCCGTGCTCAGATCAGTGGTAGACGCGACTCCTCCTCCGCCTTCGGAAGCCGGAAGTGGCAGGCAGTGTTGTGAGAGAGGAGCAGAGAGACAGGTGGGTCATTGGTGCTGTGTGCGCTGCCCCCTGCTGGTCGCATCACCGCAGTGCAGGTTGTTATGGGCTGATCAGGGGCCCCTATGCTGCTCTCCATGGTGCGACCCCCACTGCTGTGTCTTGGGGTCTGTTACACCTGATATATAGGAGCTGAGTACAGGCTGCTGCTGGGGCCCCTGATACCATTACTATGTGGCCCTTACACCTGATATATAGGAGCTGAGTACAGGCGGCTGCTGGGGCCCCTGATACCATTACTATGTGGCCCTTACACCTGATATATAGGAGCTGAGTACAGGCTGCTGCTGGGGCCCCTGATACCATTACTATGTGGCCCTTACACCTGATATATAGGAGCTGAGTACAGGCGGCTGCTGGGGCCCCTGATACCATTACTATGTGGCCCTTACACCTGATATATAGGAGCTGAGTACAGGCGGCTGCTGGGGCCCCTGATACCATTACTATGTGGCCCTTACACCTGATATATAGGAGCTGAGTACAGGCTGCTGCTGGGGCCCCTGATACCATTACTATGTGGCCCTTACACCTGATATATAGGAGCTGAGTACAGGCGGCTGCTGGGGCCCCTGATACCATTACTATGTGGCCCTTACATCTGATATATAAGGGCTGAGTACAGGCTGCTGCTGGGGCCCCTGATACCATTACTATGTGGCCCTTACACCTGATATATAGGAGCTGAGTACAGGCGGCTGCCGGGGCCCCTGATACCATTACTATGTGGCCCTTACACCTGATATATAAGGGCTGAGTACAGGCTGCTGCTGGGGCCCCTGATACCATTACTATGTGGCCCTTGCATCTGATATATAAGGGCTGAGTACAGGCAGCTGCTGGGGCCCCTGATAACATTACTATGTGGCCCTTACACCTGATATATAGGAGCTGAGTACAGGCAGCTGCTGGGGCCCCTGATACCATTACTATGTGGCCCTTACATCTGATATATAGGAGCTGAGTACAGGCGGCTGCTGGGGCCCCTGATACCATTACTATGTGGCCCTTACACCTGATATATAGGAGCTGAGTACAGGCAGCTGCTGGGGCCCCTGATACCATTACTATGTGGCCCTTACACCAGATATATAGGAGCTGAGTACAGGTGGCTGCTGGGGCCCCTGATACCATTACTATGTGGCCCTTACACCTGATATATAGGAGCTGAGTACAGGCATCTGCTGGGGCCCCTGATACCATTACTATGTGGCCCTTACACCTGATATATAAGCTCTGCTGGGACTGTGTATCCCGCCTGCATTGCATAATGGGGCCCCTGAATACTCTGCACATAAGGGCCCATAGCTCTAATTATGTTGTTTGCAATAGTCGCCCTCCTGCCACCCTGTAATATCGGGTCCCTGCCTGGTGTGGCCCCTATGACTTAATGTCTCCCAGTAAGTGCAGTACACCAGTTATCAGTCTGCACGGCCAGGGTCCGGGACCCCTGTTGTTTTTGTACTGGCTTTGTAATATATGCTCATTATCAGGGCGCCCTCTTCTCAGACATCCATCTAATCATCCGTCTGTCTCATCCATATTTGCCATATGGAGGTTTCCAGAAATAGGGCAGAACCTACTGGACTTCTGTGAAAGTTGACGAATCTGTTGAGCGCGGCTGAAGCCTCCTGGGAGCCGAGGTAAAATCAGTGGCCGTGGTAAAATTGTGGAGCGGTGGGGTCTGAAAAAGGAATCATGGCTATAAGGACAACGTTTGCACAAAGTGATTTCTTTAGAGCCCAACAGCCACTGTGTAAACCTGACAAAAATGCCCCCATCTATCCATCCATTCATCACTCTCATACTCTGTCTATGCAGGTATGTATCTCATCATTCTTCCTTACGGAGTTTCACATTGACCAGTCGGGGCTTTGGTGCGAACTCCCTCACAAAACTGGATTCGGTAGTGTGCACTGACGAGGCCATAGGCTTAGTAGACTGCGCCTCCAGTAGGCGTACACACCTGATGCACGACAGAGGGCACATTCACTCTGTCTGGACCATTATAGTCTATGGCCACGTCAGATCATATGCCCGAATCCCGTTCAGGTGTAGGCTGCAGCAGGTGGCAGCTGCCTTCTGTGCCCCGCTCCTCCGCCACTGCCGTTCCCCCCAACACCCAGAGCCACAGTATATATATATATATATATATATATATATATATATGTGTACACTACTCAAAAAAATAAAGGGAACACTTAAACAACAGAATATAACTCCAAGTACATCAAACTTCTGTGACATCAAACTGTCCACTTAGGAAGCAACACTGATTGACAATCAATTTCACATGCTGTTGTGCAAATGGAATAGACAATAGATGGAAATTATTGGCAATTATCAAGACACCCTCAATAAAGGAGTGGTTCTGCAGGTGGGGACCACAGACCACATCTCAGTACCAATGCTTTCTGACTGATGTTTTGGTCACTTTTGAATGTTGGTTGTGCTTTCACACTCGTGGTAGTTTGAGATGGACTCTACAACCCACAGAAGTTGCTCAGGTAGTGCAGCTCATCCAGGATGGCACATCAATGCGAGCTGTAGAAAGAAGGTTTGCTGTGTCTGTCAGCGTAGTGTCCAGAGGCTGGAGGCGCTACCAGGAGACAGGCCAGTACACCAGGAGACGTGGAGGGAGCCGTAGGAGGGCAACAACCCAGCAGCAGGACCGCTACCTCCGCCTTTGTGCAAGGAGGAACAGGAGGAGCACTGCCAGAGCCCTGCAAAATGACCTCCAGCTGACCACAAATGTGGATGTGTCTGCACAAACGCTTAGAAACCCACTCCATAACGGTGGTATGAGAGCCCGACGTCCACAGATGGGGGTTGTGCTCACAGCCCAACACCGTGCAGGACTCTTGGCATTTGCCACAGAACACCAGGATTGGCAAAGTGGCAACTGGCGCCCTGTGCTCTTCACAGATGAAATCAAGTTCACACTGAGCACATGTGACAGACGTGACAGAGTCTGGAGACGCCGTGGAGAGCGATCTGCTGCCTGCAACATCCTTCAGCATGACCGGTTTGACAGTGGGTCAGTAATGGTGTGGGGTGGCATTTGTTTGGAGGGCCGCACAACCCTCCATGTGCTCGCCAGAGGTAGCCTGACTGCCATTAGGTACCGAGATGAGATCCTCAGACCCCTTGTGAGACCATGTGCTGGTGCAGTTGGCCCTGGGTTCCTCCTAATGCAGCACAATGCCAGACCTCATGTGGCTGGAGTGTGTCAGCAGTGCCTGCAAGATGAAGGCATTGAGGTTATGGACTGGCCCAACCCGTTCCCCAGACCTGAATCCGATTGAGCACATCTGGGACATCATGTCTCGCTCCATCCACCAACGTCACGTTGCACCACAGACTGTCCAGGAGTTGGCGGATGCTTTAGTCCAGGTCTGGCAGGAGATCCCACAGGAGACCATCCGCAACCTCATCAGGAGCATGCCCAGGCATTGTAGGGAGGTCATACAGGCACGTGGAGGCCACACACAATACTCAGCCTCATCAGGAGCATGCCCAGGCGTTGTAGGGAGGTCATACAGGCACGTGGAGGCCACACACAATACTGAGACTCATTTTGACTTGTTTTAAGGACATTACATCAAAGTTGGATCAGCCTGTAGTGTGTTTTTCCACTTTAATTTTGGGGGTGACTCCAAATCCAGGCCTCCATTGGTTAATAAATGTGATTTCCATTGATGATTTTTGTGTGATTTTGTTGTCAGCACATTCAACTTTGTACAGAACAAAGTATTAAATGAGAATATTTCATTCATTCAGATCTAGGATGGGTTATTTCAGTGTTCCCTTTATTTTTTTGAGCAGTGTATATATAAATATACCAGGATGGGGGATATTAACAGAATTGGGAGACATTACCCCTATAACAGTGTAAGCAGCAGACTCCCTCCCCCTTAACAGGGCATAATGACCACATTTTTTGCTTCAATTTTTTTTCTATTTTCCTCCTCTAAAACCTAGGTACGTCTTATGGTCCGGTGCTTCTTATAGTCCGAAAAATACGGTATATGCATTCAGTATATATATACTATGGTAGATGGGCCCACTCAGTTGCACACAGAAGTAGCCACCGGAGCGCCGTCTCCTTAAGTCTCTCACTGGTTTATTTGAAGATGCTGCATAAGCCAGTGAGGAGTTAGCAAAAATAAATACGTGCTTTCTGACCTAAGGAAAAACAAAACATAACATACAGCCGTGTTGCTGTGGGGATCTGCCCGCTCAGGAGAACAACCATCCACTAGTTCAGCTTTTCCTTCTCAGGACACAAAGCGCTGGAGTTCCTCTCTCCAGCCCTACTGAACACTGAATGCCTTAGAAGGACTATATACATCCTAGTCCCCACCCTGGGGTGGAGATATGGTGAATGACCTCCCAAATGGTGAACAACCTCCCAACCCGTTCTATGGTCGTTCACAAAAACCCAGCCCTTAAAATGGCCGATTAATCCCTCTCAACACATAGTGTGCTGGTGGAAAACTTATGGGCTTCAAATCACTGAAGCTAATAGCCTCAGTGAAACATACCTCCCCTCCAGCACTTTGCCAGTGACTTTGTCACCATGTATATATAATCAGCATACTGTATATATATTATAAGCATACTCTATATATCCTTTTAAAAGCAGAAGTGTCAATAAATTATTTTTATCAGTTAACAAAATGCAGAGTAAAGTTTGATGGATGAACCAAGATCTCAGTAATAATAATTGTAATTTTTTTTTAATTAATAATAGGATAGAAGGGAGGGACAAAACCAGGAACAGAATCAGTAGGCAAACTCATAGTCAGGAGGACAGCCGGGGTCAGATACCAGGTGATCAGTAACCGCCACGTCTGCGAGCAGTATGAATACCGCGGAGCCTGGTGACAGAGGTGATACTGAGATTGTCCGGGCAGAGATGTAACAGTCAGAAGGCCACCGGTAGATGGTGAAGGTCCTTCTGTACAGCTCCAGCAGTGATGGTGGATCTGCTGGACTTCAGGGCGCAGGATGCGGAGGCTTACCGTCTTTTAGATGTCTCTAGGGGAACGGTGACAACACGCAAATACGCGAGCAGCCCTGGATAATCCACGCCGGCAGGATGATAGGATCCGGCGGAAGATGGAACCTATGAGAAGAGAAGGAAATATAATGTAAGTGATGGGACTCCATATGACATGATACTACTGTGCGGTCACTGTGGCCGGACGGCAGAGGAATCTCATCACACAGAGGTCAGGGATCATCGTCAGCCATCATACATGTGACAATCCCATCTCCGACAGATGACATCTGCTCCACATGAATTATTCTCACTGACGACATCACACAACATGGAGATGACTCTCACTTACCTCGTCTCTTTTTCCCATTTTCTGATTTTTCGTCATCAGCTGGAAATTCTGATCAGAAAGAAGAAAAAACAACAACTCACTAAAGACATATTGTTATGGGATCTGCTTTGTATCGCTCCTGTATATAGTATATAGATTGTTCTAGTCCTTTCCCCTATAGTCCTGACAATCTGGTATTACACAATAGGGCAGAATAAGTCCTATATACCGGACATGACCTCATGTGAGGGGCATTAGATGTGTCACTAATATGGAGCAGTGAGCGCCCTGTGTGCCGCCATGTGGTGCATCCCTAATGAGCGATATTCTACTATAGGAGACGATGTCTCATTATGATGACGGAGGTTACTGGATGCAACAATGTATCACAGAATCCATGATAATACTGTACAAAGTTGCAGAAATGGAGACACTGTATGGTCCCATGGGCAAAGTAATTGGGTTCCTTGAAACATGGATAACATAGGAGACCCGTTAAAGAAAAACCATGTGGAAATATTTCACCCTTGATGACAACATTCACATTGTTTGTGCTATAGACATGTACATACCTGACAATGGGGACGAGGACGGCAAGCTGGTTATAGCATCGTCTCTAGCAGATTCAGGAGAAGATCCTTTCTGCCTGTTAGGAAGAAGAAAAACGTGTAAATCACAAGTAAATTCAGTATAAAAGGGATTGTCTCACTAGAAGAACCCCGACTATAAGGCCTAATAGGACATATGAAAGTCATAGTGGGGAAGTCTCCTGCTCAAAACGACCTTCTATGGAAACAACTAGCAACAATGGCCGGCATGTAATACTACATATCTCCTGCAGTGTGGGCAAAACTAACAATGCCTGACCGGCAGCAATTATGGGTTGTTATCTCCAGCGGATTCTGAAGCCAATAGCCAATGACCGCTGATCATGGGGCGGTGGATGCTGCATTCAATATTATGGTATTTATGTCCTATATTTGGTGTTGTGCACATATATTAGCCTGGAGCTCCCAATAATGACCCCATAATCTACTCACATTTCTGAGATGTTTCTGCTGGATGCCGGGGTACACTCTGGAGGAAACTTGATAGCGGTGGTACAGAGCTAAAAAATGACAAAAATAAGATATGAAATTCAATTTTTTACGTTTAGGGTATGTGCACACGATGCAGAAATGCTCAGGATTTTTTCCTGAGCGTTTCTGCATCTCTCTGGCAGGAAAAAACGCATGCGGATTGTACATGCGGTTTCCTGCCAGGGACATGCGGAAATGAAGCGGTCTTCACTTTCAATTCCGCATGTGGATTGACAAGCGCTTCCCAAGCGATTTTAGCATCACTTGGAAAGTGCTTGTCAAGTTCACACTATATAAATCCATGCAGCCGGCATGGATTTATATAGTGTGTGATGTCAAAAAATAAATATATACTTTACCCTCTGATGGCCCCCGGTGTCCTGCTTCATCGGTCCCGGCTGCCGGCAGTGAAGACTGTAGGACCTTCCGACGTCAGCGTCACGTGACCCGTCACATGACTCTGACGTCAGCGAAGGTCCTTCATTCAACCGCGAAGTGCGCGGGAAGCCGGCAGGACGCAGCGCGGGCCGTCAGAAGGTGAGAATATATATATTTTTTATTTTATTCTTTTTTTTTTAATGGTACCTGGGTCTGGATGAGAGTCCTCTCATCCACACCCGGGTACCATCCGCACATTAGACCGCATGAAAAGCGCATCAACATATACAGTGATGCGGATTCCATGCGGTCTAATGCAAGTCAATGGCGGCAAAAGAGCAGCGTTTCCGCAAAATTAATTGACATGCTGCGGATTTTTGACCGCAGCGTTTACGCTGCGGAAAAATCCGCATCATGGGCACAGCACATGCGGATTTCCATTGGGGAACATTGCTGCCCTTCTACCATGCGTTTTTCATGCGTTTCCGCGGCGTTTACGCAACTGCAAAAACACCGCGGAAACGCATGAAAAACGCATCGTGTGAACTCAGCCTTAGAGGTCTTTTTATGTATTCTGGATTTATTGATCACTTACTTTAGAAAGCCTTTTAGAGGATGTTGTAAAATTTTGGAAGAAAAGGCTCTCATTATCCTCACTTGTGTCCTCCTCCTCTGAGACAATAGGCTTGTTTGTATCAGCGTGATCTACAAGACATAGGTAATGAAGTGTTATTGGCGGTTGTCAGTATAACACAGTCACCATTTATCACTACTATTAATGGGAACCGATTGTCACATATTATTGAAGACGAGACAAACAGCCGCTTAGTCTAGATGACGTCTTCTACTTACTGATAAATAAGCTGGTGTCCTCATCTGAAACAAGCCGAGGAATGTACTCCGGCTTCTGACTTAGAAGGTTTTCAAATTCTAAGTCACTCAGGAATGGATAACTCTTGATCTCAAGTGCTCCTCCTGGAAAAAGAAAAACAAAAGTGATGCGGACATTGTTAGAGGCTGCTCCATATCTGAACAGTATATCTTAATCTTAAGTAATGACAAAACCGAAGGAAACAAACTGAAAGTTATATTATGGAGAACTAGAAATAGGCAAGCAGATAGAGAAGTGCTGATCCTCATGGACAGGAGCGAAGAGTCCTCGTTGTAAAAAGTGAATATTAATACTAATAAAGTATATCAGTTACCTGTCCCAAGTCTTTGTGCAGGATTTGTTCTGAGCAGGTCATTAATAAGGTCCTGAGCATCGGGGGGAGGAGCGCGATCCCAATCCCAAATTATGTCTCCTGTTATATAGAAAATTACAGAAAATAAAACCTCTGTTTTGGACTGTAAGATAAAGTAGAGGAAATAACTAAATTCATGTTATCAGTCAAAGCAATAATCGGATTATTCTACTTACCAGTGACAATATTTTTATAGAGCTCAGATAGGGAATCCCCATGAAATGGTACATATCCCTCCAGAAACTCATGCAGGATGATTCCCATTGACCACCAGTCCGCAGGTCTTCCATAGCCTTTCTTCAGAATGATTTCTGGGGCCATGTAAAGCGGGGTGCCACAGTCCTGGAAACCGACAGAAGGTAGAAATGAGAATCAATTAAATAATTATTATGGCAAGTTCTCGACATAAAAAGCCAATGACAGAAGATAAAATATCAGTTGAAAAGTTCTCTAGAAATGAAGAACGTAGAGAAGAGACAATAGTGTGATGAGATTTGTAAAGAACCATCTAAGTTCCTGTAAGTGATGCCGACCTCATGGTCCTGGAACTCTCTGGCGATGTCCTCCAATGATTCCTTGTGGGTGTTGGTTTCTGGTATCATGACACCAACTTTTGAAATCCCAAAATCGGCGACTTTAATGTGTCCAGCCGGTGTAATCAGGAGGCTGTGAAAGAGAAGATGGTTTTAGGCTCACGGGCTGTGTTGTAATAAATGATAACTTTCCCCCCTTTATTATACTATAGGGGGCAATTACTTCTCTGGCTTCAGGTCTCTATGCAACACACCATAGCTGTGCAGGTATTCTACAGCAAGTATCGCTTCTGCAAAGTACAGGCAGGCCAAGGGGACAGATAAAGGACCCCTGGTGCTTAGGAGGGTCCCACAGTCTCCACCTATAGAAGAAAGGAAATATGAACGGTGAGGGGTTTATACAGCAGATCACCATGATGGATCATGAGAAGTGAGCGGAGACATTGGGGCAGGAGAGAATATATACAGATATAATGTATAGAGCACAGAATATTAGTCTGAGGTCATGGTGAGATGTCGTCCATGTCACTAATAAAGTGATGTCTCATCTCGTCTACAGCTGGCGATACTGACGTGCTCAGTGCGGACATACAGGGAGATCACACACATCAATGACTTTCCATAATATCTATAGTAAATGCTCTGCGGGGATGTAACCGTCCACGGGGACAAGTCCTAATGATATGAGCGCTGATAAGATGTCAGCAGACATGGGCTGAATATAATACATGTACATGTCCTACCTCCTACATACTCCATGACCATACACAGGTGAGATCTAGTAGGGAAGGAGCAGAGCATGGAGGTCACAAAGGGACAGTCAGCGAATGTCAGGATGTCCCTCTCCAGATAGGCCGCTTCCACATGTTTTGGAGTATCCAGGTCCCGCTTGGCAATTTTCTTCATAGCGAAGATCTTCTGTGAGTCTTTATGGTGAACTAAGTGGACGGACCTGGAGAGAAGAAGAAACCATGGTTTATAGTGAATCCTTATTAACAGTCCGTCTATAGAAGTCATTATATGGTCTTCTGTTCTAATGTTTAATACCAGAAGTCCGACCATTACTACAAATCCACATCTAGAAATACATGAAATAATACTACATAGATCATCTATGGGAGGGTCTACACAATGCCACGTCTGCCAGACCCTCACTCAGGTCACATTATCACCTATGAGAAGTCTGCACAATGCCACGTCTGCCAGACCCTCACCCAGGTCACATTATCACCTATGGGAAGTCTGCACAATGCCACGTCTGCCAGACCCTCACCGAGGTCACATTATCACCTATGGGAAGTCTGCACAATGCCACGTCTGCCAGACCCTCACCCAGGTCACATTATCACCTATGGGAAGTCTGCACAATGCCACGTCTGCCAGACCCTCACCCAGGTCACATTATCATCTATGGGAAGTCTGCACAATGCCACGTCTGCCGGACCCTCACCCAGGTCACATTATCACCTGTGGGAGGTCTGCACAATGCCACATCTTCCACACCCTCACCCAGACCACATTGTCACCTATGGAAGGTGTGCACAATGCTAGGTCTGCCAGACCCTCACCCAGGTCACATCACCTATGGGAAGTCTGCACAATGCCACGTCTGCCGGACCCTCACCCAGGTCACGTTATCACCTTTCACCTCAGATCATGTCCCTATGATAACACTGAATGGCAAAGCACAGAGGATGAAGCATTATCATAGGGAACCCTGAGAAATGTGGCTTATGCTAACTGAAATCTCACCCAAAAGATCCGCTGCTGATCAGCTTAGATGTTTCGTAGTCGCTCATACGCGGCTTTCTCGCCGGGATCAATGATTCCATCAAGTTCTTGAAAAGAAGAAGAAGAAGAAATGATATTAAGATCTAGAAGCTGCTGGAGAAAATCTCCAGATGCAGAAACGTCTATATTATGTCCCATCTGATGTCACTGATCCGATAGGTGAGCAGAAACCTGCTGACGGATTCCCTATAATATAAACGCTATTATCTAATGCAATAGTGTCATCTCCTCTAATAATAGAGGCGCCCCCTGGTTATATGGGGGATAATACTGGACGGGTCATTCACACCCCGTGATCTGGTGATACACAGACATCTCCCTCTATAATACTTACACCGGCAGGTTCTTGGATCTCCGGGATCTCTAAGATTACACTGTCAGGATCCAACAGCTCAGTTGTTTCTAAAATAGTGATAAAATGATGAAGAAATAAAATGTATTAGAGGATATTAATCCTACACAAATAATACAGCAATATAATGGAGAAATGACTATTCTGTATGGAGGACTATGTTAGGCCTATTATTCTGTATGGTGGAATATGTGGGGCCCATTATTCTGTATGGAGGACTATATGGGGCCCATTATTCTGTATGGAGGACTATGTGAGGCCCATTATACTGTATGGAGGACTATGTTGGGCCTATTATTCTCTATGGAGGACTTTGTGGGACCCATAATACTTTGTGGAGGACTATGTGGGCCCATAATACTGTATGGAGGACTATGTGGGGCCTATTATTCTCTATGAAGGACTATGTGGGGCCCTTTATACTCTACGGTGGACTATGTGGGGCCCATAATACTGTATGGAGGACTATGTGGGGCCCATTAATCTCTATGGAGGACTATGTGGGGCCCATTATTCTGTATGGAGGACTATGTGGGGCCCATTATTCTGTATGGAGGATTATGTGGGGTCAATTATCCTGTATGGAGGACTATGTGGGGCCATTATACTGTGTGGAGGACTGTGTGGGGCCATTATTCTGCATGGAGCACTATGTGGGGCCATTATTTCATAAGGAGGACTATGTGGGGCCATTATTCTTTATGGAGGACTATGTGGGGCCTTTATATTGTATGGAGGACTATGTGGGGCCATTATTCTGTATGGAGGACTATGTGGGGCCTATTATTCTGTATAGTGGAATATGTGGGGTCCATTATTCTGTATGGAGGACTATATGGGGCCCATTATTCCGTATGGAGGACTATGTGGTGCCCATTATACTGTATGGAGTACTATGTGGTGCCCATTATACTGTGTGCCGGACTATGTGGGGCCCATTATTCTGTATGGAGGGCTATCTGGGGCACGTTATACTGTATGGATGACTTTGTGGGACCCATTATTCTGTATGGAGGACTATCTGGTGCCCATTATTCTGTGTGGAGGACTTTGTGGGGCCCATTATTCTGTTTGGAGGACTTTGTGGGGCCCATTATTCTGTATGGAGGACTATGTGGGGCATTATTCTGTATGGAGGACTATGTGGGGCCCAATATTCTGCATGGAGCACTATGTGGGGCCCATTATTCTGCATGGAGGACTATGTGGGACCCATTATTCATTATGGAGGACTTTGTGGGACCCATTATTCGTTATGGAGGACTTTGTGGGACCCATTATACTGCATTCTGGTTGGCTCGTGACTTTTTCCAAGTTTTTCATTTTGGCTCTCTGTATGTTTGATTAGAGAGTGGAAAGAGTAGCTATGACATTATCCCCTGTTCTCTTTAATATCTGGATATTTCCGGTAGAAGGTTGTGTGATCGGCTCACCTGTAGTCAGATCGCTGCTCGGCCCCGGCTGACTCGTATTAGGGTCAGGGGTTTCTGGGGTCACATTTTGCTCGTCTTCGGTGTCGCCTTCTGGTGTCTCCTGATTGATAGAATATATAGAATTACCACGAGGAACCTTCCACTAAATCACCAAATCCACAAATCAGGAAGGACTAAACCCGCATTTACAGACGCACCAACTGTAACTATACAGACCAGCCGCCATCATGAGGACTTTTATCAGATAAAATGGATTAAGATAAGGTAGCATTGCAAAAACATTAATATGGATAATAGAGGGAGACAGAGGCGGAAATACAGACTTCCCACCACTGAGCTGTGACTACATCAGCAGAATACAGACTGCCATCAGCAGAGACAGGCGGCCATATTACCTCCTGTGCTTGCCAGGAGCTGACAGGGAGGCCGATAAGATCTAACACCAGATCTTCTGATATCTGGCTGGTGATCTGGAGAAGATGAGAAAACAAGGACGTGTGATAGAGAAGATGATGGATCCTTACCGGGCGTTCCGATGAGCGGGCCGGACCTTCCAGTACACACAGGACTTTTTCGGCCAGTTCTTTAACAAAAGACAAATCTCCATATTGAGATCTTTTTTCAGCCTATAAAGAAGAAAAGAAACACAAATGAAAAATCTCGAGATGAGAAAGATCACAATGGAGGCGGCCATTGTATCTGACGTCTGCTCCTCTCTGCAGATACATTGACTACATATCTGGGGTCTTGTCCTGTTTTATATTGGAAGAAAGAAGAAGCTTCTATCCCACCGTTATTATCCATTATTGTGGAGAAGATTTGTGCGGAGCGTCCACCATTTACCTGCTGTAGTAATGTCCTGATGTTCCATAGCGAGAAACTGCAAGTGCTCAGTCACTATGGAGCCAACAACGGCAGCCATGACCCTGTGTAGATTGTACACAGTGACTGTGAGCTCTGATGTCATAATGGCCGACCATCACTAGTGATGTCATCATGGAATCTTGTGATGGAATCTTATAGCGGCTGCTCTGCACAAATACATGCTGCCAAGCAATATTTAAAGTGTGTGGGGGCTCATGCTGTATATAGGGGGCTATGTGAGGGCTCATACTCTAAATAGGATTCTGTGTGTGAGCTCATACTGTACATTGGTGCTATGTATGGGCTCTTACTGTATAAAGGGAGCTGTGTGTGGGCTCTTACTGTATATAGGGTATGTGTGTGGGCTCTTTCTGTATGTAGGGGGATGCCAGCACACTTAATTCTGCTCAATAATAAGTGATACAGTTAATAATATAAAATATAATTAATATGTTAATATTGAGCAGAATTAATTTCAGCCTATTGATTCGGCCTACACAACAGTCACATTTCTCATGTGGCCCCTCAGTAATATTACTTTCCCACCCCTGCTCTATTATGTATAGCGCTCTGTTATGTGTAGTGCACCCGAGCACCTGCATGTTAATCGAATGACTTATCACATGATCTATCAAAGGCAATCTTGTGACATGTCATGCGATACATCGGGTGCTGGGAGCTCACGGCTCCTAAACTGCCCAGGGCCCTGGCTACTCTTAATACGTTCCTGCTTCTATCCCACCATTATTATCCATTATTGAGAAGTGTTATGCGGAGCTTCCGCCACTTACCTGCTGTAGTAATGTCCTGATGTTCTGAGGTAAATCCGTCAGATACTCTGAGGTGAGATGACCTCGGTGGTATTTGGTCAGGCAGTCCCTTACAAGCTCCACCACCAGCCGGTGAGTGAAGCTGAGGACGCCATCGGGTGGTAGAAGCACAATCTCAGGGCGATTGGTGGTAAGAATCTCCCATAGAGCTTCTACTTGAAGATTGTCCAAAAGTAATTCAGCCATAGAAACTGCAAGTGCGATCAGTCACTATATATAATAGCGAGAACCTGCAAGTGCGCTCAGTCACTATGGGATAGCGAGAAACTGCAAGTGCGATCAGTCACTATAGAATAGCGAGAAACTGCAAGTGCGCTCAGTCACTATGAAGCCAACAAAGGCAGCCGCGACCCTGTGTACATTGTATATATAGTGACTGTGAGCTGTGATGTCATAATGCCCGACCATGACCTGTGATGTCATCATGGAATCTTGTGATGGAATCTTCAAGGAGTGGCTCTACACACATACATGCTGCCTAGCAATATGCTTTTTTGGCCGTCCTCTTTTATTTCCAAATACAACACAACCAGGATAAGGGAATGTTCACACGTTGCGTTTTTGCAGCATTTTTTTCCACACCAAAATCCAGGTTGTACTCCGGAAAGACACTGCATACAATCCACACTTATTTGCTGTGTTTTTGCAGTGTTTATACTTGTGGGTTGTTTTTTTTCATTCATTTGAATGGGTGAAAAATGTTGCAAAACCCCTGAAAGAATTAACATCCTGCAAATTTAAAATAAAAAAAGGAAAAAAACGCAGCATGTGAATGAGACTTTAGAAATCTCATTCACTAAGCTGGTACTGTAAAACGCAGTGTTTTAGCAGCAGAAAAATAACCCTGAAAAAAATGCCACTTGTGAACATTCCTCAAAGATATAATAGTCATATTATGGGAAATATTGTGTATATTTATTCCGCGCGTGTCTTTTTTTACCAAATAACATTTACCTCATTGGTTGGAGAGTTTACTATTAACAACTGTGACAAATAATGAAGAATTAATGATAAGTGCCCCAAGTGATCAATCATTTACGTCATTAATGGTGATGGGCGAGCACTAAAATGCTCGGGTGCTCGATGCTCGGGTCGAGCACATTGGAATACTTGGCTGCTCGACCCGAGCAATGAGCCCAATGTAAGTCTATGGGAAACTCGAGCATTTTTCAGGCGGCTCCCCCCGGCGGTCTGCAGAGGGCCTAAAAATTGCCCAAATCGATGGGAACAGTGCTCAAATGACATGGGAACAGCATGGGGAAGACCCCTGGAAGCATTTCTGACTCCCAGGTCACTGCTGTCAACAATGTTGTCAGAAGTATTTACGCCACTTTTACGGACTCACAATAAAATATACAAAAACGAAACCAAAATGGATTTTCCTGGGAAGTATGTTAAGGAACATCCTTTCCAGAGTTATAACTTGTATATAAGGGAAAATAAATAACCAAAAACAAAAATACTCCTCCACACCTTGGGCTATGTTCACACGTAGCGTTTTTGATGCGTTTTTGCACTTTTGCATTGCTTTCAACCAACACAAATGCATTCACCAGGAAATGTCATTTTAACATTTTACAACCTTATCTGGCCATGTGGTGTGTGACACATCATCAGACACATGCATACAGTGCTGAAAAGACATGGGAACAGCATGGAAGCATCTCTGACTCCCAGGTCACTGCCTAAAAGTGTGCCCATCATAAGAGATGCTTGGCGCATGCGAAGATGCCTCCCGCCATGGACCTGTCGTTACAGACTTGCAACAATCACCATCCACGTCCTTGTCCCTCCTCAGCGTTCAGTTCCTTGGAATGCAAGTGCAAGTATGCAGGCAGCCACCAACCTACCCACCGGCTGCAATACTATACTGACAAATTTTTGACAGCTACTTGCACTTGAAATGTAGCCTTTTAGGCTCGTGGAGGCGGAAGCTTTTCATAACCTCATGTCGGCGGCGACCGGGTGTCCACACTCTTTCCCCAGCCACCACTATATTTCCCGGTATCGCCTCTGCCTTCCACAAGCACGGGTCCCACAACATTACCCGTGCCCTCCCCAGTGCACTTACTGGGAAGGACCGCCTAACCACAAACTTGTGGACAGGTGAACGTGGCCAGGGACGGTACATAGCCAGTCCACAACTTTTTTTTGCTGACAGTTGTATTTAGTTCGGTGAAAGGACTGGCATAGAGGGAAACCGTATCTACCCTGGGTGTCATTTCTCCCAGGAAGTCCTGTAATTCAGCTTGTTGCAGAAGCAATGGCAGTCCGTCCAACATCAACTCGCACTTGTCGGTGGTGCTTTAACACACACACATCTTTCTTTTCGCATTTTATTTCTTGAATACAGAGTTGGACAATGGCCTGATCTGTAATGCTTTTTGAGAAATAACATGCATAAGCATGGCCGATCCACATTAAAAAAGCAGCCACAGAGTGTCCGGAAACCTTCCCCCACAATTTTATTAGCCAGGGCAGCTTTTCGGCAGGGTTGGACGGGCCCACCAGAGAACCGGAGACTACTCCGGCGGGCCCTGGCTTCTCCTTCTGGAGAGTTCATAGTGCCGAGGTGAGGCCATGATGATGATAGAGGCCACCATCTGCTTAGTTTTCTGTTACTTGGAATGCAAGTGCAAGTATGCAGCCATCCACCCACCCACAGGCCGCAACACTAAACTGCCAGATTTCTGGGCAGCTGCTTGCACTTGAAATATGGCTTTTTAAGCTCGTGGAGGCGGAAGCTGTCCACAATCTTATGGCGGCGGCGACTGGGTATCTATACTCGGTCCCCAGCCACCATTATTTTTTCCGGTATTGTCTCCTCCTTCCACAAGCATGGGTCCCACAACATTACCCGTGCCCTCCCCAGTGGAAGGACTGCCTAACCACAAACACGTGGACAGGTGAATATGGCCAGAGACGGTACGGAGCCAGTCCACAACTTTTTTTGCTGAGAGTTGTATTTAGCTCAGTGAAAAGACTGGCATAGAGGGGAACATCATACTGTGTGTGGGGGAATGTACTGTGGGGGCATCATACTGTGTGGGGGGAATGTACTGTGGGGACATCATACTGTGTGTGTGGGGGAATGTACTCTGGGGACACCATACTGTGTGTTGGGGGGAAATGTACTGTGGGGACATCATACTGTGTGGGGGGAATGTACTGTGGGGGCATCATACTGTGTGTGAAGGAATGTACTGTGGGGGCATCATACTGTGTGTGGGGGAATTATACAGTATGTTGGAGGAATGTACTGTGGGGGCATCATACTGTGTATGTGTGGGAATGTACTGTGGGGGCATCATACTGTGTGTGGGGAGGAATGTACTGTGGGGAATCATACTGTCTGTGGGGGGAATGTACTGTGTGGACATCATACTGTGTGTGGGGGAATGTACTGTGGGGACATCATATTGTGTGTGGGGGGAATGTACTGTGGGGGTATCATACTGTGTGTGGGGGAATGTACTGTGGGGACATCATACTGTGTGTGGGGGAAATGTACTGTGGGAGCATCATACTGTGTGTGGGGGGGAATGTACTGTGGGGACATCATACTTTGTGTGGGGGGGATGTACTGTTTGGACATCATACTGAGTGTGGGGGAATTTACTGTGGGGGCATCATACTGTGTGTGAGAATTTACTGTGGGGACCTCATGCTGTGTAGGGGCATTATATTGTGTGTGAGGGGGAATATACTGTGGGGGCATCATACTGTGTGTGTGGGAATGTACTGTGGGGGCATCATACTGTGTGTGGGGAGGAATGTACTGTGGGGGCATCATACTGTGTGTGTGGGGGAAATGTACTGTGGGGGCATCATACTGTGTGTGTGTGGGGGGAATGTACTGTGGGGACATCATACTGTGTGTGTGAGGGAATGTACTGTGGGGGCATCATACTGTGTGTGGGGAGGAATGTACTGTGGGGCCATCATACTGTGTGTGGGGGGATGTACTGTGAGGACATCATACTGTGTGTGGAGGAATGTACTGTGGGGGCATCATACTGTGTGTGTGAGGGAATGTACTGTGGGGGCATCATACTGTGTGTGGGGAGGAATGTACTGTGGGGCCATCATACTGTGTGTGGGGGGGGGGAAGTACTGTGAGGACATCATACTGTGTGTGGGGGGGAATGTACTGTGGGGACATCATACTGTGTGTGGGGGGGAATGTACTGTGGGGGCATCATACTGTGTGTGGGGGGGAATGTGCTGTGGGCACATCATACTGTGCGTGGTGAAATGTACTGCGGGGACATCATACTTTGTCGGGGGAATGTACTGTGGGGACATCATAATGTGTGTGTGAAGAGCTGTTTATCATCGTACAATGATTGAATAACGGGAGCAGATGATTTATAAAAAGCGCTGAATTATATGGTGTGGATTTGCTGCTACTGTGTCACCCCAGGCCTGGATGCCACAAACTTGTAAGGCTGTGTCTGAGAGCAGGAGGGAGGTTCTCTGGTCATGGACCATTAGCATGCAGCACCTCCTGTCCCAGGCCAGTAGGGGGAGCAGGCTGCCCCTATAAAAGCTGGTACTGAGGGCAGGGTTAGGGAGACCAGGACCCACTTCTGAAGCATCCAGAAGGGTTCCCAGAAGAGAGGGACAGGTCAGCGGCAGCTGATGAGTCCAGGAGGCTAAGGAGGAACAGCAAGCCAGGGACAGAGGCGACGAGAGCTGGTCCTGGCTGAGAGAGAACAACATACCGGACACTGGGATCCGAGGCTGTCAGAATTGCAAGTCCTGCAGCAGATCATCTACTTGCGAGGGATTTTAGGTCCCTTGGCCTAAGAAGCCTGGAAGGTCCGCCACACAGAGGGACCAGTACAGCACAGACAAGCTATAGGTACCTAGGGCCCGAGTCGCAAGCCATACAGGCGTAGTACACGGCCAGCTCAGGGACGTGGGCTATCATACCACTAAAGGGGGAGATAGTCAGCAAGGGCAGAGAGAGAACGGTAGGCCTACCCACTCACCCTAACCAGTGGAGCTCGCCCGAATGCCCTCAGACACCCAGGTCCATTCCTCCCTGTACTCCTGGTGGGTCTGTGATAAGATCTGCAGTAAAAGACCCTGGACTGCATTATTGGACTCTGTGTGATTACTGCTGCGCCTGCACCATCACCCCTAGCATCCTATTACACTGCCCTGAGGCTACACTCCTCCCATGGGGAGTTGTACTATTCCCTGCTGCACCCCCAACACCAGCCTCAGCGGTCTGCCCCGCAGCGGCGATCCTCCCTGACCGCAATCCACAGGTGGCGTAGTCGGACTTTCAAAACCTACAAATACACTGCCACAGCATTTGGTCTGACCACCCTGAGCCACGGGACCGGGTCGCCACTACTACTCCCAGCATTGCCCTGTTGTCTGGTTCCGAGAGCCCCACGGCCCAGGGGGCGAGTCACTACAAGTAAGGATAGACGATACAATAAGCTCTATCGTAACATGTAGCAGCGAGTCAGCGGAATGTATCAATTCTAATATTGAGCAGAATTGATTTCAGCCTGTTGATTTTTCCCTCCAGAACAGTGGAGGGCTCCTCGGGAAAATAAATTGGCCATCCCTGGTATAACGTAATACTAAAATCTCACATTTTATGAGAGAAAACTGTATTTTATAACGATGCTTCCGTGCATAAATCGAGAGAACTTCTTTTCATCAGACGACCCCTTTATCACCTATCCAAGGTGATCGGTGGTGTCCAACAGCTTAGAGCGGCACTGATGGGCAGAATGTGGCACTTTTATCACTTTTGGAATTGGGCAGCGGTGCACATGCTCAGTCTGACCTCCATTCTTGCCCTTTGGGGCTGCAGAGCGCTCTGCTTTTTCCAACAGCTCCATTGAGAATGAATGGATCAGTGGTCGGGCATCCAACCAGACGCTCCATTTTGTAACAGGGATAGAAATAGATGAGAAGATGCACTTAACTGTTTGGCCGCAGCAAGAGTGCATCGAGTGCCTGTGCTTGGTTTGAACAGTCATTCTGTGCTGACAGAGTCCCTTTAAGGCCTCAAACCTATTAGATAATTGTCAGCCCTACATTGTTTCTGGGCAGACAGTTACACAAGATTATGTCCCATTTCATGAAGATTGGCCTTTTACACGCCTGTTTTAGTGAAGGATTAGCTGGAAAAACCTGCGGCGCTGTTAAGCCTCTCCCCAAGAAGCTCCGCAAGGCTTCAAAATTTTGCCGGTACTGGTCAAGACTGGTGGACACATGGGAAAAGTCAAATTTTGGCAAAGTTGAACAATCTGCATTGTGTGTAATATTTTATGATACAATAAATGATTAGAAAAATGCAAGTTTTATTAATGAGAAAAAAACTGAACTTTGCAGAATTTGTTGGCGACATAGAAATATGTAAAAAATATAAAAGTGTAAAATTTTTTTTACAATTTTTGATGCTTACATTAAAAACTTGAGCAATTCCCCCAAAAATCATTAGAGCCATGAAATCAATACATATACAGATGAAACCAGAAGTTTCCATCCACTATATAAAGAGACACATCTGCATGTTTTTATCAATATCTGACATGAAATCAGAATAAATCTTTCCCGTTTTAGGACAATTAGGATTACCATCATTTTTGATATTTTCCAAATGCCAGAATAATGAGAGAGAGAGAATGTTTTAAGGCATTTTTATTACTTACTGCAGAGTCTTAACATTATTCTAATCACTAATCAGTGTGTATATTTGTTCACTACACAATAGAATCCCATAATTTCTGCCTATTCACATCTTAGTATTATGTATGATCAGGTTAGAGTGTATGGCTGCTGAGCGCTAGCATTTATGGGCGCCTCCCCCTGACCTTGGCTGTTTCTGGCTCTTAGACCCTGCTGGCACGCACTGCCGTCATGTCCGTGACTGCACTGCCGGCTTGCGGGTCAAATGCCAGAAGCCGCAGAGTCACATGTATTGGGGCGGACACAGAATGTCTCACGCCGTATACCAGCCAGAACACATACCGGAAAGTCAGGTAACACACTTTTTCTCTCCGGCTCGGTTCATGATTGGATTAGGCTCCCTATATAACATCTGGCGTTCCCCTCCCTGGCACGACCCCTGAGGAAGTGTTGATGAAACGCGCGTCGGGGTGGAGGGACGCGTGATTACCCTGCCTAGAAGCTGCCATTCTAACCAGGTATTTCTTTCTCATGATGTGTTGAGCTGTTTTGTCTATTTGTGGACAGTGCCACTATTACACTATAGTTATTCTATGGGACCGTACCCAGCCTCTTTTATGTACCCAGTCTCCCCTGATAGATATACTAACATTATTAACCGCTATATGCATTAGTTTCTTTGAGGCTGGAAACAATACGTTATCTTTATCTAAGCACTTTGCACTTTTTTGCTGGACAGTCGACTCTATATCATCATATGCACTGCCGCTTTACATTTTATAGGCGTATCTCAAACTCATCAGTGATAGTCTAGTGACCGTTATAATAGCATATGCATTTCTTTCTTTCTATTTTTGCCACATGAGCGGTTATTCAGATTGAAATCTTTTGTAGTGCATTTGTATAGTCACATTATTTCAGTAATGGGGTAATATATGGTTATTACTCTTGCTGCGCAGATATAGGGTACAGCATTTGTTTGTCCCTCACATTTGAGGCCCCTGGTATTTTAATTATTGTTATTTTATGTTCTAATAAAATTATATTGTTAATATTATTTGAAGTGTTCATGTTTTTGTTTATCCTACCAGGGTTCTGGTTATAGCAGAATCAATTTTTGATATATATAAAGTCAAAAGTTTACATACATTTCATTAGTATTTGGTACCATCACCCTTAAACTGAATGACTTGGGTCAAACTTTTGGGATATCCTTCCACAAACTTCTCACAATAGTTGGACGGAATTTGGACCCATTCCTCCTGGCAAAACTGGGGTAACAGATCCAGGTTTGTAGGTCGCCTTGCTCGCAGCAAGAGTGCCCATAAATTTTCAATAGGATTGCAATCAGAGCTTTGTGATAGCCACGCCGAAACATTGACTTTGTTATTCTTAAGCCACTTTGTTCCCATTTTGTCAATATGCTTCGGGTCATTGTCCATTTGGAATACCCATTTCCGCCCAAGCTTTAACTTCCTGGCTGATGTCTTGAGATGTTGCTTCAGTATTGCCACATAATCTTTTTTTCTCATGGTGTCATCTATTTTGTGAAGTGAACCAGTCCCTCCTGCAGCAAATCAACCCCAGATCATGATGCTGCCACCCCCATGTTTCACAGTTGGGATGGTGTTCTTAGGCTTCCAAGCTTCTCCCTTTTTCCTCCAAACGTAGCGATGGTCATTATGCCAAAAAAGTTCAATTTTAGTTTCATCAGACCACAGACATGTCTCCAAAAATTAAGGTCTTTGTTCCTGTGTGCATTTGCAAACATTAATTTGGCTTTTTTATGTTTCTTTTGGAGTAATGGCTTCTTCCTGGCAGAGTGGCCTTTCAGCCCATGTTGATACAGTACTCGTTTCACTGTGGTTATTGACACAATCTTACCTGCTTCCGCCATCATCTTCACAAGGTCTCTTGCTTTTGTCCTTGGGTTGATATGCACGTGTCGGACCAAAGCACGTTCATCTCTGGGACACAGAACCCGTCTCCTTCCTGAGCGATAAGATGGCAGTACATTCCCATCTTGTTTGTACTTGCGTATAATTGTTTGTACAGATGACCGAGGCACCGTCAGGTATCTTGAAATTGTATCTAAGGATGAGCCAGACTTGTGCAAGTCCACAATTCTCTTCCTGATATCTTCGCTAATTTCTTTAGACTTTCCCATGATACTACAGAAAAAAAAACTATTAGAAGCTTCCAAACACATTACATCATCATATGGGCAGTCCAGAATTGTTTAAAGGCATAGTAATCTTAGTGTGTGTAAACTTTTGACTTTGCAGTAAGTAATAAAAATGACTTAAACATTCTCTCTCTCTCATTATTCTGGCATTTGGCAAATTTTAAAAATGATGGTAATCCTAATTGACCTAAAACGGGAAAGGTTTATTCTGATTTCATGTCAGATATTGAGAAAAACATGCAGATGTGTCTTTTTATATAGTGTATGGAAACTTCTGGTTTCAACTGTATGTGTGTGTATGTATGTATATATGTATATATTACACATACAGTTATGGCCGAAAGTGTTCACTCCCTTGAAATTGTTTCAGAAAATGAAGTATTTCTCCCAATTATTGCTGTTACACATGTTTTGCTATACACACTTTATTTTCTTTGTGTGTATTGCAACAACACAAAAAAGCAGAAAAAAAGGCAAATTGGACATAATTTCACACACAGCCCCAAAAATGGTCTGAACAAAATTGTTGGCACCCTCAACTTTAATATTTGGTTGCTCACCCTTTGGAATAAAATAACTGCAATCAATCGCTTCCTATAACCATCAACAAGCTTCTTACACCTCTCAGCTGGAATTTTGACCACTCTTCTTTTGTAAACTGCTCCATGTCTCTCATAGTTGCTGCTACTTCATACCTCTCCAGCGCTATGTTTCCATCCATTTCTGCGGGCTTCTTGAAGTATGTTTGGGGTCATTCTCCTGGAAGAACCATGACCTAGGACGCAAACCCAGCTTTCTGACACTGGGCACTACATTGCGACCCAAAATCCGTTGGTAATATTTTTCAACAATTTTGGTTCTCAAGTACTCAGACAGTTCTCTTCTCTTTCTGTACTCCATGCTTAGTGTGGCACACACAGACACAATGCAAAGATTGAGTCAACTTCTCCACTTTTTATCTGGTTTCAGGTGTGATTTTCATATTGCCCACACCTGTTACTTGCCACAGGTTAGTTTGAATGAGCATCACATGCTTGAAACAAAGTTGTTCACCCACAATTTTGGAAAGGTGCTATCAATTTTGTCCGGCCCATTTTTGGGGTTTTGTATGAAATGATGTCCAATTTGCCTTTTTTCCTTTTGTTTGTTTTTTTCTTTTGTTCCAATACACACAAAGAATATTAAACATGTGTATAACAAAACATGTGTAATTGCAATAATTTTCTGGGAGAAATACTTCATTTTCTGGAACAATTTTAAGATTGCCAACACTTTCGTCCGTGGCCATATATAGTAGCTGAGTACAGGTGGCTGCTGGGGCCCCTGATACCATTACTATGTGGCCCTTACACCTGATATACAGTGGTGGCCAAAAGTATTGGCACCCCTGCAATTCTGTCAGATAATACTCAGTTTCTTCCTGAAAATGATTGCAATCACAAATTCTTTGGTATTATTATCTTCATTTAATTTTCTTGCAAAGAAAAAACACAAGAGAATGAAACAAAAATCAAATCAATGATCATTTCACACAAAACTCCAAAAATGGGCCAGACAAAAGTATTGGCACCTTCAGCCTAATACTTGGCTGCACAACCTTTAGCCAAAATAACTGCGAACAACCGCTTCCGGTAACCATCAATGAGTTTCTTACAATGCTCTGCTGGAATTGTAGACCATTCTTCTTTGGCAAACTGCTCCAGGTCCCTGATATTTGAAGGGTGCCTTCTCCAAACTGCCATTTTGAGATCTCTGCACAGATGTTCCATGGGATTCAGGTCTGGACTCATTGCTGGCCACCTTAGAAGTCTCCAGTGCTTTCTCTCAAACCATTTTATAGTGCTTTTGGAAGTGTGTTTTGGGTCATTGTCCTGCTGGAAGACCCATGACCTATGAGGGAGACCCAGCTTTCTCACACTGGGCCCTACATTATGCTGCAAACTTTGTTGGTAGTCTTCAGACTTCATAATGCCATGCATACGGTCAAGCAGTCCAGTGCCAGAGGCAGCAAAGCAACCCCAAAACATCAGGGAACTTCCGCCATGTTTGACTGTAGGGACCATGTTCTTTTCTTTGAATGCCTCTTTTTTTTCCTGTACACTCTATGTTGATGCTTTTTCCCAAAAACCTCTACTTTTGTCTCATCTGACCAGAGAACATTCTTCCAAAACGTTTTAGGCTTTCTCAGGTAAGTTTTGGCAAACTCCAGCCTGGCTTTTTTATGTCTCGGGGTAAGAAGTGGGGTCTTCCTGGGTATCCTACCATACAGTCCCTTTTCATTCAGACGCCGACGGATAGTACGGGTTGACACTGTTGTACCCTCGGACTGCAGGGCAGCTTGAACTTGTTTGGATGTTAGTCGAGGTTCTTTATCCACCATCCGCACAATCTTGCGTTGAAATCTCTTGTCAATTTTTCTTTTCCGTCCACATCTAGATAGGTTAGCCACAGTGCCATGGGCTTTAAACTTCTTGATGACACTGCGCACGGAAGACACAGGAACATTCAGGTCTTTGGGGATGGACTTGTAGCCTTGAGATTGCTCATGCTTCCTCACAATTTGGTTTCTCAAGTCCTCAGACAGCTCTTTTGTCTTCTTTCTTTTCTCCATGCTCAATGTGGTACACACAAGGACACAGGACAGAGGCTGAGTCAACTTTACTCTGTTAGAACCCTCCTGTTAGTTTTTGCTATCTTGTGTTTTGCGGTCACGTGACTAGCTGCCTATATATTCCAGCTCCGCCCTTCTGGCTTTGCTGGACTTCAGTGTTTTTTGCCTGTCTCTCTAGCCAGGTGCTTCGGTGCCTATCTCTGTCTAGTTTGCTTGGTCCTCTGGACCTCTAGTACTTTTTGTTCAGTTTGTATTTTTGCTCTGCAACAACTTCTGTTAGGAGGTGTCCATTTTTTGTCCCAGTCCTTAGTTCTTTTAGGGACCCCTCCCTTTATTCTATAGGTCTCTGTTCAGACTAGCCGAGGACGAAGGCGGGTCTGTTCACAAGGAACAGGCTGCCCGCTACATCGTAGGGATTCAGCTTAGTCTTACTGTAGGGACAGCTTTTCCCTTTCTTTCCTTAGTTTATGTTGCAGATCATAACATAATCCATGTTAACTGGCTGCAAGTGTGATTTAGTTATTGCCAATTGTATCCAATTTGGCTTTAGGACAATTCTTTTTGTGTTTTTTCAGTGAAGACAAATTAAATGAAGATAATAAGACCAAAGAATTTGTGATTGCAATAATTTTCAGGAAGAAACTGAGTATTATCTGACAGAATTGCAGGGGTGCCAATACTTTTGGCCACCACTGTATAGGAGCTGAGTACAGGCAGCTGCCGGGGCCCCTGATACCATTACTATGTGGCCCTTACACCTGATATATAGGAGCTGAGTACAGGCGGCTGCTGGGGCCCCTGATACCATTACTATGTGGCCCTTACACCTGATATATAGGAGCTGAGTACAGGCGGCTGCTGGGCCCTTGATACCATTACTATGTGGCCCTTACCCCTGATATATAGGAGCTGAGTACAGACGGCTGCTGGGGCCCCTGATACCATTACTATATGGCCCTTACCCCTGATATATAGGGGCTGAGTACAGGCGGCTGCTGGGGCCCCTGATTCCATTACTATGTGGCCCTTATGACGCGCCCCTGGGCCTACTTGGTGTAGCGTTGCGCACGCGGGGACTACCCGGAGCCGGGCCTGTTGGGGGTAGTAGTCTCGTGGCGGTGACCCGGTCCGTGCCCAGGCAGTCAAACTGTGTGGCAGAGTTTAGCAGTAGATGGTACGGTGTTCGACTACGCCACCCGTTGAATGCGGCTATGAGGCCGCCACTGCAGGGCAGACCGCTGAGGCCGGTGGTACGATTGTGCAGCGTAGATGGTATAACCCCCAACGGGAGGGGTATGGCCTCAGGGCAGCCGACGTGGATGATGGGGGTAGCAGGAACCACTCAGAGATGATGCGGTGTAGTTCAGGGTCTTTACTGGTGATAAAGATAGACCCTCCCGGAGTACTGGCTAGCGATCGGGGCCTGGTCAGTCTTTGAGCAGATGGGATTTCCCCTGGCCAGGTGGAGTTGTAGGCCTCCCCAACTAATTGTACTCTTCTGGCTACCTTGCTAGAGGCGGGTAAAAGTAGCCCACGTCCCTGAGTGTACCGTGTGGTGCTCACCCGTATGGCCGGTGACTCGGGGCCTTCTAGTGGCTTCCGCTCCACGACGGCGGTGCTGGTCCCACGCGTGTGACCGTGCCTTCGGGTTTCTTGGCCAGAGGACCTGAAATCCCCTGCCGGTCGGTTTCTGCTGCTGGGTAAGGATTAGTCCCAACAGCCTCGGACTCCGGGTCCGGTGGTAACTCTTCAATCAGGGCGAGCTCTTCAGCTGCCAGCCCCTGATTCCTTGTAGCACTGCTCCCACTGAGCTCCTGATCTTTCTTTCCTATAGCTGCTCCTCTTCTTAACTAACTAACCCTGCCTCAGCCCCAGTTTTATATAGGGGAAGTTCTTCCCCTCCCAGGACTGGGCAGGAGGTGTGGCATGCACAGGATTCCTGACCAAGAGACCTCCCACCTGCTCTCAGACATAATATTGCTATTACTGTGGAAACCAGACCCCTGGGGTGCCACACTTACACCTGATATATAAGGGCTGAGTACAGGCGGCTGCTGGGCCCTTGATACCATTACTATGTGGCCCTTACACCTGATATATAGGAGCTGAGTACAGGCGGCTGCTGGGGCCCCTGATACCATTACTATGTGGCCCTTACCCCTGATATATAAGGGCTGAGTACAGGCGGCTGCTGGGGCCCCTGACACCATTACTATGTGGCCCTTACACCTGATATAAAAGGGCTGAGCACAGGCGGCTGCTGGGGGCCCTGATACCAGTACTATGTGGCCCTTACACCTGATATATAAGGGCTGAGTACAGGCGGCTGCTGGGGCCCCTGATACCATTGCTATGTGGCCCTTACACCTGATATATAAGGGCTGAGTACAGGCGGCTGCTGGGGCCCCTGATACCATTGCTATGTGGCCCTTACACCTGATATATAAGGGCTGAGTACAGGCGGCTGCTGGGGCCCCTGATACCATTGCTATGTGGCCCTTACACCTGATATGTAAGGGCTGAGTACAGACGGCTGCTGGGGCCCCTGATACCATTACTGTGTGGCCCTTACACCTGATATATAAGGGCTGAGTACAGGCGGCTGCTGGGGCCCCTGATACCATTACTATGTGGCCCTTACACCTGATATATAGGAGCTGAGTACAGGCGGCTGCTGGGGCCCCTGATACCATTACTATGTGGCCCTTACACCTGATATATAGGAGCTGAGTACAGGCGGCTGCCGGGGCCCCTGATACCATTACACTGGTGCCTTGTTATTAGGTCAATTCCATTATAAAACATTGTATCCGTCATTGTTGAGCTCTGCTGGGACTCTGTATCCCGCCTGCATTGCATAATGGGGCCCCTGAATACTCTGCACATAAGGGCCCATAGCTCTAATTATGTTGTTTGCAATAGTCGCCCTCCTGCCACCCTGTAATATCGGGTCCCTGCCTGGTGTGGCCCCTATGACTTAATGTCCCCCTGTAAGTGCAGTACACCAGTTATCAGTCTACACGGCCAGGGTCCAGGACCCCTGTTGTTTTTGTACTGGCTTTGTAATATATGCTCATTATCAGGGCGCCCTCTTCTCAGACATCCATCTAATCATCCGTCTGTCTCATCCATATTTGCCATATGGAGGTTTCCAGAAATAGGGCAGAATCTACTGGACTTCTGTGAAAGTTGACGAATCTGTTGAGCGCGGCTGAAGCCTCCTGGGAGCCGAGGTAAAATCAGTGGCCGTGGTAAAATTGTGGAGCGGTGGGGTCTGAAAAAGGATTCATGACTATAAGGACAACGTTTGCACAAAGTGATTTCTTTCCTGCCCAACAGCCACTGTGTAAACCTGACAAAAATGCCCCCATCTATCCATCCATTCATCACTCTCATACTCTGTCTATGCAGGTATGTATCTCATCATTCTTCCTTACGGAGTTTCACATTGACCAGTCGGGGCTTTGGTCCGAACTCCCCCACAAAACTGGATTCGGTAGTGTGCACTGACGAGGCCATAGGCTTAGTAGACTGCGCCTCCAGTAGGCGTACACACCTGATGCACGACAGAGGGCACATTCACTCTGTCTGGACCATTATAGTCTATGGCCACGTCAGATCATATGCCCGAATCCCGTTCAGGTAAAGGCTGCAGCAGGTGGCTGCTGCCTTCTGTGCCCCTCTCCTCCGCCACTGCCGTTCCCCCCAACACCCAGAGCCACAGTGTATGTATATATATATATATATATATATATATACATATATATATATACACTACTCAAAAAAATAAATGGTACCCTTAAACAACAGAATATAACTCCAAGTAAATCAAACTTCTGTGAAATCAAACTGTCCACTTAGGAAGCAACACTGATTGACGATCAATTTCACATGCTGCTGTGCAAATGGAATAGACAATAGATGGAAATTATTGGCAATTATCAAAACACTCTCAATAAAGGAGTGGTTCTGCAGGTTGGGACCACAGACCACATCTCAGTACCAATGCTTTCTGGCTGATGTTTTGGTCACTTTTGAATGTTGGTTGTGCTTTCACACTAGTGGTAGCTTGAGATGGACTCTACAACCCACAGAAGTTGCTCAAGTAGTGCAGCTCTTCCAGGATGGCACATCAATGCGAGCTGTGGAAAGAAGGTTTGCTGTGTCTGTCAGCGTAGTGTCCAGAGGCTGGAGGCGCTACCAGGAGACAGGCCAGTACACCAGGAGACGTGGAGGGGGCCGTAGGAGGGCAACAACCCAGCAGCAGGACCGCTACCTCCGCCTTTGTGCAAGGAGGAACAGGAGGAGCACTGCCAGAGCCCTGAAAAATGACCTCCAGCTGACCACAAATGTGGATGTGTCTGCACAAACGGTTAGAAACCCACTCCATAACGGTGGTATGAGGGCCCGACGTCCACAGATGGGGGTTGTGCTCACAGCCCAACACCGTGCAGGACGCTTTGCATTTGCCACAGAACACCAGGATTGGCAAAGTCGCCACTGGCGCCCTGTGCTCTTCACAGATGAAAGCCGGTTCACACTGAGCACATGTGACAGACGTGACAGAGTCTGGAGACGCCGTGGAGAGCGATCTGCTGCCTGCAACATCCTTCAGCATGACCGGTTTGGCAGTGGGTCAGTAATGGTGTGGGGTGGCATTTCTTTGGAGGGCCGCACAGCCCTCCACGTGCTCGCCAGAGGTAGCCTGACTGCCATTAGGTACCGAGATGAGATCCTCAGACCCCTTGTGAGACCATGTGCTGGTGCGGTTGGCCCTGGGTTCCTCCTAATGCAGGACAATGCCAGACCTCATGTGGCTGGAGTGTGTCAGCAGTTCCTGCAAGATGAAGGCATTGAGGTTATGGACTGGCCCGCCCGTACCCCAGACCTGAATCCGATTGAGCACATCTGGCATATCATGTCTCGCTCCATCCACCAACGTCACGTTGCACCACAGACTGTCCAGGAGTTGGCGGATGCTTTAGTCCAGGTCTGGGAGGAGATCCCACAGGAGACCATCCGCAACCTCATCAGGAGCATGCCCAAGCATTGTAGGGAGGTCATACAGGCACGTGGAGGCCACACACAATACTGAGACTCATTTTGACTTGTTTTAAGGACATTACATCAAAGTTGAATGAGCCTGTAGTGTGTTTTTCCACTTTAATTTTGGGGGTGACTCCAAATCCAGGCCTCCATTGGTTAATAAATGTGATTTCCATTGATGATTTTTGTGTGATTTTGTTTTCAGCACATTCAGCTTTGTACAGAACACAGTATTCAATGAGAATATTTCATTCATTCAGATCTAGGATGTGTTATTTCAGTGTTCCCTTTATTTTTTTGAGCAGTGTATATATAAATATACCAGGATGGGGGATATTAACAGAATTGGGGGACATTACCCCTATAACAGTGTAAGCAGCAGACCCCCTCCCCCTTAACAGGGCATAATGACCACATTTTTTGCTTATATTTTTTTTCTATTTTCCTCCTCTAAAACCTAGGTACGTCTTATGGTCCGGTGCGTCTTATAGTCCGAAAAATACGGTATATGCATTCAGCATATATATACTACTAGCTATTGAACCCGTTCTACGCCCGGGTGGCGAGCATTTTTATTGGTATATGGTCTCCCATGCTGGTATGTGCTGCCCCCCTCCTTGTATTTGTGCTGCCCCCATCCTGTCCCCACCATACAATCCTGGTATGCGTGGTACCCCTCACCCCCAATCCTGGTATGCGTGGCACCCCTCACCCCCAATCCTGGTATGCGTGGCACCCCTCACCCCCAATCCTGGTATACGTGGCACCCCTCATCACTATCCTGGTATGTGTGGCACCCCTCATCCCTGTCCTGGTATGTATGGTACCCCTCATCCCTATCCTGGTATGTATGGTACCCCTCATCACTATCCTGGTGTGTATGGTATCCCTCATCCTGGTATGCATGGTACCCCATCTCTCATCCCGGTATGCATGGCACTCCATCCCTCATCCCCAATCCCGGTATGCGTGGCACCCCTCATCCCCAATCCCGGAATGTGTGGCACCCCTCATCCCCAATCCCGGCATGCGTGGCACCCCTCATCCCCAATCCCGGCATGCGTGGCACCCCTCATCCCCAATCCTGGCATGCGTGGCATCCCTCATCCCCAATCCCGGCATGCGTGGCACCCCTCATCCTCAATCCTTGTTTGTGTGGCACCCCTCATCCCCAATCCCGGTATGCGTGGCACCCCTCATCCCCAATCCCGGTATGCATGGTCCCCTCACCCCCCAATCCTGGTATGCGTGTTACCCCTCACCACCCAATCCTGGTATGCGTGGCACCCCTCACCCCCGCAATCCTGGTATGCGTGGCACCCCTCACCCCCCAAATCCTGGTATGCGTGGTACCCCTCACCGCCCAATCCTGGTATGTGTGGCACTCCTCACCCCCCAATCCTGGTATGTGTGGCACCCCTCACCGCCCAATGCTGGTATGCATGGTACCCCTCACCCCCAATCGTGGTATGTGTGTTATCCCTCACCCCCCAATCCTGGTATGCGTGGTACCCCTCACCCCACAATCCTGGTATGTGTGGTACCCCTCACCCCCAATCTTGGTATGTGTGTTACCCCTCACCCCCAATCTTGGTATGTGTGTTACCCCTCACCCCCAATCCTGGTATGTGTGGTACGCCTCACCCCCAATCCTGGTATGTGTGGTACCCCTCACCCCCCAATCCTGGTATGTGTGGTACCCCTCACCCCCCAGTCCTGATATATGCATGGTACCCCTCACCCCCCAGTCCTGATATATGCATGGTCCCCTCACCCCACAATCCTGTTATGTGTGGCCCCCTCATCCCTTTCACACTGTACACACATACACAAAAAAAAAAACAGTTATACTCACCTTTCTTCTCTGTACTCCAGAGCTGCTGCGTCCTCTTCTGCCAGAGGCCGGGGGAGGAGTGCGGCGCTGGAGCACCGCACTGTCCGGCGCCATTTTGCTGAAGACACACTGTAAATGTGTCTTCAGTAAAATGACGCCGGATAGCGCAATGCGCATGCGTCGATCTGACGCCTTCACTCCGCCCCCGGTCTCCAGCGAAGAGAGGCGCCGCAGCAACGCTCCTCCCGGTCAGGTAAGTATGTAAGTATGGCGCCGGAGATCGCGGTATGCGTTCAGTGTCTACGCATCCCGCGATCTCCGGCGCCATACACCTCCTCTTACCTGTAACGGCTGGATGCCTGCTTCTCTCTGGAGCCAGGCTGCGCATCACGCATGCGCAGTTTATCGAATCTTCAGACAAAGACACGCATGCCGCCTTATATATACTATGGTAGATCGGCCCACTCAGTTGCACACAGAAGTAGCCACCGGAGCGCCGTCTCCTTAAGTCTCTCACTGGTTTATTTGTAGATGCTGCATAAGCCAGTGAGGAGTTAGCAAAAATAAATACGTGCTTTCTGACCTAAGGAAAAACAAAACATAACATACAGCCGTGTTGCTGTGGGGATCTGCCCGCTCAGGAGAACAACCATCCACTAGTTCAGCTTTTCCTTCTCAGGACACAAAGCGCTGGAGTTCCTCTCTACAGCCCTACTGAACACTGAATGCCTTAGAAGGCCGACTATATACATCCTAGTCCCCACCCTGGGGTGGAGATATGGTGAATGACCTCCCAACCCGTTCTATGGTCGTTCACAAAAACCCAGCCCTTAAAATGGTTGATTAATCCCTCTCAACACATAGTATGCTGGTGTAAAACTTATGGGCTTCAAATCACTGAAGCTAATAGCCTCAGTGAAACATACCTCCCCTCCAGCACTTTGCCAGTGACTTTGTCACCATGTATATATAATCAGCATACTGTATATATATTATAAGCATACTCTATATATCCTTTTAAAAGCAGAAGTGTCAATAAATTATTTTTATCAGTTAACAAAATGCAGAGTAAAGTTTGATGGATGAACCAAGATCTCAGTAATAATAATTGTATTTTTTTTTTATTAATATTAGGATAGAAGGGAGGGACAAAACCAGGAACAGAATCAGTAGGCAAACTCATAGTCAGGAGGACAGCCGGGGTCAGATACCAGGTGATCAGTAACCGCCACGTCTGCGAGCAGTATGAATACCGCGGAGCCTGGTGACAGAGGTGATACTGAGATTGTCCGGGCAGAGATGTAACAGAAGGCCACCGGTAGATGGTGAAGGTCCTTCTGTACAGCTCCAGCAGTGATGGTGGATCTGCTGGACTTCAGGGCGCTGGATGCGGAGGTTTACCGTCTTTTAGATGTCTCTAGGGGAACGGTGACAACACGCAAATACGCGAGCAGCCCTGGATAATCCACGCCGGCAGGATGATAAGATCCGGCGGAAGATGGAACCTATGAGAAGAGAAGGAAATATAATGTAAGTGATGGGACTCCATATGACATGATACTACTGTGCGGTCACTGTGGCCGGACGCAGAGGAATCTCATCACACAGAGGTCAGGGATCATCGTCAGCCATCATACATGTGACAATCCCATCTCCGACAGATGACATCTGCTCCACATGAATTATTCTCACTGACGACATCACACAACATTGAGATGACTCTCACACTTACCTCGTCTCTTTTTCCCCTTTTTCCCATTTTCTGATTTTTCGTTGTCAGCTGGAAATTCTGATCAGAAAGAAGAAAAAACAACTCACTAAAGACATATTGTTATGGGGTCTGCATTGTATCGCTCCTGTATATAGTACATAGATTGTTCTAGTCCTGTCCCCTATAGTCCTGACAATCTGGTATTACACAATAGGGCAGAATAAGTCCTATATACCGGACATGACCTCATATGAGGGGCATTAGATGTGTCACTAATATGGAGCAGTGAACGCCCTGTGTGCCGCCATATGGTGCATCCCTAATGAGCGATATTCTACTATAGGAGACGATATCTCATTATGATGGCGGAGGTTACTGGATGCAACAATGTATCACAGAATCCATGATAATACTGTACAAAATTACAGAAATGGAGACACAGTATGGGCCCATGGGCAAAGTAATTGGGTTCCTTGAAACATGGATAACATAGGAGACCCATTAAAGAAAAACCATGTGGAAATATTTCACCCTTGATGACAACATTCACATTGTTTGTGCTATAAACATGTACATACCTGACAATGGGGACGAGGACGGCAAGCTGGTTATAGCATCGTCTCTAGCAGATTCAGGAAAAGATCCTTTCTGCCTGTTAGGAAGAAGAAAAACGTGTAAATCACAAGTAAATTCAGTATAAATGGGATTGTCTCACTAGAAGAACCCCAACTATAAGGCTTAATAGGACATATGAAAGTCATAGTGGGGAAGTCTCCTGCTCAAAACTACCTTCTATGGAAACAACTAGCAACAATGGCCGGCATGTAATACTACATATCTCCTGCAGTGTGGGCAAAACTAACAATGCCTGACCGGCAGCAATTATGGGTTGTTATCTCCAGCGGATTCTGAAGCCAATAGCCAATGACCGCTGATCATGGGGCTGTGGATGCTGCATTCAATATTATGGTATTTATGTCCTATATTTGGTATTGTGCACATATATTAGCCTGGAGCTCCCAATAATGACCCCATAATCTACTCACATTTCTGAGATGTTTCTGCTGGATGCCGGGGTACACTCTGGAGGAAACTTGATAGCGGTGGTACAGAGCTAAAAAAGGACAAAAATAAGATATGAAATTCAATTTTTTACTTTTAGAGGTCTTTTTATGTATTCTGGATTTATTGATCACTTACTTTAGAAAGCCTTTTAGAGGATGTTGTAAAATTTTGGAAGAAAAGGCTCTCATTATCCTCACTTGTGTCCTCCTCCTCTGAGACAATAGGCTTGTTTGTATCAGCGTGATCTACAAGACATAGGTAATGAAGTGTTATTAGCGGTTGTCAGTATAACACAGTCACCATTTATCACTACTATTAATGGGAACCGATTGTCACATATTATTGAAGACGAGACAAACAGCCGCTTAGTCTAGATGACGTCTTCTACTTACTGATAAATAAGCTGGTGTCCTCATCTGAAACAAGCCGAGGAATGTACTCCGGCTTCTGACTTAGAAGGTTTTCAAATTCTAAGTCACTCAGGAATGGATAACTCTTGATCTCAAATGCTCCTCCTGGAAAAAGAAAAACAAAAGTGATGCGGACATTGTTAGAGGCTGCTCCATATCTGAACAGTATATCTTAATCTTAAGTAATGACAAAACCGAAGGAAACAAACTGAAAGTTATATTATGGAGAAGTAGAAATAGGCAAGCAGATAGAGAAGTGCTGATCCTCATGGACAGGAGCGAAGAGTCCTCGTTGTAAAAAGTGAATATTAATACTAATAAAGTATATCAGTTACCTGTCCCAAGTCTTTGTGCAGGATTTGTTCTGAGCAGGTCATTAATAAGGTCCTGAGCATCGGGGGGAGGAGAGCGATCCCAATCCCAAATTATGTCTCCTGTTATATAGAAAATTACAGAAAATAAAACCTCTGTTTTGGACTGTAAGATAAAGTAGAGGAAATAACTAAATTCATGTAACCAGTCAAAGCAATGATCGGATTATTCTACTTACCAGTGACAATATTTTTATAGAGCTCAGATAGGGAATCCCCATGAAATGGTACATATCCCACCAGAAACTCATGCAGGATGATTCCCATTGACCACCAGTCGGCAGGTCTTCCATAGCCTTTCTTCAGAATGATTTCTGGGGCCATGTAAAGCGGGGTGCCACAGTCCTGGAAACCAACAGAAGGTAGAAATGAGAATCGATGAAATTAATATTATGACAAGTTCTCGACATAAAAACTCAATGACAGAAGATAAAATATCAGTTGAAAAGTTCTCTAGAAATGAAGAACGTAGAGAAGAGACAATAGTGTGATGAGATTTGTAAAGAACCATCTAAGTTCCTGTAAGTGATGCCGACCTCATGGTCCTGGAACTCTCTGGCGATGTCCTCCAATGATTCCTTGTGGGTGTTGGTTTCTGGTATCATGACACCAACTTTTGAAATCCCAAAATCGGCAACTTTAATGTGTCCAGCCGGTGTAATCAGGAGGCTGTGAAAGAGAAGATGGTTTTAGGCTCACGGGCTGTGTGGTAATAAATGATAACTTTCCCCCCTTTATTAAACTATAGGGGGCACTTACTTCTCTGGCTTCAGGTCTCTATGCAACACACCATAGCTGTGCAGGTATTCCACAGCAAGTATCGCTTCTGCAAAGTACAGGCGGGCCAAGGGGACAGATAAAGGACCCCTGGTGCTTAGGAGGGTCCCACAGTCTCCACCTATAGAAGAAAGGAAATATGAGCGGTGAGGGGTTTATACAGCAGATCACCACGATGGATCATGAGAAGTGAGCGGAGACATTGGGCCAGGAGAGAATATATACAGATATAATGTATAGAGCACAGAATATTAGTCTGAGGTCATGGTGAGATGTCGTCCATGTCACTAATAAAGTGATGTCTCATCTCGTCTACAGCTGGTGATACTGACGTGCTCAGTGCGGACATACAGGGAGATCACACACATCAATGACTTTCCGTAATATCTATAGTAAATGCTCTGCGGGGATGTAACCGTCCACGGGGACAAGTCCTAATTATATGAGCGCTGATAAGATGTCAGCAGACATGGGCTGAATATAATACATGTACATGTCCTACCTCCTACATACTCCATGACCATACACAGGTGAGATCTAGTAGGGAAGGAGCAGAGCATGGAGGCCACAAAGGGACAGTCAGCGAATGTCAGGATGTCCCTCTCCAGATAGGCCCCTTCCACATGTTTTGGAGTATCCAGGTCCCGCTTGGCAATTTTCTTCATAGCGAAGATATTCTGTGAGTCTTTATGGTGAACTAAGTGGACAGACCTGGAGAGAAGAAGAAACCATGGTTTGTAGTGAATCCTTATTAACAGTCCTTCTATAGAAGTCATTATATGGTCTTCTGTACTAATGTTTAATACCAGAAGTCCGACCATTACTAGAAATCCACATCTAGAAATACATGAAATAATACTACATAGACCATCTATGGAAAGTCTGCACAATGCCACGTCTGCCAGACCCTCACCCAGGTCACATTATCACCTATGGGAGGTCTGCACAATGCCACGTCTGCCGGACCCTCACCCTGGTCACATTATCACCTGTGGGAGGTCTGCACAATGCCACATCTTCCACACCCTCACCCAGGCCACATTGTCACCTATGGAAGGTGTGCACAATGCTAGGTCTGCCAGACCCTCACCCAGGTCACATTATCACCTATGGGAAGTCTGCACAATGCCACGTCTGCCGGACCCTCACCCAGGTCACGTTATCACCTTTCACCTCAGATCATGTCCCTATGATAACACTGAATGGCAAAGCACAGAGGATGAAGAATTATCATAGGGAACCCTGAGAAATGTGGCTTATGCTAACTGAAATCTCACCCAAAAGATCCGCTGCTGATCAGCTTAGATGTTTCGTAGTCGCTCATACGCGGCTTTCTCGCCGGGATCAATGATTCCATCAAGTCCTAGAAAAGAAGAAGAAGAAGAAATGATATTAAGATCTAGAAGCTGCTGGAGAAAATCTCCAGATGCAGAAACGTCTCCCCCTATATTATGTCCCAGCTGATGTCACTGATCCGATAGGTGAGCAGAAACCTGCTGACGGATTCCCTATAATATAAACGCTATTATCTAATGCAATAGTGTCACCTCCTCTAATAATAGAGGCGCCCCCTGGTTATATGGGGGATAATACTGGACGGGTCATTTACACCCCGTGATCTGGTGATACACAGACATCTACCTCTATAATACTTACACCGGCAGGTTCTTGGATCTCCGGGATCTCTAAGATTACACTGTCAGGATCCAACAGCTCAGTTGTTTCTAAAATAGCGATAAAATGATGAGGAAATAAAATGTATTAGAGGATATTAATCCTACAGACATAATACAGCAATATAATGGAGAAATGACTATTCTGTATGGAGGACTATGTGGGGCCATTATTCTTTATGGAGGACTATGTGGGGCCATTATATTGTATGGAGGACTATGTGGGGCCATTATTCTGTATGGAGGACTATGTTAGGCCTATTATTCTGTATGGTGGAATATGTGGGGCCCATTATTCTGTATGGAGGATTATATGGGGCCCATTATTCTGTATGGAGGACTATGTGGGGCCCATTATACTGTATGGAGGACTATGTGGAGCCTATGATTCTCTATGGAGGACTTTGTGGGGCCCATAATACTTTATGGAGGACTATGTGGGCCCATAATACTGTATGGAGGACTATGTGGGGCCTATTATTCTCTATGAAGGACTATGTGGGGCCCTTTATACTCTACAGTGGACTATGTGGGGCCCATAATACTGTATGGAGGACTATGTGGGGCCCATTAATCTCTATGGAGGACTATGTGGGGCCCATTATTCTGTATGGAGGACTATGTGAGGCCCATTATTCTGTATGGAGGATTATGTGGGGTCAATTATCCTGTATGGAGGACTATGTGGGGCCATTATACTGTGTGGAGGACTGTGTGGGGCCATTATTCTGTATGGAGCACTATGTGGGGCCATTATTCCTTATGGAGGACTATGTGGGGCCATTATATTGTATGGAGGACTATGTGGGGCCATTATTCTGTATGGAGGACTATGTGGGGCCTATTATTCTGTATGGTGGAATATGTGGGGTCCATTATTCTGTATGGAGGACTATGTGGGGCCCATTATTTTGTATGGAGGACTATGTGGTGCCCATTTTACTGTATGGAGTACTATGTGGTGCCCATTATACTGTGTGCCGGACTATGTGGGGCCCATTATTCTGTATGGAGGGCTATCTGGGGCACGTTATTCTGTATGGATGACTTTGTGGGACCCATTATTCTGTATGGAGGACTATCTGGTGCCCATTATTCTGTGTGTAGGACTTTGTGGGGCCCATTATTCTGTTTGGAGGACTTTGTGGGGCCCATTATTCTGTGTGGAGGACTATGTGGGGCATTATTCTGTATGGAGGACTATGTGGGGCCCATTATTCTGCATGGAGCACTATGTGGGGCCCATTATTCTGCATAGAGGACTATGTGGGACCCATTATTCATTATGGAGGACTTTGTGGGACCCATTATTCGTTATGGAGGACTTTGTGGGACCCATTATACTGCATTCTGGTTGGCTCGTGACTTTTTCCAAGTTTTTCATTTTGGTTCTCTGTATGTTTGATTACAGAGTGGAAAGAGTAACTATGACATTATCCCCTGTTCTCTTTAATATCTGGATATTTCCGGTAGAAGGTTGTGTGATCGGCTCACCTGTAGTCAGATCGCTGCTCGGCTCCGGCTGACTCGTATTAGGGTCAGGGGTCTCTGGGGTCACATTTTGCTCGTCTTCGGTGTCGCCTTCTGGTGTCTCCTGATTGATAGAATATATAGAATTACCACGAGGAACCTTCCACTAAATCACCAAATCCACAAATCAGGAAGGACTAAACCCGCATTTACAGACACACCAACTGTAACTATACAGATCAGCCGCCATCATGAGGACTTTTATCAGATAAAATGGCTTAAGATGAGGTAACATTGCAAAAACATTAATATGGATAATAGAGGGAGACAGAGGCGGAAATACAGACTTCCCACCACTGAGCTGTGACTACATCAGCAGAATACAGACTGCCATCAGCAGAGACAGGCGGCCATATTACCTCCTGTGCTTGCCAGGAGCTGACAGGGAGGCCGATAAGATCTAACACCAGATCTTCTGATATCTGGCTGGTGATCTGGAGAAGATCAGAAAACAAGGACGTGTGATAGAGAAGATGATGGATCCTTACCGGGCGTTCCGATGAGCGGGCCGGACCTTCCAGTACACACAGGACTTTTTCGGCCAGTTCTTTAACAAAAGACAAATCTCCATATTGAGATCTTTTTTCAGCCTATAAAGAAGAAAAGAAACACAAATGAATAATCTCGAGATGAGAAAGATCACAATGAAGGCCGCCATTGTATCTGACGTCTGCTCCTCTCTGCAGATACATTGACTACATATCTGGGGTCTTGTCCTGTTTTATATTGGAAGAAAGAAGAAGCTTCTATCCCACCGTTATTATCCATTATTGTGGAGAAGATTTGTGCGGAGCGTCCACCATTTACCTGCTGTGGAATGTCCTAATGTTCCATAGCGAGAAACTGCAAGTGCTCAGTCACTATGGAGCCAACAACGGCAGCCATGACCCTGTGTAGATTGTACACAGTGACTGTGAGCTCTGATGTCATAATGGCCGACCATCACTACTGATGTCATCATGGAATCTTGTGATGGAATCTTATAGCGGCGGCTCTGCACAAATACATGCTGCCAAGCAATATTTAAAGTGTGTGGGGGCTCATGCTGTATATAGGGGGCTATGTGACGGCTCAGCTATTTATAGCGGGCTATGTGAGGGCTCATACTGTATATAGAGGGCTATGTGAGAGCTAGGCTGTATATAGTGAGCTATGTGAGGGCTCATACTCTAAATAGGATTCTGTGTGTGAGCTCATACTGTACATTGGTGCTATGTATGGGCTCTTACTGTATAAAGGGTGCTGTGTGTGGGCTCTTACTGTATATAGGGTATGTGTGTGGGCTCTTTCTGTATGTAGGGGGATGCCAGCACACTTAATTCTGTTCAATATTAAGTGATACAGTTAATAATATAAAATATAATTCATATGTTAATATTGAGCAGAATTAATTTCAGCCTATTGATTCGGCCTACACAACAGTCACATTTCTCATGTGGCCCCTCAGTAATATTACTTTCCCACCCCTGCTCTATTATGTATAGCGCTCTGTTATGTGTAGTGCACCCGAGCACCTGCATGTTAATCGCGTGACTTATCACATGATCTATCAAAGGCAATCTTGTGCCATGTCATGTGATACATCGGGTGCTGGGAGCCCACGGCTCCTAAACTGCCCAGGGCCCTGGCTACTCTTAACCAGCCCCTGCTTCTATCCCACCATTATTATCCATTATTGAGAAGTGTTATGCGGAGCTTCCGCCACTTACCTGCTGTAGTAATGTCCTGATGTTCTGAGGTAAATCCGTCAGATACTCTGAGGTGAGATGACCTCGGTGGTATTTGGTCAGGCAGTCCCTTACAAGCTCCACCACCAGCCGGTGAGTGAAGCTGAGTACGCCATCGGGTGGTAGAAGCACAATCTCAGGGCGATTGGTGGTAAGAATCTCCCATAGAGCTTCTACTTGAAGATTGTCCAAAAGTAATTCAGCCATAGAAGCTGCAAGTGCGATCAGTCACTATATATAATAGCGAGAAACTGCAAGTGCGCTCAGTCACTATGGGATAGCGAGAAACTGCAAGTGCGATCAGTCACTATAGAATAGCGAGAAACTGCAAGTGCGCTCAGTCACTATGAAGCCAACAAAGGCAGCCGTGACCCTGTGTACATTGTATATATAGTGACTGTGAGCTGTGATGTCATAATGCCCGACCATGACCTGTGATGTCATCATGGAATCTTGTGATGGAATCTTCAAGGAATGGCTCTACACACATACATGCTGCCTAGCAATATGCTTTTTTGGCCGTCCTCTTTTATTTCCAAATACAACACAACCAGGATAAGGGAATGTTCACACGTTGCGTTTTTGCAGCATTTTTTTCCACACCAAAAACCAGGTTGTACTCAGGAAAAACACTGCATACAATCCACACTTATTTGCTGTGTTTTTGCAGTGTTTATACTTGTGGGTTGCTTTTTTTCATTCATTTGAATGGGTGAAAAATGCTGCAAAACCCCTGAAAGAATTAACATCCTGCAAATTTAAAATAAAAAAAGGAAAAAAACGCAGCATGTGAATGAGACTTTAGAAATCTCATTCACTAAGCTGGTACTGTAAAACGCAGTGTTTTAGCAGCAGAAAAATAACCCTGAAAAAAATGCCACTTGTGAATATTCCTCAAAGATATAATACTCATATTATGGGAAATATTGTGTATATTTATTCCTCGCGTGTCTTTTTTTACCAAATAACATTTACCTCATTGGTTGGAGAGTTTACTATTAACAACTGTGACAAATATTGAAGAATTAATGATAAGTGACCCAAGTGATCAATCATTTACGTCATTAATGGTGATGGGCGAGCACTAAAATGCTCGGGTGCTCGATGCTCGGGTCAAGCACATTGGAATACTCGGCTGCTCGACCCGAGCAATGAGCCCAATGTAAGTCTATGGGAAACTCAAGCATTTTTCAGGCGACTCCCCCCGGCGGTCTGCAGAGGGCCTAAAAATTGCCCAAATCGATGGGAACAGTGCTCAAATGACATGGGAACAGCATGGAGAAGACCCCTGGAAGCATTTCTGACTCCCAGGTCACTGCTGTCAACAACGTTGTCAGAAATATTTATGCCACTTTTACGGACTCACAATAAAACATACAAAAACGAAACCAAAATGGATTTTCCTGGGAAGTATGTTAAGGAACATCCTTTCCAGGGTTATGACTTGTATATAAGGGAAAATAAATAACCAAAAACAAAAATACTCCTCCACACCTTGGGCTATGTTCACACGTAGCGTTTTTGATGCGTTTTTGCACTTTTGCATTGCTTTCAACCAACACAAATGCATTCACCAGGAAATGTCATTTTAACATTTTACAACCTTATCTGGCCATGTGTTGTGTGACACGTCATCAGACACATGCATACAGTGCTGAAAAGACATGGGAACAGCATGGAAGCTTCTCTGACTCCCAGGTCACTGCCTAAAAGTGTGCCCATCATAAGAGATGCTTGGCGCATGCGAAGATGCCTCCCGCCATGGACCTGTCGTTACAGACTTGCAACAATCACCGTCCACGTCCTTGTCCCTCCACAGCGTTCAGTTCCTTGGAATGCAAGTGCAAGTATGCAGGCAGCCACCCACCTACCCACCGGCTGCAATACTATACTGACAAATTTTTGACAGCTACTTGCACTTGAAATGTAGCCTTTTAGGCTCGTGGAGGCAGAAGCTTTTCATAACCTCATGTCGGCGGCGGCCGGGTGTCCATACTCTTTCCCCAGCCACCACTATATTTCCCGGTATCGCCTCTGCCTTCCACAAGCACGGGTCCCACAACATTACCCGTGCCCTCCCCAGTGCACTTACTGGGAAGGACCGCCTAACTACAAACATGTGGACAGGTGAACGTGGCCAGGGACGGTACATAGCCAGTCCACAACTTTTTTTTTGCTGACAGTTGTATTTAGCTCGGTGAAAGGACTGGCATAGAGGGAAACCGTATCTAACCTGGGTGTCATTTCTCCCAGGAAGTCCTGTAATTCAGCTTGTTGCAGAAGCAATGGCAGTCCGTCCAACATCAACTCGCACTTGTCGGTGGTGCTTTGACACACACACATCTTTCTTTTCGCATTTTATTTCTTGAATACAGAGTTGGACAATGGCCTGATCTGTAATGCTTTTTGAGAAATAACATGCATAAGCATGGCCGATCCACATTAAAAAAGCAGCCGCAGAGTGTCCGGAAACCTTCCCCCACAATTTTATTAGCCAGGGCAGCTTTTCGGCAGGGTTGGACGGGCCCACCAGAGAACCGGAGACTACTCCGGCGGGCCCTGGCTTCTCCTTCTGGAGAGTTCATAGTGCCGAGGTGAGGCCATGATGATGATAGAGGCCACCATCTGCTTAGTTTTCTGTTACTTGAAATGCAAGTGCAAGTATGCAGCCATCCACCCACCCACAGGCCGCAACACTAAACTGCCAGATTTCTGGGCAGCTGCTTGCACTTGAAATATGGCTTTTTAAGCTCGTGGAGGCGGAAGCTGTCCACAATCTTATGGCGGCGGCGACTGGGTATCTATACTCGGTCCCCAGCCGCCATTATTTTTTCCGGTATTGTCTCCGCCTTCCACAAGCATGGGTCCCACAACATTACCCGTGCCCTCCCCAGTGGAAGGACTGCCTAACCACAAACACGTGGACAGGTGAATGTGGCCAGAGACGGTACGGAGCCAGTCCACAACTTTTTTTGCTGAGAGTTGTATTTAGCTCGGTGAAAAGACTGGCGTAGAGGGGAACATCATACTGTGTGTGGGGGAATGTACTGTGGGGGCATCATACTGTGTGGGGGGAATGTACTGTGGGGACATCATACTGTGTGTGTGGGGGAATGTACTGTGGGGACTCCATACTGTGTGTGGGGGGGAAATGTACTGTGGGGACATCATACTGTGTGGGGGGAATGTACTGTGGGGGCATCATACTGTGTGTTGGAGAAATGTACTGTGGGGGCATCATACTGTGTATGTGTGGGAATTTACTGTGGGGGCATCAAACTGTGTGTGGGGAGGAATGTACTGTGGGGAATCATACTGTCTGTGGGGGGAATGTACTGTGGGGACATCATACTGTGTGTGGGGGAATGTACTGTGGGGACATCATATTGTGTGTGGGGGGAATGTACTGTGGGGGTATCATACTGTGTGTGGGGGAATGTACTGTGGGGACATCATACTGTGTGTGGGGGAAATGTACTGTGGGAGCATCATACTGTGTGTGGGGGGGAATGTACTGTGGGGACATCATACTTTATGTGGGGGGGATGTACTGTGGGGGCATCATACTGTGTGTTGGAGAAATGTACTGTGGGGGCATCATACTGTGTATGTGTGGGAATTTACTGTGGGGGCATCAAACTGTGTGTGGGGAGGAATGTACTGTGGGGCATCATACTGTGTGTGGGGGGAATGTACTGTGGGGACATCATACTGTGTGTGGGGGAATGTACTGTGGGGACATCATATTGTGTGTGGGGGGAATGTACTGTGGGGGTATCATACTGTGTGTGGGGGAATGTACTGTGGGGACATCATACTGTGTGTGGGGGAAATGTACTGTGGGAGTGTAGCACCCTGAGGACTCGGCTGCTACAGGGGTATTGCACCTCAAACCAGAGGTGTGGTATTCCACTCCCGGGTAAGGATGGAGTGTGGGACTGAGCTCAGATAGCTGCATGCACTACACTCATCCCATTTCCGGGGGACAGAACTACGGTACTCCCACCAGTTAGATGTGCAGGTACGACAGCGTCTGTCCCTGGCTGGAGTGGGAGGGGGGGAGGAACATCCCAGTAGTGTAGGGGCAGATAGGGGAGGGGCTCTGGGCATAGAGGTAGGAGCCCATTGGGTGCTAGTCACCTGGGCTCACACATAGAGGGAGTATATATGGTGGGCACCATCTAGAGATAGGGTCAGTCTGTCAGGAGAGTTCTGAGGAGGAGTTCAGCCAGGAGGGCTGACAGGGAGCTGTGGCTCCGGCTGGGCCCAGCTCCAGGGCCAGGCCTGAAGCAGAGAGGAAGAGGAAGAAAGGCCCAGAGGCATAAGACCAAGAGGGAACCCTGAGATCCCACGAGTGAGCTAAAAAGGGTGAAGGGTTGGCAGAAGAGGGCACCGGATCCCAAACTGACGGAGGCAAAACATCCTTAATCAGGAACCGGAGGTCGTGGTCAAGTTTTGCCACAACCCTCACCACATTCACCAGGAAGGTACACCACGAGTAGGGTCAGGAAAGCCTTAAAAGGTTTTACCATATAGAGGCCCAAGGGAACCGGACAAAGGTGGATCCCTGGTGGGGATGGCCGGAGAGAGAGAGAGAGAGGGGAGCTCAGGACCACGTTCCGGAATTGCCTGGGGGTTAGCCGAGTCCTGCACCTGGTGGACGCAGCACGGCTCGGGTGGTCACTCCCGGCCGAAGTGACTGAAGCAACACCAGTGAGTAAAAACCCTGAAACTGCATCCCACGTCTCTGTGCCTCCTTACCGCACCATCACTACCACCGTCATCTACACTATATGCCCTGAGGCCGTACCCCTCCCGTTGGGGGTTATACCATCTACGCTGCACAATTATAACACCGGCCTCAGCGGACTGTCTTGCAGCAGCGGCCCTAAAGCTGCATTCAACGGGTGGCGTAGTCGTCCAACATCTACTGCACTACTCAGCCACACAGTTTGACTCCCTGGGCATGGACCGGGTCACCGCCACGAGACTACAACCCTCAACAGATCCGGCTCCGGGTAAGCTCCCGTGCGCGCGATGCCGCGCGACGAAGGCCCAGGGGCGCGTCAGGAGCATCATACTGTGTGTGGGGGGGAATGTACTGTGGGGACATCATACTTTGTGTGGGGGGGATGTACTGTTTGGACATCATACTGAGTGTGGGGGAATTTACTGTGGGGGCATCATACTGTGTGTGAGAATTTACTGTGGGGACATCATGCTGTGTAGGGGCATTATATTGTGTGTGAGGGGGAATATACTGTGGGGGCATCATACTGTGTGTGTGGGAATGTTCTGTGGGGGCATCATACTGTGTGGGGAGGAATGTACTGTGGGGGCATCATACTGTATGTGTGGGGGGAATGTACTGTGGGGACATCATACTGTGTGTGGAGAAATCTATTGTGGGGACATCATACTTTATGGGGAGGAATGTACTGTGGGGGCATCATACTGTGTGTGGGGAGGAATGTACTGTGGGGCCATCATACTGTGTGTGGGGGGGTGTACTGTGAGGACATCATACTGTGTGTGGGGGGGAATGTACTGTGGGGACATCATACTGTGTGTGGTGGAATGTACTGTGGGGACATCATACTTTGTCGGGGGAATGTACTGTGGGGGCATCATAATGTGTGTGTGAAGAGCTATTTATCATCGTACAATGATTGAATAACGGGAGCAGATGATTTATAAAAAGCACTGAATTATATGGTGTGGATTTGCTGCTACTGTGTCACCCCAGGCCTGGATGCCACAAACTTGTAAGGCTGTGTCTGAGAGCAGGAGGGAGGTTCTCTGGTCATGGACCATTAGCATGCAGCACCTCCTGTCCCAGGTCAGTAGGGGGAGCAGGCTGCCCCTATAAAAGCTGGTACTGAGGGCAGGGTTAGGGAGACCAGGACCCACTTCTGAAGCATCCAGAAGGGTTCCCAGAAGAGAGGGACAGGTCAGCGGCAGCTGAGGAGTCAAGGAGGCTAAGGAGGAACAGCAAGCCAGGGACAGAGGCGACGAGAGCTGGTCCTGGCTGAGAGAGAACAACATACCAGACACTGGGATCCGAGGCTGTCAGAATTGCAAGTCCTGCAGCAGATCATCTACTTGCGAGGGATTTTAGGTCCCTTGGCCTAAGAAGCCTGGAAGCTCCGCCCCACAGAGGGACCGGTACAGCACAGAGAAGCTACAGGTACCTAAGGCCCGAGTCGCAAGTCATACAGGCGTAGTACACGGCCAGCTCAGGGACGTGGGCTATCATACCACTAAAGGGGGAGATAGTCAGCAAGGGCAGAGAGAGAACGGTAGGCCTACCCACTCACCCTGACCAGTGGAGCTCGCCCGAATGCCCTCAGACACCCAGGTCCATTCCTCCCTGTACTCCTGGTGGGTCTGTGCCCCGAGCAACTACAGAGTCCAAATGAAGATCAAGATGACCTTGAATCCGCAGAGGACAAGGAAGAGATGATCAGCACAGTTCTCGGAGAGTTCCCCCGGACCTGGACTCAGATAAATGGCGCAATACTGGTACCCGTCCTACACTTCCTTCAGCCTACCCAGCAGGAGCCTACCGGAGAGCAAGAAGAGCAAGTGACTCGCCCCCTGGGCCGTGGGGCACTCGGATCCGGGCAGTGGGGGAACGATGGGAGTAGTAGTGGCAACCCGGTTCCGTGGCTCAGGGTGGTCAGGCCAGTGGTAGTCCGTTATGTGCTGATGTTTATGTCCGACTATGCCACCCGTGGATTGCGGTTATTAGGAACCGCCGCTGCATGCAGACCGCTGGGGCTGATGAGGTGTGCAGCTAGGGTAGTGTGACTCCCCACGGGAAGAGTGCGGCCCCAGGGCAGTATAATGGATGTTGGGAGTGATGGTGGTGAGAGTCCCAGTACCGGTAGTGCTGGAGGCGCGAAGGAGCACACAGACAATAGGTTGCAGTCCAGGGTCTTTACTGAAACAGGTAAACTGACCCATAAACAGTCCCAGCTAGGAGGGGACCTGGATGTCTGAGAGCAACGGGGAAATTGGCCCTGGTCAGGGTGAGGGTGTAGGCCTACCGTGCTTTCTGCGCTCCTTCTGGCTATCTCCTCGTTATAGGGTAACAGCCCACGTTTCCGAGCTTTCGGTGTATTCTCGCCTGTATGGCCTGCGACGTGGGTTCCTTTCTGCTCCCAGCCTTGTACGGCTTTACTGGTCCCTTCGGTTGTGGCAGGGCCTCCAGGCTTCTTAGGCCAAGGAATATACAGTCCCTTGCGGACTGGTTCTCTGCTGGAGGATGTGGAATCCTCCCAGCCTCAGACACCAAAGTCTGGTAAAGTCAGTCTCTTATCTGCCAAGACAGGCTTGCTTCGCCTCTTGTCTCTGGCTTGTGGCTCTCCTCCTGCCACACTTCCTCTTAGGTGCAGTGCAACTGTCTGTCCCTGTTCTGCTCTGGGACAAGTCTCAATGCTGAGACAGGCCATCCAGTTCTCCCTAACCCTGCCCCCAGCACCAGCTTTTATAGGGGCAGCCTGCTCCCCCTACTGGCCTTAGACAGGAGGCATTGCATGCTAATGTTCCCCTGACTAGAGAACCTCCCCCTTGCTCTCAGACACAGCTTTAATTACACTTGTGGCATCCATGCTAGGGTGACACATTCCCCCCTAGTGAAATTTAGTACTCCGGGACTAAACAATATACAAAGACAATATGCATACCATAAAACATTAGTATACAAGTGACGCACAGATTGAGTTCTTAAGGTCACAGTGTGGTCTGTGACCAGGTGTCCATATCACCAACACAACGGGGAGCCTTAACCAGGTGGGGGTCTGTCCTACCCCAAGTCCTTTACAGTCTTAGTTCATTCCTTGGTTAGGCTCCGAACGCAGTCCATACAAGGTCCTGGTTATAAAAAGTCCATAACCTGTGAGTCCTTACGGTAACTGCAAGAAACTGAAACACAGAATTACCAAACAAGCATGTAACTTGGCAAACATTTCAACATTTGGCAACAGGGTCATTTACAATTTTAGCGCGCTCTATATTCTCCAGCGAGCGGATATCTGTCCCTTTGTGCTCCTGGTTGACCTCCTTAACCCACTGTCTGGGGGTGGACCAACCTGGCTTTCCCCACTAGCGTTAGGGTTACAGCTACCAGCTGGGTGTACAGGTAGGGCAGGCAGCTGTCTGCGGGTTCTTTGGCTTACCGCAGGCATGGCAGGCTCACTGTCAGCAGAGGGTTGACTCTCCTGGGCTGCTGGCACAGGCTCTTCTGCCTCTGGAACCGCTTGCTCCTCTTCACCTTCCGGCTCTGGTGTTGGTTGTTGCTGTGCCGGTTGCAGGAAATGCAGGACAGGTACCACTATGGCATCATTTATGCGAGTCCAGGACTGAGGGAACTCTCCGAGAACGGTGCTGATCATTTCTTCCTTGTCCTCTGCGGGTTCAAGGTCACTCTGATCCTCTTCTGCACTACGGAGTTGCTCGGGGCATCTTTTGAGGTGGTCTCTGGAGACGACACTAGTGGTTTCTCCTCCGTCCTTGGTGATTACGCACACCTTTGGGTTGTCGTGGTCAGACTGCAGTACGGTGTAGGGTTCCCTTTCCCACTGGTCGTCCAACTTATGTAGCCATCTTTTTCGCTTTAGGACTTGCTCACCAGGTTCTAGGGGACCAGCAGGGGCGTGTTGATTGAAGAGTTTTTCTTGCCTCTCTCTCACCTGGGCCAGGCTCTTCTCCACACTCTCCTGTACCTTCTTGTACTGCAGTTGCCTTTCCGTATCCCAGTCCGCATCCGGGGAGGTGTCCTCAGGTATTAGGACTCCCATCTCCAGGTCTACGGGCAGCTTACCTGGTCTAGCTCGCATCAGGTAAGCCGGGGTGCAGTTTGTAGCATTCACCGGGATATTGTTGTATAGGTCTATTAGGTCCGGCAGTTTTTCTGGCCACAGGCTGCGTTCCTCCAGGGGCAACGTCTTCAGGAGATCAATGACTATATTGTTCATCTTCTCACACATCCCGTTGGTTTGTGGATGGTAAGGCGTTGTCCGAATCTTCTTACAGCCATAGAGGTTGCAGAACTCCTGGAAGATTTCAGCCTCGAACGCTGGACCCTGGTCTGTCAGGACCTGTTCCGGATACCCGTGTGGATGGCAGAAATATTGCTGGAAGGCTCTGGCCGCTGTTTGGGCTGTCAAGTCCTTTACCGGGACCACCACGAAAAAACGGGAATAGTGGTCCACGATTGTCAGGGCGTAGATGTACCCTGACCGGCTTGGAGCCAACTTGACGTGGTCTAGAGCTACCAGCTCAAGAGGCTGCGTGGTGACGATGGGCCTCAAGGGTGTCTTCTGGCTGGTGCGGTCCTTTCTCCTTAGGTGACAAGGGCCACAGTCTCTGCACCACTTTTCTACAGCTCCTCTCATGCCGACCCAAAAGAACCTTCCTCTTAGCTGGAACTCCAGTTTCTTCCAACCGAAGTGTCCCGCTCTGTCATGGTAAGCTCCCAGGACCATAGCTGCATCCCGCCTTGGAACCACGACTTGCCAGGTCAGCTCATGCGTCCGGTGGTTGACAATCCTTCTGCACAACTTGCCTTCGTAGAGGAACAGCTTGCTCTTCTCTTTCCATAGCTGCTTGGCTTCCTCTGGGGCATCTGGATCTAGGCGGGCGTCTTCCCGGGTCAGCAGATCTTTCACCAGGCGGACTGCAGGGTCACTATCTTGGGTCTCGGCCCAGCTGTGGTGAGGTAGGGGATTGATCATCACGGTTGTTAGATCCTCCTCTTTCACGCGGTGGGAGTATTGAGCGACTCCATACCGGTGAAACGCGGGGAGTTCTACCTCCTCCAGCTCTTCTGGGTCTTCGTCACCTTCAGGTAAGTGAGGCATCCTCGACAGGGCGTCTGCGTTGGCATTGGTTTTGCCGGCCCGGTACTTGATCACGAAGTCATAGTTGGAGAGACGGGCCATCCACCGCTGTTCTAGGGCACCCAGTCTTGCATTGTCCAGGTGTGTCAACGGGTTGTTGTCCGTGTACACGGTGAACTTTGCGGAGGCCAGGTAATGCTTGAAGCGTTCCGTCACGGCCCATACCACCGCCAAGAATTCTAGCTTGAAGGAGCTGTAATTCTCCGGGTTCCTCTCGGTGGGTCTCAGCTTCCGGCTGGCGTACGCGATCACCCTTTCTCTGCCCTGTTGGTTTTGGGACAGTACGGCTCCCAGTCCCACATTACTGGCGTCTGTGTGGAGGATAAAAGGCTGGCCATAATCAGGGTAGGCCAGGATCTCATTCCCCGTGAGGGCCATCTTCAACTGGCGGAAGGACTCCTCTTCCGGTTTATCCCACTTGAAGGGTGGCTTTTGACTCCTGGACTTAGACTGTCCGATCAGGAGGTCCTGCATAGGAGCTGCCATCTTGGTGAACCCGGGGATGAATCTTCGTTAGTAGCCTACCAACCCGAGAAACTGTCTCACCTCTTTGATGTTCGAGGGGCTTGGCCAGCTCTTGATTGCCGTGACCTTGTCAGGGTCGGGGGCTACTCCTTCCGCGCTTACCACGTGCCCTAGGTACTGGACCTTTGGTTTCAGCAGGTGACACTTCGATGGTTTCACCTTCAGGCCATAGCCTGCCAGGGCTTCGAACACCTCGGCCAGGTGCTTGAGATGGTCCTCGTAGGTCTTCGAATAGACGATCACGTCGTCCAGGTAAAGGAGGACCGTCTCGAAGTTTCGGTGCCCTAGACAGCATTCCATCAGCCGCTGGAAGGTCCCTGGTGCGTTGCAGAGCCCGAAAGGCATGCAGTTGAATTCGCTCAGTCCCATCGGGGTGGTGAAGGCGGTCTTCTCCTTGTCAGCCTCTGCCACAGGAACCTGCCAGTACCCGCTAGTAAGGTCCAAAGTAGAAAACAAGTTAGCTGATTTTAGTGCGGCTAAAGACTCTTCTATTCTAGGCAGCGGATATGCGTCTTTGTGGGTGATACGGTTGATTTGTCTATAGTCGACGCACATTCTCATGGTGCCGTCTTTCTTTTTCACCAGAACCAAGGGGGCTGCCCAGGGGCTACAGTTGTCTCTAATGACCCCAGCTTCTTTCATCTCTCTTAGCATGCCCTTTGCGTTCTGATAATGTGCAGGGGGTACAGGTCGGTGTCTTTCTTTTATTGGTGGGAGGCTCTCTGTGGGGATGTGGTGTTCTATCCCTTTTACTCTGCCGAAGTCTAGCGGGTGCTTACTAAAGACTCTCTCGTACTCCTGTACCACCCGGTAGACTCCTTGTTTTTGGTGCAGGGGAGTGGAGTCAGCACCCACGTGGAGTTTCTGGCACCAGTCCTCCTTTTGTTTCTGGGAGCCATTACCCTCCGCCTGTGGAGATGGAAGCAAGGGTTCCACGGCCCTGATAGCTTTGTGTTCGACAACAAACAGTTTGGCGAGTGTAGCGTATCTGGGTAAGTGTACTTCCCTCTCCCCAATGTTGAGGATGCGGACGGGCACCCTCCCATGACGGACATCAACCACCCCCCGGGCTGTCAAAATGGTGGGCCTGCTGTCTGAGTACACGGGTTCTACCATGGCTTGGTAGTCTCTACCTCTCAACCCGATTGCAGTCCGACACCAGATCATCATTTCACTTTTGGGAGGCATGGAAATGGGGAATGGGTCACTCAGTCTTACGCTACCGATCTCACCACCAGACAGTTCTACCTGCTGCCGTCTCATCAGCGCTTTTATCTCCTTGTTGAGGACTCTCTGTTGGCTGGAACTAGCATTCACCGCCACCTGTTGTAGAATTACAATTACCTCTGAAAGACAATTTTCAATTACATTAGTACCCACAGTTATTTTAGGGTGACTTTCACGACGGTCAATGTCCACAATAATTACTCCCTGTGCCGGCTGTTCAACTTTACCAATTATAATGGTCATCTCCTTGAACCCCATCTGCGGCACGGGTAAGCCATTACTGGCGATGATGCTCAAGTTACTGTTTGGATACCGTGTGATATCAGCATCAGTCCAATACTGCTTAAAAAGTACATAAGGGATAGTGGTTACTTGCGACCCAGTATCCAGCAAGGCGCTCATGGGGATACCGTCCAGCACCACGGGTAAAACCGGGCGCCCCCCAACGTACTTATCACGCCAATTATAAGGGCTTGGTGATCTTATGCCTGGGGGTTGGCCCTCTGCCCCAGGTTGGACCCGTTTAAATTACAGTACCTGGAAGTGTGTCCAGGCTGGTTGCATCGACGGCAAATGGGCTGTCCATCCTCTGCGTAGCGGTCTGTGGGCCTCCCTCGGAACGACGGGATCCTCCTCTGTCGACGCCACGGGACATCCTCCGGACTTGAAGCCAGCTCGATGGGTCTTGACGGGTCCACTTGTAATGCCTGGACGGTCCTGGTCAACGCCGCGACGCTCCTGGTCAGCTCCTGGACTTGGTGGTGCAGGTCTTTCGACGGGGCTTGGTTCAGGGCCTGTTCATCAGCCCCCATGGGGTCCATAGAGGAGGGCGCCGCCTCCTGGTGGTAGGTGAGAGCAGGGCGCCAGGGGTTTATAGCGCCACTGGTTGCAGATTCACGGAGCACCCTTATGGCCCTGTCCTTAAATTGGGCAAAGGTCAGGTCGGGGTTCTGAAAGAACATGAGGCGCAGTTGGGCCCTGTGGGCGCTAGACAGCAGACCTTCTATGAATTGTTCTGTTAACAGCTTATCCGTTTCCTGCACACTGCCAGGGTCAGTTTGTTGAATAGCCCTCAGGGCTTCCTGCAGATTTAGGGCATAGTCTCTGATGCTGTCCTGTGCCCGCTGCTTACATCCATAGAACCTCATTTTAATCTCAGCAGAGGTACGTGTGTCAAAGGTACCCTACAGCCGGGCCAGAATACCCTTCACAGTCCTTTTCTCCTCAGTGGGCCATGATTTTACCTCCCTTTGGGCTGCGCCAGTTAACTGCCCTGTCAGTATGCTGACCTTCTGTTCCTCTGTCAGCAGGTAAACGTGGAACAAACTGTATAGCCTTTCCTTGAAGTCAGTTAGGGCATGGGGCTCCCCTGAGTACTTGGGCAGCCAGGCCGCTCCAGGGATGTAGGGCAGGGAAAATGGCATCACCGCTGCTGCAGCTGCGTTGGTGGTAGTGGGCGCCTCCGTGTCCGACATCTTCCTCCCCCCTAGTTAAGCGTGGCCTACCTTCCGACGATCCTCTTCTGTAGGCCGCGGCTCCGCTGCTGCTGCTATGGACGAGGACCTGGCGTCGCGTCCTGATGACGTCAGCGTCACTCTCTCTCCCTTCCAGGACCTTGTGCAGCGTCGGTGCGGTGGGCGGAGCTTCGGATCTCGCGCGGTTTTGACGTCCATGCCCCTCTTCTTCCCGCGCGGCGTCCTGAAGATGGCGTCCGATGGCGGGAAACAGCTGCGGATGGCGGGAAGACGGCAGAAGATGGCGGGAAACGGTGGTCCAAGATGGCGTCTGATGGCGGGAATCGGCTCCGGATGGCGGGAAACGACTCCGGACGGCGGGAAACTTCGCCACAGGTAAGTTACAAAAGTCTTTTTCAGGCACGCAGTACCCGGTGTGTTAGAACCTTGCTGTTAGGTTTTTTTTCCTTTGCTGGTCACATGACCTTGTTGGCCTATTTAATCCTGCTCCGCCCTTCTGGCTTTGCTGGACTTCATTGTATATCTACTTTCTAGCTAGCCTGTGCTCTGTATCTAACTCTGTTAGTTTGCTTGGTCTACGGACCTCTAGGTTCTATCTATTTTGTTTGTTCGTCTGTCTGCTACTATTTCTGTTAGGAGGTGTCCCATATTCCTCCCAGTCCTTAGTACTTGTAGGGATTCCCTCCCCAAATCTATAGGTCTCCGTACAGACTAGATTAGGACTTTAGCAGGTCTGATCGCAGAATCAGGTTCCCTGTTACATCGTAGGGATTCAGCTGAGTCTTATAGTAGGGACAGATCTCCTCTCTTTCCTTAGCTTTGGTAGCAGAACATAACAGTAAGTCCAGCCTGTAAATTCTCTAAGGAAAGATTTTTTTTTTGTTCCATCATGGTGTCGGTTCAGGATTTGGCTAAACACCTGCAGGGACTCTCTCTGGAAGTGGCCGAGCTCCGTCAGCACGTGAGTAACTGTCCTGGAGCATATTTCTTGGAGCCTAAGGTATGTTTGCCGGATTTATTTTTTGGTGAACATCGAGAATTTTTTTCATTTAAAAATGCTTGCTTATTGTATTTTCGTTTGAGACCCAAGTCCTCTGGGGATGAATCCCAGCGCGTAGGGTTCATAATGTCACTTTTGCGCAAAGAGCCTCAGGAGTGGGCCTTTTCTTTGCAACCTAGTGATACATGCTTCAGATCAGTGGATAGTTTTTTTTCTGCTTTAGGACTATTATATGATGATCCTGACCGTGTGGCATCAGCTGAGACTGAGTTGAGACGTTTAAAACAAGGATCAGGTAATATGGAAAAATATTGTACACATTTTCGTCGTTGGTCCACTCAAACAGGGTGGAACGATTCTGCTCTGAAAAGTCTATTTCTTGCTGGGCTCAGTGAAAAGGTTAAAGACCTGCTAATTGCTTATCCTACACCTGAGGATTTGCAACAGGCTATGCAATTAGCTATACGGGTGGACAGAAGACTGCGTGCTAGGGTTAATGAGAGCAAATCCTCTGCTATGTCAGTTTCTGGTTATGATAATGTGTGTACTAACAGTGGTGAACCGATGGAGATTGGATCGGTGGCACCTCGCTCTCAAGAAAAACACCGTCGTTTTTCAGAAGGCTTGTGTTTCTATTGCGGGAAATCTGGTCATTTGATTAAAGGCTGTGAGCTTCGTATGAAGAAAGAAAAAAAAATGGTCAGTCACGCCCGTATTGCCTGTTTAAATTCCAAGGGTATATTTTTAGCTGCTTCCACGATTGCTCAGGAAAAATTAATGGAATTTCGGGTGTTTGTTGATTGCGGGTCTACACTGAATGTTATTGATGGGGGATTCGTGGAAAAACTCAATTTAAAACCTGAACCTTTATCATCCCCCATTGCTGTGGTTTCTGTGGATGGCTCCCCTTTGAAGAATATTACTCTCAAGGTCAGTGAATTTCCTCTCACTATTAATGGTGTTCACCATGAGAAATTGGATTTGGTAGTGTTGAATAACTTGCCTTCTCCAGTAATATTGGGTTTGCCCTGGTTAAAATTTCACAATCCTGTACTGGATTGGTCTACCAGTGAAATTAAATCCTGGAGCCATAAATGTTATGACAAGTGTTGTAACGGGCGTATTGCAGCTTTGGATAGGGGAGAATTGCCTGTTCCTATTCAGGATTTTTGGAGAGTTTTTTCTGAGAAAGAATCGCAGGTTTTGCCTCCCCATAGAGACTATGATTGTTCTATTGAATTTGTCCCTGGAGCGACTCTTCCTAAAAGTCGTTTATTTAACCTTACTATTCCTGAGAGGAAGGCTTTGGAGGAATACATACAGACAAGTTTGGCCGCCGGTCACATTAGGCCCTCTAAGTCTCCTGTGGCGGTTGGATTTTTTTTTGTAAAAAAAAAGGACGGCGGTTTACGTCCTTGTCTGGATTTTCGTGAGATTAACAAAATTACGGTACGCAATCCTTACCCACTGCCATTGATTCCTGATCTGTTTAACCAGTTATTGGGGGCCAAGTGGTTCTCTAAAATTGACCTTAAGGGGGCATACAATCTGTTGCGCATGAAGGAGGGTGATGAATGGAAGACTGCTTTTAACACTCCTGTGGGTCATTTTGAGAATCTGGTTATGCCTTTTGGTCTTACTAATGCTCCTGCATTTTTTCAGAATCTGATTAATGACATCCTTAGACCTTTGATCGGTAAAAATGTGGTTGTGTATTTGGATGACATTTTGATTTATTCGCCAGATCTGGAGTCTCATTGGCGGAGCGTGCGTGAGGTATTACAGTTATTAATGGACAATTCGCTTTTTGCTAAGCTGGAGAAATGTGAGTTCGCTGTACAGAGAATTAGTTTTTTGGGCTACATTATCTCCAGCAAAGGTTTTGAGATGGATCCGGTTAAGGTTCAGGCTGTGCAGGAATGGCCTAGGCCTATTGGTTTGAAATCAATACAGAGGTTTTTGGGTTTCGCCAATTACTATAGAAAATTCATAAAAAATTTTTCTAGTATTGTCAAACCTCTGACTGATCTCACCAGGAAAGGTGCTGATGCGGTTCAGTGGTCTTCTGAGGCCATTGAAGCTTTTGTGTATCTCAAGGAGAGGTTCACCTCTGCTCCCATCCTTATGCAGCCTGATGTTACTAGGCCGTTTTTGGTTGAGGTTGATGCTTCCTCTGTGGGGGTTGGCGCAGTATTGTCGCAGGATAACGGGGATGGATTACATCCCTGTGCATTTTTTTCAAAAAAATTTTCGGAGACTGAATTGAATTACGATATTGGTAATCGGGAATTATTGGCTATTAAACTCGCATTTGAACACTGGCGCCACTTCTTGGAAGGTGCGGAATTTCCCGTTCAGGTTCTTACGGATCATAAAAATCTGATATATCTTGACGCTGCCAAGCGCCTGAATGCCCGTCAGGCTAGGTGGGCACTGTTTTTCTCGCGGTTTAATTTCTCCGTTACTTACATCCCTGGTACTAAGAATGTTAAGGCGGATGCCTTGTCTCGCAGTTTTTCTCCCATAGTCGGTGCTGAGAAAGAGGAAAACATTTTACAAGAAGGTGTTGTGATAGCTGCTTTAGACTCCGTTTTGGAAGATGAGATTCTTAAAGCTCAGGAGAATGCCCCATCTAACACTCCTCATGGGAGGTTGTTTGTGCCTGGGACCTTTAGGAGAGATTTGTTTGTTGAGTGTCACGAATCTCGGTTGGCAGGTCATCCCGGAATCTCTGAGACCAAGAGACTGGTGGGTCGCAGTTTTTGGTGGCCTGGATGGCAGAAGGAAGTCATTAAGTGGGTGCGCCAATGTACTATATGTGCTAGATCTAAGTCCTCACATACTCCTGCTGCGGGGTTGCTTTGTCCTTTGGAGGTCCCCAGTGCTCCTTGGACACATTTGGCTATGGCCTTTATAACTGACCTTCCCCCCTCTGAGGGTTTTACTGTCATCTGGGTGGTCGTGGACCGTTTTAGCAAGATGTGTCACTTGGTTCCCTTCGTCAAACTGCCCTGCGCTAAAACTCTCGCTAAGGCCTTTGTCAAGGAAATTGTCAGACTTCATGGCGTTCCTACTGACATTGTTTCTGATAGGGGTCCTCAGTTCGTGGCTCGTTTTTGGCGTGCCTTTTGTGACAGGTTGGGAATTCATTTGTCGTTTTCGTCCGGATATCATCCTGAATCTAATGGCCAGACAGAAAGGAAAAACCAGGATGTTGAGCAGTTCTTGCGTTGTTTTGTGGCAGACAATCAAGAGGGGTGGTCTGAGTTTCTGCCACTTGCCGAATTTGCTCTGAACAATCATACATCTTCTTCTGCTGGTTGTTCGCCTTTTTTTTGTTGTTCTGGGAGACATCCGTCGTTTGGGTCGTTCTCCAAGTTGGGATCTGCCGTGCCTGAGGAGGAGAATTTTTCCGGTGATTTGGAAAGAGTTTGGACGGATGTGCGTGGTAATCTTCAGGAGGCCAACAGAAAATCTAAAGACTACTTTGATAGGAAACGACAGGAGGTTTTGTTCGCTGTTGGTGACATGGTTTGGTTGTCCTCTAGGAATCTGCGGTTGAGGATTCCTTCTAAGAAATTGGGTCCCAAGTTTGTAGGGCCCTTTAAGGTGCTTCAGGTTGTCAACCAATCTGCTGTTAGGTTGGAGGTTCCTACCTCCTGGAGAATTAATCCGGTCTTTCATGTCTCTCTGTTAAAAAAAGCTGTTGTGTCGGATGGTGACGCCTCTGCCTCTGTTCCTCCGGTGGTGGAGGACGGGGAATATGAAATTTCTCGCATCCTTGACTCTAGACGGTATAGAGGTAGTTTGCAGTATCTTGTGGCCTGGAAAGGTTTCGGACCCGAGGATAACTCTTGGGTGAGGTCAGATGATGTTTCCGCGTCCAGACTTATCAGAGCGTTTCACAGGAGATTTCCTGATAAGCCTGGTCCTAGGGGATCCGGAGGATCCTCTTAGAAGGGGGGGTACTGTTAGAACCTTGCTGTTAGGTTTTTTTTCCTTTGCTGGTCACATGACCTTGTTGGCCTATTTAATCCTGCTCCGCCCTTCTGGCTTTGCTGGACTTCATTGTATATCTACTTTCTAGCTAGCCTGTGCTCTGTATCTAACTCTGTTAGTTTGCTTGGTCTACGGACCTCTAGGTTCTATCTATTTTGTTTGTTCGTCTGTCTGCTACTATTTCTGTTAGGAGGTGTCCCATATTCCTCCCAGTCCTTAGTACTTGTAGGGATTCCCTCCCCAAATCTATAGGTCTCCGTACAGACTAGATTAGGACTTTAGCAGGTCTGATCGCAGGATCAGGTTCCCTGTTACATCGTAGGGATTCAGCTGAGTCTTATAGTAGGGACAGATCTCCTCTCTTTCCTTAGCTTTGGTAGCAGAACATAACACGGTGGTTGTGGGCACGAAATCCTGCCGACTACGCCAAAGCTGACTCGCCCCCTGGGCCGTGGGGCACTCGGATCCGGGCAGTGGGGGAACGATGGGAGTAGTAGTGGCAACCCGGTTCCGTGGCTCAGGGTGGTCAGGCCAGTGGTAGTCCGTTATGTGCTGATATTTATGTCCGACTACGCCACCCGTGGATTGCGGTTATTAGGAACCGCCACTGCATGCAGACCGCTGGGGCTGATAAGGTGTGCAGCTAGGGTAGTGTGACTCCCCACGGGAAGAGTGCGGCCCCAGGGCAGTATAATGGATGTTGGGAGTGATGGTGGTGAGAGTCCCAGTACCGGTAGTGCTGGAGGCACGAAGGAGCACACAGACAATAGGTTGCAGTCCAGGGTCTTTACTGAAACAGGTAAACTGACCCATAAACAGTCCCAGCTAGGAGGGGACCTGGATGTCTGAGAGCAACGGGGAAATTGGCCCTGGTCAGGGTGAGGGTGTAGGCCTACCGTGCTTTCTGCGCTCCTTCTGGCTATCTCCTCGTTATAGGGTAACAGCCCACGTTTCCGAGCTTTCTGTGTATTCTCGCCTGTATGGCCTGCGACGTGGGTTCCTTTCTGCTCCCAGCCTTGTACGGCTTTACTGGTCCCTTCGGTTGTGGCAGGGCCTCCAGGCTTCTTAGGCCAAGGAATATACAGTCCATTGCGGACTGGTTCTCTGCTGGAGGATGTGGAATCCTCCCAGCCTCAGACACCAAAGTCTGGTAAAGTCAGTCTCTTATCTGCCAAGACGGGCTTGCTTCGCCTCTTGTCTCTGGCTTGTGGCTCTCCTCCTGCCACACTTCCTCTTAGGTGCAGTGCAACTGTCTGTCCCTGTTCTGCTCTGGGACAAGTCTCAATGCTGAGACAGGCCATCCAGTTCTCCCTAACCCTGCCCCCAGCACCAGCTTTTATAGGGGCAGCCTGCTCCCCCTACTGGCCTGAGACAGGAGGCATTGCATGCTAATGTTCCCCTGACTAGAGAACTTCCCCCTTGCTCTCAGACACAGCTTTAATTACACTTGTGGCATCCAGGCCAGGGTGACACACAAGCAGCCCCAGAGGCAGAAGAACCCATGCCAGCAGCCCAGGAGAATCATCCCTCTGCTGACAGTGAGCCTGCCATGCCTGCGGTAAGCCAAAGAACCTGCGGACAGCTGCCTGCCCTACCTATGAACCTAGCTAGTAGCTGTACCCTCAATGGTAGTGGGGAAAGCCAGGTTGGTCCACCACCAGACAGTGGGTTAAGGAGATCAACCAGCAGCACTAGGGGACAAACACCAGCTCGCTGGAGGATATAAGTGCGAGATCTAAACGTACCATGTATATAGTTAATATGTTTGTTACCTGTAACTAATAGTGTTTTCTCCAGTTTTTCTAGATATATGGACTGACAGGTTATGAACTTTGGATAACCGAACTACCTTGTAAATAGTTGCACTTGGTGCCTCTTGAGAAGACGGCCACGGAAGAAAAACCTGTCTGGCGTGGCCCCGAGTGGTCCAAAGTAGTTTGCTTCGCCTTGCAGCCACTCCCAGGGCCAACGCTTGGGGTTTGCTTTGGACATGTCCCCGCACCGGTTAAGACTTCGCCTTACTGGGTGAAACGGACACCCGGTCACAGACCACGCTGTGACCTAAAGAACTCAATATGTGGTGTTGTTTGTTGTTTTCTTCTCTGTTGTGTTTATGTTATAATTTATACCCGGTATTCGTGCTTCTTGTTAGTCCCGGAGTACTAAACTTTACTAGGGGGGAATGTGTCACCCCAGGCCTGGATGCCACAAACTTGTAAGGCTGTGTCTGAGAGCAGGAGGGAGGTTCTCTGGTCATGGACCATTAGCCTGCAGCACCTCCTGTCCCAGGCCAGTAGGGGGGGCAGGCTGCCCCTATAAAAGCTGGTACTGAGGGCAGGGTTAGGGAGACCAGGACCCACTTCTGAAGCATCCAGAAGGGTTCCCAGAAGAGAGGGACAGGTCAACGGCAGCTGAGGAGTCCATGAGGCTAAGGAGGAACAGCAAGCCAGGGACAGAGGCGACGAGAGTCGGTCCTGGCTGAGAGAGAACTACATACCGGACACTGGGATCCGAGGCTGTCAGGATTGCAAGTCCTGCAGCAGATCATCTACCTGCGAGGGATTTTAGGTCCCTTGGCCAAAGAAGCCTGGAAGCTCCGCCACACAGAGGGACCGGTACAGCACAGAGAAGCTATAGGTACCTAAGGCCCGAGTCGCAAGCCATGCAGGCGTAGTACACGGCCAACTCAGGGACGTGGGCTATCATACCACTAAAGGGGGAGATAGTCAGCAAGGGCAGAGAGAGAACGGTAGGCCTACCCACTCACCCTGACCAGTGGAGCTCGCCCGAATGCCCTCAGACACCCAGGTCCATTCCTCCCTGTACTCCTGGTGGGTCTGTGATAAGATCTGCAGTAAAAGACCCTGGACTGCATTATTGGACTCTGTGTGATTACTGCTGCGCCTGCACCATCACCCCCAGCATCCTATTACACTGCTCTGAGGCTATACTCCTCCCGTGGGGAGTTGTACTATTCCCTGCTGCACCCCCAACACCAGCCTCAGCGGTCTGCCCCGCAGCGGCGGTCCTCCCTGACCGCAATCCACAGGTGGCGTAGTCGGACTTTCAAAACCTACAAATACACTGCCACAGCATTTGGTCTGACCACCCTGACCCACGGGACCGGGTCGCCACTACTACTCCCAGCATTGCCCTGTTGTCCGGTTCCGAGAGCCCCACGGCCCAGGGGGCGAGTCACTACAAGTAAGGATAGACGATACAATAAGCTCTATCGTAACATGTAGCAGCGAGTCAGCGGAATGTATCAATTCTAATATTGAGCAGAATTGATTTCAGCCTGTTGATTTTTCCCTCCAGAACAGTGGAGGGCTCCTCGGGAAAATAAATTGTCCATCCCTGGTATAACGTAATACTAAAATCTCACATTTTATGAGAGAAAACTGTATTTTATAACGATGCTTCCGTACATAAATCGAGAGAACTTCTTTTCATCAGACGACCCCTTTATCACCTATCCAAGGTGATCGGTGGTGTCCAACAGCTTAGAGCGGCACTGATGGGCAGAATGCGGCACTTTTATCACTTTTGGAATTGGGCAGCGGTGCACATGCTCAGTCTGACCTCCATTCTTGCCCTTTGGGGCTGCAGAGCGCTCTGCTTTTTCCAACAGCTCCATTGAGAATGAATGGATCAGTGGTCGGGCATCCAACCAGACGCTCCATTTTGTAACAGGGATAGAAATAGATGAGAAGATGCACTTAACTGTTTGGCCGCAGCAAGAGTGCATCGAGTGCCTGTGCTTGGTTTGAACAGTCATTCTGTGCTGACAGAGTCCCTTTAAGGCCTCAAACCTATTAGATAATTGTCAGCCCTACATTGTTTCTGGGCAGACAGTTACACAAGATTATGTCCCATTTCATGAAGATTGGCCTTTTACACGCCTGTTTTAGTGAAGGATTAGCTGGAAAAACCTGCGGCGCTGTTAAGCCTCTCCCCAAGAAGCTCCGCAAGGCTTCAAAATTTTGCCGGTGCTGGTCAAGACTGGTGGACACATGGGAAAAGTCAAATTTTGGCAAAGTTGAACAATCTGCATTGTGTGTAATATTTTATGATACAATAAATGATTAGAAAAATGCAAGTTTTATTAATGAGAAAAAAACTGAACTTTGCAGAATTTGTTGGCGACATAGAAATATGTAAAAAATATAAAAGTGTAAAAAATTTTTTACAATTTTTGATGCTTACATTAAAAACTTGAGCAATTCCCCCAAAAATCATTAGAGCCATGAAATCAATACATATACAGATGAAACCAGAAGTTTCCATCCACTATATAAAGAGACACATCTGCATGTTTTTATCAATATCTGACATGAAATCAGAATAAACCTTTCCCCTTTTAGGTCAATTAGGATTACCATCATTTTTGATATTTTCCAAATGCCAGAATAATGAGAGAGAGAGAATGTTTTAAGGCATTTTTATTACTTACTGCAGAGTCTTAACATTATTCTAATCACTAATCAGTGTGTATATTTGTTCACGACACAATAGAATCCCATAATTTCTGCCTATTCACATCTTAGTATTATGTATGATCAGGTTAGAGTGTATGGCTGCTGAGCGCTAGCATTTATGGGCGCCTCCCCCTGACCTTGGCTGTTTCTGGCTCTTAGACCCTGCTGGCACGCACTGCCGTCATGTCCGTGACTGCACTGCCGGCTTGCGGGTCAAATGCCAGAAGCCGCAGAGTCACATGTATTGTGGCGGGCACAGAATGTCTCACGCCGTATACCAGCCAGAACACATACCGGAAAGTCAGGTGACACACTTTTTCTCTCCGGCTCGGTTCATGATTGGATTAGGCTCCCTATATAACATCTGGCGTTCCCCTCCCTGGCACGACCCCTGAGGAAGTGTTGATGAAACGCGCGTCGGGGTGGAGGGACGCGTGATTACCCTGCCTAGAAGCTGCCATTCTAACCAGGTATTTCTTTCTCATGATGTGTTGAGCTGTTTTGTCTATTTGTGGACAGTGCCACTATTACACTATAGTTATTCTATGGGACCGTACCCAGCCTCTTTTATGTACCCAGTCTCCCCTGATAGATATACTAACATTATTAACCGCTATATGCATTAGTTTCTTTGAGGCTGGAAACAATACGTTATCTTTATCTAAGCACTTTGCACTTTTTTGCTGGACAGTCGACTCTATATCATCATATGCACTGCCGCTTTACATTTTATAGGCGTATCTCAAACTCATCAGTGATAGTCTAGTGACCGTTATAATAGCATATGCATTTCTTTCTTTCTATTTTTGCCACATGAGCTGTTATTCAGATTGAAATGTTTTGCAATGCATTTGTATAGTCACATTATTTCAGTAATGGGGTAATATATGGTTATTACTCTTGCTGCGCAGATATAGGGTACAGCATTTGTTTGTCCCTCACATTTGAGGCCCCTGGTATTTTAATTATTGTTATTTTATGTTCTAATAAAATTATATTGTTAATATTATTTGAAGTGTTCATGTTTTTGTTTATCCTACCAGGGTTCTGGTTATAGCAGAATCAATTTTTGATATATATAAAGTCAAAAGTTTACATACATTTCATTAGTATTTGGTACCATCACCCTTAAACTGAATGACTTGGGTCAAACTTTTGGGATATCCTTCCACAAACTTCTCACAATAGTTGGTCGGAATTTGGACCCATTCCTCCTGGCAAAACTGGGGTAACAGATCCAGGTTTGTAGGTCGCCTTGCTCGCAGCAAGAGTGCCCATAAATTTTCAATAGGATTGCAATCAGAGCTTTGTGATGGCCACGCCGAAACATTGACTTTGTTATTCTTAAGCCACTTTGTTCCCATTTTGTCAATATGCTTCGGGTCATTGTCCATTTGGAATACCCATTTCCGCCCAAGCTTTAACTTCCTGGCTGATGTCTTGAGATGTTGCTTCAGTATTGCCACATAATCTTCTTTTCTCATGGTGTCATCTATTTTGTGAAGTGAACCAGTCCCTCCTGCAGCAAATCAACCCCAGATCATGATGCTGCCACCCCCATGTTTCACAGTTGGGATGGTGTTCTTAGGCTTCCAAGCTTCTCTCTTTTTCCTCCAAACGTAGCGATGGTCATTATGCCAAAAAAGTTCAATTTTAGTTTCATCAGACCACAGACATGTCTCCAAAAATTAAGGTCTTTGTTCCTGTGTGCATTTGCAAACATTAATTTGGCTTTTTTATGTTTCTTTTGGAGTAATGGCTTCTTCCTGGCAGAGTGGCCTTTCAGCCCATGTTGACACAGTACTCGTTTCACTGTGGTTATTGACACAATCTTACCTGCTTCCGCCATCATCTTCACAAGGTCTCTTGCTTTTGTCCTTGGGTTGATATGCACGTGTCGGACCCAAGCACGTTCATATCTGGGACACAGAACCCGTCTCCTTCCTGAGCGATAAGATGGCAGTACATTCCCATCTTGTTTGTACTTGCGTATAATTGTTTGTACAGATGACCGAGGCACCGTCAGGTATCTTGAAATTGTATCTAAGGATGAGCCAGACTTGTGCAAGTCCACAATTCTCTTCCTGATATCTTCGCTAATTTCTTTAGACTTTCCCATGATACTACAGAAAAAAAAACTATTAGAAGCTTCCAAACACATTACATCATCATATGGGCAGTCCAGAATTGTTTAAAGGCATAGTAATCTTAGTGTGTGTAAACTTTTGACTTTGCAGTAAGTAATAAAAATGACTTAAACATTCTCTCTCTCTCATTATTCTGGCATTTGGCAAATTTTAAAAATTATGGTAATCCTAATTGACCTAAAACGGGAAAGGTTTATTCTGATTTCATGTCAGATATTGAGAAAAACATGCAGATGTGTCTTTTTATATAGTGTATGGAAACTTCTGGTTTCAACTGTATGTGTGTGTGTGTATGTATATATGTTTATATTACACATACAGTTATGGCCGAAAGTGTTCACTCCCTTGAAATTGTTTCAGAAAATGAAGTATTTCTCCCAATTATTGCTATTACACATGTTTTGCTATACACACTTTATTTTCTTTGTGTGTATTGCAACAACACAAAAAAGCAGAAAAAAAGGCAAATTGGACATAATTTCACACACAGCCCCAAAAATGGTCTGAACAAAATTGTTGGCACCCTCAACTTTAATATTTGGTTGCTCACCCTTTGGAATAAAATAACTGCAATCAATCGCTTCCTATAACCATCAACAAGCTTCTTACACCTCTCAGCTGGAATTTTGACCACTCTTCTTTTGTAAACTGCTCCATGTCTCTCATAGTTGCTGCTACTTCATACCTCTCCAGCGCTATGTTTCCATCCATTTCTGCGGGCTTCTTGAAGTATGTTTGGGGTCATTCTCCTGGAAGAACCATGACCTAGGACGCAAACCCAGCTTTCTGACACTGGGCACTACATTGCGACCCAAAATCCGTTGGTAATATTTTTCAACAATTTTGGTTCTCAAGTACTCAGACAGTTCTCTTCTCTTTCTGTACTCCATGCTTAGTGTGGCACACACAGACACAATGCAAAGATTGAGTCAACTTCTCCACTTTTTATCTGGTTTCAGGTGTGATTTTCATATTGCCCACACCTGTTACTTGCCACAGGTTAGTTTGAATGAGCATCACATGCTTGAAACAAAGTTGTTCACCCACAATTTTGGAAAGGTGCTATCAATTTTGTCCGGCCCATTTTTGGGGTTTTGTATGAAATGATGTCCAATTTGCCTTTTTTCCTTTTGTTTGTTTTTTTCTTTTGTTCCAATACACACAAAGAATATTAAACATGTGTATAACAAAACATGTGTAATTGCAATAATTTTCTGGGAGAAATACTTCATTTTCTGGAACAATTTTAAGATTGCCAACACTTTCGGCCGTGGCCATATATAGTAGCTGAGTACAGGTGGCTGCTGGGGCCCCTGATACCATTCCTATGTGGCCTTTACACCTGATATACAGTGGTGGCCAAAAGTATTGGCACCCCTGCAATTCTGTCAGATAATACTCAGTTTCTTCCTGAAAATGATTGCAATCACAAATTCTTTGGTATTATTATCTTCATTTAATTTTCTTGCAAAGAAAAAACACAAAAGAGAATGAAACAAAAATCAAATCAATGATCATTTCACACAAAACTCCAAAAATGGGCCAGACAAAAGTATTGGCACCTTCAGCCTAATACTTGGCTGCACAACCTTTAGCCAAAATAACTGCGAACAACCGCTTCCGGTAACCATCAATGAGTTTCTTACAATGCTCTGCTGGAATTGTAGACCATTCTTCTTTGGCAAACTGCTCCAGGTCCCTGATATTTGAAGGGTGCCTTCTCCAAACTGCCATTTTGAGATCTCTGCACAGATGTTCCATGGGATTCAGGTCTGGACTCATTGCTGGCCACCTTAGAAGTCTCCAGTGCTTTCTCTCAAACCATTTTATAGTGCTTTTGGAAGTGTGTTTTGGGTCATTGTCCTGCTGGAAGACCCATGACCTATGAGGGAGACCCAGCTTTCTCACACTGGGCCCTACATTATGCTGCAAACTTTGTTGGTAGTCTTCAGACTTCATAATGCCATGCATACGGTCAAGCAGTCCAGTGCCAGAGGCAGCAAAGCAACCCCAAAACATCAGGGAACTTCCGCCATGTTTGACTGTAGGGACCATGTTCTTTTCTTTGAATGCCTCTTTTTTTTCCTGTACACTCTATGTTGATGCTTTTTCCCAAAAACCTCTACTTTTGTCTCATCTGACCAGAGAACATTCTTCCAAAACGTTTTAGGCTTTCTCAGGTAAGTTTTGGCAAACTCCAGCCTGGCTTTTTTATGTCTCGGGGTAAGAAGTGGGGTCTTCCTGGGTATCCTACCATACAGTCCCTTTTCATTCAGACGCCGACGGATAGTACGGGTTGACACTGTTGTACCCTCGGACTGCAGGGCAGCTTGAACTTGTTTGGATGTTAGTCGAGGTTCTTTATCCACCATCCGCACAATCTTGCGTTGAAATCTCTTGTCAATTTTTCTTTTCCGTCCACATCTAGATAGGTTAGCCACAGTGCCATGGGCTTTAAACTTCTTGATGACACTGCGCACGGAAGACACAGGAACATTCAGGTCTTTGGGGATGGACTTGTAGCCTTGAGATTGCTCATGCTTCCTCACAATTTGGTTTCTCAAGTCCTCAGACAGCTCTTTTGTCTTCTTTCTTTTCTCCATGCTCAATGTGGTACACACAAGGACACAGGACAGAGGCTGAGTCAACTTTACTCTGTTAGAACCCTCCTGTTAGTTTTTGCTATCTTGTGTTTTGCGGTCACGTGACTAGCTGCCTATATATTCCAGCTCCGCCCTTCTGGCTTTGCTGGACTTCATTGTTTTTTGCCTGTCTCTCTAGCCAGGTGCTTCGGTGCCTATCTCTTTCTAGTTTGCTTGGTCCTCTGGACCTCTAGTACTTTTTGTTCAGTTTGTATTTTTGCTCTGCAACAACTTCTGTTAGGAGGTGTCCATTTTTTGTCCCAGTCCTTAGTTCTTTTAGGGACCCCTCCCTTTATTCTATAGGTCTCTGTTCAGACTAGCCGAGGACGAAGGCGGGTCTGTTCACAAGGAACAGGCTGCCCGCAACATCGTAGGGATTCAGCTTAGTCTTACTGTAGGGACAGCTTTTCCCTTTCTTTCCTTAGTTTATGTTGCAGATCATAACATAATCCATGTTAACTGGCTGCAAGTGTGATTTAGTTATTGCCAATTGTATCCAATTTGGCTTTAGGACAATTCTTTTTGTGTTTTTTCATTGAAGACAAATTAAATGAAGAAAATAAGACCAAAGAATTTGTGATTGCAATCATTTTCAGGAAGAAACTGAGTATTATCTGACAGAATTGCAGGGGTGCCAATACTTTTGGCCACCACTGTATAGGAGCTGAGTACAGGCAGCTGCCGGGGCCCCTGATACCATTACTATGTGGCCCTTACACCTGATATATAGGAGCTGAGTACAGGCGGCTGCTGGGGCCCCTGATACCATTACTATGTGGCCCTTACACCTGATATATAGGAGCTGAGTACAGGCGGCTGCCGGGGCCCCTGATACCATTACTATGTGGCCCTTTCACCTGATATATAGGAGCTGAGTACAGGCGGCTGCTGGGGCCCCTGATACCATTACTATGTGGCCCTTTCACCTGATATATAGGAGCTGAGTACAGGCGGCTGCTGGGGCCCCTGATACCATTACTATGTGGCCCTTTCACCTGATATATAGGAGCTGAGTACAGGCGGCTGCTGGGGCCCCTGATACCATTACTATGTGGCCCTTACACCTGATATATAGGAGCTGAGTACAGGCGGCTGCTGGGGCCCCTGATACCATTACTATGTGGCCCTTACACCTGATATATAGGAGCTGAGTACAGGCGGCTGCTGGGCCCTTGATACCATTACTATGTGGCCCTTACCCCTGATATATAGGAGCTGAGTACAGGCGGCTGCTGGGGCCCCTGATACCATTACTATGTGGCCCTTACCCCTGATATATAGGGGCTGAGTACAGGCGGCTGCTGGGGCCCCTGATACCATAACTATGTGGCCCTTACACCTGATATATAGGAGCTGAGTACAGGTGGCTGCTGGGGCCCCTGATACCATTACTATGTGGCCCTTACACCTGATATATAGGAGCTGAGTACAGGCGGCTGCTGGGGCCCCTGATACCATTACTATGTGGCCCTTACACCTGATATATAGGAGCTGAGTACAGGCGGCTGCTGGGCCCTTGATACCATTACTATGTGGCCCTTACCCCTGATATATAGGAGCTGAGTACAGGCGACTGCTGGGGCCCCTGATACCATTACTATGTGGCCCTTACCCCTGATATATAGGGGCTGAGTACAGGCGGCTGCTGGGGCCCCTGATACCATTACTATGTGGCCCTTACACCTGATATATAGGAGCTGAGTACAGGCGGCTGCCGGGGCCCCTGATACCATTACTATGTGGCCCTTACACCTGATATATAGGAGCTGAGTACAGGCGGCTGCCGGGGCCCCTGATACCATTACTATGTGGCCCTTACACCTGATATATAGGAGCTGAGTACAGGCGGCTGCTGGGGCCCCTGATACCATTACTATGTGGCCCTTACCCCTGATATATAGGGGCTGAGTACAGGCGGCTGCCGGGGCCCCTGATACCATTACTATGTGGCCCTTACCCCTGATATATAGGGGCTGAGTACAGGCGGCTGCTGGGGCCCCTGATACCATTACTATGTGGCCCTTACACCTGATATATAAGGGCTGAGTACAGGCGGCTGCTGGGCCCTTGATACCATTACTATGTGGCCCTTACACCTGATATATAGGAGCTGAGTACAGGCGGCTGCTGGGCCCTTGATACCATTACTATGTGGCCCTTACACCTGATATATAGGAGCTGAGTACAGGCGGCTGCCGGGGCCCCTGATACCATTACACTGGTGCCTTGTTATTAGGTCAATTCCATTATAAAACATTGTATCCGTCATTGTTGAGCTCTGCTGGGACTCTGTATCCCGCCTGCATTGCATAATGGGGCCCCTGAATACTCTGCACATAAGGGCCCATAGCTCTAATTATGTTGTTTGCAATAGTCGCCCTCCTGCCACCCTGTAATATCGGGTCCCTGCCTGGTGTGCCCCCTATGACTTAATGTCCCCCTGTACGACAGAGGGCACATTCACTCTGTCTGGACCATTATAGTCTATGGCCACGTCAGATCATATGCCCGAATCCCGTTCAGGTAAAGGCTGCAGCCACCGCAGCCATGCTGCCTTCAGTGCCCCACTCCTCCGCCACTGCCGTTCCCCCCACCACCCAGAGCCACAGTATATATATATATATATATATATATATATACACACTACTCAAAAAATAAAGGGAACCCTTAAACAACAGAATATAACTCCAAGTAAATCAAACTTCTGTGAAATCAAACTGTCCACTTAGGAAGCAACACTGATTGACAATCAATTTCACATGCTGTTGTGCAAATGGAATAGACAATAGATGGAAATTATTGGCAATTATCAAAACACTCTCAATAAAGGAGTGGTTCTGCAGGTGGGGACCACAGACCACATCACAGTACCAATGCTTTCTGACTGATGTTTTGATCACTTTTGAATGTTGGTTGTGCTTTCACACTCGTGGTAGCTTGAGATGGACTCTACAACCCACAGAAGTTGCTCAGGTAGTGCAGCTCTTCCAGGATGGCACATCAATGCGAGCTGTGGAAAGAAGGTTTGCTGTGTCTGTCAGCGTAGTGTCCAGAGGCTGGAGGCGCTACCAGAAGACAGGCCAGTACACCAGGAGACGTGGAGGGAGCCGTAGGAGGGCAACAACCCAGCAGCAGGACCGCTACCTCCGCCTTTGTGCAAGGAGGAACAGGAGGATCACTGCCAAAGCCCTGCAAAATGACCTCCAGCTGACCACAAATGTGGATGTGTCTGCAAAAACGGTTAGAAACCAACTCCATAAGGGTGGTATGAGGGCCCGACGTCCACAGATGGGGGTTGTACTCACAGCCCAACACCGTGCAGGACGCTTGGCATTTGCCACAGAACACCAGGATTGGCAAAGTGGCAACTGGCGCCCTGTGCTCTTCACAGATGAAAGCAGGTTCACACTGAGCACATGTGACAGACGTGACAGAGTCTGGAGACACCGTGGAGAACGATCTGCTGCCTGCAACATCCTTCAGCATGACCGGTTTGGCAGTGGGTGAGTAATGGTGTGGGGTGGCATTTCTTTGGAGGGCCGCACAGCCCTCCATGTGCTCGTCAGAGGTAGCCTGACTGCCATTAAGTACTGAGATGAGATCCTCAGACCCCTTGTGAGACCATATGCTGGTGCGGTTGGCCCTGGGTTCCTCCTAATGCAGGACAATGCCAGACCTCATGTGGCTGGAGTGTGTCAGCAGTTCCTGCAAGATGAAGGCATTGAAGTTATGGACTGGCCCGCCCGTTCCCCAGACCTGAATCCGATTGAGCACATCTGGGACATCATGTCTTGCTCCCTGGGACCCGTTCAAGCTCCGGAAGGGAGCGAAACGGCCATCGTCCTCTCTCTCACTCCCCCGCAAACCCTTAGGGGTCTCCATCCTATGCCGCCAGACAACATGTACTGTTAGTACTAATAAAGGACATCTTCGGAACTTTTGTTGAGTGCTACCTTTATTTTTGCTTCTGCATTACTAGACTGTTTACTTGGACATGCACCACCATGTATCCGGGAGTTTCATTTCATTGAATGAGAGGTGTATTTAAAGCAGAGGTGGTGCCGGATTTCTTCTCTTTTATTGCTCATTTGACATGTCTTGCTCCATGCACCAATGTCACGTTGCACCACAGACTGTCCAGGAGTTGGCGGATGCTTTAGTCCAGGTCTGGCAGGAGATCCCACAGGAGACCATCCGCAACCTCATCAGGAGCATGCCCAGGCGTTGTAGGGAGGTCATACAGGCACGTGGAGGCCACACACAATACTCAGCCTCATCAGGAGCATGCCCAGGCGTTGTAGGGAGGTCATACAGGCACGTGGAGGCCACACACAATACTGAGCCTCATCAGGAGCATGCCCAGGCGTTGTAGGGAGGTCATACAAGCACGTGGAGGCCACACACAATACTCAGCCTCATCAGGAGCATGCCCAGGCGTTGTAGGGAGGTCATACAGGCACGTGGAGGCCACACACAATACTCAGCCTCATCAGGAGCATGCCCAGGCGTTGTAGGGAGGTCATACAGGCACGTGGAGGCCACACACAATACTCAGCCTCATCAGGAGCATGCCCAGGCGTTGTAGGGAGGTCATACAGGCACGTGGAGGCCACACACAATACTCAGCATCATCAGGAGCATGCCCAGGCGTTGTAGGGAGCTCATACAGGCACGTGGAGGCCACACACAATACTCAGCCTCATCAGGAGCATGCCCAGGCGTTGTAGGGAGGTCATACAGGCACGTGGAGGCCACACACAATACTGAGCCTCATCAGGAGCATGCCCAGGCGTTGTAGGGAGGTCATACAGGCACGTGGAGGCCACACACAATACTCAGCCTCATCAGGAGCATGCCCAGGCATTGTAGGGAGGTCATGCAGGCACGTGGAGGCCACACAAAATACTGAGACTCATTTTGACTTTTTTTAAGGATATTACATCAAAGTTGGATCAGCCTGTAGTGTGTTTTTCCACTTTAATTTTGGGGGTGACTCCAAATCCAGGCCTCCATTGGTTAATAAATTTGATTTCCATTGATGATTTTTGTGTGATTTTGTTGTCAGAACAAAGTATTCAATGAGAATATTTCATTCATTCAGATCTAGGATGTGTTATTTGATTGTTCCCTTTATTTTTTTGAGCAGTGTGTATATAAATATACCAGGATGGGGGATATTAACAGAATTGGGGGACATTACCCCTATAACAGTGTAAGCAGCAGACCCCCTCCCCCTTAACAGGGCATAATGACCACATTTTTTGCTTACATTTTTTTCTATTTACCTACTCTAAAACCTAGGTACGTCTTATGGTCCGGTGCGTCTTATAGTCCGAAAAATTCAGTATATGCATTCAGTATATATATACTACTAGCTATTGAACCCGTTCTACGCCCGGGTGGACAGCATTTTTATTGGTATATGGTCTCCCATGCTGGTATGTGCTGCCCCCCTCCTTGTATTTGTGCTGTCCCCATCCTGTCCCCACCATCCAATCCTGGTATGCGTGGTACACCTCACCCCCAATCCTGGTATGCTTGACACCCCTCACCCCCAATCCTGGTATGCGTGGCACCCCTCACCCCCAATCCTGGTATGCGTGGCACCCCTTACGCCCTATCCTGGTATGCGTGGCACCCCTCATCCCCAATCCTGGTATACGTGGCACCCCTCATCCCTATCCTGGTATGCGTGGCACCCCTCATCCCTATCCTGGTATGTATGGTACCCCTCATCACTATCCTGGTGTGTATGGTATCCCTCATCCTGGTATGCATGGTACGCCATCCCTCATCCCGGTATGCATGGCACTCCATCCCTCATCCCCAATCCCGGTATGCGTGGCACCCCTCATCCCCAATCCCGGCATGCGTGGCACCCCTCATCCCCAATCCCGGCATGCGTGGCACCCCTCTTCCCCAATCCCGGCATGCGTGGCACCCCTCATCCCCAATCCCGGCATGAGTGGCACCCCTCATCCCAATCCTTGTATGTGTGGCACCCCTCATCCCCAATCCCGGTATGCGTGGCACCCCTCATCCCCAATCCCGGTATGCATGGCACCCCTCATCCCCAATCCCGGTATGTGTGGCACCCCTCATCCCCAATCCCGGTATGCGTGGCACCCCTCATCCCCAATCCCGGTATGCGTGTCATCCCTCACCCCCAATCCCGGTATGCATGGCACCCCTCACCCCCCAATCCCGGTATGCGTGGCACCCCTCATCCCCAATCCCGGTATGCGTGGCACCCCTCATCCCCCAATACCAATATGCGTGGCAACCCTCATCCCCAATCCCAGTATGCGTGGCACCCCTCATCCCCAATCCCGGTATGCATGGCACCCCTCATCCCCAATCCCGGTATGCGTGGCACCCCTCACCCTCAATCCTGGTATGCATGGTCCCCTCACCCCCCAATCCTGGTATGCGTGTTACCCCTCACCCCCCAATCCTGTTATGCGTGTTACCCCTCAGCCCCCAATCCTGGTATACGTGGCACCCCTCACTCCCCAATCCTGGTATGCGTGGCACCCCTAACCCCCCAAATCCTGGTATGCGTGGTACCCCTCACCGCCCAATCCTGGTATGTGTGGCACTCCTCACCCCCCAATCCTGGTATGTGTGGCACCCCTCACCGCCCAATGTTGGTATGCGTGATACCCCTCACCCCCAATCGTGGTATGTGTGTTACCCCTCACCCCCCAAATCCTAGTATGCGTGGTACACCTCACCCCACAATCCTGGTATGTGTGGTACCCCTCACCCCCAATCTTGGTATGCGTGGTACCCCTCACCCCCAATCCTGGTATGTGTGGTACCCCTCACCTCCCAATCCTGGTATATGTGGTACCCCTCACCCCCCAATCCTGATATATGCATGGTCCCCTCACCCCACAATCCTGTTATGTGTGGCCCCCTCATCCCTTTCACACTGTACACACATACACAAAAAAAAACAGTTATACTCACCTTTCTTCTCTCTACTCCAGCACTGCTGCGTCCTCTTCTGCCGGAGGCCGAGGGAGAAGTGCGGCGCTGGAGCACCGCGCTGTCCGGCGCCATTTTTCTGAAGACACACTGTAAATGTGTCTTCAGTAAAATGGCGCCGGATAGCGCAATGCGCATGCGTCGATCTGACGCCTTCACTCCGCCCCCGGTCTCCAGCGAAGAGAGGCGCCGCGACAACGCTCCTCCCGGTCAGGTAAGTATGTAAGTATGGCGCCGGAGATCGCGGTATGCGTTCAGTGTCTACGCATCCCGCGATCTCCGGCGCCATACACCTCCTCTTACCTGTAACGGCTGGATGCCTGCTTCTCTCTGGAGCCAGGCTGCGCATCACACATGCGCAGTCTATCGAAGCTTCAGACAGAGACACGCATGCCGCCTTATATATACGATGGTAGATCGGCCCACTCAGTTGCACACAGAAGTAGCCACCGGAGCACTGTCTCCTTAAGTCTCTCACTGGTTTATTTGAAGATGCTGCATAAGCCAGTGAAGAGTTAGCAAAAATAAATACGTGCTTTCTGACCTAAGGAAAAACAAAACATAACATACAGCCGTGTTGCTGTGGGGATCTGCCTGCTCAGGAGAACAACCATCCACTAGTTCAGCTTTTCCTTCTCAGGACACAAAGCGCTGGAGTTCCTCTCTACAGCCCTACTGAACACTGAATGCCTTAGAAGGCCGTCTATATATATCCTAGTCCTCACCCAGGGGTGGAGATATGATGAATGACCTCCCAACCCGTTCTATGGTCATTCACAAAAACCCAGCCCTTAAAATGGCCGATTAATCCCTCTCAACACATAGTGTGCTGGTGTAAAACTTATGGGTTTCAAATCACTGAAGCTAATAGCCTCAGTGAAACATACCTCCCCTCCAGCACTTTGCCAGTGACTTTGTCACCATGTATATATAATCAGCATACTGTATATATACTATAAGCATACTGTATATATCCTTTTAAAAGCAGAAGTGTTAATAAATTATTTTTATCAGTTAACAAAATGCAGAGTAAAGTTTGATGGATGAACCAAGATCTCAGTAATAATAATTGTATTTTTTTTTTATTAATAATAGAATAGAAGGGAGGGACAAAACCAGGAACAGAATCAGTAGGCAAACTTATAATCAGGAAAACAGCCGGGGTCAGATACCAGATGATCAGTAACCGCCACGTCTGCGAGCAGTATGAATACCGTGGAGCCTGGTGACAGAGGTGATACTGAGATTGTCCCGGCAGAGATGTAACAGTCAGAAGGCCACCGGTAGATGGTGAAGGTCCTTCTGTACAGCTCCAGCAGTGATGGTGGATCTGCTGGACTTCAGGGAGCTGGATGCGGAGGTTTACCGTCTTTTAGATGTCTCTAGGGGAACGGTGACAACACGCAAATACGCGAGCAGCCCTGGATAATCCACGCCGGCAGGATGATAAGATCCGGCGGAAGATGGAACCTATGAGAAGAGAAGGAAATATAATGTAAGTGATGGGACTCCATATGACATGATACTACTGTGCGGTCACTGTGGCCGGACGCAGAGTAATCTCATCACACAGAGGTCAGGGATCATCGTCAGCCATCATACATGTGACAATCCCATCTCCGACAGATGACATCTGCTCCACATGAATTATTCTCACTGACGACATCACACAACATGGAGATGACTCTCACACTTACCTCGTCTCTTTTTCCCCTTTTTCCCATTTTCTGATTTTTCGTCATCAGCTGGAAATTCTGATCAAAAAGAAGAAAAAACAACAACTCACTAAAGACATATTGTTATGGGATCTGCATTGTATCGCTCCTGTATATAGTATATAGATTGTTCTAGTCCTGTCCCCTATAGTCCTGATAATCTGGTATTACACAATAGGGCAGAATAAGTCCTATATACCGGACATGACCTCATATGAGGGGCATTAGATGTGTCACTAATATGGAGCAGTGAGCGCCCTGTGTGCCGCCATGTGGTGCATCCCTAATGAGCGATATTCTACTATAGGAGACGATGTCTCATTATGATGACAGAGGTTATTGGATGCAACAATGTATCACAGAATCCATGATAATACTGTACAAAGTTACAGAAATGGAGACACAGTATGGGCCCATGGGCAAAGTAATTGGGATCCATGGAACATAGATAACATAGGAGACCTATTACAGAAAAACCATGTGGAAATATTTCACCGTTGATGATAACATTCACATTGTTTGTGCTATAGACATGTACATACCTGACAATGGGGACGAGGACGGCAAGCTGGTTATAGCATCGTCTCTAGCAGATTCAGGAGAAGATCCTTTCTGCCTGTTAGGAAGAAGAAAAACGTGTCAATCACAAGTAAATTCAGTATAAATGGGATTGTCTCACTAGAAGAACCCTGACTATAAGGCCTAATAGGACATATGAAAGTCATAGTGGGGAAGTCTCCTGCTCAAAACGACCTTCTATGGAGCAGAGCGGAAAACAACTACCAATAATGGCCAGCAGGTAATACTACATCTGTCCCACAATGTGGGCAATACTAACAATGCCTGACCGGCAGCAATTATGGGCTGTTATCTCCAGCGGATTCTGAAGCCAAAAGCGCAATGACCGCTGATCATGTGGCGGTGGATGCTGCATTCGATATGATGGTATTTATGTCCTATATTTGGTGTTGTGCACATATATTAGTCTGGAGCTCCCAGTAATGACTCCACAATCTACTCACATTTCTGAGATGTTTCTGCTGGATGCCGGGGTACACTCTGGAGGGGACTTGATAACGGTGGTACAGAGCTAAATAAGGACAAAAATAAGATATGAAATTCTATTTTTTACTTTTAGAGGTCTTTTTATGTATTCTGGATTTATTGATCACTTACTTTAGAAAGCCTTTTAGAGGATGTTGTAAAATTTTGGAAGAAAAGGCTCTCATTATCCTCACTTGTGTCCTCCTCCTCTGAGACAATAGGCTTGTCTGTATCAGCGTGATCTACAATACATAGGTAATGAAGTGTTATTAGTGGTTGTCAGTATAACACAGTCACCATTTATCGCTACTATTAATGGGAACCGATTGTCACATATTATGGAAGATGAGACAAACAGCCGCTTAGTCTAGATGATGTCTTCTACTTACTGATAAATAAGCTGGTGTCCATATCTGACACAAGCCGAGGAATGTACTCTGGCTTCTGACTTAGAAGGTTTTCAAATTCTAAGTCACTCAGGAATGGATAACTCTTGATCTCAAATGCTCCTCCTGGAAAAAGAAAAACAAAAGTGATGCGGACATTGCTAGAGGCTGCTCCATATCTGAACAGTATATCTTAAGTAATGACAAAACCGAAGGAAACAAACTAAAAGTTATATTATGGAGAACTAGAAATAGGCAAGCAGATAGAGGAGTGCTGATCCACATGGACAGGAGCGATGAGTCCTCGTTGTAAAAAGTGAATATTAATGCTAATACAGTATATCAGTTACCTGTCCCAAGTCTTTGTGCAGGATTTGTTCTGAGCAGGTCATTAATGAGGTCCTGAGCATCGGGGGGAGGAGAGCGATCCCAATCCCAAATTATGTCTCCTGTTATATAGAAAATTACAGAAAATAAAACCTCTGTTTTGGACTGTAAGATAAAGTAGAGGAAATAACTAAATTCATGTAACCAGTCAAAGCAATGATCGGATTATTCTACTTACCAGTGACAATATTTTTATAGAGCTCAGATAGGGAATCCCCATGAAATGGTACATATCCCACCAGAAACTCATGCAGGATGATCCCCATTGACCACCAGTCCGCAGGTCTTCCATAGCCTTTCTTCAGGATGATTTCTGGGGCCATGTAGAGCGGGGTGCCACAGTCCTGGAAACCAACAGAAGATAAAGATAAGAATCAATGAAATTATTATTATGACAAGTTCTCTACATAAAAAGCCAATGACAGAAGATAAAATATCAGTGGAAAAGTTCTCTAGAAATGAAGAACGTAGAGAAGAGACAATAGTGTGATGAGATTTGTAAAGAACCATCTAAGTTCCTGTAAGTGATGCCAACCTCATGGTCCTGGAACTCTCTGGCGATGTCCTCCAATGATTCCCTGTGGGTGTTGGTTTCTGGTATCATGACACCAACTTTTGAAATCCCAAAATCGGCGACTTTAATGTGTCCAGCCGGTGTAATCAGGAGGCTGTGAAAGAGAAGATGGTTTTAGTCTCACAGGCTGTGTGGTAATAAATAACTTCCCCCCTTTATTATACTACAGGGGGCACTTACTTCTCTGGTTTCAGGTCTCTATGCAACACACCATAGCTGTGCAGGTATTCCACAGCAAGTATCGCTTCTGCAAAGTACAGGCGGGCCAAGGGGACAGATAAAGGACCCTTGGTGCTTAGGAGGGTCCCACAGTCTCCACCTATAGAAGAAAGGAAATATGAGCGGTGAGGGGTTTATACAGCAGATCACCACGATGGATCATGAGAAGTGAGCGGAGACATTGGGGCAGGAGAGAATATATACAGATATAATGTATAGAGCACAGAATATTAGTCTGAGGTCATGGTGAGATGTCGTCCATGTCACTAATAGAGTGATGTCTCATCTCGTCTACAGCTGGCGATACTGACGTGCTCAGTGCGGACATACAGGGAGATCACACACATCAATGACTTTCCATAATATCTATAGTAAATGCTCTGCGGGGATGTAACCGTCCACGGGGACAAGGCCTAATGATATGAGCGGTGATAAGATGTCAGCAGACATGGGCTGAATATAATACATGTACATGTCCTACCTCCTACATACTCCATGACCATACACAGGTGAGATCTAGTAGGGAAGGAGCAGAGCATGGAAGCCACAAAGGGACAGTCAGCGAATGTCAGGATATCCCTCTCCAGATAGGCCCCTTCCACATGTTTTGGAGTATCCAGGTCCCGCTTGGAAATTTTCTTCATAGCGAAGATCTTCTGTGAGTCTTTATGGTGAACTAAGTGGACGGACCTGGAGAGAAGAAGAAACCATGGTTTATAGTGAATCCTTATTAACAGTCCTTCTATAGAAGTCATTATATGATCTTCTGTTCTAATGTTTAATACCAGAAGTCCGACCATTACTGGAAATCCACATCTAGAAATACATGAAATAATACTACATAGACCATCTATGGGAGGGTCTGCACAATGCCACGTCTGCCAGACCCTCACCCAGGTCACATCATCTATGGGAAGTTTGCACAATGCCACGTCTGCCAGACCCTCACCCAGGTCACATTATTACCTGTGGGAAGTCTGCACAATGCCACGTCTGCCGGACACCCACTTAGGTCACATTATCACCTGTGGGAGGTCTGCACAATGCCAAGTCTGCCAGACCCTCACCCAGGTCACATTATCACCTGTGGGAGGTCTGCAAAATGCCACATCTTCCACACCCTCACCCAGGTCACATTGTCACCTATGGATGTCTGCACAATGCTACGCCTGCCATACCCTCACCTAGGTCACATTATCACCTATGGGAAGTCTGCACAATGCCACGTCTGCCGGACCCTCACCCAGGTCACATTATCACCTTTCACCTCAGATCATGTCCCTATGATAACACTGAATGGCAGAGCACAGAGGCTGAAGCATTGTCATAGGGAACCCTGAGAAATGTGGCTTATGCCAACTGAAATCTCACCCAAAAGATCCGCTGCTGATCAGCTTAGATGTTTCGTAGTCGCTCATACGCGGCTTTCTCGCCGGGATCAATGATTCCATCAAGTCCTAGAAAAGAAGAAGAAGAAGAAATGATATTAAGATCTAGAAGCTGCTGGAGAAAATCTCCAGATGCAGAAACGTCTCCTCCTATATTATGTCCCAGCTGATGTCACTGATCCGATAGGTGAGCAGAAACCTGCTGACGGATTCCCTATAATATAAACGCTATTATCTAATGCAATAGTGTCATCTCCTCTAATAATAGAGGCGCCCCCTGGTTATATGGGGGATAATACTGGACGGGTCATTCACACCCCGTGATCTGGTGATACACCGACATCTCCCTCTATAATACTTACACCGGCAGGTTCTTGGATCTCCGGGATCTCTAAGATTACACTGTCAGGATCCAACAGCTCAGTTGTTTCTAAAATAGTGATAAAATGATGAAGAAATAAAATGTATTAGAGGATATTAATCCTACAGACATAATACAGCAATATAATGGAGAAATGACTATTCTGTATGGAGGACGATGTGGGGCCCATTATTCTGTATGGAGGGCTATGTGGGGCCCCTTATTCTGTATGGAGGACTATGTGGGGCCCATTATTCTGTATGGAGGACTATGTGGTGCCCATTATTCTGTATGGAGGGCTATGTGGGGCCCCTTATTCTGTATGGAGGACTATGTGGGGCCCATTATTCTGTATGGAGGACTATGTGGGGCCATTATTCTGTATGGAGGACTATGTGGGGCCCATTATACTGTATGGAGGACTATGTGGGGCCCATTATTCTGTATGGAGGGCTATGTGGTGCCCATTATTCTGTATGGAGGGCTATGTGGGGCCCATTATACTGTATGGAAGACTATGTGGGGCCAATTATACTGTATAGAGGACTATGTGGGGCCCATTATTCTGAATGGAGGGCTATGTGGTGCCCATTATACTGTATGGAGGGCTATGTGGGGCCCATTATTCTGTATGGAGGACTATGTGGGGCCCATTATACTGTATGGAGGACTATGTGGGGCCCGTTATACTGTATAGAGGACTATGTGGGGCCCATTATTCTGAATGGAGGGCTATGTGGTGCCCATTATACTGTATGGAGGGCTATGTGGGGCCCATTATTCTGTATGGAGCACTATGTTGAGCCCATTATTCTGTATGGAGGGCTATGTGGTGCCCATAGTACTGTATGGAGGGCTATGTGGGGCCCATTATTCTGTATGAAGGACTATGTGGGGCCCATTATACTGTATTGAGGACTATGTGGGGCCCATTATAATGCATGGAGGACGGACTATGTGGTCCCATTATACTGTATGGAGGACTATGTGGGGCCCATTATACTGTATGGAAGACTATGTGGGGCCATTATACTGTATAGAAGACTATGTGGTCCCATTATACTGTATGGAGGACTATGTGGGGCCATTATACTGTATGGAGCACTATGTGGAGCCCATTATTCTGTATGGAGGACTATGTGGTGCCCATTATACTGTATAGAGGACTATGTGGGGCCCATTATTCTGTATGGAGGACTATGTGGTGCCCATTATTCCGTATGGAGGACTATGTGGGCCCATTATTCTTTATGGAGGACTATGTGGGGCCATTATTCTGTATGGAGGACTATGTGTTGCCCATTATACTGTATGGAGGACTATGTGGGGCCTATTATTCTATATGGAGGACTATGTGGGGCCCATAATACTTTATGGAGGACTATGTCGGCCCATAATATTGTATGGAGGACTATGTGGGGCCTATTATTCTCTATGAAGGACTATGTGGGGCCCTTTATACTGTATGGTGGACTATGTGCGGCCCATAATACTGTATGGAGGACTATGTGGAGCCCATTATTCTCTATGGAGGACTATGTGGGGCCCATTATTCTGTATGGAGCACTATGTGGGGCCCATTATACTGTATGGAGGACTATCTGGGGCCTATTATTCTCTATGGAGGACTATGTGGGGCCCTTTATACTCTACGGTGGACGATGTGGGGCCCATAATACTGTATGGAGGACTATGTGGGGCCCATTATTCTCTACGGAGGACTATGTGGGGCTCATTATTCTGTATGGAGGACTATGTGGGGCCCATTATTCTGTATGGAGGATTATGTGGGGTCAATTATCCTGTATGGAAGACTATGTGGGGCCATTATATTGTGTGGAGGACTGTGTGGGGCCATTATTCTGTATGCAGCACTATGTGGGGCCATTATTCCGTAAGGAGGACTGTGTGGGGCCATTATTCTTTATGGAGTACTATGTGGGGCCATTATTCTTTATGGAGTACTATGTGGGGCCATTATATTGTATGGAGGACTATGTGGGGCCATCATTCTGTATGGAGGACTATGTGAGGCCTATTATTCTGTACGGTGGAATATGTGGGGTCCATTATTCTGTATGGAGGACTATGTGGGGCCCATTATTCCGTATGGAGGACTATGTGGTGCCCATTATACTGTATGGAGTACTATGTGGTGCCCATTATACTGTGTGCCGGACTATGTGGGGCCCATTATTCTGCATGGAGGGCTATCTGGGGCACATTGTTCTGTATGGATGACTTTGTGGGACCCATTATTCTGTATGGAGGACTATCTGGGGCCCATTATTCTGCATGGAGGACTTTGTGGGGCCGATTATTCTGTTTGGAGGACTTTGTGGGGCCCATTATTCTGTATGGAGGACTATGTGGGGCATTATTCTGCATGGAGGACTATGTGGGGCCCATTATTCTGTATGGAGGACTATGTGGGGCCCATTATTCTGCATGGAGCACTATGTGGGGCCAATTATTCTGCATGGAGCACTATGTGGGGCCCATTATTCTGCATGGAGGGCTATCTGGGGCACATTATTCTGTATGGATGACTTTGTGGGACCCATTATTCTGTATGGAGGACTATCTGGGGCCCATTATTCTGTATGGAGGACTTTGTGGGGCCGATTATTCTGTTTGGAGGACTTTGTGGGGCCCATTATTCTGTATGGAGGACTATGTGGGGCATTATTCTGTATGGAGGACTATGTGGGGCCCATTATTCTGTATGGAGGACTATGTGGGGCCCATTATTCTGCATGGAGCACTATGTGGGGCCCATTATTCTGCATGGAGGACTATGTGGGACCCATTATTCATTATGGAGGACTTTGTGGTACCCAGTATACTGATTGGCTCGTGACTTTTTCCAAGTTTTTCATTTTGGCTCTCTTTATGTTTGATTAGAGAGTGGAAAGAGTAAATGTGAAATGATCCCCTGTTCTCTATAATATCCGGATTTTTCCTGTAGAAGGTTGTGTGATCGGCTCACCTGTAGTCAGATCGCTGCTCGGTCCCGGCTGACTCGTATTAGGGTCAGGGGTTTCTGGGGTCACATTTTGCTCATCTTCGGTGTCGCCTTCTGGTGTCTCCTGATTGATAGAATATATAGAATTAACACGATGAACCTTCCACTAAATCACCAAATCCACAAATCAGGAAGGACTGAACCTGCATTTACAGACGCACCAACTGTAACTATACAGATCAGACGCCATCATGAGGACTTTTCTCAGATAAAATGGATTAAGATGAGGTAACATTGCAAAAACATTAATATGGATAATAGAGGGAGACAGAGGCGGAAATACAGACTTCCCACCACTGAGCTGTGACTACATCAGCAGAATACAGACTGCCATCAGCAGAGACAGGCGGCCATATTACCTCCTGTGCTTGCCAGGAGCTGACAGGGAGGCTGATAAGATCTAACACCAGATCTTCTGATATCTGGCTGGTGATCTGGAGAAGATCAGAAAACAAGGACGTGTGATATTAAAGATGATGGATCCTTACCGGGCGTTCCGATGAGCGGGCCGGACCTTCCAGTACACACAGGATTTTTTCGGCCAGTTCTTTAACAAAAGACAAATCTCTATATTGAGATCTTTTTTCAGCCTAAAAAGAAGAAAAGAAACACAAATGAAAAATCTCGAGATGAGAAAGATCACAATGGAGGCGGCCATTGTATCTGACGTCTGCTCCTCTCTGCAGATACATTGACTACATATCTGGGGTCTTGTCCTGTTTTATATTGGAAGAAAGAAGAAGCTTCTATCCCACCGTTATTATCCATTATTGTGGAGAAGATTTGTGCGGAGCGTCCACCATTTACCTGCTGTGGAATGTCCTAATGTTCCATAGCGAGAAACTGCAAGTGCTCAGTCACTATGGAGCCAACAACGGCAGCCATGACCCTGTGTAGATTGTACACAGTGACTGTGAGCTCTGATGTCATAATGGCCGACCATCACTAGTGATGTCATCATGGAATCTTGTGATGGAATCTTATAGCGGCTGCTCTGCACAAATACATGCTGCCAAGCAATATTTAAAGTGTGTGGGGGCTCATGCTGTATATAGGGGGCTATGTGAGGGCTCAGCTATTTATAGCGGGCTATGTGAGGGCTCATGCTGTATATAGAGGGCTATGTGAGAGCTAGGCTGTATATAGAGGGCTATGTGAGAGCTAGGCTGTATATAGTGAGCTATGTGAGGGCTCATACTCTAAATAGGATTCTGTGTGTGAGCTCATACTGTACATTGGTGCTATGTATGGGCTCTTACTGTATAAAGGGTGCTGTGTGTGGGCTCTTACTGTATATAGGGTATGTGTGTGGGCTCTTACTGTATGTAGGGGGATGCCAGCACACTTAATTCTGCTCAATAATAAGTGATACAGTTAATAATATAAAATATAATTAATATGTTAATATTGAGCAGAATTAATTTCAGCCTATTGATTCGGCCTACACAACAGTCACATCTCTCATGTGGCCCCTCAGTAATATTACTTTCCCACCCCTGCTCTATTATGTATAGCGCTCTGTTATGTGTAGTGCACCCGAGCACCTGCATGTTAATCGCGTGACTTATCACATGATCTATCAAAGGCAATCTTGTGCCATGTCATGTGATACATCGGGTGCTGGGGGCCCACGGCTCCTAAACTGCCCAGGGCCCTGGCTACTCTTAATCAGCCCCTGCTTCTATCCCACCATTATTATCCATTATTGAGAAGTTTTATGCGGAGCGTCCGCCACTTACCTGCTGTAGTAATGTCCTGATGTTCTGAGGTAAATCCGTCAGATACTCTGAGGTGAGATGACCTCGGTGGTATTTGGTCAGGCAGTCCCTTACAAGCTCCACCACCAGCCGGTGAGTGAAGCTGAGGACGCCATCGGGTGGTTGAAGCACAATCTCAGGGCGATTGGTGGTAAGAATCTCCCATAGAGCTTCTACTTGAAGATTGTCCAAAAGTAATTCAGCCATAGAAGCTGCAAGTGCGATCAGTCACTATATATAATAGCGAGAAACTGCAAGTGCGCTCAGTCACTATGGGATAGCGAGAAACTGCAAGTGCGATCAGTCACTATAGAATAGCGAGAAACTGCAAGTGCGCTCAGTCACTATGAAGCCAACAAAGGCAGCCGCGACCCTGTGTACATTGTATATATAGTGACTGTGAGCTGTGATGTCATAATGCCCGACCATGACCTGTGATGTCATCATGGAATCTTGTGATGGAATCTTCAAGGAGTGGCTCTACACACATACTTGCTGCCTAGCAATATGCTTTTTTGGCCGTACTGTTTTATTTCCAAATACAACACAACCAGGATAAGGGAATGTTCACACGTTGCGTTTTTGCAGCATTTTTTTCCACACCAAAAACCAGGTTGTACTCAGGAAAAACACTGCATACAATCCACACTTATTTGCTGTGTTTTTGCAGTGTTTATACTTGTGTTGTTTTTTTTTCATTCATTTGAATGGGTGAAAAATGCTGCAAAACCCCTGAAAGAATTAACATCCTGCAAATTTAAAATAAAAAAAGGAAAAAAACGCAGCATGTGAATGAGACTTTAGAAATCTCATTCACTAAGCTGGTACTGTAAAACGCAATGTTTTAGCAGCAGAAAAATAACCCTGAAAAAAATGCCACTTGTGAACATTCCTCAAAGATATAATAGTCATATTATGGGAAATATTGTGTATATTTATTCCTCGCGTGTCTTTTTTTTACCAAATAACATTTACCTCATTGGTTGGAGAGTTTACTATTAACAACTGTGACAAATATTGAAGAATTAATGATAAGTGCCCCAAGTGATCAATCATTTACGTCATTAATGGTGATGGGCGAGCACTAAAATGCTCGGGTGCTCGATGCTCGGGTCGAGCACATTGGAATACTCGGGTGCTCGACCCGAGTAACGAGCCCATTGTAAGTCTATGGGAAACTCGAGCATTTTTCAGGCGGCTCCCCCCGGCGGTCTACAGAGGGCCTAAAAATTGCCCAAATCGATGGGAATAATGCTCAAATGACATGGTAACAGCATGGGGAAGACCCCTGGAAGCATCTATGACTCCCAGATCACTGCTGTCAACAACGTGGTCAGAGGTATTACGCCACTTTTACAGACTCACAATAAAACTTACAAAAACGAAACCAAAATGGATTTTCCTGGGAAATATGTTAAGGAACATCCTTTCCAGGGTAATGACTTGTATATAAGGCAAAATAAATAACCAAAAACAAAAATGCTCCTCCACACCTTGGGCTATGTTCACTCGTAGCGTTTTTGATGCGTTTTTACACTTTTGCATTGCTTTTAACCAACACAAATGCATTCACCTGGGAATGTCATTTTAACATTTTACAACATTATCTGGCCATGTGGTGTGTGACACATCATCAGACACATGCATACAGTGCTGAAAAGACGTGGGAACAGCATGGGGAAGACCTCTGGAAGCATCTCTGACTCCCAGGTCACTGCCTAAAAGTGTGCCCATCATAAGAGATGCTTGGCGCATGCGAAGATGCCTCCCGCCATGCACCTGTCGTTGCAGACTTGCAACAATCACCGTCCACGTCCTTGTCCCACTGCAGCGTTCACTTGTCCCTTCTCCATTCCTTGGAATGCAAGCGCAAGTATGCAGGTAGCCACCCACCTACCCACCCACAGGCTGCAATACTATACTGCCAAATTTTTGACAGCTGCTTGCACTTGAAATGTAGCCTTTTAGGCTCGTGGAGGCGGAAGTTTTTCATAACCTCATGCCGGCAGCGGCTGGGTGTCCATACTCGGTCCCCAGCCGCCAATATATTTCCCAGTATCGCCTCTGCCTTCCACAAGCACGGGTCCCACAACATTACCCGTGCCCCCCCAGTGCACTTACTGGGAACGACCGCCTAACCAAACACATGTGGACAGGTGAATGTGGCCAGGGTTCGGTACGGAGCCAGTCCGCAACTTTTTTTTGCTGACAGTTGTATTTAGCTCGGTGAAAGGACTGGCATAGAGGGAAACCGTATCTACCCTGGGTGTCATTTCTCCCAGGAAGTCCTGTAATTGAGCTTGTTGCAGAAGCAATGGCAGTCCGTCCAACATCAACTCGCACTTGTCGGTGGTGCTTTGACACACACACATCTTTCTTTGCGCATTTAATTTCTTGAATACAGAGTTGGACAATGGCCTGATCTGTAATGCATTTTGAGAAATAACGTGCATAAGCATGGCCGATCAACATTAAAAAAGCAGCCACAGAGTGTCCGGAAACCTTCCCCCACACTTTTATTAGCCAGGGCTGCTTTTCGGCAGGGTTGGACGGGACCACCAGAGAGGGAAACCGTATCTACCCCGGCTGTCAGTTCTCCGTCACCAGGTTCCGCCCATTGTCACACACGACCATGCCTGGCTGTATGTTCAGCGGTGAGAGCCACAGATCAGGCTGCTGTGTTACAGCTTTCAACAACTCTGCAGCGCTGGGCGGTTTGTCACCTAAGCATTAAGCATGTTATCTTCAGCACAGCCTGTTGCCGCTTGGCCAAGGCAGTGCTGCAGTTCTGTCAGCTTGTGACTGATGTGGTCATTTCGGAGATGGAGGAGGAGGTGCATGAGCTGAACAATGTGATTACATTGAGGTTAAATTGCTTTTTATACTAAAGAAATATCCTATTGTTTTGTTTACGTTATTTTTTAAGACAAATGCGTTCACCGGGAAATGTCATTTTAACATTTTACAACCTTATCTGGCAATGTGGTGTGTGACACATCAACAGACACATCCTGTTTTATTTATGATGGAGGGACTCTGAAAGTCATAAAGCCTATTTTTATAGGGACATCAGATGGCCCTTACTATTCTTAAAAGGCCAGCAGTCTGCCCTAGCTATTGTTAGAGAGCCATCAGCCGGCTATGCTTTGTTGTTCCCATTATTAACAAGTGGGTCTCCTATACTGTTATTGCGTATCCAGGGCTGCTTTTCGGCAGGGTTGGACGGGCCCACCAGAGAACCGGAGACTCCTCCGGCGGGCCCTGGCTTCTCCTTCAGGAGAGTTCATAGTGCCGAGGTGAGGCCATGATGATGATAGAGGCCACCATCTGCTTAGTTTTCTGTTACTTGGAATGTAAGTGCAAGTATGCAGCCAGCCACCCACCCACCCACAGGTCGCAACACTAAACTGCCAGATTTGTGGGCAGCTGCTTGCACTTGAAATATGGGTTTTTAAGCTCATGGAGGCGGAAGCTGTCCACAATCTTATGGCGGTGGCGACTGGGTATCCATACTCGGTCCCCAGCCGCCATTATTTTTCCCAGTATCGTCTCCGCCTTCCACAAGCATGGGTCCCACAACATTACCCATGCCCTCCCCAGTGGAAGGACCGCCTAACCACAAACACGTGGACAGGTGAATGTGGCCAGGGACGGTATGGAGCCAGTCCACAACTTTTTTTGCTGAGAGTTGTATTTAGCTCAGTGAAAAGACTGGCATAGAGGGAAACCGTATCTACCCTGCGTGTCATTTCTCCCAGGAAGTCCTCTAAAGCTGCTTGCACTTGAAATGTGGCCTGAATATTACTGCTGGTACTTTTCTGTGGGAATTTGCTTTCCTCCTACCAGCCTGGAATATTTCCAGTAAACTATGGTACGACGCCATGGTATTAGCACTGCCCCAGTACCAGTAGCGAAGCCTTCCCCAATTTCCTTCTCAGGAATTTTATTTGGTAGACTGAGTGGCTGCCCAAATACATTTTCTCACAAAGGAGCTGAAGATAGCGTGGCAGTAGGTGCAAGTTTCTCCAGCCTGTTAGATATTAGAGGGTGAATGGCAGCATTGGATCAGTGGTTAGCACTGAAGACTTGTAGCGCTGGGATCCTGGGTTCAAATCCCAGCAAGGTCAACATCTGCAAGGACTTTGTATGTTCTCCCCGTGTTTGCGTGTGTTTCCTCCTCAGTAAAAAAGCAGCCATAGAGTGTCCGGGAACCTTCCCACACACTTTTCTTAGGACTGCTTTTCGGCAGGGTTGGACGGTCCCAGCAGAGAATCCTCTGGTGTGCCTTGGCTTCTACCTCAGGAGAGTTCATGATAGCGCTAACTTTGCAGCTGCTATGGGGCTCTTGAGCAGGTGAGAAAGGTCAGAATCAAATCCTCTGGTGGGCGCAATGTTTTTCAATCTGAAACAGCTTATCAGTGGGAGTTGTATTTCACCACAGCCATATTCTTTAGCTCGGTGAAAGGACTGGCATAGAGGGAAACCGTATCTACCCCGGCTGTCAGTTCTCCGTCACCAGATTCCACCCATTGTCACACACGACCATGCCTGGCTGTATGTTCAGCGGTGAGAGCCACAGATCAGGCTGCTGTGTTACAGCTTTCAACAACTCTGCAGAGCTGGGCGGTTTGTCACCTAAGCGTTAAGCATGTTATCTTCAGCACAGCCTGTTGCCGTTTGGCCAAGGCAGTGCTGCAGTACTGTCAGCTTGTGACTGATGTGGTCATTTCGGAGATGGAGGAGGAGGTGCAGGAGCTGAACAATGTGATTACATTGAGGTTAAATTGGTGACGCTGCTTTTTATACTAAAGAAATATCCTATTGTTTTGTTTACGTTATTTTTTAAGACAAATGCATTCACTGGGAAATGTCATTTTAACATTTTACAACCTTATCTGGCAATGTGGTGTGTGACACATCATCAGACACATCCTGTTTTATTTATGATGGAGGGACTCTGAAAGTCATAAAGCCTATTTTTATAGGGACATCAGATGGCCCTCACTATTCTTAAAAGGTCAGCAGTCTGCCCTAGCTATTGTTAGACAGCCATCAGCCGGTTATGCTTTGTTGTTCCCATTATTAACAAGTGGGTCTCCTATACTGTTTTTGCGTATCCAGTGACTGCAAGGGCTGCCAAAAATTTGGACACAACCCAATACCCCTTTGAAGAGACATAGAGGAGGGTCTCAGTAAAAAAAATGTTCCCATTATAAAGGTGCAAGTCTCCTATAGTGGTAATGCCAATGCTGTGACTGCAAGGGCTGACCAATTTTAGGAAAAAGCCCACTAAGAATTTAAAGACACACAGAGCAGGGCCACAGTAACAAGGTACGACATGTTCCCATTAGAAAGGAGAGGGTCTGCTATACAGTTATAGGGTATGCAGTGAGTCCAACGGCTGAAAAATTTTAAGAAATACCCTACAAAGAATTTAAAGACACACAGAGCAGGGCCACAGTAACAAGGTACGAAATGTTCCCATTAGAAAGGAGAGGGTCTGCTATAAAGTTGTAGGGTATGCAGTGAGTCCAACGGCTGACCAATTTTAGGAAAAACCCCACTAAGAATTTAAAGACACACAGAGCAGGGCCACAGTAACAAGGTACGACATGATCCCATTAGAAAGGAGAGGGTTTGCTATACAGTTATAGGGTATGCAGTGAGTCCAACGGCTGACCAGTTTTAGGAAAAACCCCACTAAAAATTTAAAGACACACGGAGCAGGGCCACAGTAACAAGGTACGACATGTTCCCATTAGAAAGGAGAGGGTCTGCTATACAGTTATAAGGTATGCAGTGAGTCCAACGGCTGACCAATTTTAGGAAAAACCCCACTAAGAATTTAAAGACACACAGAGCAGGGCCACAGTAATGACAATTTCCCATTAGAAAGGAGAGAGTCTCCCATAGTGTTGGCCTATGCAGTGAATGCAAGAGCTGCCAAAAATTTGGAGGCACTTCAATGCCCCTTGGAAGAGACGTGGAGGAGGGCCTCTTAAAAAATGTTCCCATTAGAAAGCAGCGGGCCTCCTATACTTGTAATGCCCATGCACTAAGTGTATGGGCTGACAAACATTTACCCCTGGGGGGTATACATGAACATACTGTATAAAAAAAAATTTTTACGGGCATCATAAACACCCTTTAAAAAAATTATGTGGGTGTTGCATCACGGACCACGGTCACCCTGGTGATATGGTGGTGGAGGATGAAGAGAAGGAGGAGGACAAGAGCAAATAGCCAAAATCAGTAAGTGTATACCCATGTGTGGGTGTAAAAAGGTGCATGGGAATACATCTCCCAAGAAAAGACACTGGATTGGAGTTTATGTTACGCTGCTATCATTTGGTGGTCATGAGAAGTCTGGCCCAATCCACCCCTTGTTCATTTTTATAAGAGTCAGCCTGTCAGCATTTTCAGTTGACAGGCAGATGCGCTTATCAGTTATAATTCCACCAGCGGCACTAAAAACCCGCTCTGATAAAACGCTGGCGACAGGGCAGGCCAGGCCAGGACCTCCAAGTCATAGAGAGCCAGTTCATTCCACGTATCCAGCTTGGATACCCAATAATTATAAGGCACAGAGGAATCACGGAGGACGTTGGTACGGTCGGCAAGGTACTCCCTCAGCATCTTCCCAAACTTTGCACTCCTTGTGATAGTACCCCGCGCTTCAGGGCCTGTGCGATGGGAGGGTCTGAGAAAACTCTCCCAGAACTTTGACAGTGTTCCGCTGCCTCTGCTGGATTGAAGTTGTGTCTCTCTCGCCTGTACTCCTTGGTTGTCCAACAAAGTGTGCCCTCTGCCCCCAGCGTTTTCAGATGGGAATTTTCTTAATAGTTCCGCAACAAGGGCCTTCTGGTACTGCCCCATTTTTGTACACCTGTCTGCCTCAGGAATAACAGATATAAAGTTCTCCTTGTAGCGTGGGTCTAGAAGTGTCACCAACCAGTAATGACTGTCACCCAAAATTTTGAGAACGCGAGGGTCATGGGAAAGGCAGCGTAACATAAACTCAGCCATGCGTGCCAGACTACTAACAGGCAAGACTTCAGTGTCCTCACCAAGAGGATGACTGACCATGCTCTCCTCCTCCTCCTCTCTGTCCTCTGGCCATCCACGCTGAACAGACGGTATGACAGCTGTGCAGGTAGTACCATCTATAGTGCATGAAACTAGCTCCTGTCCTTCCTACTCCTCTTCCTCATTGTCACCCAATCTACGTTGGGATGAGATGAGGCTGGGCTGTGTGTAATCACCCTGTATGGTTCCTTGCTCCATCTCATCATGCTCTGCCTGCAATGCATCCTCTTTGATTGTGAGCAGAGAGCGTTTCAGAAGACAGAGAAGTGGGATGGTGACGCTAATTGTGATGTCATCGCCGCTCACCATCTTGGTGGAGTCCTCAAAGTTTTGGAGGATGGTACATATGTCTGACATCCATGTCCACTCCTGAGGTCTTATGTGTGGAGTCTGAACTGAATACCGACGGCCTTGTTGATGCTGGTAGTCAACAACTGCCCTCTTCTGCTCACAATTCCTTCCCAACATCTGCAGTGTAGAGTTCCAACGCGTGGGGACATCACACAGCAGTCTGTGAGCCGGTAGCTGCAAACGCTGCTGAAGCACTGCAAGGGCGGCGGAAGCTGTAGCTGACTTTCTAAAATGGGCACACTGGTGGCGTACTTTAACAAGCAGATCTGGCAGCTCCGGGTAGGATTTGAGAAACCGCTGAACCACGAGGTTAAGCACATGGGCCAGGCATGGTACGTGTGTGAGCTCGCCTCGCCTCAGAGCCGCCACCAGGTTCCGGCCATTGTCACACATGACCATGCCTGGCTGAAGATTCAGCGGTGTGAGCCACAGATCTGCCTGCTCTTTCAGAGCTGTCCACAACTCTTCAGCATTGTGGGTCTTTTCACCCAAGCATATTAGCTTCAGCACAGCCTGTTGCAGCTTGGCCGAGGCAGTGCTGCAGTGCTTCCAGCTTGTGACTGATGTGGTCATTTCGGAGATGGAGGCTGAAGAGGAGGAGGAGGCTAAGGAGGATGAGGTGCAGAAGCTGTAGACCGTGGGGGCAACGCTGATTGACCTAGGGCCCGCAATCCTTGGCGTCGGTAGGAAGTGTTCCGTCCCAAGGTCCGACTGGGTCCTGGCTTCCACTATGTTAACCCAGTGTGCCACCAGCGAGATGTACCGTCCCTGCCCACAAGCACTTGTGGATGATATGCATCTCCTGCTTTAACAGACACAAGAGAGGACAAATCTTGCCAAGTAGCTGAGTATGTCTTCTGAATAGCCAAAACTGCACGGTAGAAAGGCATGGGTTGTTTCTCTGGGTCTGGCAATTGGTTGCAGAGTGTCATGTCTTGAGTCGGTGTGAATTTTACATACATGATAGGTTCTGGTTTGCCAAGAGCAGGTGGTGGTATGATAGGCTTAAGGGTTAAATTAGATGGTGGTCTAGGTAGGCTTGGCAGCAACTTTTCTTCATCCACATCATTTTTAATTGGTACTGGTGTGATGGGAGTCACATGTGTTTGACAAGCATCTTTCATTGCCCTTGCAGTGTCAGTCTGTTTACTGACTAGACATATCTCGGTTAGATGGCAAGAAGGCTTAGAGGCCTCTTCTATCACTGTCTGTACTAGCTCCCTTGCACATGCTCTGACTGGGTATCCAAAGATACCGGAGCTAATTAAAGGAAGTGCTATAGTCTTAATGCCAGCAGTCTTGTTTGCAATGTCTAATGCTGCGTGTACAGTCTGGCACAAGAGCCGTGCACTATTATCTGGATAGGAAGGGTCATAGATGGGCCCCACTGCATGAATAATAGTGTTACAGGGTAAATCGCCTGATTCGGTAACTGTGACCATTGCTGGCTGGAAAGGACCATGTCGTCATACAATATTATCACTTTCCTTTTGAATACTGTCTCCCCCTGCCATGACAATATCTCTAGCCAGGCCACCCCTGTGCTGCAGGTGGCTATTGGTAGCATTCACTATAGCATCCACCCGCTGAGTGACCATGTTCCCTACACCCACAGAGATTAGTACCCCAGCCCCTGTCTGACACTGGGCAATCATTTTCTCAAAAATAGGATCCCAGTCCTCTGGGGGGCCCGACACAAAGCTGCCATTATCCACATGTTGATATGATGGGGCAACAGATGGAGCCCCTTCACCTGAATGAGGGACAGGTGATGTAAGAGCTGGGAACATTGGTGTCGGAGGTGGGGAAGATGCTGAGGTAGATTGCTGAGGTGGGGTGTAATATTGTCCTTGCATAGTCACAACCGGATATATAGAAACTGGTGGAGAAACTAATTGGGCATTAGGCTTTGGAATATCTGTCGTCTCATTGTTATCAGGCCTTCCGGGTGGAGTAAGATGGCCGCCACAGAAAGTACCTGTGGGTGGGACTTCCTTTGAGTCATGCATTCCAAAGGTGGGAGGGCACCTGGGTGGTGTGTCTGTCCAAGAGCAGTCAAGAGAAGGCGCTGTGGCTACAAAGTCAGTGGGGAGGGGGGATGGTCTATGAACTCCACAATGTAAACCATTGTCCCCAGAGTCTAAAGTTTGCACATCACTCCTAGAACATGTCCACCCCCTGAGGCCATTATAAGGTGGTGGCTCAACAGTTTTCAAAGCAACATTAAAAACATGGTTCTTAACATACATGTAATATACATCATCATTATCATCTGTTCTCTCTTCCTCTTCCCATCCCTCTTTTGCTATGTCATTTGCCATAGCCACAGATAATAAACCTGTTTCCTCTAGTTTACCCTTTTTTTTTTTTTTTTTTCTTTAAAGCTATTTTCCACAGCCCCCGCTGAAGTCTTCCCCTCCTATTCATTCCTACAATGTCCATTAACTGTTTAACCCTAGCAACATACTTAACCCCTTCCCTGTCAGCTACCAGTGTTTGAGCCGTATAGCTGTTATTCGACACCAACTTTCTTTGTGAACAGTCTCAAGAATTTATGCATGGCTGACGAACGTTGACACAATACAAACAGAAAGACGGACCAGACAAAGTGAATTCTTGTGTCAGTATGACTCAATGAAACAGAATAATCTCCTTATTAATAACCGCAGATACTAGCTGGCCAGCCTAGCTTCTGTTTCCTACCCTCGTGCGTTCTATCTTCCAAGAACAGGATTCTTTTTTAGGGAGCGATACAGAACTGCAAAACTTTCTTTTTTTTTTTTAAACCTTCCTCACATCATCCCCCCTACGTTCTCTCAAGAACAGGAGGTATATGGAAATGCAATGTGGGATTCCATCCAGGAGAATACTCCGTTCACAAGTCACACACGACAGCTCATCCACTAAATCAGTCTCAAACACAAACAAATTAGAATAAGCAAAGGTTACAGTGGATTGGAATGTGAGTGGGTTTCGATAACACCAGCAGGGTCACCCCTATCCCCACTTAAGGATTACCACAACAGACCGACTCGTGCCCTCTGCTAATCTATGAACGACTGGAAACACAAGCAAGTCTGTAATTACAGTGTAATTAACTAGAGTTACCGTGTAAGGGGGGTGATCAGGCCCATCCAGTCATCCACGATCCACAGCTGGACACCTTCATTCGGTCTGCCCTGGTGTGGTGCCCGTGTGGTGCCCCATGTTGGGCGTCAATTGTGGAAGTGAGGTTCAAAGGACCCCAACCCTTTGCTTATCCCTTGCCAAATTAAATTATTCAAGTGTATACGTGAAGCTTTGATATCGGACAGAGTCAGATACTGAACTTCTCTTGAAGAGAAATGGCGCAGGAAAGATGTGTTTATTATTCCAGCATAACATATATATGTTCAGTATGGAGGAAAGTCCCAATAGGGTGTTGCCCTGAGGCAATTGAGCAATCACAGTGGTCTCTGGCCCATGGTATAGATAAGTCTCATTATCTTGTCCTATGGGGTTAAATGTTTCCTCCCCAGATATTCTCCTCATTCCTCAGGATATTCTCTTGGGAGGTGTCATGTTGAATCCTTTGTCTCGTCTCCTTCTTGTAAACAATTTGAAAGTCCACCTCTATAACCAGCTCCAGCTAATCCTTTCAGGATATTTATATAGTGACACACGAGTACAGATATCTGATATATATATATCAAGGTTTTCATAATATATATTAAAGTGAGGGTATATATGACTAAATGATATCCAATATAACAGATATATGCAAAACAAGATTCATAACATATAACAGAATATAAGTATAGATATTTAGTATACATCAGAGTTTCATATAATGTTTTTTAGTAGATTTTAGAATCTTATCTTTAACACACTTATCCACGTCTCCGTGGTTAGGTGGACTTTACCGGTAACTGCATTGTTGAGAGCACGGCTAATGTTTTGGGACACGTGCTTGTGTAATGCGGGGACGGCACACCGGGAGAAATAGTGGTGGCTGGGGACCGAGTACCGAGGGTCGGCCGCCGCCATCAGGATGCGGAATGCTTCCGCCTCCACGAGCCTAAAAGGCAACATTTCGAGCACAAGCATTCGTGAAATGTGAGAATTTAGCAGTGTGGCCTGTGGGGCGTTGGCTGCATTTTCGCGCTTGCATTCCAAGGACTGGGGTATGGACAACTGAACGCTGCGCTGGGACAAGGACATGGACTTGCTTCCTGATACTGCTACTTGAGAGTGTGCAACGACAGGTGCAGGGCAGGAGGCATCTTCACATGCACTATGGACAGGGGATTGGCTTGCATGCACAACAGCGGAAGAAGCAATGGTGCCACCCGCAGACACTGTTCCTGGACCCTGGGGTTCGGCCCACAAAGTCGGGTGCTTTGCTGCCATGTGCCTGATCATGCTGGTGGCGGTCAGGCTGGTCGTTTTGCCACAACTGCTGATGCTGGCCTGGCAGGTGGTGCAAATGGCCTTTTTGGGGTTATCGGCAGAGTTTTTAAAAAACAACCAGACTCGGGAAGACCTAACAGTTGTACTGGCAACTTCCTTCGTGTTGGTGTTACGGGGAACGGTTGCCTGCCTTCTGTCTGCGGCCACCACACTGCTTCTTCCTGCCTGTTGGGGTGCTCTGCCTCCCTCCCCCTGTGTGCTGCTGTGCTCTCTCTGAATGTCCTCCTGCCAGGTTGGGTCAGTTACTATATCATCCACCACCTCGTCTTCCACTTCCGCACCCTGGTCCTCCTCCTGACTTTCTGGCAATTGTGTCTCATCATCGTCCATCTCTTGTGACACTTTCCCACCGTCGCCTTGGTGTGACTGTGGCTGCTCAAATACTGTATTTGGGCATCGCTACACGCGATCTCCTCTTGCCCCGCTTCAAATGGACAGGGCGAGAGGCCCGAATCTATAAATGGAAAAGTGAACAGCTCTTCAGAGTGTCCAAGTGTGGGATCAGTTGTCTCTGGGTACTCAGCATGGTGGGAGGAAGGAGGATCAGGGTGAGGAATATGCTGTCCAGACTCACGGCTACTGAGACTTGACCGTGTGGAAGACAGGGTGGTGGTGGTGGTGGCTAAGTGACTGGAAGCATTATCCGCTATCCAACCAACAACCTTTTGACACTGCTCTGGGTTCAATAGTGGTGTGCTGCGGTCCCCTAGTAATTGGGACAGGAAGGTCAGGCGAGAAGATGTGGGTGTTTGTTGTGGCACAATTTTGGCTTGCCCACGGCCTTGTCCTCGGCCTCTGCATGCACCATTACCATCACGTCCAGTTCCCCGTCCCTTGCCACGTGCCTTGCCCATTTTAAATGGAGGACAGTATCTTCCATGCTCACTACAAATGACTGAGTTTGGACTGAACTTATATGTGATCCGTGTGATGGAGAAAACAAAGTTTTAAATACCTGGCCTGTAGGTAAGTAGTTTGAACAGCAAACTGCTGTGAATTGCTTCACTGACACACTAAAGGAAATTTTTAATGGAGGCCAGAAATGGCAGTATTTTCTGACAACGTATATGTGATCCGTTTGACGGAGAAAACACAGTTTTTAATAGCCGAATTTCTAGAGCTCTAATATGGAAAGGACCTGGCTGTATTCTGCCGTGCCAACAAGCAAAAAAAAACCCGTGTTCTCTGGATTGCTTTTTAAGCAAATAATGAGGATTAAGATCCAAAGAAAAGTATTCCTGGCCCCTGAGACCTGGGCCTTTGTATAGAAATATCTAACAGCATCAGAAGGCAGAAATGGAATGGAGACTCTTGTGCTATATGTACTGCAGTCTGCTATATACACCGTCTGCCTATACACCCTGCCTGCCTGATATCTCTGCAGATGAATTAGTCCTCAGAAGGACTGTTTGTTAAGACGGATATGTGTAATGTACGGTTTTTCTCCCTACACTACCTAATACACAATCAAATCTCTCCCTATCGCAGCAGCAGCTCTCCCTACACTGCCTGATTCCGAAGGTACTGTGACGAACATGGTGGCGCCAGGTCTGATATAGACCTGATGACACTGTGCGACCAGCCAATCACTGTAATGCCCACAACCAACATGGCTACTGCATTACAGTGCATGGCAGGCAATCCCTGCATGTTCATTGGCTCTCTAAAGAGCGCCAAACATGCAGGGAGGGGACCCGAGTTCCCCCCCGAGCAACCCGAAAATACTCGGCGAGCACTGAGCATCTCGAGCAGTGAGATGCTCGGGCGAGCACCGAGCAGTAGCGAGCATGCTCGCTCATCACTATTTACTACCTTATTTGGCCATGTGGTGTGTGACACATCATCAGACACATGCATACATTGCTGAAAAGACATGGGAACAGCATGGGGAAGACCCCTGGAAGCATCTCTGACTTCCAGGTCACTGCCTAACACTGTGGTCATCAGACTTGATCCTATATTACTGCGGTAATAATACAGACATTTTTGTCAACGTGACAAATATTAAACTCCATTTAAAATGGGCAAGATGTGTGGCAAGGGACGGGGAAGTGGATGATATGGTGATTGTGCACGCAGAGGCCGAGGCCGTGGGCAAGATGAAACTGTGCCTGCTGAGGGAGCACAACAAACACCCTCATCATGTCGAACTACCTTCCTGTCCCAATTTCTAGGGGGCCGCGGAACACCACTATTGAAGCCAGAGCTGTGAGAAAAGGTTTTTGGTTGGATAGCAGATAATGCTTCCAGTCACTTTGCCACCACCACCCTGTCTTCCACATTTTTGTTCAAGATTATTGTAATTGTTTTTGCAATGTATACCCCTTTTTCACATCTAAAGCGCCATGGAATAAATGGCGAAAAAGTAACAATAATAATGTGGTCCAGTCTCATTAGCCGTGAGTCTGGACCACATTATTATTGTTACTTTTTCGCCATTTATTCCATGGCGCTTTAGATGTGAAAAAGGGGTATACATTGCAAAAACAATTACAATAATCTTGAACAAAAATGTGACAGTGACTGGTACAGGAGAGGAGAGGACCCTGCCAGCGAGGGCTCATAGTTTACAAGGGATGGATGAGGATACAGTAGGTGAGGACAAAGCTGATCGTGCAACGGTGTGGTGGAGCGAGGGTTCCTGCAGGTTGTACGCTTGTCGGAAGAGGTGGGTGTTCAGCTTCCTTTTAAAAGTTTCAACAGTAGGTGAGAGTCAGAAATGGTGGGGTAGAGAGTTCCAGAGTTGGGGGGATGCACGGGAGAAATCTTGTATGCTATTGTGGGAAGAGGAGATAAGAGGGTAGAGAAGGTGATCTTGTGAGGATCGGAGGTTGCGTGCAGGTAAGTACTGGGAGACTAGGTCACAGATGTATGGAGGAGACAGGTTGTGAATGGCTTTGCATGCCAAGGTTAAGGTTTTGAACTGGAGACAGTGAAGGGATTGACAGAGAGGAGAGGCCAGGGAATAGCGGGGGGATAGGTGGATTAGTCTGGCAACAGAGTTTAGGATATATTGGAGAAATGCGAGAGTGTGCACTAGTGTTTTTGTAGATTCGTGGTTGAGGAATGTGCGGATCCAGGAGATTTTTTTACTTAAGTCGGCATCTTCCTCACCCTCTTTCCTCCCACCATTCCGAGTGCCCTGAGACAACTGATCCCATACTTGGACTCTCCGAAGAGCTGTTTTGTTCATATTTCCATTTATAGATTCTGGCCTCTCGCTCGGTCCGCACGGAAGTGGAAAGAGCTTGGATATGTGGTTTGAAGGAGAGATTAGAGTCCAGGGTTACCCCAAGAGCTGTTCACTTTTCCATTGATAGATTCGGGCCCCTCGGACGGCCAGTTTCAAGCAGGGCAACAGAAGATCGCATGTAGCGATTTGAGCAGCATTGGTCACCCGAAGGTGACTGTGGGAAACTGCAATTACTGTTGAAAAGATGGTTGATGATGAGACACAATGGACAGAAAGTCAGGAGGAGGACCAGGGTGCGGAAGTGGAAGACGAAGCGGTGGACAATGAAGTCACTGATCCGACCTGGCAAGGGGACATGCAGAGCGAGGACAGCAGCATACAGGGGGAGGGAGGCGTAGCACCATAATAGGCAGGAACACGCAGTGTGGTGGCCACAGACACAAGGCGAGCAACTGCTCCGCGGAACACCAACATGACGGAAGTTGCCAGTTCAACTGTTAGGTCTTTCCAAGTCTGGTTCTTTTTTAAAGACTGTTTAGATAACCCCAAAAAGGCCATTTGCAACATCTGCCAGGCCACCATCAGCAAGAGCACCAAAACTACCAGCCTGACCACCACCAGCATGCTCAGGCGCATGACAGCAAAGGACCTGACTAGCTGGGCCGAATGCCAAGGTCCAGAAACAGTGTCTGTGGGTGACACCACTGCCTCTTCCGCTGTTGTGCGTGCACTCCAATCCTTTTCCATGGTGCATGTGAAGATGCCTCCCACCCTGTACCTGTCATTGCAGACTTGCAACCATCACCGTCCACGTCTTGTCCCTTTGCAGCGTTCAGTTGTCCCTACCCCAGTCCCTGGAATGCAAGCGCAAGTATATAGCCAGTCGCTCACCCACCCACCCACAGGCTGCAATACTATACTGCCAAATTTTTGACAGCTGCTTATGACTCGCCCCCTGAGCCGTGGGGCACTCGGATCCGGGCAATTAGGGAAACGGTGGGAGTAGTAGTGGCAACCCGGTTCCGTGGCTCAGGGTGGTCAGGCCAGTGGTAGTCCGTTATGTGCTGATGTTTATGTCCGACTACGCCACCCGTGGATTGCGGTTATTAGGAACCGCCGCTGCATGCAGACCGCTGGGGCTGATGAGGTGTGCAGCTAGGGTAGTGTGACTCCCCACGGGAAGAGTGCGGCCCCAGGGCAGTATAGTGGATGGTGGGAGTGATGGTAGTGAGAGTCCCAGTGCTGATAGTGCTGGAGGAGCAAGGAGCACACAGACAACAGGTTGCAGTCCAGGGTCTTTACTAAAACAGGTAAACTGACCCACAAACAGTCCCAGCTAGGAGGGGACCTGGATGTCTGAGAGCAACGGGGAAATTGGCCCTGGTCAGGGTGAGGGTGTAGGCCTACCGTGCTTTCTGCGCTCCTTCTGGCTATCTCCTCGTTATAGGGTAACTGCCCACGTTTCCGAGCTTTCCGTGTATTCTCGCCTGTATGGCCTGCGACGTGGGTTCCTTTCTGCTCCCAGCCTTGTACGGCTTTACTGGTCCCTTCGGTTGTGGCAGGGCCTCCAGGCTTCTTAGGCCAAGGAATATACAGTCCCCTGCGGACTGGTTATCTGCTGGAGGATGTAGAATCCTCCCAGCCTCAGACACCAAAGTTTGGTAAATTAAGTCCTTTATCTGCCATGACAGGCTCTCTTCGCCTCTTGTCTCTGGCTTGTGGCTCTCGTCCTGCCACACTTCCTCTTAGGTGCAATACAACTGTCTGTCCCTGCTCTGCTCTGGGACACGTCTCATTGCTGAGACAGGCCATCAAGTTCTCCCTAACCCTGCCCCCAGCACCAGCTTTTATAGGGGCAGCCTGCTCCCCCTACTGGCCTGAGACAGGAGGCATTGCATGCTAATGTTCCCCTGACTAGAGAACCTCCCCCTTGCTCTCAGACACAGCTTTATTTACACTTGTGGCATCCAGGCCAGGGTGGCACACTTGCACTTGAAATATGGCCTTTTAGGCTCGTGGAGGTGGAAGCTTTCCAGCCGGGTATCCATACACGTCCCCAGCCACCATTATTTCTCCTGGTGTTGTCCCCGCCTTCCACCAGCATGGGTCCCAGAACTTTACCCGTGCCCTCCTCAGCGCACTTAGTGTGAAGGACCGCCTAACCACAAACACATGGACAAGTGAATGTGGCCAGGGATGGTACATCTCACTGACACATTTCACTGGGTTAATATTCTGGAAGCCGGGACCCAGTGGGACCTTGGGACGGAATGCGTACTCCCGACGCAGAGGATTGCAAGCCCTGGGTCAACCAGGGTTGCCCCCACATTCTACAGCTCCTGCACCACCTCCTCCTCTTCAGCCTCCATCTCCATCACTTGATTCATTTTTTTCAGGAGATATTCCAGATTATGTACTAAAACTTTGTGGGTGCCAATAACAATAAGCAGGACTGTATGCTTAGTTGACAAACCACACACCATTGCAGAGTTGTTGAAAGCTGTGTCAGAGAACCTGGTGGCGGCTCTGAAGCTAGGCAAGCTCACACGCGAGCCATTCCTGGCCCATGTGCTCAACTTAGTGGTTCAGCTGTTTCTCAAAACCTACCCAGGTCTGCCACAGCGACTTGTGAAAGTACGCTGCATGTGTGCCCATTTCAGAAAGTCAGCTACAGCTTTCACCGCTCTGGCAGGGCTTCAGCAGCTTTCAGATCACCGACTAGTGTGCGATGTGACCACGGATTGGAAATCAAAGTTGCAGATGTTTGGAATGATTTTGAGCAGCAGAGAGCAGTTGAGTACCAGCTTCAATACGCCCGTCGGCATTCAGGTCAGCCTCCGCACATAAGAGCTGATGAGTGGGCATGAATGTCTGACATCTGTGCCGTCCTCCAAAACTTTGAGGACTCCACCAAGATGGTGAGCGGCGATGGCGCCATAATTAGCATCATCATCCCGCTTCTCTGTGTACTGGAACAATCGCTGCTCACAATTAAAGAGGAGGCATTGCAGGTGGAGCAAGGAGCTATACAGGGTTATGCTACTCAGCCCAGCCTCATCTCATCCCGACGCGGATTGGGTAATAATGAGGAGGAGGAAGAGAACATGGACAAAAGTCCTCTTGATGAGAACAGGGAAGTCTTGGCTGTTGGCAGTCTGGCACACAAGCCGACTTGGGCATTACAGAAAACTGGCACGGCACGAGAGAAGTCTTGTAGACAGAGGTGTGAGGTTCTGATTAAGGAGAATGTCAGTCTTAGATCAGTTGCAGAACGGAGGGCATGGGAGGGGTGATACACAGAAATGAGGGAAGAGATATAGGCCGGTGCAGAACTGTGGAGAGCTTGGTGGGTGAAAGAGATGAGTTTGTATTGTATTCTGTAGTGATTGTTTAACCTAACCAGTGCAATGACTCGCAAAGGGTAGAGGCTTCGGTGAAGCGGCTTAATAATAATAATTAGGGTTGAGCGAGTATGTTCTGTCCGAGTATGCTCGGGCCGAGCTCCAAGTATTTACAGCTGCTCAGTGATATGGTTGAATCGCTCCCGGGTGCATGATTTGCAACTGTTTGACAGCTTTATTACTTGTGAGGAATGTGTAAGAAATAGACATTACTTCCATGTAATAAAACTGTCAAAACAGTCGCAAATCATGCACACGGGAGCGATTCAACCATATCACCGAGCAGCTATAAATACACGGAGCTCGGCCCGAGCATACTCGCCGAAAGGGTTAATAGAACATACTCGCTCAACACTAATAATCTTTTTATTTATATAGCGCCAACATATTCCACAGCGCTTTACAATTCAGACAATTTATAGACATTATGGGCACTGTCCCCATTGGGGCTCACAATCTACATACCCTATCAGTATGTCTTTGGAGTGTGGGAGAAAACCAGAGAACCCAGAGGAAACCCATGCAAACACAGGGAGAACATACAAACTACTTGCAGATGTTGTCCTTGGTGGGATTTGAACCCAGAACCCCAGCGCTGCAAGGCTGCAGTGCTAACCACTGAGCCACCGTGCTGCCCTTTATAGAAATACGACTCTGGCTGCTACATTCAGAAAGGATTGGAGAAGAGAGTTTGTTTAGAGGGAAATTGATTAGAAGATAGCTGCAGTAATTAATCAGAGACACAGTAAGAGTTTTTACAGTATCAAAGGTGCGAAAAGGTTGAATTCTGGATATGTTTTTAAGGTGCAGGTGACATGTGTGGGAGTTATGGTGGCACCACCTAAAAGAAATTGCAAAGTCAGGTATAGGTAGGATAGTAAAAGTCAGATATAGGTAGGTTAGTAAAAGTCAGGTAAAGGAAAGGTAGGTTAGATGGCTACGTGCGGCCTCCTGTTGTGTATAGATGGCTACGTGCGGCCTCCTGCTGTGTATAGATGGCTACGTGCAGCCTCCTGCTGTGTATAGATGGCGCCGTGCGGCCTCCTGCTGTGTATAGATGGCGCCGTGTGGCCTCCTGCTGTGTATAGATGGCGCCGTGAGGCCCCCTGCTGTGTATAGATGGCTATGTGTGGCCCCCTGCTGTGTATAGATGGCTATGTGCGGCCTCCTGCTGTGTATAGATGGCATCGTGCGGCCTCCTGCTGTGTATAGATGGCGCCATGCAGCCTCCTGCTGTGTATATGGCTACGTCCGGCCTCCTGCTGTGTATAGATGGCTACGTGCGGCCTCCTGCTGTATATAGATCGCTACGTGCGGCCTCCTGCTGTGTATAGATGGCTACGTGCAGCCTCCTGCTGTGTATAGATGGCTACGTGCAGCCTCCTGCTGTGTATAGATGGCGCCGTGCAGCCCCCTGCTGTGTATAGATGGCTACGTGCGGCCTCCTGCTGTGTATAGATGGCTACGTGCAGCCTCCTGCTGTGTATAGATGGCGCCGTGCAGCCCCCTGCTGTGTATAGATGGCTACGTGCGGCCTCCTGCTGTGTATAGATGGCTACGTGCAGCCTCCTGTTGTGTATAGATGGCGCCGTGCAGCCCCCTGCTGTGTATAGATGGCTACGTGCGGCCTCCCGCTGTGTATAGATGGCTACGTGCTTCCTCCCGCTGTGTATAGATGGCTACGTGCTTCCTCCCGCTGTGTATAGATGGCTATGTGCGGCCCCCTGCTGTGTATAGATGGCTACGTGCTGCCTCCTGCTGTGTATAGATGGCTACGTCCGGCCTCCTGCTGTGTATAGATGGCTACGTGCGGCCTCCTGCTGTATATAGATGGCTACGTGCGGCCTCCTGCTGTGTATAGATGGCTACGTGCAGCCTCCTGCTGTGTATAGATGGCTACGTGCGGCCTCCTGCTGTGTATAGATGGCTACGTGCGGCCTCCTGCTGTGTATAGATGGCTACGTGCAGCCTCCTGCTGTGTATAGATGGCGCCGTGCAGCCCCCTGCTGTGTATAGATGGCTACGTGCGGCCTCCTGCTGTGTATAGATGACTACGTGCAGCCTCCTGTTGTGTATAGATGGCGCCGTGCAGCCCCCTGCTGTGTATAGATGGCTACGTGCGGCCTCCTGCTGAGTATAGATGGCTACGTGCGGCCTCCTGCTGAGTATAGATGGCTACGTGTGCTCAATATTAAGTCATCCAATGTTAGGCTGTGTGCCCACGATGCAGAAATGCTCCAGATTTTTTTTGAGCGTTTCTGCAGCTCCCTGGCAGAAAAAAAACGCATGCGGATTGTACATGCGGATTGTACATGCGGATTGTACGTGCGTTTTTCCTGCCAGGGACAAGCGGATGTGATGCGTTCTTCACATGCATTTTCGCATGCGGGTTGTCAAGCGTTTTCCAAGCGATTTTAGCATCACTTGGAAAAGTACTTGACAACTTGGTCACACTATATAAATACATGCAACCGGCAAGGATTTATATAGTGTGACCGAAAGAATGGTAAAAAATAAATATACTTACCTTCTGATGGCCTGCCGACGTCAGCGGTTGCGTGACCCGTCACATGACTAAATGACGTCACCACAGGTCCTTTAGTCTACCGCGAGCTGCCGGCGAGGCAGGACGCATCGGATAAAGACACCGGGGGCCATCAGAAGGTAAGTATAATATTTATTTTTTATTTTATTCTTTTTTTTACAGGTTCCATGGTACTCGGGTCCGGAGGAGAGTCTTCTGTTCTCCAAACCCGGGTACCATCCGCACATTGAAACGCATGGAATCCGCATGTACAGATGCAGTGATGCGGATACCATGCGTTCCAATGCAAGTCAATGGCGGCGAAAACGCAGCTCTTCCGCAAAATAATTGGTAGTGCTGCGGATTTTTCCACAATGATACCAAGCGGAAACGCTTAAAAAACCCATAGTGGGCACACAGCCTAAAAAAAAATATTATAAATTATTATTATAATTAATATATTAATATTGTGCCAAATTAATTTCACGTGAACTATCACATGATCTATCACAGGTGATCATGTGACATGTGATACATCAGGTGTGCGTGTGTGTGTGTGTGTGGGGGGGGGGGGCGCGCCTTCTAAACTGCCCGGGGCCCTTGCTACTCTTAATCCACCCCTGCACCCTCCACACTACTTATATGCACATGTAGCTCTTTCACGGACTGTTCCTCCATTACTGAGAAATCAGCTTTTAAATTGGTATGCAAATGAGGCTGAAGAGCTATGGTAGATCTGAAGCCTCTGAACGGTATAAGTATATACAGTACAGATAAATCCAGAGTCTTATCGGTGACATGTTCTTGCTGATCATAGTCATTCACTTTCCCTTCTCTCCTCTATTTAGCCCAGATCACCGTGATAACTTCTTCCATCCACGATGTGTCTCTGCAGAACTTAATGCACAGACGTCTTTGGATTATTATTTAACCGGCACTTTTCCCACTTTTTCCCACCTCTACACAAACTGCATAATGCTATAACCATCTCTAGTGCCCTGGAGAGTAATAATGCCCTCTCTGTTGCCCCACACAGTAATAGTACACCCCTCTTTGCCTTTATACAGTAATTGTGTCCAGCTCTCTGCCTCCATATACTAAAAGTCTCACGTCTGAGCTTCCACATGGTAAAAATGCCCCCATTGTGCTACTATATAGAAATAGTAATCTTTCTAGGCACATTAAGGAATAGTTCCCACTCTGTGCCTCTATATAGTAATAATGCACCCCTCTGTGCCTCCATATAGTAATAATGCCCCCTCTCCCCTCTGTGCCTCCATGTAGTAATAGTGCCTCCTCTGTGTCTCCATATGGTAATAATGCCCCCCTATGTGTCCCCATATAGTAATAGTGCCCCCTCCGTGCCTCCATATAGCAATAGTGCCTCCTCTGTGTCTCCATATAGTAATAGTGCCTCCTCTGTGTTTCCATATAGTAATAGTGCCCCCTCCGTGTCTCCATATAGAAATAATGCCCCCTCTGTGCCTCCATATAGTAATAGTGCCCCCTCTGTGTCTCCATATAGTAATAGTGCCCCCTCCGTGTCTCCATATAGAAATAATGCCCCCTCTGTGCCTCCATATAGTAATAATGCCCCCTCCGTGCCTCCATATAGTAATAGTGCCTCCTCTGTGTCTCCATATAGTAATGATACCCCCTCTGTGTTCCCATATAGTAATAGTGCCCCCTCCATGCTTCCATATAGAAATAGTGCCTCCTCTGTGTCTCCATATAGTAATAGTGCCTCCTCTGTGTTTCCATATAGTAATAGTGCCTCCTCTGTGTCTCCATATAGTAATAGTGCCCCCTCCGTGTCTCCATATAGAAATAATGCCCCCTCTGTGCCTCCATATAGTAATAGTGCCCAATCTGTGTCTCCATATAGTAACAGTGCCCCCTCCGTGTCTCCATATAGAAATAATGCCCCCTCTGTGCTTCCATATAGTAATAATGCCCCCTCCGTGTCTCCATATAGTAATAGTGCCTCCTCTGTGTCTCCATATAGTAATAATGCCCCCTCTGTGTCCTCGTATAGTAATATTGCCCCCTCCGTGCCTCCATATAGCAATAATGCCCCCTCTGTGTCTCCATATAGTAATAGTGCCTTCTCTGTGTCTCCATATAGTAATAGTGCCCCCTCCATGTCTCCATATAGAAATAATGCCCCCTCTATGCCTCCATAAAGTAATAGTGCCCCCCTCTGTGTCTCCATATAGTGATAGTGCCACTTCTATTCCTCCATATAGTAATAGTGCCCCCCTCTGTTTTTCCATATAGTGATAGTGCCCCCTCTGTGCTTCCATATAGTGATAGTGCCCCTTCTATTCCTCCATATAGTGATAGTGCCTCTTCTGTGCCTATATGCAGTATGTCCATATACCAGGCATAGTGCTCCTCTGTAATTCTATATATTACTAGTGCCTCCATACAATTGTAATCCCCCCTTTACATCCTCCCATCCAGTGCCCTGGCAATAAAATAAAAATAAATGAAAACTCCCTTCTCCCACAACGAGTGGTGCTGTCCTTGTGCCGCAGTCTGTAGCTGCAGGCGGTGCGATGGAGTGATGTCATTGCGCTGGAGAAGCCTATAATTCAGGCATGTGCTGCGAGGACTGGCAGATGGTGGTGCAGGGGGCTGTATATAATGTATGGACAGACAGGTGGGAGGTATACAGACATGTAATATGTGCACCGCTCATTTAGACATAGACAACAGAATCAATTACATTTTATAATATATATTTGGGATAAGAAATTTTTACCCCAAGGAGGCGGAGGCTCGTAAAGTGCCTGCCGCACCCAGAGCACTTAAAGGGAAGTTGTCATGTCAGATAACGCTATCAACCTGTTTGGTTTTGAACCTGCAGGTCGTATTACAGGTAAGAGTGCTATCTATGAAAAACACTGTTAGCTTTCCTATGCAGAAAATTCACGAGCTTTTATCAGAGCGCTGACTGCTGTTATGTTCTGCAGCTTAGAACTAAAGAATAGGAGGGAAAAGCTGTCCCTGCACTGAGACTCAGCTAAACTCTACGCTGGGGTGGGTGCTCTATTCCTTGTGAATAGCCCCACCGAAACTCCTGCACTGAACTCAAACAAAGACCTGAAGGAAGGGGAAAAGGGGTCCCTAACAGATCTAAGGACTAGGAGAAAAAACAGGAGACCGCCTAATAGAAAAGTTAGTTGCAGAAACGAAGATTAAAGGGAACAAAACTGGTGGAACAAGAAGTCCCAGCATATTAATTGTCCAAAGCACAGAGAACTTAGCAAGGAAACTTAGCCAGAGCACAAGCGTAACAACACTGATGTCTAGCGGGGAATGGGAGACAGGTGCTGAGTAATAAAGAGTGAAGAGATCACGTGACCAAGACACCCAGCACCAGAGGAAAAGACTAGAAGCCAGCAAACCACAACAAGATGGCCGATAGTAAAACAATATAGATTCTAACACCTGCCTTTTTTATATTTTATACAGTGGACCTCACTACGGTTTCGAGGGGATCGCACCCAATATTCCACGGTGCGGCTATTATTTGTTTTCACATATTTTTCTCTATCTATCCAGATCATCCTAATTTCTAGTTTTCATCTTTATGTATCTCATTTTCTATGTTATCTATCTATGTCAGATCAATGTATTTATTATGGTTAATAAAAGGCTGTAAAAGTAAGTATAAGTAATGAAAAACAAATGGAGGGTCAATTTCTAACTAAATCACATGACTGTGTATAAAAAAAAGCATGTTAGAGAGGCAGAGCCTCCCAGAAGCAAAGATGGTCAGAGGTCACCGATCTGTGAACAACTGCGTCTAATAATTGTAGAATAATTTCAGGAAATTTTTCCTCAATGTGAAATTACAAAGACCTTGAATATCTTCCATCTACAGGCCATAAAATCATCAAAAAATTCTGGAAAAATCCATGTGCACAAAGAATGGGGCTGATGGTCAATATTGAATGCTCATGATGTACGGACCCTGAGAAGGCTCTGCATGATATCAAGACATGATTCAGTCATCCAAGTCACTGCATGGGCTCAAAAAAATTTCCAGAAATCATTGTCTGTGATCACAGTTCACCATGCGTTCCACAAATGTAAATGACAGCTCTATCATGCAAAGAAAAAGCAGAATATCAGCACAATCCAGAAACGCTGTAGTCTTCTCTGCACTCATTTATAATGGACTCAGGCGAAATAGAAAACTGTTCTGTGGTCAGAAAAATCAAAATGTGAAATTCGTTATGGAAACCACAGACGCTGTGCCCTCAGAGTGAGAGGGACCATTCAGCTTGTTATGGAGGAGACGGACCATCCAGCTTGTTATCAAGGAGAGGGACCATCCAGCTTGTTACGGAGGAGAGTAAACATCCAGCTTGTTATGGAGTTAAAGGATCATCCAGCTTGTTATGGAGAAGAGGGACCATCCAGCTTGTTATCATGGAGAGGGACTATCCAGCTTGTTATGGAGGAGAGGGACCATCCAGCTTGTTATGGAGGAGAGGGCATTTGCAGCTTGTTATGGAGGAGAGGGACCATCCAGCTTTTTATCAAGGGGAGGGACCTTTATCAAGGAGAGGGACCATCCAGCTTGTTACGGAGGAGAGTAAACATCCAGCTTGTTATGGAGTTAAAAGATCATCCAGCTTGTTATGGAGAAGAGGGACCATCCAGCTTGTTATCATGGAGAGGGACCATCCAGCTTGTTATGGAGGAGAGGGACCATCCAGCTTGTTATGGAGGAGAGGGCATTTGCAGCTTGTTATGGAGGAGAGGGACCATCCAGCTTTTTATCAAGGGGAGGGACCTTTATCAAGGAGAGGGACCATCCAGCTTGTTACGGAGGAGAGTAAACATCCAGCTTGTTATGGAGTTAAAGGATCATCCAGCTTGTTATGGAGAAGAGGGACCAGCCAGCTTGTTATCATGGAGAGGGACCATCCAGCTTGTTATGGAGGAGAGGGACCATCCAGCTTGTTATGGAGGAGAGGGCATTTGCAGCTTGCTATGGAGGAGAGGGACCATCCAGCTTTTTATCAACGGGAGGGACCTTTATCAAGGAGAGGAACCATCCAGCTTGTTATCGAGGAGAAAAAACATCCATCTTGTTATTGAAGAGAGGAACCATCCAGCTTGTTATGGAGGACATGAACCATCCAGCTTGCTGTGGACGAGAGAGACCATAAAGCTTGTTATGGAGGAGAGAGACCATAAAGATTGTTATGGAGTAGAGGAACCATCGAGCTTGATATGGAGGAGAGGAAACATCCAGCTTGATATGGAGGAGAGGAACCATCCAGCTTGATATGGAGGAGAGGAACCATACACCTTATCATGTAGGAGAGGGTCAATCCACCTTGTTATGGAGGAGAGGGACCATCCAGCTTGTTATTGGCACACAGTTCTTTATCTCTGATAGTATCTGGCTGCATTAATGCCTATTATAGGGACAGCACTCATATGAAATGCACCATCAATGCTGAGCCTTACGTGTAGAGATGTTATAACAACATCTGCTCCATCCAGACAACGTCTATTTCAGGGAAGACCTTGTATATGTTGACAGGACAATGGTAAACCACATCCTGCATCCATCACACACCACGGCTCTGCAGAAAAAGAGTCCTGGTGATGAACCGGCCACCTGCAGTCCAGACCTTTCACCAATAGAAAATATTGTGAGCATCATGAAACAAAAAATCCGACAAAGGAGGAGCAGTGAGAATCCGACATCAGACAAGAATGGGTCAACGTCCTTCCCTCAGAACTCCAGCGATTATGTCCTCCCTTCCCCCAATGGGGGAAATCCCAAAGCAATTAGGACAACAGTAGAGAAAAACAGGAGCTAAATACCCCATAAGTAATAGCAACAACAAATATAATGCGCATAAAATATGTATTAACTTTATTAAACACTTAAAAAAAATAATAGAGTATCATGAAAAGTATACATGGTTGCTGGTGAAAAACACAAAAAAGTGTAACCACACTGGCAAAGTTCAGATGTCAATACAACAGAAGCAACTGAATAAATATATAACACATGAAACCACATGAGTGTATCAGTCATGTATGGTGACAATCACTGATACAAAAAAAATCCCATCTCAAATGAGTGGTAATAAGATGTTAGGCATAATAGATCCCAGGTGGGAAAAAGGCTCTGTCACAAGGCAAATGCCAGACAGTCCTCATGCTATGATAGCAGTAGTGTGTATAATGCCATACGAATAGCGTCACATGTAGGAGTATGTGCTGTCATGTGTCAAAAGGACACACATTCAGCTGAAATGTATTGCAGCGCACAGACCCTTCGGGTCCATGCACGGCGATACATGCTGCCAGCCAATCAGAGGCCAGACGCTGACGTCATGCGCTCCCGTCACTTGTACTCTGAAGTCAGCTGCCGGCTTCAGAAGAGGATGCCGCTCGGAGGGGGAGCGCAGGGCAGGGGAGTATTTATTTTTTTCTTTCTAAACCAGTGAGTACATGGTGACCATACTTCTACACAGGTGACTATGGGGAGTGCATTATACTATATGGAGGATATGGGCTTTGTATTATACTAAGATGGAGGACTATGGGCTGTGCATTATATTATATGAAGGATATGGGCTGTGATTTATACGAATACGGAGGACTATGGGGGTGCATCATATTATATGGAGGTGCAGTATACTATATGGAGGACAATGGGGAGTGCATTATACAATATGGAGGACTATGGGAGCGCATTATACTATATGGAGGACTATAGAGAGTGCATTATACTATATGGAGGACTATGGAGAGTGCACTATACTATATGGAGGACTATGGGGAGTGCATTATATAATATGGAGGACTATGGGGAGTGCATTATACTATACGGAGGACTAAGGGGAGTGTATTATACTATATGGAGGACTATGGAGTCCATTATTCTATATGAAGGACTATGGGGAAGAGCATTATACTATATGGAGGACTATGGGGTGCATTATACTACATGGAGGACTATAGAGAGTCCATTATACTATATGGAGGACTATGGAGAGTACATTATACTATATGGAGGACTATGAGGAGTGCATTATACTATATGGAGGACTATGGGCTGTGCATTATACTATATGGAGGACTATGGGGAGTGCATTATTCTATATGGAGGACTATGGGGAAGTGCATTATACTATAAGGAGGACTGTGGGCTGTTCATTATACTATATGGAGGACTATGGGCTGTGCATTATACTATATGGAGGACTATGGGGAGTGCATTTTTCTACATGGAGGTCTATGGGGAAGTGCATTTTACTATATGGAGGACTATGGGGAGTGCATTATTCTTTATGGAGGACTATGGGGAAGTGCATTATACTATATGGAGGTCTATGGGGAGTACATTATTCTATATGGAGGACTATGGGGAAGTGCTTTATACTATATGGAGGACTATGGGGATTGCATTATACTATATGGAGGACTATGGGGAGTGTATTATACTATATGGAGGACTATGGGGTGCATTATTCTATATGGAGGACTATGGGGAAGTGCTCTATACTATATGCAGGACTATGGGCTGTGCATTATACTATATGGAGGACTATGGAGAGTGCATTATACTATATGGAGGACTATGGGGAGTGCATTATTCTATATGGAGGACCATGGGGAAGTGCATTATACTATATGGAGGACTATAGGGAGTGCATTATACTATATAGAGGACTATGGGGTGCATTATTCTATCTGGAGGACTATGGGGAAGTGCATTATACCATATGGAGGACTATGGGGTGCATTATTCTATCAGGAGGACTATGGGGAAGTGCATTATACCATATGGAGGACTATGGGATGCATTATACTATACGGAGGACTATGGGATGCATTATACCATATGCAGGACTATGGATGCATTAAACTATATGGAGGACTATGGGGGTGCATTATACCATACGGAGGACTAGAGGGAGAGCATCATACTATATGGAGGACTATGGGGAGTGCATTATTCTATATGAAGGACTATAGGGAGTGCAATATAATATATGGAGGACTATGGAGAGTGCATTATACTACATGGAGGACTATGGTGAGTGCATTATACTATATGGAGGACTATGGGGTGCATTATTCTATATGGAGAACTATGGGGAAGTGCATTATACTATATGAAGGACTATGGGCTGTGTAGTATACTATATGGAGGACTATGGAGACTGTATTATACTATATGGAGGACTATGGGGAGTGCATTATTCTATATGGAGGACTGTGGGAAGTGTATTATGCTATGTGGAGGACTATGGAGAGTGCACTATACTATATGGAGGACTATGGGGAGTGCATTATACTATATGGAGAACTATGGGCAGTGCATTATACCATATGGAGGACTATGGGATGCATTATACTATATGAAGGAGTATGGGGGTGCATTATACAATATAGAGGACTGTGGGGAGTGCATTATACTATATGGAGGACTATGGAGAGTGCATTATACTATATGGAGGACTTTGGAGAATGCATTATACTATATAGAGGATTATGGAGAGTGCATAATACTATATGGAGGACTATGGGGAGGGCATTATACTATAAGGAGGACTATGGGGTGCATTATTCTATATGGAGAACTATGGGTTGTGCATTATACTATATGGAGGACTATGAGTTGTGCATTATACTATATGGAGGACTATGGAGAGTGCATTGTACTATATTTGGGACTATGGGGAGTGCATTATTCTATATGGAGGACTATGGGGTGCGTTATACTATGTAGTGGACTATGGAGAGTGCATTATACTATATGGAGGACTATGGGGAGTGCATCATACTATATGGAGTACTATGGGGAGTGCATTATACCATATGAAGGACTATGAGATGTATTATACTATATGGAGGACTATGGGGTGCATTATTCTATATGGAGGACTATGGGGAAGTGCATTATACTATATGTAGGACTATGGGCTGTGCATTATACTATATGGAGGATTATGGAGAGTGTATTATACTATATGGAGGACTATGGGGAAGTGCATTATACTATATGGAGGACTATGGGGAGCGCATTATACTATATAGAGGACTATGGGGAGTGTATTATACTATATGGAGGACTATGGGCTGTGCATTTAACTTTATGGAGGACTATGGAGAGTGCATTATATTATATGGAAGACTATGGGGAGTTCATTATTCTTTATGGAGGACTATGGCGAAGTGCATTATACTATATGTAGGACTATGGAGAGTGCATTATACTATATGGAGGACTATGGGGAGTGCATTATACTATATGGAGGACTATGGGAAGTTCATTATACCATAAGGAGGACTATGGGATGCATTAAACCATATGGAGAACTATGGGATGCATTATACTATATGGAGGACTATGGGGGTCCATTATACAATATGGATGGCTATGGGGAGTGCATTATACTACATGGAGGACTATGGGAAGTGCATTATTCTATATGGAGGACTATGGGGAGTGCAATATACTATATGGAGGACTATGGGGTGCATTATACTAAATGAAGGACTATGGGCTGTGTATTATACTATATGGAGGACTATGGGAAGTGTATTATACTATATGGAGGACTACGGAGAGTGCACTATACTATATGAAGGACTATGGGGAGTGCATTATACTATATGAAGAACTATGGGGAGTGCATTATACCATAAGGAGGACTATGGGATGAATTATACCATATGAAGGACTATGGGGCTGCATTATACAATATAGAGGACTATGGGATGCATTATACTAAATGAGGACTATGGGGGTGCATTTTACAATATGGAGGACTGTGGGGAGTGCATTATACTATATGGAGGACTATGGGGAGTGCATTATTCTATATGGAGGACTATAGGGAGTGCATTATACTATATGGATGACTATGGGGAGTGATTTATACTATATGGAGGACTATGGGGAGTGCATTATACTATATGGAGGACTATGGGGAGTATATTATACTATATGGAGGACTATGGGGTGCATTATTCTATATGGAGGACTATGGGTTGTGCATTATACTATATGGAGGACTATGGAGAGTGCATTATACTATATTTTGGACTATGGGGAGTGCATTATTCTATATGAATGACTATGGGAAAGTGCATTATACTATATGGAGGACTATGGAGAGTGCATTATACGATATGGAGGACAATGGAGAGTGCATTATACTATATGGAGGACTATAGGGGTGCATTATACAATATGGAGGACTATGAAGAGTGCATTATACTATGTGGAGGACTATGGGGAGTGCATTATTCTATATGGAGGACTATGGAGAGTGCATTATACTACATGAAGGACTTTGGGGAGTGCATTATACCATATTGAGGACTATTGGATGCATTATACTACAAGGAGGACTATGGGGGTGCATTATTCAAAATGTTGGACTATGGGGAGTGCATTATACTATATGGAGGACTATGGGGAGTGCATTATTCTATATGGAGAACTATCGGGAGTGCATTATACTGTATGGAGTATAATGTGGAGTGCAGTATACTGTATGGAGGATTATGGGGAGTGCATTATACTGTATGGTGGACTATGAGGCACATTATACTATACGGAAGACTATGGGGAGTGAATTGTACTCTAAGATGGACTATGGGGCACATTATGCTATATGGAGGACTATGGGGAGTGCATTATACTATAAGGAGGACTATGGGATGCATTATATTATATGGAGGACCATTGGGAGTGTATTATACTATATGAAGGACTATGCGGACTGCAGTATACTATATGGAAGACTATGGGGAGTGTATTTTACTATACAGAGGACTATGGTATGCATTATACCATATGGAGGACTATGGGATGCATTCTACTATATGGATGACTAAGGAATGCATTATATTATATGGAGGACTATGGGGAGTGCATTATGCTACATGGAGGACTATGGGATGCATTATACTATATGGAAAACTATGGGGATTGCATTATGCTATATGGAGGACTATGGGATGCATTATACTATATGGAAGACTATGGAATGGATAATATTATATGGAGGACTATGGGGAGTTCATTATACTGTATGGAGGACTATTGAGAGTGCATTATACTATATGAAGGACTGTGGGATGCATTATACAACATGGAGGACTATGGGATGCATTAAACTATATGGAGGACTATGGGGAGTGCATTATACTATATGGAGGAGTATGGGGAGAACATATACTATATGGAGGACTATGGTATTCATTATACTATATGGAGGACTATAGGGAGTGCATTATACTATATGGAGGACTATGGGATGCATTATGTTTTATGGAGGACTATGGGGAGTGCATTATTCTATATGGAGGAGTATGGGGAGAGCATATACTATATGGAGGACTATGGGATTTATTATACTATATGGAGGACTATAGGGAGTGCCTTATACTATATGGAGGACTATGGGATGCATTATGTTTTATGGAGGACTATGGGGAGTGCATTATACTATATGGAGGAGTATGGAGAGAGCATATACTATATGGAGGACTATGGGATTCATTATACTATATGTAGGACTATAGGGAGTGCATTATACTATATGGAGGACTATGGGATGCATTATGTTTTATGGAGGACTATGGGGAGTGCATTATTCTATATGGAGGAATATGGGGGTGCATAATACTATATGGAGGAATATGGGGAGTTTATTATACCATATTGTGGACTATGGGGAGTGCATTATACTATATAGTGGACTATGGGGAGTGCATTATACTATATGGAGGACTATGGGGAGTGAATTATACTATATGGAGGACTATGGGGGTCCATTATACTATATGGAGGACTATGGCGAGAGCATTATACTATATGGAGGACTATGGAGAGTGCATTATACTATATGGAGGACTACGGGGAGTACATTATACTATATGGAGGACTATGGGGAGTGCATTGTACTGTATGGAGGAGTATTGGGAGTGCATTATATTATATGAACGGCTATTGGGCACATTATACTATATGGAGTACTGTGGTGAGTGCATCATACTGTATGGAGGACTATGGGGAGTGCATTATACCATATGGAGCACTATGGGGAGTGCATTGTACTATATAGAGGACTATGGGGAGTGTAGTACACTATATGGAGGACTATGGGGTGCATTGTACTATATAGAGGACTATGGGATGCATTATACTATATGGAGGACTATGGGGAGTGCATTATACTGTATGGAGGACTATGAGGAGTGCATTATGCTATATGAAGGACTATGGGATGCGTTATACTATATGAAGGACTATGGGATGCATTATACTATATGGACGACTATGGGGAGTGCATTATACTATATGGAGGACTATGGGATGCATTAAACTATATAGAGGATTATGGGGAGTACATTATACTATATGGAGGACTATGGGATGCATTATGTTATATGGAGGACTATGGGGAGTGCATTATACTATATGGAGGACTATGGGATGCATTATATTATATGGAGGATCATGGGAAGTTCATTATATTATATGGAGGACTATGGGGAGTGCATTATACTATATGGAGGACTATGGGATGCATTATATTATATTGAGGACTATGGGGAGTGCGTTATACTTTATGTAGGACTATGGGATGCATTATATTATATGGAGGACCATGGTAAGTTCATTATACTGTATGAAGGACTATGGGGAGTGCATTATACTATATGTAGGACTACGGGATGCATTATTTATATGAAGGACTATGAGGAGTGCATTTTACTATATGGAGGACTATATGGTACATTATACTATATGGAGGACTATGGGGAGTGCATTATGCTATATAGAGGACTATGGGGAGTGAATTATACTGTATGGAGGACAATGTGGTGCATTATACTATATGGAGGACTATGAGGAGTGCATTATACTGTTTGGAGGACTATGTCATGTATTATACTATATGAAGGTCTATGTGGTGCATTATACTATATGGAGGACTATGGGGAGTGTATTATACTATATGGAGGACTATGGGGAGTGCAGTATGCTATATGGAAGACTATGGGGAGTGCATTATACTATATGGAGGACTATGGGGAGTGCATTATACTATATAGAGGACTGTGGGGAGTCTATTAAACTATACGGAGGACTATGGGATGCATTATACCATATGAAGGAATATGTGATGCATTCTATTATATGGAGGATTATGGGGAGTGCATTATACTGTATGGAGGAATATGTGGTGCATTATACTATATGGAGTACTATGGGGAGTGCATTATACTATATGGAGGACTATGGGGAGTGCATTATACCATATGGAGGACTATGGGATGCATTATGTTATATGGAGCACTATGAGGAGTGCATTTTACTATATGGAGGACTATGGGGGTGCATTACACTATATGGAGGACTATGGGGAGAGCATTATACTATATGGAGGACTATGGAGAGTGCATTATACTATATGGAGGACTATGGGGAATGCATTATACTATATGGAGGACTATGGGGAATGCATTATTCTGTATGGAGGACTATGGGGAGTACATTATATTATATGGAGGGCTATGGGGCACATTATACTATATGGAGGACAAGGGGGAGTGCATTATACTGTATGGAGGACTATGGGGAGTGCATTATACTATATAGAGGACTATATGATGCATTATATTATATGAAGGACTATGGGGAGTGCATTATACAATATAAAACACTATGGGGAGTACATTATACTATATGGAGGACTATGGGGAGTGTATTATACTATATGGAGGACTATGGGATGCATTGTACTATATAGAGGACTATGGGATGCATTATACTATATGGAGGATTATTGGGAGTGCATTATACTGTATGGAGGACTATGAGGAGTGCATTATACTATATGAAGGACTATGGGATGCATTGTACTATATGGAGGACTATGGGGATTGAATTATACTGTATGGAGGACTATGAGGAGTGCATTATACTATAAGGAGGACTATATGAAGTGCACTATACTATATGGAGGACTACGGTATGTATTATACTGTATAGAGGACTATGGGGATTACATTATACTATATGGAGGACTATGGGATGCATTATGCTATATGGAGGACTATGGGGAGTGCATTATTCTATATGGAGGACTATGGGATGCATTATATTATATGGAGGACCATGGGGAGTTCATTATAATATATGGAGGACCATGGGGAGTGCATTATACTGTATGGAGGACTATGGGAAGCATAATATTATATGGAGGACTATGGGGAGTGCATTATACTATATGGAGGACTATGGGATGCATTATATTATATGGAGGACCATGGGGAGTTCATTATACTTTATGGAGGACTATGGGGAGTGCATTAAACTATATGTAGCAGTATGGGGAGTGTATTATACTATTTGGAGGACTATGGGATGCATTATTTTATATGAAGGACTATGAGGAGTGCAATATGCTATATGGATGAGTATGTGGTCCATTATACTATAATGAGGACTATGGGGAGTGCATTATGCTATATGGATGACTCTGGGGAGTGGATTATACTGTATGGAGGACTATGTGGTGCATTATACTATATGGACGACTATGTGGTGCATTGTACTATATGAAGGACTATGGTGAGTTCATTATAGTATATGGAGGACTATGGGGAGTGCATTATACTATATGGAGGACTATGGGGAGTTCATTATACTGTATGGAGGACTATGTGGTGTATTATACTATATGGAGGACTATGTAGTGCATTATACTATATGGAGGACTATGGGGAGTGTATTATACTATATGAAAGACTATGGGGAATGCAGTATTGTATATGGAAGACTAAGTGGAGTGCATTATACTATATTGAGGACTATGGGGAGTGTATTATACTATATAGAGGACTGTGGGGAGTCAATTATACTATACGGAGGACTATGGGATGCATTATACTATGTGGAGGAATATGGGATGCATACTATTATATTAAGGACTATGGGGAGTGCATTATACTATATGGATAACTATGGGGAGTGCATTATACTGTATGGAGGACTATGTGGTGCATTATACTATAAGGAGTACTATGGGGAGTGCAATATACTATATGGAGGGCTATGGGGAGTGCATTATACTGTATGGAGGACTATGTGGTGCATTATACTATAAGGAGGACTATGGGGAGTGCATTATACTATATGAAGGACTATAGGGAGTGCATTATACTATATGGAGGACTATGGGGAGTGGATTATACTGTATGGAGGACTTTGTGGTGCATTATACTATATGGAGGACTATGTGGTGCATTATACTATATGGAGGACTATGGGGAGTGTATTATACTATATGGAGGACTATGGGGAGCGCAGTATGCTATATGGAAGACTATGGGGAGAATATTATACTATATAGAGGACTGTGGGGAATCCATTATACTATATGGAGGACTACGGCATGCATTATATTATATGGAGGACTATGTGGAATGCATTATGCTATATGGAGGACTATGGGATGCATTATACTATATGGAGAACTATGGGGAGCATATTATACTATATGGAGGACTATGGGATGCATTATACTATATGGAGGAATGTGGGACGCATTCTATTTTATGGAGGACTATGGGAAGTGCATTATACTGTATGGAGTACTATGTGGTGCATTATCCTATATGGAAGACTATGGGGACATTATTATACTATATAGAGGACTGTGGGGAATCCATTATACTATATGGAGGACTACGGCATGCATTATATTATATGGAGGACTATGGGGAATGCATTATGCTATATGGAGGACTATGGGATGCATTATACTATATGGAGGACTATGGGGAGTGTATTATACTATATGGAGGATTATGGGATGCATTATACTATATAGAGGACTGTGGGGAGTCCATTATACTATATGGAGGACTATGGGATGCATTATATTATATGGAGGACTATGGGGGGGTGCATTATGCTATATGGAGAACTATGGGATGCATTATACTATATGGAGGACTATGGGGAGTGTATTATACTATATGGAGGAGTATGGGATGCATTATACCATATGGAGGACTATGGGGAGTGCATTATACTTTATGGAGGACTATGGGGAGTCCATTATACTATATGGAGGACTATGGGATGCATTATTATATGGAGGACTATGGGGAGTGCATTGTAATACACTGCTCAAAAAAATAAAGCAAACACTCAAATAACCCATCCTAGATCTGAAAGAATGAAATATTCTCATTGAATATTTTGTTCTGTACAAAGTTGAATGTGCTGACAACAAAATCACACAAAAATCATCAATGGAAATCAAATTTATTAAGCAATGGAGGCCTGGATTTGGAGTCACCCCCAAAATTAAAGTGGAAAAACACACTACAGGCTGATCCAACTTTGATGTAATGTCCTTAAAACAAGACAAAATGAGGCTCAGTATTGTGTGTGGCCTCCACGTGCCTGCATGACCTCCCTACAATGCCTGGGCATGCTCCTGATGAGGTTGCGGATGGTCTCCTGTGGGATCTCCTCCCAGACCTGGACTAAAGCATCCGCCAACTCCTGGACAGTCTGTGGTGCAACATGACGTTGGTGGATGGAGCGAGACATGATGTCCCAGATGTGCTCAATCAGATTCAGGTCTGGGGAACGGGCGGGACAGTCCATAACCTCAATGCCTTCATCTTGCAGGAACTGCTGACACACTCCAGCAACATGAGGTCTGGCATTGTCCTGCATTAGGAGGAACCCAGGGCCAACCACACCAGCATATGGTCTCACAAGGGGTCTGAGGATCTCATCTTGGTACCTAATGGCAGTCAGGCTACCTCTGGCGAGCACATGGAGGGCTGTGCGGCCCTCCAAAGAAATGCCACCCCACACCATTACTGACCCACTGCCAAACCGGTCATGCTGAAGGATGTTGCAGGCAGCAGATCGCTCTCCACGGCGTCTCCAGACTCCAGACGTCACGTCTGTCACACGTGCTCAGTGTGAACCTGCTTTCATCTGTGAAGAGCACAGGGCGCCAGTGGCGACTTTGCCAATCCTGGTGTTCTAAGGCAAATGCCAAGCGTCCTGCACGGTGTTGGGCTGTGAGCACAACCCTCATCTGTGGACATCCGGCCCTCATTCCAACCTCATGGAGTCGGTTTCTAACCGTTTGTGCAGACACATGCAGATTTGTGGCCTGTTGGAGGTCATTTTGCAGGGCTCTGGCAGTGCTCCTCCTGTTCCTCCTAGCACAAAGGCGGAGGTAGCGGTCCTGCTGCTGGGTTGTTGCCCTCCTACGGCCCCCTCCATGTCTCCTGGTGTACTGGCCTGTCTCCTGGTAGCGCCTCCAGCCTCTGGACACTACGCTGACAGACACAGCAAGCCTTCTTGCCACAGCTCGCATTGATGTGCCATCCTGGATGAGCTGCACTACCTGAGCAACTTCTGTGGGTTGTAGAGTCCGTCTCTTGCTACCACGAATGTGAAAGCACAACCAACATTCAAAAGTGACCAAAACATCAGCCAGAAAGCATTGGTACTGAGCTGTGGTCTGTGGTCCCCACCTGCAGAACCACTCCTTTATTGAGGGTGTCTTGATAATTGCCAATAATTTCCATCTATTGTCTATTCCATTTGCACAACAAAATATGAAATTAATTGTCAATCAGTGTTGCTTCCTAAGTGGACAGTTTGATTTCACAGAAGTTTGATTTACGTGGAGTTATATTCTGTTGTTTAAGTGTTCCCTTTATTTTTTGAGCAGTGTATATGGAGGACTATGGGGAGTGCATTATACTATATGGAGGACTATGGGATGCATTATATTATATGGAGGACTATGTGGAGTGCATTATACTATATGGAGGACTATGGGGAGTGTATTATACTATATAGAGGATTGTGGGGAGTCCATTATACTATATGGAGGACTATGGGATGCATTATACCATATGGAGGACTATGGGATGCATTATATTATATGGAGGACTATGGTTTGCATTATAGTATAGAGAGGACTATGGGGAGTGTATTATACTATGTGGAGGACTATGGAACGCATTATACTATATGGAGGACTATGGGGAAAGCTTTATACTATATGGAGGACTGTGTGGTGCTGTTAGAACCTTGCTGTTAGGTTTTTTTTCCTTTGCTGGTCACATGACCTTGTTGGCCTATTTAATCCTGCTCCGCCCTTCTGGCTTTGCTGGACTTCATTGTATATCTACTTTCTAGCTAGCCTGTGCTCTGTGTCTTGCTCTGTTAGTTTGCTTGGTCTACTGACCTCTATGTTCTATATATTTTGTTTGTTCGTCTGTCTGCTACTATTTCTGTTAGGAGGTGTCCCATATTCCTCCCAGTCCTTAGTACTTGTAGGGATTCCTCCCCCACATCTATAGGTCTTCGTACAGACTAGCTTAGGACTTTAGCAGGTCTGATCGTAGGATCAGGTTCCCTGTTACATCGTAGGGATTCAGCTGAGTTCTATCGTAGGGACAGATCTCCTCTCTTTCCTTAGCTCTGGTAGCAGAACATAACAGTAAGTCCAGCCAGCAAATTCTCTAAGGAAAGATTTTTTTTGTTCCATCATGGTGTCGGTTCAGGATTTGGCTAAACACCTGCAGGGACTCTCTCTGGAAGTGGCCGAGCTCCGTCAGCACGTGAGTAACTGTCCTGGAGCATATTTCTTGGAGCCTAAGGTATGTTTGCCGGATTTATTTTTTGGTGAACATCGAGAATTTTTTTCATTTAAAAATGCTTGCTTATTGTATTTTCGTTTGAGACCCAAGTCCTCTGGGGATGAATCCCAGCGCGTAGGGTTCATAATGTCACTTTTGCGCAAAGAGCCTCAGGAGTGGGCCTTTTCTTTGCAACCTAGTGATACATGCTTCAGATCAGTGGATGGTTTTTTTTCTGCTTTAGGACTATTATATGATGATCCTGACCGTGTCGCATCAGCTGAGACTGAGTTGAGACGTTTAAAACAAGGATCAGGTAATGTCGAAAAATATTGTACTCATTTTCGTCGTTGGTCCACTCAAACAGGGTGGAACGATTCTGCTCTGAAAAGTCGATTTCTTGCTGGGCTCAGTGAAAGGGTTAAAGACCTGCTAATTGCTTATCCTACACCTGAGGATTTGCAACAGGCTATGCAATTAGCTATACGGGTGGATAGAAGACTGCGTGCTAGGGTTAATGAGAGCAAATCCTCTGCTATGTCAGTTTCTGGTTATGATAATGTGTGTACTAACAGTGGTGAACCGATGGAGATTGGATCGGTGGCACCTCGCTCTCAAGAAAAAGACCGTCGTTTTTCGAAAGGCTTGTGTTTCTATTGCGGAAAATCTGGTCATTTGATTAAAGGCTGTGAGCTTCGTATGAAGAAAGAAAAAAAAATGGTCAGTCATGCCCGTATTGCCTGTTTAAATTCCAAGGGTATATTTTTAGCTGCTTCCACGATTGCTCAGGAAAAATTAATGGAATTTCGGGTGTTTGTTGATTGCGGGTCTACACTGAATGTAATTGATGGGGGATTCGTGGAAAAACTCAATTTAAAACCTGAACCTTTATCATCCCCCATTGCTGTGGTTTCTGTGGATGGTTCCCCTTTGAAGAATATTACTCTCAAGGTCTGTGAATTTCCTCTCACTATTAATGGTGTTCACCATGAGAAATTGGATTTGGTAGTGTTGAATAACTTGCCTTCTCCAGTAATATTGGGATTGCCCTGGTTAAAATTTCACAATCCTGTACTGGATTGGTCTACCAGTGAAATTAAATCCTGGAGCCATAAATGTTATGACAAGTGTTGTAACGGGCGTATTGCAGCTTTGGATAGGGGAGAATTGCCTGTTCCTATTCAGGATTTTTGGAGAGTTTTTTCTGAGAAAGAATCGCAGGTTTTGCCTCCCCATAGAGACTATGATTGTTCTATTGAATTTGTCCCTGGAGCGAATCTTCCTAAAAGTCGTTTATTTAACCTTACTATTCCTGAGAGGAGGGCTTTGGAGGAATACATACAGACAAGTTTGGCCGCCGGTCACATTAGGCCCTCTAAGTCTCCTGTGGCGGTTGGATTTTTTTTTGTAAAAAAAAAGGACGGCGGTTTACGTCCTTGTCTGGATTTTCGTGAGATTAACAAAATTACGGTACGCAATCCTTACCCACTGCCACTGATTCCTGATCTGTTTAACCAGTTATTGGGGGCCAAGTGGTTCTCTAAAATTGACCTTAAGGGGGCATACAATCTGTTGCGCATGAAGGAGGGTGATGAATGGAAGACTGCTTTTAACACTCCTGTGGGTCATTTTGAGAATCTGGTTATGCCTTTTGGTCTTACTAATGCTCCTGCATTTTTTCAGAATCTGATTAATGACATCCTTAGACCTTTGATCGGTAAAAATGTGGTTGTGTATTTGGATGACATTTTGATTTATTCGCCAGATCTGGAGTCTCATTGGCGGAGCGTGCGTGAGGTATTACAGTTATTAATGGACAATTCGCTTTTTGCTAAGCTGGAGAAATGTGAGTTCGCTGTACAGAGAATTAGTTTTTTGGGCTACATTATCTCCAGCAAAGGTTTTGAGATGGATCCGGTTAAGGTTCAGGCTGTGCAGGAATGGCCTAGGCCTATTGGTTTGAAATCGATACAGAGGTTTTTGGGTTTCGCCAATTACTATAGAAAATTCATAAAAAATTTTTCTAGTATTGTCAAACCTCTGACTGATCTCACCAGGAAAGGTGCTGATGCGGTTCAGTGGTCTTCTGAGGCCATTGAAGCTTTTGTGTATCTCAAGGAGAGGTTCACCTCTGCTCCCATCCTTATGCAGCCTGATGTTACTAGGCCGTTTTTGGTTGAGGTTGATGCTTCCTCTGTGGGGGTTGGCGCAGTATTGTCTCAGGATAACGGGGATGGATTACATCCCTGTGCCTTTTTTTCAAAAAAATTTTCGGAGACTGAATTGAATTACGATATTGGTAATCGGGAATTATTGGCTATTAAACTTGCATTTGAACACTGGCGCCACTTCTTGGAAGGTGCGGAATTTCCCGTTCAGGTTCTTACGGATCATAAAAATCTGATATATCTTGACGCTGCCAAGCGCCTGAATGCCCGTCAGGCTAGGTGGGCACTGTTTTTCTCGCGGTTTAATTTCTCCGTTACTTACATCCCTGGTACTAAGAATGTTAAGGCGGATGCCTTGTCTCGCAGTTTTTCTCCCATAGTCGGTGCTGAGAAAGAGGAAAACATTTTACAAGAAGGTGTTGTGATAGCTGCTTTAGACTCCGTTTTGGAAGATGAGATTCTTAAAGCTCAGGAGAATGCCCCATCTAACACTCCTCATGGGAGGTTGTTTGTGCCTGGGACCTTTAGGAGAGATTTGTTTGTTGAGTGTCACGAATCTCGGTTGGCAGGTCATCCCGGAATCTCTGAGACCAAGAGACTGGTGGGTCGCAGTTTTTGGTGGCCTGGATGGCAGAAGGAAGTCATTAAGTGGGTGCGCCAATGTACTGTATGTGCTAGATCTAAGTCCTCACATACTCCTGCTGCGGGGTTGCTTTGTCCTTTGGAGGTCCCCAGTGCTCCTTGGACACATTTGGCTATGGACTTTATAACTGACCTTCCCCCCTCTGAGGGTTTTACTGTCATCTGGGTGGTCGTGGACCGTTTTAGCAAGATGTGTCACTTGGTTCCCTTCGTCAAACTGCCCTGCGCTAAAACTCTCGCTAAGTCCTTTGTCAAGGAAATTGTCAGACTTCATGGCGTTCCTACTGACATTGTTTCTGATAGGGGTCCTCAGTTCGTGGCTCGTTTTTGGCGTGCCTTTTGTGACAGGTTGGGAATTCATTTGTCGTTTTCGTCCGGATATCATCCTGAATCTAATGGCCAGACAGAAAGGAAAAACCAGGATGTTGAGCAGTTCTTGCGTTGTTTTGTGGCAGACAATCAAGAGGGGTGGTCTGAGTTTCTGCCACTTGCCGAATTTGCTCTGAACAATCATACATCTTCTTCTGCTGGTTGTTCGCCTTTTTTTTGTTGTTCTGGGAGACATCCGTCGTTTGGGTCGTTCTCCAAGTTGGGATCTGCCGTGCCTGAGGAGGAGAATTTTTCCGGTGATTTGGAAAGAGTTTGGACGGATGTGCGTGGTAATCTTCAGGAGGCCAACAGAAAATCTAAAGACTACTTTGATAGGAAACGACAGGAGGTTTTGTTCGCTGTTGGTGACATGGTTTGGTTGTCCTCTAGGAATCTGCGGTTGAGGATTCCTTCTAAGAAATTGGGTCCCAAGTTTGTAGGGCCCTTTAAGGTGCTTCAGGTTGTCAACCAATCTGCTGTTAGGTTGGAGGTTCCTACCTCCTGGAGAATTAATCCGGTCTTTCATGTCTCTCTGTTAAAAAAAGCTGTTGTGTCGGATGGTGACGCCTCTGCCTCTGTTCCTCCGGTGGTGGAGGACGGGGAATATGAAATTTCTCGCATCCTTGACTCTAGACGGTATAGAGGTAGTTTGCAGTATCTTGTGGCCTGGAAAGGTTTCGGACCTGAGGATAACTCTTGGGTGAGGTCAGATGATGTTTCCGCGTCCAGACTTATCAGAGCGTTTCACAGGAGATTTCCTGATAAGCCTGGTCCTAGGGGATCCGGAGGATCCTCTTAGAAGGGGGGGTACTGTTAGAACCTTGCTGTTAGGTTTTTTTTCCTTTGCTGGTCACATGACCTTGTTGGCCTATTTAATCCTGCTCCGCCCTTCTGGCTTTGCTGGACTTCATTGTATATCTACTTTCTAGCTAGCCTGTGCTCTGTGTCTTGCTCTGTTAGTTTGCTTGGTCTACTGACCTCTATGTTCTATATATTTTGTTTGTTCGTCTGTCTGCTACTATTTCTGTTAGGAGGTGTCCCATATTCCTCCCAGTCCTTAGTACTTGTAGGGATTCCTCCCCCACATCTATAGGTCTTCGTACAGACTAGCTTAGGACTTTAGCAGGTCTGATCGTAGGATCAGGTTCCCTGTTACATCGTAGGGATTCAGCTGAGTTCTATCGTAGGGACAGATCTCCTCTCTTTCCTTAGCTCTGGTAGCAGAACATAACAGGTGCATTATACTATATGGAGGACTATGGGGAGTGCATTATACTGTATGGAGGACTATGTTGTGCATTATATTAAATGGAGGACTATGGGGAGTGCATTATACTATATGGAGGACTATGGTGTTGTGGTGTTGCTATCAGAGTGTCAAGAGTGGGAGAAGAGGGTTGCATTGACAATCCAACACAATGGGCAGCAATTTGAACACATTTTATAAGTGGTCATAAAGTTACATTAAAACCAAGCACACCATTGTTTTTCTTATCAAATTCTCAATAAGTTTGATGTGTCACATGACCCTCTTTCCTTTGAAAAAAATAAAGTTGGATCCAAAATGGCCGACTTCAAAATAGCCGCCATGGTCACCACCCATCTGGAAAAGTTTTCCCCTCACATATACTAATGTGCCACAAACAGGAAGTTGATATTACCAACCATTCCCATTTAATTTAGGTGTATCCATGTAAATGGCCCACCCTGTATATAATCAGAATGGGGGGGTCCAAATCTTGCTCCGGGACCCATCAGCCTCGTTACGCCACTGGTTATATATTATACTAGCTATTGAACCCCTTCTACGCCCGGCTGGTGAGCATTTTTATTAGTATATTTCTGGCGCCATTTTTTTTTAAGACACTGTCTGCAAATTCGCATATACATTGTCTTCAATAAAATAGCGCCGGATAAGCGCCATTTTACTGAAGTAATGTACTACAATGTCAACACAGCAGTGCACACGTGCCAGCCAAAGGGATAATGGTGATGGGTGGTGCATGCGCACTGCTATGTTGACGTTGTAGTACATTACTTCAATAAAATGGCGCTGGAGTCAGCGTTTGCGCTTATCCGGCGCTATTTTATTGAAGACACTGTATATGCGAATTTGCAGACAGTGTCTTAAAAAAATGGTGCCGGATAGCATGGTATAGGCATACACTGAGTCCGGGTCATTCTATTGAAGTATTGTACTACAAAATTAAAGGGAACCTGTCACCAGAAGTAACACCGTTAACCTGCACATATGTGATTAATCTGCAGGTTAATAGCGTTATTATGTTGCCCGACGCCTGCACGTAGTCGAATGCAGCAGGGAGAAAATAAACCTTCCTGGTATATGATCCCCCAATCCTGGTCCACTTCTTGGTATATGCTCCACCCCATCCTTGTATATGTTCCCCCAATCCTTGTATATGCTCCCCCCATACTGGTATAAGCTCCCCCCATACTGGTATATGCTCCCTCCATCCTGGTATATGCACCCTCCATCCTGGTATATGCTCCCCCATCCTGGTATATGCTCTCCCCATCCTGGTATATGCTCCCCCATCCTAGTATATACCCCCCATCCTGGTATATGCTCCCCCCATCCTGGTATATGCTCCCCCCATCCTGTTATATGCTCCCTCCATCCTGGTATATGTTCCCCCATCCTGGTATAACTTCCCCATCCTGGTATATGCTCCCCCCATCCTGGTATATGCTCCCTCCATCCTGGTATATGCTCCCTCCATCCTCGTATATGCTTCCCCTATCCTGGTATATGCTCCCCCAATCCTGGTATATGCTCCCCCAGTCCTCGCATATGCTCCCTCCATCCTGTTATATGCCCCCCATCCTGGTATGTGCTACACCCATCCTGGTATATGCTGCCTCAATCCTCGTATATATGCCCCCCCACCCTGATATATGTCCCCCCATCCTGGTATATGCTTCCCTACCCTGGTATATGCTCCCCCAATTCTTGTATATGCTCCCTCCATCCTGGTATATGCTCCCCCATCCTGGTATATGCTTCCCTATCCTGGTATATGCCCCCCCATCCTGTTATATGCTCCCTCCATCCTGGTATATGCCCCCATCCTGGTATATGCTCCCCCGATCCTGGTATATGCTCCCCCCATCCTGGTATATCCCCCCATCCTGGTATATGCTCCTCCCCATCCTGGTATATGCTCCCCCCATCCTTGTATATGCTCCCGCTATCCTGGCATGTGCTCCCCCCATCCTGGTATATGCTCCCCCATCCTGGTATATGCTCCCCCCCATCCTGGTATATGCCCCACATCCTGGTATATCCCCACATTCTGGTATATGCTCCCCGTTATATGCTCCCCCATCCTGGTATATGCTCCCCCATCCTGGTATATGCTCCCCCCATCCTGGTATATGCCCCCCATCCTGGTATATGCTCCCCCTCATCCTGGTATATGCTCCCCCCATCCTGGTATATGCTCCCCCCATCCTGGTATATGCCCCCTCCATCCTGGTATATGTCCCCCATCCTGGTATGTGCTCCCCCCATCCTGGTATATACCCCCCATCCTGGTATATGCTCCCCCCATCCTGGTATATGCTCCCCCTATCCTGTTACATGCTCCCACCATCCTGGTATATGCTCCCCCATCCTGGTATATACTTCCCCATCCTGGTATATGCTCCCCCCATACTGGTATATGCTCCCCCCATCCTGGTATATGCTCCCTCCATCCTGGTATATGCTCCCTCCATCCTCGTATATGGTTCCCCTATCCTGGTATATGCTCCCTCCATTCTGGTATATGCCCCCCCATTCTGGTATACACTCCATCCATCCTGGTATATGCTGCCTTAATCCTCGTATATGCCTCTCCACCCTGGTATATGCTCCCCATCCTGGTATATGCTTCCCTACCCTGGTATATGCTCCCCCAATTCTTGTATATGCTCCCTCCATCCTGGTATATGCCCCCCATCTTGTTATATGCTCCCTCCATCCTGGTATAATCTCCCCCCATCCTGGTATATGCTCCCCCATCCTGGTATATGCTCCCCCCATCCTGGTATATGCTCCCCCTATCCTGGTATATCCCCCATCCTGGTATATGCTCCTCCCCATCCTGATATATGCTCCCCCCATACTGGTATATGTTCCCCCATCCTGGTATATGCTCCCCCCCATCCTGGTATATGCTCCCTCCATCCTCGTATATGGTTCCCCTATCCTGGTATATGCTCCCTCCATTCTAGTATATGCCCCCCCATTCTGGTATACACTCCACCCATCCTGGTATATGCTGCCTCAATCCTCGTATATGCCTCCCCACCCTGGTATATGCCCCCCATCCTGGTATATGCTTCCCTACCCTGGTATATGCTCCCCCAATTCTTGTATATGCTCCCTCCATCCTGGTATATGCCCCCCATCTTGTTATATGCTCCCTCCATCCTGGTATATTCTCCCCCCATCCTGGTATATGCTCCCCCATCCTGGTATATGCTCCCCCCATCCTGGTATATGCTCCCCCTATCCTGGTATATCCCCTCATCCTGGTATATGCTCCTCCCCATCCTGGTATATGCTCCCCCCATACTGGTATATGTTCCCCCATCCTGGTATATGCTCCCCCCCATCCTGGTATATGATCCCCCAATCCTGGTCCCCTTCTTGGTATATGCTCCCCCCCATCCTTGTATATGTTCCCCCAATCCTCGTATATGCTCCCCCCATACTGGTATAAGCTCCCCCCATACTGGTATATGCTCCCTCCATCCTGGTATATGCTCCCTCCATCCTGGTATATGCTCCCCCATCTTGGTATATGCTCTCCCCATCCTGGTATATGCTCCCCCATCCTGGTATATACCCCCCCATCCTGGTATATGCTCCCCCCATCCTGGTATATGCTCCCCCCATCCTGTTATATGCAACCTCCATCCTGGTATATGCTCCCCCATCCTGGTATATACTTCCCCATTCTGGTATATGCTCCCCCCATCCTGGTATATACCCCCCCATCCTGGTATATGCTCCCCCCATCCTGGTATATGCTCCCCCCATCCTGTTATATGCTCCCTCCATCCTGGTATATGCTCCCCCATCCTGGTATATACTTCCCCATTCTGGTATATGCTCCCCCCATCCTGGTATATGCTCCCTCCATCCTGGTATATGCTCCCTCCATCCTCATATATGCTTCCCCTATCCTGGTATATGCTCCCCCAATCCTGGTATATGCTCCCCCCATCCTGGTATATGCTCCCCCCATCCTGGTATATGCCCCCTCCATCCTGGTATATGTCCCCCATCCTGGTATGTGCTCCCCCCATCCTGGTATATACCCCCCATCCTGGTACATGCTCCCCCCATCCTGGTATATGCTCCCCCTATCCTGTTATATGCTCCCACCATCCTGGTATATGCTCCCCCATCCTGGTATATACTTCCCCATCCTGGTATATGCTCCCCCCATACTGGTATATGCTCCCCCCATCCTGGTATGTGCTCCCTCCATCCTGGTATATGCTCCCTCCATCCTCGTATATGGTTCCCCTATCCTGGTATATGCTCCCTCCATTCTGGTATATGCCCCCCCATTCTGGTATACACGCCATCCATCCTGGTATATGCTGCCTTAATCCTCGTATATGCCTCCCCACCCTGGTATATGTCTCCCATTCTGGTATATGCTTCCCTACCCTGGTATATGCTCCCCCAATTCTTGTATATGCTCCCTCCATCCTGGTATATGCCCCCCATCTTGTTATATGCTCCCTCCATCCTGGTATATTCTCCCCCCATCCTGGTATATGCTCCCCCATCCTGGTATATGCTCCCCCCATCCTGGTATATGCTCCCCCTATCCTGGTATATCCCCCCATCCTGGTATATGCTCCTCCCCATCCTGGTATATGCTCCCCCCATACTGGTATATGTTCCCCCATCCTGGTATATGCTCCCCCCCATCCTGGTATATGCTCCCTCCATCCTCGTATATGGTTCCCCTATCCTGGTATATGCTCCCTCCATTCTGGTATATGCCCCCCCCATTCTGGTATACACTCCACCCATCCTGGTATATGCTGCCTCAATCCTCGTATATGCCTCCCCACCCTGGTATATGCCCCCCATCCTGGTATATGCTTCCCTACCCTGGTATATGCTCCCCCAATTCTTGTATATGCTCCCTCCATCCTGGTATATGCCCCCCATCTTGTTATATGCTCCCTCCATCCTGGTATATTCTCCCCCCATCCTGGTATATGCTCCCCCATCCTGGTATATGCTCCCCCCATCCTGGTATATGCTCCCCCTATCCTGGTATATCCCCTCATCCTGGTATATGCTCCTCCCCATCCTGGTATATGCTCCCCCCATACTGGTATATGTTCCCCCATCCTGGTATATGCTCCCCCCCATTCTGGTATATGATCCCCCAATCCTGGTCCCCTTCTTGGTATATGCACCCCCCCATCCTTGTATATGTTCTCCCAATCCTCGTATATGCTCCCCCCATACTGGTATAAGCTCCCCCCATACTGGTATATGCTCCCTCCATCCTGGTATATGCTCCCTCCATCCTGGTATATGCTCCCCCATCTTGGTATATGCTCTCCCCATCCTGGTATATGCTCCCCCATCCTGGTATATACCCCCCCATCCTGGTATATGCTCCCCACATCCTGGTATATGCTCCCCCCATCCTGTTATATGCTCCCTCCATCCTGGTATATGCTCCCCCATCCTGGTATATACTTCCCCATTCTGGTATATGCTCCCCCCATCCTAGTATATACCCCCCCATCCTGGTATATGCTCCCCCCATCCTGGTATATGCTCCCCCCATCCTGTTATATGCTCCCTCCATCCTGGTATATGCTCCCCCATCCTGGTATATACTTCCCCATTCTGGTATATGCTCCCCCCATCCTGGTATATACCCCACCATCCTGGTATATGCTCCCCCAATCCTGGTATATGCTCCCCCCATCCTGTTATATGCTCCCTCCATCCTGGTATATGCTCCCCCATCCTGGTATATACTTCCCCTATCCTGGTATATGCTCCCCAATCCTGGTATATGCTCCCCCAATCCTCGTATATGCTCCCTCCATCCTGTTATATGCCCCCCCATCCTGGTATATGCTCCACCCATCCTGGTATATGCTGCCTCAATCCTCGTATATGCCCCCCCACCCTGGTATATGTCCCACCATCCTGGTATATGCTTCCCTACCCTGGTATATGCTCACCCAATTCTTGTATATGCTCCCTCCATCCTGGTATATGCCCCCCCATCCTGGTATATGCTTCCCTATCCTGGTATATGCCCCCCCATCCTGTTATATGCTCCCTCCATCCTGGTATGTGTCCCCATCCTGGTATATACTCCCCCATCCTGGTATATGCTCCCCCCATCCTGGTATATGCTCCTCCCCATCCTGGTATATGCTCCCCCCATCCTGGTATATGCCCCCCATTCTGGTATATGCCCCCCATCCTGGTATGTGCTCCCCCCATCCTGGTATATGCTCCCTCCATCCTGGTATATGCTCCCTCCATCCTCGTATATGCTTCCCCTATCCTGGTATATGCTCCCCCAATCCTGGTATATGCTCACCCAATGCTAGTATATGCTCCCTCCATCCTGGTATATGCCCCCCATTCTGGTATATGCTCCCCCCTATCCTGTTATATGCTCCCTCCATCCTGGTATATGCTCCCCCATCCTGGTATATACTTCCCCATCCTGGTATATGCTCCCCCCATCCTGGTATATGCTCCCCCCATCCTGGTATATGCTCCCTCCATCCTGATATATGCTCCCTCCATCCTCGTATATGCTTACCCTATACTGGTATATGCCCCCCATCCTGGTATATGCCCCCCATCCTGGTATATCCCCACATTCTGGTATATGCTCCCCCGTTATATGCTCCCCCATCCTGGTATATGCTCCCCCATCCTGGTATATGCTCCCCCCATCCTGGTATATGCCCCCCATCCTGGTATATGTCCCCCATCCTGGTATGTGCTCCCCCCAACCTGGTATATACCCCACATCCTGGTATATGCTCCCCCCATCCTGGTATATGCTCCCACTATCCTGTTATATGCTCCCACCATCCTGGTATATGCTCCCCCATCCTGGTATATACTTCCCCATCCTGGTATATGCTTCCCCCATCCTGGTATATGCTCCCCCCATCCTGGTATATGCTCCATCCATCCTGGTATATGCTCCCTCCATCCTCGTATATGCTCCCCTATCCTGGTATATGCTCCCTCCATTCTGGTATATGACCCCCCATTCTGGTATACACTCCACCCATCCTGGTATATGCTGCCTCAATCCTCGTATATGCCTCCCCACCCTGGTATATGCCCCCCATCCTGGTATATGCTTCCCTACCCTGGTATATGCTACCCCAATTCTTGTATATGCTCCCTCCATCCTGGTATATGCCCCCCATCTTGTTATATGCTCCCTCCATCCTGGTATATTCTCCCCCCATCCTGGTATATGCTCCCCCATCCTGGTATATGCTCCCCCCATCCTGGTATATGCTCCCCCTATCCTGGTATATCCCCCCATCCTGGTATATGCTCCTCCCCATCCTGGTATATGCTCCCCCCATACTGGTATATGTTCCCCCATCCTGGTATATGCTCCCCCCCATCCTGGTATATGATCCCCCAATCCTGGTCCCCTTCTTGGTATATGCTCCCCCCCATCCTTGTATATGTTCCCCCAATCCTCGTATATGCTCCCCCCATACTGGTATAAGCTCCCCCCATACTGGTATATGCTCCCCCATCTTGGTATATGCTCTCCCCATCCTGGTATATGCTCCCCCATCCTGGTATATACCCCCCATCCTGGTATATGCTCCCCCCATCCTGGTATATGCTCCCCCATCCTGTTATATGCGCCCTCCATCCTGGTATATGCTCCCCCATCCTGGTATATACTTCCCCATTCTGGTATATGCTCCCCCCATTATGTTATATGCTCCCTCCATCCTGGTATATGCTCCCTCCATCCTCATATATGCTTCCCCTATCCTGGTATATGCTCCCCCAATCCTGGTATATGCTCCCCCAATCCTCGTATATGCTCCCTCCATCCTGTTATATGCCCCCCCATCCTGGTATATGCTCAACCCATCCTGATATATGCTGCCTCAATCCTCGTATATGCCCCCCCACCCTGGTATATGTCCCCCCATCCTGGTATATGCTTCCCTACCCTGGTATATGCTCACCCAATTCTTGTATATGCTCCCTCCATCCTGGTATATGCCCCCTATCCTGGTATATGCTTCCCTATCCTGGTATATGCCCCCCCATCCTGTTATATGCTCCTTCCATCCTGGTATGTGCCCCCATCCTGGTATATGCTCCCCCATCCTGGTATATGCTCCCCCCATCCTGGTATATGCTCCTCCCCATCCTGGTATATGCTCCCCCCATCCTGGTATATGCTCCCGCTATCCTGGCATATGCTCCCCCCATCCTGGTATATGCTCCCCCATCCTGATATATGCTCCCCCCAATCCTGGTATATGCCCCCCATCCTGGTATATCCGTCCATTCTGGTATATGCTCCCCCATCCTGGTATATGCTCCCCCATCCTGGTATATGCTCCCCCCATCCTGGTATATGCCCACCATCCTGGTATATGCTCCCCCTCATCCTGGTATATGCTCCCCCCATCCTGGTATATGCTCTCCCCATCCTGGTATATGCCTCCCATCCTGATATATGCCCCTCATCCTGGTATGTGCTCCCCCCATCCTGGTATATACCCCCCATCCTGGTATATGCTCCCCCCATCCTGGTATATGCTCCCCCTATCCTGTTATATGCTCCCTCCATCCTGGTATATGCTACCCCATCCTGGTATATACTTCCCCATCTTGGTATATGCTCCCCCCATCCTGGTATATGCTCCCCCCATCCTGGTATATGCTCCCTCCATCCTGGTATATGCTCCCCCTATCCTGGTATATGCTCCCCCAATCCTGGTATATGCTCCTCCAATCCTCGTATATGCTCCCTCCATCCTGGTATATGCCCCCCCATCCTGGTATATGCTCCACCCATCCTGGTATATGCTGCCTCAATCCTCGTATATGCCCCTCCACCCTGGTATATGCCCCCCATCCTGGTATTTGCTTCCCTACCCTGGTATATGCTTCCCCAATTCTTGTATATGCTCCCTCCATCCTGGTATATGCCCCCCATCCTGTTATATACTCCCTCCATCCTGGTATATGCTCCCCCCATCCTGGTATATGCTCCCCCATCCTGGTATATGCTCCCCCCATCCTGGTATATGCTCCCCCTATCCTGGTATATCCCCCCATCCTGGTATTTGCTTCCCTACCCTGGTATATGCTTCCCCAATTCTTGTATATGCTCCCTCCATCCTGGTATATGCCCCCCATCCTGTTATATACTCCCTCCATCCTGGTATATGCTCCCCCCATCCTGGTATATGCTCCCCCATCCTGGTATATGCTCCCCCCATCCTGGTATATGCTCCCCCTATCCTGGTATATCCCCCATCCTGGTATATGCTCCTCCCCATCCTGGTATATGCTCCCCCCATACTGGTATATGCTCCCCCATCCTGGTATATGCTCCCCCCCATCCTGGTATATGCCCCCCATCCTGGTATATCCCCCCATCCTGGTATATGTTCCCCCCATCCTGGTATATGCTCCCCCATCCTGGTATATGCTCCCCCCATCCTCGTACATGCCCCTCCATCCTGGTATATGCTCCCCCTCATCCTGGTATATGCTCCCCCTACCCTCGTATATGCTCCCCCCTTTCTGGTATATGCCCCCCATCCTGGTATATGCCCCCATCCAGGTATGTGCTCCCCCCATCCTGGTATATGCTCCCCCCATCCTTATATATGTCACCCCCATCCTGGTATATTCTCCCCCCATCCTGGTATATGCTCCCCCCTATCCTGGTATATGTCACTCCCCGATCCTGGTATATGCTCCCCCCATCCTGGTATGTCGCCCCCTGATCCTTGTATATGCTCCCTCCCATCCTGGTATGTCACCCCCGATCCTGGTATATCGTCCCCCCCATCCTGGTATATACTTCCCCTCATCCTGGTATATGCTCCACCCCATCCTAGTATATGTCAACCCCCAATCCTGGTATATGCTCCCCCCATCCTGGTATATGTCACCCCCCGATCGTGGTATGTGCTCCCCCCATCCTGGTATATGTCACCCCCGATCCTGGTATATGCTACCCCCATACTGATATATGCTCCCCCTCATTAGGTATATGCTCCCCCATCCTGGTATATGCTCCCCCTCATTCTGGTATATGCTCCCCCCATTCTGGTATATGCTCCCCCCATCCTGGTATATGCCCCCCCCATCCTGGTATATGCTCCCCTTCATCCTGGTATATGCTTCCTCCATCCATGTATATGCTCCCCCCATCATGGAGAACAAGGAAGCACAAAAGAACTTCATGAAAACATGAAAATACAAAATCTTTATTGAAAAAAATCAAGAATAGAAAAAATGGAAAACACTCAGAGGCATAAAATTAAAAACAATGGAGGAGCATGGAGACGAGGAACAGGTTAAATGTACTGCCCTATGTAAATCAATTGCCTGAAGGCAAAATATGGCACTGCAAAAACAGGTCATAAAGAGGTAGCTCAAGTGTCTATCCAATTGAAAGGTCGCACAGTGAGAGACTTCTGTTTAATGCAGGTTCTAATATAGAAGCATTTTCCCAAAGTGGATGCAAGTATGACACTCAGTACATTAATAGAAATAAGTGTCATGAAAGACAATATAGTCAAAGTGACAACCAATCCAATATATAATATGAAAAGGTTCCATACTTACAGCCGCTGTGGTTGCGTCGCTGCACCTCGCTCCTGCTCTACCCCAGCATCCTGGTAATATGCTCCCCCCCATCCTGGTATATGCTCCCCCTCATCCTGGTATATGCTCCCCCACATCCTGATATATGCTCCCCCTCATCCTGGTATATGCTCTCACCCATCCTGGTATATGCTCCCCGTCATCCTGGTATATGCTCTCCCCCATCCTGGTATATGCTCCCCTCCATCCTGGTATATGTCACCGCCGAACCTGGTATATGCTCCCCCCATCCTGGTATATGTCACCCCCCAATCCTGGTATATGCTCCCCGTCATCCTGGTATATGCTCCCCCTCATTCTGGTATATATGCTCCCCCCCATCCTGGTATATGTCACCCCCCGATCCTGGTATATGCTCCCCCTCATCCTGGCATATGCCGCCCCCCATCCTGGTATATGTCACCCCCGATCTTGGTATATGTCACCCCCTCATCCTGGTATATGCTCCCCCCATCCTGGTATATGTCACCCCCGATCCTGGTATATGCTCCCCCCCATCCTGGTATATGTCACCCCCCAATACTGGTATATGCTCCCCCTCATCCTGGTATATGCCCCCCCCATCCTGGTATATGTCACCCCCGATCCTGGTATATGTCACCCCCTCATCCTGGTATGTGCTCCCCCTCCATCCTGGTATATGTCACCCCGGATCCTGGTATATGCTCCCCCTCATCCTGGTATATGTCACCCCCAATCCTGGTATATGCTCCCCCTCATCCTGGTATATGTCACCCCCAATCCTGGTATATGCTCCCCCTCATCCTGGTATATGCTCCCCCCCCCATCCTGGTATATGTCACCCCCGATCCTGGTATATGTCACCCCCCCCCCGATCCTGCCTGTCCTGCTCATCCATCCACAAACACTCCTACTCACCCTTCCCCCGCAGCACATCGTCTGTGTTAAATATGTAAATAAAATGGCGCTGGAGTCAGTGTGTGCACATACTGCGCTATTTGGCGCCATTTTGTTGAAGACACTGCGAATTTGTCTTCAACAAAATGGTGCTGGATATCGCGCTATGCGCTGGCTCCGGCACAGACTCCTCCTTAAGCCTCGCCGGAGACGTGGTCAGCGCCTATGCACATGGTGATCTCCGGCGACGCACTCTTCCTCCAGCCTCGTCCTCCCGGCGCAGACTATAGAGGCTTAGGACAGAAGGACACATCCCTGGATATATATATCTCATCTCTCCCAATTACATGGAGTCTATTAGGATCCCTGATCTATTATGTGTCGCCATCTGCACAGATCCAATGTCACACAAAAGGAAGCGACATTTTTAGCGAGTAAACAGCGCATTCCGTCCTGTGCTGATCTACAGCGCCATCTAGAGGCTGATCAGCGGCGCATCAGCTCAGCCTACTCGTTTTCATCTTCGCACCAGATGACGCGTTACCGGGATAAAATATGATTGGGTCCCAGTGAAAATACAAGACTGGGAGCCGGCTGCTCTGCTCCAATCGTCGCGCTTTGGAAGATACCAACTCTTTGTAGCCCTCAGGGGGAGCTGAGGAGAATAAATTGTTATTGTTTGTAAAAGTGCAGATATTTAATGAACTGATAGGTAAAATAAAGATGCGGCTGCGATCAGTGACGGGACAGAGTAAGAGCGGCCGCTGCAGTTCCCCCCCCGTGCTCAGATCAGTGGTAGACGCGACTCCTCCTCCGCCTTCGGAAGCCGGAAGTGGCAGGCAGTGTTGTGAGAGAGGAGCAGAGAGACAGGTGGGTGATTGGTGCTGTGTGCGCTGCCCCCTGCTGGTCGCATCACCGCAGTGCAGGTTGTTATGGGCTGATCAGGAGCCCCTATGCCGCTCTCCATGGTGCGACCCCCACTGCTGTGTCTTGGGGTCTGTTACACCTGATATATAGGAGCTGAGTACAGGCTGCTGCTGGGGCCCCTGATACCATTACTATGTGGCCCTTACACCTGATATATAGGAGCTGAGTACAGGCGGCTGCTGGGGCCCCTGATACCATTACTATGTGGCCCTTACACCTGATATATAGGAGCTGAGTACAGGCGGCTGCTGGGGCCCCTGATACCATTACTATGTGGCCCTTACACCTGATATATAAGGGCTGAGTACAGGCGGCTGCTGGGGCCCCTGATACCATTACTATGTGGCCCTTACACCTGATATATAGGAGCTGAGTACAGGCGGCTGCTGGGGCCCCTGATACCATTACTATGTGGCCCTTACACCTGATATATAGGAGCTGAGTACAGGCGGCTGCTGGGGCCCCTGATACCATTACTATGTGGCCCTTACACCTGATATATATTAGCTGAATACAGGCGGCTGCTGGGGCCCCTGATACCATTACTATGTGGCCCTTACACCTGATATATAGGAGCTGAGTACAGGCTGCTGCTGGGGCCCCTGATACCATTACTATGTGGCCCTTACACCTGATATATAGGAGCTGAGTACAGGCTGCTGCTGGGGCCCCTGATACCATTACTATGTGGCCCTTACACCTGATATATAGGAGCTGAATACAGGCGGCTGCTGGGGCCCCTGATACCATTACTATGTGGCCCTTACACCTGATATATAGGAGCTGAGTACAGGCTGCTGCTGGGGCCCCTGATACCATTACTATGTGGCCCTTACACCTGAAATATAGGAGCTGAGTACAGGTGGCTGCTGGGGCCCCTGATACCATTACTATGTGGCCCTTACACCTGATATATAGGAGCTGAATACAGGTGGCTGCTGGGGCCCCTGATACCATTACTATGTGGCCCTTACACCTGATATATAGGAGCTGAGTACAGGCTGCTGCTGGGGCCCCTGATACCATTACTATGTGGCCCTTACACCTGAAATATAGGAGCTGAGTACAGGTGGCTGCTGGGGCCCCTGATACCATTACTATGTGGCCCTTACACCTGATATATAGGAGCTGAGTACAGGCGGCTGCTGGGGCCCCTGATACCATTACTATGTGGCCCTTACACCTGATATATAGGAGCTGAATACAGGCGGCTGCTGGGGCCCCTGATACCATTACTATGTGGCCCTTACACCTGATATATAGGAGCTGAGTACAGGCGGCTGCTGGGGCCCCTGATACCATTACTATGTGGCCCTTACACCTGATATATAAGAGCTGAGTACAGGCTGCTGCTGGGGCCCCTGATACCATTACTCTGTGGCCCTTACACCTGATATATAGGAGCTGAGTAAAGGCGGCTGCTGGGGCCCCTGATACCATTACTATGTGGCCCTTACACCTGATATATAGGGGCTGAGTACAGGCGGCTGCTGGGGCCCCTGATACCATTACTATGTGACCCTTACACCTGATATATAGGAGCTGAGTACAGGCTGCTGCTGGGGCCCCTGATACCATTACTATGTGGCCCTTACACCTGATATATAGGAGCTGAGTAAAGGCGGCTGCTGGGGCCCCTGATACCATTACTATATGGCCCTTACACCTGATATATAGGGGCTGAGTACAGGCGGCTGCTGGGGCCCCTGATACCATTACTATGTGGCCCTTACACCTGATATATAGGAGCTGAGTACAGGCGGCCGCTGGGGCCCCTGATACCATTACTATGTGGCCCTTACACCTGATATATAAGGGCTGAGTACAGGCGGCCGCTGGGGCCCCTGATACCATTACTATGTGGCCCTTACACCTGATATATAGGGGCTGAGTACAGGCGGCTGCTGGGGCCCCTGATACCATTACTATGTGGCCCTTACACCTGATATATAGGGGCTGAGTACAGGCGGCTGCTGGGGCCCCTGATACCATTACTATGTGGCCCTTACACCTGATATATAAGAGCTGAGTACAGGCAGCTGCTGGGGCCCCTGATACCATTACTATGTGGCCCTTACACCTGATATATAGGAGCTGAGTACAGGCGGCTGCTGGGGCCCCTGATACCATTACTATGTTGCCCTTACACCTGATATATAGGAGCTGAGTACAGGCAGCTGCTGGGGCCCCTGATACCATTACTATGTGGCCCTTACATCTGATATATAGGAGCTGAGTACAGGCGGCTGCTGGGCCCCTGATACCATTACTATGTGGCCCTTACACCTGATATATAGGAGCTGAGGACAGGCGGCTGCTGGGCCCCTGATACCATTACTATGTGGCCCTTACACCTGATATATAGGAGCTGAGGACAGGTGGCTGCCGGGGCCCCTGATACCATTACTATGTGGCCCTTACACCTGATATATAGGGGCTGAGTACAGGCGGCTGCTGGGGCCCCTGATACCATTACTATGTGGCCCTTACCCCTGATATATAGGGGCTGAGTACAGGCGGCTGCTGGGGCCCATGATACCATTACTATGTGGCCCTTACACCTGATATATAGGAGCTGAGTACAGGCGGCTGCTGGGGCCCCTAATACCATTACTATGTGGCCCTTACACCTGATATATAAGGGCTGAGTACAGGTGGCTGCTGGGGCCCCTGATACCATTACTATGTGGCCCTTACACCTGATATATAAGGGCTGAGTACAGGCGGCTGCTGGGGCCCCTGATACCATTACTATGTGGCCCTTACACCTGATATATAGGAGCTGAGTACAGGCTGCTGCTGGGGCCCCTGATACCATTACTATGTGGCCCTTACACCTGATATATAGGAGCTGAGTACAAGCGGCTGCTGGGGCCCCTGATACCATTATTATGTGGCCCTTACACCTGATATATAAGGGCTGAGTACAGGCTGCTGCCGGGGCCCCTGATACCATTACTATGTGGCCCTTACACCTGATATATAGGAGCTGAGTACAGGCGGCTGCCGGGGCCCCTGATACCATTACTATGTGGCCCTTACACCAGATATATAGGCGCTGAGTACAGGCAGCTGCTGGGGCCCCTGATACCATTACTATGTGGCCCTTGCATCTGATATATAAGGGCTGAGTACAGGCAGCTGCTGGGGCCCCTGATACCATTACTATGTGGCCCTTACACCAGATATATAGGCGCTGAGTAGAGGCAGCTGCTGGGGCCCCTGATACCATTACTATGTGGCCCTTGCATCTGATATATAAGGGCTGAGTACAGGCAGCTGCTGGGGCCCCTGATACCATTACTATGTGGCCCTTACACCTGATATATAGGAGCTGAGTACAGGTGGCTGCTGGGGCCCCTGATACCATTACTATGTGGCCCTTACACCTGATATATAGGAGCTGAGTACAGGCGGCTGCTGGGGCCCCTGATACCATTACTATGTGGCCCTTACACCTGATATATAGGAGCTGAGTACAGGCGGCTGCTGGGGCCCCTGATACCATTACTATGTGGCCCTTACATCTGATATATAGGAGCTGAATACAGGCGGCTGCTGGGGCCCCTGATACCATTACTATGTGGCCCTTACACCTGATATATAGGAGCTGAGTACAGGCAGCTGCTGGGGCCCCTGATACCTTTACTATGTGGCCCTTACACCAGATATATAGGAGCTGAGTACAGGCGGCTGCTGGGGCCCCTGATACCATTACTATGTGGCCCTTACACCTGATATATAGGAGCTGAGTACAGGCGGCTGCTGGGGCCCCTGATACCATTACTATGTGGCCCTTACACCAGATATACACGCGCTGAGTACAGGCGGCTGCTGGAGCCCCTGATACCATTACTATGTGGCCCTTACACCTGATATATAGGAGCTGAATACAGGCGGCTGCTGGGGCCCTTGATACCATTACTATGTGGCCCTTACACCTGATATATAGGAGCTGAGTACAGGCGGCTGCTGGGGCCCCTGATACCATTACTATGTGGCCCTTACACCTGATATATAGGAGCTGAGTACAGGCAGCTGCTGGGGCCCCTGATACCATTACTATGTGGCCCTTACACCTGATATATAAGGGCTGAGTACAGGTGGCTGCTGGGGCCCCTGATACCATTACTATGTGGCCCTTACACCTGATATATAGGAGCTGAGTACAGGCGGCTGCTGGGGCCCCTGATACCATTACTATGTGGCCCTTACACCTGATATATAGGAGCTGAGTACAGGCGGCTGCTGGGGCCCCTGATACCATTACTATGTGGCCCTTACATCTGATATATAGGAGCTGAATACAGGCGGCTGCTGGGGCCCCTGATACCATTACTATGTGGCCCTTACACCTGATATATAGGAGCTGAGTACAGGCAGCTGCTGGGGCCCCTGATACCTTTACTATGTGGCCCTTACACCTGATATATAGGGGCTGAGTACAGGCGGCTGCTGGGGCCCCTGATACCATTACTATGTGGCCCTTACCCCTGATATATAGGGGCTGAGTACAGGCGGCTGCTGGGGCCCATGATACCATTACTATGTGGCCCTTACACCTGATATATAGGAGCTGAGTACAGGCGGCTGCTGGGGCCCCTAATACCATTACTATGTGGCCCTTACACCTGATATATAAGGGCTGAGTACAGGTGGCTGCTGGGGCCCCTGATACCATTACTATGTGGCCCTTACACCTGATATATAAGGGCTGAGTACAGGCGGCTGCTGGGGCCCCTGATACCATTACTATGTGGCCCTTACACCTGATATATAGGAGCTGAGTACAGGCTGCTGCTGGGGCCCCTGATACCATTACTATGTGGCCCTTACACCTGATATATAGGAGCTGAGTACAAGCGGCTGCTGGGGCCCCTGATACCATTATTATGTGGCCCTTACACCTGATATATAAGGGCTGAGTACAGGCTGCTGCCGGGGCCCCTGATACCATTACTATGTGGCCCTTACACCTGATATATAGGAGCTGAGTACAGGCGGCTGCCGGGGCCCCTGATACCATTACTATGTGGCCCTTACACCAGATATATAGGCGCTGAGTACAGGCAGCTGCTGGGGCCCCTGATACCATTACTATGTGGCCCTTGCATCTGATATATAAGGGCTGAGTACAGGCAGCTGCTGGGGCCCCTGATACCATTACTATGTGGCCCTTACACCAGATATATAGGCGCTGAGTAGAGGCAGCTGCTGGGGCCCCTGATACCATTACTATGTGGCCCTTGCATCTGATATATAAGGGCTGAGTACAGGCAGCTGCTGGGGCCCCTGATACCATTACTATGTGGCCCTTACACCTGATATATAGGAGCTGAGTACAGGTGGCTGCTGGGGCCCCTGATACCATTACTATGTGGCCCTTACACCTGATATATAGGAGCTGAGTACAGGCGGCTGCTGGGGCCCCTGATACCATTACTATGTGGCCCTTACACCTGATATATAGGAGCTGAGTACAGGCGGCTGCTGGGGCCCCTGATACCATTACTATGTGGCCCTTACATCTGATATATAGGAGCTGAATACAGGCGGCTGCTGGGGCCCCTGATACCATTACTATGTGGCCCTTACACCTGATATATAGGAGCTGAGTACAGGCAGCTGCTGGGGCCCCTGATACCTTTACTATGTGGCCCTTACACCAGATATATAGGAGCTGAGTACAGGCGGCTGCTGGGGCCCCTGATACCATTACTATGTGGCCCTTACACCTGATATATAGGAGCTGAGTACAGGCGGCTGCTGGGGCCCCTGATACCATTACTATGTGGCCCTTACACCAGATATATACGCGCTGAGTACAGGCGGCTGCTGGAGCCCCTGATACCATTACTATGTGGCCCTTACACCTGATATATAGGAGCTGAATACAGGCGGCTGCTGGGGCCCTTGATACCATTACTATGTGGCCCTTACACCTGATATATAGGAGCTGAGTACAGGCGGCTGCTGGGGCCCCTGATACCATTACTATGTGGCCCTTACACCTGATATATAGGAGCTGAGTACAGGCAGCTGCTGGGGCCCCTGATACCATTACTATGTGGCCCTTACACCTTATATATAAGGGCTGAGTACAGGCAGCTGCTGGGGCCCCTGATACCATTACTATGTGGCCCTTACACCTGATATATAGGAGCTGAGTACAGGCGGCTGCTGGGGCCCCTGATACCATTACACTGGTGCCTTGTTATTAGGTCAATTCCATTATAAAACATTGTATCCGTCATTGTTGAGCTCTGCTGGGACTCTGTATCCCGCCTGCATTGCATAATGGGGCCCCTGAATACTCTGCACATAAGGGCCTATAGCTCTAATTATGTTGTTTGCAATAGTCGCCCTCCTGCCACCCTGTAATATCGGGTCCCTGCCTGGTGTGGCCCCTATGACTTAATGTCCCCCTGTAAGTGCAGTACACCAGTTATCAGTCTACACGGCCAGGGTCCGGGACCCCTGTTGTTTTTGTTCTGGCTTTGTAATATATGCTCATTATCAGGGCGCCCTCTTCTCAGACATCCATCTAATCATCCGTCTGTCTCATCCATATTTGCCATATGGAGGTTTCCAGAAATAGGGCAGAACCTACTGGACTTCTGTGAAAGTTGACGAATCTGTTGAGCGCGGCTGAAGCCTCCTGGGAGCCGAGGTAAAATCAGTGGCCGTGGTAAAATTGTGGAGCGGTGGGGTCTGAAAAAGGAATCATGACTATAAGGACAACGTTTGCACAAAGTGATTTCTTTAGAGCCCAACAGCCACTGTGTAAACCTGACAAAAATGCCCCCATCTATCCATCCATTCATCACTCTCATACTCTGTCTATGCAGGTATGTATCTCATCATTCTTCCTTACGGAGTTTCACATTGACCAGTCAGGGCTTTGGTGCGAACTCCCTCACAAAACTGGATTCGGTAGTGTGTGCTGACGAGGCCATAGGCTTAGTAGACTGCGCCTCCAGTAGGCGTACACACCTGATGCACGACAGAGGGCACATTCACTCTGTCTGGACCATTATAGTCTATGGCCACGTCAGATCATATGCCCGAATCCCGTTCAGGTGTAGGCTGCAGCAGGTGGCTGCTGCCTTCTGTGCCCCGCTCCTCCGCCACTGCCGTTCCCCCCAACACCCAGAGCCACAGTGTATGTATATATATATATATATATGTACACTACTCAAAAAAATAAAGGGAACACTTAAACAACAGAACATAACTCCAAGTAAATCAAACTTCTGTGACATCAAACTGTCCACTTAGGAAGCAACACTGACAATCAATTTCACACGCTGATGTGCAAATGGAATAGACAATAGATGGAAATTATTGGCAATTATCAAGACACCCTCAATAAAGGAGTGGTTCTGCAGGTGGGGACCACAGACCACATCTCAGTACCAATGCTTTCTGACTGATGTTTTGGTCACTTTTGAATGTTGGTTGTGCTTTCACACTCGTGGTAGTTTGAGATGGACTCTACAACCCACAGAAGTTGCTCAGGTAGTGCAGCTCATCCAGGATGGCACATCAATGCGAGCTGTAGAAAGAAGGTTTGCTGTGTCTGTCAGCGTAGTGTCCAGAGGCTGGAGGCGCTACCAGGAGACAGGCCAGTACACCAGGAGACGTGGAGGAAGCCGTAGGAGGGCAACAACCCAGCAGCAGGACCGCTACCTCCGCCTTTGTGCAAGGAGGAACAGGAGGAGCACTGCCAGAGCCCTGCAAAATGACCTCCAGCTGACCACAAATGTGGATGTGTCTGCACAAACGCTTAGAAACCCACTCCATAACGGTGGTATGAGGGCCCGACGTCCACAGATGGGGGTTGTGCTCACAGCCCAACACCTTGCAGGACTCTTGGCATTTGCCTTAGAACACCAGGATTGGCAAAGTGGCAACTGGCGCCCTGTGCTCTTCACAGATGAAATCAAGTTCACACTGAGCACATGTGACAGACGTGACAGAGTCTGGAGACGCCGTGGAGAGCGATCTGCTGCCTGCAACATCCTTCAGCATGACCGGTTTGGCAGTGGGTCAGTAATGGTGTGGGGTGGCATTTGTTTGGAGGGCCGCACAGCCCTCCATGTGCTCGCCAGAGGTAGCCTGACTGCCATTAGGTACCGAGATGAGATCCTCAGACCCCTTGTGAGACCATGTGCTGGTGCGGTTGGCCCTGGGTTCCTCCTAATGCAGGACAATGCCAGACCTCATGTGGCTGGAGTGTCAGCAGTTCCTGCAAGATGAAGGCATTGAGGTTATGGACTGGCCCACCCGTTCCCCAGACCTGAATCCGATTGAGCACATCTGGGACATCATGTCTCGCTCCATCCACCAACGTCACGTTGCACCACAGACTGTCCAGGAGTTGGCGGATGCTTTAGTCCAGGTCTGGCAGGAGATCCCACAGGAGACCATCCGCAACCTCATCAGGAGCATGCCCAGGCGTTGTAGGGAGGTCATACAGGCACGTGGAGGCCACACACAATACTCAGCCTCATCAGGAGCATGCCCAGGCGTTGTAGGGAGGTCATACAGGCACGTGGAGGCCACACACAATACTCAGCCTCATCAGGAGCATGCCCAGGCGTTGTAGGGAGGTCATACAGGCACGTGGAGGCCACACACAATACTCAGCCTCATCAGGAGCATGCCCAGGCGTTGTAGGGAGGTCATACAGGCACGTGGAGGCCACACACAATACTGAGACTCATTTTGACTTGTTTTAAGGACATTACATCAAAGTTGGATCAGCCTGTAGTGTGTTTTTCCACTTTAATTTTGGGGGTGACTCCAAATCCAGGCCTCCATTGGTTAATAAATGTGATTTCCATTGATGATTTTTGTGTGATTTTGTTGTCAGCACATTCAACTTTGTACAGAACAAAGTATTCAATGAGAATATTTCATTCATTCAGATCTAGGATGTGTTATTTCAGTGTTCCCTTTATTTTTTTGAGCAGTATATATATAAATATACCAGGATGGGGGATATTAACAGAATTGGGAGACATTACCCCTATAACAGTGTAAGCAGCAGACCCCCTCCCCCTTAACAGGGCATAATGACCACATTTTTTGCTTCAATTTTTTTTCTATTTTCCTCCTCTAAAACCTAGGTACGTCTTATGGTCCGGTGCTTCTTATAGTCCGAAAAATACGGTATATGCATTCAGTATATATATACTATGGTAGATGGGCCCATTCAGTTGCACACAGAAGTAGCCACCGGAGCGCCGTCTCCTTAAGTCTCTCACTGGTTTATTTGAAGATGCTGCATAAGCCAGTGAGGAGTTAGCAAAAATAAATACGTGCTTTCTGACCTAAGGAAAAACAAAACATAACATACAGCCGTGTTGCTGTGGGGATCTGCCCGCTCAGGAGAACAACCATCCACTAGTTCAGCTTTTCCTTCTCAGGACACAAAGCGCTGGAGTTCCTCTCTCCAGCCCTACTGAACACTGAATGCCTTAGAAGGACTATATACATCCTAGTCCCCACCCTGGGGTGGAGATATGGTGAATGACCTCCCAAATGGTGAACAACCTCCCAACCCGCTCTATGGTCGTTCACAAAAACCCAGCCCTTAAAATGGCCGATTAATCCCTCTCAACACATAGTGTGCTGGTGGAAAACTTATGGGCTTCAAATCACTGAAGCTAACAGCCTCAGTGAAACATACCTCCCCTCCAGCACTTTGCCAGTGACTTTGTCACCATGTATATATAATCAGCATACTGTATATATACTATAAGCATACTGTATATATCCTTTTAAAAGCAGAAGTGTCAATAAATTATTTTTATCAGTTAACAAAATGCAGAGTAAAGTTTGATGGATGAACCAAGATCTCAGTAATAATAATTGTAATTTTTTTTTAATTAATAATAGGATAGAAGGGAGGGACAAAACCAGGAACAGAATCAGTAGGCAAACTCATAGTCAGGAGGACAGCCGGGGTCAGATACCAGGTGATCAGTAACCGCCACGTCTGCGAGCAGTATGAATACCGCGGAGCCTGGTGACAGAGGTGATACTGAGATTGTCCCGGCAGAGATGTAACAGTCAGAAGGCCACCGGTAGATGGTGAAGGTCCTTCTGTACAGCTCCAGCAGTGATGGTGGATCTGCTGGACTTCAGGGCGCTGGATGCGGAGGTTTCCCGTCTTTTAGATGTCTCTAGGGGAACGGTGACAACACGCAAATACGCGAGCAGCCCTGGATAATCCACGCCGGCAGGATGATAGGATCCGGCGGAAGATGGAACCTATGAGAAGAGAAGGAAATATAGTGTAAGTGATGGGACTCCATATGACATGATACTACTGTGCGGTCACTGTGGCCGGACGGCAGAGGAATCTCATCACACAGAGGTCAGGGATCATCGTCAGCCATCATACATGTGACAATCCCATCTCCGACAGATGACATCTGCTCCACATGAATTATTCTCACTGACGACATCACACAACATGGAGATGACTCTCACACTTACCTCGTCTCTTTTTCCCCTTTTTCCCATTTTCTGATTTTTCGTCATCAGCTGGAAATTCTGATCAAAAAGAAGAAAAAACAACAACTCACTAAAGACATATTGTTATGGGATCTGCTTCGTATCTCTCCTGTGTATAGTATATAGATTGTTCTAGTCCTGTCCCCTATAGTCCTGACAATCTGGTATTACACAATAGGGCAGAATAAGTCCTATATACCGGACATGACCTAATATGAGGGGCATTAGATGTGTCACTAATATGGAGCAGTGAGCGCCCTGTGTGCCGCCATGTGGTGCATCCCTAATGAGCGATATTCTACTATAGGAGACGATGTCTCATTATGATGACGGAGGTTACTGGATGCAACAATGTATCACAGAATCCATGATAATACTGTACAAAGTTGCAGAAATGGAGACACTGTATGGTCCCATGGGCAAAGTAATTGGGTTCCTTGAAACATGGATAACATAGGAGACCCGTTAAAGAAAAACCATGTGGAAATATTTCACCCTTGATGACAACATTCACATTGTTTGTGCTATAGACATCTACGTACCTGACAATGGGGACGAGGACGGCAAGCTGGTTATAGCATCGTCTCTAGCAGATTCAGGAGAAGATCCTTTCTGCCTGTTAGGAAGAAGAAAAACGTGTAAATCACAAGTAAATTCAGTATAAAAGGGATTGTCTCACTAGAAGAACCCCGACTATAAGGCCTAATAGGACATATGAAAGTCATAGTGGGGAAGGTCTCCTGCTCAAAACGACCTTCTATGGAAACAACTAGCAACAATGGCCGGCATGTAATACTACATATCTCCTGCAGTGTGGGCAAAACTAACAATGCCTGACTGGCAGCAATTATGGGTTGTTATCTCCAGCGGATTCTGAAGCCAATAGCCAATGACCGCTGATCATGGGGCGGTGGATGCTGCATTCAATATTATGGTATTTATGTCCTATATTTGGTGTTGTGCACATATATTAGCCTGGAGCTCCCAATAATGACCCCATAATCTACTCACATTTCTGAGATGTTTCTGCTGGATGCCGGGGTACACTCTGGAGGAAACTTGATAGCGGTGGTACAGAGCTAAAAAATGACAAAAATAAAATATGAAATTAAATTTTTTACGTTTAGGGTATGTGCACACGATGCAGAAATGCTCAGGATTTTTTCCTGAGCGTTAAAGCATCTCTCTGGCAGGAAAAAATTCATGCGGATTGTACATGCGGTTTCCTGCCAGGGACATGCGGAAATGAAGCGGTCTTCACTTTCATTTCCGCATGCGGGTTGACAAGCACTTCCCAAGCGATTTTAGCATCACTTGGAAAGTGCTTGTCAACTTCACACTATATAAATCCATGCAGCCGGCATGGATTTATATAGTGTGTGATGTCAAAAAATAAAAAATAAATATATACTTTACCCTCTGATGGCCCCCCGGTGTCCTGCTTCATCGGTCCCGGCTGCCGGCAGTGAAGACTGTAGGACCTTCCGACGTCAGCGTCACGTGACCCGTCACATGACTCTGACGTCAGCGAAGGTCCTTCATTCAACCGCGAAGTGCGCGGGAAGCCGACAGGACGCAGCGCGGGCCGTCAGAAGGTGAGAATATATATATTTTTTATTTTATTCTTTTTTTTTTAATGGTACCTGGGTCTGGATGAGAGTCCTCTCATCCACACCCGGGTACCATCCGCACATTAGACCGCATGAAAAGCGCATCAACATATACAGTGATGCGGATTCCATGCGGTCTAATGCAAGTCAATGGTGGCAAAAGAGCAGCGTTTCCGCAAAATTAATTGACATGCTGCGGATTTTTGACCGCAGCGTTTACGCTGCGGAAAAATCCGCATCATGGGCACAGCACATGCGGATTTCCATTGGGGAACATTGCTGCCCTTCTACCATGCGTTTTTCATGCGTTTCCGCGGCGTTTACGCAACTGCAAAAACGCCGCGGAAACGCATGAAAAACGCATCGTGTGAACTCAGCCTTAGAGGTCTTTTTATGTATTCTGGATTTATTGATCACTTACTTTAGAAAGCCTTTTAGAGGATGTTGTAAAATTTTGGAAGAAAAGGCTCTCATTATCCTCACTTGTGTCCTCCTCCTCTGAGACAATAGGCTTGTCTGAATCAGCGTGATCTACAATACATAGGTAATGAAGTGTTATTAGTGGTTGTCAGTATAACACAGTCACCATTTATCACTACTATTAATGGGAACTGATTGTCACATATTATGGAAGATGAGACAAACAGCCGCTTAGTCTAGATGACGTCTTCTACTTACTGATAAATAAGCTGGTGTCCTCATCTGAAACAAGCCGAGGAATGTACTCCGGCTTCTGACTTAGAAGGTTTTCAAATTCTAAGTCACTCAGGAATGGATAACTCTTGATCTCAAATGCTCCTCCTGGAAAAAGAAAAACAAAAGTGATGCGGACATTGTTAGAGGCTGCTCCATATCTGAACAGTATTTCTTAATCTTAAGTAATGACAAAACCGAAGGAAACAAACTGAAAGTTATATTATGGAGAACTAGAAATAGGCAAGCAGATAGAGAAGTGCTGATCCTCATGGACAGGAGCGAAGAGTCCTCGTTGTAAAAAGTGAATATTAATACTAATAAAGTATATCAGTTACCTGTCCCAAGTCTTTGTGCAGGATTTGTTCTGAGCAGGTCATTAATAAGGTCCTGAGCATCGGGGGGAGGAGCGCGATCCCAATCCCAAATTATGTCTCCTGTTATATAGAAAATTACAGAAAATAAAACCTCTGTTTTGGACTGTAAGATAAAGTAGAGGAAATAACTAAATTCATGTAATCAGTCAAAGCAATGATCGGATTATTCTACTTACCAGTGACAATATTTTTATAGAGCTCAGATAGGGAATCCCCATGAAATGGTACATATCCCACCAGAAACTCATGCAGGATGATTCCCATTGACCACCAGTCGGCAGGTCTTCCATAGCCTTTCTTCAGAATGATTTCTGGGGCCATGTAAAGCGGGGTGCCACAGTCCTGGAAACCAACAGAAGGTAAAAATGAGAATTGATGAAATTATTATTATGACAAGTTCTCGACATAAAAACTCAATGACAGAAGATAAAATATCAGTTGAAAAGTTCTCTAGAAATGAAGAACGTAGAGAAGAGACAATAGTGTGATGAGATTTGTAAAGAACCATCTAAGTTCCTGTAAGTGATGCCAACCTCATGGTCCTGGAACTCTCTGGCGATGTCCTCCAATGATTCCTTGTGGGTGTTGGTTTCTGGTATCATGACACCAACTTTTGAAATCCCAAAATCGGCGACTTTAATGTGTCCAGCCGGTGTAATCAGGAGGCTGTGAAAGAGAAGATGGTTTTAGGCTCACGGGCTGTGTGGTAATAAATGATAACTTTCCCCCCTTTATTAAACTATAGGGGGCACTTACTTCTCTGGCTTCAGGTCTCTATGCAACACACCATAGCTGTGCAGGTATTCCACAGCAAGTATCGCTTCTGCAAAGTACAGGCGGGCCAAGGGGACAGATAAAGGACCCCTGGTGCTTAGGAGGGTCCCACAGTCTCCACCTATAGAAGAAAGGAAATATGAGCGGTGAGGGGTTTATACAGCAGATCACCACGATGGATCATGAGAAGTGAGCGGAGACATTGGGGCAGGAGAGAATATATACAGATATAATGTATAGAGCACAGAATATTAGTCTGAGGTCATGGTGAGATGTCGTCCATGTCACTAATAAAGTGATGTCTCATCTCGTCTACAGCTGGCGATACTGACGTGCTCAGTGCGGACATACAGGGAGATCACACACATCAATGACTTTCCATAATATCTATAGTAAATGCTCTGCGGGGATGTAACCGTCCACGGGGACAAGTCCTAATGATATGAGCGCTGATAAGATGTCAGCAGACATGGGCTGAATATAATACATGTACATGTCCTACCTCCTACATACTCCATGACCATACAAAGGTGAGATCTAGTAGGGAAGGAGCAGAGCATGAAGGTCACAAAGGGACAGTCAGCGAATGTCAGGATGTCCCTCTCCAGATAGGCCCCTTCCACATGTTTTGGAGTATCCAGGTCCCGCTTGGCAATTTTCTTCATAGCGAAGATATTCTGTGAGTCTTTATGGTGAACTAAGTGGACAGACCTGGAGAGAAGAAGAAACCATGGTTTATAGTGAATCCTTATTAACAGTCCTTCTATAGAAGTCATTATATGATCTTCTGTACTAATGTTTAATACCAGAAGTCCGACCATTACTAGAAATCCACATCTAGAAATACATTAAATAATACTACATAGATCATCTATGGGAGGGTCTACACAATGCCACGTCTGCCGGACCCTCACTCAGGTCACATTATCACCTGTGGGAGGTCTGCACAATGCCACATCTTCCACACCCTCACCCAGGCCACATTGTCACCTATGGAAGGTGTGCACAATGCTAGGTCTGCCAGACCCTCACCCAGGTCACATTATCACCTATGGGAAGTCTGCACAATGCCACGTCTGCCGGACCCTCACCCAGGTCACGTTATCACCTTTCACCTCAGATCATGTCCCTATGATAACACTGAATGGCAAAGCACAGAGGATGAAGCATTATCATAGGGAACCCTGAGAAATGTGGCTTATGCTAACTGAAATCTCACCCAAAAGATCCGCTGCTGATCAGCTTAGATGTTTCGTAGTCGCTCATACGCGGCTTTCTCGCCGGGATCAATGATTCCATCAAGTCCTAGAAAAGAAGAAGAAGAAGAAATGATATTAAGATCTAGAAGCTGCTGGAGAAAATCTCCAGATGCAGAAACGTCTCCTCCTATATTATGTCCCAGCTGATGTCACTGATCCGATAGGTGAGCAGAAACCTGCTGACGGATTCCCTATAATATAAACGCTATTATCTAATGCAATAGTGTCATCTCCTCTAATAATAGAGGCGCCCCCTGGTTATATGGGGGATAATACTGGACGGGTCATTCACACCCCGTGATCTGGTGATACACAGACATCTACCTCTATAATACTTACACCGGCAGGTTCTTGGATCTCCGGGATCTCTAAGATTACACTGTCAGGATCCAACAGCTCAGTTGTTTCTAAAATAGCGATAAAATGATGAGGAAATAAAATGTATTAGAGGATATTAATCCTACAGACATAATACAGCAATATAATGGAGAAATGACTATTCTGTATGGAGGACTATGTGGGGCCATTATTCTTTATGGAGGACTATGTGGGGCCATTATATTGTATGGAGGACTATGTGGGGCCATTATATTGTATGGAGGACTATGTGGGGCCATTATTCTGTATGGAGGACTATGTTAGGCCTATTATTCTGTATGGTGGAATATGTGGGGCCCATTTTTCTGTATGGAGGACTATATGGGGCCCATTATTCTGTATGGAGGACTATGTGGGGCCCATTATACTGTATGGAGGACTATGTGGGGCCTATGATTCTCTATGGAGGACTTTGTGGGGCCCATAATACTTTATGGAGGACTATGTGGGCCCATAATACTGTATGGAGGACTATGTGGGGCCTATTATTCTCTATGAAGGACTATGTGGGGCCCTTTATACTCTACGGTGGACTATGTGGGGCCCATAATACTGTATGGAGGACTATGTGGGGCCCATTAATCTCTATGGAGGACTATGTGGGGCCCATTATTCTGTATGGAGGACTATGTGGGGCCCATTATTCTGTATGGAGGATTATGTGGGGTCAATTATCCTGTATGGAGGACTATGTGGGGCCATTATACTGTGTGGAGGACTGTGTGGGGCCATTATTCTGTATGGAGCACTATGTGGGGCCATTATTCCATAAGGAGGACTATGTGGGGCCATTATTCCTTATGGAGGACTATGTGGGGCCATTATATTGTATGGAGGACTATGTGGGGCCATTATTCTGTATGGAGGACTATGTGGGGCCTATTATTCTGTATGGTGGAATATGTGGGGTCCATTATTCTGTATGGAGGACTATGTGGGGCCCATTATTTCGTATGGAGGACTATGTGGTGCCCATTATACTGTATGGAGTACTATGTGGTGCCCATTATACTGTGTGCCGGACTATGTGGGGCCAATTATTCTGTATGGAGGGCTATCTGGGGCACGTTATTCTGTATGGATGACTTTGTGGGACCCATTATTCTGTATGGAGGACTATCTGGTGCCCATTATTCTGTGTGGAGGACTTTGTGGGGCCCATTATTCTGTTTGGAGGACTTTGTGGGGCCCATTATTCTGTGTGGAGGACTATGTGGGGCATTATTCTGTATGGAGGACTATGTGGGGCCCATTATTCTGCATGGAGCACTATGTGGGGCCCATTATTCTGCATAGAGGACTATGTGGGACCCATTATTCATTATGGAGGACTTTCTGGGACCCATTACTCGTTATGGAGGACTTTGTGGGACCCATTATACTGCATTCTGGTTGGCTCGTGACTTTTTCCAAGTTTTTCATTTTGGCTCTCTGTATGTTTGATTACAGAGTGGAAAGAGTAACTATGACATTATCCCCTGTTCTCTATAATATCCGGATATCTCCTGTAGAAGGTTGTGTGATCGGCTCACCTGTAGTCAGATCGCTGCTCGGTCCCGGCTGACTCGTATTAGGGTCAGGAGTCTCTGGGGTCACATTTTGCTCGTCTTCGGTGTCGCCTTCTGGTGTCTCCTGATTGATAGAATATATAGAATTACCACGAGGAACCTTCCACTAAATCACCAAATCCACAAATCAGGAAGGACTAAACCCGCATTTACAGACGCACCAACTGTAACTATACAGATCAGCCGCCATCATGAGGACTTTTATCAGATAAAATGGATTAAGATGAGGTAACATTGCAAAAACATTAATATGGATAATAGAGGGAGACAGAGGCGGAAATACAGACTTCCCACCACTGAGCTGTGACTACATCAGCAGAATACAGACTGCCATCAGCAGAGACAGGCGGCCATATTACCTCCTGTGCTTGCCAGGGGCTGACAGGGAGGCCGATAAGATCTAACACCAGATCTTCTGATATCTGGCTGGTGATCTGGAGAAGATCAGAAAACAAGGACGTGTGATAGAGAAGATGATGGATCCTTACCGGGCGTTCCGATGAGCGGGCCGGACCTTCCAGTACACACAGGACTTTTTCGGCCAGTTCTTTAACAAAAGACAAATCTCCATATTGAGATCTTTTTTCAGCCTATAAAGAAGAAAAGAAACACAAATGAAAAATCTCGAGATGAGAAAGATCACAATGAAGGCCGCCATTGTATCTGACGTCTGCTCCTCTCTGCAGATACATTGACTACATATCTGGGGTCTTGTCCTGTTTTATATTGGAAGAAAGAAGAAGCTTCTATCCCACCGTTATTATCCATTATTGTGGAGAAGATTTGTGCGGAGCGTCCACCATTTACCTGCTGTGGAATGTCCTAATGTTCCATAGCGAGAAACTGCAAGTGCTCAGTCACTATGGAGCCAACAACGGCAGCCATGACCCTGTGTAGATTGTACACAGTGACTGTGAGCTCTGATGTCATAATGGCCGACCATCACTAGTGATGTCATCATGGAATCTTGTGATGGAATCTTATAGCGGCGGCTCTGCACAAATACATGCTGCCAAGCAATATTTAAAGTGTGTGGGGGCTCATGCTGTATATAGGGGGCTATGTGACGGCTCAGCTATTTATAGCGGGCTATGTGAGGGCTCATACTGTATATAGAGGGCTATGTGAGAGCTTGGCTGTATATAGAGGGCTATGTGAGGGCTCATACTCTAAATAGGATTCTGTGTGTGAGCTCATACTGTACATTGGTGCTATGTATGGGCTCTTACTGTATAAAGGGAGCTGTGTGTGGGCTCTTACTGTATATAGGGTATGTGTGTGGGCTCTTTCTGTATGTAGGGGGATGCCAGCACACTTAATTCTGCTCAATAATAAGTGATACAGTTAATAATATAAAATATAATTCATATGTTAATATTGAGCAGAATTAATTTCAGCCTATTGATTCGGCCTACACAACAGTCACATTTCTCATTTGGCCCCTCAGTAATATTACTTTCCCACCCCTGCTCTATTATGTATAGCGCTCTGTTATGTGTAGTGCACCCGAGCACCTGCATGTTAATCGCGTGACTTATCACATGATCTATCAAAGGCAATCTTGTGACATGTCATGTGATACATCGGGTGCTGGGAGCCCACGGCTCCTAAACTGCCCAGGGCCCTGGCTACTCTTAATCAGCCCCTGCTTCTATCCCACCATTATTATCCATTATTGAGAAGTGTTATGCGGAGCTTCCGCCACTTACCTGCTGTAGTAATGTCCTGATGTTCTGAGGTAAATCTGTCAGATACTCTGAGGTGAGATGACCTCGGTGGTATTTGGTCAGGCAGTCTCTTACGAGCTCCATCACCAGCCGGTGAGTGAAGCTGAGGACGCCATCGGGTGGTAGAAGCACAATCTCAGGGCGATTGGTGGTAAGAATCTCCCATAGAGCTTCTACTTGAAGATTGTCCAAAAGTAATTCAGCCATAGAAGCTGCAAGTGCGATCAGTCACTATATATAATAGCGAGAAACTGCAAGTGCGCTCAGTCACTATGGGATAGCGAGAAACTGCAAGTGCGATCAGTCACTATAGAATAGCGAGAAACTGCAAGTGCGCTCAGTCACTATGAAGCCAACAAAGGCAGCCGTGAACCTGTGTACATTGTATATATAGTGACTGTGAGCTGTGATGTCATAATGCCCGACCATGACCTGTGATGTCATCATGGAATCTTGTGATGGAATCTTCAAGGAATGGCTCTACACACATACATGCTGCCTAGCAATATGCTTTTTTGGCCGTCCTCTTTTATTTCCAAATACAACACAACCAGGATAAGGGAATGTTCACACGTTGCGTTTTTGCAGCATTTTTTTCCACACCAAAAACCAGGTTGTACTCAGGAAAAACACTGCATACAATCCACACTTATTTGCTGTGTTTTTGCAGTGTTTATACTTGTGGGTTTTTTTTTTCATTCATTTGAATGGGTGAAAAATGCTGCAAAACCCCTGAAAGAATTAACATCCTGCAAATTTAAAATAAAAAAAGGAAAAAAACGCAGCATGTGAATGAGACTTTAGAAATCTCATTCTCTAAGCTGGTACTGTAAAACGCAGTGTTTTAGCAGCAGAAAAATAACCCTGAAAAAACTGCCACTTGTGAACATTCCTCAAAGATATAATAGTCATATTATGGGAAATATTGTGTATATTTATTCCTCGCGTGTCTTTTTTTTACCAAATAACATTTACCTCATTGGTTGGAGAGTTTACTATTAACAACTGTGACAAATATTGAAGAATTAATGATAAGTGACCCAAGTGATCAATCATTTACGTCATTAATGGTGATGGGCGAGCACTAAAATGCTCGGGTGCTCGATGCTCGGGTCGAGCACATTGGAATACTCGGCTGCTCGACCCGAGCAATGAGCCCAATGTAAGTCTATGGGAAACTCGAGCATTTTTCAGGCGGCTCCCCCCGGCGGTCTGCAGAGGGCCTAAAAATTGCCCAAATCGATGGGAACAGTGCTCAAATGACATGGGAACAGCATGGGGAAGACCCCTGGAAGCATTTCTGACTCCCAGGTCACTGCTGTCAACAATGTTGTCAGAAGTATTTACGCCACTTTTACGGACTCACAATAAAATATACAAAAACGAAACCAAAATGGATTTTCCTGGGAAGTATGTTAAGGAACATCCTTTCCAGAGTTATAACTTGTATATAAGGGAAAATAAATAACCAAAAACAAAAATACTCCTCCACACCTTGGGCTATGTTCACACGTAGCGTTTTTGATGCGTTTTTGCACTTTTGCATTGCTTTCAACCAACACAAATGCATTCACCAGGAAATGTCATTTTAACATTTTACAACCTTATCTGGCCATGTGGTGTGTGACACATCATCAGACACATGCATACAGTGCTGAAAAGACATGGGAACAGCATGGAAGCATCTCTGACTCCCAGGTCACTGCCTAAAAGTGTGCCCATCATAAGAGATGCTTGGCGCATGCGAAGATGCCTCCCGCCATGGACCTGTCGTTACAGATTTGCAACAATCACCATCCACGTCCTTGTCCCTCCTCAGCGTTCAGTTCCTTGGAATGCAAGTGCAAGTATGCAGGCAGCCACCAACGTACCCACCGGCTGCAATACTATACTGACAAATTTTTGACAGCTACTTGCACTTGAAATGTAGCCTTTTAGGCTCGTGGAGGCGGAAGCTTTTCATAACCTCATGTCGGCGGCGGCCGGGTGTCCATACTCTTTCCCCAGCCACCACTATATTTCCCGGTATCGCCTCTGCCTTCCACAAGCACGGGTCCCACAACATTACCCGTGCCCTCCCCAGTGCACTTACTGGGAAGGACCGCCTAACCACAAACATGTGGACAGGTGAACGTGGCCAGGGACGGTACATAGCCAGTCCACAACTTTTTTTTGCTGACAGTTGTATTTAGTTCGGTGAAAGGACTGGCATAGAGGGAAACCGTATCTACCCTGGGTGTCATTTCTCCCAGGAAGTCCTGTAATTCAGCTTGTTGCAGAAGCAATGGCAGTCCGTCCAACATCAACTCGCACTTGTCGGTGGTGCTTTAACACACACACATCTTTCTTTTCGCATTTTATTTCTTGAATACAGAGTTGGACAATGGCCTGATCTGTAATGCTTTTTGAGAAATAACATGCATAAGCATGGCCGATCCACATTAAAAAAGCAGCCACAGAGTGTCCGGAAACCTTCCCCCACAATTTTATTAGCCAGGGCAGCTTTTCGGCAGGGTTGGACGGGCCCACCAGAGAACCGGAGACTACTCCGACGGGCCCTGACTTCTCCTTCTGGAGCGTTCATAGTGCCGAGGTGAGGCCATGATGATGATAGAGGCCACCATCTGCTTAGTTTTCTGTTACTTGGAATGCAAGTGCAAGTATGCAGCCATCCACCCACCCACAGGCCGCAACACTAAACTGCCAGATTTCTGGGCAGCTGCTTGCACTTGAAATATGGCTTTTTAAGCTCGTGGAGGCGGAAGCTGTCCACAATCTTATGGCGGCGGCGACTGGGTATCTATACTCGGTCCCCAGCCGCCATTATTTTTTCCGGTATTGTCTCCTCCTTCCACAAGCATGGGTCCCACAACATTACCCGTGCCCTCCCCAGTGGAAGGACTGCCTAACCACAAACACGTGGACAGGTGAATATGGCCAGAGACGGTACGGAGCCAGTCCACAACTTTTTTTGCTGAGAGTTGTATTTAGCTCAGTGAAAAGACTGGCATAGAGGGGAACATCATACTGTGTGTGGGGGAATGTACTGTGGGAGCATCATACTGTGTGGGGGGAATGTACTGTGGGGACATCATACTGTGTGTGTGGGGGAATGTACTCTGGGGACACCATACTGTGTGTTGGGGGGAAATGTACTGTGGGGACATCATACTGTGTGGGGGGAATGTACTGTGGGGGCATCATACTGTGTGTGAAGGAATGTACTGTGGGGGCATCATACTGTGTGTGGGGGAATTATACAGTATGTTGAAGGAATGTACTGTGGGGGCATCATACTGTGTATGTGTGGGAATGTACTGTGGGGGCATCATACTGTGTGTGGGGAGGAACGTACTGTGGGGAATCATACTGTCTGTGGGGGGAATGTACTGTGGGGACATCATACTGTGTGTGGGGGAATGTACTGTGGGGACATCATATTGTGTGTGGGGGGAATGTACTGTGGGGGTATCATACTGTGTGTGGGGGAATGTACTGTGGGGACATCATACTGTGTGTGGGGGAAATGTACTGTGGGAGCATCATACTGTGTGTGGGGGGAATGTACTGTGGGGACATCATACTTTGTGTGGGGGGGATGTACTGTTTGGACATCATACTGAGTGTGGGGGAATTTACTGTGGGGGCATCATACTGTGTGTGAGAATTTACTGTGGGGACCTCATGCTGTGTAGGGGCATTATATTGTGTGTGAGGGGGAATATACTGTGGGGGCATCATACTGTGTGTGTGGGAATGTACTGTGGGGGCATCATACTGTGTGTGGGGAGGAATGTACTGTGGGGGCATCATACTGTGTGTGTGGGGGGAATGTACTGTGGGGGCATCATACTGTGTGTGTGTGGGGGGAATGTACTGTGGGGACATCATACTGTGTGTGTGAGGGAATGTACTGTGGGGGCATCATACTGTGTGTGGGGAGGAATGTACTGTGGGGCCATCATACTGTGTGTGGGGGGATGTACTGTGAGGACATCATACTGTGTGTGGAGGAATGTACTGTGGGGGCATCATACTGTGTGTGTGAGGGAATGTACTGTGGGGGCACCATACTGTGTGTGGGGAGGAATGTACTGTGGGGCCATCATACTGTGTGTGTGGGGGGGGGGAATGTACTGTGGGGGCATCATACTGTGTGTGGGGGGGAATGTGCTGTGGGGACATCATACTGTGTGGGGGGGAATGTACTGTGGGGGCATCATAATGTGTGTGTGAAGAGCTGTTTATCATCGTACAATGATTGAATAACGGGAGCAGATGATTTATAAAAAGCACTGAATTATATGGTGTGGATTTGCTGCTACTGTGTCACCCCAGGCCTGGATGCCACAAACTTGTAAGGCTGTGTCTGAGAGCAGGAGGGATGTTCTCTGGTCATGGACCATTAGCATGCAGCACCTCCTGTCCCAGGCCAGTAGGGGGAGCAGGCTGCCCCTATAAAAGCTGGTACTGAGGGCAGGGTTAGGGAGACCAGGACCCACTTCTGAAGCATCCAGAAGGGTTCCCAGAAGAGAGGGACAGGTCAGCGGCAGCTGAGGAGTCCAGGAGGCTAAGGAGGAACAGCAAGCCAGGGACAGAGGCGACGAGAGCTGGTCCTGGCTGAGAGAGAACAACATACCGGACACTGGGATCCGAGGCTGTCAGAATTGCAAGTCCTGCAGAAGATCATCTACTTGCGAGGGATTTTAGGTCCCTTGGCCTAAGAAGCCTGGAAGGTCCGCCACACAGAGGGACCAGTACAGCACAGACAAGCTATAGGTACCTAGGGCCCGAGTCGCAAGCCATACAGGCGTAGTACACGGCCAGCTCAGGGACGTGGGCTATCATACCACTAAAGGGGGAGATAGTCAGCAAGGGCAGAGAGAGAACGGTAGGCCTACCCACTCACCCTGACCAGTGGAGCTCGCCCGAATGCCCTCAGACACCCAGGTCCATTCCTCCCTGTACTCCTGGTGGGTCTGTGATAAGATCTGCAGTAAAAGACCCTGGACTGCATTATTGGACTCTGTGTGATTACTGCTGCGCCTGCACCATCACCCCCAGCATCCTATTACACTGCCCTGAGGCTACACTCCTCCCATGGGGAGTTGTACTCTTCCCTGCTGCACCCCCAACACCAGCCTCAGCGGTCTGCCCCGCAGCGGCGGTCCTCCCTGACCGCAATCCACAGGTGGCGTAGTCGGACTTTCAAAACCTACAAATACACTGCCACAGCATTTGGTCTGACCACCCTGAGCCACGGGACCGGGTCGCCACTACTACTCCCAGCATTGCCCTGTTGTCTGGTTCCGAGAGCCCCACGGCCCAGGGGGCGAGTCACTACAAGTAAGGATAGACGATACAATAAGCTCTATCGTAATATGTAGCAGCGAGTCAGCGGAATGTATCAATTCTAATATTGAGCAGAATTGATTTCAGCCTGTTGATTTTTCCCTCCAGAACAGTGGAGGGCTCCTCGGGAAAATAAATTGGCCATCCCTGGTATAACGTAATACTAAAATCTCACATTTTATGAGAGAAAACTGTATTTTATAACGATGCTTCCGTACATAAATCGAGAGAACTTCTTTTCATCAGACGACCCCTTTATCACCTATCCAAGGTGATCGGTGTTGTCCAACAGCTTAGAGCGGCACTGATGGGCAGAATGCGGCACTTTTATCACTTTTGGAATTGGGCAGCGGTGCACATGCTCAGTCTGACCTCCATTCTTGCCCTTTGGGGCTGCAGAGCGCTCTGCTTTTTCCAACAGCTCCATTGAGAATGAATGGATCAGTGGTCGGGCATCCAACCAGACGCTCCATTTTGTAACAGGGATAGAAATAGATGAGAAGATGCACTTAACTGTTTGGCCGCAGCAAGAGTGCATCGAGTGCCTGTGCTTGGTTTGAACAGTCATTCTGTGCTGACAGAGTCCCTTTAAGGCCTCAAACCTATTAGATAATTGTCAGCCCTACATTGTTTCTGGGCAGACAGTTACACAAGATTATGTCCCATTTCATGAAGATTGGCCTTTTACACGCCTGTTTTAGTGAAGGATTAGCTGGAAAAACCTGCGGCGCTGTTAAGCTTCTCCCCAAGAAGCTCCGCAAGGCTTCAAAATTTTGCCGGTGCTGGTCAAGACTGGTGGACACATGGGAAAAGTCAAATTTTGGCAAAGTTGAACAATCTGCATTGTGTGTAATATTTTATGATACAATAAATGATTAGAAAAATGCAAGTTTTATTAATGAGAAAAAAACTGAACTTTGCAGAATTTGTTGGCGACATAGAAATATGTAAAAAATATAAAAGTGTAAAATTTTTTTTACAATTTTTGATGCTTACATTAAAAACTTGAGCAATTCCCCCAAAAATCATTAGAGCCATGAAATCAATACATATACAGATGAAACCAGAAGTTTCCATCCACTATATAAAGAGACACATCTGCATGTTTTTATCAATATCTGACATGAAATCAGAATAAACCTTTCCCGTTTTAGGTCAATTAGGATTACCATCATTTTTGATATTTTCCAAATGCCAGAATAATGAGAGAGAGAATGTTTTAAGGCATTTTTATTACTTACTGCAAAGTCTTAACATTATTCTAATCACTAATCAGTGTGTATATTTGTTCACTACACAATAGAATCCCATAATTTCTGCCTATTCACATCTTAGTATTATGTATGATCAGGTTAGAGTGTATGGCTGCTGAGCCCTAGCATTTATGGGCGCCTCCCCCTGACCTTGGCTGTTTCTGGCTCTTAGACCCTGCTGGCACGCACTGCCGTCATGTCCGTGACTGCACTGCCGGCCTGCGGGTCAAATGCCAGAAGCCGCAGAGTCACATGTGGGGCGGGCACAGAATGTCTCGCGCCGTATACCAGCCAGAACACATACCGGAAAGTCAGGTGACACACTTTTTCTCTCCGGCTCGGTTCATGATTGGATTAGGCTCCCTATATAACATCTGGCGTTCCCCTCCCTGGCACGACCCCTGAGGAAGTGTTGATGAAACGCGCGTCGGGGTGGAGGGACGCGTGCTTACCCTGCCTAGAAGCTGCCATTCTAACCAGGTATTTCTTTCTCATGATGTGTTGAGCTGTTTTGTCTATTTGTGGACAGTGCCACTATTACACTATAGTTATTCTATGGGACCGTACCCAGCCTCTTTTATGTACCCAGTCTCCCCTGATAGATATACTAACATTATTAACCGCTATATGCATTAGTTTCTTTGAGGCTGGAAACAATACGTTATCTTTATCTAAGCACTTTGCACTTTTTTGCTGGACAGTCGACTCTATATCATCATATGCACTGCCGCTTTACATTTTATAGGCGTATCTCAAACTCATCAGTGATAGTCTAGTGACCGTTATAATAGCATATGTATTTCTTTCTTTCTATTTTTGCCACATGAGCGGTTATTCAGATTGAAATCTTTTGTAGTGCATTTGTATAGTCACATTATTTCAGTAATGGGGTAATATATGGTTATTACTCTTGCTGCGCAGATATAGGGTACAGCATTTGTTTGTCCCTCACATTTGAGGCCCCTGGTATTTTAATTATTGTTATTTTATGTTCTAATAAAATTATATTGTTAATATTATTTGAAGTGTTCATGTTTTTGTTTATCCTACCAGGGTTCTGGTTATAGCAGAATCAATTTTTGATATATATAAAGTCAAAAGTTTACATACATTTCATTAGTATTTGGTACCATCACCCTTAAACTGAATGACTTGGGTCAAACTTTTGGGATATCCTTCCACAAACTTCTCACAATAGTTGGTCGGAATTTGGACCCATTCCTCCTGGCAAAACTGGGGTAACAGATCCAGGTTTGTAGGTCGCCTTGCTCGCAGCAAGTGTGCCCATAAATTTTCAATAGGATTGCAATCAGAGCTTTGTGATAGCCACGCCGAAACATTGACTTTGTTATTCTTAAGCCACTTTGTTCCCATTTTGTCAATATGCTTCGGGTCATTGTCCATTTGGAATACCCATTTCCGCCCAAGCTTTAACTTCCTGGCTGATGTCTTGAGATGTTGCTTCAGTATTGCCACATAATCTTCTTTTCTCATGGTGTCATCTATTTTGTGAAGTGAACCAGTCCCTCCTGCAGCAAATCAACCCCAGATCATGATGCTGCCACCCCCATGTTTCACAGTTGGGATGGTGTTCTTAGGCTTCCAAGCTTCTCCCTTTTTCCTCCAAACGTAGCGATGGTCATTATGCCAAAAAAGTTCAATTTTAGTTTCATCAGACCACAGACATGTCTCCAAAAATTAAGGTCTTTGTTCCTGTGTGCATTTGCAAACATTAATTTGGCTTTTTTATGTTTCTTTTGGAGTAATGGCTTCTTCCTGGCAGAGTGGCCTTTCAGCCCATGTTGATACAGTACTCGTTTCACTGTGGTTATTGACACAATCTTACCAGCTTCCGCCATCATCTTCACAAGGTCTCTTGCTTTTGTCCTTGGGTTGATATGCACGTGTCGGACCAAAGCACGTTCATCTCTGGGACACAGAACCCGTCTCCTTCCTGAGCGATAAGATGGCAGTACATTCCCATCTTGTTTGTACTTGCGTATAATTGTTTGTACAGATGACCGAGGCACCGTCAGGTATCTTGAAATTGTATCTAAGGATGAGCCAGACTTGTGCAAGTCCACAATTCTCTTCCTGATATCTTCGCTAATTTCTTTAGACTTTCCCATGATACTACAGAAAAAAAAACTATTAGAAGCTTCCAAACACATTACATCATCATATGGGCAGTCCAGAATTGTTTAAAGGCATAGTAATCTTAGTGTGTGTAAACTTTTGACTTTGCAGTAAGTAATAAAAATGACTTAAACATTCTCTCTCTCTCATTATTCTGGCATTTGGCAAATTTTAAAAATGATGGTAATCCTAATTGACCTAAAACGGGAAAGGTTTATTCTGATTTCATGTCAGATATTGAGAAAAACATGCAGATGTGTCTTTTTATATAGTGTATGGAAACTTCTGGTTTCAACTGTGTGTGTGTGTGTATGTATATATGTTTATATTACACATACAGTTATGGCCGAAAGTGTTCACTCCTTTGAAATTGTTTCAGAAAATGAAGTATTTCTCCCAATTATTGCTGTTACACATGTTTTGCTATACACACTTTATTTTCTTTGTGTGTATTGCAACAACACAAAAAAGCAGAAAAAAAGGCAAATTGGACATAATTTCACACACAGCCCCAAAAATGGTCTGAACAAAATTGTTGGCACCCTCAACTTTAATATTTGGTTGCTCACCCTTTGGAATAAAATAACTGCAATCAATCGCTTCCTATAACCATCAACAAGCTTCTTACACCTCTCAGCTGGAATTTTGACCACTCTTCTTTTGTAAACTGCTCCATGTCTCTCATAGTTGCTGCTACTTCATACCTCTCCAGCGCTATGTTTCCATCCATTTCTGCGGGCTTCTTGAAGTATGTTTGGGGTCATTCTCCTGGAAGAACCATGACCTAGGACGCAAACCCAGCTTTCTGACACTGGGCACTACATTGCGACCCAAAATCCGTTGGTAATATTTTTCAACAATTTTGGTTCTCAAGTACTCAGACAGTTCTCTTCTCTTTCTGTACTCCATGCTTAGTGTGGCACACACAGACACAATGCAAAGATTGAGTCAACTTCTCCACTTTTTATCTGGTTTCAGGTGTGATTTTCATATTGCCCACACCTGTTACTTGCCACAGGTTAGTTTGAATGAGCATCACATGCTTGAAACAAAGTTGTTCACCCACAATTTTGGAAAGGTGCTATCAATTTTGTCCAGCCCATTTTTGGGGTTTTGTATGAAATGATGTCCAATTTGCCTTTTTTCCTTTTGTTTGTTTTTTTCTTTTGTTCCAATACACACAAAGAATATTAAACATGTGTATAACAAAACATGTATAATTGCAATAATTTTCTGGGAGAAATACTTCATTTTCTGGAACAATTTTAAGATTGCCAACACTTTCGGCCGTGGCCATATATAGTAGCTGAGTACAGGTGGCTGCTGGGGCCCCTGATACCATTACTATGTGGCCCTTACACCTGATATACAGTGGTGGCCAAAAGTATTGGCACCCCTGCAATTCTGTCAGATAATACTCAGTTTCTTCCTGAAAATGATTGCAATCACAAATTCTTTGGTATTATTATCTTCATTTAATTTTCTTGCAAAGAAAAAACACAAAAGAGAATGAAACAACAATCAAATCAATGATCATTTCACACAAAACTCCAAAAATGGGCCAGACAAAAGTATTGGCACCTTCAGCCTAATACTTGGCTGCACAACCTTTAGCCAAAATAACTGCGAACAACCGCTTCCGGTAACCATCAATGAGTTTCTTACAATGCTCTGCTGGAATTGTAGACCATTCTTCTTTGGCAAGCTGCTCCAGGTCCCTGATATTTGAAGGGTGCCTTCTCCAAACTGCCATTTTGAGATCTCTGCACAGATGTTCCATGGGATTCAGGTCTGGACTCATTGCTGGCCACCTTAGAAGTCTCCAGTGCTTTCTCTCAAACCATTTTATAGTGCTTTTGGAAGTGTGTTTTGGGTCATTGTCCTGCTGGAAGACCCATGACCTATGAGGGAGACCCAGCTTTCTCACACTGGGCCCTACATTATGCTGCAAACTTTGTTGGTAGTCTTCAGACTTCATAATGCCATGCATACGGTCAAGCAGTCCAGTGCCAGAGGCAGCAAAGCAACCCCAAAACATCAGGGAACTTCCGCCATGTTTGACTGTAGGGACCATGTTCTTTTCTTTGAATGCCTCTTTTTTTTCCTGTACACTCTATGTTGATGCTTTTTCCCAAAAACCTCTACTTTTGTCTCATCTGACCAGAGAACATTCTTCCAAAACGTTTTAGGCTTTCTCAGGTAAGTTTTGGCAAACTCCAGCCTGGCTTTTTTATGTCTCGGGGTAAGAAGTGGGGTCTTCCTGGGTATCCTACCATACAGTCCCTTTTCATTCAGACGCCGACGGATAGTACGGGTTGACACTGTTGTACCCTCGGACTGCAGGGCAGCTTGAACTTGTTTGGATGTTAGTCGAGGTTCTTTATCCACCATCCGCACAATCTTGCGTTGAAATCTCTTGTCAATTTTTCTTTTCCGTCCACATCTAGATAGGTTAGCCACAGTGCCATGGGCTTTAAACTTCTTGATGACACTGCGCACGGAAGACACAGGAACATTCAGGTCTTTGGGGATGGACTTGTAGCCTTGAGATTGCTCATGCTTCCTCACAATTTGGTTTCTCAAGTCCTCAGACAGCTCTTTTGTCTTCTTTCTTTTCTCCATGCTCAATGTGGTACACACAAGGACACAGGACAGAGGCTGAGTCAACTTTACTCTGTTAGAACCCTCCTGTTAGTTTTTGCTATCTTGTGTTTTGCGGTCACGTGACTAGCTGCCTATATATTCCAGCTCCGCCCTTCTGGCTTTGCTGGACTTCAGTGTTTTTTGCCTGTCTCTCTAGCCAGGTGCTTCGGTGCCTATCTCTGTCTAGTTTGCTTGGTCCTCTGGACCTCTAGTACTTTTTGTTCAGTTTGTATTTTTGCTCTGCAACAACTTCTGTTAGGAGGTGTCCATTTTTTGTCCCAGTCCTTAGTTCTTTTAGGGACCCCTCCCTTTATTCTATAGGTCTCTGTTCAGACTAGCCGAGGACGAAGGCGGGTCTGTTCACAAGGAACAGGCTGCCCGCTACATCGTAGGGATTCAGCTTAGTCTTACTGTAGGGACAGCTTTTCCCTTTCTTTCCTTAGTTTATGTTGCAGATCATAACATAATCCATGTTAACTGGCTGCAAGTGTGATTTAGTTATTGCCAATTGTATCCAATTTGGCTTTAGGACAATTCTTTTTGTGTTTTTTCATTGAAGACAAATTAAATGAAGATAATAAGACCAAAGAATTTGTGATTGCAATCATTTTCAGGAAGAAACTGAGTATTATCTGACAGAATTGCAGGGGTGCCAATACTTTTGGCCACCACTGTATAGGAGCTGAGTACAGGCAGCTGCCGGGGCCCCTGATACCATTACTATGTGGCCCTTACACCTGATATATAGGAGCTGAGTACAGGCGACTGCTGGGGCCCCTGATACCATTACTATGTGGCCCTTACACCTGATATATAGGAGCTGAGTACAGGCGGCTGCTGGGCCCTTGATACCATTACTATGTGGCCCTTACCCCTGATATATAGGAGCTGAGTACAGGCGGCTGCTGGGGCCCCTGATACCATTACTATGTGGCCCTTACCCCTGATATATAGGGGCTGAGTACAGGCGGCTGCTGGGGCCCCTGATACCATTACTATGTGGCCCTTACACCTGATATATAAGGGCTGAGTACAGGCGGCTGCTGGGCCCTTGATACCATTACTATGTGGCCCTTACACCTGATATATAGGAGCTGAGTACAGGCGGCTGCTGGGGCCCCTGATACCATTACTATGTGGCCCTTACCCCTGATATATAAGGGCTGAGTACAGGCGGCTGCTGGGGCCCCTGACACCATTACTATGTGGCCCTTACACCTGATATAAAAGGGCTGAGTACAGGCGGCTGCTGGGGGCCCTGATACCAGTACTATGTGGCCCTTACACCTGATATATAAGGGCTGAGTACAGGCGGCTGCTGGGGCCCCTGATACCATTGCTATGTGGCCCTTACACCTGATATATAAGGGCTGAGTACAGGCGGCTGCTGGGGCCCCTGATACCATTGCTATGTGGCCCTTACACCTGATATATAAGGGCTGAGTACAGGCGGCTGCTGGGGCCCCTGATACCATTACTGTGTGGCCCTTACACCTGATATATAAGGGCTGAGTACAGGCGGCTGCTGGGGCCCCTGATACCATTACTATGTGGCCCTTACACCTGATATATAGGAGCTGAGTACAGGCGGCTGCCGGGGCCCCTGATACCATTACACTGGTGCCTTGTTATTAGGTCAATTCCATTATAAAACATTGTATCCGTCATTGTTGAGCTCTGCTGGGACTGTGTATCCCGCCTGCATTGCATAATGGGGCCCCTGAATACTCTGCACATAAGGGCCCATAGCTCTAATTATGTTGTTTGCAATAGTCGCCCTCCTGCCACCCTGTAATATCGGGTCCCTGCCTGGTGTGGCCCCTATGACTTAATGTCCCCCTGTAAGTGCAGTACACCAGTTATCAGTCTACACGGCCAGGGTCCGGGACCCCTGTTGTTTTTGTTCTGGCTTTGTAATATATGTTCATTATCAGGGCGCCCTCTTCTCAGACATCCATCTAATCATCCGTCTGTCTCATCCATATTTGCCATATGGAGGTTTCCAGAAATAGGGCAGAACCTACTGGACTTCTGTGAAAGTTGACGAATCTGTTGAGCGCGGCTGAAGCCTCCTGGGAGCCGAGGTAAAATCAGTGGCCGTGGTAAAATTGTGGAGCGGTGGGGTCTGAAAAAGGAATCATGGCTATAAGGACAACGTTTGCACAAAGTGATTTCTTTCCTGCCCAACAGCCACTGTGTAAACCTGACAAAAATGCCCCCATCTATCCATCCATTCATCACTCTCATACTCTGTCTATGCAGGTATGTATCTCATCATTCTTCCTTACGGAGTTTCACATGGACCAGTCGGAGCTTTGGTCCGAACTCCCCCACAAAACTGGATTCGGTAGTGTGACGAGGCCATAGGCTTAGTAGACTGCGCCTCCAGTAGGCGTACACACCTGATGCACGACAGAGGGCACATTCACTCTGTCTGGACCATTATAGTCTATGGCCACGTCAGATCATATGCCCGAATCCCGTTCAGGTAAAGGCTGCAGCAGGTGGCTGCTGCCTTCTGTGCCCCTCTCCTCCGCCACTGCCATTCCCCCCAACACCCAGAGCCACAGTGTATGTATATATATATATATATATATATATATATATATATATATACACTACTCAAAAAAATAAAGGGAACACTTAAACAACAGAATATAACTCCAAGTAAATCAAACTTCTGTGAAATCAAACTGTCCACTTAGGAAGCAACACTGATTGACAATCAATTTCACATGCTGATGTGCAAATGGAATAGACAATAGATGGAAATTATTGGCAATTATCAAAACACTCTCAATAAAGGAGTGGTTCTGCAGGTTGGGACCACAGACCACATCTCAGTACCAATGCTTTCTGGCTGATGTTTTGGTCACTTTTGAATGTTAGTTGTGCTCTCACACTAGTGGTAGCTTGAGATGGACTCTACAACCCACAGAAGTTGCTCAAGTAGTGCAGCTCTTCCAGGTTGGCACATCAATGCGTGCTGTGGAAAGAAGGTTTGCTGTGTCTGTCAGCGTAGTGTCCAGAGGCTGGAGGCGCTACCAGGAGACAGGCCAGTACACCAGGAGACGTGGAGGGAGCCGTAGGAGGGCAACAACCCAGCAGCAGGACCACTACCTCCGCCTTTGTGCAAGGAGGAACAGGAGGAGCACTGCCAGAGCCCTAAAAAATGACCTCCAGCTGACCACAAATGTGGATGTGTCTGCACAAACGGTTAGAAACCCACTCCATAACGGTGGTATGAGGGCCCGACGTCCACAGATGGGGGTTGTGCTCACAGCCCAACACCGTGCAGGACGCTTTGCATTTGCCACAGAATACCAGGATTGGCAAAGTCGCCACTGGCACCCTGTGCTCTTCACAGATGAAAGCCGGTTCACACTGAGCACATGTGACAGACGTGACAGTCTGGAGACGCCGTGGAGAGCGATCTGCTGCCTGCAACATCCTTCAGCATGACCGGTTTGGCAGTGGGTCAGTAATGGTGTGGGGTGGCATTTCTTTGGAGGGCCGCACAGCCCTCCACGTGCTCGCCAGAGGTAGCCTGACTGCCATTAGGTACCGAGATGAGATCCTCAGACCCCTTGTGAGACCATGTGCTGGTGCGGTTGGCCCTGGGTTCCTCCTAATGCAGGACAATGCCAGACCTCATGTGGCTGGAGTGTGTCAGCAGTTCCTGCAAGATGAAGGCATTGAGGTTATGGACTGGCCCGCCCGTTCCCCAGACCTGAATCCGATTGAGCACATCTGGGATATCATGTCTCGCTCCATCCACCAACGTCACGTTGCACCACAGACTGTCCAGGAGTTGGCGGATGCTTTAGTCCAGGTCTGGGAGGAGATCCCACAGGAGACCATCCGCAACCTCAGGACATTACATCAAAGTTGAATGAGCCTGTAGTGTGTTTTTCCACTTTAATTTTGGGGGTGACTCCAAATCCAGGCCTCCATTGGTTAATAAATGTGATTTCCATTGATGATTTTTGTGTGATTTTGTTTTCAGCACATTCAGCTTTGTACAGAACACAGTATTCAATGAGAATATTTCATTCATTCAGATCTAGGATGTGTTATTTCAGTGTTCCCTTTATTTTTTTGAGCAGTGTATATATAAATATACCAGGATGGGGGATATTAACAGAATTGGGGGACATTACCCCTATAACAGTGTAAGCAGCAGACCCCCTCCCCCTTAACAGGGCATAATGACCACATTTTTTGCTTACATTTTTTTTCTATTTTCCTCCTCAAAAACCTAGGTACGTCTTATGGTCCGGTGCGTCTTATAGTCCGAAAAATACGGTATATGCATTCAGCATATATATACTACTAGCTATTGAACCCGTTCTACGCCCGGGTGGCGAGCATTTTTATTGGTATATGGTCTCCCATGCTGGTATGTGCTGCCCCCCTCCTTGTATTTGTGCTGCCCCCATCCTGTCCCCACCATACAATCCTGGTATGCGTGGTACCCCTCACCCCCAATCCTGGTATGCGTGGCACCCCTCACCCCCAATCCTGGTATGCGTGGCACCCCTCACCCCCAATCCTGGTATACGTGGCACCCCTCATCCCTATCCTGGTATGTGTTGCACCCCTCATCCCTATCCTGGTATGTATGGTACCCCTCATCCCTATCCTGGTATGTATGGTACCCCTCATCACTATCCTGGTGTGTATGGTATCCCTCATCCTGGTATGCATGGTACCCCATCCCTCATCCCGGTATGCATGGCACTCCATCCCTCATCCCCAATCCCGGTATGCGTGGCACCCCTCATCCCCAATCCCGGAATGTGTGGCACCCCTCATCCCCAATCCCGGCATGCGTGGCACCCCTCATCCCCAATCCCGGCATGCGTGGCACCCCTCATCCCCAATCCTGGCATGCGTGGCATCCCTCATCCCCAATCCCGGCATGCGTGGCACCCCTCATCCTCAATCCTTGTATGTGTGGCACCCCTCATCCCCAATCCCGGTATGCGTGGCACCCCTCATCCCCAATCCCGGTATGCATGGTCCCCTCACCCCCCAATCCTGGTATGCGTGTTACCCCTCACCACCCAATCCTGGTATGCGTGGCACCCCTCACCCCCGCAATCCTGGTATGCGTGGCACCCCTCACCCCCCAAATCCGGGTATGCGTGGTACCCCTCACCGCCCAATCCTGGTATGTGTGGCACTCCTCACCCCCCAATCCTGGTATGTGTGGCACCCCTCACCGCCCAATGCTGGTATGCATGGTACCCCTCACCCCCAATCGTGGTATGTGTGTTATCCCTCACCCCCCAATCCTGGTATGCGTGGTACCCCTCACCCCACAATCCTGGTATGTGTGGTACCCCTCACCCCCAATCTTGGTATGTGTGTTACCCCTCACCCCCAATCTTGGTATGTGTGTTACCCCTCACCCCCAATCCTGGTATGTGTGGTACCCCTCACACCCAATCCTGGTATGTGTGGTACCCCTCACCCCCCAATCCTGGTATGTGTGGTACCCCTCACCCCCAAGTCCTGATATATGCATGGTACCCCTCACCCCCCAGTCCTGATATATGCATGGTCCCCTCACCCCACAATCCTGTTATTTGTGGCCCCCTCATCCCTTTCACACTGTACACACATACACAAAAAAAAAAACAGTTATACTCACCTTTCTTCTCTGTACTCCAGCGCTGCTGCGTCCTCTTTCTGCCAGAGGCCGGGGGAGGAGTGCGGCGCTGGAGCACCGCACTGTCCGGCGCCATTTTGCTGAAGACACACTGTAAATGTGTCTTCAGTAAAATGACGCCGGATAGCGCAATGCGCATGCGTCAATCTGACGCCTTCACTCCGCCCCCGGTCTCCAGCAAAGAGAGGCGCCGCAGAAACGCTCCTCCCGGTCAGGTAAATATGTAAGTATGGCGCCGGAGATCGCGGTATGCGTTCAGTGTCTACGCATCCCGCGATCTCCGGCGCCATACACCTCCTCTTACCTGTAACGGCTGGATGCCTGCTTCTCTCTGGAGCCAGGCTGCGCATCACGCATGCGCAGTTTATCGAATCTTCAGACAAAGACACGCATGCCGCCTTATATATACTATGGTAGATCGGCCCACTCAGTTGCACACAGAAGTAGCCACCGGAGCGCCGTCTCCTTAAGTCTCTCACTGGTTTATTTGTAGATGCTGCATAAGCCAGTGAGGAGTTAGCAAAAATAAATACGTGCTTTCTGACCTAAGGAAAAACAAAACATAACATACAGCCGTGTTGCTGTGGGGATCTGCCCGCTCAGGAGAACAACCATCCACTAGTTCAGCTTTTCCTTCTTAGGACACAAAGCGCTGGAGTTCCTCTCTACAGCCCTACTGAACACTGAATGCCTTAGAAGGACGACTATATACATCCTAGTCCCCACCCTGGGGTGGAGATATGGTGAATGACCTCCCAACCCGTTCTATGGTCGTTCACAAAAACCCAGCCCTTAAAATGGCCGATTAATCCCTCTCAACACATAGTATGCTGGTGTAAAACTTATGGGCTTCAAATCACTGAAGCTAATAGCCTCAGTGAAACATACCTCCCCTCCAGCACTTTGCCAGTGACTTTGTCACCATGTATATATAATCAGCATACTGTATATATATTATAAGCATACTCTATATATCCTTTTAAAAGCAGAAGTGTCAATAAATTATTTTTATCAGTTAACAAAATGCAGAGTAAAGTTTGATGGATGAACCAAGATCTCAGTAATAATAATTGTATTTTTTTTTAATTAATATTAGGATAGAAGGGAGGGACAAAACCAGGAACAGAATCAGTAGGCAAACTCATAGTCAGGAGGACAGCCGGGGTCAGATACCAGGTGATCAGTAACCGCCACGTCTGCGAGCAGTATGAATACCGCGGAGCCTGGTGACAGAGGTGATACTGAGATTGTCCGGGCAGAGATGTAACAGTCAGAAGGCCACCGGTAGATGGTGAAGGTCCTTCTGTACAGCTCCAGCAGTGATGGTGGATCTGCTGGACTTCAGGGCGCTGGATGCGGAGGTTTACCGTCTTTTAGATGTCTCTAGGGGAACGGTGACAACACGCAAATACGCGAGCAGCCCTGGATAATCCACGCCGGCAGGATGATAAGATCCGGCGGAAGATGGAACCTATGAGAAGAGAAGGAAATATAATGTAAGTGATGGGACTCCATATGACATGATACTACTGTGCGGTCACTGTGGCCGGACGCAGAGGAATCTCATCACACAGAGGTCAGGGATCATCGTCAGCCATCATACATGTGACAATCCCATCACCGACAGATGACATCTGCTCCACATGAATTATTCTCACTGACGACATCACACAACATGGAGATGACTCTCACACTTACCTCGTCTCTTTTTCCCCTTTTTCCCATTTTCTGATTTTTCGTTGTCAGCTGGAAATTCTGATCAGAAAGAAGAAAAAACAACAACTCACTAAAGACATATTGTTATGGGGTCTGCATTGTATCGCTCCTGTATATAGTACATAGATTGTTCTAGTCCTGTCCCCTATAGTCCTGACAATCTGGTATTACACAATAGGGCAGAATAAGTCCTATATACCGGACATGACCTCATATGAGGGGCATTAGATGTGTCACTAATATGGAGCAGTAAACGCCCTGTGTGCCGCCATATGGTGCATCCCTAATGAGCGATATTCTACTATAGGAGACGATATCTCATTATGATGGCGGAGGTTACTGGATGCAACAATGTATCACAGAATCCATGATAATACTGTACAAAATTACAGAAATGGAGACACAGTATGGGCCCATGGGCAAAGTAATTGGGTTCCTTGAAACATGGATAACATAGGAGACCCATTAAAGAAAAACTATGTGAAAATATTTCACCCTTGATGACAACATTCACATTGTTTGTGCTATAGACATGTACATACCTGACAATGGGGACGAGGACGGCAAGCTGGTTATAGCATCGTCTCTAGCAGATTCAGGAAAAGATCCTTTCTGCCTGTTAGGAAGAAGAAAAACGTGTAAATCACAAGTAAATTCAGTATAAATGGGATTGTCTCACTAGAAGAACCCCAACTATAAGGCTTAATAGGACATATCAAAGTCATAGTGGGGAAGTCTCCTGCTCAAAACTACCTTCTATGGAAACAACTAGCAACAATGGCCGGCATGTAATACTACATATCTCCTGCAGTGTGGGCAAAACTAACAATGCCTGACCGGCAGCAATTATGGGTTGTTATCTCCAGCGGATTCTGAAGCCAATAGCCAATGACCGCTGATCATGGGGCGGTGGATGCTGCATTCAATATTATGGTATTTATGTCCTATATTTGGTATTGTGCACATATATTAGCCTGGAGCTCCCAATAATGACCCCATAATCTACTCACATATCTGAGATGTTTCTGCTGGATGCCGGGGTACACTCTGGAGGAAACTTGATTGCGGTGGTACAGAGCTAAAAAAGGACAAAAATAAGATATGAAATTCAATTTTTTACTTTTAGAGGTCTTTTAATGTATTCTGGATTTATTGATCACTTACTTTAGAAAGCCTTTTAGAGGATGTTGTAAAATTTTGGAAGAAAAGGCTCTCATTATCCTCACTTGTGTCCTTCTCCTCTGAGACAATAGGCTTGTTTGTATCAGCATGATCTACAAGACATAGGTAATGAAGTGTTATTAGCGGTTGTCAGTATAACACAGTCACCATTTATCACTACTATTAATGGGAACCGATTGTCACATATTATTGAAGACGAGACAAACAGCCACTTAGTCTAGATGACGTCTTCTACTTACTGATAAATAAGCTGGTGTCCTCATCTGAAACAAGCCGAGGAATGTACTCTGGCTTCTGACTTAGAAGGTTTTCAAATTCTAAGTCACTCAGGAATGGATAACTCTTGATCTCAAATGCTCCTCCTGGAAAAAGAAAAACAAAAGTGATGCGGACATTGTTAGAGGCTGCTCCATATCTGAACAGTATATCTTAATCTTAAGTAATGACAAAACCGAAGGAAACAAACTGAAAGTTATATTATGGAGAACTAGAAATAGGCAAGCAGATAGAGAAGTGCTGATCCTCATGGACAGGAGCGAAGAGTCCTCGTTGTAAAAAGTGAATATTAATACTAATAAAGTATATCAGTTACCTGTCCCAAGTCTTTGTGCAGGATTTGTTCTGAGCAGGTCATTAATAAGGTCCTGAGCATCGGGGGGAGGAGCGCGATCCCAATCCCAAATTATGTCTCCTGTTATATAGAAAATTACAGAAAATAAAACCTCTGTTTTGGACTGTAAGATAAAGTAGAGGAAATAACTAAATTCATGTAACCAGTCAAAGCAATGATCGGATTATTCTACTTACCAGTGACAATATTTTTATAGAGCTCAGATAGGGAATCCCCATGAAATGGTACATATCCCACCAGAAACTCATGCAGGATGATTCCCATTGACCACCAGTCGGCAGGTCTTCCATAGCCTTTCTTCAGAATGATTTCTGGGGCCATGTAAAGCGGGGTGCCACAGTCCTGGAAACCAACAGAAGGTAGAAATGAGAATCGATGAAATTATTATTATGACAAGTTCTCGACATAAAAACTCAATGACAGAAGATAAAATATCAGTTGAAAAGTTCTCTAGAAATGAAGAACGTAGAGAAGAGACAATAGTGTGATGAGATTTGTAAAGAACCATCTAAGTTCCTGTAAGTGATGCCAACCTCATGGTCCTGGAACTCTCTGGCGATGTCCTCCAATGATTCCTTGTGGGTGTTGGTTTCTGGTATCATGACACCAACTTTTGAAATCCCAAAATCGGCGACTTTAATGTGTCCAGCCGGTGTAATCAGGAGGCTGTGAAAGAGAAGATGGTTTTAGGCTCACGGGCTGTGTGGTAATAAATGATAACTTTCCCCCCTTTATTAAACTATAGGGGGCACTTACTTCTCTGGCTTCAGGTCTCTATGGAACACACCATAGCTGTGCAGGTATTCCACAGCAAGTATCGCTTCAGCAAAGTACAGGCGGGCCAAGGGGACAGATAAAGGACCCCTGGTGCTTAGGAGGGTCCCACAGTCTCCACCTATAGAAGAAAGGAAATATGAGCGGTGAGGGGTTTATACAGCAGATCACCATGATGGATCATGAGAAGTCAGCGGAGACATTGGGGCAGGAGAGAATATATACAGATATAATGTATAGAGCACAGAATATTAGTCTGAGGTCATGGTGAGATGTCGTCCATGTCACTAATAAAGTGATGTCTCATCTCGTCTACAGCTGGCGATACTGACGTGCTCAGTGCGGACATACAGGGAGATCACACACATCAATGACTTTCCATAATATCTATAGTAAATGCTCTGCGGGGATGTAACCGTCCACGGGGACAAGTCCTAATGATATGAGCGGTGATAAGATGTCAGCAGACATGGGCTGAATATAATACATGTACATGTCCTACCTCCTACATACTCCATGACCATACACAGGTGAGATCTAGTAGGGAAGGAGCAGAGCATGGAGGTTACAAAGGGACAGTCAGCGAATGTCAGGATGTCCCTCTCCAGATAGGCCCCTTCCACATGTTTTGGAGTATCCAGGTCCCGCTTGGCAATTTTCTTCATAGCGAAGATCTTCTGTGAGTCTTTATGGTGAACTAAGTGGACGGACCTGGAGAGAAGAAGAAACCATGGTTTATAGTGAATCCTTATTAACAGTCCGTCTATAGAAGTCATCATATGATCTTCTGTTCTAATGTTTAATACCAGAAGTCCGACCATTACTAGAAATCCACATCTAGAAATACATTAAATAATACTACATAGATCATCTATGGGAGGGTCTACACAATGCCACGTCTGCCAGACCCTCACCCAGGTCAAATTATCATCTATGGGAGGTCTGCACAATGCCACGTCTGCCGGACCCTCACCCAGGTCACATTATCACCTATGGGAAGTCTGCACAATGCCACGTCTGCCGGACCCTCACCCAGGTCACGTTATCACCTTTCACCTCAGATCATGTCCCTATGATAAGACTGAATGGCAAAGCACAGAGGATGAAGCATTATCATAGGGAACCCTGAGAAATGTGGCTTATGCTAACTGAAATCTCACCCAAAAGATCCGCTGCTGATCAGCTTAGATGTTTCGTAGTCGCTCATACGCGGCTTTCTCGCCGGGATCAATGATTCCATCAAGTCCTAGAAAAGAAGAAGAAGAAGAAATGATATTAAGATCTAGAAGCTGCTGGAGAAAATCTCCAGATGCAGAAACGTCTCCCCCTATATTATGTCCCAGCTGATGTCACTGATCCGATAGGTGAGCAGAAACCTGCTGACGGATTCCCTATAATATAAACGCTATTATCTAATGCAATAGTGTCATCTCCTCTAATAATAGAGGCGCCCCCTGGTTATATGGGGGATAATACTGGACGGGTCATTCACACCCCGTGATCTGGTGATACACAGACATCTACCTCTATAATACTTACACCGGCAGGTTCTTGGATCTCCGGGATCTCTAAGATTACACTGTCAGGATCCAACAGCTCAGTTGTTTCTAAAATAGCGATAAAATGATGAGGAAATAAAATGTATTAGAGGATATTAATCCTACAGACATAATACAGCAATATAATGGAGAAATGACTATTCTGTATGGAGGACTATGTGGGGCCATTATTCTTTATGGAGGACTATGTGGGGCCATTATATTGTATGGAGGACTATGTGGGGCCATTATTCTGTATGGAGGACTATGTGGGGCCCATTATACTGTATGGAGGACTATGTGGGGCCTATGATTCTCTATGGAGGACTTTGTGGGGCCCATAATACTTTATGGAGGACTATGTGGGCCCATAATACTGTATGGAGGACTATGTGGGGCCTATTATTCTCTATGAAGGACTATGTGGGGCCCTTTATACTCTACGGTGGACTATGTGGGGCCCATAATACTGTATGGAGGACTATGTGGGGCCCATTAATCTCTATGGAGGACTATGTGGGGCCCATTATTCTGTATGGAGGACTATGTGGGGCCCATTATTCTGTATGGAGGATTATGTGGGGTCAATTATCCTGTATGGAGGACTATGTGGGGCCATTATACTGTGTGGAGGACTGTGTGGGGCCATTATTCTGTATGGAGCACTATGTGGGGCCATTATTCCATAAGGAGGACTATGTGGGGCCATTATTCCTTATGGAGGACTATGTGGGGCCATTATATTGTATGGAGGACTATGTGGGGCCATTATTCTGTATGGAGGACTATGTGGGGCCTATTATTCTGTATGATGGAATATGTGGGGTCCATTATTCTGTATGGAGCACTATGTGGGGCCCATTATTTCGTATGGAGGACTATGTGGTGCCCATTATACTGTATGGAGTACTATGTGGTGCCCATTATACTGTGTGCTGGACTATGTGGGGCCAATTATTCTGTATGGAGGGCTATCTGGGGCACGTTATTCTGTATGGATGACTTGTGGGACCCATTATTCTGTATGGAGGACTATCTGGCGCCAATTATTCTGTGTGGAGGACTTTTTGGGGCCCATTATTCTGTTTGGAGGACTTGTGTGGCCCATTATTCTGTGTGGAGGACTATGTGGGGCATTATTCTGTATGGAGGACTATGTGGGGCCCATTATTCTGCATGGAGCACTATGTGGGGCCCATTATTCTGCATAGAGGACTATGTGGGACCCATTATTCATTATGGAGGACTTTGTGGGACCCATTATTCGTTATGGAGGACTTTGTGGGACCCATTATACTGCATTCTGGTTGGCTCGTGACTTTTTCCAAGTTTTTCATTTTGGCTCTCTGTATGTTTGATTACAGAGTGGAAAGAGTAACTATGACATTATCCCCTGTTCTCTATAATATCCGGATATCTCCTGTAGAAGGTTGTGTGATCGGCTCACCTGTAGTCAGATCGCTGCTCGGCCCCGGCTGACTCGTATTAGGGTCAGGGGTCTCTGGGGTCACATTTTGCTCGTCTTCGGTGTCGCCTTCTGGTGTCTCCTGATTGATAGAATATATAGAATTACCACGAGGAACCTTCCACTAAATCACCAAATCCACAAATCAGGAAGGACTAAACCCGCATTTACAGACGCACCAACTGTAACTATACAGATCAGGCGCCATCATGAGGACTTTTATCAGATAGAATGGATTAAGATGAGGTAACATTGCAAAAACATTAATATGGATAATAGAGGGAGACAGAGGCGGAAATACAGACTTCCCACCACTGAGCTGTGACTACATCTGCAGAATACAGACTGCCATCAGCAGAGACAGGCGGCCATATTACCTCCTGTGCTTGCCAGGAGCTGACAGGGAGGCCGATAAGATCTAACACCAGATCTTCTGATATCTGGCTGGTGATCTGGAGAAGATCAGAAAACAAGGACGTGTGATAGAGAAGATGATGGATCCTTACCGGGCGTTCCGATGAGCGGGCCGGACCTTCCAGTACACACAGGACTTTTTCGGCCAGTTCTTTAACAAAAGACAAATCTCCATATTGAGATCTTTTTTCAGCCTATAAAGAAGAAAAGAAACACAAATGAATAATCTCGAGATGAGAAAGATCACAATGAAGGCGGCCATTGTATCTGACATCTGCTCCTCTCTGCAGATACATTGACTACATATCTGGGGTCTTGTCCTGTTTTATATTGGAAGAAAGAAGAAGCTTCTATCCCACCGTTATTATCCATTATTGTGGAGAAGACTTGTGCGGAGCGTCCACCATTTACCTGCTGTGGAATGTCCTGATGTTCCATAGCGAGAAACTGCAAGTGCTCAGTCACTATGGAGCCAACAACGGCAGCCATGACCCTGTGTAGATTGTACACAGTGACTGTGAGCTCTGATGTCATAATGGCCGACCATCACTAGTGATGTCATCATGGAATCTTGTGATGGAATCTTATAGCGGCGGCTCTGCACAAATACATGCTGCCAAGCAATATTTAAAGTGTGTGGGGGCTCATGCTGTATATAGGGGGCTATGTGAGGGCTCAGCTATTTATAGCGGGCTATGTGAGGGCTCATACTGTATATAGAGGGCTATGTGAGAGCTTGGCTGTATATAGAGGGCTATGTGAGGGCTCATACTCTAAATAGGATTCTGTGTGTGAGCTCATACTGTACATTGGTGCTATGTATGGGCTCTTACTGTATAAAGGGTGCTGTGTGTGGGCTCTTACTGTATATAGGGTATGTGTGTGGACTCTTTCTGTATGTAGGGGGATGCCAGCACACTTAATTCTGCTCAATATTAAGTAATACAGTTAATAATATAAAATATAATTCATATGTTAATATTGAGCAGAATTAATTTCAGCCTATTGATTCGGCCTACACAACAGTCACATTTCTCATGTGGCCCCTCAGTGATATTACTTTCCCACCCCTGCTCTATTATGTATAGCGCTCTGTTATGTGTAGTGCACCCGAGCACCTGCATGTTAATCGCGTGACTTATCACATGATCTATCAAAGGCAATTTTGTGACATGTCATGTGATACATCGGGTGCTGGGAGCCCACGGCTCCTAAACTGCCCAGGGCCCTGGCTACTCTTAATCAGCCCCTGCTTCTATCCCACCATTATTATCCATTATTGAGAAGTTTTATGCGGATCTTCCGCCACTTACCTGCTGTAGTAATGCCCTGATGTTCTGAGGTAAATCCGTCAGATACTCTGAGGTGAGATGACCTCGGTGGTATTTGGTCAGGCAGTCCCTTACAAGCTCCACCACCAGCCGGTGAGTGAAGCTGAGGACGCCATCGGGTGGTAGAAGCACAATCTCAGGGCGATTGGTGGTAAGAATCTCCCATAGAGCTTCTACTTGAAGATTGTCCAAAAGTAATTCAGCCATAGAAGCTGCAAGTGCGATCAGTCACTATATATAATAGCGAGAAACTGCAAGTGCGCTCAGTCACTATGGGATAGCGAGAAACTGCAAGTGCGATCAGTCACTATAGAATAGCGAGAAACTGCAAGTGCGCTCAGTCACTATGAAGCCAACAAAGGCAGCCGTGAACCTGTGTACATTGTATATATAGTGACTGTGAGCTGTGATGTCATAATGCCCGACCATGACCTGTGATGTCATCATGGAATCTTGTGATGGAATCTTCAAGGAATGGCTCTACACACATACATGCTGCCTAGCAATATGCTTTTTTGGCCGTCCTCTTTTATTTCCAAATACAACACAACCAGGATAAGGGAATGTTCACACGTTGCGTTTTTGCAGCATTTTTTTCCACACCAAAAACCAGGTTGTACTCAGGAAAAACACTGCATACAATCCACACTTATTTGCTGTGTTTTTGCAGTGTTTATACTTGTGGGTTTTTTTTTTTCATTCATTTGAATGGGTGAAAAATGTTGCAAAACCCCTGAAAGAATTAACATCCTGCAAATTTAAAATAAAAAAAGGAAAAAAACGCAGCATGTGAATGAGACTTTAGAAATCTCATTCACTAAGCTGGTACTGTAAAACGCAGTGTTTTAGCAGCAGAAAAATAACCCTGAAAAAAATGCCACTTGTGAACATTCCTCAAAGATATAATAGTCATATTATGGGAAATATTGTGTATATTTATTCCTCGCGTGTCTTTTTTTACCAAATAACATTTACCTCATTGGTTGGAGAGTTTACTATTAACAACTGTGACAAATATTGAAGAATTAATGATAAGTGCCCCAAGTGATCAATCATTTACGTCATTAATGGTGATGGGCGAGCACTAAAATGCTCGGGTGCTCGATGCTCGGGTCGAGCACATTGGAATACTCGGCTGCTCGACCCGAGCAATGAGCCCAATGTAAGTCTATGGGAAACTCGAGCATTTTTCAGGCGGCTCCCCTCGGCGGTCTGCAGAGGGCCTAAAAATTGCCCAAATCGATGGGAACAGTGCTCAAATGACATGGGAACAGCATGGGGAAGACCCCTGGAAGCATTTCTGACTCCCAGGTCACTGCTGTCAACAACGTTGTCAGAAATATTTATGCCACTTTTACGGACTCACAATAAAACATACAAAAACGAAACCAAAATGGATTTTCCTGGGAAGTATGTTAAGGAACATCCTTTCCAGGGTTCTGACTTGTATATAAGGGAAAATAAATAACCAAAAACAAAGATACTCCTCCACACCTTGGGCTATGTTCACACGTAGCGTTTTTGATGCGTTTTTGCACTTTTGCATTGCTTTCAACCGACACAAATGCATTCACCAGGAAATGTCATTTTAACATTTTACAACCTTATCTGGCCATGTGTTGTGTGACACGTCATCAGACACATGCATACAGTGCTGAAAAGACATGGGAACAGCATGGAAGCATCTCTGACTCCCAGGTCACTGCCTAAAAGTGTGCCCATCATAAGAGGTGCTTGGCGCATGCGAAGATGCCTCCCGCCATGGACCTGTCGTTACAGACTTGCAACAATCACCGTCCACGTCCTTGTCCCTCCTCAGCGTTCAGTTCCTTGGAATGCAAGTGCAAGTATGCAGGCAGCCACCCACCTACCCACCGGCTGCAATACTATACTGACAAATTTTTGACAGCTACTTGCACTTGAAATGTAGCCTTTTAGGCTCGTGGAGGCAGAAGCTTTTCATAACCTCATGTCGGCGGCGGCCGGGTGTCCATACTCTTTCCCCAGCCACCACTATATTTCCCGGTATCGCCTCTGCCTTCCACAAGCACGGGTCCCACAACATTACCCGTGCCCTCCCCAGTGCACTTACTGAGAAGGACCGCCTAACCACAAACATGTGGACAGGTGAACGTGGCCAGGGACGGTACATAGCCAGTCCACAACTTTTTTTTTGCTGACAGTTGTATTTAGCTCGGTGAAAGGACTGGCATAGAGGGAAACCGTATCTAACCTGGGTGTCATTTCTCCCAGGAAGTCCTGTAATTCAGCTTGTTGCAGAAGCAATGGCAGTCCGTCCAACATCAACTCGCACTTGTCGGTGGTGCTTTGACACACACACATCTTTCTTTTCGCATTTTATTTCTTGAATACAGAGTTGGACAATGGCCTGATCTGTAATGCTTTTTGAGAAATAACATGCATAAGCATGGCCGATCCACATTAAAAAAGCAGCCACAGAGTGTCCGGAAACCTTCCCCCACAATTTTATTAGCCAGGGCAGCTTTTCGGCAGGGTTGGACGGGCCCACCAGAGAACCGGAGACTACTCCGGCGGGCCATGGCTTCTCCTTCTGGAGAGTTCATAGTGCCGAGGTGAGGCCATGATGATGATAGAGGCCACCATCTGCTTAGTTTTCTGTTACTTGAAATGCAAGTGCAAGTATGCAGCCATCCACCCACCCACAGGCCGCAACACTAAACTGCCAGATTTCTGGGCAGCTGCTTGCACTTGAAATATGGCTTTTTAAGCTCGTGGAGTCGGAAGCTGTCCACAATCTTATGGCGGCGGCGACTGGGTATCTATACTCGGTCCCCAGCCGCCATTATTTTTTCCGGTATTGTCTCCGCCTTCCACAAGCATGGGTCCCACAACATTACCCGTGCCCTCCCCAGTGGAAGGACTGCCTAACCACAAACACGTGGACAGGTGAATGTGGCCAGAGACGGTACGGAGCCAGTCCACAACTTTTTTTGCTGAGAGTTGTATTTAGCTCGGTGAAAAGACTGGCGTAGAGGGGAACATCATACTGTGTGTGGGGGAATGTACTGTGGGGGCATCATACTGTGTGGGACGAATGTACTGTGGGGACATCATACTGTGTGTGTGGGGGAATGTACTGTGGGGACACCATACTGTGTGTGGGGGGGAAATGTACTGTGGGGACATCATACTGTGTGGGGGGAATGTACTGTGGGGGCATCATACTGTGTGTTGGAGAAATGTACTGTGGGGGCATCATACTGTGTATGTGTGGGAATTTACTGTGGGGACATCATACTGTGTGTGGGGGAAATGTACTGTGGGAGCATCATACTGTGTGTGGGGGGGAATGTACTGTGGGGACATCATACTTTGTGTGGGGGGGATGTACTGTGGGGGCATCATACTGTGTGTTGGAGAAATGTACTGTAGGGGCATCATACTGTGTATGTGTGGGAATTTACTGTGGGGGCATCAAACTGTGTGTGGGGAGGAATGTACTGTGGGGAATCATACTGTCTGTGGGGGGAATGTACTGTGGGGACATCATACTGTGTGTGGGGGAATGTACTGTGGGGACATCATATTGTGTGTGGGGGGAATGTACTGTGGGGGTATCATACTGTGTGTGGGGGAATGTACTGTGGGGACATCATACTGTGTGTGGGGGAAATGTACTGTGGGAGCATCATACTGTGTGTGGGGGGGAATGTACTGTGGGGACATCATACTTTGTGTGGGGGGGATGTACTGTGGGGGCATCATACTGTGTGTGTGGGAATTTACTGTGGGGGCATCATACTGTGTGTGAGAATTTACTGTGGGGACATCATGCTGTGTAGGGGCATTATATTGTGTGTGAGGGGGAATATACTGTGGGGGCATCATACTGTGTGTGTGGGAATGTACTGTGGGGGCATCATACTGTGTGTGGGGAGGAATGTACTGTGGGGGCATCATACTGTATGTGGGGGGGGAATGTACTGTGGGGACATCATACTGTGTGTGGAGAAATCTATTGTGGGGACATCATACTTTATGGGGAGGAATGTACTGTGGGGGCATCATACTGTGTGTGGGGAGGAATGTACTGTGGGGCCATCATACTGTGTGTGGGGGGGTGTTCTGTGATGACATCATACTGTGTGTGGGGGGGAATGTACTGTGGGGACATCATACTGTGTGTGGTGGAATGTACTGTGGGGACATCATACTTTGTCGGGGGAATGTACTGTGGGGGCATCATAATGTGTGTGTGAATAGCTGTTTATCATCGTACAATGATTGAATAACGGGAGCAGATGATTTATAAAAAGCACTGAATTATATGGTGTGGATTTGCTGCTACTGTGTCACCCCAGGCCTGGATGCCACAAACTTGTAAGGCTGTGTCTGAGAGCAGGAGGGAGGTTCTCTGGTCATGGACCATTAGCATGCAGCACCTCCTGTCCCAGGCCAGTAGGGGGAGCAGGCTGCCCCTATAAAAGCTGGTACTGAGGGCAGGGTTAGGGAAACCAGGACCCACTTCTGAAGCATCCAGAAGGGTTCCCAGAAGAGAGGGACAGGTCAGCGGCAGCTGAGGAGTCAAGGAGGCTAAGGAGGAACAGCAAGCCAGGGACAGAGGCGACGAGAGCTGGTCCTGGCTGAGAGAGAACAACATACCGGACACTGGGATCCGAGGCTGTCAGAATTGCAAGTCCTGCAGCAGATCATCTACTTGCGAGGGATTTTAGGTCCCTTGGCCTAAGAAGCCTGGAAGCTCCGCCACACAGAGGGACCGGTACAGCACAGAGAAGCTACAGGTACCTAAGGCCCGAGTCGCAAGTCATAAAGGCGTAGTACACGGCCAGCTCAGGGACGTGGGCTATCATACCACTAAAGGGGGAGATAGTCAGCAAGGGCAGAGAGAGAACGGTAGGCCTACCCACTCACCCTGACCAGTGGAGCTCGCCCGAATGCCCTCAGACACCCAGGTCCATTCCTCCCTGTACTCCTGGTGGGTCTGTGCCCCGAGCAACTACAGAGTCCAAATGAAGATCAAGATGACCTTGAATCCGCAGAGGACAAGGAAGAGATGATCAGCACAGTTCTCGGAGAGTTCCCCCGGACCTGGACTCAGATAAATGGCGCAATACTGGTACCCGTCCTACACTTCCTTCAGCCTACCCAGCAGGAGCCTACCGGAGAGCAAGAAGAGCAAGTGACTCGCCCCCTGGGCCGTGGGGCACTCGGATCCGGGCAGTGGGGGAACGATGGGAGTAGTAGTGGCAACCCGGTTCCGTGGCTCAGGGTGGTCAGGCCAGTGGTAGTCCGTTATGTGCTGATGTTTATGTCTGACTATGCCACCCGTGGATTGCGGTTATTAGGAACCGCCGCTGCATGCAGACCGCTGGGGCTGATGAGGTGTGCAGCTAGGGTAGTGTGACTCCCCACGGGAAGAGTGCGGCCCCAGGGCAGTATAATGGATGTTGGGAGTGATGGTGGTGAGAGTCCCAGTACCGGTAGTGCTGGAGGCGCGAAGGAGCACACAGACAATAGGTTGCAGTCCAGGGTCTTTACTGAAACAGGTAAACTGACCCATAAACAGTCCCAGCTAGGAGGGGACCTGGATGTCTGAGAGCAACGGGGAAATTGGCCCTGGTCAGGGTGAGGGTGTAGGCCTACCGTGCTTTCTGCGCTCCTTCTGGCTATCTCCTCGTTATAGGGTAACAGCCCACGTTTCCGAGCTTTCCGTGTATTCTCGCCTGTATGGCCTGCGACGTGGGTTCCTTTCTGCTCCCAGCCTTGTACGGCTTTACTGGTCCCTTCGGTTGTGGCAGGGCCTCCAGGCTTCTTAGGCCAAGGAATATACAGTCCCTTGCGGACTGGTTCTCTGCTGGAGGATGTGGAATCCTCCCAGCCTCAGACACCAAAGTCTGGTAAAGTCAGTCTCTTATCTGCCAAGACAGGCTTGCTTCGCCTCTTGTCTCTGGCTTGTGGCTCTCCTCCTGCCACACTTCCTCTTAGGTGCAGTGCAACTGTCTGTCCCTGTTCTGCTCTGGGACAAGTCTCAATGCTGAGACAGGCCATCCAGTTCTCCCTAACCCTGCCCCCAGCACCAGCTTTTATAGGGGCAGCCTGCTCCCCCTACTGGCCTTAGACAGGAGGCATTGCATGCTAATGTTCACCTAACTAGAGAACCTCCCCCTTGCTCTCAGACACAGCTTTAATTACACTTGTGGCATCCATGCTAGGGTGACACATTCCCCCCTAGTGAAATTTAGTACTCCGGGACTAAACAATATACAAAGACAATATGCATACCATAAAACATTAGTATACAAGTGACGCACAGATTGAGTTCTTAAGGTCACAGTGTGGTCTGTGACCAGGTGTCCATATCACCAACACAACGGGGAGCCTTAACCAGGTGGGGGTCTGTCCTACCCCAAGTCCTTTACAGTCTTAGTTCATTCCTTGGTTAGGCTCCGAACGCAGTCCATACAAGGTCCTGGTTATAAAAAGTCCATAACCTGTGAGTCCTTAACCCACTGTCTGGTGGTGGACCAACCTGGCTTTCCCCACTAGCGTTAGGGTTACAGCTACCAGCTGGGTGTACAGGTAGGGCAGGCAGCTGTCTGCGGGTTCTTTGGCTTACCGCAGGCATGGCAGGCTCACTGTCAGCAGAGGGTTGACTCTCCTGGGCTGCTGGTACAGGCTCTTCTGCCTCTGGAACCGCTTGCTCCTCTTCACTTTCCGGCTCTGGTGTTGGTTGTTGCTGTGCCTGTTGCAGGAAATGCAGGACAGGTACCACTATGGCATCATTTATGCGAGTCCAGGACTGAGGGAACTCTCCGAGAACGGTGCTGATCATTTCTTCCTTGTCCTCTGCGGGTTCAAGGTCACTCTGATCCTCTTCTGCACTACGGAGTTGCTCGGGGCATCTTTTGAGGTGGTCTCTGGAGACAACACTAGTGGTTTCTCCTCCGTCCTTGGTGATTACGCACACCTTTGGGTTGTCGTGGTCAGACTGCAGTACAGTGTAGGGTTCCCTTTCCCACTGGTCGTCCAACTTATGTAGCCTTCTTTTTCGCTTTAGGACTTGCTCACCAGGTTCTAGGGGACCAGCAGGGGCGTGTTGATTGAAGAGTTTTTCTTGCCTCTCTCTCACCTGGGCCAGGCTCTTCTCCACACTCTCCTGTACCTTCTTGTACTGCAGTTGCCTTTCCGTATCCCAGTCCGCATCCGGGGAGGTGTCCTCAGGTATTAGGACTCCCATCTCCAGGTCTACGGGCAGCTTACCTGGTCTAGCTCGCATCAGGTAAGCCGGGGTGCAGTTTGTAGCATTCACCGGGATATTGTTGTATAGGTCTATTAGGTCCGGCAGTTTTTCTGGCCACAGGCTGCGTTCCTCCAGGGGCAACGTCTTCAGGAGATCAATGACTATATTGTTCATCTTCTCACACATCCCGTTGGTTTGTGGATGGTAAGGCGTTGTCCGAATCTTCTTACAGCCATAGAGGTTGCAGAACTCCTGGAAGATTTCAGCCTCGAACGCTGGACCCTGGTCTGTCAGGACCTGTTCCGGATACCCGTGTGGATGGCAGAAATATTGCTGGAAGGCTCTGGCCGCTGTTTGGGCTGTCAAGTCCTTTACCGGGACCACCATGAGAAAACGTGAATAGTGGTCCACGATTGTCAGGGCGTAGATGTACCCTGACCGGCTTGGAGCCAACTTGACGTGGTCTAGAGCTACCAGCTCAAGAGGCTGCGTGGTGACGATGGGCCTCAAGGGTGTCTTCTGGCTGGTGCGGTCCTTCCTCCTTAGGTGACAAGGGCCACAGTCTCTGCACCACTTTTCTACAGCTCCTCTCATGCCGACCCAAAAGAACCTTCCTCTTAGCTGGAACTCCAGTTTCTTCCAACCGAAGTGTCCCGCTCTGTCATGGTAAGCTCCCAGGACCATAGCTGCATCCCGCCTTGGAACCACGACTTGCCAGGTCAGCTCATGCGTCCGGTGGTTGACAATCCTTCTGCACAACTTGCCTTCGTAGAGGAACAGCTTGCTCTTCTCTTTCCATAGCTGCTTGGCTTCCTCTGGGGCATCTGGATCTAGGCGGGCGTCTTCCCGGGTCAGCAGATCTTTCACCAGGCGGACTGCAGGGTCACTATCTTGGGTCTCGGCCCAGCTGTGGTGAGGTAGGGGATTGATCATCACGGTTGTTAGATCCTCCTCTTTCACGCGGTGGGAGTATTGAGCGACTCCATACCGGTGAAACGCGGGGAGTTCTACCTCCTCCAGCTCTTCTGGGTCTTCGTCACCTTCAGGTAAGTGAGGCATCCTCGACAGGGCGTCTGCGTTGGCATTGGTTTTGCCGGCCCGGTACTTCATCACGAAGTCATAGTTGGAGAGACGGGCCATCCACCGCTGTTCTAGGGCACCCAGTCTTGCATTGTCCAGGTGTGTCAACGGGTTGTTGTCCGTGTACACGGTGAACTTTGCGGAGGCCAGGTAATGCTTGAAGCATTCCGTCACGGCCCACACCACCGCCAAGAATTCTAGCTTGAAGGAGCTGTAATTCTCCGGGTTCCTCTCGGTGGGTCTCAGCTTCCGGCTGGCGTACGCGATCACCCTTTCTCTGCCCTGTTGGTTTTGGGACAGTACGTCTCCCAGTCCCACATTACTGGCGTCTGTGTGGAGGATAAAAGGCTGGCCATAATCAGGGTAGGCCAGGATCTCATTCCCTGTGAGGGCCATCTTCAACTGGCGGAAGGACTCCTCTTCCAGTTTATCCCACTTGAAGGGTGGCTTTTGACTCCTGGACTTAGACTGTCCGATCAGGAGGTCCTGCATAGGAGCTGCCATCTTGGTGAACCCGGGGATGAATCTTCGTTAGTAGCCTACCAACCCGAGAAACTGTCTCACCTCTTTGATGTTCGAGGGGCTTGGCCAGCTCTTGATTGCCGTGACCTTGTCAGGGTCGGGGGCCACTCCTTCCGCGCTTACCACGTGCCTTAGGTACTGGACCTTTGGTTTCAGCAGGTGACACTTCGATGGTTTCACCTTCAGGCCATAGCCTGCCAGGGCTTCGAACACCTCGGCCAGGTGCTTGAGATGGTCCTCGTAGGTCTTCGAATAGACGATCACGTCGTCCAGGTAAAGGAGGACCGTCTCGAAGTTTCGGTGCCCTAGACAGCATTCCATCAGCCGCTGGAAGGTCCCTGGTGCGTTGCAGAGCCCGAAAGGCATGCAGTTGAATTCGCTCAGTCCCATCGGGGTGGTGAAGGCGGTCTTCTCCTTGTCAGCCTCTGCCACAGGAACCTGCCAGTACCCGCTAGTAAGGTCCAAAGTAGAAAACAAGTTAGCTGATTTTAGTGCGGCTAAAGACTCTTCTATTCTAGGCAGCGGATATGCGTCTTTGTGGGTGATACGGTTGATTTGTCTATAGTCGACGCACATTCTCATGGTGCCGTCTTTCTTTTTCACCAGAACCAAGGGGGCTGCCCAGGGGCTACAGTTGTCTCTAATGACCCCAGCTTCTTTCATCTCTCTTAGCATGCCCTTTGCGTTCTGATAATGTGCAGGGGGTACAGGTCGGTGTCTTTCTTTTATTGGTGGGAGGCTCTCTGTGGGGATGTGGTGTTCTATCCCTTTTACTCTGCCGAAGTCTAGCGGGTGCTTACTAAAGACTCTCTCGTACTCCTGTACCACCCGGTAGACTCCTTGTTTTTGGTGCAGGGGAGTGGAGTCAGCACCCACGTGGAGTTTCTGGCACCAGTCCTCCTTTTGTTTCTGGGAGCCATTACCCTCCGCCTGTGGAGATGGAAGCAAGGGTTCCACGGCCCTGATAGCTTTGTGTTCGACAACAAACAGTTTGGCGAGTGTAGCGTATCTGGGTAAGTGTACTTCCCTCTCCCCAATGTTGAGGATGCGGACGGGCACCCTCCCATGACGGACATCAACCACCCCACGGGCTGTCAAAATGGTGGGCCTGCTGTCTGAGTACACGGGTTCTACCATGGCTTGGTAGTCTCTACCTCTCAACCCGATTGCAGTCCGACACCAGATCATCATTTCACTTTTGGGAGGCATGGAAATGGGGAATGGGTCACTCAGTCTTACGCTACCGATCTCACCACCAGACAGTTCTACCTGCTGCCGTCTCATCAGCGCTTTTATCTCCTTGTTGAGGACTCTCTGTTGGCTGGAACTAGCATTCACCGCCACCTGTTGTAGAATTACAATTACCTCTGAAAGACAATTTTCAATTACATTAGTACCCACAGTTATTTTAGGGTGACTTTCACGACTGTCAATGTCCACAATAATTACTCCCTGTGCCGGCTGTTCAACTTTACCAATTTTAATGGTCATCTCCTTGAACCCCATCTGCGGCACGGGTAAGCCATTACTGGCGATGATGCTCAAGTTACTGTCTGGATACCGTGTGATATCTGTCACTCTGTCTCTGTATACTGGAGGTAGGGAGCCTAAGCTGACCCTAAGCTGGGGCCCTGACTAATCCCTCAACCTGGAGGTACTGTTAAAGGTACAGAGGTCCAGGCCGCCAGCGTAACCCCTACCTCCTGAGGATCCCTGCACCTAAGTAATCTAGTCCTGAGAAGGACCCCGATCACAACAAAAGAGGACAAGTAATAATATGCCCACACACAGTACTTAGACGAACGAGACAGTACAAGGGAAAAACCAAAACCACCTTGCATACAAAAACTACACAACTACAACAGAGGGAACTCCAACGGGAAAGGAGATAAATGATAAAGCGAGGAAGGGAAAAAACACTCCAAATACACTTATCTCAGAAACTCCAAATACAACGATCCGCTCTGTAAGTCTGTGTGAAATGCTTTCACCGACACTTCCCAAACAGACCAGCAGGCATATGAAGGAGTCTCATTACAGCAACATTGATTGCAGCTGGGCGAGGCTGGACCTCGTCTAGCACAGAGAGAGAGAGAATTAACTCCCTCACTGCCGAAAACACCAAGCACCAAAAAGTCAGCTGCGAGAAGTCAGGCTGTGTAATCGTGACGATCTTCGTGGCGACACACCCGTGACAGTACCCCACCTTCTACGAGGGGCCTCCGGACCCTCAGGGCCAGGTTTATCCGGGTGAGTCATGTGGAAGGCCCGAACTAATCGGTCTGCGTTAATATCAGACGCAGGAACCCACATCCTCTCCTCAGGACCATACCCTTTCCAATGAACCAGGTACTGAAGGGACCGGCGATTAAAACGTGAATCGATGACCCTTGATACCTGGAACTCCAAGTTACCATTGACCACCACTGGAGGGGGAGGTAAAGGTGACGGTACCACCGGCGCCACATACCTCTTAAGCAACGATCTGTGGAACACGTTGTGAATTTTAAACGTAGGGGGGAGGTCAAGACGGAATGCCACCGGATTAATAATAGAACTGATTCTGTACGGCCCGATGAACCTGGGACCCAGTTTCCAGGAGGGAACCTTAAGTTTAATATTCCTGGTAGACAACCATACCCGATCGTTCACACTTAGGTCCGGACCAGACACTCTCCTCCTATCAGCCATACGTTTGTATCGGTTCCCCATAGTATTCAGATTCTTCAGCACCCCTCTCCATACTGAAGCGAGTGATGAGGAAAATCGTTCCTCCTCAGGAACCCCCGAAGAGCCCCCCCTACTGAAAGTACAAAACTGGGGGTGAAAACCATATGCCCCAAAAAACGGGGACTTACCAGTGGACTCGCTCCGCCTATTATTAAGAGCAAACTCTGCCAGAGGTAAGAAAGAAGCCCAGTCCTCCTGGTTCTCTGACACAAAACACCGGAGATATGTCTCCAAGCTCTGGTTCATACGTTCCGTCTGACCATTGGTCTGAGGGTGAAAAGCCGATGAAAATGACAAATGCATCCCCCGCCGTGCACAAAACGCCTTCCAGAACTTGGACACAAACTGAGACCCCCGATCAGACACCACATCGGAGGGTACCCCGTGAAGCCTCACAATCTCCCCAATGAACACCTGCGCAAGAGTTTTAGCATTAGGGAGAGCCGGAAGAGCGATAAAATGTGCCATCTTGCTGAACCTGTCCACTACAACGAGTATGACCGTTTTACCCGAAGACGGAGGGAGGTCCGTAATAAAGTCCATAGACAGATGAGTCCAAGGACGCTCCGGGATCTTCAAAGGTAAGAGGGCCCCAGACGGACGGGTATGTGAGGTCTTAGAGCGCGCACAAACCCCACAGGACGCGACAAAAGTTACCACCTCCTTATGTAAGTTAGGCCACCAAAACCGACGCGAGAGGAGATCCACAGTTGCTTTACTCCCCGGGTGTCCTGCCAAAACTGAGTTATGGTGTGCCTCGATCACCTTTTGTCGCAACTGATCTGGAACAAACAGTCTCCCTGGAGGTCCAACAGGGGCATCCCCCTGAGCCTCCAATACCTCCTCCTCCAGCTCAGAGCATACTGCCGAAACCACCACCCCCTCCTGAAGGATAGGAATCGGGTCGTCCGTATTCCCGGCCCCAGGGAAACTACGAGATAAGGCATCCGCCTTTACATTTTTTGACCCAGGACGATATGTAACGACAAAATTAAACCTGGTAAAAAACAATGACCACCTAGCTTGTCTGGGATTCAGACGTTTCGCGGACTCCAGATATAGCAGGTTCTTGTGATCGGTGATGACGGTGACCGGATGGACTGCCCCCTCCAAAAAATGGCGCCACTCCTCAAAGGCTAACTTAATGGCCAAGAGTTCCCTATTGCCGACATCGTAATTCCTCTCAGCGGACGACAATTTTTTAGAGAAAAAGGCGCACGGATGCCACTTACCAGGGGACGAACCTTGTGACAATACTGCTCCCACCCCTACCTCGGAAGCGTCTACCTCTACAATGAATGGCTGTGACGCATCAGGTTGAATGAGTATGGGTGCCGAGGCAAAACATTTTTTCAAGGAGGAGAATGCTTGACAAGCCTTGTCAGACCACCTAGAAAAATCCGTCCCCTTTTTAGTCATGTCTGTGAGAGGCTTAACCATGGACGAGAAATTACGAATGAACTTCCGGTAATAATTAGCAAACCCCAGGAAACGTTGTAGTGCCTTAAGATTCTCTGGCCGATCCCACTCAAGAACTGCCCGCACTTTCCCAGGGTCCATACGAAAACCGGACGCTGAAACCAGGAAGCCTAAAAACTGGAGTTCCTGTACGGCGAACACACACTTTTCCCATTTGGCATACAGTTTATTATCCCGCAAGATCTGTAACACCTGCCTAACGTGCTCCTGATGAGACACCAGATCCGGCGAGTAAATTAAGATATCATCCAGATATATGACAACAAACTGTCCCACCAGGCGGCGAAAAATGTCATTAACAAAGTGTTGGAACACCGCCGGGGCATTAGTCAGACCGAATGGCATGACAAGGTTCTCATAATGCCCCTCCGGAGTGTTAAACGCCGTCTTCCACTCATCCCCCTCCTTCATCCTAATCAGATTGTACGCCCCCCTGAGATCCAACTTAGAGAACCATTTGGCGCCCACGATCTGATTAAAGAGATCGGGAATAAGTGGGAGTGGATACGGATCTCGGACCGTAATCCGATTAAGTTCACGGAAATCCAGGCAAGGGCGTAGGCCTCCATCTTTCTTCTTAACAAAGAAGAACCCCGCAGCCACCGGTGAAGATGAAGGTCTAATATGCCCCTTAGCCAGACTTTCTGAAATATAATCCTTCATGGCCTGCCTCTCAGGACCAGAAAGGTTATACAACCTAGCTTTAGGTAACTTGGCCTCAGGGAGCAGTTTTACAGAACAGTCATACTCGCGATGAGGAGGTAGTTCCTGACACCCTTTCTCCGAGAATACATCCTCAAAGTCCGCCAGAAATGGAGGTAAGACCCAAGGAGTAACCGCACCGATGACCGTGTTCATGCAGTTTATATTACAGAATTTACTCCATTGGCTTATCTCTCTGGTTTGCCAATTAATAACCGGGTTATGCTTAGTTAACCAAGGAAGGCCCAACACTATAGGAGCGGGAAGACCCTCCAACACGTAGCAAGACAACAGTTCTTTATGTATCGCCCCCACTTGAAGTTTTACGTCATGCACAGCTTGCAAAAAACTTCCCTGACCGAGAGGCCTGGCATCGATCGAGAATATGGGGATGGGTTTAGCCAACTCACTCAATCGCATACCTTGAACCCGGGCAAACCGAGCATCAACCAGATTAGCCCCGGCCCCACTATCCAGAAGAACAGATATCCTCTCAGTTCTCGTACCCACCACCACCTCCGCCGGTACGAGAAACTGAGACGAACCTAGGGACGAAATACCTATTCCCAGATTGCCGTCCACCACACAACCTGGGATCAACAGTTTTCCGACGACTCTTCACTCTGCAAGGGACGGGATGGACACCCCCCAATAAAATGTCCCTTTCTCCCGCAGAAGAAACACCTTCCTGTCTTATGGCACACCACCGGTCCCCTCCCCCGAAAAGATGTCCCTCCTAATTGCATAGGCTCCTCTGGACTGACCAGGGGAACCACCATATGAGGGGACCTTGTAGGAGGTGGAGTCATCACAGGGGGTCGAGTTATCCCGCACCTCTCCCGAAGCCGTCTGTCAACGCGAATAGCCAGGGCCATAGCGGCTTCCAGTGACGCGGGAGAGTCATACTGTGCCAACACATCCTGTAATTTGTCGGATAAACCTTGACAAAACTGGCTCCTAAGAGCCGGGTCATTCCACTGGGTGTCCGTGGCCCACCTACGGAACTCCGAACAGAATTCCTCCGCCGGACGATCTCCCTGCTGGATCCTACGTAACTTAGACTCAGCAAGGGAGATCCGATCTGGGTCATCATATACGAGTCCCAGAGCAGCGAAAAACCTATCCACTGACTGGAGAGCCGGGGAGCCCGGGGGAAGAGAGAACGCCCAAGATTGTGGGTCCCCTTGTAGGAGCGAGATGACAATTCCCACCCTTTGTTCTTCACTCCCCGATGACCGAGGCCGCAGCCGAAAGTACAATTTGCATGCCTCCCGGAAAACAAAAAACTTGTCCCGCCCCCCAGTGAACCTGTCAGGGAGAGCTACTTTAGGTTCTGGTCCGGCTTGCTCCAGAGGATGCAAAACCTTGGACCTAACGTCCGCCAGCTCCATGGACAAACTCTGCAACTGCCGAGCTAGACCGGCTACTGGATCCATGGTAGCTGGAGAAAAACTAAGTGGGTCGGTGAAAATGTCACGCTGTCTCTGTATACTGGAGGTAGGGAGCCTAAGCTGACCCTAAGCTGGGGCCCTGACTAATCCCTCAACCTTGTCTCACCACCAGACAGTTCGACCTGCTGCCGTCTCATCAGCGCTTTTATCTCCTTGTTGAGGACTCTCTGTTGGCTGGAACTAGCATTCACCGCCACCTGTTGTAGAATTACAATTACCTCTGAAAGACAATTTTCAATTACATTAGTACCCACAGTTATTTTAGGGTGACTTTCACGACGGTCAATGTCCACAATAATTACTCCCTGTGCCGGCTGTTCAACTTTACCAATTTTAATGGTCATCTCCTTGAACCCCATCTGCGGCACGGGTAAGACATTACTGGCGATGATGCTCAAGTTACTGTCTGGATACCGTGTGATATCTGTCACGCTGTCTCTGTATACTGGAGGTAGGGAGCCTAAGCTGACCCTAAGCTGGGGCCCTGACTAATCCCTCAACCTGGAGGTACTGTTAAAGGTACAGAGGTCCAGGCCGCCAGCGTAACCTCTACCTCCTGAGGATCCCTGCACCTAAGTAATCTAGTCCTGAGAAGGACCCCGATCACAACAAAAGAGGACAAGTAATAATATGCCCACACACAGTACTTAGACGAACGAGACAGTACAAGGGAAAAACCAAAACCACCTTGCATACAAAAACTACACAACTACAACAGAGGGAACTCCAACGGGAAAGGAGATAAATGATAAAGCGAGGAAGGGAAAAAACACTCCAAATACACTTATCTCAGAAACTCCAAATACAACGATCCGCTCTGTAAGTCTGTGTGAAATGCTTTCACCGACACTTCCCAAACAGACCAGCAGGCATATGAAGGAGTCTCATTACAGCAACATTGATTGCAGCTGGGTGAGGCTGGACCTCGTCTAGCACAGAGAGAGAGAGAATTAACTCCCTCACTGCCGAAAACACCAAGCACCAAAAAGTCAGCTGCGAGAAGTCAGGCTGTGTAATCGTGACGATCTTCGTGGCGACACACCCGTGACAATATCAGCATCAGTCCAATACTGCTTAAAAAGTACATAAGGGATAGTGGTTACTTGCGACCCAGTATCCAGCAAGGCGCTCATGGGGATACCGTCCAGCACCACGGGTAAAACCGGGCGCCCCCCAACGTACTTATCACGCCAATTATAAGGGCCTGGTGATCTTATGCCTGGGGGTTGGCCCTCTGCCCCAGGTTGGACCCGTTTAAATTACAGTACCTGGAAGTGTGTCCAGGCTGGTTGCATCGACGGCAAATGGGCTGTCCATCCTCTGCGTAGCGGTCTGTGGGCCTCCCTCGGAACGACGGGATCCTCCTCTGTCGACGCCACGGGACATCCTCTGGACTTGAAGCCAGCTCGATGGGTCTTGACGGGTCCACTTGTAACGCCTGGACGGTCCTGGTCAACGCCGCGATGCTCCTGGTCAGCTCCTGGACTTGGTGGTGCAGGTCTTTCGACGGGGCTTGGTTCAGGGCCTGTGCATCAGCCCCCACGGGGTCCATAGAGGAGGGCGCCGCCTCCTGGTGGTAGGTGAGAGCAGGGCGCCAGGGGTTTATAGCGCCACTGGTTGCAGATTCACGGAGCACCCTTATGGCCCTGTCCTTAAATTGGGCAAAGGTCAGGTCGGGGTTCTGAAAGAACATGAGGCGCAGTTGGGCCCTGTGGGCGCTAGACAGCAGACCTTCTATGAATTGTTCTGTTAGCAGCTTATCCGTTTCCTGCACACTGCCAGGGTCAGTTTGTTGAATAGCCCTCAGGGCTTCCGGCAGATTTAGGGCATAGTCTCTGATGCTGTCCTGTGCCCGCTGCTTACATCCATAGAACCTCATTTTAATCTCAGCAGAGGTACGTGTGTCAAAGGTACCCCACAGCCGGGCCAGAATACCCTTCACAGTCCTTTTCTCCTCAGTGGGCCATGATTTTACCTCCCTTTGGGCTGCGCCAGTTAACTGCCCTGTCAGTATGCTGACCTTCTGTTCCTCTGTCAGGGGGTAAACGTGGAACAAACTGTATAGCCTTTCCTTGAAGTCAGTTAGGGCATGGGGCTCCCCTGAGTACTTGGGCAGCCAGGCCGCTCCAGGGATGTAGGGCAGGGAAAATGGCATCACCGCTGCTGCAGCTGCGTTGGTGGTAGTGGGCGCCTCCGTGTCCGACATCTTCCTCCCCCCTAGTTAAGCGTGGCCTACCTTCCGACGATCCTCTTCTGTAGGCCGCGGCTCCGCTGCTGCTGCTATGGACGAGGACCTGGCGTCGCGTCCTGATGACGTCAGCGTCACTCTCTCTCCCTTCCAGGACCTTGTGCAGCGTCGGTGCGGTGGGTGGAGCTTCGGATCTCGCGCGGTTTTGACGTCCACGCCCCTCTTCTTCCCGCGCGGCGTCCTGAAGATGGCGTCCGATGGCGGGAAACAGCTGCGGATGGCGGGAAGACGGCAGAAGACGGCGGGAAACGGTCCAAGATGGCGTCTGATGGCGGGAATCGGCTCCGGATGGCGGGAAACGACTCCGGACGGCGGGAAACTTCGCCACAGGTAAGTTACAAAAGTCTTTTTCAGGCACGCAGTACCCGGTAGTTGTGGACACGAAATCCTGCCGACTACGCCAAAGCTGACTCGCCCCCTGGGCCGTGGGGCACTCGGATCCGGGCAGTGGGGGACCGATGGGAGTAGTAGTGGCAACCAGGTTCCGTGGCTCAGGGTGGTCAGGCCAGTGGTAGTCCATTATGTGCTGATATTTATGTCCGACTACGCCACCCGTGAATTGCGGTTATTAGGAACCGCCGCTGCATGCAGACCGCTGGGGCTGATGAGGTGTGCAGCTAGGGTAGTGTGACTCCCCACGGGAAGAGTGCGGCCCCAGGGCAGTATAATGGATGTTGGGAGTGATGGTGGTGAGAGTCCCAGTACCGGTAGTGCTGGAGGCGCGAAGGAGCACACAGACAATAGGTTGCAGTCCAGGGTCTTTACTGAAACAGGTAAACTGACCCATAAACAGTCCCAGCTAGGAGGGGACCTGGATGTCTGAGAGCAACGGGGAAATTGGCCCTGGTCAGGGTGAGGGTGTAGGCCTACCGTGCTTTCTGCGCTCCTTCTGGCTATCTCCTCGTTATAGGGTAACAGCCCACGTTTCCGAGCTTTCTGTGTATTCTCGCCTGTATGGCCTGCGACGTGGGTTCCTTTCTGCTCCCAGCCTTGTACGGCTTTACTGGTCCCTTCGGTTGTGGCAGGGCCTCCAGGCTTCTTAGGCCAAGGAATATACAGTCCATTGCGGACTGGTTCTTTGCTGGAGGATGTGGAATCCTCCCAGCCTCAGACACCAAAGTCTGGTAAAGTCAGTCTCTTATCTGCCAAGACAGGCTTGCTTCGCCTCTTGTCTCTGGCTTGTGGCTCTCCTCCTGCCACACTTCCTCTTAGGTGCAGTGCAACTGTCTGTCCCTGTTCTGCTCTGGGACAAGTCTCAATGCTGAGACAGGCCATCCAGTTCTCCCTAACCCTGCCCCCAGCACCAGCTTTTATAGGGGCAGCCTGCTCCCCCTACTGGCCTGAGACAGGAGGCATTGCATGCTAATGTTCCCCTGACTAGAGAACTTCCCCCTTGCTCTCAGACACAGCTTTAATTACACTTGTGGCATCCAGGCCAGGGTGACACACAAGCAGCCCCAGAGGCAGAAGAACCCATGCCAGCAGCCCAGGAGAGTCATCCCTCTGCTGACAGTGAGCCTGCCATGCCTGCGGTAAGCCAAAGAACCTGCGGACAGCTGCCTGCCCTACCTATGAACCTAGCTAGTAGCTGTACCCTCAATGGTAGTGGGGAAAGCCAGGTTGGTCCACCACCAGACAGTGGGTTAAGGAGATCAACCAGCAGCACTAGGGGACAAACACCAGCTCGCTGGAGGATATAAGTGCGAGATCTAAACGTACCATGTATATATTTAATATGTTTTTTACCTGTAACTAATAGTGTTTTCTCCAGTTTTTCTACATATATGGACTGACAGGTTATGAACTTTGGATAACCGAACTACCTTGTAAATAGTTGCACTTGGTGCCTCTTGCGAAGACGGCCACGGAAGAAAAACCTGTCTGGCGTGGCCCCGAGTGGTCCAAAGTAGTTTGCTTCGCCTTGCAGCCACGCCCAGGGCCAACGCTTGGGGTTTGCTTTGGACATGTCCCCGCACCGGTTAAGACTTCGCCTTACTGGGTGAAACGGACACCCGGTCACAGACCACGCTGTGACCTAAAGAACTCAATATGTGGTGTTGTTTGTTGTTTTCTTCTCTGTTGTGTTTATGTTATAATTTATACCCGGTATTCGTGTTTCTTGTTAGTCCCGGAGTACTAAACTTTACTAGGGGGGAATGTGTCACCCCAGGCCTGGATGCCACAAACTTGTAAGGCTGTGTGTGAGAGCAGGAGGGAGGTTCTCTGGTCATGGACCATTAGCCTGCAGCACCTCCTGTCCCAGGCCAGTAGGGGGGGAAGCCTGCCCCTATAAAAGCTGGTACTGAGGGCAGGGTTAGGGAGACCAGGACCCACTTCTGAAGCATCCAGAAGGGTTCCCAGAAGAGAGGGACAGGTCAACGGCAGCTGAGGAGTCCAGGAGGCTAAGGAGGAACAGCAAGCCAGGGACAGAGGCGACGAGAGTCGGTCCTGGCTGAGAGAGAACTACATACCGGACACTGGGATCCGAGGCTGTCAGGATTGCAAGTCCTGCAGCAGATCATCTACCTGCGAGGGATTTTAGGTCCCTTGGCCAAAGAAGCCTGGAAGCTCCGCCACACAGAGGGACCGGTACAGCACAGAGAAGCTATAGGTACCTAAGGCCCGAGTCGCAAGCCATACAGGCGTAGTACACGGCCAACTCAGGGACGTGGGCTTTCATACCACTAAAGGGGGAGATAGTCAGCAAGGGCAGAGAGAGAACGGTAGGCCTACCCACTCACCCTGACCAGTGGAGCTCGCCCGAATGCCCTCAGACACCCAGGTCCATTCCTCCCTGTACTCCTGGTGGGTCTGTGATAAGATCTGCAGTAAAAGACCCTGGACTGCATTATTGGACTCTGTGTGATTACTGCTGCGCCTGCACCATCACCCCCAGCATCCTATTACATTGCTCTGAGGCTACACTCCTCCCGTGGGGAGTTGTACTATTCCCTGCTGCACCCCCAACACCAGCCTCAGCGGTCTGCCCCGCAGCAGCGGTCCTCCCTGACCGCAATCCACAGGTGGCGTACTCGGACTTTCAAAACCTACAAATACACTGCCACAGCATTTGGTCTGACCACCCTGAGCCACGGGACCGGGTCGCCACTACTACTCCCAGCATTGCCCTGTTGTCTGGTTCCGAGAGCCCCACGGCCCAGGGGGCGAGTCACTACAAGTAAGGATAGACGATACAATAAGCTCTATCGTAACATGTAGCAGCGAGTCAGCGGAATGTATCAATTCTAATATTGAGCAGAATTGATTTCAGCCTGTTGATTTTTCCCTCCAGAACAGTGGAGGGCTCCTCGGGAAAATAAATTGGCCATCCCTGGTATAACGTAATACTAAAATCTCACAATTTATGAGAGAAAACTGTATTTTATAACGATGCTTCCGTACATAAATCAAGAGAACTTCTTTTCATCAGACGACCCCTTTATCACCTATCCAAGGTGATCGGTGGTGTCCAACAGCTTAGAGCGGCACTGATGGGCAGAATGCGGCACTTTTATCACTTTTGGAATTGGGCAGCGGTGCACATGCTCAGTCTGACCTCCATTCTTGCCCTTTGGGGCTGCAGAGCGCTCTGCTTTTTCCAACAGCTCCATTGAGAATGAATGGATCAGTGGTCGGGCATCCAACCAGACGCTCCATTTTGTAACAGGGATAGAAATACCGTAGATGAGAAGATGCACTTAACTGTTTGGCCGCAGCAAGAGTGCATCGAGTGCCTGTGCTTGGTTTGAACAGTCATTCTGTGCTGACAGAGTCCCTTTAAGGCCTCAAACCTATTAGATAATTGTCAGCCCTACATTGTTTCTGGGCAGACAGTTACACAAGATTATGTCCCATTTCATGAAGATTGGCCTTTTACACGCCTGTTTTAGTGAAGGATTAGCTGGAAAAACCTGCGGCGCTGTTAAGCCTCTCCCCAAGAAGCTCCGCAAGGCTTCAAAATTTTGCCGGTGCTGGTCAAGACTGGTGGACACATGGGAAAAGTCAAATTTTGGCAAAGTTGAACAATCTGCATTGTGTGTAATATTTTATGATACAATAAATGATTAGAAAAATGCAAGTTTTATTAATGAGAAAAAAACTGAACTTTGCAGAATTTGTTGGCGACATAGAAATATGTAAAAAATATAAAAGTGTAAAAAATTTTTTACAATTTTTGATGCTTACATTAAAAACTTGAGCAATTCCCCCAAAAATCATTAGAGCCATGAAATCAATACATATACAGATGAAACCAGAAGTTTCCATCCACTATATAAAGAGACACATCTGCATGTTTTTATCAATATCTGACATGAAATCAGAATAAATCTTTCCCGTTTTAGGACAATTAGGATTACCATCATTTTTGATATTTTCCAAATGCCAGAATAATGAGAGAGAGAGTGTTTTAAGGCATTTTTATTACTTACTGCAAAGTCTTAACATTATTCTAATCACTAATCAGTGTGTATATTTGTTCACGACACAATAGAATCCCATAATTTCTGCCTATTCACATCTTAGTATTATGTATGATCAGGTTAGAGTGTATGGCTGCTGAGCGCTAGCATTTATGGGCGCCTCCCCCTGACCTTGGCTGTTTCTGGCTCTTAGACCCTGCTGGCACGCACTGCCGTCATGTCCGTGACTGCACTGCCGGCTTGCGGGTCAAATGCCAGAAGCCGCAGAGTCACATGTATTGTGGCGGGCACAGAATGTCTCACGCCGTATACCAGCCAGAACACATACCGGAAAGTCAGGTGACACACTTTTTCTCTCCGCCTCGGTTCATGATTGGATTAGGCTCCCTATATAACATCTGGCGTTCCCCTCCCTGGCACGACCCCTGAGGAAGTGTTGATGAAACGCGCGTCGGGGTGGAGGGACGCGTGATTACCCTGCCTAGAAGCTGCCATTCTAACCAGGTATTTCTTTCTCATGATGTGTTGAGCTGTTTTGTCTATTTGTGGACAGTGCCACTATTACACTATAGTTATTCTATGGGACCGTACCCAGCCTCTTTTATGTACCCAGTCTCCCCTGATAGATATACTAACATTATTAACCGCTATATGCATTAGTTTCTTTGAGGCTGGAAACAATACGTTATCTTTTATCTAAGCACTTTGCACTTTTTTGCTGGACAGTCGACTCTATATCATCATATGCACTGCCGCTTTACATTTTATAGGCGTATCTCAAACTCATCAGTGATAGTCTAGTGACCGTTATAATAGCATATGCATTTCTTTCTTTCTATTTTTGCCACATGAGCGGTTATTCAGATTGAAATCTTTTGTAGTGCATTTGTATAGTCACATTATTTCAGTAATGGGGTAATATATGGTTATTACTCTTGCTGCGCAGATATAGGGTACAGCATTTGTTTGTCCCTCACATTTGAGGCCCCTGCTATTTTAATTATTGTTATTTTATGTTCTAATAAAATTATATTGTTAATATTATTTGAAGTGTTCATGTTTTTGTTTATCCTACCAGGGTTCTGGTTATAGCAGAATCAATTTTTGATATATATAAAGTCAAAAGTTTACATACATTTCATTAGTATTTGGTACCATCACCCTTAAACTGAATGACTTGGGTCAAACTTTTGGGATATCCTTCCACAAACTTCTCACAATAGTTGGTCGGAATTTGGACCCATTCCTCCTGGCAAAACTGGGGTAACAGATCCAGGTTTGTAGTGCCCATAAATTTTCAATAGGATTGCAATCAGAGCTTTGTGATAGCCACGCCGAAACATTGACTTTGTTATTCTTAAGCCACTTTGTTCCCATTTTGTCAATATGCTTCGGGTCATTGTCCATTTGGAATACCCATTTCCGCCCAAGCTTTAACTTCCTGGCTGATGTCTTGAGATGTTGCTTCAGTATTGCCACATAATCTTCTTTTCTCATGGTGTCATCTATTTTGTGAAGTGAACCAGTCCCTCCTACAGCAAATCAACCCCAGATCATGATGCTGCCACCCCCATGTTTCACAGTTGGGATGGTGTTCTTAGGCTTCCAAGCTTCTCCCTTTTTCCTCCAAACGTAGCGATGGTCATTATGCCAAAAAAGTTCAATTTTAGTTTCATCAGACCACAGACATGTCTCCAAAAATTAAGGTCTTTGTTCCTGTGTGCATTTGCAAACATTAATTTGGCTTTTTTATGTTTCTTTTGGAGTAATGGCTTCTTCCTGGCAGAGTGGCCTTTCAGACCATGTTGATACAGTACTCGTTTCACTGTGGTTATTGACACAATCTTACCAGCTTCCGCCATCATCTTCACAAGGTCTCTTGCTTTTGTCCTTGGGTTGATATGCACGTGTCGGACCAAAGCACGTTCATCTCTGGGACACAGAACCCGTCTCCTTCCTGAGCGATAAGATGGCAGTACATTCCCATCTTGTTTATACTTGCGTATAATTGTTTGTACAGATGAACGAGGCACCGTCAGGTATCTTGAAATTGTATCTAAGGATGAGCCAGACTTGTGCAAGTCCACAATTCTCTTCCTGATATCTTCGCTAATTTCTTTAGACTTTCCCATGATACTACAGAAAAAAAAACTATTAGAAGCTTCCAAACACATTACATCATCATATGGGCAGTCCAGAATTGTTTAAAGGCATAGTAATCTTAGTGTGTGTAAACTTTTGACTTTGCAGTAAGTAATAAAAATGACTTAAACATTCTCTCTCTCTCTCATTATTCTGGCATTTGGCAAATTTTAAAAATTATGGTAATCCTAATTGACCTAAAACGGGAAAGGTTTATTCTGATTTCATGTCAGATATTGAGAAATACATGCAGATGTGTCTTTTTATATAGTGTATGGAAACTTCTGGTTTCAACTGTATGTGTGTGTATGTATGTATATATGTATATATTACACATACAGTTATGGCCGAAAGTGTTCACTCCCTTGAAATTGTTTCAGAAAATGAAGTATTTCTCCCAATTATTGCTGTTACACATGTTTTGCTATACACACTTTATTTTCTTTGTGTGTATTGCAACAACACAAAAAAGCAGAAAAAAAGGCAAATTGGACATAATTTCACACACAGCCCCAAAAATGGTCTGAACAAAATTGTTGGCACCCTCAACTTTAATATTTGGTTGCTCACCCTTTGGAATAAAATAACTGCAATCAATCGCTTCCTATAACCATCAACAAGCTTCTTACACCTCTCAGCTGGAATTTTGACCACTCTTCTTTTGTAAACTGCTCCATGTCTCTCATAGTTGCTGCTACTTCATACCTCTCCAGCGCTATGTTTCCATCCATTTCTGCGGGCTTCTTGAAGTATGTTTGGGGTCATTCTCCTGGAAGAACCATGACCTAGGACGCAAACCCAGCTTTCTGACACTGGGCACTACATTGCGACCCAAAATCCGTTGGTAATATTTTTCAACAATTTTGGTTCTCAAGTACTCAGACAGTTCTCTTCTCTTTCTGTACTCCATGCTTAGTGTGGCACACACAGACACAATGCAAAGATTGAGTCAACTTCTCCACTTTTTATCTGGTTTCAGGTGTGATTTTCATATTGCCCACACCTGTTACTTGCCACAGGTTAGTTTGAATGAGCATCACATGCTTGAAACAAAGTTGTTCACCCACAATTTTGGAAAGGTGCTATCAATTTTGTCCGGCCCATTTTTGGGGTTTTGTATGAAATGATGTCCAATTTGCCTTTTTTCCTTTTGTTTGTTTTTTTCTTTTGTTCCAATACACACAAAGAATATTAAACATGTGTATAACAAAACATGTGTAATTGCAATAATTTTCTGGGAGAAATACTTCATTTTCTGGAACAATTTTAAGATTGCCAACACTTTCGGCCGTGGCCATATATAGTAGCTGAGTACAGGTGGCTGCTGGGGCCCCTGATACCATTACTATGTGGCCCTTACACCTGATATACAGTGGTGGCCAAAAGTATTGGCACCCCTGCAATTCTGTCAGATAATACTCAGTTTCTTCCTGAAAATGATTGCAATCACAAATTCTTTGGTATTATTATCTTCATTTAATTTTCTTGCAAAGAAAAAACACAAAAGAGAATGAAACAAAAATCAAATCAATGATCATTTCACACAAAACTCCAAAAATGGGCCAGACAAAAGTATTGGCACCTTCAGCCTAATACTTGGCTGCACAACCTTTAGCCAAAATAACTGCGAACAACCGCTTCCGGTAACCATCAATGAGTTTCTTACAATGCTCTGCTGGAATTGTAGACCATTCTTCTTTGGCAAACTGCTCCAGGTCCCTGATATTTGAAGGGTGCCTTCTCCAAACTGCAATTTTGAGATCTCTGCACAGATGTTCCATGGGATTCAGGTCTGGACTCATTGCTGGCCACCTTAGAAGTCTCCAGTGCTTTCTCTCAAACCATTTTATAGTGCTTTTGGAAGTGTGTTTTGGGTCATTGTCCTGCTGGAAGACCCATGACCTATGAGGGAGACCCAGCTTTCTCACACTGGGCCCTACATTATGCTGCAAACTTTGTTGGTAGTCTTCAGACTTCATAATGCCATGCATACGGTCAAGCAGTCCAGTGCCAGAGGCAGCAAAGCAACCCCAAAACATCAGGGAACTTCCGCCATGTTTGACTGTAGGGACCATGTTCTTTTCTTTGAATGCCTCTTTTTTTTCCTGTACACTCTATGTTGATGCTTTTTCCCAAAAACCTCTACTTTTGTCTCATCTGACCAGAGAACATTCTTCCAAAACGTTTTAGGCTTTCTCAGGTAAGTTTTGGCAAACTCCAGCCTGGCTTTTTTATGTCTCGGGGTAAGAAGTGGGGTCTTCCTGGGTATCCTACCATACAGTCCCTTTTCATTCAGACGCCGACGGATAGTACGGGTTGACACTGTTGTACCCTCGGACTGCAGGGCAGCTTGAACTTGTTTGGATGTTAGTCGAGGTTCTTTATCCACCATCCGCACAATCTTGCGTTGAAATCTCTTGTCAATTTTTCTTTTCCGTCCACATCTAGATAGGTTAGCCACAGTGCCATGGGCTTTAAACTTCTTGATGACACTGCGCACGGAAGACACAGGAACATTCAGGTCTTTGGGGATGGACTTGTAGCCTTGAGATTGCTCATGCTTCCTCACAATTTGGTTTCTCAAGTCCTCAGACAGCTCTTTTGTCTTCTTTCTTTTCTCCATGCTCAATGTGGTACACACAAGGACACAGGACAGAGGCTGAGTCAACTTTACTCTGTTAGAACCCTCCTGTTAGTTTTTGCTATCTTGTGTTTTGCGGTCACGTGACTAGCTGCCTATATATTCCAGCTCCGCCCTTCTGGCTTTGCTGGACTTCAGTGTTTTTTGCCTGTCTCTCTAGCCAGGTGCTTCGGTGCCTATCTCTGTCTAGTTTGCTTGGTCCTCTGGAGCTCTAGTACTTTTTGTTCAGTTTGTATTTTTGCTCTGCAACAACTTCTGTTAGGAGGTGTCCATTTTTTGTCCCAGTCCTTAGTTCTTTTAGGGACCCCTCCCTTTATTCTATAGGTCTCTGTTCAGACTAGCCGAGGACGAAGGCGGGTCTGTTCACAAGGAACAGGCTGCCCGCTACATCGTAGGGATTCAGCTTAGTCTTACTGTAGGGACAGCTTTTCCCTTTCTTTCCTTAGTTTATGTTGCAGATCATAACATAATCCATGTTAACTGGCTGCAAGTGTGATTTAGTTATTGCCAATTGTATCCAATTTGGCTTTAGGACAATTCTTTTTGTGTTTTTTCATTGAAGACAAATTAAATGAAGATAATAAGACCAAAGAATTTGTGATTGCAATCATTTTCAGGAAGAAACTGAGTATTATCTGACAGAATTGCAGGGGTGCCAATACTTTTGGCCACCACTGTATAGGAGCTGAGTACAGGCAGCTGCCGGGGCCCCTGATACCATTACTATGTGGCCCTTACACCTGATATATAGGAGCTGAGTACAGGCGGCTGCTGGGGCCCCTGATACCATTACTATGTGGCCCTTACACCTGATATATAGGAGCTGAGTACAGGCGGCTGCTGGGCCCTTGATACCATTACTATGTGGCCCTTACCCCTGATATATAGGAGCTGAGTACAGACGGCTGCTGGGGCCCCTGATACCATTACTATGTGGCCCTTACCCCTGATATATAGGGGCTGAGTACAGGCGGCTGCTGGGGCCCCTGATTCCATTACTATGTGGCCCTTATGACGCGCCCCTGGGCCTACTTGGTGTAGCGTTGCGCACGCGGGGACTACCCGGAGCCGGGCCTGTTGGGGGTAGTAGTCTCGTGGCGGTGACCCGGTCCGTGCCCAGGGAGTCAAACTGTGTGGCAGAGTTTAGCAGTAGATGGTACGGTGTTCGACTACGCCACCCGTTGAATGCGGCTATGAGGCCGCCGCTGCAGGGCAGACCGCTGAGGCCGGTGGTACGATTGTGCAGCGTAGATGGTATAACCCCCAACGGGAGGGGTATGGCCTCAGGGCAGCCGACGTGGATGATGGGGGTAGCAGGAACCACTCAGAGACGATGCGGTGTAGTTCAGGGTCTTTACTGGTGATAAAGATAGACCCTCCCGGAGTACTGGCTAGCGATCGGGGCCTGGTCAGTCTTTGAGCAGATGGGATTTCCCCTGGCCAGGCGGAGTTGTAGGCCTCCCCAACTAATTGTACTCTTCTGGCTACCTTGCTAGAGGCGGGTAAAAGTAGCCCACGTCCCTGAGTGTACCGTGTGGTGCTCACCCGTATGGCCGGTGACTCGGGGCCTTCTAGTGGCTTCCGCTCCACGACGGCGGTGCTGGTCCCACGCGTGTGACCGTGCCTTCGGGTTTCTTGGCCAGAGGACCTGAAATCCCCTGCCGGTCGGTTTCTGCTGCTGGGTAAGGATTAGTCCCCACAGCCTCGGACTCCGGGTCCGGTGGTAACTCTTCAATCATGGCGAGCTCTTCAGCTGCCAGCCCCTGATTCCTTGTAGCACTGCCCCCACTGAGCTCCTGATCTTTCTTTCCTATAGCTGCTCCTCTTCTTAACTAACTAACCCTGCCTCAGCCCCAGTTTTATATAGGGGAAGTTCTTCCCCTCCCAGGACTGGGCAGGAGGTGTGGCATGCACAGGATTCCTGACCAAGAGACCTCCCACCTGCTCTCAGACATAATATTGCTATTACTGTGGAAATCAGACCCCTGGGGTGCCACACTTACACCTGATATATAAGGGCTGAGTACAGGCGGCTGCTGGGCCCTTGATACCATTACTATGTGGCCCTTACAACTGATATATAGGAGCTGAGTACAGGCGGCTGCTGGGGCCCCTGATACCATTACTATGTGGCCCTTACCCCTGATATATAAGGGCTGAGTACAGGCGGCTGCTGGGGCCCCTGACACCATTACTATGTGGCCCTTACACCTGATATAAAAGGGCTGAGCACAGGCGGCTGCTGGGGGCCCTGATACCAGTACTATGTGGCCCTTACACCTGATATATAAGGGCTGAGTACAGGCGGCTGCTGGGGCACCTGATACCATTGCTATGTGGCCCTTACACCTGATATATAAGGGCTGAGTACAGGCGGCTGCTGGGGCCCCTGATACCATTGCTATGTGGCCCTTACACCTGATATATAAGGGCTGAGTACAGGCGGCTGCAGGGGCCCCTGATACCATTGCTATGTGGCCCTTACACCTGATATATAAGGGCTGAGTACAGGCGGCTGCTGGGGCCCCTGATACCATTACTGTGTGGCCCTTACACCTGATATATAAGGGCTGAGTACAGGCGGCTGCTGGGGCCCCTGATACCATTACTATGTGGCCCTTACACCTGATATATAGGAGCTGAGTACAGGCGGCTGCTGGGGCCCCTGATACCATTACTATGTGGCCCTTACACCTGATATATAGGAGCTGAGTACAGGCGGCTGCCGGGGCCCCTGATACCATTACACTGGTGCCTTGTTATTAGGTCAATTCCATTATAAAACATTGTATCCGTCATTGTTGAGCTCTGCTGGGACTCTGTATCCCGCCTGCATTGCATAATGGGGCCCCTGAATACTCTGCACATAAGGGCCCATAGCTCTAATTATGTTGTTTGCAATAGTCGCCCTCCTGCCACCCTGTAATATCGGGTCCCTGCCTGGTGTGGCCCCTATGACTTAATGTCCCCCTGTAAGTGCAGTACACCAGTTATCAGTCTACACGGCCAGGGTCCGGGACCCCTGTTGTTTTTGTACTGACTTTGTAATATATGCTCATTATCAGGGCGCCCTCTTCTCAGTCATCCATCTAATCATCCGTCTGTCTCATCCATATTTGCCATATGGAGGTTTCCAGAAATAGGGCAGAACCTACTGGACTTCTGTGAAAGTTGACGAATCTGTTGAGCGCGGCTGAAGCCTCCTGGGAGCCGAGGTAAAATCAGTGGCCGTGGTAAAATTGTGGAGCGGTGGGGTCTGAAAAAGGAATCATGGCTATAAGGACAACGTTTGCACAAAGTGATTTCTTTCCTGCCCAACAGCCACTGTGTAAACCTGACAAAAATGCCCCCATCTATCCATCCATTCATCACTCTCATACTCTGTCTATGCAGGTATGTATCTCATCATTCTTCCTTACGGAGTTTCACATGGACCAGTCGGGGCTTTGGTCCGAACTCCCCCACAAAACTGGATTCGGTAGTGTGCACTGACGAGGTCATAGGCTTAGTAGACTGCGCCTCCAGTAGGCGTACACACCTGATGCACGACAGAGGGCACATTCACTCTGTCTGGACCATTATAGTCTATGGCCACGTCAGATCATATGCCCGAATCCCGTTCAGGTAAAGGCTGCAGCAGGTGGCTGCTGCCTTCTGTGCCCCTCTCCTCCGCCACTGCCGTTCCCCCCAACACCCAGAGCCACAGTGTATGTATATATATATATATATATATATATATATATATATACACTACTCAAAAAAATAAAGGGAACACTTAAACAACAGAATATAACTCCAAGTAAATCAAACTTCTGTGACATCAAACTGTCCACTTAGGAAGCAACACTGATTGACGATCAATTTCACATGCTGCTGTGCAAATGGAATAGACAATAGATGTAAATTATTGGCAATTATCAAAACACTCTCAATAAAGGAGTGGTTCTGCAGGTTGGGACCACAGACCACATCTCAGTACCAATGCTTTCTGGCTGATGTTTTGGTCACTTTTGAATGTTGGTTGTGCTTTCACACTAGTGGTAGCTTGAGATGGACTCTACAACCCACAGAAGTTGCTCAGGTAGTGCAGCTCATCCAGGATGGCACATCAATGCGAGCTGTGGAAAGAAGGTTTGCTGTGTCTGTCAGCGTAGTGTCCAGAGGCTGGAGGCGCTACCAGGAGACAGGCCAGTACACCAGGAGACGTGGAGGGGGCCGTAGGAGGGCAACAACCCAGCAGCAGGACCGCTACCTCCGCCTTTGTGCAAGGAGGAACAGGAGGAGCACTGCCAGAGCCCTGAAAAATGACCTCCAGCTGACCACAAATGTGGATGTGTCTGCACAAACGGTTAGAAACCCACTCCATAACGGTGGTATGAGGGCCCGACGTCCACAGATGGGGGTTGTGCTCACAGCCCAACACCGTGCAGGACGCTTTGCATTTGCCACAGAACACCAGGATTGGCAAAGTCGCCACTGGCGCCCTGTGCTCTTCACAGATGAAAGCCGGTTCACACTGAGCACATGTGACAGACGTGACAGAGTCTGGAGACGCCGTGGAGAGCGATCTGCTGCCTGCAACATCCTTCAGCATGACCGGTTTGGCAGTGGGTCAGTAATGGTGTGGGGTGGCATTTCTTTGGAGGGCCGCACAGCCCTCCACGTGCTCGCCAGAGGTAGCCTGACTGCCATTAGGTACCGAGATGAGATCCTCAGACCCCTTGTGAGACCATGTGCTGGTGCGGTTGGCCCTGGGTTCCTCCTAATGCAGGACAATGCCAGACCTCATGTGGCTGGAGTGTGTCAGCAGTTCCTGCAAGATGAAGGCATTGAGGTTATGGACTGGCCCGCCCGTACCCCAGACCTGAATCCGATTGAGCACATCTGGGATATCATGTCTCGCTCCATCCACCAACGTCACGTTGCACCACAGACTGTCCAGGAGTTGGCGGATGCTTTAGTCCAGGTCTGGGAGGAGATCCCACAGGAGACCATCCGCAACCTCATCAGGAGCATGCCCAGGCATTGTAGGGAGGTCATACAGGCACGTGGAGGCCACACACAATACTGAGACTCATTTTGACTTGTTTTAAGGACATTACATCAAAGTTGAATGAGCCTGTAGTGTGTTTTTCCACTTTAATTTTGGGGGTGACTCCAAATCCAGGCCTCCATTGGTTAATAAATGTGATTTCCATTGATGATTTTTGTGTGATTTTGTTTTCAGCACATTCAGCTTTGTACAGAACACAGTATTCAATGAGAATATTTCATTCATTCAGATCTAGGATGTGTTATTTCAGTGTTCCCTTTATTTTTTTGAGCAGTGTATATATAAATATACCAGGATGGGGGATATTAACAGAATTGGGGGACATTACCCCTATAACAGTGTAAGCAGCAGACCCCCTCCCCCTTAACAGGGCATAATGACCACATTTTTTGCTTACATTTTTTTTCTATTTTCCTACTCTAAAACCTAGGTACGTCTTATGGTCCGGTGCGTCTTATAGTCTGAAAAATACGGTATATGCATTCAGCATATATATACTACTAGCTATTGAACCTGTTCTACGCCCGGGTGGACAGCATTTTTATTGGTATATAGTCTCCCATGCTGGTATGTGCTGCCCCCCTCCTTGTATTTGTGCTGCCCCCATCCTGTCCCCACCATCCAATCCTGGTATGCGTGGTACCCCTCACCCCCAATCCTGGTATGCGTGGCACCCCTCACCCCCAATCCTGGTATGCGTGGCACCCCTCACCCCCAATCCTGGTATACGTGGCACCCCTCATCACTATCCTGGTATGTGTGGCACCCCTCATCCCTATCCTGGTATGTATGGTACCCCTCATCCCTATCCTGGTATGTATGGTACCCCTCATCACTATCCTGGTGTGTATGGTATCCCTCATCCTGGTATGCATGGTACCCCATCCCTCATCCCGGTATGCATGGCACTCCATCCCTCATCCCCAATCCCGGTATGCGTGGCACCCCTCATCCCCATTACTCCCCAGCTACAAGCCCGCTGTCTTGGGGTCATTTTTGATTCAGATCTTTCTTTCACTCCTCACATCAAATCACTCGCTCGTTCATGTCATCTACACCTCAAAAACATCTCAAGAATCAGGACTTTTCTCACCTTTGACTCGGCAAAAACTCTTACTGTCGCTCTTATTCATTCTCGTCTTGACTATTGCAACGCTCTACTAATCGGTCTCCCTCTTACTAAACTCTCCCCTCTCCAATCCGTCCTGAACGCAGCAGCCAGGATCATATTCCTCGCCAACCGCTACTCAGATGCCTCTTCCCTGTGCCAGTCATTGCATTGGTTGCCCATCCAATATAGAGTTCGTTTTAAACTTATCACGCTTACCCACAAAGCGCTCCATGCTTCAGTACCCCCCTACATCTCCTCCCTTGTCTCAGTCTACCACCCAACACGTGCCCTCCGTTCTGCCAATGACTTGAAACTAAAATCCTCCATAATCCGAACTTCCCACTCCCGTCTCCAAGATTTCTCGCGTGCTGCGCCAATTCTCTGGAATGCACTACCCAGGACAGTTCGATTAATTCCCAATAACCACAGTTTCAAGCGAACCCTAAAAACACATTTCTTTAGACTGGCGTATCACCTAAACACACTCTGTCCATCCCAGCTTTCCCCCATATTAAAATCTTCTTCAACTTCGGGTTCAAACCAACCATGCACATAAAAGCCTCTGTCAGGACTGCACACATACTGGCTGGCGACCAGTCCATGTATTATTATTTATCCTATTCAGTATATCAAGGCTGCATTATACAATATATGTACTTTTTACCTTTTGTGTCTCCCCCACTTCCTCATAGACTGTAAGCTCGCGAGCAGGGCCCTCACTCCGTTCGATATGAGATATGCTTATTCTGTATTGTCTGTATAAGTCCCCCTAAAATTTGCTGCGGAATATGTTGGCGCTATAAAAATAAACTATTATTATTATTATTATTATTATCCCCAATCCCGGAATGTGTGGCACCCCTCATCCCCAATCCCGGCATGCGTGGCACCCCTCATCCCCAATCCCGGCATGCGTGGCACCCCTCATCCCCAATCCTGGCATGCGTGGCATCCCTCATCCCCAATCCCGGCATGCGTGGCACCCCTCATCCTCAATCCTTGTATGTGTGGCACCCCTCATCCCCAATCCCGGTATGCGTGGCACCCCTCATCCCCAATCCCGGTATGCATGGTCCCCTCACCCCCCAATCCTGGTATGCGTGTTACCCCTCACCACCCAATCCTGGTATGCGTGGCACCCCTCACCCCCGCAATCCTGGTATGCGTGGCACCCCTCACCCCCCAAATCCTGGTATGCGTGATACCCCTCACCGCCCAATCCTGGTATGTGTGGCACTCCTCACCCCCCAATCCTGGTATGTGTGGCACCCCTCACCGCCCAATGCTGGTATGCATGGTACCCCTCACCCCCAATCGTGGTATGTGTGTTATCCCTCACCCCCCAATCCTGGTATGCGTGGTACCCCTCACCCCACAATCCTGGTATGTGTGGTACCCCTCACCCCCAATCTTGGTATGTGTGTTACCCCTCACCCCCAATCTTGGTATGTGTGTTACCCCTCACCCCCAATCCTGGTATGTGTGGTACGCCTCACCCCCAATCCTGGTATGTGTGGTACCCCTCACCCCCCAATCCTGGTATGTGTGGTACCCCTCACCCCCCAGTCCTGATATATGCATGGTACCCCTCACCCCCCAGTCCTGATATATGCATGGTCCCCTCACCCCACAATCCTGTTATGTGTGGCCCCCTCATCCCTTTCACACTGTACACACATACACAAAAAAAAAAACAGTTATACTCACCTTTCTTCTCTGTACTCCAGCGCTGCTGCGTCCTCTTCTGCCAGAGGCCGGGGGAGGAGTGCGGCGCTGGAGCACCGCACTGTCCGGCGCCATTTTGCTGAAGACACACTGTAAATGTGTCTTCAGTAAAATGACGCCGGATAGCGCAATGCGCATGCGTCGATCTGACGCCTTCACTCCGCCCCCGGTCTCCAGCGAAGAGAGGCGCCGCAGCAACGCTCCTCCCGGTCAGGTAAGTATGTAAGTATGGCGCCGGAGATCGCGGTATGCGTTCAGTGTCTACGCATCCCGCGATCTCCGGCGCCATACACCTCCTCTTACCTGTAACGGCTGGATGCCTGCTTCTCTCTGGAGCCAGGCTGCGCATCACGCATGCGCAGTTTATCGAATCTTCAGACAAAGACACGCATGCCGCCTTATATATACTATGGTAGATCGGCCCACTCAGTTGCACACAGAAGTAGCCACCGGAGCGCCGTCTCCTTAAGTCTCTCACTGGTTTATTTGTAGATGCTGCATAAGCCAGTGAGGAGTTAGCAAAAATAAATACGTGCTTTCTGACCTAAGGAAAAACAAAACATAACATACAGCCGTGTTGCTGTGGGGATCTGCCCGCTCAGGAGAACAACCATCCACTAGTTCAGCTTTTCCTTCTCAGGACACAAAGCGCTGGAGTTCCTCTCTACAGCCCTACTGAACACTCAATGCCTTAGAAGGCCGACTATATACATCCTAGTCCCCACCCTGGGGTGGAGATATGGTAAATGACCTCCCAACCCGTTCTATGGTCGTTCACAAAAACCCAGCCCTTAAAATGGCCGATTAATCCCTCTCAACACATAGTGTGCTGGTGTAAAACTTATGGGCTTCAAATCACTGAAGCTAATAGCCTCAGTGAAACATACCTCCCCTCCAGCACTTTGCCAGTGACTTTGTCACCATGTATATATAATCAGCATACTGTATATATATTATAAGCATACTCTATATATCCTTTTAAAAGCAGAAGTGTCAATAAATTATTTTTATCAGTTAACAAAATGCAGAGTAAAGTTTGATGGATGAACCAAGATCTCAGTAATAATAATTGTATTTTTTTTTTATTAATATTAGGATAGAAGGGAGGGACAAAACCAGGAACAGAATCAGTAGGCAAACTCATAGTCAGGAGGACAGCCGGGGTCAGATACCAGGTGATCAGTAACCGCCACGTCTGCGAGCAGTATGAATACCGCGGAGCCTGGTGACAGAGGTGATACTGAGATTGTCCGGGCAAAGATGTAACAGTCGGAAGGCCACCGGTAGATGGTGAAGGTCCTTCTGTACAGCTCCAGCAGTGATGGTGGATCTGCTGGACTTCAGGGAGCTGGATGCGGAGGTTTACCGTCTATTAGATGTCTCTAGGGGAACGGTGACAACACGCAAATACGCGAGCAGCCCTGGATAATCCACGCCGGCAGGATGATAAGATCCGGCGGAAGATGGAACCTATGAGAAGAGAAGGAAATATAATGTAAGTGATGGGACTCCATATGACATGATACTACTGTGCGGTCACTGTGGCCGGACGGCAGAGGAATCTCATCACACAGAGGTCAGGGATCATCGTCAGCCATCATACATGTGACAATCCCATCTCCGACAGATGACATCTGCTCCACATGAATTATTCTCACTGACGACATCACACAACATGGAGATGACTCTCACACTTACCTCGTCTCTTTTTCCCCTTTTTCCCATTTTCTGATTTTTCGTTGTCAGCTGGAAATTCTGATCAGAAAGAAGAAAAAACAACAACTCACTAAAGACATATTGTTATGGGGTCTGCATTGTATCGCTCCTGTATATAGTACATAGATTGTTCTAGTCCTGTCCCCTATAGTCCTGACAATCTGGTATTACACAATAGGGCAGAATAAGTCCTATATACCGGACATGACCTCATATGAGGGGCATTAGATGTGTCACTAATATGGAGCAGTGAGCGCCCTGTGTGCCGCCATGTGGTGCATCCCTAATGAGCGATATTCTACTATAGGAGACGATATCTCATTATGATGGCGGAGGTTACTGGATGCAACAATGTATCACAGAATCCATGATAATACTGTACAAAATTACAGAAATGGAGACACAGTATGGGCCATGGGCAAAGTAATTGGGTTCCTTGAAACATGGATAACATAGGAGACCCATTAGAGAAAAACCATGTGGAAATATTTCACCCTTGATGACAACATTCACATTGTTTGTGCTATAGACATGTACATACCTGACAATGGGGACGAGGACGGCAAGCTGGTTATAGCATCGTCTCTAGCAGATTCAGGAAAAGATCCTTTCTGCCTGTTAGGAAGAAGAAAAACGTGTAAATCACAAGTAAATTCAGTATAAATGGGATTGTCTCACTAGAAGAACCCCAACTATAAGGCTTAATAGGACATATCAAAGTCATAGTGGGGAAGTCTCCTGCTCAAAACTACCTTCTATGGAAACAACTAGCAACAATGGCCGGCATGTAATACTACATATCTCCTGCAGTGTGGGCAAAACTAACAATGCCTGACCGGCAGCAATTATGGGTTGTTATCTCCAGCGGATTCTGAAGCCAATAGCCAATGACCGCTGATCATGGGGCGGTGGATGCTGCATTCAATATTATGGTATTTATGTCCTATATTTGGTATTGTGCACATATATTAGCTTGGAGCTCCCAATAATGACCCCATAATCTACTCACATTTCTGAGATGTTTCTGCTGGATGCCGGGGTACACTCTGGAGGAAACTTGATAGCGGTGGTACAGAGCTAAAAAAGGACAAAAATAAGATATGAAATTCAATTTTTTACTTTTAGAGGTCTTTTTATGTATTCTGGATTTATTGATCACTTACTTTAGAAAGCCTTTTAGAGGATGTTGCAAAATTTTGGAAGAAAAGGCTCTCATTATCCTCACTTGTGTCCTCCTCCTCTGAGACAATAGGCTTGTTTGTATCAGCGTGATCTACAAGACATAGGTAATGAAGTGTTATTAGCGGTTGTCAGTATAACACAGTCACCATTTATCACTACTATTAATGGGAACCGATTGTCACATATTATTGAAGACGAGACAAACAGCCGCTTAGTCTAGATGACGTCTTCTACTTACTGATAAATAAGCTGGTGTCCTCATCTGAAACAAGCCGAGGAATGTACTCCGGCTTCTGACTTAGAAGGTTTTCAAATTCTAAGTCACTCAGGAATGGATAACTCTTGATCTCAAATGCTCCTCCTGGAAAAAGAAAAACAAAAGTGATGCGGACATTGTTAGAGGCTGCTCCATATCTGAACAGTATATCTTAATCTTAAGTAATGACAAAACCGAAGGAAACAAACTGAAAGTTATATTATGGAGAACTAGAAATAGGCAAGCAGATAGAGAAGTGCTGATCCTCATGGACAGGAGCGAAGAGTCCTCGTTGTAAAAAGTGAATATTAATACTAATAAAGTATATCAGTTACCTGTCCCAAGTCTTTGTGCAGGATTTGTTCTGAGCAGGTCATTAATAAGGTCCTGAGCATCGGGGGGAGGAGCGCGATCCCAATCCCAAATTATGTCTCCTGTTATATAGAAAATTACAGAAAATAAAACCTCTGTTTTGGACTGTAAGATAAAGTAGAGGAAATAACTAAATTCATGTAGCCAGTCAAAGCAATGATCGGATTATTCTACTTACCAGTGACAATATTTTTATAGAGCTCAGATAGGGAATCCCCATGAAATGGTACATATCCCACCAGAAACTCATGCAGGATGATTCCCATTGACCACCAGTCGGCAGGTCTTCCATAGCCTTTCTTCAGGATGATTTCTGGGGCCATGTAAAGCGGGGTGCCACAGTCCTGGAAACCAACAGAAGGTAGAAATGAGAAACGATGAAATTATTATTATGACAAGTTCTCGACATAAAAACTCAATGACAGAAGATAAAATATCAGTTGAAAAGTTCTCTAGAAATGAAGAACGTAGAGAAGAGACAATAGTGTGATGAGATTTGTAAAGAACCATCTAAGTTCCTGTAAGTGATGCCAACCTCATGGTCCTGGAACTCTCTGGCGATGTCCTCCAATTATTCCTTGTGGGTGTTGGTTTCTGGTATCATGACACCAACTTTTGAAATCCCAAAATCGGCGACTTTAATGTGTCCAGCCGGTGTAATCAGGAGGCTGTGAAAGAGAAGATGGTTTTAGGCTCACGGGCTGTGTGGTAATAAATGATAACTTTCCCCCCTTTATTAAACTATAGGGGGCACTTACTTCTCTGGCTTCAGGTCTCTATGCAACACACCATAGCTGTGCAGGTATTCCACAGCAAGTATCGCTTCAGCAAAGTACAGGCGGGCCAAGGGGACAGATAAAGGACCCCTGGTGCTTAGGAGGGTCCCACAGTCTCCACCTATAGAAGAAAGGAAATATGAGCGGTGAGGGGTTTATACAGCAGATCACCACGATGGATCATGAGAAGTGAGCGGAGACATTGGGGCAGGAGAGAATATATACAGATATAATGTATAGAGCACAGAATATTAGTCTGAGGTCATGGTGAGATGTCGTCCATGTCACTAATAAAGTGATGTCTCATCTCGTCTACAGCTGGTGATACTGACGTGCTCAGTGCGGACATACAGGGAGATCACACACATCAATGACTTTCCATAATATCTATAGTAAATGCTCTGCGGGGATGTAACCGTCCACGGGGACAAGTCCTAATGATATGAGCGCTGATAAGATGTCAGCAGACATGGGCTGAATATAATACATGTACATGTCCTACCTCCTACATACTCCATGACCATACACAGGTGAGATCTAGTAGGGAAGGAGCAGAGCATGGAGGCCACAAAGGGACAGTCAGCGAATGTCAGGATGTCCCTCTCCAGATAGGCCCCTTCCACATGTTTTGGAGTATCCAGGTCCCGCTTGGCAATTTTCTTCATAGCGAAGATATTCTGTGAGTCTTTATGGTGAACTAAGTGGACGGACCTGGAGAGAAGAAGAAACCATGGTTTATAGTGAATCCTTATTAACAGTCCTTCTATAGAAGTCATTATATGATCTTCTGTACTAATGTTTAATACCAGAAGTCCGACCATTACTGGAAATCCACATCTAGAAATACATTAAATAATACTACATAGATCATCTATGGGAGGGTCTACACAATACCACGTCTGCCGGACCCTCACTCAGGTCACATTATCACCTGTGGGAAATCTGCACAATGCCACGTCTGCCGGACCCTCACTCAGGTCACATTATCACCTGTGGGAGGTCTGCACAATGCCACATCTTCCACACCCTCACCCAGGTCACATTGTCACCTATGGATGTCTGCACAATGCTACGTCTGCCATACCCTCACCCAGGTCACATTATCACCTATGGGAAGTCTGCACAATTGCACGTCTGCCAGACCCTCACCCAGGTCACATTATTACCTGTGGGAAGTCTGCACAATGCCACGTCTGCCGGACCCTCACTCAGGTCACATTATCACCTGTGGGAGGTCTGCACAATGCCACATCTTCCACACCCTCACCCAGGTCACATTGTCACCTATGGATGTCTGCACAATGCTACGTCTGCCATACCCTCACCCAGGTCACATTATCACCTATGGGAAGTCTGCACAATGCCACGTCTGCCGAACCCTCACCCAGGTCACATTATCACCTTTCACCTCAGATCATGTTCCTATAATAACACTGAATGGCAGAGCGCAGAGGATGAAGCATTATCATAGGGAACCCTGAGAAATGTGGCTTATGCCAAATGAAATCTCACCCAAAAGATCCGCTGCTGATCAGCTTAGATGTTTCGTAGTCGCTCATACGCGGCTTTCTCGCCGGGATCAATGATTCCATCAAGTCCTAGAAAAGAAGAAGAAGAAGAAATGATATTAAGATCTAGAAGCTGCTGGAGAAAATCTCCAGATGCAGAAACGTCTCCCCCTATATTATGTCCCATCTGATGTCACTGATCCGATAGGTGAGCAGAAACCTGCTGACGGATTCCCTATAATATAAACGCTATTATCTAATGCAATAGTGTCATCTCCTCTAATAATAGAGGCGCCCCCTGGTTATATGGGGGATAATACTGGACGGGTCATTCACACCCCGTGATCTGGTGATACACAGACATCTCCCTCTATAATACTTACACCGGCAGGTTCTTGGATCTCCGGGATCTCTAAGATTACACTGTTAGGATCCAGCAGCTCAGTTGTTTCTAAAATAGTGATAAAATGATGAAGAAATAAAATGTATTAGAGGATATTAATCCTACACACATAATACAGCAATATAATGGAGAAATGACTATTCTGTATGGAGGACTATGTGGGGCCCATTATTCTGTATGGAGGACTTTGTGGGGCCCATAATACTTTATGGAGGACTATGTGGGCCCATAATACTGTATGGAAGACTATGTGGGGTCTATTATTCTCTATGAAGGACTATGTGGGGCCCTTTATACTCTACGGTGGACTATGTGGGGCCCATTATTCTCTATGGAGGACTATGTGGGGCCCATTATTCTGTATGGAGGACTATGTGGGGCCCATTATTCTGTATGGAGGATTATGTGGGGTCAATTATCCTGTATGGAGGACTATGTGGGGCCATTATACTGTGTGGAGGACTGTGTGGGGTCATTATTCTGTATGGAGCACTATATGGGGCCATTATTCCGTAAGGAGGACTATGTGGGGCCATTATTCTTTATGGAGGACTATGTGGGGCCATTATATTGTATGGAGGACTATGTTGGGCCATTATTCTGTATGGAGGACTCTGTGGGGCCCATTATACTGTACGGTGGAATATGTGGGGTCCATTATTCTGTATGGAGGACTATGTGGGGCCCATTATTCCGTATGGAGGACTATGTGGGGCCCATTATACTGTAAGGAGTACTTTGTGGTGCCCATTATACTGTGTGCCGGACTATGTGGGGCCCATTATTCTGTATGAAGGGCTATCTGGGGCACATTATTCTGTATGGATGACTTTGTGGGACCCATTATTCTTTATGGAGGACTATCTGGGGCCCATTATTCTGTATGGAGGACTTTGTGGGGCCCATTATTCTGTTTGGAGGACTTTGTGGGGTCCATTATTCTGTATGGAGGACTATGTGGGGCATTATTCTGTATGGAGGACTATGTGGGGCCCATTATTCTGTATGGAGGACTATGTGGGCCCATTATTCTGTATGGAGGACTATGTGGGGCCCATTATTCTGTATGGAGGACTATGTGGGGCCCATTATTCTGCATGGAGCACTATGTGGGGCCCATTATTCTGCATGGAGGAATATGTGGGGCCATTATACTGTATGGAGGACTATGTGGGACCCATTATTCATTATGGAGGACTTTGTGGGACCCAGTATACTGGTTGGCTCGTGACTTTTTCCAAGTTTTTCATTTTGGCTCTCTGTATGTTTGAGTGGAAAGAGTAAATGTGAATTGATCCCCTGTTCTCTTTAATATCCGGATATTTCCTGTAGAAGGTTGTGTGATCGGCTCACCTGTAGTCAGATCGCTGCTCGGCCCCGGCTGACTCGTATTAGGGTCAGGGGTTTCTGGGGTCACATTTTGCTCGTCTTCGGTGTCGCCTTCTGGTGTCTCCTGATTGATAGAATATATAGAATTAACACGAGGAACCTTCCACTAAATCACCAAATCCACAAATCAGGAAGGACTGAACCTGCATTTACAGACACACCAACTGTAACTATACAGATCAGCCGCCATCATGAGGACTTTTCTCAGATAAAATGGATTAAGATGAGGTAACATTGCAAAAACATTAATATGGATAATAGAGGGAGACAGAGGCGGAAATACAGACTTCCCACCACTGAGCTGTGACTACATCAGCAGAATACAGACTGCCATCAGCAGAGACAGGCGGCCATATTACCTCCTGTGCTTGCCAGGGGCTGACAGGGAGGCCGATAAGATCTAACACCAGATCTTCTGATATCTGACTGGTGATCTGGAGAAGATCAGAAAACAAGGACGTGTGATATTAAAGATGATGGATCCTTACCGGGCGTTCCGATGAGCGGGCCGGACCTTCCAGTACACACAGGACTTTTTCGGCCAGTTCTTTAACAAAAGACAAATCTCCATATTGAGATCTTTTTTCAGCCTATAAAGAAGAAAAGAAACACAAATGAATAATCTCGAGATGAGAAAGATCACAATGGAGGCGGCCATTGTATCTGACATCTGCTCCTCTCTGCAGATACATTGACTACATATCTGGGGTCTTGTCCTGTCTTATATTGGAAGAAAGAAGAAGCTTCTATCCCACCATTATTATCCATTATTGTGGAGAAGATTTGTGCGGAGCGTCCACCATTTACCTGCTGTAGTAATGTCCTAATGTTCCATAGCGAGAAACTGCAAGTGCTCAGTCACTATGGAGCCAACAACGGCAGCCATGACCCTGTGTAGATTGTACACAGTGACTGTGAGCTCTGATGTCATAATGGCCGACCATCACTAGTGATGTCATCATGGAATCTTGTGATGGAATCTTATAGCGGCTGCTCTGCACAAATACATGCTGCCAAGCAATATTTAAAGTGTGTGGGGGCTCATGCTGTATATAGGGGGCTATGTGAGGGCTCAGCTATTTATAGCGGGCTATGTGGGGGCTCATACTGTATATAGAGGGCTATGTGAGGGCTCAGCTATTTATAGCGGGCTATGTGAGGGCTCATACTGTATATAGAGGGCTTTGTGAGGGCTCAGCTATTTATAGCGGGCTATGTGAGGGCTCATACTGTATATAGAGGGCTATGTGAGAACTAGGCTGTATATAGTGAGCTATGTGAGGGCTCATACTCTAAATAAGATTCTGTTTGTGAGCTCATACTGTACATTGGGGCTATGTATAGGCTCTTACTGTATATAGGGGGACTGTGTGTGGGCTTTTACTGTATATAGGGGCTGTGCGTGGGCTCTAACTGTATGTAGAGGGCTATGTGCGGGCTCATACAGTATATAAAAGGCTGTGCTTGGGCTTATACAATATTTAAGGGGATGTCAATTCACTTAATTCTGCTCAATATTAAGTGAAACAGTTAATAATATAAAATATAATTCATATGTTAATATTGAGCAGAATTAATTTCAGCCTATTGATTCGGCCTACACAACAGTCACATTTCTCATGTGGCCCCTCAGTAATATTACTTTCCCACCCCTGCTCTATTATGTATAGCGCTCTGTTATGTGTAGTGCACCCGAGCACCTGCATGTTAATCGCGTGACTTATCACATGATCTATCAAAGGCAATCTTGTGACATGTCATGTGATACATCGGGTGCTGGGAGCCCACGGCTCCTAAACTGCCCAGGGCCCTGGCTACTCTTAATACGTTCCTGCTTCTATCCCACCATTATTAACCATTATTGAGAAGTTTTATGCGGAGCGTCCGCCACTTACCTGCTGTAGTAATGTCCTGATGTTCTGAGGTAAATCCGTCAGATACTCTGAGGTGAGATGACCTCGGTGGTATTTGGTCAGGCAGTCTCTTACGAGCTCCATCACCAGCCGGTGAGTGAAGCTGAGGACGCCATCGGGTGGTAGAAGCACAATCTCAGGGCGATTGGTGGTAAGAATCTCCCATAGAGCTTCTACTTGAAGATTGTCCAAAAGTAATTCAGCCATAGAAGCTGCAAGTGCGATCAGTCACTATATATAATAGCGAGAAACTGCAAGTGCGCTCAGTCACTATGGGATAGCGAGAAACTGCAAGTGCGATCAGTCACTATAGAATAGCGAGAAACTGCAAGTGCTCTCAGTCACTATGAAGCCAACAAAGGCAGCCGTGACCCTGTGTACATTGTATATATAGTGACTGTGAGCCGTGATGTCATAATGGCCAACCATGACCTGTGATGTCATCATGGAATCTTGTGATGGAATCTTCAAGGGGTGGCTCTGCATAAATACATGCTGACTAACAATATGCTGTTTTGGCCGTCCTCTTTTATTTACAATTACAACACAACCAGGATAAGGGAATGTGCACACGTTTCATTTTTGCAGCATTTTTTTCTGCATCAAAAACCAGGTTGTACACAAGAAAAACACTGCATACAATCCACACTTATTTGCTGTCTTTTTGCAGTGTTTATACTTGTGGGTTTTTGTTTATTCATTTGAATGGGTGAAAAATGCTGCAAAACCCCTGAAAGAATTAACATACTGCAAATTTTTAAGAAAACGCAAGAAAAAAATCGCAGCATGTGAATGAGACTTTAAAAATGTCATTCACCAAGCCGGTACTGTAAAAATCATGTGAAAAAACGCTACTTGTGAACAGTCCCCAAAGATATTACTCAGTGATATTATGAGAAATATTGTGTATATTTATTCCTCACGTGTCTTTTTTTTTACCATAGAACATTTAATTTACCTCATTGGTTGCAGAGATTACGACTAACAAATGTGACAAATATTGAAGAATTAATGATAAGTGCCCCAAGTGATCAATCATTTACGTCATTAATGGTGATGGGCGAGCACTAAAATGCTCGGGTGCTCGATGCTCGGGTCGAGCACATTGGAATACTCGGCTGCTCGACCCGAGCAATGAGCCCAATGTAAGTCTATGGGAAACTCGAGCATTTTTCAGGCGGCTCCCCCCGGCGGTCTGCAGAGGGCCTAAAAATTGCCCAAATCGATGGGAACAGTGCTCAAATGACATGGGAACAGCATGGGGAAGACCCCTGGAAGCATTTCTGACTCCCAGGTCACTGCTGTCAACAACGTTGTCAAAAGTATTTACGCCACTTTTACGGACTCACAATAAAACATACAAAAACGAAACCAAAATGGATTTTCCTGGGAAGTATGTTAAGGAACATCCTTTCCAGGGTTATGACTTGTATATAAGGGAAAATAAATAACCAAAAACAAAAATACTCCTCCACACCTTGGGCTATGTTCACACGTAGCGTTTTTGATGCGTTTTTACACTTTTGCATTGCTTTCAACCAACACAAATGCATTCACCAGGAAATGTCATTTTAACATTTTACAACCTTATCTGGCCATGTGGTGTGTGACACGTCATCAGACACATGCATACAGTGCTGAAAAGACATGGGAACAGCATGGAAGCATCTCTGACTCCCAGGTCACTGCCTAAAAGTGTGCCCATCATAAGAGATGCTTGGCGCATGCGAAGATGCCTCCCGCCATGGACCTGTCGTTACAGACTTGCAACAATCACCGTCCACGTCCTTGTCCCTCCTCAGCGTTCAGTTCCTTGGAATGCAAGTGCAAGTATGCAGGCAGCCACCCACCTACCCACCGGCTGCAATACTATACTGACAAATTTTTGACAGCTACTTGCACTTGAAATGTAGCCTTTTAGGCTCGTGGAGGCGGAAGCTTTTCATAACCTCATGTCGGCGGCGGCCGGGTGTCCATACTCTTTCCCCAGCCACCACTATATTTCCCGGTATCGCCTCTGCCTTCCACAAGCACGGGTCCCACAACCTTACCCGTGCCCTCCCCAGTGCACTTACTGAGAAGGACCGCCTAACCACAAACACATGGACAGGTGAACGTGGCCAGGGACGGTACATAGCCAGTCCACAACTTTTTTTTGCTGACAGTTGTATTTAGCTCGGTGAAAGGACTGGCATAGAGGGAAACCGTATCTACCCTGGGTGTCATTTCTCCCAGGAAGTCCTGTAATTCAGCTTGTTGCAGAAGCAATGGCAGTCCGTCCAACATCAACTCGCACTTGTCGGTGGTGCTTTGACACACACACATCTTTCTTTTCGCATTTTATTTCTTGAATACAGAGTTGGACAATGGCCTGATCTGTAATGCTTTTTGAGAAATAACATGCATAAGCATGGCCGATCCACATTAAAAAAGCAGTCACAGAATGTCCGGAAACCTTCCCCCACAATTTTATTAGCCAGGGCAGCTTTTCGGCAGGGTTGGACGGGCCCACCAGAGAACCAGAGACTACTCCGGCGGGCCCTGGCTTCTCCTTCTGGAGAGTTCATAGTGCCGAGGTGAGGCCATGATGATGATAGAGGCCACCATCTGCTTAGTTTTCTGTTACTTGAAATGCAAGTGCAAGTATGCAGCCATCCACCCACCCACAGGCCGCAACACTAAACTGCCAGATTTCTGGGCAGCTGCTTGCACTTGAAATATGGCTTTTTAAGCTCGTGGAGTCGGAAGCTGTCCACAATCTTATGGCGGCGGCGACTGGGTATCTATACTCGGTCCCCAGCCGCCATTATTTTTTCCGGTATTGTCGCCGCCTTCCACAAGCATGGGTCCCACAACATTACCCGTGCCCTCCCCAGTGGAAGGACTGCCTAACCACAAACACGTGGACAGGTGAATGTGGCCAGAGACGGTACGGAGCCAGTCCACAACTTTTTTTGCTGAGAGTTGTATTTAGCTCGGTGAAAAGACTGGCATAGAGGGGAACATCATACTGTGTGTGGGGGAATGTACTGTGGGGGCATCATACTGTGTGGGGGGAATGTACTGTGGGGACATCATACTGTGTGTGTGGGGGAATGTACTGTGGGGACACCATACTGTGTGTGGGGGGGAAATGTACTGTGGGGACATCATACTGTGTGGGGGGAATGTACTGTGGGGGCATCATACTGTGTGTGAAGGAATGTACTGTGGGGGCATCATACTGTGTGTGGGGGAATTATACAGTGTGTTGGGGGAATGTACTGTGGGGGCATCATACTGTGTATGTGTGGGAATGTACTGTGGGGGCATCATACTGTGTGTGGGGAGGAATGTACTGTGGGGAATCATACTGTCTGTGGGGGGAATGTACTGTGGGGACATCATACTGTGTGTGGGGGAATGTACTGTGGGGACATCATATTGTGTGTGGGGGGAATGTACTGTGGGGGTATCATACTGTGTGTGGGGGAATGTACTGTGGGGACATCATACTGTGTGTGGGGGAAATGTACTGTGGGAGCATCATACTGTGTGTGGGGGGGAATGTACTGTGGGGACATCATACTGTGTGTGGAGAATGTCCTGTGGGGACATCATACTTTGTGTGGGGGGATGTACTGTTTGGACATCATACTGAGTGTGGGGGAATTTACTGTGGGTTCATCATACTGTGTGTGAGAATTTACTGTGGGGACATCATGCTGTGTAGGGGCATTATAATGTGTGTGAGGGGGAATATACTGTGGGGGCATCATACTGAGTGTGTGGGGGGAATGTACTGTGGGGACATCATACTGTGTGTGGAGGAATCTATTGTGGGGACATCATACTTTAGTGGGAGGAATGTACTGTGGGGGCATCATACTGTGTGTGTGAGGGAATGTACTGTGGGGGCATCATACTGTGTGTGGGGAGGAATGTACTGTGGGGCCATCATACTGTGTGTGGGGGGATGTACTGTGGGGGCATCATACTGTGTGTGTGAGGGAATGTACTGTGGGGGCATCATACTGTGTGTGTGTGGGAATGTACTGTGGGGGCATCATACTGTGTGTGGGGAGGAATGTACTGTGGGGCCATCATACTGTGTGTGGGGGGGGGGATGTACTGTGAGGACATCATACTGTGTGTGGGGGGGAATGTACTGTGGGGACATCATACTGTGTGTGGTGGAATGTACTGTGGAGACATCATACTTTGTCGGGGGAATGTACTGTGGGGGCATCATAATGTGTGTGTGAAGAGCTGTTTATCATCGTACAATGATTGAATAACGGGAGCAGATGATTTATAAAAAGCACTGAATTATATGGTGTGGATTTGCTGCTACTGTTTCACCCCAGGCCTGGATGCCACAAACTTGTAAGGCTGTGTCTGAGAGCAGGAGGGAGGTACTCTGGTCATGGACCATTAGCATGCAGCACCTCCTGTCCCAGGCCAGTAGGGGGAGCAGGCTGCCCCTATAAAAGCTGGTACTAAGGGCAGGGTTAGGGAGACCAGGACCCACTTCTGAAGCATCCAGAAGGGTTCCCAGAAGAGAGGGACAGGTCAGCGGCAGCTGAGGAGTCCAGGAGGCTAAGGAGGAACAGCAAGCCAGGGACAGAGGCGACGAGAGCTGGTCCTGGCTGAGAGAGAACAACATACCGGACACTGGGATCCGAGGCTGTCAGAATTGCAAGTCCTGCAGCAGATCATCTACTTGCGAGGGATTTTAGGTCCCTTGGCCTAAGAAGCCTGGAAGGTCCGCCACACAGAGGGACCAGTACAGCACAGACAAGCTATAGGTACCTAGGGCCCGAGTCGCAAGCCATACAGGCGTAGTACACGGCCAGCTCAGGGACGTGGGCTATCATACCACTAAAGGGGGAGATAGTCAGCAAGGGCAGAGAGAGAACGGTAGGCCTACCCACTCACCCTAACCAGTGGAGCTCGCCCGAATGCCCTCAGACACCCAGGTCCATTCCTCCCTGTACTCCTGGTGGGTCTGTGATAAGATCTGCAGTAAAAGACCCTGGACTGCATTATTGGACTCTGTGTGATTACTGCTGCGCCTGCACCATCACCCCCAGCATCCTATTACACTGCCCTGAGGCTACACTCCTCCCATGGGGAGTTGTACTATTCCCTGCTGCACCCCCAACACCAGCCTCAGCGGTCTGCCCCGCAGCAGCGGTCCTCCCTGACCGCAATCCACAGGTGGCGTAGTCGGACTTTCAAAACCTACAAATACACTGCCACAGCATTTGGTCTGACCACCCTGAGCCACGGGACCGGGTCGCCACTACTACTCCCAGCATTGCCCTGTTGTCCGGTTCCGAGAGCCCCACGGCCCAGGGGGCGAGTCACTACAAGTAAGGATAGACGATACAATAAGCTCTATCGTAACATGTAGCAGCGAGTCAGCGGAATGTATCAATTCTAATATTGAGCAGAATTGATTTCAGCCTGTTGATTTTTCCCTCCAGAACAGTGGAGGGCTCCTCGGGAAAATAAATTGGCCATCCCTGGTATAACGTAATACTAAAATCTCATAATTTATGAGAGAAAACTGTATTTTATAACGATGCTTCCGTGCATCAATCGAGAGAACTTCTTTTCATCAGACGACCCCTTTATCACCTATCCAAGGTGATCGGTGGTGTCCAACAGCTTAGAGCGGCACTGATGGGCAGAATGCGGCACTTTTATCACTTTTGGAATTGGGCAGCGGTGCACATGCTCAGTCTGACCTCCATTCTTGCCCTTTGGGGCTGCAGAGCGCTCTGCTTTTTCCAACAGCTCCATTGAGAATGAATGGATCAGTGGTCGGGCATCCAACCAGACGCTCCATTTTGTAACAGGGATAGAAATAGATGAGAAGATGCACTTAACTGTTTGGCCGCAGCAAGAGTGCATCGAGTGCCTGTGCTTGGTTTGAACAGTCATTCTGTGCTGACAGAGTCCCTTTAAGGCCTCAAACCTATTAGATAATTGTCAGCCCTACATTGTTTCTGGGCAGACAGTTACACAAGATTATGTCCCATTTCATGAAGATTGGCCTTTTACACGCCTGTTTTAGTGAAGGATTAGCTGGAAAAACCTGCGGCGCTGTTAAGCCTCTCCCCAAGAAGCTCCGCAAGGCTTCAAAATTTTGCCGGTGCTGGTCAAGACTGGTGGACACATGGGAAAAGTCAAATTTTGGCAAAGTTGAACAATCTGCATTGTGTGTAATATTTTATGATACAATAAATGATTAGAAAAATGCAAGTTCTATTAATGAGAAAAAAACTGAACTTTGCAGAATTTGTTGGCGACATAGAAATATGTAAAAAATATAAAAGTGTAAAAATTTTTTTACAATTTTTGATGCTTACATTAAAAACTTGAGCAATTCCCCCAAAAATCATTAGAGCCATGAAATCAATACATAAACAGATGAAACCAGAAGTTTCCATCCACTATATAAAGAGACACATCTGCATGTTTTTATCAATATCTGACATGAAATCAGAATAAATCTTTCCCGTTTTAGGATAATTAGGATTACCATCATTTTTGATATTTTCCAAATGCCAGAATAATGAGAGAGAGAGAATGTTTTAAGGCATTTTTATTACTTACTGCAAAGTCTTAACATTATTCTAATCCCCAATCAGTGTGTATATTTGTTCACGACACAATAGAATCCCATAATTTCTGCCTATTCACACCTTAGTATTATGTATGATCAGGTTAGAGTGTATGGCTGCTGAGCGCTAGCATTTATGGGCGCCTCCCCCTGACCTTGGCTGTTTCTGGCTCTTAGACCCTGCTGGCACGCACTGCCGTCATGTCCGTGACTGCACTGCCGGCTTGCGGGTCAAATGCCAGAAGCCGCAGAGTCACATGTATTGGGGCGGGCACAGAATGTCTCACGCCGTATACCAGCCAGAACACATACCGGAAAGTCAGGTGACACACTTTTTCTCTCCGGCTCGGTTCATGATTGGATTAGGCTCCCTATATAACATCTGGCGTTCCCCTCCCTGGCACGACCCCTGAGGAAGTGTTGATGAAACGCGCGTCGGGGTGGAGGGACGCGTGCTTACCCTGCCTAGAAGCTGCCATTCTAACCAGGTATTTCTTTCTCATGATGTGTTGAGCTGTTTTGTCTATTTGTGGACAGTGCCACTATTACACTATAGTTATTCTATGGGACCGTACCCAGCCTCTTTTATGTACCCAGTCTCCCCTGATAGATATACTAACATTATTAACTGCTATATGCATTAGTTTCTTTGAGGCTGGAAACAATACGTTATATTTATCTAAGCACTTTGCACTTTTTTTCTGGACAGTCGACTCTATATCATCATATGCACTGCCGCTTTACATTTTATAGGCGTATCTCAAACTCATCAGTGATAGTCTAGTGACCGTTATAATAGCATATGTATTTCTTTCTTTCTATTTTTGCCACATGAGCGGTTATTCAGGTTGAAATGTTTTGCAATGCATTTGTATAGTCACATTATTTCAGTAATGGGGTAATATATGGTTATTACTCTTGCTGCGCAGATATAGAATCATAGAATCATAGAATGGTAGAGTTGGAAGGGACCTCCTGGGTCATCTGGTTCAACCCCCTGCTCAAAGCAGGATTCACTAGATCATCTCAGACAGATGTCTGTCCAGCCTCTGTTTGAAGACGTCCATTGAAGGGGAACTCACCACCTCTCGTGGCAGCCTGTTCCACTCATTAATCACCCTAACTGTCAAAAAGTTTTTTCTAATATCTAATCTGTGTCTCCTCCCATTTAGTTTCATCCCATTGCTTCTAGTCTTTCCTTGTGCAAATGAGAATAAAGATGATCCTTCTACAATGTGACAGCCCTTGACATATTTGTAGACAGCTATTAAGTCTCCTCTCAGTCTTCTTTTTTGCAAGCTAAACATTCCCAAATCCTGCAACCGTTCCTCATAGGACATGGTTTGCAGACCAGTCACCATTCTGGTCGCTCTTCTCTGAACTTGCTCCAGTTTGTCTATGTCTTTTTTAAAATGTGGTGCCCAAAACTGTACACAGTATTCCAGATGAGGTCTGACCAAAGAGGAGTAAAGACCGATAATGACTTCACGTGATCTAGACTGTATGCTTCTGTTAATACATCCCAGAATTGTATTTGCCTTTTTTGCTGCTGCATCACACTGTTGACTCATGTTCAGTCTATGATCTATTAGTATACCTAAGTGTTTTTCACATGTACTGTTGCTTAGCTCTATTCCTCCCATTCTGTATATGCTTTTTTCATTTTTATTGCCCAGATGTAGTACTTTGCATTTTTCCCTGTTAAAAACCATTCTGTTGGTTGCTGCCCACTGCTCCAGTTTATTTAAGTCTTTTTGAATCCTCTCTCTCTCTTCTCTAGTATTAGCTATCCCTCCTAGCTTTGTGTCATCAGCAAATTTAATCAGTTTACCCTCAATTCCTTCAGGAATAGGGTACAGCATTTGTTTGTCCCTCACATTTGAGGCTCCTGGTATTTTAATTATTGTTATTTTATGTTCTAATAAAATTATATTGTTAATATTATTTGAAGTGTTCATGTTTTTGTTTATCCTACCAGGGTTCTGGTTATAGCAGAATCAATTTTTGATATATATAAAGTCAAAAGTTTACATACATTTCATTAGTATTTGGTACCATCACCCTTAAACTGAATGACTTGGGTCAAACTTTTGGGATAGCCTTCCACAAGCTTCTCACAATAGTTGGTCGGAATTTGGACCCATTCCTCCTGGCAAAACTGGTGTAACAGATCCAGGTTTGTAGGTCGCCTTGCTCGCAGCAAGAGTGCCCATAAATTTTCAATAGGATTGCAATCAGAGCTTTGTGATGGCCACGCCAAAACATTGACTTTGTTATTCTTAAGCCACTTTGTTCCCATTTTGTCAATATGTGACACCCCAGGGGTCTGGTTGCCACAGTGATAGAGATATTACGTCTGAGAGCAGGTGGGAGGTCTCTTGGTCAGGAATCCTATGCATGCCACACCTCCTGCCCAGTCCTGGGAGGGGAAGGACTTCCCCTATATAAACCTGGGGCTGAGACAGGGTTGGGGAGTTCAGAGGGAGAGTTCAGCCAGGAGGGCTGACAGGGAGCTGTGGCTCCGGCTGGGCCCAGCTCCTGGGCCATGCCAGAAGTAGAGACAGAGAAGAGAAGCAGCTATGGGAAGAAACAACAGGAGCTCTGTGGGAGCAGTGTTACAAGGAGTCAGGGGCTGGCAGCTGCAGAGCTCGCCCTGACTGAGAAGATTTCTTACCGGACCCGGAGTCCGAGGCTGTGGGGACTAACTCCTACCCAGCAGCAGAATCCGTCAGGCAGGGGATTTCAGGTCCTCTGGCCAAGAAACCCGAAGGCACGGTCACACGCATGGGACCAGCACCGCCGTCGTGGAGCGGAAGCTACTAGAAGGCCCCGAGTCACCGGCCATACGGGTGAGCACCAGACGGTACACTCAGGGACGTGGGCTACTTATACCCGCCTCTAGCAAGGTAGCCAGAAGAGTACAGTTAGTTTGGGAGGCCTACAACTCCGCCTGGTCAGGGGAGATCCCATCTGCTCAAGGACTGACCAGGCCCCAATCGCTAGCCAGTACTCCGGGAGGGTCTATCTTTGTCTCCAGTAAAGACCCTGAACTACACCGTACCGTCTCCGAGTGGTTCCTGCTACCCCCATCATCCACGTCGGCTGCCCTGAGGCCATACCCCTCCCATTGGGGGTTATACTATCACGCTGCACAATCCTACCACCGGCCTCAGCGGTCTGCCCTGCAGCAGCAGCTCCTTAGCTGTACTCAACGGGTGGCATAGTCTTCCAACATCTACCGCTGATACAGCGCCACTTAGTCTGACTCCCTGGGCACGGACCGGGTCACCGCCACGAGACTACAACCCTCAACAGATCCGGCTCCGGGTAAGCTCCCGCGTGCGCAACGCTGCGCGACACCGGCCCAGGGGTGCGTCAAATATGCTTCGGGTCATTGTCCATTTGGAATACCCATTTCCGCCCAAGCTTTAACTTCCTGGCTGATGTCTTGAGATGTTGCTTCAGTATTGCCACATAATCTTCTTTTCTCATGGTGTCATCTATTTAGTGAAGTGAACCAGTCCCTCCTGCAGCAAATCAACCCCAGATCATGATGCTGCCACCCCCATGTTTCACAGTTGGGATGGTGTTCTTTGGCTTCCAAGCTTCTCCCTTTTTCCTCCAAACGTAGCGATGGTCATTATGCCAAAAAAGTTCAATTTTAGTTTCATCAGACCACAGACATGTCTCCAAAAATTAAGGTCTTTGTTCCTGTGTGCATTTGCAAACATTAATTTGGCTTTTTTATGTTTCTTTTGGAGTAATGGCTTCTTCCTGGCAGAGTGGCCTTTCAGCCCATGTTAATACAGTACTCGTTTCACTGTGGTTATTGACACAATCTTACCAGCTTCCGCCATCATCTTCACAAGGTCTCTTGCTTTTGTCCTTGGGTTGATATGCACATGTCGGACCAAAGCACGTTCATCTCTGGGACACAGAACCCGTCTCCTTCCTGAGCGATAAGATGGCAGTACATTCCCATCTTGTTTGTACTTGCGTATAATTGTTTGTACAGATGAACGAGGCACCGTCAGGTATCTTGAAATTGTATCTAAGGATGAGTCAGACTTGTGCAAGTCCACAATTCTCTTCCTGATATCTTCGCTGATTTGTTTAGACTTTCCCATGATACTACAGAAATAAGCAGTGTGTTTCAGGTGTGCATTAAAATACATCTACACGTGTGTCTCTAATTAACTCAGATGTTGCCAAAAAAACTATTAGAAGCTTCCAAACACTTTACATCATCATATGGGCAGTCCAGAATTGTTTAAAGGCATAGTAATCTTAGTGTGTGTAAACTTTTGACTTTGCAGTAAGTAATAAAAATGACTTAAACATTCTCTCTCTCTCTCATTATTCTGGCATTTGGCAAATTTTAAAAATTATGGTAATCCTAATTGACCTAAAACGGGAAAGGTTTATTCTGATTTCATGTCAGATATTGAGAAAAACATGCAGATGTGTCTTTTTATATAGTGTATGTAAACTTCTGGTTTCAACTGTGTGTGTGTGTGTATGTATATATGTATATATTACACATACAGTTATGGCCGAAAGTGTTCACTCCCTTGAAATTGTTTCAGAAAATGAAGTATTTCTCCCAATTATTGCAGTTACATCTGTTTTGCTATACACACTTTATTTTCTTTGTGTGTATTGCAACAACACAAAAAAAGCAGAAAAAAAGGCAAATTGGACATAATTTCACACACAGCCCCAAAAATGGTCTGAAGAAAATTGTTGGCACCCTCAACTTTAATATTTGGTTGCTCACCCTTTGGAATAAAATAACTGCAATCAATCGCTTCCTATAACCATCAACAAGCTTCTTACACCTCTCAGCTGGAATTTTGACCACTCTTCTTTTGTAAACTGCTCCATGTCTCTCATAGTTGCTGCTACTTCATACCTCTCCAGCGCTATGTTTCCATCCATTTCTGCGGGCTTCTTGAAGTATGTTTTGGGTCATTCTCCTGGAAGAACCATGACCTAGGACGCAAACCCAGCTTTCTGACACTGGGCACTACATTGCGACCCAAAATCCGTTGGTAATCTTCAGATTTCATGATGCCTTGCACACAGTCAAGGCACCCAGTGCATGAGGCAGCAAAACAACCACAAAACGTCTTTGAACTTACACCATATTTGACTGTAGGTAGTGTGTTCTTTTCTTTGTAGGCATTATTCCATTTTCCGTAAACAGTAGAATGATGTGCTTTACCAAAAAGCTCTGTCTTGGTCTCATCTGTCGAAAAGATGCGTTCCCAGAAGGATTTTGGCTTGCATACATTTTGGCACACTTCAGTGTAGCTTTTTATGTCTCTGTGTCAGCAGTGGGGTTCTCTTGGGTCTCCTGCCTTAGCGCTTATTTGCGCTAACACTGATGCACCCTGAGCTTGCAGGACAACTTTGAATTTCTTTGGAACTTGATTGGCACTGCTTATCCATCATCCGGACTATCCTGCGTTGCAACCTTTCATCAATTTTTCTCTTCCATCCACGTCCAGGGAGATTAGCTACAGTGCCATGACTTGTAAGCTTCTTAATTATGTTTCGCACCGTGGACAAAGGGACATCAAGATCTCTGGAGATGGAATTGTAACTTTGAGATTGTTGATATTTTTCAACAATTTTGGTTCTCAAGTACTCAGACAGTTCTCTTCTCTTTCTGTTCTCCATACTTAGTGTGGCACACACAGACACAATGCAAAGATTGAGTCAACTTCTCCACTTTTTATCTGGTTTCAGGTGTGATTTTCATATTGCTCACACCTGTTACTTGCCACAGGTTAGTTTGAATGAGCATCACATGCTTGAAACAAAGTTGTTCACCCACAATTTTGGAAAGGTGCTATCAATTTTGTCCTGCCCATTTTTGGGGTTTTGTATGAAATGATGTCCAATTTGCCTTTTTTCCTTTTGTTTGTTTTTTTCTTTTGTTCCAATACACACAAAGAATATTAAACATGTGTATAACAAAACATGTGTAATTGCAATAATTTTCTGGGAGAAATACTTCACTTTCTGGAACAATTTCAAGATTGCCAACACTTTCGGCCGTGGCCATATATAGTAGCTGAGTACAGGCGGCTGCTGGGGCCCCTGATACCATTACTATGTGGCCCTTACACCTGATATACAGTGGTGGCCAAAAGTATTGGCACCCCTGCAATTCTGTCAGATAATACTCAGTTTCTTCCTGAAAATGATTGCAATCACAAATTCTTTGGTATTATTATCTTCATTTTATTTTCTTGCAAAGAAAATACACAAAAGAGAATGAAACAAAAATCAAATCAATGATCATTTCACACAAAACTCCAAAAATGGGCCAGACAAAAGTATTGGCACCCTCAGTCTAATACTTGGTTGCACAACCTTTAGCCAAAATAACTGCGAACAACCGCTTCCGGTAACCATCAATGAGTTTCTTACAATGCTCTGCTGGAATTGTAGACCATTCTTCTTTGGCAAACTGCTCCAGGTCCCTGATATTTGAAGGGTGCCTTCTCCAAACTGCCATTTTGAGATCTCTCCACAGGTGTTCTATGGGATTCAGGTCTGGACTCATTGCTGGCCACCTTAGAAGTCTCCAGTGCTTTCTCTAAAACCATTTTATAGTGCTTTTGGAAGTGTGTTTTGGGTCATTGTCCTGCTGGAAGACCCATGACCTCTGAGGGAGACCCAGGTTTCTCACACTGGGCCCTACATTATGCTGCAAACTTTGTTGGTAGTCTTCAGACTTCATAATGCCATGCACACGGTCAATCAGTCCAGTGCCAGAGGCAGCAAAGCAACCCCAAAACATCAGGGAACCTCCGCCATGTTTGACTGTAGGGACTGTGTTCAGTTCTTTGAATGCCTCTTTTTTTTCCCTGTACACTCTATGTTGATGCTTTTTCCCAAAAAGCTCTACTTTTGTCTCATCTGACCAAAGAACATTCTTCCAAAACGTTTTAGGCTTTCTCAGGTAAGTTTTGGCAAACTCCAGCCTGGCTTTTTTATGTCTCGGGGTAAGAAGTGGGGTCTTCCTGGGTATCCTACCATACAGTCCCTTTTCATTCAGACGCCGACGGATAGTACGGGTTGACACTGTTGTACCCTCGAACTGCAGGGCAGCTTGAACTTGTTTGGATGTTAGTCGAGGTTCTTTATCCACCATCCGCACAATCTTGCGTTGAAATCTCTTGTCAATTTTTCTTTTCCGTCCACATCTAGATAGGTTAGCCACAGTGCCATGGGCTTTACACTTCTTGATGACACTGCGCACGGAAGACACAGGAACATTCAGGTCTTTGGAGATGGACTTGTAGCCTTGAGATTGCTCATGCTTCCTCACAATTTGGTTTCTCAAGTCCTCAGACAGTTCTTTTGTCTTCTTTCTTTTCTCCATGCTCAATGTGGTACACACAAGGACACAGGACAGAGGCTGAGTCAACTTTAATCTGTTAGAACCCTCCTGTTAGTTTTTGCTATCTTGTGTTTTGCGGTCACGTGACTAGCTGCCTATATATTCCAGCTCCGCCCTTCTGGCTTTGCTGGACTTCAGTGTTTTTTGCCTGTCTCTCTAGCCAGGTGCTTCGGTGCCTATCTCTGTCTAGTTTGCTTGGTCCTCTGGACCTCTAGTACTTTTTGTTCAGTTTGTATTTTTGCTCTGCAACAACTTCTGTTAGGAGGATTCCATTTTTTGTCCCAGTCCTTAGTTCTTTTAGGGACCCCTCCCTTTATTCTATAGGTCTCTGTTCAGACTAGCCGAGGACGAAGGCGGGTCTGTTCACAAGGAACAGGCTGCCCGCTACATCGTAGGGATTCAGCTTAGTCTTACTGTAGGGACAGCTTTTCCCTTTCTTTCCTTAGTTTATGTTGCAGATCATAACATAATCCATGTTAACTGGCTGCAAGTGTGATTTAGTTATTGCTAATTGTATCCAATTTGGCTTTAGGACAATTCTTTTTGTGTTTTTTCATTGAAGACAAATTAAATGAAGATAATAAGACCAAAGAATTTGTGATTGCAATCATTTTCAGGAAGAAACTGAGTATTATCTGACAGAATTGCAGGGGTGCCAATACTTTTGGCCACCACTGTATAGGAGCTGAGTACAGGCGGCTGCTGGGGCCCCTGATACCATTACTATGTGGCCCTTACACCTGATATATAGGAGCTGAGTACAGGCGGCTGCCGGGGCCCCTGATACCATTACTATGTGGCCATTACACCTGATATATAGGAGCTGAGTACAGGCGGCTGCTGGGGCCCCTGATACCATTACTATGTGGCCCTTACACCTGATATATAAGGGCTGAGTACAGGCGGCTGCTGGGGCCCCTGATACCATTACTATGTGGCCCTTACACCTGATATATAGGAGCTGAGTACAGGCGGCTGCCGGGGCCCCTGATACCATTACTATGTGGCCCTTACACCTGATATATAGGAGCTGAGTACAGGCGGCTGCTGGGGCCCCTGATACCATTACTATGTGGCCCTTACACCTGATATATAAGGGCTGAGTACAGGCGGCTGCTGGGGCCCCTTATACCATTACTATGTGGCCCTTACACCTGATATATAGGAGCTGAGTACAGGCGGCTGCTGGGGCCCCTGATACCATTACTATGTGGCCCTTACACCTGATATATAGGAGCTGAGTACAGGCGGCTGCCGGGGCCCCTGATACCATTACTATGTGGCCCTTACACCTGATATATAGGAGCTGAGTACAGGCGGCTGCTGGGGCCCCTGATACCATTACTATGTGGCCCTTACACCTGATATATAGGAGCTGAGTACAGGCGGCTGCCGGGGCCCCTGATACCATTACTATGTGGCCCTTACACCTGATATATAGAAGCTGAGTACAGGCGGCTGCTGGGGCCCCTGATACCATTACTATGTGGCCCTTACACCTGATATATAGGAGCTGAGTACAGGCGGCTGCTGGGGCCCCTGATACCATTACTATGTGGCCCTTACCCCTGATATATAAGAGCTGAGTACAGGCGGCTGCTGGGGCCCCTGATACCATTACTATGTGGCCCTTACACCTGATATATAGGAGCTGAGTACAGGCGGCTGCTGGGGCCCCTGATACCATTACTATGTGGCCCTTACACCGGATATATAGGAGCTGAGTACAGGCGGCTGCCGGGGCCCCTGATACCATTACTATGTGGCCCTTACACCTGATATATAGGAGCTGAGTACAGGCGGCTGCTGGGGCCCCTGATACCATTACTATGTGGCCCTTACACCTAATATATAGGAGCTGAGTACAGGCGGCTGCCGGGGCCCCTGATACCATTACTATGTGGCCCTTACACCTGATATATAGGAGCTGAGTACAGGCGGCTGCCGGGGCCCCTGATACCATTACACTGGTGCCTTGTTATTAGGTCAATTACATTATAAAACATTGTATCCGTCATTGTTGAGCTCTGCTGGGACTCTGTATCCCGCCTGCATTGCATAATGGGGCCCCTGAATACTCTGCACATAAGGGCCCATAGCTCTAATTATGTTGTTTGCAATAGTCGCCCTCCTGCCACCCTGTAATATCGGGTCCCTGCCTGGTGTGCCCCCTATGACTTAATGTCCCCCTGTACGACAGAGGGCACATTCACTCTGTCTGGACCATTATAGTCTATGGCCACGTCAGATCATATGCCCGAATCCCGTTCAGGTAAAGGCTGCAGCCACCGCAGCCATGCTGCCTTCTGTGCCCCGCTCCTCCGCCACTGCCATTCCCCCCACCACCCAGAGCCACAGTATATATATATATATACACTACTCAAAAAATAAAGGGAACCCTTAAACAACAGAATATAACTCCAAGTAAATCAAACTTCTGTGAAATCAAACTGTCCACTTAGGAAGCAACACTGATTGACGATCAATTTCACATGCTGTTGTGCAAATGGAATAGACAATAGATGGAAATTATTGGCAATTATCAAAACACTCTCAATAAAGGAGTGGTTCTGCAGGTGGGGACCACAGACAACATCTCAGTACCAATGCTTTCTGGCTGATGTTTTGGTCACTTTTGAATGTTGGTTGTGCTTTCACACTCGTGGTAGCTTGAGATGGACTCTACAACCCACAGAAGTTGCTCAGGTAGTGCAGCTCTTCCAGGATGGCACATCAATGCGAGCTGTGGAAAGAAGGTTTGCTGTGTCTGTCAGCGTAGTGTCCAGAGGCTGGAGGCACTACCAGGAGACAGGCCAGTACACCAGGAGACGTGGAGGGAGCCGTAGGAGGGCAACAACCCAGCAGCAGGACCGCTACCTCCGCCTTTGTGCAAGGAGGAACAGGAGGATCACTGCCAAAGCCCTGCAAAATGACCTCCAGCTGACCACAAATGTGGATGTGTCTGCAAAAACGGTTAGAAACCAACTCCATAAGGGTGGTATGAGGGCCCGACGTCCACAGATGGGGGTTGTACTCACAGCCCAACACCGTGCAGGACGCTTGGCATTTGCCACAGAACACCAGGATTGGCAAAGTGGCAACTGGCGCCCTGTGCTCTTCACAGATGAAAGCAGGTTCACACTGAGCACATGTGACAGACGTGACAGAGTCTGGAGACACCGTGGAGAACGATCTGCTGCCTGCAACATCCTTCAGCATGACCGGTTTGGCAGTAGGTGAGTAATGGTGTGGGGTGGCATTTCTTTGGAGGGCCGCACAGCCCTCCATGTGCTCGCCAGAGGTAGCCTGACTGCCATTAAGTACTGAGATGAGATCCTCAGACCCCTTGTGAGACCATATGCTGGTGCGGTTGGCCCTGGGTTCCTCCTAATGCAGGACAATGCCAGACCTCATGTGGCTGGAGTGTGTCAGCAGTTCCTGCAAGATGAAGGCATTGAAGTTATGGGCTGGCCCGCCCGTTCCCCAGACCTGAATCCGATTGAGCACATCTGGGACATCATGTCTTGCTCCCTGGGACCCGTTCAAGATCCGGAAGGGAGCGAAACGGCCATCGTCCTCTCTCTCACTCCCCGCACACCCTTAGGGGTCTCCATCCTATGCCGCCAGACAACATGTACTGTTAGTACTAATAAAGGACATCTTCGGAACTTTTGTTGAGTGCTACCTTTATTTTTGCTTCTGCATTACTAGACTGTTTACTTGGACATGCACCACCATGTATCCGGGAGTTTCATTTCATTGAATGAGAGGTGTATTTAAAGCAGAGGTGGTGCCGGATTTCTTCTCTTTTATTGCTCATTTGACATGTCTTGCTCCATGCACCAATGTCACGTTGCACCACAGACTGTCCAGAAGTTGGCGGATGCTTTAGTCCAGGTCTGGCAGGAGATCCCACAGGAGACCATCTGCAACCTCATCAGGAGCATGCCCAGGCGTTGTAGGGAGGTCATACAGGCACGTGGAGGCCACACACAATACTGAGCCTCATCAGGAGCATGCCCAGGCGTTGTAGGGAGGTCATACAAGCACGTGGAGGCCACACACAATACTCAGCCTCATCAGGAGCATGCCCAGGCGTTGTAGGGAGGTCATACAGGCACGTGGAGGCCACACACAATACTCAGCCTCATCAGGAGCATGCCCAGGCGTTGTAGGGAGGTCATACAGGCACGTGGAGGCCACACACAATACTCAGCCTCATCAGGAGCATGCCCAGGCGTTGTAGGGAGGTCATACAGGCACGTGGAGGCCACACACAATACTCAGCATCATCAGGAGCATGCCCAGGCGTTGTAGGGAGGTCATACAGGCACGTGGAGGCCACACACAATACTCAGCCTCATCAGGAGCATGCCCAGGCGTTGTAGGGAGGTCATACAGGCACGTGGAGGCCACACACAATACTGAGACTCATTTTGACTTTTTTTAAGGATATTACATCAAAGTTGGATCAGCCTGTAGTGTGTTTTTCCACTTTAATTTTGGGGGTGACTCCAAATCCAGGCCTCCATTGGTTAATAAATTTGATTTCCATTGATGATTTTTGTGTGATTTTGTTGTCAGAACAAAGTATTCAATGAGAATATTTCATTCATTCAGATCTAGGATGTGTTATTTGATTGTTCCCTTTATTTTTTTGAGCAGTGTGTATATAAATATACCAGGATGGGGGATATTAACAGAATTGGGGGACATTACCCCTATAACAGTGTAAGCAGCAGACCCCCTCCCCCTTAACAGGGCATAATGACCACATTTTTTGCTTACATTTTTTTTCTATTTACCTACTCTAAAACCTAGGTACGTCTTATGGTCCGGTGCGTCTTATAGTCCGAAAAATTCGGTATATGCATTCAGTATATATATACTACTAGCTATTGAACCCGTTCTACGCCCGGGTGGACAGCATTTTTATTGGTATATGGTCTCCCATGCTGGTATGTGCTGCCCCCCTCCTTGTATTTGTGCTGTCCCCATCCTGTCCCCACCATCCAATCCTGGTATGCGTGGTACACCTCACCCCCAATCCTGGTATGCTTGACACCCCTCACCCCCAATCCTGGTATGCGTGGCACCCCTCACCCCCAATCCTGGTATGCGTGGCACCCCTCACGCCCTATCCTGGTATGCGTGGCACCCCTCATCCCCAATCCTGGTATACGTGGCACCCCTCATCCCTATCCTGGTATGCGTGGCACCCCTCATCTCTATCCTGGTATGTATGGTACCCCTCATCACTATCCTGGTGTGTATGGTATCCCTCATCCTGGTATGCATGGTACGCCATCCCTCATCCCGGTATGCATGGCACTCCATCCCTCATCCCCAATCCCGGTATGCGTGGCACCCCTCATCCTCAATCCCGGCATGCGTGGCACCCCTCATCCCCAATCCCGGCATGCGTGGCACCCCTCATCCCCAATCCCGGCATGCGTGGCACCCCTCATCCCCAATCCCGGCATGAGTGGCACCCCTCATCCCAATCCTTGTATGTGTGGCACCCCTCATCCCCAATCCCGGTATGCGTGGCACCCCTCATCCCCAATCCCGGTATGCATGGCACCCCTCATCCCCAATCCCGGTATGTGTGGCACCCCTCATCCCCAATCCCGGTATGCGTGGCACCCCTCATCCCCAATCCCGGTATGCGTGGCACCCCTCACCCCCAATCCCGGTATGCATGGCACCCCTCACCCCCCAATCCCGGTATGCGTGGCACCCCTCATCCCCAATCCCGGTATGCGTGGCACCCCTCATCCCCCAATACCAATATGCGTGGCAACCCTCATCCCCAATCCCAGTATGCGTGGCACCCCTCATCCCCTATCCCGGTATGCATGGCACCCCTCATCCCCAATCCCGGTATGCGTGGCACCCCTCACCCTCAATCCTGGTATGCATGGTCCCCTCACCCCCCAATCCTGGTATGCGTGTTACCCCTCACCCCCCAATCCTGTTATGCGTGTTACCCCTCACCCCCCAATCCTGGTATGCGTGGCACCCCTCACTCCCCAATCCTGGTATGCGTGGCACCCCTAACCCCCCAAATCCTGGTATGCGTGGTACCCCTCACCGCCCAATCCTGGTATGTGTGGCACTCCTCACCCCCCAATCCTGGTATGTGTGGCACCCCTCACCGCCCAATGTTGGTATGCGTGGTACCCCTCACCCCCAATCGTGGTATGTGTGTTACCCCTCACCCCCCAAATCCTAGTATGCGTGGTACACCTCACCCCACAATCCTGGTATGTGTGGTACCCCTCACCCCCAATCTTGATATGCGTGGTACCCCTCACCCCCAATCCTGGTATGTGTGGTACCCCTCACCTCCCAATCCTGGTATATGTGGTACCCCTCACCCCCCAATCCTGATATATGCATGGTCCCCTCACCCCACAATCCTGTTATGTGTGGCCCCCTCATCCCTTTCACACTGTACACACATACACAAAAAAAAACAGTTATACTCACCTTTCTTCTCTGTACTCCAGCACTGCTGCGTCCTCTTCTGCCGGAGGCCGAGGGAGAAGTGCGGCGCTGGAGCACCGCGCTGTCCGGCGCCATTTTTCTGAAGACACACTGTAAATGTGTCTTCAGTAAAATGGCGCCGGATAGCGCAATGCGCATGCGTCGATCTGACGCCTTCACTCCGCCCCCGGTCTCCAGCGAAGAGAGGCGCCGCGACAACGCTCCTCCCGGTCAGGTAAGTATGTAAGTATGGCGCCGGAGATCGCGGTATGCGTTCAGTGTCTACGCATCCTGCGATCTCCGGCGCCATACACCTCCTCTTACCTGTAACGGCTGGATGCCTGCTTCTCTCTGGAGCCAGGCTGCGCATCACACATGCGCAGTCTATCGAAGCTTCAGACAGAGACACGCATGCCGCCTTATATATACTATGGTAGATCGGCCCACTCAGTTGCACACAGAAGTAGCCACCGGAGCACTGTCTCCTTAAGTCTCTCACTGGTTTATTTGAAGATGCTGCATAAGCCAGTGAAGAGTTAGCAAAAATAAATACGTGCTTTCTGACCTAAGGAAAAACAAAACATAACATACAGCCGTGTTGCTGTGGGGATCTGCCCGCTCAGGAGAACAACCATCCACTAGTTCAGCTTTTCCTTCTCAGGACACAAAGCGCTGGAGTTCCTCTCTACAGCCCTACTGAACACTGAATGCCTTAGAAGGCCGTCTATATATATCCTAGTCCTCACCCAGGGGTGGAGATATGATGAATGACCTCCCAACCCGTTCTATGGTCGTTCACAAAAACCCAGCCCTTAAAATGGCCGATTAATCCCTCTCAACACATAGTGTGCTGGTGTAAAACTTATGGGTTTCAAATCACTGAAGCTAATAGCCTCAGTGAAACATACCTCCCCTCCAGCACTTTGCCAGTGACTTTGTCACCATGTATATATAATCAGCATACTGTATATATATTATAAGCATACTGTATATATCCTTTTAAATGCAGAAGTGTTAATAAATTATTTTTATCAGTTAACAAAATGCAGAGTAAAGTTTGATGGATGAACCAAGATCTCAGTAATAATAATTGTATTTTTTTTTATTAATAATAGGATAGAAGGGAGGGACAAAACCAGGAACAGAATCAGTAGGCAAACTTATAATCAGGAAAACAGCCGGGGTCAGATACCAGGTGATCAGTAACCGCCACGTCTGCGAGCAGTATGAATACCGTGGAGCCTGGTGACAGAGGTGATACTGAGATTGTCCCGGCAGAGATGTAACAGTCAGAAGGCCACCGGTAGATGGTGAAGGTCCTTCTGTACAGCTCCAGCAGTGATGGTGGATCTGCTGGACTTCAGGGCGCTGGATGCGGAGGTTTACCGTCTTTTAGATGTCTCTAGGGGAACGGTGACAACACGCAAATACGCGAGCAGCCCTGGATAATCCACGCCAGCAGGATGATAGGATCCGGCGGAAGATGGAACCTATGAGAAGAGAAGGAAATATAATGTAAGTGATGGGACTCCATATGACATGATACTACTGTGCGGTCACTGTGGCCGGACGGCAGAGGAATCTCATCACACAGAGGTCAGGGATCATCGTCAGCCATCATACATGTGACAATCCCATCTCCGACAGATGACATCTGCTCCACATGAATTATTCTCACTGACGACATCACACAACATGGAGATGACTCTCACACTTACCTCGTCTCTTTTTCCCCTTTTTCCCATTTTCTGATTTTTCGTCATCAGCTTGAAATTCTGATCAGAAAAAAGAAAAAACAACAACTCACTAAAGACATATTGTTATGGGGTCTGCATTGTATCGCTCCTGTATATAGTATATAGATTGTTCTAGTCCTTTCCCCTATAGTCCTGATAATCTGGTATTACACAATAGGGCAGAATAAGTCCTATATACCGGACATGACCTAATATGAGGGGCATTAGATGTGTCACTAATATGGAGCAGTGAGCGCCCTGTGTGCCGCCATGTGGTGCATCCCTAATGAGCGATATTCTACTATAGGAGACGATGTCTCATTATGATGACAGAGGTTACTGGATGCAACAATGTATCACAGAATCCATGATAATACTGTACAAAGTTACAGAAATGGAGACACAGTATGGGCCCATGGGCAAAGTAATTGGGATCCATGGAACATAGATAACATAGGAGACCTATTACAGAAAAACCATGTGGAAATATTTCACCGTTGATGATAACATTCACATTGTTTGTGCTATAGACATGTACATACCTGACAATGGGGACGAGGACGGCAAGCTGGTTATAGCATCGTCTCTAGCAGATTCAGGAGAAGATCCTTTCTGCCTGTTAGGAAGAAGAAAAACGTGTCAATCACAAGTAAATTCAGTATAAAAGGGATTGTCTCACTAGAAGAACCCCGACTATAAGGCCTAATAGGACATATGAAAGTCATAGTGGGGAAGGTCTCCTGCTCAAAACTACCTTCTATGGAGCAGAGCGGAAAAAAACTACCAATAATGGCCAGCATGTAATACTACATCTGTCCCACAATGTGGGCAATACTACCAATGCCTGACCGGCAGCAATTATGGGCTGTTATCTCCAGCGGATTCTGAAGCCAAAAGCGCAATGACCGCTGATCATGTGGCGGTGGATGCTGCATTCGATATGATGGTATTTATGTCCTATATTTGGTGTTGTGCACATATATTAGTCTGGAGCTCCCAGTAATGACTCCACAATCTACTTACATTTCTGAGATGTTTCTGCTGGATGCCGGGGTACACTCTGGAGGGGACTTGATAACGGTGGTACAGAGCTAAATAAGGACAAAAATAAGATATGAAATTCTATTTTTTACTTTTAGAGGTCTTTTTATGTATTCTGGATTTATTGATCACTTACTTTAGAAAGCCTTTTAGAGGATGTTGTAAAATTTTGGAAGAAAAGGCTCTCATTATCCTCACTTGTGTCCTCCTCCTCTGAGACAATAGGCTTGTCTGTATCAGCGTGATCTACAATACATAGGTAATGAAGTGTTATTAGTGGTTGTCAGTATAACACAGTCACCATTTATCACTACTATTAATGGGAACCGATTGTCACATATTATGGAAGATGAGACAAACAGCCGCTTAGTCTAGATGATGTCTTCTACTTACTGATAAATAAGCTGGTGTCCATATCTGACACAAGCCGAGGAATGTACTCTGGCTTCTGACTTAGAAGGTTTTCAAATTCTAAGTCACTCAGGAATGGATAACTCTTGATCTCAAATGCTCCTCCTGGAAAAAGAAAAACAAAAGTGATGCGGACATTGCTAGAGGCTGCTCCATATCTGAACAGTATATCTTAAGTAATGACAAAACCGAAGGAAACAAACTAAAAGTTACATTATGGAGAACTAGAAATAGGCAAGCAGATAGAGGAGTGCTGATCCTCATGGACAGGAGCGATGAGTCCTCGTTGTAAAAAGTGAATATTAATACTAATACAGTATATCAGTTACCTGTCCCAAGTCTTTGTGCAGGATTTGTTCTGAGCAGGTCATTAATGAGGTCCTGAACATCGGGGGGAGGAGAGCGATCCCAATCCCAAATTATGTCTCCTGTTATATAGAAAATTACAGAAAATAAAACCTCTGTTTTGGCCTGTAAGATAAAGTAGAGGAAATAACTAAATTCATGTAACCAGTCAAAGCAATGATCGGATTATTCTACTTACCAGTGACAATATTTTTATAGAGCTCAGATAGGGAATCCCCATGAAATGGTACATATCCCACCAGAAACTCATGCAGGATGATCCCCATTGACCACCAGTCCGCAGGTCTTCCATAGCCTTTCTTCAGGATGATTTCTGGGGCCATGTAGAGCGGGGTGCCACAGTCCTGGAAACCAACAGAAGATAAAGATAAGAATCGATGAAATGATTATTATGACAAGTTCTCTACATAAAAAGCCAATGACAGAAGATAAAATATCAGTGGAAAAGTTCTCTAGAAATGAAGAACGTAGAGAAGAGACAATAGTGTGATGAGATTTGTAAAGAACCATCTAAGTTCCTGTAAGTGATGCCAACCTCATGGTCCTGGAACTCTCTGGCGATGTCCTCCAATGATTCCCTGTGGGTGTTGGTTTCTGGTATCATGACACCAACTTTTGAAATCCCAAAATCGGCGACTTTAATGTGTCCAGCCGGTGTAATCAGGAGGCTGTGAAAGAGAAGATGGTTTTAGTCTCACAGGCTGTGTGGTAATAAATAACTTTCCCCCTTTATTATACTACAGGGGGCACTTACTTCTCTGGTTTCAGGTCTCTATGCAACACACCATAGCTGTGCAGGTATTCCACAGCAAGTATCGCTTCTGCAAAATACAGGCGGGCCAAGGGGACAGATAAAGGACCCTTGGTGCTTAGGAGGGTCCCACAGTCTCCACCTATAGAAGAAAGGAAATATGAGCGGTGAGGGGTTTATACAGCAGATCACCACGATGGATCATGAGAAGTGAGCGGAGACATTGGGGCAGGAGAGAATATATACAGATATAATGTATAGAGCACAGAATATTAGTCTGAGGTCATGGTGAGATGTCGTCCATGTCACTAATAGAGTGATGTCTCATCTCGTCTACAGCTGGCGATACTGACGTGCTCAGTGCGGACATACAGGGAGATCACACACATCAATGACTTTCCATAATATCTATAGTAAATGCTCTGCGGGGATGTAACCGTCCACAGGGACAAGTCCTAATGATATGAGCGGTGATAAGATGTCAGCAGACATGGGCTGAATATAATACATGTACATGTCCTACCTCCTACATACTCCATGACCATACACAGGTGAGATCTAGTAGGGAAGGAGCAGAGCATGGAGGCCACAAAGGGACAGTCAGCGAATGTCAGGATGTCCCTCTCCAGATAGGCCCCTTCCACATGTTTTGGAGTATCCAGGTCCCGCTTGGAAATTTTCTTCATAGCGAAGATCTTCTGTGAGTCTTTATGGTGAACTAAGTGGACGGACCTGGAGAGAAGAAGAAACCATGGTTTATAGTGAATCCTTATTAACAGTCCGTCTATAGAAGTCATTATATGATCTTCTGTTCTAATGTTTAATACCAGAAGTCCGACCATTACTAGAAATCCACATCTAGAAATACATGAGATAATACTACATAGACCATCTATGGGAGGGTCTGCACAATACCACGTCTGCCAGACCCTCACCCAGGTCAAATTATCATCTATGGGAAGTCTGCACAATGCCACGTCTGCCGGACACTCACTCAGGTCACATTATCACCTGTGGGAGGTCTGCACAATGCCAAGTCTGCCAGACCCTCACCCAGGTCACATTATCACCTGTGGGAGGTCTGCAAAATGCCACATCTTCCACACCCTCACCCAGGTCACATTGTCACCTATGGATGTCTGCACAATGCTACGCCTGCCATACCCTCACCTAGGTCACATTATCACCTATGGGAAGTCTGCACAATGCCACGTCTGCCGGACCCTCACCCAGGTCACATTATCACCTGTGGGAGGTCTGCAAAATGCCACATCTTCCACACCCTCACCCAGGTCACATTGTCACCTATGGATGTCTGCACAATGCTACGCCTGCCATACCCTCACCTAGGTCACATTATCACCTATGGGAAGTCTGCACAATGCCATGTCTGCCGGACCCTCACCCAGGTCACATTATCACCTTTCACCTCAGATCATGTCCCTATGATAACACTGAATGGCAGAGCACAGAGGCTGAAGCATTGTCATAGGGAACCCTGAGAAATGTGGCTTATGCCAACTGAAATCTCACCCAAAAGATCCGCTGCTGATCAGCTTAGATGTTTCGTAGTCGCTCATACGCGGCTTTCTCGCCGGGATCAATGATTCCATCAAGTCCTAGAAAAGAAGAAGAAGAAGAAATGATATTAAGATCTAGAACAGACCTGGGCAAACTGCGGCCCGCGGGCCACATCCGGCCCTTTGACCGCTTCTGTGTGGCCCGCTGACACAGTCAGCCAGACGCAGGAGAAAGCCTGAGCTATTATCTTACTCAGACTCAGCATTCTGATTGTAGCTCCGCCCCCCTGTGGATGCCATCTTCTCATTGGTGGATGTGGGGATGCTCAGTTCCTTGCTTGCAGAGCAGAGCTACTGTAATGTCTTCAGGTCAGGAGTGTTCAAGAAGAGGGAAACTTGGACTACTACACCCATCTGCTGCACATAGTGGGCAAGTGACATCTAAGTTGAGCCCCATGGTATAAAATAACAGCTAGGAGTTGACATTGTGTCTACTGTGCTGATCAGTTCACAGCACAGCACTGCCTCCTTTCTCAGACCGCAGTTTACACTCAGTGAGAGCAGCTAATTATCTGCAGCTTACTGAGTCTTCCCCTGGCAGCTCAGACTGATCGGAGAGAACATTTGTATTCCTAGTGAATGACTCCAACAGTGAAGTGCCCCTCCTCACCTGGGATATTCTATGTGCTCCCCAAACTGCACCCCACATACTCTGCTGCCTCTCCACCTTTGAGTGAGGGTTAACCCTTACCTCACCCTTTACACTGAGCTTTTGAGTTATTGCGCTGTGTTCTATGTCCTGTGCAGGTGAGGTAAGTGTTAAGCTCCTCACAATGCTCCCTGCTGTGATCTGTGACTTATCACAGCCATAGACTTTAATAAAGATCCCCCCCACCTGCCTGTTACCTCCTGCCCCACATGTGATGTGGATCTATGCATGTGGAACAGGGGTGGGCAAACAACTTTTTTTTTCCACATGCTCCCAATTTATGTATTGATTGATCAATTGCCAATGCTTGCTATGATAAACTTTATTGTAGCAAGTATTATCAGGGTGTGTTCACACAACTGTATTTTCGGTCCTAGTGCTTTTCGTGAAAAAAATAAAATAAACCTGACTTCACACGGACAGGACTAGTAGCAATGCTTTGCAATTGAGCTATTCAGATTACAGTTTAAGTCCATGGCCCCACTATCAGTATTTGGCAGAATTTTTTTCTCAGGAGTGGGAGCCAAAACCAGGTGAGGAACAATCAGAGAATAATAGAAGATATAATAGAAACAAGTCACCAGTTCTGCATTTATCACCCACTCCTGAGAACAAATACTGTCTGAATACTGATAGTGGGGCCGTGGCCTAACACAGACCAAATATCCGTGTGAAAAAGATCACAGCACACACCAGTTTCTTCTGTGTATCGGATAACACTCACTTATTGAAGTCAGAGTTTGCAAAAAAAAAATTGAATCCCATATTAATCATCTGTATGGCATCTGATTTTTACAGATACATTTCGATTACAATCATACGAAACTGTATTTGTTTTTGTACATTTTATTCACTTCTGATATATAAAAATGGATCACAATACAGATGATAAAAATAGTCTGCCTTTCTGGATGACAATCATGACATCGCTCGTGTAAACGTAATCATATAATCACCTTCTTTTTATAAAGCGATAAAATTAATATTGAGCAGAATTAAAGGGGCGGCCTAAAACAGAAGGTAAATTTCATACTAAATGTCTATTTAATTCAATCCAATCACTTATCTAGTACAGTTCAATTAAAAATTCCCTACCATTTCCTCTCTACTCTAACTTCTTGTTTGTTTTTTCTCATCCAATGATGTTTTGTTGAGAATTCCAGTGCATTTTGGGATACTCACATGGGACGTCATCAAGGGGAAAAGGATGCAATCACTGACGCTGCTTTCCTCACATTTAAACGAAGCACCATCAGTGACCTCTGTTTCGGAGTCTGGGTTAGTCCCTGCTTGCTGCGTGGTGTCCTTACAATTTCCACTGACAGCGCACTCTCTTGCTGGCTCATCACTTCTCTTTAGAGCCAGCAAGGGAGTGCACTGTCACTGTTCATTCAAAGGAATATAGTGCCGGGAGCTCATACTGTCCATAGGTCATAATTTATAACCGATGCATTATCAGTAGAGCAGGGACTAGCCCAACCTCTGAAACAGACATAATTGATGCCACTTCATTTCATGGAGGGGGCAGAAGCTGCGGAAGTGACCACAGCTTCTACCACCTTATGACGTCCTGTGTGAGTATTCCAAACAAAATGCCATTGGAGGTTAAAAAAAAAAGACTGGAAGTCAGACTGGAGAGGGTATATTAGGGAATTTTCAATTGAAGTATATAAAAAAAGGAGATTAGAAAATTACATTATTTAGATAAATGTTTAGTATGAAATTCACCTTTGGTTTCAGACCACCCCTTTAAGTTCAGCCGACTGGTTCGGCCCTCAAAAGCAGTGCCAGTTTCTCATGTGGCCCCTTGGGAAAATTAATTGCCCACCCCTGATCTAGAAGCTGCTGGAGAAAATCTCCAGATGCAGAAACGTCTCCTCCTATATTATGTCCCAGCTGATGTCACTGATCCGATAGGTGAGCAGAAACCTGCTGACGGATTCCCTATAATATAAACGCTATTATCTAATGCAATAGTGTCATCTCCTCTAATAATAGAGGCGCCCCCTGGTTATATGGGGGATAATACTGGACGGGTCATTTACACCCCGTGATCTGGTGATATACAGACATCTACCTCTATAATACTTACACCGGCAGGTTCTTGGATCTCCGGGATCTCTAAGATTACACTGTCAGGATCCAACAGCTCAGTTGTTTCTAAAATAGTGATAAAATGATGAAGAAATAAAATGTATTAGAGGATATTAATCCTACAGACATAATACAACAATATAATGGAGAAATGACTATTCTGTATGGAGGACTATGTGGGGCCCATTATTCTGTATGGAGGGCTATGTGGGGCCCCTTATTCTGTATGGAGGACTATGTGGGGCCCATTATTCTGTATGGAGGACTATGTGGGGCCATTATTCTGTATGGAGGACTATGTGGGGCCCATTATATTGTATGGAGGACTATGTGGGGCCCATTATTCTGAATGGAGGGCTATGTGGTGCCCATTATTCTGTATGGAGGGCTATGTGGGGCCCATTATACTGTATGGAGGACTATGTGGGGCCAATTATACTGTATAGAGGACTATGTGGGGCCCATTATTCTGAATGGAGGGCTATGTGGTGCCCATTATACTGTATGGAGGGCTATGTGGGGCCCATTATTCTGTATGGAGGACTATGTGGGGCCCATTATACTGTATGGAGGACTATGTGGGGCCCGTTATACTGTATAGAGGACTATGTGGGGCCCATTATTCTGAATGGAGGGCTATGTGGTGCCCATTATACTGTATGGAGGGCTATGTGGGGCCCATTATTCTGTATGGAGCACTATGTTGAGCCCATTATTCTGTATGGAGGGCTATGTGGTGCCCATAGTACTGTATGGAGGGCTATGTGGGGCCCATTATTCTGTATGAAGGACTATGTGGGGCCCATTATACTGTATTGAGGACTATGTGGGGCCCATTATAATGCATGGAGGACGGACTATGTGGTCCCATTATACTGTATGGAGGACTATGTGGGGCCCATTATACTGTATGGAAGACTATGTGGGGCCATTATACTGTATAGAAGACTATGTGGTCCCATTATACTGTATTGAGGACTATGTGGGGCCATTATACTGTATGGAGCACTATGTGGAGCCCATTATTCTGTATAGAGGACTATGTGGTGCCCATTATACTGTATAGAGGACTATGTGGGGCCCATTATTCTGTATGGAGGACTATGTGGGGCCCATTATTCCGTATGGAGGACTATGTGGGCCCATTATTCTTTATGGAGGACTATGTGGGGCCATTATTCTGTATGGAGGACTATGTGTTGCCCATTATACTGTATGGAGGACTATGTGGGGCCTATTATTCTCTATGGAGGACTATGTGGGGCCCATAATACTTTATGGAGGACTATGTCGGCCCATAATATTGTATGGAGGACTATGTGGGGCCTATTATTCTCTATGAAGGACTATGTGGGGCCCTTTATACTGTGTGGTGGACTATGTGGGGCCCATAATACTGTATGGAGGACTATGTGGGGCCCATTATTCTCTATGGAGGACTATGTGGGGCCCATTATTCTGTATGGAGCACTATGTGGGGCCCATTATACTGTATGGAGGACTATCTGGGGCCTATTATTCTCTATGGAGGACTATGTGGGGCCCTTTATACTCTACGGTGGACGATGTGGGGCCCATAATACTGTATGGAGGACTATGTGGGGCCCATTATTCTCTATGGAGGACTATGTGGGGCTCATTATTCTGTATGGAGGACTATGTGGGGCCCATTATTCTGTATGGAGGATTATGTGGGGTCAATTATCCTGTATGGAAGACTATGTGGGGCCATTATACTGTGTGGAGGACTGTGTGGGGCCATTATTCTGTATGGAGCACTATGTGGGGCCATTATTCCGTAAGGAGGACTGTGTGGGGCCATTATTCTTTATGGAGTACTATGTGGGGCCATTATTCTTTATGGAGTACTATGTGGGGCCATTATATTGTATGGAGGACTATGTGGGGCCATCATTCTGTATGGAAGACTATGTGAGGCCTATTATTCTGTACGGTGTAATATGTGGGGTCCATTATTCTGTATGGAGGACTATGTGGGGCCCATTATTCCGTATGGAGGACTATGTGGTGCCCATTATACTGTATGGAGTACTATGTGGTGCCCATTATACTGTGTGCCGGACTATGTGGGGCCCATTATTCTGCATGGAGGGCTATCTGGGACACATTATTCTGTATGGATGACTTTGTGGGACCCATTATTCTGTATGGAGGACTATCTGGGGCCCATTATTCTGCATGGAGGACTTTGTGGGGCCGATTATTCTGTTTGGAGGACTTTGTGGGTCCCATTATTCTGTATGGAGGACTATGTGGGGCATTATTCTGCATGGAGGACTATGTGGGGACCATTATTCTGTATGGAGGACTATGTGGGGCCCATTATTCTGCATGGAGCACTATGTGGGGCCAATTATTCTGCATGGAGCACTATGTGGGGCCCATTATTCTGCATGGAGGGCTATCTGGGGCACATTATTCTGTATGGATGACTTTGTGGGACCCATTATTCTGTATGGAGGACTATCTGGGGCCCATTATTCTGTATGGAGGACTTTGTGGGGCCGATTATTCTGTTTGGAGGACTTTGTGGGGCCCATTATTCTGTATGGAGGACTATGTGGGGCATTATTCTGTATGGAGGACTATGTGGGGCCCATTATTCTGTATGGAGGACTATGTGGGGCCCATTATTCTGCATGGAGCACTATGTGGGGCCCATTATTCTGCATGGAGGACTATGTGGGACCCATTATTCATTATGGAGGACTTTGTGGTACCCAGTATACTGATTGGCTCGTGACTTTTTCCAAGTTTTTCATTTTGGCTCTCTGTATGTTTGATTAGAGAGTGGAAAGAGTAAATGTGAAATGATCCCATGTTCTCTATAATATCCGGATTTTTCCTGTAGAAGGTTGTGTGATCGGCTCACCTGTAGTCAGATCGCTGCTCGGTCCCGGCTGACTTGTATTAGGGTCAGGGGTTTCTGGGGTCACATTTTGCTCATCTTCGGTGTCGCCTTCTGGTGTCTCCTGATTGATAGAATATATAGAATTAGCACGAGGAACCTTCCACTAAATCACCAAATCCACAAATCAGGAAGGACTGAACCTGCATTTACAGACACACCAACTGTAACTATACAGATCAGACGCCATCATGAGGACTTTTCTCAGATAAAATGGATTAAGATGAGGTAACATTGCAAAAACATTAATATGGATAATAGAGGGAGACAGAGGCGGAAATACAGACTTCCCACCACTGAGCTGTGACTACATCAGCAGAATACAGACTGCCATCAGCAGAGACAGGCGGCCATATTACCTCCTGTGCTTGCCAGGAGCTGACAGGGAGGCCGATAAGATCTAACACCAGATCTTCTGATATCTGGCTGGTGATCTGGAGAAGATCAGAAAACAAGGACGTGTGATAGAGAAGATGATGGATCCTTACCGGGCGTTCCGATGAGCGGGCCGGACCTTCCAGTACACACAGGACTTTTTCGGCCAGTTCTTTAACAAAAGACAAATCTCTATATTGAGATCTTTTTTCAGCCTAAAAAGAAGAAAAGAAACACAAATGAAAAATCTCGAGATGAGAAAGATCACAATGAAGGCGGCCATTGTATCTGACGTCTGCTCCTCTCTGCAGATACATTGACTACATATCTGGGGTCTTGTCCTGTTTTATATTGGAAGAAAGAAGAAGCTTCTATCCCACCGTTATTATCCATTATTGTGGAGAAGATTTGTGCGGAGCGTCCACCATTTACCTGCTGTGGAATGTCCTAATGTTCTATAGCGAGAAACTGCAAGTGCTCAGTCACTATGGAGCCAACAACGGCAGCCATGACCCTGTGTAGATTGTACACAGTGACTGTGAGCTCTGATGTCATAATGGCCGACCATCACTAGTGATGTCATCATGGAATCTTGTGATGGAATCTTATAGCGGCTGCTCTGCACAAATACATGCTGCCAAGCAATATTTAAAGTGTGTGGGGGCTCATGCTGTATATAGGGGGCTATGTGAGGGCTCAGCTATTTATAGCGGGCTATGTGAGGGCTCATGCTGTATATAGAGGGCTATGTGAGAGCTTGGCTGTATATAGTGAGCTATGTGAGGGCTCATACTCTAAATAGGATTCTGTGTGTGAGCTCATACTGTACATTGGTGCTATGTATGGGCTCTTACTGTATAAAGGGTGCTGTGTGTGGGCTCTTACTGTATATAGGGTATGTGTGTGGGCTCTTACTGTATGTAGGGGGATGCCAGCACACTTAATTCTGCTCAATAATAAGTGATACAGTTAATAATATAAAATATAATTAATATGTTAATATTGAGCAGAATTAATTTCAGCCTATTGGTTCGGCCTCCACAACAGTCACATTTCTCATGTGGCCCCTCAGTAATATTACTTTCCCACCCCTGCTCTATTATGTATAGCGCTCTGTTATGTGTAGTGCACCCGAGCACCTGCATGTTAATCGAATGACTTATCACATGATCTATCAAAGGCAATCTTGTGACATGTCATGTGATACATCGGGTGCTGTGGCCCCACACCTCCTAAACTGCCCAGGGCCCTGGCTACTCTTAATCAGCCCCTGCTTCTATCCCACCATTATTATCCATTATTGAGAAGTTTTATGCGGAGCGTCCGCCATTTACCTGCTGTAGTAATGTCCTGATGTTCTGAGGTAAATCCGTCAGATACTCTGAGGTGAGATGACCTCGGTGGTATTTGGTCAGGCAGTCTCTTACGAGCTCCATCACCAGCCGGTGAGTGAAGCTGAGGACGCCATCGGGTGGTAGAAGCACAATCTCAGGGCGATTGGTGGTAAGAATCTCCCATAGAGCTTCTACTTGAAGATTGTCCAAAAGTAATTCAGCCATAGAAGCTGCAAGTGCGATCAGTCACTATATATAATAGCGAGAAACTGCAAGTGCGCTCAGTCACTATGGGATAGCGAGAAACTGCAAGTGCGATCAGTCACTATAGAATAGCGAGAAACTGCAAGTGCGCTCAGTCACTATGAAGCCAACAAAGGCAGCCGCGACCCTGTGTACATTGTATATATAGTGACTGTGAGCTGTGATGTCATAATGCCCGACCATGACCTGTGATGTCATCATGGAATCTTGTGATGGAATCTTCAAGGAGTGGCTCTACACACATACTTGCTGCCTAGCAATATGCTTTTTTGGCCGTACTGTTTTATTTCCAAATACAACACAACCAGGATAAGGGAATGTTCACACGTTGCGTTTTTGCAGCATTTTTTTCCACACCAAAAACCAGGTTGTACTCAGGAAAAACACTGCATACAATCCACACTTATTTGCTGTGTTTTTGCAGTGTTTATACTTGTGTTGTTTTTTTTTCATTCATTTGAATGGGTGAAAAATGCTGCAAAACCCCTGAAAGAATTAACATCCTGCAAATTTAAAATAAAAAAAGGAAAAAAACGCAGCATGTGAATGAGACTTTAGAAATCTCATTCACTAAGCTGGTACTGTAAAACGCAATGTTTTAGCAGCAGAAAAATAACCCTGAAAAAAATGCCACTTGTGAACATTCCCCAAAGATATAATAGTCATATTATGGGAAATATTGTGTATATTTATTCCTCGCGTGTCTTTTTTTTACCAAATAACATTTACCTCATTGGTTGGAGACTTTACTATTAACAACTGTGACAAATATTGAAGAATTAATGATAAGTGACCCAAGTGATCAATCATTTACGTCATTAATGGTGATGAGCGAGCACTAAAATGCTCGGGTGCTCGTTGCTCGGGTCGAGCACATTGGAATACTCGGGTGCTCGACCCGAGTAACGAGCCCATTGTAAGTCTATAGGAAACTCGAGCATTTTTCAGGCGGCTCCCCCCGGCGGTCTACAGAGGGCCTAAAAATTGCCCAAATCGATGGGAATAATGCTCGAATGACATGGTAACAGCATGGGGAAGACCCCTGGAAGCATCTATGACTCCCAGATCACTGCTGTCAACAACGTGGTCAGAGGTATTACGCCACTTTTACAGACTCACAATAAAACTTACAAAAACGAAACCAAAATGGATTTTCCTGGGAAATATGTTAAGGAACATCCTTTCCAGGGTAATGACTTGTATATAAGGCAAAATAAATAACCAAAAACAAAAATGCTCCTCCACACCTTGGGCTATGTTCACACGTAGCGTTTTTGATGCGTTTTTACACTTTTGCATTGCTTTTAACCAACACAAATGCATTCACCTGGGAATGTCATTTTAACATTTTACAACATTATCTGGCCATGTGGTGTGTGACACATCATCAGACACATGCATACAGTGCTGAAAAGACGTGGGAACAGCATGGGGAAGACCTCTGGAAGCATCTCTGACTCCCAGGTCACTGCCTAAAAGTGTGCCCATCATAAGAGATGCTTGGCGCATGCGAAGATGCCTCCCGCCATGCACCTGTCGTTGCAGACTTGCAACAATCACCGTCCACGTCCTTGTCCCACTGCAGCGTTCACTTGTCCCTTCTCCATTCCTTGGAATGCAAGCGCAAGTATGCAGGTAGCCACCCACCTACCCACCCACAGGCTGCAATACTATACTGCCAAATTTTTGACAGCTGCTTGCACTTGAAATGTAGCCTTTTAGGCTCGTGGAGGCGGAAGTTTTTCATAACCTCATGCCGGCGGCGGCTGGGTGTCCATACTCGGTCCCCAGCCGCCAATATATTTCCCAGTATCGCCTCTGCCTTCCACAAGCACGGGTCCCACAACATTACCCGTGCCCCCCCAGTGCACTTACTGGGAACGACCGCCTAACCAAACACATGTGGACAGGTGAATGTGGCCAGGGACGGTACGGAGCCAGTCCGCAACTTTTTTTTGCTGACAGTTGTATTTAGCTCGGTGAAAAGACTGGCATAGAGGGAAACCGTATCTACCCTGGGTGTCATTTCTCCCAGGAAGTCCTGTAATTGAGCTTGTTGCAGAAGCAATGGCAGCCCGTCCAACATCAACTCGCACTTGTCGGTGGTGCTTTGACACACACACATCTTTCTTTGCGCATTTAATTTCTTGAATACAGAGTTGGACAATGGCCTGATCTGTAATGCATTTTGAGAAATAACATGCATAAGCATGGCCGATCAACATTAAAAAGGCAGCCACAGAGTGTCCGGAAACCTTCCCCCACACTTTTATTAGCCAGGGCTGCTTTTCGGCAGGGTTGGACGGGCCCACCAGAGAGGGAAACCGTATCTACCCCGGCTGTCAGTTCTCCGTCACCAGGTTCCGCCCATTGTCACACACGACCATGCCTGGCTGTATGTTCAGCGGTGAGAGCCACAGATCAGGCTGCTGTGTTACAGCTTTCAACAACTCTGCAGCGCTGGGCGGTTTGTCACCTAAGCATTAAGCATGTTATCTTCAGCACAGCCTGTTGCCGCTTGGCCAAGGCAGTGCTGCAGTTCTGTCAGCTTGTGACTGATGTGGTCATTACTGCTGGTACTTTTCTGTGGGAATTTGCTTGCCTCCTACCAGCCTGGTATATTTCCAGTAAACTATGGTACGACGCCATGGTATTAGCACTGCCCCAGTACCAGTAGCGAAGCCTTCCCCAATTTCCTTCTCAGGAATTTTATTTGGTAGACTGAGTGGCTGCCCAAATACATTTTCTCACAAAGGAGCTGAAGATAGCGTGGCAGTAGGTGCAAGTTTCTCCAGCCTGTTAGATATTAGAGGGTGAATGGCAGCATTGGATCAGTGGTTAGCACTGAAGACTTGTAGCGCTGGGATCCTGGGTTCAAATCCCAGCAAAGTCAACATCTGCAAGGACTTTGTATGTTCTCCCCGTGTTTGCGTGTGTTTCCTCCTCAGTAAAAAAGCAGCCATAGAGTGTCCGGGAACCTTCCCATACACTTTTCTTAGGACTGCTTTTCGGCAGGGTTGGACGGTCCCAGCAGAGAATCCTCTGGTGTGCCTTGGCTTCTACCTCAGGAGAGTTCATGATAGCGCTAACTTTGCAGCTGCTATGGGGCTCTTGAGCAGGTGAGAAAGGTCAGAATCAAATCCTCTGGTGGGCGCAATGTTTTTCAATCTGAAACAGCTTATCAGTGGGAGTTGTATTTCACCACAGCCATATTCTTTAGCTCGGTGAAAGGACTGGCATAGAGGGAAACCGTATCTACCCCGGCTGTCAGTTCTCCGTCACCAGATTCCACCCATTGTCACACACGACCATGCCTGGCTGTATGTTCAGCGGTGAGAGCCACAGATCAGGCTGCTGTGTTACAGCTTTCAACAACTCTGCAGAGCTGGGCGGTTTGTCACCTAAGCATTAAGCATGTTATCTTCAGCACAGCCTGTTGCCGTTTGGCCAAGGCAGTGCTGCAGTGCTGTCAGCTTGTGACTGATGTGGTCATTTCGGAGATGGAGGAGGAGGTGCAGGAGCTGAACAATGTGATTACATTGAGGTTAAATTGGTGACGCTGCTTTTTATACTAAAGAAATATCCTATTGTTTTGTTTACGTTATTTTTTAAGACAAATGCATTCACTGGGAAATGTCATTTTAACATTTTACAACCTTATCTGGCAATGTGGTGTGTGACACATCATCAGACACATCCTGTTTTATTTATGATGGAGGGACTCTGAAAGTCATAAAGCCTATTTTTATAGGGACATCAGATGGCCCTCACTATTCTTAAAAGGTCAGCAGTCTGCCCTAGCTATTGTTAGACAGCCATCAGCCGGTTATGCTTTGTTGTTCCCATTATTAACAAGTGGGTCTCCTATACTGTTATTGCGTATCCAGTGACTGCAAAGGCTGCCAAAAATTTGGACACAACCCAATACCCCTTTGAAGAGACATAGAGGAGGGTCTCAGTAAAAGAAATGTTCCCATTATAAAGGTGCAGGTCTCCTATAGTGGTAATGCCCATGCTGTGACTGCAAGGGCTGACCAATTTTAGGAAAAAGCCCACTAAGAATTTAAAGACACACAGAGCAGGGCCACAGTAACAAGGTACGACATGTTCCCATTAGAAAGGAGAGGGTTTGCTATACAGTTATAGGGTATGCAGTGAGTCCAACGGCTGAAAAATTTTAAGAAATACCCCACAAAGAATTTAAAGACACACAGAGCAGGGCCACAGTAACAAGGTACGAAATGTTCCCATTAGAAAGGAGAGGGTCTGCTATAAAGTTGTAGGGTATGCAGTGAGTCCAACGGCTGACCAATTTTAGGAAAAACCCCACTAAGAATTTAAAGACACACAGAGCAGGGCCACAGTAACAAGGTACGACATGATCCCATTAGAAAGGAGAGGGTTTGCTATACAGTTATAGGGTATGCAGTGAGTCCAACGGCTGACCAGTTTTAGGAAAAACCCCACTAAAAATTTAAAGACACACGGAGCAGGGCCACAGTAACAAGGTACGACATGTTCCCATTAGAAAGGAGAGGGTCTGCTATACAGTTATAAGGTATGCAGTGAGTCCAACGGCTGACCAATTTTAGGAAAAACCCCACTAAGAATTTAAAGACACACAGAGCAGGGCCACAATAATGACAATTTCCCATTAGAAAGGAGAGAGTCTCCCATAGTGTTGGCCTATGCAGTGAATGCAAGAGCTGCCAAAAATTTGGAGGCACTTCAATGCCCCTTGGAAGAGACGTGGAGGAGGGCCTCATAAAAAATGTTCCCATTAGAAAGCAGCGGGCCTCCTATACTTGTAATGCCCATGCACTAAGTGTATGGGCTGACAAACATTTACCCCTGGGGGGTATACATGAACATACTGTATAAAAAAAAATTTTTACGGGCATCATAAACACCCTTTAAAAAAATTATGTGGGTGTTGCATCACGGACCACGGTCACCCTGGTGATATGGTGGTGGAGGATGAAGAGAAGGAGGAGGACAAGAGCAAATAGCCAAAATCAGTAAGTGTATACCCATGTGTGGGTGTAAAAAGGTGCATGGGAATACATCTCCCAAGAAAAGACACTGGATTGGAGTTTATGTTACGCTGCTATCATTTGGTGGTGATGAGAAGTCTGGCCCAATCCACCCCTTGTTCATTTTTATAAGAGTCAGCCTGTCAGCATTTTCAGTTGACAGGCAGATGCGCTTATCAGTTATAATTCCACCAGCGGCACTAAAAACCCGCTCTGATAAAATGCTGGCGACAGGGCAGGCCAGGCCAGGACCTCCAAGTCATAGAGAGCCAGTTCATTCCACGTATCCAGCTTGGATGCCCAATAATTATAAGGCACAGAGGAATCACGGAGGACGTTGGTACGGTCAGCAAGGTACTCCCTCAGCATCTTCCCAAACTTTGCACTCCTTGTGATAGTACCCCGCGCTTCAGGGCCTGTGCGATGGGAGGGTCTGAGAAAACTCTCCCAGAACTTTGACAGTGTTCCGCTGCCTCTGCTGGATTGAAGTTGTGTCTCTCTCGCCTGTACTCCTTGGTTGTCCAACAAAGTGTGCCCTCTGCCCCCAGCGTTTTCAGATGGGAATTTTCTTAATAGTTCCGCAACAAGGGCCTTCTGGTACTGCCCCATTTTTGTACACCTGTCTGCCTCAGGAATAACAGATATAAAGTTCTCCTTGTAGCGTGGGTCTAGAAGTGTCACCAACCAGTAATGACTGTCACCCAAAATTTTGAGAACGCGAGGGTCATGGGAAAGGCAGCGTAACATAAACTCAGCCATGCGTGCCAGACTACTAACAGGCAAGACTTCAGTGTCCTCACCAAGAGGATGACTGACCATGCTCTCCTCCTCCTCCTCTCTGTCCTCTGGCCATCCACGCTGAACAGACGGTATGACAGCTGTGCAGGTAGTACCATCTATAGTGCATGAAACTAGCTCCTGTCCTTCCTACTCCTCTTCCTCATTGTCACCCAATCTACGTTGGGATGAGATGAGGCTGGGCTGTGTGTAATCACCCTGTATGGTTCCTTGCTCCATCTCATCATGCTCTGCCTGCAATGCATCCTCTTTGATTGTGAGCAGAGAGCGTTTCAGAAGACAGAGAAGTGGGATGGTGACGCTAATTGTGATGTCATCGTCGCTCACCATCTTGGTGGAGTCCTCAAAGTTTTGGAGGATGGTACATATGTCTGACATCCATGTCCACTCCTGAGGTCTTATGTGTGGAGTCTGAACTGAATACCGACGGCCTTGTTGATGCTGGTAGTCAACAACTGCCCTCTTCTGCTCACAATTCCTTCCCAACATCTGCAGTGTAGAGTTCCAACGCGTGGGGACATCACACAGCAGTCTGTGAGCCGGTAGCTGCAAACGTTGCTGAAGCACTGCAAGGGCGGCGGAAGCTGTAGCTGACTTTCTAAAATGGGCACACTGGTGGCGTACTTTAACAAGCAGATCTGGCAGCTCCGGGTAGGATTTGAGAAACCGCTGAACCACGAGGTTAAGCACATGGGCCAGGCATGGTACGTGTGTGAGCTCGCCTCGCCTCAGAGCCGCCACCAGGTTCCGGCCATTGTCACACATGACCATGCCTGGCTGAAGATTCAGCGGTGTGAGCCACAGATCTGCCTGCTCTTTCAGAGCTGTCCACAACTCTTCAGCATTGTGGGTCTTTTCACCCAAGCATATTAGCTTCAGCACAGCCTGTTGCAGCTTGGCCGAGGCAGTGCTGCAGTGCTTCCAGCTTGTGACTGATGTGGTCATTTCGGAGATGGAGGCTGAAGAGGAGGAGGAGGCTAAGGAGGATGAGGTGCAGAAGCTGTAGACCGTGGGGGCAACGCTGATTGACCTAGGGCCCGCAATCCTTGGCGTCGGTAGGACGTGTTCCGTCCCAAGGTCCGACTGGGTCCTGGCTTCCACTATGTTAACCCAGTGTGCCACCAGCGAGATGTACCGTCCCTGCCCACAAGCACTTGTGGATGATATGCATCTCCTGCTTTAACAGACACAAGAGAGGACAAATCTTGCCAAGTAGCTGAGTATGTCTTCTGAATAGCCAAAACTGCACGGTAGAAAGGCATGGGTTGTTTCTCTGGGTCTGGCAATTGGTTGCAGAGTGTCATGGCTTGAGTCGGTGTGAATTTTACATACATGATAGGTTCTGGTTTGCCAAGAGCAGGTGGTGGTATGATAGGCTTAAGGGTTAAATTAGATGGTGGTCTAGGTAGGCTTGGCAGCAACTTTTCTTCATCCACATCATTTTTAATTGGTACTGGTGTGATGGGAGTCACATGTGTTTGACAAGCATCTTTCATTGCCCTTGCAGTGTCAGTCTGTTTACTGACTAGACATATCTCGGTTAGATGGCAAGAAGGCTTAGAGGCCTCTTCTATCACTGTCTGTACTAGCTCCCTTGCACATGCTCTGACTGGGTATCCAAAGATACCGGAGCTAATTAAAGGAAGTGCTATAGTCTTAATGCCAGCAGTCTTGTTTGCAATGTCTTATGCTGCGTGTACAGTCTGGCACAAGAGCCGTGCACTATTATCTGGATAGGAAGGGTCATAGATGGGCCCCACTGCATGAATAATAGTGTTACAGGGTAAATCGCCTGATTCGGTAACTGTGACCATTGCTGGCTGGAAAGGACCATGTCGTCATACAATATTATCACTTTCCCTTTGAATACTGTCTCCCCCTGCCATGACAATATCTCTAGCCAGGCCACCCCTGTGCTGCAGGTGGCTATTGGTAGCATTCACTATAGCATCCACCCGCTGAGTGACCATGTTCCCTACACCCACAGAGATTAGTACCCCAGCCCCTGTCTGACACTGGGCAATCATTTTCTCAAAAATAGGATCCCAGTCCTCTGGGGGGCCCGACACAAAGCTGCCATTATCCACATGTTGATATGATGGGGCAACAGATGGAGCCCCTTCACCTGAATGAGGGACAGGTGATGTAAGAGCTGGGAACATTGGTGTCGGAGGTGGGGAAGATGCTGAGGTAGATTGCTGAGGTGGGGTGTAATATTGTCCTTGCATAGTCACAACCGGATATATAGAAACTGGTGGAGAAACTAATTGGGCATTAGGCTTTGGAATATCTGTCGTCTCATTGTTATCAGGCCTTCCGGGTGGAGTAAGATGGCCGCCACAGAAAGTACCTGTGGGTGGGACTTCCTTTGAGTCATGCATTCCAAAGGTGGGAGGGCACCTGGGTGGTGTGTCTGTCCAAGAGCAGTCAAGAGAAGGCGCTGTGGCTACAAAGTCAGTGGGGAGGGGGGATGGTCTATGAACTCCACAATGTAAACCATTGTCCCCAGAGTCTAAAGTTTGCACATCACTCCTAGAACATGTCCACCCCCTGAGGCCATTATAAGGTGGTGGCTCAACAGTTTTCAAAGCAACATTAAAAACATGGTTCTTAACATACATGTAATATACATCATCATTATCATCTGTTCTCTCTTCCTCTTCCCATCCCTCTTTTGCTATGTCATTTGCCATAGCCACAGATAATAAACCTGTTTCCTCTAGTTTACCCTTTTTTTTTTTTTTTTTTCTTTAAAGCTATTTTCCACAGCCCCCGCTGAAGTCTTCCCCTCCTATTCATTCCTACAATGTCCATTAACTGTTTAACCCTAGCAACATACTTAACCCCTTCCCTGTCAGCTACCAGTGTTTGAGCCGTATAGCTGTTATTCGACACCAACTTTCTTTGTGAACAGTCTCAAGAATTTATGCATGGCTGACGAACGTTGACACAATACAAACAGAAAGACGGACCAGACAAAGTGAATTCTTGTGTCAGTATGACTCAATGAAACAGAATAATCTCCTTATTAATAACCGCAGATACTAGCTGGCCAGCCTAGCTTCTGTTTCCTACCCTCGTGCGTTCTATCTTCCAAGAACAGGATGTTTTTTTAGGGAGCGATACAGAACTGCAAAACTTTCTTTTTTTTTTTTAAACCTTCCTCACATCATCCCCCCTACGTTCTCTCAAGAACAGGAGGTATATGGAAATGCAATGTGGGATTCCATCCAGGAGAATACTCCGTTCACAAGTCACACACGACAGCTCATCCACTAAGTCAGTCTCAAACACAAACAAATTAGAATAAGCAAAGGTTACAGTGGATTGGAATGTGAGTGGGTTTCGATAACACCAGCAGGGTCACCCCTATCCCCACTTAAGGATTACCACAACAGACCGACTCGTGCCCTCTGCTAATCTATGAACGACTGGAAACACAAGCAAGTCTGTAATTACAGTGTAATTAACTAGAGTTACCGTGTAAGGGGGGTGATCAGGCCCATCCAGTCATCCACGATCCACAGCTGGACACCTTCATTCGGTCTGCCCTGGTGTGGTGCCCGTGTGGTGCCCCAGTTGGGCGCCAATTGTGGAAGTGAGGTTCAAAGGACCCCAACCCTTTGCTTATCCCTTGCCAAATTAAATTATTCAAGTGTATACGTGAAGCTTTGATATCGGACAGACAGAGTCAGATACTGAACTTCTCTTGAAGAGAAATGGCGCAGGAAAGATGTGTTTATTATTCCAGCATAACATATATATGTTCAGTATGGAGGAAAGTCCCAATAGGGTGTTGCCCTGAGGCAATTGAGCAATCACAGTGGTCTCTGGCCCATGGTATAGATAAGTCTCATTATCTTGTCCTATGGGGTTAAATGTTTCCTCCCCAGATATTCTCCTCATTCCTCAGGATATTCTCTTGGGAGGTGTCATGTTGAATCCTTTGTCTCGTCTCCTTCTTGTAAACAATTTGAAAGTCCACCTCTATAACCAGCTCCAACTAATCCTTTCAGGATATTTATATAGTGACACACGAGTACAGATATCTGATATATATATATATCAAGGTTTTCATAATATATATTAAAGTGAGGGTATATATGACTAAATGATATCCAATATAACAGATATATGCAAAACAAGATTCATAACATATAACAGAATATAAGTATAGATATTTAGTATACATCAGAGTTTCATATAATGTTTTTTAGTAGATTTTAGAATCTTATCTTTAACACACTTATCCACGTCTCCGTGGTTAGGTGGACTTTACCGGTAACTGCATTGTTGAGAGCACGGCTAATGTTTTGGGACACGTGCTTGTGTAATGCGGGGACGGCACACCGAGAGAAATAGTGGTGGCTGGGGACCGAGTAGCGAGGGTCGGCCGCCGCCATCAGGATGCGGAATGCTTCCGCCTCCACGAGCCTAAAAGGCAACATTTCGAGCACAAGCAGTCGTGAAATGTGAGAATTTAGCAGTGTGGCCTGTGGGGCGTTGGCTGCATTTTCGCGCTTGCATTCCAAGGACTGGGGTATGGACAACTGAACGCTGCGCTGGGACAAGGACATGGACTTGCTTCCTGATGCTGCTACTTGAGAGTGTGCAACGACAGGTGCAGGGCAGGAGGCATCTTCACATGCACTATGGACAGGGGATTGGCTTGCATGCACAACAGCGGAAGAAGCAATGGTGCCACCCGCAGACACTGTTCCTGGACCCTGGGGTTCGGCCCACAAAGTCGGGTGCTTTGCTGCCATGTGCCTGATCATGCTGGTGGCGGTTAGGCTGGTCGTTTTGCCACAACTGCTGATGCTGGCCTGGCAGGTGGTGCAAATGGCCTTTTTGGGGTTATCGGCAGAGTCTTTAAAAAACAACCAGACTCGGGAAGACCTAACAGTTGTACTGGCAACTTCCTTCGTGTTGGTGTTACGGGGAACGGTAGCCTGCTGTAGTGCCGGCGTCCCTGCCCTCTGCTAGGCAGGGACGCTGCTCCCCTCACCGCTCTGCTCCGTGCCCGGCTTCCTCCCCCCGCTCTGCTGTCAGCGCGCGCTCCGTCCCGGCGTCCTCCTCCTGCTCTGCTCTCAGCGCGCGCTCCTTCCCGGCCCCTGTGCTTAGGGCGCGCGCGCGCGCGCTCCCCTCCTCTTAAAGGGGCCGCGCGCGCCGCCCTAAAGAGTCCCCGGCCAATGGCCGGAGGACTTCATCATATTTAAGGCACCTCCTCCAAAATGGAGGTGCCCGAGCAATGTTGTTTGCACCTGTGTCTCACCTGTGCTTCAGCCCTCAGGTCCCGTTGCCAGTTTCCTGCCAGTTTCCTGCCAGTTACCTGCCAGTTACCTGCCTGATTCCTGCCTGAATACTTGTTACCTGTCTGCCAGTCTGAGGTCCGACGGTCTGCCTTACTACTCCTGTCAGTCTGTCTAAAGGACCAGCCTGCCCGCTCACCTGGGAGCGCATATCAGCTACCTGCCTGCTTGCCTGAGGTCCGACGGTCTGCCTTACTACTCCGGTCAGTCTGTCTATGGACCAGCTTGCCCGCTCACCTGGGAGCGCATCTCCGTTACCTGCCTGCTTGCCAGCCCGGAGGCTCCGTTGTCACGTGCTGTGACCACCAGCTATCTCAGAGACTCTTGCCCGCTCACCTGGGAGCGCATCTCCGTTACCTGCCTGCTTGCCAGCCCGGAGGTCCCGTTGTCACGTGCGGTGACCACCAGCTATTCCAGAGACTCTTGCCCGCTCACCTGGGAGCGCTTCTCCGTTACCTACCTGCCTGCCAGCCCGGAGGTTCCGCCGTCACGTGCCGTGACCACCTGCTATTCCAGAGACTCTCGCTTGCTCACCTGGGAGCACACATCTACCATCTGCCTGCTAGCCTACCCGGAGGCTCTGCCATCACAGGTCGTACCTACCCCTTACCCAGAGACTGCCCTGATCACTTGCCGTAACTCCCTGTCCGTTCACCCAGAGACTGCCACCCGCTCCCTTACAAGGGCCGCCCCCTTGTATAGTAGCTCAGAGGTTCCGCCTCCCGGACCCGTTACAGTTTGCTCGGGCCATGGAACCCGGTGGCACCCAAGCTCCCTCGCTCTCGGACCTCTGTCTTGAACTGTCCCGTCAGAGGTCCCAACAGGAGGCCATCCTGGGTCACCTGCGGAATGTTAATACTCGCCTGAACACTCTGTCTGATCCACCAACAACCTCCGCCAGTGCCATATCTTGCAATCCGGCAGCTCCGCTGCCCACTAATACTATGGTATCCTACCCCGGACCCCGGATTTCTGCACCTCCTCGCTTCGGAGGCGACCCCGTCCAGGCTCGGGGCTTCTTAAATCAGTGCACCCTGCATTTTGAACTTTTGTCCTACCAGTTTAACTCCGACCGGGCCAAAATTGCCTTCATCATGTCCCATCTCACCGGGGAGGCCCTGGCCTGGCTGAATCCTCTATGGGAGAGAGGAGACCCCCTGGTGTCCAACTTGCCTGCTTTTCTCACGGCTTTCCGGAAAGTCTTCGACGAACCCGGACGGAAGACCTCATCTGCATCATCGTTGCTACGCCTCCGTCAGGGGAGTCTCACCGTGGGCCAATATGCCATACGGTTCCGTACCCTTGCCTCGGAGCTGGCCTGGGATAACGACGCTCTGGTTTCCGTCTTCTGGGAGGGTCTGTCCGGCCGTATTAAAGATGAACTTGCCGGTCGGGACATTCCTACCACTCTCGATGACTTAATAACTCTTGCCACCCGGATTGACCTACGGTTCCAGGAGCGTGCCAAAGAGGTCACCCGTGAGAGAAGGATTCCACGTTTAGCTCCTACTTTCCAGAAACCCGTCATTCCCTCCATCTCTCCCCAGGTACACTCTCCTGAGCCTATGCAGGTCGACCAGACCAAGATGGTCAAAACCCGTCAGGACTCACGCCGTGCCGAGGGGAGCTGCTTCTACTGTGGCAGTAAGGAGCACCGGATCCGTGCCTGCCCGGAGAGGTCGGGAAACGCCTGTGTCTAGGTTCGCTCAGAGAGGTCCACCTAGACAAGAATAAATCCTCTCCATCCCTGCTGTTGTCAGTTTCGATCATCTACGGGGAGAACCGTTATTTCGAACTAGCCCAACTTGACTCTGGAGCAGCCGGGAACCTTATTTCACAGTCCCTGGTTGAGAAATACCGCATCCCCACCAAACCTCTGGCTGTACCCTTGTCTGTCGCTGCCGTGGATGGGGGCCTCTTACCTCGCCCCATTCAACTCATCACCGAATCCATTACCCTGCAGGTGGGAATGCTGCATTCTGAAAGTATCTCCTTTCATGTTCTGCCTGGACTCTCTCACGCCCTCTTGCTAGGTTTGCCCTGGCTCCAGAGACATGCACCCGTGCTAGACTGGCAAACCGGAGAGGTCCTTCGCTGGGGACAAGACTGTCATAAAACCTGCCTGGTTCCCGTCCATCCCGTCCGTCCCTCTCCTACCCCAGCTAATCTACCTGGACTTCCGATTCCTTATTGGTCTTATGCAGATGTCTTTAATAAAAAGGAGGCAGAGACATTACCACCACATAGACCATACGACTGTCCCATCGATCTGCTACCCGGTACTACTCCTCCCCGTGGGCGTATCTATCCTTTATCCGCTGCTGAGACCCGGTCAATGTCCGAATATATTGAGGAGAATCTGGCCAGAGGATTCATCCGGAAATCTACCTCCCCGGCGGGAGCAGGCTTCTTTTTCGTCAAAAAGAAGGACGGCTCTCTCCGTCCCTGTATAGACTATAGAGGCCTAAACCTGATCACGGTGAAGAATAAGTACCCCCTTCCGCTCATTCCAGAATTATTTGATCGTCTGAGGGGGGCTAGGATCTTCACCAAACTGGACCTTCGTGGGGCGTACAACCTGGTTCGTATTCGTCAGGGGGATGAATGGAAGACGGCATTCAACACCCGGGACGGCCACTATGAATACCTGGTAATGCCCTTTGGTCTCTGTAACGCTCCTGCCGTCTTTCAAGAGTTGGTCAATGACATCTTCCGGGACCTTCTCTACTCCTGCGTAGTGGTGTACCTGGACGACATCTTGGTCTTCTCTCCGGATCTCCAGACTCACCGGAGGGACGTTCGTCAGGTCCTGCTCAGGCTAAGGCAGAACCATCTCTACGCTAAATTTGAGAAGTGCCTCTTTGAGCAGACCTCGCTTCCGTTTCTGGGCTACATTATCTCTCAGACCGGCCTACAAATGGATCCTGAGAAACTGTCTGCCATCGAGAAATGGCCCCGACCGGAGGGGTTGAAGGCCATTCAGCGATTCCTGGGCTTCGCCAACTACTACCGCCTCTTCATACCACACTTCTCTTCCCGGACGGCCCCGATTTCTGCGCTCACCCGTAAAGGTACTAATCCCAAAGAGTGGCCACCCGAAGCAGAGGAGGCCTTTCTTTCCCTTAAACAGGCCTTCTCTTCCGCCCCGGTGCTGCATCGCCCAGATGGCAACAAGCAGTTCTTCCTGGAAGTTGACGCCTCCCCCTCTGGAGCCGGAGCGGTACTTACTCAAAAATCATCTTCCGGGAGGATGGTAACTTGTGGCTTCTTCTCTAAACTCTTCTCCTCCTCTGAGCGCAACTATTCCATAGGAGACCGAGAGTTATTGGCCATCAAACTGGCATTGGAGGAGTGGCGTTACCTGCTCGAGGGGGCTCTTCACCCGGTAATAATTTACACTGACCACAAGAACTTGGCTTACCTCCAGCATGCCCAGAGACTTAACCCGCGCCAAGCCCGGTGGTCCTTGTTTTTTGCTCGTTTTGATTTTGTCCTTCATTTTCGCCCGGCTGACAAAAACGTCAAGGCGGACGCCTTGTCTCGATCCTTTCTGGTGTCTGATCTCGAGGAGGATCCGAAACATATCATCGATCCCGCCAGAGTAATGCAGGTGGCTCCCGTGAGTCTAAATCGTCTTCCTCCTGGTAAGACGTTCGTACCAGTACCTGATCGGGAGAAGATCCTACACTGGGGTCATTCGTCTAAACTAGCTGGCCACGCCGGTCAGAAAAAGACCCTCCAGCTTATTACCCGGCACTACTGGTGGCCTAACCTGCACAAGGATGTAATAGACTTTGTTTCTGCCTGTGTGTCCTGCGCCCGCAACAAAGTTCCGAGACACCTGCCGGCCGGCCGCCTCCTACCTCTGCCAGTACCTGCTGCCCCCTGGCAGCATATAGCGATGGACTTCATTACTGATCTGCCCGTCTCTGCCGGTTGTACGGTCATTTGGGTGGTCGCTGACCGCTTCTCCAAGATGGCTCACTTCACTCCACTGCCAGGTCTTCCGTCTGCACCCGAGCTGGCTAAAGACTTTATCCGCCACATCTTCCGTCTTCATGGCCTGCCCCGTCACATCGTGTCGGATCGTGGGGTACAGTTCACTTCCCGTTTCTGGAGAGCCACTTGTAAATTGCTGGACGTCACCCTGGACTTCTCCTCCGCTTACCACCCACAGTCTAATGGTCAAGTGGAGCGGATCAATCAGAACCTGACCAGTTACCTTCGGCACTTCGTTAATGCCCACCATTCTGACTGGGTGGATCTCCTGCCATGGGCCGAATTCTCGTACAACAATCACGAGAGCGAGTCTTCCTCCAAATCCCCGTTTTTTGTAGTCTACGGTCAGCATCCTCGGATCCCGTTTCCCGTCTCCACCTCGGCGGACAATCCGGCTGCGGAATCTCTTGTTAACAAATTTTCCTCCATATGGGAGAGTACCCGGTCCGCACTCCTTCTGTCATCCGAGCGTATGAAAAGACACGCTGACAAAAAACGTCTGGACCCTCCTCAATTCCGCCCTGGGGATAAAGTCTGGCTCTCGTCCAAATATGTCCGGCTCAAGATCCCTTCCTATAAGTTAGGGCCTCGGTTCATCGGCCCACTGGAGGTCATCAGTCAGATCAACCCGGTGGCCTATAAATTGAAACTCCCGGCCAACTTACGGATCCCTAACTCCTTCCATGTGTCTCTCCTCAAACCTGTGGTGCTTAACTCTTTTTCCAAGTCTACAGGTACGCCTCCTGCTCCGGTTTCTGCTGAGGACGAGTTTGAGGTAGAGAACATTCTTGCCACCAAAAGGGTAAGAGGAAAGACCTTTTTCCTGGTAGATTGGAAGGGGTTTGGTCCTGAGGAGAGAACGTGGGAGCCCCAGGAGAACATCCATGCCCCTCTCATCCTAGCTAAATTTCTGTCTGGCCTAAAAAAGGGGGGGCCTAAAGGGGGGGGTACTGTAGTGCCGGCGTCCCTGCCCTCTGCTAGGCAGGGACGCTGCTCCCCTCACCGCTCTGCTCCGTGCCCGGCTTCCTCCCCCCGCTCTGCTGTCAGCGCGCGCTCCGTCCCGGCGTCCTCCTCCTGCTCTGCTCTCAGCGCGCGCTCCTTCCCGGCCCCTGTGCTTAGGGCGCGCGCGCGCGCGCTCCCCTCCTCTTAAAGGGGCCGCGCGCGCCGCCCTAAAGAGTCCCCGGCCAATGGCCGGAGGACTTCATCATATTTAAGGCACCTCCTCCAAAATGGAGGTGCCCGAGCAATGTTGTTTGCACCTGTGTCTCACCTGTGCTTCAGCCCTCAGGTCCCATTGCCAGTTTCCTGCCAGTTTCCTGCCAGTTACCTGCCAGTTACCTGCCTGATTCCTGCCTGAATACTTGTTACCTGTCTGCCAGTCTGAGGTCCGACGGTCTGCCTTACTACTCCTGTCAGTCTGTCTAAAGGACCAGCCTGCCCGCTCACCTGGGAGCGCATATCAGCTACCTGCCTGCTTGCCTGAGGTCCGACGGTCTGCCTTACTACTCCGGTCAGTCTGTCTATGGACCAGCTTGCCCGCTCACCTGGGAGCGCATCTCCGTTACCTGCCTGCTTGCCAGCCCGGAGGCTCCGTTGTCACGTGCTGTGACCACCAGCTATCTCAGAGACTCTTGCCCGCTCACCTGGGAGCGCATCTCCGTTACCTGCCTGCTTGCCAGCCCGGAGGTCCCGTTGTCACGTGCGGTGACCACCAGCTATTCCAGAGACTCTTGCCCGCTCACCTGGGAGCGCTTCTCCGTTACCTACCTGCCTGCCAGCCCGGAGGTTCCGCCGTCACGTGCCGTGACCACCTGCTATTCCAGAGACTCTCGCTTGCTCACCTGGGAGCACACATCTACCATCTGCCTGCTAGCCTACCCGGAGGCTCTGCCATCACAGGTCGTACCTACCCCTTACCCAGAGACTGCCCTGATCACTTGCCGTAACTCCCTGTCCGTTCACCCAGAGACTGCCACCCGCTCCCTTACAAGGGCCGCCCCCTTGTATAGTAGCTCAGAGGTTCCGCCTCCCGGACCCGTTACACCTGCCTTCTGTCTGCGGCCACCACACTGCTTCTTCCTGCCTGTTGGGGTGCTCTGCCTCCCTCCCCCTGTGTGCTGCTGTGCTCTCTCTGAATGTCCTCCTGCCAGGTTGGGTCAGTTACTATATCATCCACCACCTCGTCTTCCACTTCCGCACCCTGGTCCTCCTCCTGACTTTCTGGCAATTGTGTCTCATCATCGTCCATCTCTTGTGACACTTTCCCACCGTCGCCTTGGTGTGACCGTGGCTGCTCAAATACTGTATTTGGGCATCGCTACACGCGATCTCCTCTTGCCCCGCTTCAAATGGACAGGGCGAGAGGCCCGAATCTATAAATGGAAAAGTGAACAGCTCTTCAGAGTGTCCAAGTGTGGGATCAGTTGTCTCTGGGTACTCAGCATGGTGGGAGGAAGGAGGATCAGGGTGAGGAATATGCTGTCCAGACTCACGGCTACTGAGACTTGACCGTGTGGAAGACAGGGTGGTGGTGGTGGTGGCTAAGTGACTGGAAGCATTATCCGCTATCCAACCAACAACCTTTTGACACTGCTCTGGGTTCAATAGTGGTGTGCTGCGGTCCCCTAGTAATTGGGACAGGAAGGTCAGGCGAGAAGATGTGGGTGTTTGTTGTGGCACAATTTTGGCTTGCCCACGGCCTTGTCCTCGGCCTCTGCATGCACCATTACCATCACGTCCAGTTCCCCGTCCCTTGCCACGTGCCTTGCCCATTTTAAATGGAGGACAGTATCTTCCATGCTCACTACAAATGACTGAGTTTGGACTGAACTTATATGTGATCCGTGTGATGGAGAAAACAAAGTTTTAAATACCTGGCCTGTAGGTAAGTAGTTTGAACAGCAAACTGCTGTGAATTGCTTCACTGACACACTAAAGGAAATTTTTAATGGAGGCCAGAAATGGCAGTATTTTCTGACAACGTATATGTGATCCGTTTGACGGAGAAAACACAGTTTTTAATAGCCGAATTTCTAGAGCTCTAATATGGAAAGGACCTGGCTGTATTCTGCCGTGCCAACAAGCAAAAAAAAACCCGTGTTCTCTGGATTGCTTTTTAAGCAAATAATGAGGATTAAGATCCAAAGAAAAGTATTCCTGGCCCCTGAGACCTGGGCCTTTGTATAGAAATATCTAACAGCATCAGAAGGCAGAAATGGAATGGAGACTCTTGTGCTATATGTACTGCAGTCTGCTATATACACCGTCTGCCTATACACCCTGCCTGCCTGATATCTCTGCAGATGAATTAGTCCTCAGAAGGACTGTTTGTTAAGACGGATATGTGTAATGTACGGTTTTTCTCCCTACACTACCTAATACACAATCAAATCTCTCCCTATCGCAGCAGCAGCTCTCCCTACACTGCCTGATTCCGAAGGGACTGTGACGAACATGGCGGCGCCAGGTCTGATATAGACCTGATGACACTGTGCGACCAGCCAATCACTGTAATGCCCACAACCAACATGGCTACTGCATTACAGTGCATGGCAGGCAATCCCTGCATGTTCATTGGCTCTCTAAAGAGCGCCAAACATGCAGGGAGGGGACCCGAGTTCCCCCCCGAGCAACCCGAAAATACTCGGCGAGCACTGAGCATCTCGAGCAGTGAGATGCTCGGGCGAGCACCGAGCAGTAGCGAGCATGCTCGCTCATCACTATTTACTACCTTATTTGGCCATGTGGTGTGTGACACATCATCAGACACATGCATACATTGCTGAAAAGACATGGCAACAGCATGGGGAAGACCCCTGGAAGCATCTCTGACTTCCAGGTCACTGCCTAACACTGTGGTCATCAGACTTGATCCTATATTACTGCGGTAATAATACAGACATTTTTGTCAACGTGACAAATATTAAACTCCATTTAAAATGGGCAAGATGTGTGGCAAGGGACGGGGAAGTGGATGTTATGGTGATTGTGCACGCAAAGGCCGAGGCCGTGGGCAAGATGAAACTGTGCCTGCTGAGGGAGCACAACAAACACCCTCATCATGTCGAACTACCTTCCTGTCCCAATTTCTAGGGGGCCGCGGAACACCACTATTGAAGCCAGAGCTGTGAGAAAAGGTTTTTGGTTGGATAGCAGATAATGCTTCCAGTCACTTTGCCACCACCACCCTGTCTTCCACATTTTTGTTCAAGATTATTGTAATTGTTTTTGCAATGTATACCCCTTTTTCACATCTAAAGCGCCATGGAATAAATGGCGAAAAAGTAACAATAATAATGTGGTCCAGTCTCATTAGCCGTGAGTCTGGACCACATTATTATTGTTACTTTTTCGCCATTTATTCCATGGCGCTTTAGATGTGAAAAAGGGGTATACATTGCAAAAACAATTACAATAATCTTGAACAAAAATGTGACAGTGACTGGTACAGGAGAGGAGAGGACCCTGCCAGCGAGGGCTCATAGTTTACAAGGGATGGATGAGGATACAGTAGGTGAGGACACAGCTGATCGTGCAACGGTGTGGTGGAGCGAGGGTTCCTGCAGGTTGTACGCTTGTCGGAAGAGGTGGGTGTTCAGCTTCCTTTTAAAAGTTTCAACAGTAGGTGAGAGTCAGAAATGGTGGGGTAGAGAGTTCCAGAGTTGGGGGGATGCACGGGAGAAATCTTGTATGCTATTGTGGGAAGAGGAGATAAGAGGGTAGAGAAGGTGATCTTGTGAGGATCGGAGGTTGCGTGCAGGTAAGTACTGGGAGACTAGGTCACAGATGTATGGAGGAGAAAGGTTGTGAATGGCTTTGCATGCCAAGGTTAGGGTTTTGAACTGGAGACAGTGAAGGGATTGACAGAGAGGAGAGGCCAGGGAATAGCGGGGGATAGGTGGATTAGTCTGGCAACAGAGTTTAGGATATATTGGAGAAATGCGAGAGTGTTAGAAGGGAGGCCACAGAGCAGGAGGTTGCAGTCATCGAGACGGGAGATGATGAGGGCGTGCACTAGTGTTTTTGTAGATTCGTGGTTGAGGAATGTGCGGATCCAGGAGATTTTTTTACTTAAGTCGGCATCTTCCTCACCCTCTTTCCTCCCACCATTCCGAGTGCCCTGAGACAACTGATCCCATACTTGGACTCTCCGAAGAGCTGTTTTGTTCATATTTCCATTTATAGATTCTGGCCTCTCGCTCGGTCCGCACGGAAGTGGAAAGAGCTTGGATATGTGGTTTGAAGGAGAGATTAGAGTCCAGGGTTACCCCAAGAGCTGTTCACTTTTCCATTGATAGATTCGGGCCCCTCGGACGGCCAGTTTCAAGCAGGGCAACAGAAGATCGCATGTAGCGATTTGAGCAGCATTGGTCACCCGAAGGTGACTGTGGGAAACTGCAATTACTGTTGAAAAGATGGTTGATGATGAGACACAATGGACAGAAAGTCAGGAGGAGGACCAGGGTGCGGAAGTGGAAGACGAAGCGGTGGACAATGAAGTCACTGATCCGACCTGGCAAGGGGACATGCAGAGCGAGGACAGCAGCATACAGGGGGAGGGAGGCGTAGCACCACAATAGGCAGGAACAAGCAGTGTGGTGGCCACAGACACAAGGCGGGCAACTGCTCCGCGGAACACCAACATGACGGAAGTTGCCAGTTCAACTGTTAGGTCTTTCCAAGTCTGGTTCTTTTTTAAAGACTGTTTAGATAACCCCAAAAAGGCCATTTGCAACATCTGCCAGGCCACCATCAGCAAGAGCACCAAAACTACCAGCCTGACCACCACCAGCATGCTCAGGCGCATGACAGCAAAGGACCTGACTAGCTGGGCCGAATGCCAAGGTCCAGAAACAGTGTCTGTGGGTGACACCACTGCCTCTTCCGCTGTTGTGCGTGCACTCCAATCCTTTTCCATGGTGCATGTGAAGATGCCTCCCACCCTGTACCTGTCATTGCAGACTTGCAACCATCACCGTCCACGTCTTGTCCCTTTGCAGCGTTCAGTTGTCCCTACCCCAGTCCCTGGAATGCAAGCGCAAGTATATAGCCAGTCGCTCACCCACAGGCTGCAATACTATACTGCCAAATTTTTGACAGCTGCTTGTGACTCGCCCCCTGAGCCGTGGGGCACTCGGATCCGGGCAATTAGGGAAACGGTGGGAGTAGTAGTGGCAACCCGGTTCCGTGGCTCCGGGTGGTCAGGCCAGTGGTAGTCCGTTATGTGCTGATGTTTATGTCCGACTACGCCACCCGTGGATTGCGGTTATTAGGAACCGCCGCTGCATGCAGACCGCTGGGGCTGATGAGGTGTGCAGCTAGGGTAGTGTGACTCCCCACGGGAAGAGTGCGGCCCCAGGGCAGTATAGTGGATGGTGGGAGTGATGGTAGTGAGAGTCCCAGTGCTGATAGTGCTGGAGGAGCAAGGAGCACACAGACAACAGGTTGCAGTCCAGGGTCTTTACTAAAACAGGTAAACTGACCCACAAACAGTCCCAGCTAGCAGGGGACCTGGATGTCTGAGAGCAACGGGGAAATTGGCCCTGGTCAGGGTGAGGGTGTAGGCCTACCGTGCTTTCTGCGCTCCTTCTGGCTATCTCCTCGTTATAGGGTAACTGCCCACGTTTCCGAGCTTTCGGTGTATTCTCGCCTGTATGGCCTGCGACGTGGGTTCCTTTCTGCTCCCAGCCTTGTACGGCTTTACTGGTCCCTTCGGTTGTGGCAGGGCCTCCAGGCTTCTTAGGCCAAGGAATATACAGTCCCCTGCGGACTGGTTATCTGCTGGAGGATGTAGAATCCTCCCAGCCTCAGACACCAAAGTCTGGTAAATTAAGTCCTTTATCTGCCAGGACAGGCTCTCTTCGCCTCTTGTCTCTGGCTTGTGGCTCTCGTCCTGCCACACTTCCTCTTAGGTGCAATACAACTGTCTGTCCCTGCTCTGCTCTGGGACACATCTCATTGCTGAGACAGGCCATCAAGTTCTCCCTAACCCTGCCCCCAGCACCAGCTTTTCTGGGGCAGCCTGCTCCCCCTACTGGCCTGAGACAGGAGGCATTGCATGCTAATGTTCCCCTGACTAGAGAACCTCCCCCTTGCTCTCAGACACAGCTTTATTTACACTTGTGGCATTCAGGCCAGGGTGACACATTCCCCCCTAGTGAAATTTAGTACTCCGGAACTAAACAATAAACAAAGACAATATTCATAACAATAAAACATTAATAGACAGACGACGCACAAATTGAGTTCTTAAGGTCACAGTGTGGTCTGTGACCGGGTGTCCATATCACCAGCACAACGGGGAGCCTTAACAGTCTTAGTTCATTCCTGGGTTAGGCTCCGAACGCAGTCCATACAAGGTCCCGGTTATAAAAAGTCCATAACCTTTGAGTCCTTACGGTAGCTGCAAGAAACTGAAACACAGAATTACCAAACAAGCATGTAACTTGGCAAACAATTCAACATTTGGCAACAGGGTCATTTACAATTTTAGCGTGCTCTATATTCTCCAGCGAGCGGGTATCTGCCCCTTTGTGCTCCTGGTTGACCTACGTAGCCCACTGTCTGGTGGTGGACCAACCTGGCTTTCCCCACTAGCGTTAGGGGTACAGCTACCAGCTGGGTGTACAGGTAGGGCAGGCAGCTATCTGCGAGTCCTTTGGCTTACCGCAGGCATGGCAGGCTCACTGTCAGCAGAGGGTTGACTCTCCTGGGCTGCTGGTACAGGCTCTTCTGCCCTGGAACTGCTTGCTCCTCTTCACCTTCCGGCTCTGGTGTTGGTTGTTGCTGTGCCGGTTGCAGGAAATGCAGGACGGGTACCACTATGGCATCATTTATGCGAGTCCAGGACTGAGGGAACTCTCCGAGAACGGTGCTGATCATTTCTTCCTTGTCCTCTGCGGGTTCAAGGTCACTCTGATCCTCTTCTGCACTACGGAGTTGCTCGGGGCACCTTTTGAGGTGGTCTCTGGAGACGACACTAGTGGTTTCTCCTCCGTCCTTGGTGATTACGCACACCTTTGGGTTGTCGTGGTCAGACTGCAGTACGGTGTAGGGTTCCCTTTCCCACTGGTCGTCCAACTTATGTAGCCTTCTTTTTCGCTTTAGGACTTGCTCACCAGGTTCTAGGGGACCAGCAGGGGCGTGTTGATTGAAGAGTTTTTCTTGCCTCTCTCTCACCTGGGCCAGGCTCTTCTCCACACTCTCCTGTACCTTCTTGTACTGCAGTTGCCTTTCCGTATCCCAGTCCGCATCCGGGGAGGTGTCCTCAGGTATTAGGACTCCCATCTCCAGGTCTACGGGCAGCTTACCTGGTCTAGCTCGCATCAGGTAAGCCGGGGTGCAGTTTGTAGCATTCACCGGGATATTGTTGTATAGGTCTATTAGGTCCGGCAGTTTTTCTGGCCACAGGCTGCGTTCCTCCAGGGGCAACGTCTTCAGGAGATCAATGACCATATTGTTCATCTTCTCACACATCCCGTTGGTTTGTGGATGGTAAGGCGTTGTCCGAATCTTCTTACAGCCATAGAGGTTGCAGAACTCCTGGAAGATTTCATCCTCGAACGCTGGACCCTGGTCTGTCAGGACCTGTTCCGGATACCCGTGTGGATGGCAGAAATATTGCTGGAAGGCTCTGGCCGCTGTTTGGGCTGTCAAGTCCTTTACCGGGACCACCACTAGAAAACGGGAATAGTGGTCCACGATTGTCAGGGCATAGATGTATCCAGACCGGCTTGGAGCCAATTTGACGTGGTCCAGAGCTACCAGCTCAAGAGGCTGCGTGGTGACGATGGGCCTCAAGGGTGTCTTCTGGCTGGTGCGGTCCTTCCTCCTCAGGTGACAAGGGCCACAATCTCTGCACCACTTTTCTACAGCTCCTCTCATGCCAACCCAAAAGAACCTTCCTCTTAGCAGGAACTCCAATTTCTTCCATCCGAAGTGTCCCGCTCTGTCATGGTAAGCCCCCAGGACCATGGCTGCATCCCGTCTTGGGACCACGACTTGCCAGGTCAGCTCGTGCATCCGGTGGTTAACAATCCTTCTGCACAACTTGCCTTCGTAGAGGAACAGCTTGCTCTTCTCCTTCCATAGCTGCTTGGCTTCCTCTGGGGCATCTGGATCTAAGCGGGCGTCTTCCCGGGTCAGCAGATCTTTCACCAGGCGGACTGCAGGGTCACTATCTTGGGTCTCGGCCCAGCTGTGGTGAGGTAGGGGATTGATTATCACAGTGGTTAGATCCTCCTCCTTCACGCGGTGAGAGTATTGAGCGGCTCCATACCGGTGAAACGCGGGGAGTTCTACCTCCTCCAGCTCTTCTGGGTCTTCGTCACCTTCAGGTAAGTGAGGCATCCTTGATAGGGCGTCCGCGTTGGCATTGGTTTTGCCTGCCCGGTACTTGATCACGAAGTCATAGTTTGAGAGACGGGCCATCCACCGCTGTTCTAGGGCACCCAGTCTTGCATTGTCCAGGTGTGTCAACGGGTTGTTGTCCGTGTACACGGTGAACTTCGCGGAGGCCAGGTAATGCTTGAAGCGTTCCGTCACGGCCCATACCACCGCCAAGAATTCTAGCTTGAAGGAGCTGTAATTCTCCGGGTTCCTCTCGGTGGGCCTCAGCTTCCGGCTGGCGTACGCGATCACCCTTTCTCTGCCCTGTTGGTTTTGGGACAGTACGGCTCCCAGTCCCACATTACTGGCATCTGTGTGGAGAATGAAAGGCTGGCCATAATCAGGGTAGGCCAAGATCTCGTCCCCTGTGAGGGCCATCTTTAGCTGGCGGAAGGACTCCTCTTCCGGTTTATCCCACTTGAAGGGCGGCTTTTGGCTCCTGGACTTAGACTGTCCGATCAGGAGGTCCTGCATAGGAGCTGCCATCTTGGTGAACCCGGGGATGAACCTTCGGTAGTAGCCTACCAACCCGAGAAACTGTCTCACCTCTTTGATGTTCGAGGGTCTTGGCCAGCTCTTGATTGCCGTGACCTTGTCAGGGTCGGGGGCCACTCCTTCCGCGCTTACCACGTGCCCTAGGTACTGGACCTTTGGTTTCAACAGGTGACACTTCAATGGTTTCACCTTCAGGCCGTAGCCTGCCAGGGCTTCGAACACCTCGGCCAGGTGCTTTAGGTGGTCCTCGTAGGTCTTCGAATAGACGATCACGTCGTCCAGGTAAAGGAGAACCGTCTCGAAGTTTCGGTGCCCTAGACAGCATTCCATCAACCGCTGGAAGGTCCCTGGTGCGTTGCAGAGCCCGAAAGGCATACAGTTGAACTCACTCAGTCCCATCGGGGTGGTGAAGGCGGTCTTCTCCTTGTCAGCCTCTGCCACAGGAACCTGCCAGTACCCGCTAGTAAGGTCCAAAGTAGAAAAGAAGTTAGCTGATTTTAGTGCGGCTAAAGACTCCTCTATTCTAGGCAACGGGTATGCGTCTTTGTGGGTGATACGGTTGATTTGTCTATAGTCTACACACATTCTCATGGTGCCGTCTTTCTTTTTGACCAGAACCAAGGGGGCTGCCCAGGGGCTACAGCTGTCTCTAATGACCCCAGCTTCTTTCATCTCTCTTAGCATGCCCTTTGCGTTCTGATAATGTGCAGGGGGTACAGGTCTGTGCCTCTCTTTTATTGGTGGGTGGCTCCCTGTGGGGATGTGGTGTTCTATCCCTTTTACTCTGCCGAAGTCTAGCGGGTGCTTACTAAAGACTCTCTCGTACTCCTGTACCACCCGGTAGACTCCTTGTTTTTGGTGCAGGGGAGTGGAGTCAGCACCCACATTGAGTTTCTGGCACCAGTCCTCCTTTTGTTTCTGGGAGCCATTACCCTCCGCCTGAGGAGATGGAGGCAAGGGTTCCACGGCCCTGATAGCTTTGTGTTCGACAACAAACAGTTTGGCGAGTGTAGCGTACCTGGGTAAGTGTACCTCCCTCTCCCCAATGTTGAGGATGCGGACGGGCACCCTCCCATGACGGACATCAACCACCCCCCGGGCTGTCAAAATGGTGGGCCTGCTGTCTGAGTACACGGGTTCTACCATGGCTTGGTAGTCTCTACCTCTCAACCCGATTGCAGTCCGACACCAGATCATCATTTCACTTTTGGGAGGCATGGAAATGGGGAATGCGTCACTCAGTCTTACGCTACCGATCTCACCACCAGACAGTTCTACCTGCTGCCGTCTCATCAGGGCTTTTATCTCCTTGTTGAGGACTCTCTGTTGGCTGGAACTAGCATTCACCGCCACCTGTTGTAAGATTATAATTACCTCTGAAAGACAATTTTCAATTACGTTAGTACCCACAGTTATTTTAGGGTGACTTTCACGACGGTAATGTCCACAATAATTACTCCCTGTGCCGGCAGTTCAACTTTACCAATTTTAATGGTCATCTCCTTGAACCCCATCTGCGGCACGGGTAAGCCATTACTAGCGATGATGCTCAAGTTACTGTCTGGATACCGTGTGATATCAGCATCAGTCCAATACTGCTTAAAAAGTACATAAGGGATAGTGGTTACTTGCGACCCAGTATCCAGCAAGGCGCTCATGGGGATACCGTCCAGCACCACGGGTAAAACCGGGCGCCCCCCAACGTACTTATCACGCCAATTATAAGGGCCTGGTGATCTTATGCCTGGGGGTTGGCCCTCTGCCCCAGGTTGGACCCGTTTAAATTACAGTACCTGGAAATGTGTCCGGGCTGGTTGCATCGACGGCAAATGGGCTGTCCATCCTCTGCGTAGCGGTCTGTGGGCCTCCCTCGGAACGACGGGATCCTCCTCTGTCGACGCCACGGGACATCCTCCGGACTTGAAGCCAGCTCGATGGGTCTTGACGGGTCCACTTGCAACGCCTGGACGGTCCTGGTCAATGCCGCGACACTCCTGGTCAGCTCCTGGACTTGGTGGTGCAGGTCTTTCGACGGGGCTTGGTTCAGGGCCTGTGCATCAGCCTCCACGGAGTCCATAGAGGAGGGCGCCGCCTCCTGGTGGTAGGTGAGAGCAGGGCACCGGGGGTTTATAGCGCCACTAGTTGCAGATTCACGGAGCACCCTTATGGCCCTGTCCTTAAATTGGGCAAAGGTCAGGTCGGGGTTCTGAAAGAACATGAGGCGCAGTTGGGCCCTGTGGGCGCTAGACAGCAGACCTTCTATGAATTGTTCTGTTAGCAGCTTATCCGTTTCCTGCACACTGCCAGGGTCAGTTTGTTGAATAGCCCTCAAGGCTTCCTGCAGATTTAGGGCATAGTCTCTGATGCTGTCCTGTGCCCGCTGCTTACATCCATAGAACCTCATTTTAATCTCAGCGGAGGTACGTGTGTCAAAGGTACCCCGCAGCCGGGCCAGAATACCCTTCACAGTCCTTTTCTCCTCAGTGGGCCATGATTTTACCTCCCTTTGGGCTGCGCCAGTTAACTGCCCTGTCAATATGCTGACCTTCTGTTCCTCTGTCAGGGGGTAAACGTGGAACAAACTGTATAGCCTTTCCTTGAAGTCAGTTAGGGCATGGGGCTCCCCTGAGTATTTGGGCAGCCAGGCCGCTCCAGGGATGTAGGGCAGGGAAAAGGGCATCAGCGCTGCTGCAGCTGCTTTGGTGGTAGTGGGGGCCTCTGTGTCCGACATCTTCTTCCCCCCTAGTCAAGCGTGGCCTACCTTCCGACGATCCTCTTCTGTAGGCCGCGGCTCCGCTGCTGCTGCTATGGACGAGGACCTGGCGTCGCGTCCTGATGACGTCAGCGTCGCTCTCTCTCCCTTCCAGGACCTTGCGCAGCGTCGGTGCGTGGGGCGGAGCTTCGGATCTCGCGCGGTTTTGACGTCCACGCCCCTCTTCTTCCCGCGCGGCGTCCTGGAGATGGCGTCCGATGGCGGGAAACAGCTGCAGATGGCGGGAAGACGGCAGAAGACGGCAGGAAAAGGTCCAAGATGGCGTCTGATGGCGGGAATCGGCTCCGGATGGCGGGAAACGACTCCGGACGGTGGGAAACTTCGCCACAGGTAAATTACAAAAGTCTTTTTCAGGCACGCAGTACCCGGTGGTTGCGGGCACGAAATCCTGCCGACTACGCCAAAGCTGACTCGCCCGCTGAGCCGTGGGGCACTCGGATCCGGGCAATTAGGGAAACGGTGGGAGTAGTAGTGGCAACCCGGTTCCGTGGCTCAGGGTGGTCAGGCCAGTGGTAGTCCGTTATGTGCTGATGTTTATGTCCGACTACGCCACCCGTGGATTGCGGTTATTAGGAACCGCCGCTGCATGCAGACCGCTGGGGCTGATGAGGTGTGCAGCTAGGGTAGTGTGACTCCCCACGGGAAGAGTGCGGCCCCAGGGCAGTATAGTGGATGGTGGGAGTGATGGTAGTGAGTGTCCCAGTGCTGATAGTGCTGGAGGAGCAAGGAGCACACAGACAACAGGTTGCAGTCCAGGGTCTTTACTAAAACAGGTAAACTGACCCACAAACAGTCCCAGCTAGCAGGGGACCTGGATGTCTGAGAGCAACGGGGAAATTGGCCCTGGTCAGGGTGAGGGTGTAGGCCTACCGTGCTTTCTGCGCTCCTTCTGGCTATCTCCTCGTTATAGGGTAACTGCCCACGTTTCCAAGCTTTCCGTGTATTCTCGCCTGTATGGCCTGCGACGTGGGTTCCTTTCTGCTCCCAGCCTTGTACGGCTTTACTGGTCCCTTCGGTTGTGGCAGGGCCTCCAGGCTTCTTAGGCCAAGGAATATACAGTCCCCTGCGGACTGGTTATCTGCTGGAGGATGTAGAATCCTCCCAGCCTCAGACACCAAAGTTTGGTAAATTAAGTCCTTTATCTGCCAGGACAGGCTCTCTTCGCCTCTTGTCTCTGGCTTGTGGCTCTCGTCCTGCCACACTTCCTCTTAGGTGCAATACAACTGTCTGTCCCTGCTCTGCTCTGGGACACGTCTCATTGCTGAGACAGGCCATCAAGTTCTCCCTAACCCTGCCCCCAGCACCAGCTTTTATAGGGGCAGCCTGCTCCCCCTACTGGCCTGAGACAGGAGGCATTGCATGCTAATGTTCCCCTGACTAGAGAACCTCCCCCTTGCTCTCAGACACAGCTTTATTTACACTTGTGGCATCCAGGCCAGAGTGACACACTTGCACTTGAAATATGGCCTTTTAGGCTCGTGGAGGTGGAAGCTTTCCAGCCGGGTATCCATACACGTCCCCAGCCACCATTATTTCTCCTGGTGTTGTCCCCGCCTTCCACCAGCACGGGTCCCAGAACTTTACCCGTGCCCTCCTCAGCGCACTTAGTGTGAAGGACCGCCTAACCACAAACACATGGACAAGTGAATGTGGCCAGGGATGGTACATCTCACTGACACATTTCACTGGGTTAATATTCTGGAAGCCGGGACCCAGTGGGACCTTGGGACGGAATGCGTACTCCCGACGCAGAGGATTGCAAGCCCTGGGTCAACCAGGGTTGCCCCCACATTCTACAGCTCCTGCACCACCTCCTCCTCTTCAGCCTCCATCTCCATCACTTGATTCATTTTTTTCAGGAGATATTCCAGATTATGTACTAAAACTTTGTGGGTGCCAATAACAATAAGCAGGACTGTATGCTTAGTTGACAAACCACACACCATTGCAGAGTTGTTGAAAGCTGTGTCAGAGAACCTGGTGGCGGCTCTGAAGCTAGGCAAGCTCACACGCGAGCCATTCCTGGCCCATGTGCTCAACTTAGTGGTTCAGCTGTTTCTCAAAACCTACCCAGGTCTGCCACAGCGACTTGTGAAAGTACGCTGCATGTGTGCCCATTTCAGAAAGTCAGCTACAGCTTTCACCGCTCTGGCAGGGCTTCAGCAGCTTTCAGATCACCGACTAGTGTGCGATGTGACCACGGATTGGAAATCAAAGTTGCAGATGTTTGGAATGATTTTGAGCAGCAGAGAGCAGTTGAGTACCAGCTTCAATACGCCCGTCGGCATTCAGGTCAGCCTCCGCACATAAGAGCTGATGAGTGGGCTTGAATGTCTGACATCTGTGCCGTCCTCCAAAACTTTGAGGACTCCACCAAGATGGTGAGCGGCGATGGCGCCATAATTAGCATCATCATCCCGCTTCTCTGTGTACTGGAACAATCGCTGCTCACAATTAAAGAGGAGGCATTGCAGGTGGAGCAAGGAGCTATACAGGGTTATGCTACTCAGCCCAGCCTCATCTCATCCCGACGCGGATTGGGTGATAATGAGGAGGAGGAAGAGAACATGGACAAAAGTCCTCTTGATGAGAACAGGGAAGTCTTGGCTGTTGGCAGTCTGGCACACAAGCCGACTTGGGCATTACAGAAAACTGGCACGGCACGAGAGAAGTCTTGTAGACAGAGGTGTGAGGTTCTGATTAAGGAGAATGTCAGTCTTAGATCAGTTGCAGAACGGAGGGCATGGGAGGGGTGATACACAGAAATGAGGGAAGAGATATAGGCCGGTGCAGAACTGTGGAGAGCTTGGTGGGTGAAAGAGATGAGTTTGTATTGTATTCTGTAGTGATTGTTTAACCTAACCAGTGCAATGACTCGCAAAGGGTAGAGGCTTCGGTGAAGCGGCTTAATAATAATAATTAGGGTTGAGCGAGTATGTTCTGTCCGAGTATGCTCGGGCCGAGCTCCAAGTATTTACAGCTGCTCAGTGATATGGTTGAATCGCTCCCGGGTGCATGATTTGCAACTGTTTGACAGCTTTATTACTTGTGAGGAATGTGTAAGAAATAGACATTACTTCCATGTAATAAAACTGTCAAAACAGTCGCAAATCATGCACACGGGAGCGATTCAACCATATCACCGAGCAGCTATAAATACACGGAGCTCGGCCCGAGCATACTCGCCGAAAGGGTTAATAGAACATACTCGCTCAACACTAATAATAATCTTTTTATTTATATAGCGCCAACATATTCCACAGCGCTTTACAATTCAGACAATTTATAGACATTATGGGCACTGTCCCCATTGGGGCTCACAATCTACATACCCTATCAGTATGTCTTTGGAGTGTGGGAGAAAACCAGAGAACCCAGAGGAAACCCATGCAAACACAGGGAGAACATACAAACTACTTGCAGATGTTGTCCTTGGTGGGATTTGAACCCAGAACCCCAGTGCTGCAAGGCTGCAGAGCTAACCACTGAGCCACCGTGCTGCCCTTTATAGAAATACGACTCTGGCTGCTACATTCAGAAAGGATTGGAGAAGAGAGTTTGTTTAGAGGGAAATTGATTAGAAGATAGCTGCAGTAATTAATCAGAGACACAGTAAGAGTTTTTACAGTATCAAAGGTGCGAAAAGGTTGAATTCTGGATATGTTTTTAAGGTGCAGGTGACATGTGTGGGAGTTATGGTGGCACCACCTAAAAGAAATTGCAAAGTCAGGTATAGGTAGGATAGTAAAAGTCAGATATAGGTAGGTTAGTAAAAGTCAGGTAAAGGAAAGGTAGGTTAGATGGCTACGTGCGGCCTCCTGCTGTGTATAGATGGCTACGTGCGGCCTCCTGCTGTGTATAGATGGCTACGTGCAGTCTCCTGCTGTGTATAGATGGCGCCGTGCGGCCTCCTGCTGTGTATAGATGGCGCCGTGCGTGTGGCCTCCTGCTGTGTATAGATGGCGCCGTGAGGCCTCCTGCTGTGTATAGATGGCTATGTGTGGCCCCCTGCTGTGTATAGATGGCTATGTGCGGCCTCCTGCTGTGTATAGATGGCATCGTGCGGCCTCCTGCTGTGTATAGATGGCGCCATGCGGCCTCCTGCTGTGTATATGGCTACGTCCGGCCTCCTGCTGTGTATAGATGGCTACGTGCGGCCTCCTGCTGTATATAGATGGCTACGTGCGGCCTCCTGCTGTGTATAGATGGCTACGTGCAGCCTCCTGCTGTGTATAGATGGCTACGTGCGGCCTCCTGCTGTGTATAGATGGCTACGTGCAGCCTCCTGCTGTGTATAGATTGCGCCGTGCAGCCCCCTGCTGTGTATAGATGGCTACGTGCGGCCTCCCGCTGTGTATAGATGGCTGCGTGCTTCCTCCCGCTGTGTATAGATGGCTACGTGCTTCCTCCCGCTGTGTATAGATGGCTATGTGTGGCCCCCTGCTGTGTATAGATGGCTACGTGCGGCCTCCTGCTGTGTATAGATGACTACGTGCTGCCTCCTGCTGTGTATAGATGGCTACATCCGGCCTCCTGCTGTGTATAGATGGCTACGTGCGGCCTCCTGCTGTATATAGATGGCTACGTGCGGCCTCCTGCTGTGTATAGATGGCTATGTGCAGCCTCCTGCTGTGTATAGATGGCTACGTGCGGCCTCCTGCTGTGTATAGATGGCTACGTGCAGCCTCCTGCTGTGTATAGATGGCGCCGTGCAGCCCCCTTCTGTGTATAGATGGCTACGTGCGGCCTCCTGCTGTGTATAGATGACTACGTGCAGCCTCCTGTTGTGTATAGATGGCGCCGTGCAGCCCCCTGCTGTGTATAGATGGCTACGTGCGGCCTCCTGCTGAGTATAGATGGCTACGTGCGGCCTCCTGCTGAGTATAGATGGCTACGTGTGCTCAATATTAAGTCATCCAATGTTAGGCTGTGTGCCCACGATGCAGAAATGCTCCAGATTTTTTTTGAGCGTTTCTGCATCTCCCTGGCAGAAAAAACGCATGCGGATTGTACATGCGGATTGTACATGCGGATTGTACGTGCGTTTTTCCTGCCAGGGACAAGCGGATGTGATGCGTTCTTCACATGCATTTTCGCATGCGGGTTGTAAAGCGTTTTCCAAGCGATTTTAGCATCACTTGGAAAAGTACTTGACAACTTGGTCACACTATATAAATACATGCAACCGGCAAGGATTTATATAGTGTGACCGAAAGAATGGTAAAAAATAAATATACTTACCTTCTGATGGCCTGCCGACGTCAGCGGTCGCGTGACCCGTCACATGACTAAATGACGTCACCACAGGTCCTTTAGTCTACCGCGAGCTGCCGGCGAGCCAGGACGCATCGGATAAAGACACTTGGGGCCATCAGAAGGTAAGTATAATATTTATTTTTTATTTTATTCTTTTTTTTACAGGTTCCATGGTACTCGGGTCCGGAGGAGAGTCTTCTGTTCTCCAAACCCGGGTACCATCCGCACATTGAAACGCATGGAATCCGCATGTACAGATGCAGTGATGCGGATACCATGCGTTCCAATGCAAGTCAATGGCGGCGAAAACGCAGCTCTTCCGCAAAATAATTGGTAGTGCTGCGGATTTTTCCACAATGATACCAAGCGGAAACGCTTAAAAAACCCATAGTGGGCACACAGCCTAAAAAAAAATATTATAAATTATTATTATAATTAATATATTAATATTGTGCCAAATTAATTTCACGTGAACTATCACATGATCTATCACAGGTGATCATGTGACATGTGATACATCAGGTGTGCGTGTGTGTGTGTGTGTGTGTGTGTGTGTGTGTGTGTGGGGGGGGGGGCGCCTTCTAAACTGCCCGGGGCCCTTGCTACTCTTAATCCACCCCTGCACCCTCCACACTACTTATATGCACATGTAGCTCTTTCACGGACTGTTCCTCCATTACTGAGAAATCAGCTTTTAAATTGGTATGCAAATGAGGCTGAAGAGCTATGGTAGATCTGAAGCCTCTGAATGGTATAAGTATATACAGTACAGATAAATCCAGAGTCTTATCGGTGACATGTTCTTGCTGATCATAGTCATTCACTTTCCCTTCTCTCCTCTATTTAGCCCAGATCACCGTGATAACTTCTTCCATCCACGATGTGTCTCTGCAGAACTTAATGCACAGACGTCTTTGGATTATTATTTAACCGGCACTTTTCCCACTTTTTCCCACCTCTACACAAACTGCATAATGCTATAACCAGCTCTCTGCCTCCATATACTAAAAGTCTCACGTCTGAGCTTCCACATGGTAAAAATGCCCCCATTGTGCTACTATATAGAAATATTAATCTTTCTAGGCACATTAAGGAATAGTTCCCACTCTGTGCCTCTATATAGTAATAATGCACCCCTCTGTGCCTCCATATAGTAATAGTGCCTCCTCTGTGTCTCCATATAGTAATAGTGCCTCCTCTGTGTTTCCATATAGTAATAGTGCCCCCTCCGTGTCTCCATATAGAAATAATGCCCCCTCTGTGCCTCCATATAGTAATAGTGCCCCCTCTGTGTCTCCATATAGTAATAGTGCCCCCTCCGTGTCTCCATATAGAAATAATGCCCCCTCTGTGCCTCCATATAGTAATAATGCCCCCTCCGTGCCTCCATATAGTAATAGTGCCTCCTCTGTGTCTCCATATAGTAATGATACCCCCTCTGTGTCCCCATATAGTAATAGTGCCCCCTCCATGCTTCCATATAGAAATAGTGCCTCCTCTGTGTCTCCATATAGTAATAGTGCCTCCTCTGTGTTTCCATATAGTAATAGTGCCTCCTCTGTGTCTCCATATAGTAATAATGCCCCCTCCGTGTCTCCATATAGAAATAATGCCCCCTCTGTGCCTCCATATAGTAATAGTGCCCAATCTGTGTCTCCATATAGTAACAGTGCCACCTCCGTGTCTCCATATAGAAATAATGCCCCCTCTGTGCTTCCATATAGTAATAATGCCCCCTCCGTGCCTCCATATAGTAATAGTGCCTCCTCTGTGTCTCCATATAGTAATAATGCCCCCTCTGTGTCCTCGTATAGTAATAGTGCCCCCTCCGTGCCTCCATATAGCAATAATGCCCCCTCTGTGTCTCCATATAGTAATAGTGCCTTCTCTGTGTCTCCATATAGTAATAGTGCCCCCTCCATGTCTCCATATAGAAATAATGCCCCCTCTATGCCTCCATAAAGTAATAGTGCCCCCTCTGTGTCTCCATATAGTGATAGTGCCACTTCTATTCCTCCATATAGTAATAGTGCCCCCCTCTGTTTTTCCATATAGTGATAGTGCCCCCTCTGTGCTTCCATATAGTGATAGTGCCCCTTCTATTCCTCCATATAGTGATAGTGCCTCTTCTGTGCCTATATGCAGTATGTCCATATACCAGGCATAGTGCTCCTCTGTAATTCTATATATTACTAGTGCCTCCATACAATTGTAATCCCCCCTTTACATCCTCCCATCCAGTGCCCTGGCAATAAAATAAAAATAAATGAAAACTCCCTTCTCCCACAACGAGTGGTGCTGTCCTTGTGCCGCAGTCTGTAGCTGCAGGCGGTGCGATGGAGTGATGTCATTGCGCTGGAGAAGCCTATAATTCAGGCATGTGCTGCGAGGACTGGCAGATGGTGGTGCAGGGGGCTGTATATAATGTATGGACAGACAGGTGGGAGGTATACAGACATGTAATATGTGCACCGCTCATTTAGACATAGACAACAGAATCAATTACATTTTATAATATATATTTGGGATAAGAAATTTTTACCCCAAGGAGGCGGAGGCTCGTAAAGTGCCTGCCGCACCCAGAGCACTTAAAGGGAAGTTGTCATGTCAGATAACGCTATCAACCTGTTTGGTTTTGAACCTGCAGGTCGTATTACAGGTAAGAGTGCTATCTATGAAAAACACTGTTAGCTTTCCTATGCAGAAAATTCACAAGCTTTTATCAGAGCGCTGACTGCTGTTATGTTCTGCAGCTTAGAACTAAAGAATAGGAGGGAAAAGCTGTCCCTGCACTGAGACTCAGCTAAACTCTACGCTGGGGTGGGTGCTCTATTCCTTGTGAATAGCCCCACCGAAACTCCTGCACTGAACTCAAACAAAGACCTGAAGGAAGGGGAAAAGGGGTCCCTAACAGATCTAAGGACTAGGAGAAAAAACAGGAGACCTCCTAATAGAAAAGTTAGTTGCAGAAACGAAGATTAAAGGGAACAAAACTGGTGGAACAAGAAGTCCCAGCATATCAATTGTCCAAAGCACAGAGAACTTAGCAAGGAAACTTAGCCAGAGCACAAGCGTAACAACACTGATGTCTAGCGGGGAATGGGAGACAGGTGCTGAGTAATAAAGAGTGAAGAGATCACGTGACCAAGACACCCAGCACCAGAGGAAAAGACTAGAAGCCAGCAAACCACAACAAGATGGCCGATAGTAAAACAATATAGATTCTAACACCTGCCTTTTTTATATTTTATACAGTGGACCTCACTACGGTTTCGAGGGGATCGCACCCAATATTCCACGGTGCGGCTATTATTTGTTTTCACATATTTTTCTCTATCTATCCAGATCATCCTAATTTCTAGTTTTCATCTTTATGTATCTCATTTTCTATGTTATCTATCTATGTCAGATCAATGTATTTATTATGGTTAATAAAAGGCTGTAAAAGTAAGTATAAGTAATGAAAAACAAATGGAGGGTCAATTTCTAACTAAATCACATGACTGTGTATAAAAAAAGCATGTTAGAGAGGCAGAGCCTCCCAGAAGCAAAGATGGTCAGAGGTCACCGATCTGTGAACAACTGCGTCTAATAATTGTAGAATAATTTCAGGAAATTTTTCCTCAATATGAAATTACAAAGACTTTGAATATCTTCCATCTACAGGCCATAAAATCATCAAAAAATTCTGGAAAAATCCATGTGCACAAAGAATGGGGCTGATGGTCAATATTGAATGCTCATGATGTACGGACCCTGAGAAGGCTCTGCATGATATCAAGACATGATTCAGTCATCCAAGTCACTGCATGGGCTCAAAAAAATTTCCAGAAATCATTGTCTGTGATCACAGTTCACCATGCGTTCCACAAATGTAAATGACAGCTCTATCATGCAAAGAAAAAGCAGAATATCAGCACATTCCAGAAACGCTGTAGTCTTCTCTGCACTCATTTATAATGGACTCAGGCGAAATAGAAAACTGTTCTGTGGTCAGAAAAATCAAAATGTGAAATTCGTTATGGAAACCACAGACGCTGTGCCCTCAGAGTGAGAGGGACCATTCAGCTTGTTATGGAGGAGACGGACCATCCAGCTTGTTATCAAGGAGAGGGACCATCCAGCTTGTTACGGAGGAGAGTAAACATCCAGCTTGTTATGGAGTTAAAGGATCATCCAGCTTGTTATGGAGAAGAAGGACCATCCAGCTTGTTATCATGGAGAGGGACTATCCAGCTTGCTATGGAGGAGAGGGACCATCCAGCTTGTTATGGAGGAGAGGGACCATCCAGCTTTTTATCAAGGGGAGGGACCTTTATCAAGGAGAGGGACCATCCAGCTTGTTACGGAGGAGAGTAAACATCCAGCTTGTTATGGAGTTAAAAGATCATCCAGCTTGTTATGGAGAAGAGGGACCATCCAGCTTGTTATCATGGAGAGGGACCATCCAGCTTGTTATGGAGGAGAGGGACCATCCAGCTTGTTATGGAGGAGAGGGCATTTGCAGCTTGTTATGGAGGAGAGGGACCATCCAGCTTTTTATCAAGGGGAGGGACCTTTATCAAGGAGAGGGACCATCCAGCTTGTTACGGAGGAGAGTAAACATCCAGCTTGTTATGGAGTTAAAGGATCATCCAGCTTGTTATGGAGAAGAGGGACCAGCCAGCTTGTTATCATGGAGAGGGACCATCCAGCTTGTTATGGAGGAGAGGGACCATCCAGCTTGTTATGGAGGAGAGGGCATTTGCAGCTTGCTATGGAGGAGAGGGACCATCCAGCTTTTTATTAACGGGAGGGACCTTTATCAAGGAGAGGGACCATCCAGCTTGTTATCGAGGAGAAAAAACATCCATCTTGTTATTGAAGAGAGGAACCATCCAGCTTGTTATGGAGGACATGAACCATCCAGCTTGCTGTGGACGAGAGAGACCATAAAGCTTGTTATGGAGGAGAGAGACCATAAAGATTGTTATGGAGTAGAGGAACCATCGAGCTTGATATGGAGGAGAGGAAACATCCAGCTTGATATGGAGGAGAGGAACCATCCAGCTTGATATGGAGGAGAGGAACCATACACCTTATCATGTAGGAGAGGGTCAATCCACCTTGTTATGGAGGAGAGGGACCATCCAGCTTGTTATTGGCACACAGTTCTTTATCTCTGATAGTATCTGGCTGCATTAATGCCTATTATAGGGACAGCACTCACATGAAATGCACCATCAATGCTGAGCCTTACGTGTAGAGATGTTATAACAACATCTGCTCCATCCAGACAACGTCTATTTCAGGGAAGACCTTGTATATGTTGACAGGACAATGGTAAACCACATCCTGCATCCATCACACACCACGGCTCTGCAGAAAAAGAGTCCTGGTGATGAACCGGCCACCTGCAGTCCAGACCTTTCACCAATAGAAAATATTGTGAGCATCATGAAACAAAAAATCCGACAAAGGAGGAGCAGTGAGAATCCGACATCAGACAAGAATGGGTCAACGTTCTTCCCCCAGAACTCCAGCGATTATGTCCTCCCTTCCCCAATTAGGACAACAGTAGAGAAAAACAGGAGCTAAATACCCCATAAGTAATAGCAACAACAAATATAATGCGCATAAAATATGTATTAACTTTATTAAACACTTAAAAAAAATAATAGAGTATCATGAAAAGTATACATGGTTGCTGGTGAAAAACACAAAAAAGTGTAACCACACTGGCAAAGTTCAGATGTCAATACAACAGAAGCAACTGAATAAATATATAACACATGAAACCACATGAGTGTATCAGTCATGTATGGTGACAATCACTGATACAAAAAAAATCCCATCTCAAATGAGTGGTAATAAGATGTTAGGCATAATAGATCCCAGGTGGGAAAAAGGCTCTGTCACAAGGCAAATGCCAGACAGTCCTCATGCTATGATAGCAGTAGTGTGTATAATGCCATACGAATAGCGTCACATGTAGGAGTATGTGCTGTCATGTGTCAAAAGGACACACATTCAGCTGAAGTGTATTGCAGCGCACAGACCCTTCGGGTCCAAGCACAGCGATACATGCTGCCAGCCAATCAGAGGCCAGACGCTGACGCCATGCGCTCCCGTCACTTGTACTCTGAAGTCAGCTGCCGGCTTCAGAAGAGGATGCCGCTCGGAGGGGGAGCGCAGGGCAGGGGAGTATTTATTTTTTTCTTTCTAAACCAGTGAGTACATGGTGACCATACTTCTACACAGGTGACTATGGGGAGTGCATTATACTATATGGAGGATATGGGCTTTGTATTATACTAAGATGGAGGACTATGGGCTGTGCATTATATTATATGAAGGATATGGGCTGTGATTTATACGAATACGGAGGACTATGGGGGTGCATCATATTATATGGAGGTGCAGTATACTATATGGAGGACAATGGGGAGTGCATTATACAATATGGAGGACTATGGGAGTGCATTATACTATATGGAGGACTATAGAGAGTGCATTATACTATATGGAGGACTATGGAGAGTGCACTATACTATATGGAGGACTATGGGGAGTGCATTATACAATATGGAGGACTATGGGGAGTGCATTATACTATACGGAGGACTAAGGGGAGTGTATTATACTATATGGAGGACTATGGAGTCCATTATTCTATATGAAGGACTATGGGGAAGAGCATTATACTATATGGAGGACTATGGGGTGCATTATACTACATGGAGGACTATAGAGAGTCCATTATACTATATGGAGGACTATGGAGAGTACATTATACTATATGGAGGACTATGAGGAGTGCATTATACTATATGGAGGACTATGGGCTGTGCATTATACTATATGGAGGACTATGGGGAGTGCATTATTCTATATGGAGGACTATGGGGAAGTGCATTATACTATAAGGAGGACTGTGGGCTGTTCATTATACTATATGGAGGACTATGGGCTGTGCATTATACTATATGGAGGATTATGGGGAGTGCATTTTTCTACATGGAGGTCTATGGGGAAGTGCATTTTACTATATGGAGGACTATGGGGAGTGCATTATTCTTTATGGAGGACTATGGGGAAGTGCATTATACTATATGGAGGTCTATGGGGAGTACATTATTCTATATGGAGGACTATGGGGAAGTGCTTTATACTATATGGAGGACTATGGGGATTGCATTATACTATATGGAGGACTATGGGGAGTGTATTATACTATATGGAGGACTATGGGGTGCATTATTCTATATGGAGGACTATGGGGAAGTGTGCTATACTATATGCAGGACTATGGGCTGTGCATTATACTATATGGAGGACTATGGAGAGTGCATTATACTATATGGAGGACTATGGGGAGTGCATTATTCTATATGGAGGACCATGGGGAAGTGCATTATACTATATGGAGGACTATAGGGAGTGCATTATACTATATAGAGGACTATGGGGTGCATTATTCTATCTGGAGGACTATGGGGAAGTGCATTATACCATATGGAGGACTATGGGGTGCATTATTCTATCAGGAGGACTATGGGGAAGTGCATTATACCATATGGAGGACTATGGGATGCATTATACTATACGGAGGACTATGGGATGCATTATACCATATGGAGGACTATGGATGCATTATACTATATGGAGGACTATGGGGGTGCATTATACCATACGGAGGACTAGGGGGAGTGCATCATACTATATGGAGGACTATGGGGAGTGCATTATTCTAAATGAAGGACTATAGGGAGTGCAATATAATATATGGAGGACTATGGAGAGTGCATTATACTACATGGAGGACTATGGTGAGTGCATTATACTATATGGAGGACTATGGGGTGCATTATTCTATATGGAGAACTATGGGGAAGTGCATTATACTATATGAAGGACTATGGGCTGTGTAGTATACTATATGGAGGACTATGGAGACTGTATTATACTATATGGAGGACTATGGGGAGTGCATTATTCTATATGGAGGACTGTGGGAAGTGTATTATGCTATATGGAGGACTATGGAGAGTGCACTATACTATATGGAGGACTATGGGGAGTGCATTATACTATATGGAGAACTATGGGCAGTGCATTATACCATATGGAGGACTATGGGATGCATTATACTATATGAAGGAGTATGGGGGTGCATTATACAATATAGAGGACTGTGGGGAGTGCATTATACTATATGGAGGACTATGGAGAGTGCATTATACTATATGGAGGACTTTGGAGAATGCATTATACTATATAGAGGATTATGGAGAGTGCATAATACTATATGGAGGACTATGGGGAGGGCATTATACTATAAGGTGGACTATGGGGTGCATTATTCTATATGGAGAACTATGGGTTGTGCATTATACTATATGGAGGACTATGAGTTGTACATTATACTATATGGAGGACTATGGAGAGTGCATTGTACTATATTTGGGACTATGGGGAGTGCATTATTCTATATGGAGGACTATGGGGTGCATTATACTATGTAGTGGACTATGGAGAGTGCATTATACTATATGGAGGACTATGGGGAGTGCATCATACTATATGGAGTACTATGGGGAGTGCATTATACCATATGAAGGACTATGAGATGTATTATACTATATGGAGGACTATGGGGTGCATTATACTATATGGAGGACTATGGGGAAGTGCATTATACTATATGTAGGACTATGGGCTGTGCATTATACTATAAGGAGGACTATGGAGAGTGTATTATACTATATGGAGGACTATGGGGAAGTGCATTATACTATATGGAGGACTATGGGGAGCGCATTATACTATATAGAGGACTATGGGGAGTGTATTATGCTATATGGAGGACTATGGGCTGTGCATTTAACTTTATGGAGGACTATGGAGAGTGCATTATATTATATGGAAGTCTATGGGGAGTTCATTATTCTTTATGGAGGACTATGGCGAAGTGCATTATACTATATGGAGGACTATGGAGAGTGCATTATACTATATGGAGGACTATGGGGAGTGCATTATACTATATGGAGGACTATGGGAAGTTCATTATAACATATGAAGGACTATGGGATGCATTAAACCATATGGAGGACTATGGGATGCATTATACTATATGGAGGACTATGGGGGTGCATTATACAATATGGATGACTATGGGGAGTGCATTATACTACATGGAGGACTATGGGAAATGCATTATTCTATATGGAGGACTATGGGGAGTGCAATATACTATATGGAGGACTATGGGGTGCATTGTACTAAATGAAGGACTATGGGCTGTGTATTATACTATATGGAGGACTATGGGAAGTGTATTATACTATATGGAGGACTACGGAGAGTGCACTATACTATATGGAGGACTATGGGGAGTGCATTATACTATATGAAGAACTATGGGGAGTGCATTATACCATAAGGAGGACTATGGGATGAATTATACCATATGAAGGACTATGGGGCTGCATTATACAATATAGAGGACTATGGGATGCATTATACTAAATGAGGACTATGGGGGTGCATTTTACAATATGGAGGACTATGGGGAGTGCATTATACTATATGGAGGACTATGGGGAGTGCATTATTCTATATGGAGGACTATAGGGAGTGCATTATACTATATGGATGAATATGGGGAGTGATTTATACTATATGGAGGACTATGGGGAGTGCATTATACTATATGGAGGACTATGGGGAGTATATTATACTATATGGAGGACTATGGGGTGCATTATTCTATATGGAGGACTATGGGTTGTGCATTATACTATATGGAGGACTATGGAGAGTGCATTATACTATTTTTTGGACTATGGGGAGTGCATTATTCTATATGAATGACTATGGGAAAGTGCATTATACTATATGGAGGACTATGGAGAGTGCATTATACGATATGGAGGACAATGGAGAGTGCATTATACTATATGGAGGACTATAGGGGTGCATTATACAATATGGAGGACTATGAAGAGTGCATTATACTATGTGGAGGACTATGGGGAGTGCATTATTCTATATGGAGGACTATGGAGAGTGCATTATACTACATGAAGGACTTTGGGGAGTGCATTATACCATATTGAGGACTATTGGATGCATTATACTACAAGGAGAACTATGGGGGTGCATTATTCAAAATGTTGGACTATGGGGAGTGCATTATACTATATGGAGGACTATGGGGAGTGCATTATTCTATATGGAGAACTATCGGGAGTGCATTATACTGTATGGAGTATAATGCGGAGTGCAGTATACTGTATGGAGGATTATGGGGAGTGCATTATACTGTATGGTGGACTATGAGGCACATTATACTATACGGAGGACTATGGGGAGTGAATTGTACTCTAAGATGGACTATGGGGCACATTATGCTATATGGAGGACTATGGGGAGTGCATTATACTATAAGGAGGACTATGGGATGCATTATATTATATGGAGGACCATTGGGAGTGTATTATACTATATGAAGGACTATGCGGACTGCAGTATACTATATGGAAGACTATGGGGAGTGCATTTTACTATACAGAGGACTATGGTATGCATTATACCATATGGAGGACTATGGGATGCATTCTACTATATGGATGACTAAGGAATGCATTATATTATATGGAGGACTATGGGAAGTGCATTATGCTACATGGAGGACTATGGGATGCATTATACTATATGGAAAACTATGGGGATTGCATTATGCTATATGGAGGACTATGGGATGCATTATACTATATGGAAGACTATGGAATGGATAATATTATATGGAGGACTATGGGGAGTTCATTATACTGTATGGAGGATTATTGAGAGTGCATTATACTATATGAAGGACTGTGGGATGCATTATACAACATGGAGGACTATGGGATGCATTAAACTATATGGAGGACTATGGGGAGTGCATTATACTATATGGAGGAGTATGGGGAGAACATATACTATATGGAGGACTATGGTATTCATTATACTATATGGAGGACTATAGGGAGTGCATTATACTATATGGAGGACTATGGGATGCATTATGTTTTATGGAGGACTATGGGGAGTGCATTATTCTATATGGAGGAGTATGGGGAGAGCATATACTATATGGAGGACTATGGGATTTATTATACTATATGGAGGACTATAGGGAGTGCCTTATACTATATGGAGGACTATGGGATGCATTATGTTTTATGGAGGACTATGGGGAGTGCATTATACTATATGGAGGAGTATGGAGAGAGCATATACTATATGGAGGACTATAGGATTCATTATACTATATGGAGGACTATAGGGAGTGCATTATACTATATGGAGGACTATGGGATGCATTATGTTTTATGGAGGACTATGGGGAGTGCATTATTCTATATGGAGGAATATGGGGGTGCATTATACTATATGGAGGAATATGGGGAGTTTATTACACCATATTGTGGACTATGGGGAGTGCATTATACTATATGGTGGACTATGGGGAGTGCATTATACTATATAGAGGACTATGGGGAGTGAATTATACTATATGGAGGACTATGGGGGTCCATTATACTATATGGAGGACTATGGCGAGAGCATTATACTATATGGAGGACTATGGAGAGTGCATTATACTATATGGAGGACTACGGGGAGTACATTATACTATATGGAGGACTATGGGGAGTGCATTGTACTGTATGGAGGAGTATTGGGAGTGCATTATATTATATGAACGGCTATTGGGCACATTATACTATATGGAGTACTGTGGTGAGTGCATCATACTGTATGGAGGACTATGGGGAGTGCATTATACCATATGGAGCACTATGGGGAGTGCATTGTACTATATAGAGGACTATGGGGAGTGTATTACACTATATGGAGGACTATGGGGTGCATTGTACTGTATAGAGGACTATGGGATGCATTATACTATATGGAGGACTATGGGGAGTGCATTAAACTGTATGGAGGACTATGAGGAGTGCGTTATGCTATATGAAGGACTATGGGATGCGTTATACTATATGAAGGACTATGGGATGCATTATACTATATGGACGACTATGGGGAGTGCATTATACTATATGGAGGACTATGGGATGCATTAAACTATATAGAGGATTATGGGGAGTACATTATACTATATGGAGGACTATGGGATGCATTATGTTATATGGAGGACTATGGGGAGTGCATTATACTATATGGAGGACTATGGGATGCATTATATTATATGGAGGATCATGGGAAGTTCATTATAATATATGGAGGACTATGGGGAGTGCATTATACTATATGGAGGACTATGGGATGCATTATATTATATTGAGGACTATGGGGAGTGCATTATACTTTATGTAGGACTATGGGATGCATTATATTATATGGAGGACCATGGGAAGTTCATTATACTGTATGAAGGACTATGGGGAGTGCATTATACTATATGTAGGACTACGGGATGCATTATTTTATATGAAGGACTATGAGGAGTGCATTATACTATATGGAGGACTATGTGGTACATTATACTATATGGAGGACTATGGGGAGTGCATTATGCTATATAGAGGACTATGGAGAGTGAATTATACTGTATGGAGGACAATGTGGTGCATTATACTATATGGAGGACTATGAGGAGTGCATTATACTGTTTGGAGGACTATGTCATGTATTATACTATATGAAGGTCTATGTGGTGCATTATACTATATGGAGGACTATGGGGAGTGTATTATACTATATGGAGGACTATGGGGAGTGCAGTATGCTATATGGAAGACTATGGGGAGTGCATTATACTATATGGAGGACTATGGGGAGTGCATTATACTATATAGAGGACTGTGGGGAGTCTATTAAACTATACGGAGGACTATGGGATGCATTATACCATATGAAGGAATATGTGATGCATTCTATTATATGGAGGATTATGGGGAGTGCATTATACTGTATGGAGGAATATGTGGTGCATTATACTATATGGAGTACTATGGGGAGTGCATTATACTATATGGAGGACTATGGGGAGTGCATTATACCATATGGAGGACTATGGGATGCATTATGTTATATGGAGCACTATAAGGAGTGCATTTTACTATATGGAGGACTATGGGGGTGCATTACACTATATGGAGGACTATGACGAGAGCATTATACTATATGGAGGACTATGGAGAGTGCATTATACTATATGGAGGACTATGGGGAGTACATTATACTACATGGAGGACTAAGGGGAATGCATTATTCTGTATGGAGGACTATGGGGAGTACATTATATTATATGGAGGGCTATGGGGCACATTATACTATATGGAGGACAAGGGAGAGTGCATTATACTGCATGGAGGACTATGGGGAGTGCATTATACTATATAGAGGACTATATGATGCATTATATTATATGAAGGACTATGGGGAGTGCATTATACAATATGAAACACTATGGGGAGTGCATTATACTATATGGAGGACTATGGGGAGTGTATTATACTATATGGAGGACTATGGGATGCATTGTACTATATAGAGGACTATGGGATGCATTATACTATATGGAGGATTATTGGGAGTGCATTATACTGTATGGAGGACTATGAGGAGTGCATTATACTATATGAAGGACTATGGGATGCATTGTACTATATGGAGGACTATGGGGATTGAATTATACTGTATGGAGGACTATGAGGAGTGCATTATACTATATGGAGGACTATATGAAGTGCACTATACTATATGGAGGACTACGGTATGTATTATACTGTATAGAGGACTATGGGGAGTACATTATACTATATGGAGGACTATGGGATGCATTATGTTATATGGAGGACTATGGGGAGTGCATCATACTATATGGAGGACTATGGGATGCATTATGTTAAATGGAGCACTATGGGGAGTGTATTTTACTATATGGAGGACTATGGGGGTGCATTATACTATATGGAGGACTATGGCGAGAGCATTATACTATATGGAGGACTATGGAGAGTGCATTATACTATATGCAGGACTATGGGGAGTGCATTATACTATATGGAGGACTATGGGGAATGCATTATTCTGTATGGAGGACTATGGGGAGTACATTATATTATATGGAGGGCTATGTGGCACATTATACTATATGGAGGACAATGAGGAGTGCATTATACTGTATGGAGGACTATGGGGAGTCCATTATACTATATAGAGGACTATATGATGCATTATATTATATGAAAGACTATGGGGAGTGCATTACACAATATGAAACACTATGGGGAGTGCATTATACTATATGGAGGACTATGGGGAGTGTATTATACTATATGGAGGACTATGGAATGCATTGTACTATATAGAGGACTATGGGATGCATTATACTATATGGAGGATTATTGGGAGTGCATTATACTGTATGGAGGACTATGAGGAGTGCATTATACTATATGAAGGACTATGGGATGCATTATACTATATGGAGGACTATGGAGAGTGCATTATACTGTATGGAGCACTATGAGGAGTGCATTATACTATATGGAGGACTATATGAAGTGCACTATACTATATGGAGGACTACGGGATGTATTATACTGTATAGAGGACTATGGGGAGTACATTATACTATATGGAGGACTATGGGATGCATTATGATATATGGAGGACTATGGGGAGTGCATTATTCTATATGGAGGACTATGGGATGCATTATATTATATGGAGGACCATGGGGAGTTCATTATAATATATGGAGGACCATGGGGAGTGCATTATACTGTATGGAGGACTATGGGAAGCATAATATTATATGGAGGACTATGGGGAGTGCATTATACTATATGGAGGACTATGGGATGCATTATATTATATGGAGGACCATGGGGAGTTCATTATACTTTATGGAGGACTATGGGGAGTGCATTAAACTATATGTAGCAGTATGGGGAGTGTATTATACTATTTGGAGGACTATGGGATGCATTATTTTATATGAAGGACTATGAGGAGTGCAATATGCTATATGGATGAGTATGTGGTCCATTATACTATAATGAGGACTATGGGGAGTGCATTATGCTATATGGATGACTCTGGGGAGTGGATTATACTGTATGGAGGACTATGTGGTGCATTATACTATATGGAGGACTATGTGGTGCATTGTGTAACGGGTCTGGGAGGCGGAACCTCTGGGCTACTATACAAGGGAGCGGTCCTTGTAAGGGAGCGGGTGGCGACCAGGCAGGCAGTCACAGCAGGTGACCGGGACAGTCTCTGGGTGTACGGGCAGGAGGTCACGGCAAGTGATCAGGGCAGTCTCTGGAAGAACGGGCTGGAGGTCACGGCAAGTGACCGGGGCAGTCTCTGGAAGAACGGGCTGGAGGTCACGGCAAGTGACCGGGGCAGTCTCTAGGTAAAGGGTAGGTACGACCTGTGATGGCTGAACCTCCAGGTAGGCTAGCAAGGCAGATGGAGGATGTGTGCTCCCAGGTGAGCAAGCGAGAGTCTCTGGAATAGCAGGTGGTCACAGCACGTGACGGCGGAGCCTCCAGGTAGGCAAGCAGGCAGGTAGCGGAGAAGCGCTCCCAGGTGAGCGGGCAAGAGTCTCTGGAATAGCTGGTGGTCCCAGCACGTGACAGCGGAACCCCCGGGCAGACAAGCAGGCAGGTAGTGGAGAAGCGCTCCCAGGTGAGCGGGCAAGAGTCTGGAATAGCTGGTGGTCACAGCACGTGACAGCGGAGCCTCCGGGCAGGCAAGCAGGCAGGTAGCGGAGAAGCGCTCCCAGGTGAGCGGGCAAGCTGGTCCATAGACAGACTGACCGGAGTTGTAAGGCAGACCGTCGGACCTCAGGCAAGCAGGCAGGTAGCTGATGTGCGCTCCCAGGTGAGCGGGCAAGTTGGTCCTTAGACAGACTGACCGGAGATGTAAGGCAGACCGTCGGACCTCAGGCAGGCAGGCGGGTAACAGGAAATCAGGCAGGATTAGGACAGCAAGCTGGCAGGAATCTGGCAGGTAACTGGCAGGTAACTGGCAACGGGACCTGAGGGCTGAAGCAGAGTAGAACGGTGCAACAACATTGCTCGGGCACCTCCATTTTGGAGGAGGTGCCTTATATATGGTAAAGTCCTCCGGCCATTGGCCGGGGACTCCTTAGGACGGCGCGCGCGGCCCCTTTAAGAGGGAGGGAGGGCGCGCGCGCGCGCCCTAAGCACAGTGGCCGGGAAGGAGCGCGCGCTGCCAGCAGAGCGGGAGAGGGACGCCGGGCACGGAGCAGAGCGGTGAGGGGAACAGCGTCCCTGCCTAGCAGAGGGCAGGGACGCCGGCACTACAGTACCCCCCCCTTTAGGCCCCCCTTTTTTTAGGCCAGATAGAAATTTAGCTAGGATGAGAGGGGCATGGATGTTCTCCCGGGGCTCCCACGTTCTCTCCTCAGGACCAAACCCCTTCCAATCTACCAGAAAAAAGGTCTTTCCTCTTACCCTTTTGGTGGCAAGAATGTTCTCTACCTCAAACTCGTCCTCAGCAGAAACCGGAGCAGGAGGCGTACCTGTAGACTTGGAAAAAGAGTTAAGCACCACGGGTTTGAGGAGAGATACATGGAAGGAGTTAGGGATCCGTAAGTTGGCCGGGAGTTTCAATTTATAGGCCACCGGGTTGATCTGACTGATGACCTCCAGAGGACCGATGAACCGAGGCCCTAACTTGTAAGAAGGTATCTTGAGTCGAACATATTTAGATGAGAGCCAGACTTTATCTCCTGGACGAAATTGTGGAGGATCCAGGCGTTTTTTGTCAGCGTGTCTTTTCATACGCTCGGATGACAGAAGGAGTGCGGACCGGGTACTCTCCCATATGGAGGAAAATTTGCTAACGAGAGATTCCGCAGCCGGGTTGTCCACAGAGGTGGAGACAGGAAAAGGAATCCGAGGATGCTGACCAAAGACTACAAAAAACGGGGATTTGGAGGAGGATTCGCTCTCGTGATTATTATAAGAGAACTCGGCCCATGGTAGGAGATCCACCCAGTCAGAATGGTGGGCATTAACGAAGTGCCGGAGGTAACTGGTCAGGTTCTGATTGATCCGCTCCACTTGACCATTGGACTGTGGGTGGTAAGCGGAAGAGAAGTCCAGGGTGACGTCTAGTAGTTTACAAGTGGCTCTCCAGAAACGTGAGGTGAACTGTACCCCACGATCCGACACGATGTGGAGGGGCAGGTCATGAAGACGGAAGATGTGGCGGATAAAGTCTTTAGCCAGCTCGGGTGCAGACGGAAGGCCTGGCAGGGGAATAAAGTGAGCCATCTTGGAAAAGCGGTCAGCGACCACCCAAATGACCGTACAACCGGCAGAGACGGGGAGATCAGTTATAAAGTCCATTGCTATATGCTGCCAGGGGGCAGCAGGTACAGGAAGCGGAAGGAGGCGTCCGGCTGGCAGATGTCTCGGGACTTTGTTGCGGGCGCAGGACACACAGGCAGAAACAAAGTCTATTATGTCCTTGTGCAGGGTAGGCCACCAATAGTGCCGGGCAATAAGCTGGAGGGTCTTTTTCTGACCGGTGTGGCCAGCTAGTTTAGACGAATGGCCCCAGTGTAGGATCTTCTCCCGATCAGGTACTGAAACAAACGTCTTACCGGGAGGGAGACGATTTAGACTCACGGGAGCCACCTGCATTACTCTGGCGGGATCGATGATATGTTTAGGTTCTTCCTCGAGATCGGACACCAGAAAGGATCGGGACAAGGCGTCTGCTTTGACGTTTTTGTCAGCCGGGCGAAAATGAAGAACAAAATCAAAGCGAGCAAAAAACAAGGACCACCGGGCTTGGCGCGGGTTAAGTCTCTGGGCATGCTGGAGGTAAGCCAAGTTCTTGTGGTCAGTGTAAATTATTACCGGATGAAGAGCCCCCTCGAGTAGGTAACGCCACTCCTCCAACGCCAGCTTGATGGCCAATAACTCTCGGTCTCCTATGGAATAGTTGCGCTCAGAAGAGGAGAAGAGTTTGGAGAAGAAGCCACAAGTTACCATTCTCCCGGAAGATGATTTTTGAGTAAGTACCGCTCCGGCTCCAGAGGAGGAGGCGTCAACTTCCAGGAAGAACTGCTTGTTGCCGTCCGGGCGATGCAGCACCGGGGCGGAAGAGAAGGCCTGTTTTAGGGAAAGAAAGGCCTCCTCTGCTTCGGGCGGCCACTCTTTGGGATTAGTACCCTTACGGGTGAGCGCGGAAATTGGGGCAGTCCGGGAAGAGAAGTGCGGGATGAAGAGGCGGTAATAGTTGGCGAAGCCCAGGAACCGTTGAATAGCCTTCAACCCCTCTGGTCGGGGCCATTTCTCGATGGCAGACAGTTTCTCAGGATCCATTTGTAGGCCGGTCTGAGAGATAATGTAGCCCAGAAACCGAAGCGAGGTCTGCTCAAAGAGGCACTTCTCATATTTAGCGTAGAGATGGTTCTGCCTGAGCCTGAGCAGGACCTGACGAACATCCCTCCGGTGAGTCTGGAGATCCGGAGAGAAGACCAAGATGTCGTCCAGGTACACCACTACGCAGGAGTAGAGAAGGTCCCGGAAGATGTCATTGACCAACTCTTGAAAGACGGCAGGAGCGTTACAGAGGCCAAAGGGCATTACCAGATATTCATAGTGGCCGTCCCGGGTGTTGAATGCCGTCTTCCATTCATCCCCCTGACGGATACGAACCAGGTTGTACGCCCCACGGAGGTCCAGTTTGGTGAAGATTCTAGCCCCCCTCAGACGATCAAATAACTCCGGAATGAGCGGAAGGGGGTACTTATTCTTCACCGTGATCTGGTTAAGGCCTCTATAGTCTATACAGGGACGGAGAGAGCCGTCCTTCTTTTTGACGAAAAAGAAGCCTGCTCCCGCCGGGGAGGTAGATTTCCGGATGAATCCCCTGGCCAGATTCTCCTCAATATATTCGGACATCGACCGGGTCTCAGCAGCGGATAATGGATAAATACGCCCACGGGGAGGAGAAGTACCAGGTAACAGGTCGATAGGGCAGTCGTATGGTCTATGAGGGGGTAGTGTCTCTGCCTCCTTTTTATTAAAGACATCAGCATAAGACCAATAAGGAATCGGAAGTCCAGGTAGATTAGCTGGGGTAGGAGAAGGACAGACGGGATGAACGGGAACCAGACAGGTCTTATGACAGCCCTGTCCCCAGCGAAGGACTTCTCCGGTCTGCCAGTCAAGAACGGGTGCATGTTTCTGGAGCCAAGGTAGGCCTAGCAAGAGGGCGTGAGAGAGTCCAGGCAGAACATGGAAGGAGATACTTTCAGAATGCAGCATTCCCACCTGCAGAGTAATGGATTCGGTGATGAGTTGGATGGGGCGTGGTAAGAGCCCCCCATCCACGGCAGCAACAGACAAGGGTACAGCCAGAGGTTTGGTGGGGATGCGGTATTTCTCTACCAGGGACTGTGAAATAAGATTCCCGGCTGCTCCAGAGTCCAGTTGGGCTAGTTCGAAATAAAGGTTCTCCCCGTAGACGATTGAAACTGACAACAGCAGGGATGGAGAGGATTTATTCTTTTCTAGGTGGACCTCTCTGAGCGAACCTAGACACAGGCGTTTCCCGACCTCTCCGGGCAGGCACGGATCCGGTGCTCCTTACTGCCACAGTAGAAGCAGGTCCCCTTGGCACGGCGTAAGTCCTGACGGGTCTTGACCATCTTGGTCTGGTCGACCTGCATAGGCTCAGGAGGGTGTACCTGGTTAGAGACAGAAGGAGTGACGGGTTTCTGAAAAGTAGGAGCTAGACGTGGTAACCTCCTCTCACGGGTGACCTCTCTGGCACGCTCCTGGAACCGTAGGTCAATCCGGGTGGCAAGAGTTATTAAGTCATCGAGAGTGGTAGGAATGTCCCGACCGGCAAGTTCATCTTTAATACGGCCGGACAGACCCTCCCAGAAGACGGAAACCAGAGCGTCGTTATCCCAGGCCAGCTCCTAGGCAAGGGTACGGAACCGTATGGCATATTGGCCCACGGTGAGACTTTCCTGACGGAGGCGTAGCAACGATGATGCGGATGAGGTCTTCCGTCCGGGTTCGTCGAAGACTTTCCGGAAGGCCGTGAGAAAAGCAGGCAAGTTGGACACCAGGGGGTCTCCTCTCTCCCATAGAGGATTTAGCCAGGCCAGGGCCTCCCCGGTGAGATGGGACATGATGAATGCAATTTTGGCTCGGTCGGAGTTAAACTGGTGGGACAATAGTTCAAAGTGCAGGGTGCACTGATTTATGAAGCCCCGAGCCTGGGCTGAGTCGCCTCTGAAGCGAGGAGGTGCAGAAAGCCGAGGTCCGGGGTAGGATATCATGGTATTAGTGGACAGCGGAGCTGCCGGATTGCGAGACATGGCACTGGCGGAGGTTGTTGGTGGAACAGTCAGAGTGTAAAGGCGAGTATTGACATTCCGCAGGTGACCCAGGATGGACTCCTGTTGGGACCTTTGACGGGACAGTTCATGACACAGGTCCGAGAGCGAGGGAGCTTGGGTGCCACCGGGTTCCATGGCCCGAGCAAACTGTAACGGGTCTGGGAGGCGGAACCTCTGGGCTACTATACAAGGGAGCGGTCCTTGTAAGGGAGCGGGTGGCGACCAGGCAGGCAGTCACAGCAGGTGACCGGGACAGTCTCTGGGTGTACGGGCAGGAGGTCACGGCAAGTGATCAGGGCAGTCTCTGGAAGAACGGGCTGGAGGTCACGGCAAGTGACCGGGGCAGTCTCTGGAAGAACGGGCTGGAGGTCACGGCAAGTGACCGGGGCAGTCTCTAGGTAAAGGGTAGGTACGACCTGTGATGGCTGAACCTCCAGGTAGGCTAGCAAGGCAGATGGAGGATGTGTGCTCCCAGGTGAGCAAGCGAGAGTCTCTGGAATAGCAGGTGGTCACAGCACGTGACGGCGGAGCCTCCAGGTAGGCAAGCAGGCAGGTAGCGGAGAAGCGCTCCCAGGTGAGCGGGCAAGAGTCTCTGGAATAGCTGGTGGTCCCAGCACGTGACAGCGGAACCCCCGGGCAGGCAAGCAGGCAGGTAGTGGAGAAGCGCTCCCAGGTGAGCGGGCAAGAGTCTGGAATAGCTGGTGGTCACAGCACGTGACAGCGGAGCCTCCGGGCAGGCAAGCAGGCAGGTAGCGGAGAAGCGCTCCCAGGTGAGCGGGCAAGCTGGTCCATAGACAGACTGACCGGAGTTGTAAGGCAGACCGTCGGACCTCAGGCAAGCAGGCAGGTAGCTGATGTGCGCTCCCAGGTGAGCGGGCAAGTTGGTCCTTAGACAGACTGACCGCAGTTGTAAGGCAGACCGTCGGACCTCAGGCAGGCAGGCGGGTAACAGGAAATCAGGCAGGATTAGGACAGCAAGCTGGCAGGAATCTGGCAGGTAACTGGCAGGTAACTGGCAACGGGACCTGAGGGCTGAAGCAGAGTAGAACGGTGCAACAACATTGCTCGGGCACCTCCATTTTGGAGGAGGTGCCTTATATATGGTAAAGTCCTCCGGCCATTGGCCGGGGACTCCTTAGGACGGCGCGCGCGGCCCCTTTAAGAGGGAGGGAGGGCGCGCGCGCGCGCCCTAAGCGCAGTGGCCGGGAAGGAGCGCGCGCTGCCAGCAGAGCGGGAGAGGGACGCCGGGCACAGAGCAGAGCGGTGAGGGGAACAGCGTCCCTGCCTAGCAGAGGGCAGGGACGCCGGCACTACACATTGTACTATATGAAGGACTATGGTGAGTTCATTATAGTATATGGAGGACTATGGGGAGTGCATTATACTATATGGAGGACTATGGGGAGTTCATTATACTGTATGGAGGACTATGTGGTGTATTATACTATATGGAGGACTATGTAGTGCATTATACTATATGGAGGACTATGGGGAGTGTATTATACTATATGAAAGACTATGGGGAATGCAGTATTGTATATGGAAGACTAAGGGGAGTGCATTATACTATATTGAGGACTATGGGGAGTGTATTATACTATATAGAGGACTGTGGGGAGTCAATTATACTATACGGAGGACTATGGGATGCATTATACTATGTGGAGGAATATGGGATGCATACTATTATATTAAGGACTATGGGGAGTGCATTATACTATATGGATAACTATGGGGAGTGCATTATACTGTATGGAGGACTATGTGGTGCATTATACTATAAGGAGTACTATGGGGAGTGCAATATACTATATGGAGGACTATGGGGAGTGCATTATACTGTATGGAGGACTATGTGGTGCATTATACTATAAGGAGGACTATGGGGAGTGCATTATACTATATGAAGGACTATAGGGAGTGCATTATACTATATGGAGGACTATGGGGAGTGGATTATACTGTATGGAGGACTTTGTGGTGCATTATACTATATGGAGGACTATGTGGTGCATTATACTATATGGAGAACTATGGGGAGTGTATTATACTATATGGAGGACTATGGGGAGCGCAGTATGCTATATGGAAGACTATGGGGAGAATATTATACTATATAGAGGACTGTGGGGAATCCATTATACTATATGGAGGACTACGGCATGCATTATATTATATGAAGGACTATGTGGAATGCATTATGCTATATGGAGGACTATGGGATGCATTATACTATATGGAGAACTATGGGGAGCATATTATACTATATGGAGGACTATGGGATGCATTATACTATATGGAGGAATATGGGACGCATTCTATTTTATGGAGGACTATGGGAAGTGCATTATACTGTATGGAGTACTATGTGGTGCATTATCCTATATGGAAGACTATGGGGAGAATATTATACTATATAGAGGACTGTGGGGAATCCATTATACTATATGGAGGACTACGGCATGCATTATATTATATGGAGGACTATGGGGAATGCATTATGCTATATGGAGGACTATGGGATGCATTATACTATATGGAGGACTATGGGGAGTGTATTATACTATATGGAGGATTATGGGATGCATTATACTATATAGAGTACTGTGGGGAGTCCATTATACTATATGGAGGACTATGGGATGCATTATATTATATGGAGGACTATGGGGGGGTGCATTATGCTATATGGAGAACTATGGGATGCATTATACTATATGGAGGACTATGGGGAGTGTATTATACTATATGGAGGAGTATGGGATGCATTATATCATATGGAGGACTATGGGGAGTGCATTATACTTTATGGAAGACTATGGGGAGTCCATTATACTATATGGAGGACTATGGGATGCATTATTATATGGAGGACTATGGGGAGTGCATTGTAATACACTGCTCAAAAAAATAAAGCAAACATTCAAATAACCCATCCTAGATCTGAAAGAATGAAATATTCTCATTGAATATTTTGTTCTGTACAAAGTTGAATGTGCTGACAACAAAATCACACAAAAATCATCAATGGAAATCAAATTTATTAAGCAATGGAGGCCTGGATTTGGAGTCACCCCCAAAATTAAAGTGGAAAAACACACTACAGGCTTAAATGTCCTTAAATGTCCTTAAAACAAGACAAAATGAGGCTCAGTATTGTGTGTGGCCTCCACGTGCCTGCATGACCTCCCTACAATGCCTGGGCATGCTCCTGATGAGGTTGCGGATGGTCTCCTGTGGGATCTCCTCCCAGACCTGGACTAAAGCATCCGCCAACTCCTGGACAGTCTGTGGTGCAACATGACGTTGGTGGATGGAGCGAGACATGATGTCCCAGATGTGCTCAATCAGATTCAGGTCTGGGGAACGGGCGGTACAGTCCATAACCTCAATGCCTTCATCTTGCAGGAACTGCTGACACACTCCAGCCACATGAGGTCTGGCATTGTCCTGCATTAGGAGGAACCCAGGGCCAACCACACCAGCATATGGTCTTACAAGGGGTCTGAGGATCTCATCTTGGTACCTAATGGCAGTCAGGCTACCTCTGGCGAGCACATGGAGGGCTGTGCGGCCCTCCAAAGAAATGCCACCCCACACCATTACTGACCCACTGCCAAACCGGTCATGCTGAAGGATGTTGCAGGCAGCAGATCGCTCTCCACGGCGTCTCCAGACTCTGTCACGTCTGTCACACGTGCTCAGTGTGAACCTGCTTTCATCTGTGAAGAGCACAGGGCGCAAGTGGCGACTTTGCCAATCCTGGTGTTCTAAGGCAAATGCCAAGCGTCCTGCACGGTGTTGGGCTGTGAGCACAACCCTCATCTGTGGACATCGGGCCCTCATTCCAACCTCATGGAGTCGGTTTCTAACCATTTGTGCAGACACATGCACATTTGTGGCCTGTTGGAGGTCATTTTGCAGGGCTCTGGCAGTGCTCCTCCTGTTCCTCCTAGCACAAAGGTGGAGGTAGCGGTCCTGCTGCTGGGTTGTTGCCCTCCTACGGCCCCCTCCATGTCTCCTGGTGTACTGGCCTGTCTCCTGATAGCGCCTCCAGCCTCTGGACACTACGCTGACAGACACAGCAAGCCTTCTTGCCACAGCTCGCATTGATGTGCCATCCTGGATGAGCTGCACTACCTGAGCAACTTCTGTGGGTTGTAGAGTCCGTCTCGTGCTACCACGAATGTGAAAGCACAACCAACATTCAAAAGTGACCAAAACATCAGCCAGAAAGCATTGGTACTGAGATGTGGTCTGTGGTCCCCACCTGCAGAACCACTCCTTTATTGAGGGTGTCTTGATAATTGCCAATAATTTCCATCTATTGTCTATTCCATTTGCACAACAAAATATGAAATTAATTGTCAATCAGTGTTGCTTCCTAAGTGGACAGTTTGATTTCACAGAAGTTTGATTTACGTGGAGTTATATTCTGTTGTTTAAGTGTTCCCTTTATTTTTTGAGCAGTGTATATGGAGGACTATGGGGAGTGCATTATACTATATGGAGGACTATGGGATGCATTATATTATATGGAGGACTATGTGGAGTGCATTATACTATATGGAGGACTATGGGGAGTGTATTATACTATATAGAGGATTGTGGGGAGTCCATTATACTATATGGAGGACTATGGGATGCATTATACCATATGGAGGACTATGGGATGCATTATATTATATGGAGGACTATGGTTTGCATTATAGTATAGAGAGGACTATGGGGAGTGTATTATACTATGTGGAGGACTATGGAACGCATTATACTATATGGAGGACTATGGGGAAAGCTTTATACTATATGGAGGACTGTGTGGTGCATTATACTATATGGAGGACTATGGGGAGTGCATTATACTGTATGGAGGACTATGTTGTGCATTATATTAAATGGAGGACTATGGGGAGTGCATTATACTATATGGAGGACTATGGTGTTGTGGTGTTGCTATCAGAGTGTCAAGAGTGGGAGAAGAGGGTTGCATTGACAATCCAACACAATGGGCAGCAATTTGAACACATTTTATAAGTGGTCATAAAGTTACATTAAAACCAAGCACACCATTGTTTTTCTTATCAAATTCTCAATAAGTTTGATGTGTCACATGACCCTCTTTCCTTTGAAAAAAATAAAGTTGGATCCAAAATGGCCGACTTCAAAATAGCCGCCATGGTCACCACCCATCTGGAAAAGTTTTCCCCTCACATATACTAATGTGCCACAAACAGGAAGTTGATATTACCAACCATTCCCATTTAATTTAGGTGTATCCATGTAAATGGCCCACCCTGTATATAATCAGAATGGGGGGGTCCAAATCTTGCTCCGGGACCCATCAGCCTCGTTACGCCACTGGTTATATATTATACTAGCTATTGAACCCCTTCTACGCCCGGGTGGTGAGCATTTTTATTGGTATATTTCTGGCGCCATTTTTTTTTAAGACACTGTCTGCAAATTCGCATATACATTGTCTTCAATAAAATAGCGCCGGATAAGCGCCATTTTACTGAAGTAATGTACTACAACGTCAACACAGCAGTGCACACGTGCCAGCCAAAGGGATAATGGTGATGGGTGGTGCATGCGCACTGCTATGTTGACGTTGTAGTACATTACTTCAATAAAATGGCGCTGGAGTCAGCGTTTGCGCTTATCCGGCGCTATTTTATTGAAGACACTGTATATGCGAATTTGCAGACAGTGTCTTAAAAAAATGGTGCCGGATAGCATGGTATAGGCATACACTGAGTCCGGGTCATTCTATTGAAGTATTGTACTACAAAATTAAAGGGAACCTGTCACCAGAAGTAACACCGTTAACCTGCACATATGTGATTAATCTGCAGGTTAATAGCGTTATTATGTTGCCCGACGCCTGCACGTAGTCGAATGCAGCAGGGAGAAAATAAACCTTCCTGGTATATGATCCCCCAATCCTGGTCCCCTTCTTGGTATATGCTCCACCCCATCCTTGTATATGTTCCCCCAATCCTTGAATATGCTCCCCCCATACTGGTATAAGCTCCCCCCATACTGGTATATGCTCCCTCCATCCTGGTATATGCTCCCTCCATCCTGGTATATGTTCCCCCATCTTGGTATATGCTCTCCCCATCCTGGTATATGCTCCCCCATCCTAGTATATACCCCCCCCATCCTGGTATATGCTCCCCCCATCCTGGTATATGCTCCCTCCATCCTGGTATATGCTCCCTCCATCCTCGTATATGCTTCCCCTATCCTGGTATATGCTCCCCCAATCCTGGTATATGCTCCCCCAGTCCTCGCATATGCTCCCTCCATCCTGTTATATGCCCCCCCATCCTGGTATGTGCTACACCCATCCTGGTATATGCTGCCTCAATCCTCGTATATATGCCCCCCCACCCTGGTATATGTCCCCCCATCCTGGTATATGCTTCCCTACCCTGGTATATGCTCCCCCAATTCTTGTATATGCTCCCTCCATCCTGGTATATGTTCCCCCATCCTGGTATATGCTTCCCTATCCTGGTATATGCCCCCCCATCCTGTTATATGCTCCCTCCATCCTGGTATATGCCCCCATCCTGGTATATGCTCCCCCCATCCTGGTATATGCTCCCCCCATCCTGGTATATCCCCCTATCCTGGTATATGCTCCTCCCCATCCTGGTATATGCTCCCCCCATCCTGGTATATGCTACCGCTATCCTGGCATGTGCTCCCCCCATCCTGGTATATGCTCCCCCCCATCCTGGTATATGCCCCACATCCTGGTATATCCCCACATTCTGGTATATGCTCCCCGTTATATGCTCCCCCATCCTGGTATATGCTCCCCCATCCTGGTATATGCCCACCATCCTGGTATATGCTCCCCCTCATCCTGGTATATGCTCCCCCCATCCTGGTATATGCTCCCCACATCCTGGTATATGCCCCCTCCATCCTGGTATATGTCCCCCATCCTGGTATGTGCTCCCCCCATCCTGGTATATACCCCCCATCCTGGTATATGCTCCCCGCATCCTGGTATATGCTCCCCCTATCCTGTTATATGCTCCCACCATCCTGGTATATGCTCCCCCATCCTGGTATATACTTCCCCATCCTGGTATATGCTCCCCCCTTCCTGGTATATGCTCCCCCCATCCTGGTATATGCTCCCTCCATCCTCGTATATGTTTCCCCTATCCTGGTATATGCTCCCTCCATTCTGGTATATGCCCCCCCATTCTGGTATACACTCCACCCATCCTGGTATATGTTGCCTCAATCCTCGTATATGCCTCCCCACCCTGGTATATGCCCCCCATCCTGGTATATGCTTCCCTACCCTGGTATATGCTCCCCCAATTCTTGTATATGCTCCCTCCATCCTGGTATATGCCCCCCATCTTGTTATATGCTCCCTCCATCCTGGTATATTCTCCCCCCATCCTGGTATATGCTCCCCCATCCTGGTATATGCTCCCCCCATCCTGGTATATGCTCCCCCTATCCTGGTATATCCCCCCATCCTGGTATATGCTCCTCCCCATCCTGGTATATGCTCCCCCCATACTGGTATATGTTCCCCCATCCTGGTATATGCTCCCCCCCATCCTGGTATATGATCCCCCAATCCTGGTCCCCTTCTTGGTATATGCTCCCCCCATCCTTGTATATGTTCCCCCAATCCTCGTATATGCTCCCCCCATACTGGTATAAGCTCCCCCCATACTGGTATATGCTCCCTCCATCCTGGTATATGCTCCCTCCATCCTGGTATATGCTCCCTCCTTCCTGGTATATGCTCCCCCATCTTGGTATATGCTCTCCCCATCCTGGTATATGCTCACCCATCCTGGTATATAGCCCCCCATCCTGGTATATGCTCTCCCCATCCTGTTATATGCTCCCTCCATCCTGGTATATGCTCCCCCATCCTGGTATATACTTCCCCATTCTGGTATATGCTCCCCCCATCCTGGTATATACCCCCCCATCCTGGTATATGCTCCCCCCATCCTGGTATATGCTCCCCCCATCCTGTTATATGCTCCCTCCATCCTGGTATATGCTCCCCCATCCTGGTATATACTTCCCCATTCTGGTATATGCTCCCCCCATCCTGGTATATGCTCCCTCCATCCTGGTATATGCTCCCTCCATCCTCATATATGCTACCCCTATCCTGGTATATGCTCCCCCAATCCTGGTATATGCTCCCCCAATCCTCGTATATGCTCCCTCCATCCTGTTATATGCCCCCCCATCCTGGTATATGCTCCACCCATCTTGGTATATGCTGCCTCAATCCTCGTATATGCCCCCCCACCCTGGTATATGTCCCCCCATCCTGGTATATGCTTCCCTACCCTGGTATATGCTCACCCAATTCTTGTATATGCTCCCTCCATCCTGGTATATGCCCCCCCAACCTGGTATATGCTTCCCTATCCTGGTATATGCCCCCCCATCCTGTTATATGCTCCCTCCATCCTGGTATGTGTCCCCATCCTGGTATATGCTCCCCCATCCTGATATATGCTCCCCCCATCCTGGTATATGCTCCTCCCCATCCTGGTATATGCTCCCCCCATCCTGGTATATGCCCCCCATTCTGGTATATGCCCCCCATCCTGGTATGTGCTCCCCCCATCCTGGTATATGCTCCCCCTATCCTGTTATATGCTCTCTCCATCCTGGTATATGCTCCCCCATCCTGGTATATACTTCCCCATCCTGGTATATGCTCCCCCCATCCTGGTATATGCTCCCTCCATCCTGGTATATGCTCCCTCCATCCTGGTATATGCTCCCTCCATCCTCGTATATGCTTCCCCTATCCTGGTATATGCTCCCCCAATCCTGGTATATGCTCACCCAATGCTAGTATATGCTCCCTCCATCCTGGTATATGCCCCCCCATTCTGGTATATGCTCCCCCCTATCCTGTTATATGCTCCCTCCATCCTGGTATATGCTCCCCCATCCTGGTATATACTTCCCCATCCTGGTATATGCTCCCCCTATCCTGGTATATGCTCCCTCCATCCTGGTATATGCTCCCTCCATCCTGGTATATGCTCCCCCATCTTGGTATATGCTCTCCCCATCCTGGTATATGCTCCCCCATCCTGGTATATACCCCCCCATCCTGGTATATGCTCCCCCCATCCTAGTATATGCTCCCCCCATCCTGTTATATGCTCCCTCCATCCTGGTATATGCTCCCCCATCCTGGTATATACTTCCCCATTCTGGTATATGCTCCCCCCATCCTGGTATATGCCCCCCCATCCTGGTATATGCTCCCCCCATCCTGGTATATGCTCCCCCCATCCTGTTATATGCTCCCTCCATCCTGGTATATGCTCCCCCATCCTGGTATATACTTCCCCATTCTGGTATATGCTCCCCCCATCCTGGTATATGCTCCCTCCATCCTCATATATGCTTCCCCTATCCTGGTATATGCTCCCCCAATCCTGGTATATGCTCCCCCAATCCTCGTATATGCTCCCTCCATCCTTTTATATGCCCCCCCATCCTGGTATATGCTCCACCCATCCTGGTATATGCTGCCTCAATCCTCGTATATGCCCCCCCACCCTGGTATATGTCCCCCATCCTGGTATATGCTTCCCTACCCTGGTATATCATAGAATCATAGAATCATAGAATGGTAGAGTTGGAAGGGACCTCCTGGGTCATCTGGTCCAACCCCCTGCTCAAAGCAGGATTCACTAGATCATCTCAGACAGATGTCTGTCCAGCCTCTGTTTGAAGACGTCCATTGAAGGGGAACTCACCACCTCTCGTGGCAGCCTGTTCCACTCATTAATCACCCTGTCAAAAAGTTTTTTCTAATATCTAATCTGTGTCTCCTCCCATTTAGTTTCATCCCATTGCTTCTAGTCTTTCCTTGTGCAAATGAGAATAAAGATGATCCTTCTACAATGTGACAGCCCTTGACATATTTGTAGACAGCTATTAAGTCTCCTCTCAGTCTTCTTTTTTGCAAGCTAAACATTCCCAAATCCTGCAACCGTTCCTCATAGGACATGGTTTGCAGACCAGTCACCATTCTGGTCGCTCTTCTCTGAACTTGCTCCAGTTTGTCTATGTCTTTTTTAAAATGTGGTGCCCAAAACTGTACACAGTATTCCAGATGAGGTCTGACCAAAGAGGAGTAAAGACCAATAATGACTTCACGTGATCTAGACTGTATGCTTCTGTTAATACATCCCAGAATTGTATTTGCCTTTTTTGCTGCTGCATCACACTGTTGACTCATGTTCAGTCTATGATCTATTAGTATACCTAAGTCTTTTTCACATGTACTGTTGCTTAGCTCTATTCCTCCCATTCTGTATATGCTTTTTTCATTTTTATTGCCCAGATGTAGTACTTTGCATTTTTCCCTGTTAAAAACCATTCTGTTGGTTGCTGCCCACTGCTCCAGTTTATTTAGGTCTTTTTGAATCCTCTCTCTCTCTTCTCTAGTATTAGCTATCCCTCCTAGCTTTGTGTCATCAGCAAATTTAATCAGTTTACCCTCAATTCCTTCATCTAAATCATTGATAAAGATGTTGAACAATACAGGTCCCAGGACGGAGCCCTGTGGTACCCCACTTGAGACATTCATCCAGCTGGATGTGAAGCCATTTACAACCACCCTTTGAGTCCGATCACTAAGCCAGTTATGAATCCACCTAACAGTTGCCTGGTCCATTGCATACTTGGTCATTTTTTCAATAAGGATGATGTGAGATACTTTGTCAAATGCTTTGCTGAAGTCAAGATATACTATATCTACAGCATTTCCCTGATCCACCCAGTCAGTGATTCTGTCATAGAAGGAAATTAAGTTAGTCTGACATGACTTGTTAGTTACAAACCCATGCTGACTCTGGTTAATCACTTCATTCTTATCCATGTACTTACATACATGTTGTTTAATAATTTGTTCAAAGATCTTTCCTGGTATAGAAGTCAGACTCACCGGCCTATAGTTCCCTGGGTCCACCTTCTTCCCCTTTTTGAAGATAGGAACAACATTTGCTCTTCTCCAGTCTTCTGGGACTTCTCCTGTTCTCCAAGAATTTTCAAAGATTATGGAGAGTGGTTCTAAAATTTCTTCTACAATCTCCTTCAGTACTCTGGGGTGTAATTCATCTGGACCTGGAGACTTGAACTCATTTATGTTAGCTAAATATTCCCTCACAATCTCTCTGTTTACTGATAACTTGGATTCCTCTATTCCTTTAAAAGGACAGTGAAGATCAGTTGATGTTACATTTTCTTTCTGAGAGAAAACAGATGCAAAATAGGAATTAAAAAGTTCGGCCTTCTCAACATCCTCTCTTACCATTTCTCCATTTTCATCCTGTAAAAATCCTATAGCATCTTTGACTTTTCTTTTACTTTTGACATACCCCCAAAATCCTTTTTTATTGCTTTTGACATCTCTTGCAAGCCTTAATTCATTGTCAGCTTTAGCTAACCTGATACGTGCCCTACAGGATCTGCAGACTGCATTATAATCTTCTTTAGATATGCCTCCCTCTTTCCATTTAATAAACATTTCTTTCTTTCTTTTTAGCATGTGTTTAAGTTCTGTGTTCATCCATCCTGGTTTCCTTAAATGCTTCCCATTTTTCCTACTTTTCGGGATTGTTAACGATTGTGCTTTGAGAATCTCATTTTTAAAAATTTCCCATCCTTCCTGGACATTTTTGTCCTTAAGGACATCCAGCCATTGGATCCCTCCTATTCTCTTTCTGAGTCTCTTAAAATCTGCCTTTCTAAAATCTAACCTTGAAGTTTGAGTCTTCACATGTCTTCCTCCTCTAGTTATCCAAAATTCTATAATAGCATGATCGCTGCCTCCTAGGGTCCCAGCCACCTTTACCTCCTCAACCATTTCCTCCCTGTTTATAAGAATTAAATCCAAAGTAGCAGATCCCCTTGTTTTCTCCCCTACCTTTTGGAAGATAAAGTTGTCAGCAAGAGAGGATAAGAATTTGCTTGACCTGTTAGTTTTACTTGAGAGAGATTCCCAACAAATGTCTGGATAGTTGAAATCTCCCATGACCACTACGTCATATTTTTTGGAGAACTTGGTCATTTGATACATAAAGAGTTCATCCATATCTTCAGCTTGCCCAGGTGGCCTGTAGTAAATGCCTACAATGGTGTCCTTTCCGTTGTTCTCTCCTTGTATTCTTACCCAAACAGTTTCCACAGAACTCCCAGTCTCTGAAGCTTCAATCTCTGTGCAGATATACGCTTCTCTAACATACAATGCAACACCTCCTCCTCGTTTATCAAGTCTGTTTCTTGCAAATAAGTTGTATCCTTTTAGCCTTTTATTCCAATCATGTGTATCGTCCCACCAAGTTTCAGTGATTCCAATGACATCATATTCCTTTTCCTGCATTAGTAGTTCCAATTCTCCTTGTTTGTTGCCCATGCTTTGTGCATTTGTATAAAAACATTTTAGTTTGTGATTGGTTTCTCTTCCTCCCATATTTTTATTATTTCGATTTTTTTGTCTTTGTTCTTCTTTTCCACTTCCAGTAGCAGAGATCTCAATAGTATTTGTCAGCTGTATGGCTTTTTCTGGCCTTTTGCTTCCACTCCCACATTGTTCTAGTTTAAAGCTCTTCTGATGAGTGTAGCAAGGCGACTTCCAAATACATGTTTTCCAGTCTTCGTAAGGTGCACCCCATCTCTAGCAAGTAGTCCATCGTATAGGTAATTCATTCCGTGATCCAGAAATCCAAATCCTTGTTGACGGCACCATCGACGTAGCCAGTTGTTCACCTGTAGAATCTTATTCCACCTCATTGTTCCATGGCCATCCACTGGGAGGATGGATGAGAAGACCACCTGCGCTCCCAATTCTTTCACTTTCTTGCCTAAGTCTTCAAAGTCACTGCAGATGGTTTCCAGGTCCTTTCTTGCGGTGTCATTTGTCCCCACATGTATTAGCAGGAATGGGTAGTGATCTGTAGGTCTGAAGAGTCTTGATATCCTGTCAGACACATCTTTAATTTTTGCTCCTGGAAGACAGCACATTTCTCTTGAGGTTATGTCTGGTCTGCAGATAGCGGTCTCTGTTCCTCTTAACAGGGAATCCCCCATGACCACCACTCTCCGTTTTTTCTTCACAACATTCTTCTTTCTCCATCCAGGAGGATTCTGAGGGCTTACAAGGTTATTCATTGCTGGCAAAGTCTTATCTTGCTGTATTTCTTCATGGTTCTCCTGTGTGAGAGCCTGGTACTGGTTCCTGAGCAGTATGGGTGCTGACTGCCTCTCGATCCTCCTGCTTCTGTGGGTCACATGCTTCCATTCCTCTGTTTCGTCAGGTGCAGTTCGAATTTCTTCTCTTTCTGAATCATGAAGAGATAATTCTGCTCTGTCTAAGAACTCTTCACCTTCCTTAATGATTTTCAAGGTAGTTAACCTCTCTTCTAGATTTCGCAACTTTTCCTCCAACAGGGACACAAGCTTGCATTTCTGGCATGTGAAGTCTGGCTTTTCCACTGGCAAGTCTGTGAACATGTAGCAGGATATGCAGCTCACCAAATGGCTCCTGGACTCTTCCATGTTCTTATTGTTAATGTTCTGAAAACAGTGAAAAAAGCTTAAAAAAAAAGGTTCAAAAAGCTTCAAAATGCGCGCGCCTGTAGGCGCGCGGTTTACCGATGTCCTTTTTTCAGCTCCAACAGCCAAAATCCAGTGTTCTTTGAGCTCGCGGAGACTCTTCACTTACCCCAAAATGCAGTGGGAATATGCAAATTATCTCCTCAGGACTCCTCCCCTGGTTTACCGATGTCCTTTTTTCAGCTCCAACAGCCAAAATCCAGTGTTCTTTGAGCTCGCGGAGACTCTTCACTTACCCCAAAATGCAGTGGGAATATGCAAATTATCTCCTCAGGACTCCTCCCCTGGTTTACCGATGTCCTTTTTTCAGCTCCAACAGCCAAAATCCAGTGTTCTTTGAGCTCGCGGAGACTCTTCACTTACCCCAAAATGCAGTGGGAATATGCAAATTATCTCCTCAGGACTCCTCCCCTGGTTTACCGATGTCCTTTTTTCAGCTCCAACAGCCAAAATCCAGTGTTCTTTGAGCTCGCGGAGACTCTTCACTTACCCCAAAATGCAGTGGGAATATGCAAATTATCTCCTCAGGACTCCTCCCCTGGTTTACCGATGTCCTTTTTTCAGCTCCAACAGCCAAAATCCAGTGTTCTTTGAGCTCGCGGAGACTCTTCACTTACCCCAAAATGCAGTGGGAATATGCAAATTATCTCCTCAGGACTCCTCCCCTGGTTTACCGATGTCCTTTTTTCAGCTCCAACAGCCAAAATCCAGTGTTCTTTGAGCTCGCGGAGACTCTTCACTTACCCCAAAATGCAGTGGGAATATGCAAATTATCTCCTCAGGACTCCTCCCCTGGTTTACCGATGTCCTTTTTTCAGCTCCAACAGCCAAAATCCAGTGTTCTTTGAGCTCGCGGAGACTCTTCACTTACCCCAAAATGCAGTGGGAATATGCAAATTATCTCCTCAGGACTCCTCCCCTGGTTTACCGATGTCCTTTTTTCAGCTCCAACAGCCAAAATCCAGTGTTCTTTGAGCTCGCGGAGACTCTTCACTTACCCCAAAATGCAGTGGGAATATGCAAATTATCTCCTCAGGACTCCTCCCCTGGTTTACCGATGCCTCTTTTCAGCTCCAACAGCCAAAATCCAGTGTTCTTTGAGCTCGCGGAGACTCTTCACTTACCCCAAAATGCAGTGGGAATATGCAAATTATCTCCTCAGGACTCCTCCCCTGGTTTACCGATGTCCTCTTTTCAGCTCCAACAGCCAAAATCCAGTGTTCTTTGAGCTCGCGGAGACTCTTCACTTACCCCAAAATGCAGTGGGAATATGCAAATTATCTCCTCAGGACTCCTCCCCTGGTTTACCGATGTCCTTTTTTCAGCTCCAACAGCCAAAATCCAGTGTTCTTTGAGCTCGCGGAGACTCTTCACTTACCCCAAAATGCAGTGGGAATATGCAAATTATCTCCTCAGGACTCCTCCCCTGGTTTACCGATGTCCTTTTTTCAGCTCCAACAGCCAAAATCCAGTGTTCTTTGAGCTCGCGGAGACTCTTCACTTACCCCAAAATGCAGTGGGAATATGCAAATTATCTCCTCAGGACTCCTCCCCTGGTTTACCGATGTCCTTTTTTCAGCTCCAACAGCCAAAATCCAGTGTTCTTTGAGCTCGCGGAGACTCTTCACTTACCCCAAAATGCAGTGGGAATATGCAAATTATCTCCTCAGGACTCCTCCCCTGGTTTACCGATGTCCTTTTTTCAGCTCCAACAGCCAAAATCCAGTGTTCTTTGAGCTCGCGGAGACTCTTCACTTACCCCAAAATGCAGTGGGAATATGCAAATTATCTCCTCAGGACTCCTCCCCTGGTTTACCGATGTCCTCTTTTCAGCTCCAACAGCCAAAATCCAGTGTTCTTTGAGCTCGCGGAGACTCTTCACTTACCCCAAAATGCAGTGGGAATATGCAAATTATCTCCTCAGGACTCCTCCCCAATTCTTGTATATGCTCCCTCCATCCTGGTATATGCCCCCCCATCCTGGTATATGCTTCCCTATCCTGGTATATGCCCCCCCCATCCTGTTATATGCTCCCTCCATCCTGGTATGTGTCCCCATCCTGGTATATGCTCCCCCATCCTGGTATATGCTCCCCCCATCCTGGTATATGCTCCTCCCCATCCTGGTATATGCTCCCTCCATCCTGGTATATGCCCCCCATCCTGGTATGTGCTCCCCCCATCCTGGTATATGCTCCCCCTATCCTGTTATATGCTCTCTCCATCCTGGTATATACTTCCCCATCCTGGTATATGCTCCCCCCATCCTGGTATATGCTCCCTCCATCCTGTATATGCTCCCTCCATCCTGGTATATGCTCCCTCCATCCTCGTATATGCTTCCCCTATCCTGGTATATGCTCCCCCAATCCTGGTATATGCTCACCCAATGCTAGTATATGCTCCCTCCATCCTGGTATATGCCCCCCCATTCTGGTATATGCTCCCCCCTATCCTGTTATATGCTCCCTCCATCCTGGTATATGCTCCCCCATCCTGGTATATACTTCCCCATCCTGGTATATGCTCCCCCCATCCTGGTATATGCTCCCCCCATCCTGGTATATGCTCCCTCCATCCTGATATATGCTACCTCCATCCTCGTATATGCTTACCCTATACTGGTATATGCCCCCCATCCTGGTATATGCCCCCCATCCTGGTATATGCCCACATTCTGGTATATGCTCCCCCGTTATATGCTCCCCCATCCTGGTATATGCTCCCCCATCCTGGTATATGCTCCCCCCATCCTGGTATATGCCCCCCATCCTGGTATATGCTCCCCCTCATCCTGGTATATGCTCCCCCCATCCTGGTATATGCTCCCCCCATCCTGGTATATGCCCCCCATCCTGGTATATGTCCCCCATCCTGGTATGTGCTCCCCCCATCCTGGTATATACCCCCCATCCTGGTATATGCTCCCCCCATCCTGGTATATGCTCCCCCTATCCTGTTATATGCTCCCACCATCCTGGTATATGCTCCCCCATCCTGGTATATACTTCCCCATCCTGGTATATGCTCCCCCCATCCTTTTATATGCTCCCCCCATCCTGGTATATGCTCCCTCCATCCTGGTATATGCTCCCCCAATCCTGGTATATGCTCACCCAATGCTAGTATATGCTCCCTCCATCCTGGTATATGCCCCCCCATTCTGGTATATGCTCCCCCCTATCCTGTTATATGCTCCCTCCATCCTGGTATATGCTCCCCCATCCTGGTATATACTTCCCCATCCTGGTATATGCTCCCCCTATCCTGGTATATGCTCCCTCCATCCTGGTATATGCTCCCTCCATCCTGGTATATACTTCCCCATTCTGGTATATGCTCCCCCCATCCTGGTATATGCTCCCTCCATCCTCATATATGCTTCCCCTATCCTGGTATATGCTCCCCCAATCCTGGTATATGCTCCCCCAATCCTCGTATATGCTCCCTCCATCCTTTAATATGCCCCCCCATCCTGGTATATGCTCCACCCATCCTGGTATATGCTGCCTCAATCCTCATATATGCCCCCCCACCCTGGTATATGTCCCCCATCCTGGTATATGCTTCCCTACCCTGGTATATGCTCACCCAATTCTTGTATATGCTCCCTCCATCCTGGTATATGCCCCCCCATCCTGGTATATGCTTCCCTATCCTGGTATATGCCCCCCCCCCATCCTGTTATATGCTCCCTCCATCCTGGTATGTGTCCCCATCCTGGTATATGCTCCCCCATCCTGGTATATGCTCCCCCCATCCTGGTATATGCTCCTCCCCATCCTGGTATATGCTCCCTCCATCCTGGTATATGCCCCCCATCCTGGTATGTGCTCCCCCCATCCTGGTATATGCTCCCCCTATCCTGTTATATGCTCTCTCCATCCTGGTATATACTTCCCCATCCTGGTATATGCTCCCCCCATCCTGGTATATGCTCCCTCCATCCTGTATATGCTCCCTCCATCCTGGTATATGCTCCCTCCATCCTCGTATATGCTTCCCCTATCCTGGTATATGCTCCCCCAATCCTGGTATATGCTCACCCAATGCTAGTATATGCTCCCTCCATCCTGGTATATGCCCCCCCATTCTGGTATATGCTCCCCCCTATCCTGTTATATGCTCCCTCCATCCTGGTATATGCTCCCCCATCCTGGTATATACTTCCCCATCCTGGTATATGCTCCCCCCATCCTGGTATATGCTCCCCCCATCCTGGTATATGCTCCCTCCATCCTGATATATGCTACCTCCATCCTCGTATATGCTTACCCTATACTGGTATATGCCCCCCATCCTGGTATATGCCCCCCATCCTGGTATATCCCCACATTCTGGTATATGCTCCCCCGTTATATGCTCCCCCATCCTGGTATATGCTCCCCCATCCTGGTATATGCTCCCCCCATCCTGGTATATGCCCCCCATCCTGGTATATGCTCCCCCTCATCCTGGTATATGCTCCCCCCATCCTGGTATATGCTCCCCCCATCCTGGTATATGCCCCCCATCCTGGTATATGTCCCCCATCCTGGTATGTGCTCCCCCCATCCTGGTATATACCCCCCATCCTGGTATATGCTCCCCCCATCCTGGTATATGCTCCCCCTATCCTGTTATATGCTCCCACCATCCTGGTATATGCTCCCCCATCCTGGTATATACTTCCCCATCCTGGTATATGCTCCCCCCATCCTTTTATATGCTCCCCCCATCCTGGTATATGCTCCCTCCATCCTGGTATATGCTCCCCCAATCCTGGTATATGCTCACCCAATGCTAGTATATGCTCCCTCCATCCTGGTATATGCCCCCCCATTCTGGTATATGCTCCCCCCTATCCTGTTATATGCTCCCTCCATCCTGGTATATGCTCCCCCATCCTGGTATATACTTCCCCATCCTGGTATATGCTCCCCCTATCCTGGTATATGCTCCCTCCATCCTGGTATATGCTCCCTCCATCCTGGTATATGCTCCCCCATCTTGGTATATGCTCTCCCCATCCTGGTATATGCTCCCCCATCCTGGTATATACCCCCCCATCCTGGTATATGCTCCCCCCATCCTAGTATATGCTCCCCCCATCCTGTTATATGCTCCCTCCATCCTGGTATATGCTCCCCCATCCTGGTATATACTTCCCCATTCTGGTATATGCTCCCCCCATCCTGGTATATACCCCCCCATCCTGGTATATGCTCCCCCCATCCTGGTATATGCTCCCCCCATCCTGTTATATGCTCCCTCCATCCTGGTATATGCTCCCCCATCCTGGTATATACTTCCCCATTCTGGTATATGCTCCCCCCATCCTGGTATATGCTCCCTCCATCCTCATATATGCTTCCCCTATCCTGGTATATGCTCCCCCAATCCTAGTATATGCTCCCCCAATCCTCGTATATGCTCCCTCCATCCTTTTATATGCCCCCCATCCTGGTATATGCTCCACCCATCCTGGTATATGCTGCCTCAATCCTCGTATATGCCCCCCCACCCTGGTATATGTCCCCCATCCTGGTATATGCTTCCCTACCCTGGTATATGCTCACCCAATTCTTGTATATGCTCCCTCCATCCTGGTATATGCCCCCCCATCCTGGTATATGCTTCCCTATCCTGGTATATGCCCCCCCCATCCTGTTATATGCTCCCTCCATCCTGGTATGTGTCCCCATCCTGGTATATGCTCCCCCATCCTGGTATATGCTCCCCCCATCCTGATATATGCTCCTCCCCATCCTGGTATATGCTCCCTCCATCCTGGTATATGCCCCCCATCCTGGTATGTGCTCCCCCCATCCTGGTATATGCTCCCCCTATCCTGTTATATGCTCTCTCCATCCTGGTATATACTTCCCCATCCTGGTATATGCTCCCCCCATCCTGGTATATGCTCCCTCCATCCTGTATATGCTCCCTCCATCCTGGTATATGCTCCCTCCATCCTCGTATATGCTTCCCCTATCCTGGTATATGCTCCCCCAATCCTGGTATATGTTCACCCAATGCTAGTATATGCTCCCTCCATCCTGGTATATGCCCCCCCATTCTGGTATATGCTCCCCCCTATCCTGTTATATGCTCCCTCCATCCTGGTATATGCTCCCCCATCCTGGTATATACTTCCCCATCCTGGTATATGCTCCCCCCATCCTGGTATATGCTCCCCCCATCCTGGTATATGCTCCCTCCATCCTGATATATGCTACCTCCATCCTCGTATATGCTTACCCTATACTGGTATATGCCCCCCATCCTGGTATATGCCCCCCATCCTGGTATATCCCCACATTCTGGTATATGCTCCCCCGTTATATGCTCCCCCATCCTGGTATATGCTCCCCCATCCTGGTATATGCTCCCCCCATCCTGGTATATGCCCCCCATCCTGGTATATGCTCCCCCTCATCCTGGTATATGCTCCCCCCATCCTGGTATATGCTCCCCCCATCCTGGTATATGCCCCCCATCCTGGTATATGTCCCCCATCCTGGTATGTGCTCCCACCATCCTGGTATATACCCCCCATCCTGGTATATGCTCCCCCCATCCTGGTATATGCTCCCCCTATCCTGTTATATGCTCCCACCATCCTGGTATATGCTCCCCCATCCTGGTATATACTTCCCCATCCTGGTATATGCTCCCCCCATCCTTTTATATGCTCCCCCCATCCTGGTATATGCTCCCTCCATCCTGGTATATGCTCCCTCCATCCTCGTATATGCTCCCCTATCCTGGTATATGCTCCCTCCATTCTGGTATATGCCCCCCCATTCTGGTATACACTCCACCCATCCTGGTATATGCTGCCTCAATCCTCGTATATGCCTCCCCACCCTGGTATATGCCCCCCATCCTGGTATATGCTTCCCTACCCTGGTATATGCTCCCCCAATTCTTGTATATGCTCCCTCCATCCTGGTATATGCCCCCCATCTTGTTATATGCTCCCTCCATCCTGGTATATTCTCCCCCCATCCTGGTATATGCTCCCTCATCCTGGTATATGCTCCCCCCATCCTGGTATATGCTCCCCCTATCCTGGTATATCCCCCCATCCTGGTATATGCTCCTCCCCATCCTGGTATATGCTCCCCCCATACTGGTATATGTTCCCCCATCCTGGTATATGCTCCCCCCCATCCTGGTATATGATCCCCCAATCCTCGTATATGCTCCCCCCATACTGGTATAAGCTCCCCCCATACTGGTATATGCTCCCTCCATCCTGGTATATGCTCCCCCATCTTGGTATATGCTCTCCCCATCCTGGTATATGCTCCCCCATCCTGGTATATACACCGCCATCCTGGTATATGCTCCCCCCATCCTGTTATATGCTCCCTCCATCCTGGTATATGCTCCCCCATCCTGGTATATACTTCCCCATTCTGGTATATGCTCCCCCCATCCTGGTATATGCTCCCCCCATCCTGGTATATGCTCCCCCCATCCTGTTATATGCTCCCTCCATCCTGGTATATGCTCCCCCATCCTGGTATATACTTCCCCATTCTGGTATATGCTCCCCCCATCCTGGTATATGCTCCCTCCATCCTGGTATATGCTCCCTCCATCCTCATATATGCTACCCCTATCCTGGTATATGCTCCCCCAATCCTGGTATATGCTCCCCCAATCCTCGTATATGCTCCCTCCATCCTGTTATATGCCCCCCCATCCTGGTATATGCTCCACCCATCCTGGTATATGCTGCCTCAATCCTCATATATGCCCCCCCATCCTGGTATATGCTTCCCTACCCTGGTATATGCTCACCCAATTCTTGTATATGCTCCCTCCATCCTGGTATATGCCCCCCCAACCTGGTATATGCTTCCCTATCCTGGTATATGCCCCCCCATCCTGTTATATGCACCCTCCATCCTGGTATGTGTCCCCATCCTGGTATATGCTCCCCCATCCTGGTATATGCTCCCCCCATCCTGGTATATGCTCCTCCCCATCCTGGTATATGCTCCCCCCATCCTGGTATATGCCCCCATTCTGGTATATGCCCCCCATCCTGGTATGTGCTCCCCCCATCCTGGTATATGCTCCCCCTATCCTGTTATATGCTCTCTCCATCCTGGTATATGCTCCCCCATCCTGGTATATACTTCCCCATCCTGGTATATGCTCCCCCCATCCTGGTATATGCTCCCTCCATCCTGGTATATGCTCCCTCCATCCTGGTATATGCTCCCTCCATCCTCGTATATGCTTCCCCTATCCTGGTATATGCTCCCCCAATCCTGGTATATGCTCCCCCAATCCTCGTATATGCTCCCTCCATCCTTTTATATGCCCCCCCATCCTGGTATATGCTCCACCCATCCTGGTATATGCTTCCCCTATCCTGGTATATGCTCCCTCCATCCTGGTATATGCTCCCTCCATCCTCGTATATGCTTCCCCTATCCTGGTATATGCTCCCCCAATCCTGGTATATGCTCACCCAATGCTAGTATATGCTCCCTCCATCCTGGTATATGCCCCCCTCATTCTGGTATATGCTCCCCCCTATCCTGTTATATGCTCCCTCCATCCTGGTATATGCTTCCCCATCCTGGTATATACTTCCCCATCCTGGTATATGCTCCCCCCATCCTGGTATATGCTCCCCCCATCCTGGTATATCCTCCCTCCATCCTGGTATATGCTCCTTCCATCCTGGTATATGCTCCCCCATCTTGGTATATGCTCTCCCCATCCTGGTATATGCTCCCCCATCCTGGTATATACTCCCCCATCCTGGTATATGCTCCCCCCATCCTAGTATATGCTCCCCCCATCCTGTTATATGCTCCCTCCATCCTGGTATATGCTCCCCCATCCTGGTATATACTTCCCCATTCTGGTATATGCTCCCCCCATCCTGGTATATACCCCCCCATCCTGGTATATGCTCCCCCCAACCTGGTATATGCTCCCCCCATCCTGGTATATGCTCCCCCATCCTGGTATATACTTCCCCATTCTGGTATATGCTCCCCCCATCCTGGTATATGCTCCCTCCATCCTGGTATATGCTCCCTCCATCCTCATATATGCTTCCCCTATCCTGGTATATGCTCGCCCAATCCTGGTATATGCTCCCCCAATCCTCGTATATGCTCCCTCCATCCTTTTATATGCCCCCCCATCCTGGTATATGCTCCACCCATCCTGGTATATGCTGCCTCAATCCTCGTATATGCCCCCCCACCCTGGTATATGTCCCCCATCCTAGTATATGCTTCCCTACCCTGGTATATGCTCACCCAATTCTTGTATATGCTCCCTCCATCCTGGTATATGCCCCCCCATCCTGGTATATGCTTCCCTATCCTGGTATATGCCCCCCCATCCTGTTATATGCTCCCTCCATCCTGGTATGTGTCCCCATCCTGGTATATGCTCCCCCATCCTGGTATATGCTCCCCCCATCCTGGTATATGCTCCTCCCCATCCTGGTATATGCTCCCTCCATCCTGGTATATGCCCCCCATCCTGGTATGTGCTCCCCCCATCCTGGTATATGCTCCCCCTATCCTGTTATATGCTCTCTCCATCCTGGTATATACTTCCCCATCCTGGTATATGCTCCCCCCATCCTGGTATATGCTCCCTCCATCCTGTATATGCTCCCTCCATCCTGGTATATGCTCCCTCCATCCTCGTATATGCTTCCCCTATCCTGGTATATGCTCCCCCAATCCTGGTATATGCTCACCCAATGCTAGTATATGCTCCCTCCATCCTGGTATATGCCCCCCCATTCTGGTATATGCTCCCCCCTATCCTGTTATATGCTCCCTCCATCCTGGTATATGCTCCCCCATCCTGGTATATACTTCCCCATCCTGGTATATGCTCCCCCCATCCTGGTATATGCTCCCCCCATCCTGGTATATGCTCCCTCCATCCGGATATATGCTCCCTCCATCCTCGTATTTGCTTACCCTATACTGGTATATGCCCCGCATCCTGGTATATGCCCCCCATCCTGGTATATCCCCACATTCTGGTATATGCTCCCCCATTATATGCTCCCCCATCCTGGTATATGCTCCCCCATCCTGGTATATGCTCCCCCCATCCTGGTATATGCCCCCCATCCTGGTATATGCTCCCCCTCATCCTGGTATATGCTCCCCCCATCCTGGTATATGCTCCCCCCATCCTGGTATATGCCCCAGATCCTGGTATATGTCCCCCATCGTGGTATGTGCTCCCCCCATCCTGGTATATACCCCCCATCCTGGTATATGCTCCCCCTATCCTGTTATATGCTCCCACCATCCTGGTATATGCTCCCCCATCCTGGTATATACTTCCCCATCCTGGTGTATGCTCCCCCCATCCTTTTATATGCTCCCCCCATCCTGGTATATGCTCCCTCCATCCTGGTATATGCTCCCTCCATCCTCGTATATGCTCCCCTATCCTGGTATATGCTCCCTCCATTCTGGTATATGCCCCCCTATTCTGGTATACACTCCACCCATCCTGGTATATGCTGCCTCAATCCTCGTATATGCCTCCCCACCCTGGTATATGCCCCCCACACTGGTATATGCTTCCCTACCGTGGTATATGCTACCCCAATTCTTGTATATGCTCCCTCCATCCTGGTATATGCCCCCCATCTTGTTATATGCTCCCTCCATCCTGGTATATTCTCCCCCCGTCCTGGTATATGCTCCCCCATCCTGGTATATGCTCCCCCCATCCTGGTATATGCTCCCCCTATCCTGGTATATCCCCCCATCCTGGTATATGCTCCTCCCCATCCTGGTATATGCTCCCCCCATACTGGTATATGTTCCCCCATCCTGGTATATGCTCCCCCCCATCCTGGTATATGATCCCCCAATCCTGGTCCCCTTCTTGGTATATGCTCCCCCCATCCTTGTATATGTTCCTCCAATCCTCGTATATGCTCCCCCCATACTGGTATAAGCTCCCCCCATACTGGTATATGCTCCCTCCATCCTGGTATATGCTCCCTCCATCCTGGTATATGCTCCCCCATCTTGGTATATGCTCTCCCCATCCTGGTATATGCTCCCCCATCCTGGTATATACCCCCCATCCTGGTATATGCTCCCCCCATCCTGGTATATGCTCCCCCATCCTGTTGTATGCTCCCTCCATCCTGGTATATGCTCCCCCATCCTGGTATATACTTCCCCATTCTGGTATATGCTCCCCCCATCCTGGTATATGCTCCCTCCATCCTGGTATATGCTCCCTCCATCCTCATATATGCTTCCCCTATCCTGGTATATGCTCGCCCACTCCTGGTATATGCTCCCCCAATCCTCGTATATGCTCCCTCCATCCTGCTATATGCCCCCACATCCTGGTATATGCTCAACCCATCCTGGTATATGCTGCCTCAATCCTCGTATATGCCCCCCCACCCTGGTATATGTCCCCCCATCCTGGTATATGCTTCTCTACCCTGGTATATGCTCACCCAATTCTTGTATATGCTCCCTCCATCCTGGTATATGCCCCCCCATCCTGGTATATGCTTCCCTATCCTGGTATATGCCCCCCCATCCTTTTATATGCTCCTTCCATCCTGGTATGTGCCCCCATCCTGGTATATGCTCCCCCATCCTGGTATATGCTCCTCCCATCCTGGTATATGCTCCTCCCCATCCTGGTATATGCTCCCCTCATCCTGGTATATGCTCCCGCTATCCTGGCATATGCTCCCCCCATCCTGATATATGCTCCCCCATCCTGGTATATGCTCCCCCCCATCCTGGTATATGCCCCCCATCCTGGTATATCCCCCCATTCTGGTATATGCTCCCCCGGTATATGCTCCCCCATCCTGGTATATGCTCCCCCATCCTGGTATATGCTCCCCCCATCCTGGTATATGCCCACCATCCTGGTATATGCTCCCCCTCATCCTGGTATATGCTCCCCCCATCCTGGTATATGCTCTCCCCATCCTGGTATATGCCCCCCATCCTGATATATGCCTCTCATCCTGGTATGTGCTCCCCCCATCCTGGTATATACCCCCTATCCTGTTATATGCTCCCTCCATCCTGGTATATGCTCCCCCATCATGGTATATACTTCCCCATCCTGGTATATGCTCCCCCCATCCTGGTATATGCTCCCCCCATCCTGGTATATGCTCCCTCCATCCTGGTATATGCTCCCCCTATCCTGGTATATGCTCCCCCAATCCTGGTATATGCTCCTCCAATCCTCGTATATGCTCCCTCCATCCTGGTATATGCCCCCCCATCCTGGTATATGTTCCACCCATCCTGGTATATGCTGCCTCAATCCTCGTATATGCCCCTCCACCCTGGTATATGCCCCCCATCCTGGTATTTGCTTCCCTACCCTGGTATATGCTCCCCCAATTCTTGTATATGCTCCCTCCATCCTGGTATATGCCCCTCATCCTGTTATATACTGCCTCCATCCTGGTATATGCTCCCCCCATCCTGGTATATGCTCCCCCATCCTGGTATATGCTCCCCCTATCCTGGTATATGCTCCCCCTATCCTGGTATATCCCCCCATCCTGGTATATGCTCCTCCCCATCCTGGTATATGCTCCCCCCATACTGGTATATGCTCCCCCATCCAGGTATATGCTCCCCCCATCCTGGTATATGCCCCCCATCCTGGTATATGCCCCCCATCCTGGTATATCCCCCATCCTGGTATATGCTCCCCTCATCCTGGTATATGCTCCCCCATCCTGGTATATGCTCCCCCCATCCTGGTACATGCCCCTCCATCCTGGTATATGCTCCCCCTCATCCTGCTATATGCTCCCTTTAGCCTGGTATATGCTCCCCCCATCCTGGTATATGCCCCCCATCCTGGTATATGCCCACATCCAGGTATGTGCTCCCCCCATCCTGGTATATTCTCCCCCCATCTTGGTATATGCTCCCCCCTATCCTGGTATATGTCACTCCCCGATCCTGGTATATGCTCCCCCCATCCTGGTATGTCACCCCCTGATCCTTGTATATGCTCCCTCCCATCCTGGTATATGTCACCTCCGATCCTGGTATATCGTCCCCCCCATCCTGGTATATACTTCCCCTCATCCTGGTATATGCTCCACCCCATCCTAGTATATGTCAACCCCCAATCCTGGTATATGCTCCCCCCATCCTGGTATATGTCACCCCCCGATCGTGGTATGTGCTCCCCCCATCCTGGTATATGTCACCCCCGATCCTGGTATATGCTACCCCCATACTGATATATGCTCCCCCTCATTAGGTATATGCTCCCCCATCCTGGTATATGCTCCCCCTCATTCTGGTATATGCTCCCCCCATTCTGGTATATGCTCCCCCCATCCTGGTATATGCCCCCCCCATCCTGGTATATGCTCCCCTTCATCCTGGTATATGCTTCCTCCATCCTTGTATATGCTCCCCCCCATCATGGAGAACAAGGAAGCACAAAAGAACTTCATGAAAACATGAAAATACAAAATCTTTATTGAAAAAAATCAAGAATAGAAAAAATGGAAAACACTCAGAGGCATAAAATTAAAAACAATGGAGGAGCATGGAGACGAGGAACAGGTTAAATGTACTGCCCTATGTAAATCAATTGCCTGAAGGCAAAATATGGCACTGCAAAAACAGGTCATAAAGAGGTAGCTCAAGTGTCTATCCAATTGAAAGGTCGCACAGTGAGAGACTTCTGTTTAATGCAGGTTCTAATATAGAAGCATTTTCCCAAAGTGGATGCAAGTATGACACTCAGTACATTAATAGAAATAAGTGTCATGAAAGACAATATAGTCAAAGTGACAACCAATCCAATATATAATATGAAAAGGTTCCATACTTACAGCCGCTGTGGTTGCGTCGCCGCACCTCGCTCCTGCTCTACCCCAGCATCCTGGTATATGCTCCCCCCCATCCTGGTATATGCTCCCCCTCATCCTGGTATATGCTCTCACCCATCCTGGTATATGCTCCCCCTCATCCTGGTATATGCTCTCCCCCATCCTGGTATATGCTCCCCTCCATCCTGGTATATGTCACCGCCGAACCTGGTATATGCTCCACCCCATCCTGGTATATGTCACCCCCCAATCCTGGTATATGCTCCCCGTCATCCTGGTATATGCTCCCCCTCATTCTGGTATATGCTCCCCCCCATCCTGGTATATGCCCCCCATCCTGGTATATCCCCCATCCTGGTATATGCTCCCCTCATCCTGGTATATGCTCCCCCATCCTGGTACATGCCCCTCCATCCTGGTATATGCTCCCCCTCATCCTGGTATATGCTCCCCCTAGCCTGGTATATGCTCCCCCCATCCTGATATATGCCCCCCATCCTGGTATATGCCCCCATCCAGGTATGTGCTCCCCCCATCCTGGTATATGCTCCCCCCATCCTTATATATGTCACCCCCATCCTGGTATATTCTCCCCCCATCCTGGTGTATGCTCCCCCCTATCCTGGTATATGTCACTCCCCGATCCTGGTATATGCTCCCCCCATCCTGGTATGTCGCCCCCTGATCCTTGTATATGCTCCCTCCCATCCTGGTATATGTCACCCCCGATCCTGGTATATCGTCCCCCCCATCCTGGTATATACTTCCCCTCATCCTGGTATATGCTCCACCCCATCCTAGTATATGTCAACCCCCAATCCTGGTATATGCTCCCCCCATCCTGGTATATGTCACCCCCCGATCGTGGTATGTGCTCCCCCCATCCTGGTATATGTCACCCCCGATCCTGGTATATGCTACCCCCATACTGATATATGCTCCCCCTCATTAGGTATATGCTCCCCCATCCTGGTATATGCTCCCCCTCATTCTGGTATATGCTCCCCCCATTCTGGTATATGCTCCCCCCATCCTGGTATATGCCCCCCCCATCCTGGTATATGCTCCCCTTCATCCTGGTATATGCTTCCTCCATCCTTGTATATGCTCCCCCCCATCATGGAGAACAAGGAAGCACAAAAGAACTTCATGAAAACATGAAAATACAAAATCTTTATTGAAAAAAATCAAGAATAGAAAAAATGGAAAACACTCAGAGGCATAAAATTAAAAACAATGGAGGAGCATGGAGACGAGGAACAGGTTAAATGTACTGCCCTATGTAAATCAATTGCCTGAAGGCAAAATATGGCACTGCAAAAACAGGTCATAAAGAGGTAGCTCAAGTGTCTATCCAATTGAAAGGTCGCACAGTGAGAGACTTCTGTTTAATGCAGGTTCTAATATAGAAGCATTTTCCCAAAGTGGATGCAAGTATGACACTCAGTACATTAATAGAAATAAGTGTCATGAAAGACAATATAGTCAAAGTGACAACCAATCCAATATATAATATGAAAAGGTTCCATACTTACAGCCGCTGTGGTTGCGTCGCCGCACCTCGCTCCTGCTCTACCCCAGCATCCTGGTATATGCTCCCCCCCATCCTGGTATATGCTCCCCCTCATCCTGGTATATGCTCTCACCCATCCTGGTATATGCTCCCCCTCATCCTGGTATATGCTCTCCCCCATCCTGGTATATGCTCCCCTCCATCCTGGTATATGTCACCGCCGAACCTGGTATATGCTCCACCCCATCCTGGTATATGTCACCCCCCAATCCTGGTATATGCTCCCCGTCATCCTGGTATATGCTCCCCCTCATTCTGGTATATGCTCCCCCCCATCCTGGTATATGCCCCCCATCCTGGTATATCCCCCATCCTGGTATATGCTCCCCTCATCCTGGTATATGCTCCCCCATCCTGGTACATGCCCCTCCATCCTGGTATATGCTCCCCCTCATCCTGGTATATGCTCCCCCTAGCCTGGTATATGCTCCCCCCATCCTGATATATGCCCCCCATCCTGGTATATGCCCCCATCCAGGTATGTGCTCCCCCCATCCTGGTATATGCTCCCCCCATCCTTATATATGTCACCCCCATCCTGGTATATTCTCCCCCCATCCTGGTGTATGCTCCCCCCTATCCTGGTATATGTCACTCCCCGATCCTGGTATATGCTCCCCCCATCCTGGTATGTCGCCCCCTGATCCTTGTATATGCTCCCTCCCATCCTGGTATATGTCACCCCCGATCCTGGTATATCGTCCCCCCCATCCTGGTATATACTTCCCCTCATCCTGGTATATGCTCCACCCCATCCTAGTATATGTCAACCCCCAATCCTGGTATATGCTCCCCCCATCCTGGTATATGTCACCCCCCGATCGTGGTATGTGCTCCCCCCATCCTGGTATATGTCACCCCCGATCCTGGTATATGCTACCCCCATACTGATATATGCTCCCCCTCATTAGGTATATGCTCCCCCATCCTGGTATATGCTCCCCCTCATTCTGGTATATGCTCCCCCCATTCTGGTATATGCTCCCCCCATCCTGGTATATGCCCCCCCCATCCTGGTATATGCTCCCCTTCATCCTGGTATATGCTTCCTCCATCCTTGTATATGCTCCCCCCCATCATGGAGAACAAGGAAGCACAAAAGAACTTCATGAAAACATGAAAATACAAAATCTTTATTGAAAAAAATCAAGAATAGAAAAAATGGAAAACACTCAGAGGCATAAAATTAAAAACAATGGAGGAGCATGGAGACGAGGAACAGGTTAAATGTACTGCCCTATGTAAATCAATTGCCTGAAGGCAAAATATGGCACTGCAAAAACAGGTCATAAAGAGGTAGCTCAAGTGTCTATCCAATTGAAAGGTCGCACAGTGAGAGACTTCTGTTTAATGCAGGTTCTAATATAGAAGCATTTTCCCAAAGTGGATGCAAGTATGACACTCAGTACATTAATAGAAATAAGTGTCATGAAAGACAATATAGTCAAAGTGACAACCAATCCAATATATAATATGAAAAGGTTCCATACTTACAGCCGCTGTGGTTGCGTCGCCGCACCTCGCTCCTGCTCTACCCCAGCATCCTGGTATATGCTCCCCCCCATCCTGGTATATGCTCCCCCTCATCCTGGTATATGCTCTCACCCATCCTGGTATATGCTCCCCCTCATCCTGGTATATGCTCTCCCCCATCCTGGTATATGCTCCCCTCCATCCTGGTATATGTCACCGCCGAACCTGGTATATGCTCCCCCCAATCCTGGTATATGTCACCCCCCAATCCTGGTATATGCTCCCCGTCATCCTGGTATATGCTCCCCCTCATTCTGGTATATGCTCCCCCCCATCCTGGTATATGCCCCCCATCCTGGTATATCCCCCATCCTGGTATATGCTCCCCTCATCCTGGTATATGCTCCCCCATCCTGGTATATGCTCCCCCCATCCTGGTACATGCCCCTCCATCCTGGTATATGCTCCCCCTCATCCTGGTATATGCTCCCCCTAGCCTGGTATATGCTCCCCCCATCCTGGTATATGCCCCCCATCCTGGTATATGCCCCCATCCAGGTATGTGCTCCCCCCATCCTGGTATATGCTCCCCCCATCCTTATATATGTCACCCCCATCCTGGTATATTCTCCCCCCATCCTGGTGTATGCTCCCCCCTATCCTGGTATATGTCACTCCCCGATCCTGGTATATGCTCCCCCCATCCTGGTATGTCGCCCCCTGATCCTTGTATATGCTCCCTCCCATCCTGGTATATGTCACCCCCGATCCTGGTATATCGTCCCCCCCATCCTGGTATATACTTCCCCTCATCCTGGTATATGCTCCACCCCATCCTAGTATATGTCAACCCCCAATCCTGGTATATGCTCCCCTCCATCCTGGTATATGTCACCGCCGAACCTGGTATATGCTCCCCCCCATCCTGGTATATGTCACCCCCCAATCCTGGTATATGCTCCCCGTCATCCTGGTATATGCTCCCCCCATCCTGGTATATGCTCTCCCCCATCCTGGTATATGCTCCCCCCATCCTGGTATATGCTCTCCCCCATCCTGGTATATGCTCCCCTCCATCCTGGTATATGTCACCCCCCAATCCTGGTATATGCTCCCCGTCATCCTGGTATATGCTCCCCCTCATTCTGGTATAGCTCGCCCCCATCCTGCTATATGTCACCCCCCGATCCTGGTATATGCTCCCCCTCATCCTGGCATATGCCGCCCCCCATCCTGGTATATGTCACCCCCGATCCTGGTATATGTCACCCCCCCCCGATCCTGCCTGTCCTGCTCATCCATCCACAAACACTCCTACTCACCCTTCCCCCGCAGCACATCGTCTGTGTTAAATATGTAAATAAAATGGCGCTGGAGTCAGTGTGTGCACATACTGCGCTATTTGGCGCCATTTTGTTGAAGACACTGCGAATTTGTCTTCAACAAAATGGTGCTGGATATCGCGCTATGCGCTGGCTCCGGCACAGACTCCTCCTTAAGCCTCGCCGGAGACGTGGTCAGCGCCTATGCACATGGTGATCTCCGGCGACGCACTCTTCCTCCAGCCTCGTCCTCCCGGCGCAGACTATAGAGGCTTAGGACAGAAGGACACATCCCTGGATATATATATCTCATCTCTCCCAATTACATGGAGTCTATTAGGATCCCTGATCTATTATGTGTCGCCATCTGCACAGATCCAATGTCACACAAAAGGAAGCGACATTTTTAGCGAGTAAACAGCGCATTCCGTCCTGTGCTGATCTACAGCGCCATCTAGAGGCTGATCAGCGGCGCATCAGCTCAGCCTACTCGTTTTCATCTTCGCACCAGATGACGCGTTACCGGGATAAAATATGATTGGGTCCCAGTGAAAATACAAGACTGGGAGCCGGCTGCTCTGCTCCAATCGTCGCGCTTTGGAAGATACCAACTCTTTGTAGCCCTCAGGGGGAGCTGAGGAGAATAAATTGTTATTGTTTGTAAAAGTGCAGATATTTAATGAACTGATAGGTAAAATAAAGATGCGGCTGTGATCAGTGACGGGACAGAGTAAGAGCGGCCGCTGCAGTCCCCCCCCGTGCTCAGATCAGTGGTAGACGCGACTCCTCCTCCGCATTCGGAAGCCGGAAGTTGCAGGCAGTGTTGTGAGAGAGGAGCAGAGAGACAGGTGGGTGATTGGTGCTGTGTGCGCTGCCCCCTGCTGGTCGCATCGCCGCAGTGCAGGTTGTTATGGGCTGATCAGGAGCCCCTATGCCGCTCTCCATGGTGCGACCCCCACTGCTGTGTCTTGGGGTCTGTTACACCTGATATATAGGAGCTGAGTACAGGCTGCTGCTGGGGCCCCTGATACCATTACTATGTGGCCCTTACACCTGATATATAGGAGCTGAGTACAGGCGGCTGCTGGGGCCCCTGATACCATTACTATGTGGCCCTTACACCTGATATATAGGAGCTGAGTACAGGCGGCTGCTGGGGCCCCTGATACCATTACTATGTGGCCCTTACACCTGATATATAAGGGCTGAGTACAGGCTGCTGCTGTGGCCCCTGATACCATTACTATGTGGCCCTTAAACCTGATATATAAGGGCTGAGTACAGGCGGCTGCTGGGGCCCCTGATACCATTACTATGTGGCCCTTACACCTGATATATAGGAGCTGAGTACAGGTGGCTGCTGGGGCCCCTGATACCATTACTATGTGGCCCTTACACCTGATATATAGGAGCTGAGTACAGGCTGCTGCTGTGGCCCCTGATACCATTACTATGTGGCCCTTAAACCTGATATATAAGGGCTGAGTACAGGCGGCTGCTGGGGCCCCTGATACCATTACTATGTGGCCCTTACACCTGATATATAGGAGCTGAGTACAGGCGGCTGCTGTGGCCCCTGATACCATTACTATGTGGCCCTTACACCTGATATATAGGAGCTGAGTACAGGCAGCTGCTGGGGCCCCTGATACCATTACTATGTGGCCCTTACACCTGATATATAGGAGCTGAGTACAGGCGGCTGCTGGGGCCCCTGATACCATTACTATGTGGCCCTTACACCTGATATATAAGGGCTGAGTACAGGTGGCTGCTGGGGCCCCTGATACCATTACTATGTGGCCCTTACACCTGATATATAAGGGCTGAGTACAGGCGGCTGCTGGGGCCCCTGATACCATTACTATGTGGCCCTTACACCTCATATATAGGAGCTGAGTACAGGCGGCTGCCGGGGCCCCTGATACCATTACTATGTGGCCCTTGCATCTGATATATAAGGGCTGAGTACAGGCAGCTGCTGGGGCCCCTGATACCATTACTATGTGGCCCTTACACCTGATATATAGGAGCTGAGTACAGGCTGCTGCTGGGGCCCCTGATACCATTACTATGTGGCCCTTACACCTGATATATAGGAGCTGAGTACAGGCGGCTGCTGGGGCCCCTGATACCATTACTATGTGGCCCTTACACCTGATATATAGGAGCTGAGTACAGGCTGCTGCTGGGGCCCCTGATACCATTACTATGTGGCCCTTACACCTGATATATAAGGGCTGAGTACAGGTGGCTGCTGGGGCCCCTGATACCATTACTATGTGGCCCTTACACCTGATATATAGGAGCTGAGTACAGGCGGCTGCTGGGGCCCCTGATACCATTACTATGTGGCCCTTACACCTGATATATAGGAGCTGAGTACAGGCTGCTGCTGGGGCCCCTGATACCATTACTATGTGGCCCTTACACCTGATATATAGGAGCTGAGTACAGGCTGCTGCTGGGGCCCCTGATACCATTACTATGTGGCCCTTACACCTGATATATAAGGGCTGAGTACAGGTGGCTGCTGGGGCCCCTGATACCATTACTATGTGGCCCTTACACCTGATATATAGGAGCTGAGTACAGGCGGCTGCTGGGGCCCCTGATACCATTACTATGTGGCCCTTACACCTGATATATAGGAGCTGAGTACAGGCTGCTGCTGGGGCCCCTGATACCATTACTATGTGGCCCTTACACCTGATATATAGGAGCTGAGTACAGGCAGCTGCTGGGGCCCCTGATACCATTACTATGTGGCCCTTACACCTGATATATAAGTGCTGAGTACAGGCAGCTGCTGGGGCCCCTGATACCATTACTATGTGGCCCTTACACCTGATATATAGGAGCTGAGTACAGGCGGCTGCTGGGGCCCCTGATACCATTACTATGTGGCCCTTACACCTGATATATAGGAGCTGAGTACAGGCGGCTGCTGTGGCCCCTGATACCATTACTATGTGGCCCTTACACCTGATATATAGGAGCTGAGTACAGGCGGCTGCTGGGGCCCCTGATACCATTACTATGTGGCCCTTACACCTGATATATAGGAGCTGAGTACAGGCGGCTGCTGTGGCCCCTGATACCATTACTATGTGGCCCTTACACCTGATATATAGGAGCTGAGTACAGGCGGCTGCTGGGGCCCCTGATACCATTACTATGTGGCCCTTACACCTGATATATAAGGGCTGAGTACAGGCAGCTGCTGGGGCCCCTGATACCATTACTATGTGGCCCTTACACCTGATATATAGGAGCTGAATACAGGCGGCTGCTGGGGCCCCTGATACCATTACTATGTGGCCCTTACACCTGATATATAAGGGCTGAGTACAGGTGGCTGCTGGGGCCCCTGATACCATTACTATGTGGCCCTTACACCTGATATATAAGGGCTGAGTACAGGCGGCTGCTGGGGCCCCTGATACCATTACTATGTGGCCCTTACACCTGATATATAGGAGCTGAGTACAGGCGGCTGCCGGGGCCCCTGATACCATTACTATGTGGCCCTTGCATCTGATATATAAGGGCTGAGTACAGGCAGCTGCTGGGGCCCCTGATACCATTACTATGTGGCCCTTACACCTGATATATAGGAGCTGAGTACAGGCAGCTGCTGGGGCCCCTGATACCATTACTATGTGGCCCTTACATCTGATATATAGGAGCTGAGTACAGGCGGCTGCTGTGGCCCCTGATACCATTACTATGTGGCCCTTACACCTGATATATAGGAGCTGAGTACAGGCAGCTGCTGGGGCCCCTGATACCATTACTATGTGGCCCTTACACCAGATATATAGGAGCTGAGTACAGGTGGTTGCTGGGGCCCCTGATACCATTACTATGTGGCCCTTACACCTGATATATAGGAGCTGAGTACAGGCGGCTGCTGGGGCCCCTGATACCATTACTATGTGGCCCTTACACCTGATATATAGGAGCTGAGTACAGGCGGCTGCTGGGGCCCCTGATACCATTACTATGTGGCCCTTATATCTGATATATAGGAGCTGAATACAGGCGGCTGCTGGGGCCCCTGATACCATTACTATGTGGCCCTTACACCTGATATATAGGAGCTGAGTACAGGCAGCTGCTGGGGCCCCTGATACCTTTACTATGTGGCCCTTACACCTGATATATAGGAGCTAAGTACAGGCAGCTGCTGGGGCCCCTGATACCATTACTATGTGGCCCTTACACCTGATATATAAGCTCTGCTGGGACTCTGTATCCCGCCTGCATTGCATAATGGGGCCCCTGAATACTCTGCACATAAGGGCCCATAGCTCTAATTATGTTGTTTGCAATAGTCGCCCTCCTGCCACCCTGTAATATCGGGTCCCTGCCTGGTGTGGCCCCTATGACTTAATGTCTCCCAGTAAGTGCAGTACACCAGTTATCAGTCTACACGGCCAGGGTCCGGGACCCCTGTTGTTTTTGTACTGGCTTTGTAATATATGCTCATTATCAGGGCGCCCTCTTCTCAGATATCCATCTAATCATCCGTCTGTCTCATCCATATTTGCCATATGGAGGTTTCCAGAAATAGGGCAGAACCTACTGGACTTCTGTGAAAGTTGACGAATCTGTTGAGCGCGGCTGAAGCCTCCTGGGAGCCGAGGTAAAATCAGTGGCCGTGGTAAAATTGTGGAGCGGTGGGGTCTGAAAAAGGAATCATGACTATAAGGACAACGTTTGCACAAAGTGATTTCTTTCGAGCCCAACAGCCACTGTGTAAACCTGACAAAAATGCCCCCATCTATCCATCCATTCATCACTCTCATACTCTGTCTATGCAGGTATGTATCTCATCATTCTTCCTTACGGAGTTTCACATTGAGCAGTCGGGGCTTTGGTGCGAACTCCCTCACAAAACTGGATTCGGTAGTGTGCACTGACGAGGCCATAGGCTTAGTAGACTGCGCCTCCAGTAGGCGTACACACCTGATGCACGACAGAGGGCACATTCACTCTGTCTGGACCATTATAGTCTATGGCCACGTCAGATCATATGCCCGAATCCCGTTCAGGTAAAGGCTGCAGCAGGTGGCAGCTGCCTTCTGTGCCCCGCTCCTCCGCCACTGCCGTTCCCCCCAACACCCAGAGCCACAGTATATATATATATATATATATATATATATATATATATATATATATATATATATATATATATATATATATAATGTACACTACTCAAAAAAATAAAGGGAACACTTAAACTACAGAATATAACTCCAAGTAAATCAAACTTCCGTGACATCAAACTGTCCACTTAGGAAGCAACACTGATTGACAATCAATTTCACATGCTGCTGTGCAAATGGAATAGACAATAGATGGAAATTATTGGCAATTATCAAAACACTCTCAATAAAGGAGTGGTTCTGCAGGTTGGGACCACAGACCACATCTCAGTACCAATGCTTTCTGGCTGATGTTTTGGTCACTTTTGAATGTTGGTTGTGCTCTCACACTAGTGGTAGCTTGAGATGGACTCTACAACCCACAGAAGTTGCTCAAGTAGTGCAGCTCTTCCAGGATGGCACATCAATGCGTGCTGTGGAAAGAAGGTTTGCTGTGTCTGTCAGCGTAGTGTCCAGAGGCTGGAGGCGCTACCAGGAGACAGGCCAGTACACCAGGAGACGTGGAGGGGGCCGTAGGAGGGCAACAACCCAGCAGCAGGACCACTACCTCCGCCTTTGTGCAAGGAGGAACAGGAGGAGCACTGCCAGAGCCCTAAAAAATGACCTCCAGCTGACCACAAATGTGGATGTGTCTGCACAAACGGTTAGAAACCCACTCCATAACGGTGGTATGAGGGCCTGACGTCCACAGATGGGGGTTGTGCTCACAGCCCAACACCGTGCAGGACGCTTTGCATTTGCCACAGAACACCAGGATTGGCAAAGTCGCCACTGGCACCCTGTGCTCTTCACAGATGAAAGCCGGTTCACACTGAGCACATGTGACAGAGTCTGGAGACGCCGTGGAGAGCGATCTGCTGCCTGCAACATCCTTCAGCATGACCGGTTTGGCAGTGGGTCAGTAATGGTGTGGGGTGGCATTTCTTTGGAGGGCCGCACAGCCCTCCACGTGCTCGCCAGAGGTAGCCTGACTGCCATTAGGTACCGAGATGAGATCCTCAGACCCCTTGTGAGACCATGTGCTGGTGCGGTTGGCCCTGGGTTCCTCCTAATGCAGGACAATGCCAGACCTCATGTGGCTGGAGTGTGTCAGCAGTTCCTGCAAGATGAAGGCATTGAGGTTATGGACTGGCCCGCCCGTTCCCCAGACCTGAATCCGATTGAGCACATCTGGGATATCATGTCTCGCTCCATCCACCAACGTCACGTTGCACCACAGACTGTCCAGGAGTTGGCGGATGCTTTAGTCCAGGTCTGGGAGGAGATCCCACAGGAGACCATCCGCAACCTCATCAGGAGCATGCCCAGGCATTGTAGGGAGGTCATACAGGCACGTGGAGGCCACACACAATACTGAGACTCATTTTGACTTGTTTTAAGGACATTACATCAAAGTTGAATGAGCCTGTAGTGTGTTTTTCCACTTTAATTTTGGGGGTGACTCCAAATCCAGGCCTCCATTGGTTAATAAATGTGATTTCCATTGATGATTTTTGTGTGATTTTGTTTTCAGCACATTCAGCTTTGTACAGAACACAGTATTCAATGAGAATATTTCATTCATTCAGATCTAGGATGTGTTATTTCAGTGTTCCCTTTATTTTTTTGAGCAGTTTATATATAAATATACCAGGATGGGGGATATTAACAGAATTGGGGGACATTACCCCTATAACAGTGTAAGCAGCAGACCCCCTCCCCCTTAACAGGGCATAATGACCACATTTTTTGCTTACATTTTTTTTCTATTTTCCTCCTCTAAAACCTAGGTACGTCTTATGGTCCAGTGCGTCTTATAGTCCGAAAAATACGGTATATGCATTCAGCATATATATACTACTAGCTATTGAACCCGTTCTACGCCCGGGTGGCGAGCATTTTTATTGGTATATGGTCTCCCATGCTGGTATGTGCTGCCCCCCTCCTTGTATTTGTGCTGCCCCCATCCTGTCCCCACCATCCAATCCTGGTATGCGTGGCACCCCTCACCCCCAATCCTGGTATACGTGGCACCCCTCATCCCTATCCTGGTATGTGTGGCACCCCTCATCCCTATCCTGGTATGTATGGTACCCCTCATCCGTATCCTGGTATGTATGGTACCCCTCATCACTATCCTGGTGTGTATGGTATCCCTCATCCTGGTATGCATGGTACCCCATCCCTCATCCCGGTATGCATGGCACTCCATCCCTCATCCCCAATCCCGGTATGCGTGGCACCCCTCATCCCCAATCCCGGAATGTGTGGCACCCCTCATCCCCAATCCCGGCATGCGTGGCACCCCTCATCCCCAATCCCGGCATGCGTGGCATCCCTCATCCCCAATCCTGGCATGCGTGGCATCCCTCATCCCCAATCCCGGCATGCGTGGCACCCCTCATCCTCAATCCTTGTATGTGTGGCACCCCTCATCCCCAATCCCGGTATGCGTGGCACCCCTCATCCCCAATCCCGGTATGCATGGTCCCCTCACCCCCCAATCCTGGTATGCGTGTTACCCCTCACCACCCAATCCTGGTATGCGTGGCACCCCTCACCCCCGCAATCCTTGTATGCGTGGCACCCCTCACCCCCCAAATCCTGGTATGCGTGGTACCCCTCACCGCCCAATCCTGGTATGTGTGGCACTCCTCACCCCCCAATCCTGGTATGTGTGGCACCCCTCACCGCCCAATGCTGGTATGCATGGTACCCCTCACCCCCAATCGTGGTATGTGTGTTATCCCTCACCCCCCAATCCTGGTATGCGTGGTACCCCTCACCCCACAATCCTGGTATGTGTGGTACCCCTCACCCCCAATCTTGGTATGTGTTTTACCCCTCACCCCCAATCTTGGTATGTGTGGTACCCCTCACCCCCAATCCTGGTATGCGTGGTACCCCTCACCCCACAATCCTGGTATGTGTGGTACCCCTCACCCCCAATCTTGGTATGTGTTTTACCCCTCACCCCCAATCTTGGTATGTGTGGTACCCCTCACCCCCAATCCTGGTATGTGTGGTACCCCTCACCCCCAATCCTGGTATGTGTGGTACCCCTCACCCCCCAATCCTGGTATGTGTGGTACCCCTCACCCCCCAGTCCTGATATATGCATGGTACCCCTCACCCCCCAGTCCTGATATATGCATGGTCCCCTCACCCCACAATCCTGTTATGTGTGGCCCCCTCATCCCTTTCACACTGTACACACATACACAAAAAAAAAAACAGTTATACTCACCTTTCTTCTCTGTACTCCAGCGCTGCTGCGTCCTCTTCTGCCAGAGGCCGGGGGAGGAGTGCGGCGCTGGAGCACCGCACTGTCTGGCGCCATTTTGCTGAAGACACACTGTAAATGTGTCTTCAGTAAAATGACGCCGGATAGCGCAATGCGCATGCGTCGATCTGACGCCTTCACTCCGCCCCCGGTCTCCAGCGAAGAGAGGCGCCGCAGCAACGCTCCTCCCGGTCAGGTAAGTATGTAAGTATGGCGCCGGAGATCGCGGTATGCGTTCAGTGTCTACGCATCCCGCGATCTCCGGCGCCATACACCTCCTCTTACCTGTAACGGCTGGATGCCTGCTTCTCTCTGGAGCCAGGCTGCGCATCACGCATGCGCAGTTTATCGAATCTTCAGACAAAGACACGCATGCCGCCTTATATATACTATGGTAGATCGGCCCACTCAGTTGCACACAGAAGTAGCCACCGGAGCGCCGTCTCCTTAAGTCTCTCACTGGTTTATTTGTAGATGCTGCATAAGCCAGTGAGGAGTTAGCTAAAATAAATACGTGCTTTCTGACCTAAGGAAAAACAAAACATAACATACAGCCGTGTTGCTGTGGGGATCTGCCCGCTCAGGAGAACAACCATCCACTAGTTCAGCTTTTCCTTCTCAGGACACAAAGCGCTGGAGTTCCTCTCTACAGCCCTACTGAACACTGAATGCCTTAGAAGGCCGACTATATACATCCTAGTCCCCACCCTGGGGTGGAGATATGGTGAATGACCTCCCAACCCGTTCTATGGTCGTTCACAAAAACCCAGCCCTTAAAATGGCCGATTAATCCCTCTCAACACATAGTATGCTGGTGTAAAACTTATGGGCTTCAAATCACTGAAGCTAATAGCCTCAGTGAAACATACCTCCCCTCCAGCACTTTGCCAGTGACTTTGTCACCATGTATATATAATCAGCATACTGTATATATATTATAAGCATACTCTATATATCCTTTTAAAAGCAGAAGTGTCAATAAATTATTTTTATCAGTTAACAAAATGCAGAGTAAAGTTTGATGGATGAACCAAGATCTCAGTAATAATAATTGTATTTTTTTATTATTAATATTAGGATAGAAGGGAGGGACAAAACCAGGAACAGAATCAGTAGGCAAACTCATAGTCAGGAGGACAGCCGGGGTCAGATACCAGGTGATCAGTAACCGCCACGTCTGCGAGCAGTATGAATACCGCGGAGCCTGGTGACAGAGGTGATACTGAGATTGTCCGGGCAGAGATGTAACAGTCAGAAGGCCACCGGTAGATGGTGAAGGTCCTTCTGTACAGCTCCAGCAGTGATGGTGGATCTGCTGGACTTCAGGGCGCTGGATGCGGAGGTTTACCGTCTTTTAGATGTCTCTAGGGGAACGGTGACAACACGCAAATACGCGAGCAGCCCTGGATAATCCACGCCGGCAGGATGATAAGATCCGGCGGAAGATGGAACCTATGAGAAGAGAAGGAAATATAATGTAAGTGATGGGACTCCATATGACATGATACTACTGTGCGGTCACTGTGGCCGGACGCAGAGGAATCTCATCACACAGAGGTCAGGGATCATCGTCAGCCATCATACATGTGACAATCCCATCTCCGACAGATGACATCTGCTCCACATGAATTATTCTCACTGACGACATCACACAACATGGAGATGACTCTCACACTTACCTCGTCTCTTTTTCCCCTTTTTCCCATTTTCTGATTTTTTGTTGTCAGCTGGAAATTCTGATCAGAAAGAAGAAAAAACAACAACTCACTAAGGACATATTGTTATGGGATCTGCTTTGTATCGCTCCTGTATATAGTACATAGATTGTTCTAGTCCTGTCCCCTATAGTCCTGACAATCTGGTATTACACAATAGGGCAGAATAAGTCCTATATACCGGACATGACCTCATATGAGGGGCATTAGATGTGTCACTAATATGGAGCAGTGAACGCCCTGTGTGCCGCCATATGGTGCATCCCTAATGAGCGATATTCTACTATAGGAGACGATATCTCATTATGATGGCGGAGGTTACTGGATGCAACAATGTATCACAGAATCCATGATAATACTGTACAAAATTACAGAAATGGAGACACAGTATGGGCCCATGGGCAAAGTAATTGGGTTCCTTGAAACATGGATAACATAGGAGACCCATTAAAGAAAAACTATGTGGAAATATTTCACCCTTGATGACAACATTCACATTGTTTGTGCTATAGACATGTACATACCTGACAATGGGGACGAGGACGGCAAGCTGGTTATAGCATCGTCTCTAGCAGATTCAGGAAAAGATCCTTTCTGCCTGTTAGGAAGAAGAAAAACGTGTAAATCACAAGTAAATTCAGTATAAATGGGATTGTCTCACTAGAAGAACCCCAACTATGAGGCTTAATAGGACATATGAAAGTCATAGTGCGGAAGTCTCCTGCTCAAAACTACCTTCTATGGAAACAACTAGCAACAATGGCCGGCATGTAATACTACATATCTCCTGCAGTGTGGGCAAAACTAACAATGCCTGACCGGCAGCAATTATGGGTTGTTATCTCCAGCGGATTCTGAAGCCAATAGCCAATGACCGCTGATCATGGGGCGGTGGATGCTGCATTCAATATTATGGTATTTATGTCCTATATTTGGTATTGTGCACATATATTAGCCTGGAGCTCCCAATAATGACCCCATAATCTACTCACATTTCTGAGATGTTTCTGCTGGATGCCGGGGTACACTCTGGAGGAAACTTGATAGCGGTGGTACAGAGCTAAAAAAGGACAAAAATAAGATATGAAATTCAATTTTTTACTTTTAGAGGTCTTTTTATGTATTCTGGATTTATTGATCACTTACTTTAGAAAGCCTTTTAGAGGATGTTGTAAAATTTTGGAAGAAAAGGCTCTCATTATCCTCACTTGTGTCCTCCTCCTCTGAGACAATAGGCTTGTTTGTATCAGCGTGATCTACAAGACATAGGTAATGAAGTGTTATTAGCGGTTGTCAGTATAACACAGTCACCATTTATCACTACTATTAATGGGAAACGATTGTCACATATTATTGAAGACGAGACAAACAGCCGCTTAGTCTAGATGACGTCTTCTACTTACTGATAAATAAGCTGGTGTCCTCATCTGAAACAAGCCGAGGAATGTACTCCGGCTTCTGACTTAGAAGGTTTTCAAATTCTAAGTCACTCAGGAATGGATAACTCTTGATCTCAAATGCTCCTCCTGGAAAAAGAAAAACAAAAGTGATGCGGACATTGTTAGAGGCTGCTCCATATCTGAACAGTATATCTTAATCTTAAGTAATGACAAAACCGAAGGAAACAAACTGAAAGTTATATTATGGAGAACTAGAAATAGGCAAGCAGATAGAGAAGTGCTGATCCTCATGGACAGGAGCGAAGAGTCCTCGTTGTAAAAAGTGAATATTAATACTAATAAAGTATATCAGTTACCTGTCCCAAGTCTTTGTGCAGGATTTGTTCTGAGCAGGTCATTAATAAGGTCCTGAGCATCGGGGGGAGGAGCGCGATCCCAATCCCAAATTATGTCTCCTGTTATATAGAAAATTACAGAAAATAAAACCTCTGTTTTGGACTGTAAGATAAAGTAGAGGAAATAACTAAATTCGTGTAACCAGTCAAAGCAATGATCGGATTATTCAACTTACCAGTGACAATATTTTTATAGAGCTCAGATAGGGAATCCCCATGAAATGGTACATATCCCACCAGAAACTCATGCAGGATGATTCCCATTGACCACCAGTCGGCAGGTCTTCCATAGCCTTTCTTCAGAATGATTTCTGGGGCCATGTAAAGTGGGGTGCCACAGTCCTGGAAACCAACAGAAGGTAGAAATGAGAATTGATGAAATTATTATTATGACAAGTTCTCGACATAAAAACTCAATGACAGAAGATAAAATATCAGTTGAAAAGTTCTCTAGAAATGAAGAACGTAGAGAAGAGACAATAGTGTGATGAGATTTGTAAAGAACCATCTAAGTTCCTGTAAGTGATGCCAACCTCATGGTCCTGGAACTCTCTGGCGATGTCCTCCAATGATTCCTTGTGGGTGTTGGTTTCTGGTATCATGACACCAACTTTTGAAATCCCAAAATCGGCGACTTTAATGTGTCCAGCCGGTGTAATCAGGAGGCTGTGAAAGAGAAGATGGTTTTAGGCTCACGGGCTGTGTGGTAATAAATGATAACTTTCCCCCCTTTATTAAACTATAGGGGGCACTTACTTCTCTGGCTTCAGGTCTCTATGCAACACACCATAGCTGTGCAGGTATTCCACAGCAAGTATCGCTTCTGCAAAGTACAGGCGGGCCAAGGGGACAGATAAAGGACCCCTGGTGCTTAGGAGGGTCCCACAGTCTCCACCTATAGAAGAAAGGAAATATGAGCGGTGAGGGGTTTATACAGCAGATCACCACGATGGATCATGAGAAGTGAGCGGAGACATTGGGGCAGGAGAGAATATATACAGATATAATGTATAGAGCACAGAATATTAGTCTGAGGTCATGGTGAGATGTCGTCCATGTCACTAATAAAGTGATGTCTCATCTCGTCTACAGCTGGCGATACTGACGTGCTCAGTGCGGACATACAGGGAGATCACACACATCAATGACTTTCCATAATATCTATAGTAAATGCTCTGCGGGGATGTAACCGTCCACGGGGACAAGTCCTAATGATATGAGCGGTGATAAGATGTCAGCAGACATGGGCTGAATATAATACATGTACATCTCCTACCTCCTACATACTCCATGACCATACACAGGTGAGATCTAGTAGGGAAGGAGCAGAGCATGGAGGTCACAAAGGGACAGTCAGCGAATGTCAGGATGTCCCTCTCCAGATAGGCCCCTTCCACATGTTTTGGAGTATCCAGGTCCCGCTTGGCAATTTTCTTCATAGCGAAGATCTTCTGTGAGTCTTTATGGTGAACTAAGTGGACACACCTGGAGAGAAGAAGAAACCATGGTTTATAGTGAATCCTTATTAACAGTCCTTCTATAGAAGTCATTATATGATCTTCTGTACTAATGTTTAATACCAGAAGTCCGACCATTACTAGAAATCCACATCTAGAAATACATGAAATAATACTACATAGATCATCTATGGGAGGGTCTACACAATGCCACGTCTGCCGGACCCTCACTCAGGTCACATTATCACCTGTGGGAGGTCTGCACAATGCCATATCTTCCACACCCTCACCCAGGCCACATTGTCACCTATGGAAGGTGTGCACAATGCTAGGTCTGCCAGACCCTCACCCAGGTCACATTATCACCTATGGGAAGTCTGCACAATGCCACGTCTGCCGGACCCTCACCCAGGTCATGTTATCACCTTTCACCTCAGATCATGTCCCTATGATAACACTGAATGGCAAAGCACAGAGGATGAAGCATTATCATAGGGAACCCTGAGAAATGTGGCTTATGCTAACTGAAATCTCACCCAAAAGATCCGCTGCTGATCAGCTTAGATGTTTCGTAGTCGCTCATACGCGGCTTTCTCGCCGGGATCAATGATTCCATCAAGTCCTAGAAAAGAAGAAGAAGAAGAAATGATATTAAGATCTAGAAGCTGCTGGAGAAAATCTCCAGATGCAGAAACGTCTCCTCCTATATTATGTCCCAGCTGATGTCACTGATCCGATAGGTGAGCAGAAACCTGCTGACGGATTCCCTATAATATAAACGCTATTATCTAATGCAATAGTGTCATCTCCTCTAATAATAGAGGCGCCCCCTGGTTATATGGGGGATAATACTGGACGGGTCATTCACACCCCGTGATCTGGTGATACACAGACATCTACCTCTATAATACTTACACCGGCAGGTTCTTGGATCTCCGGGATCTCTAAGATTACACTGTCAGGATCCAACAGCTCAGTTGTTTCTAAAATAGCGATAAAATGATGAGGAAATAAAATGTATTAGAGGATATTAATCCTACAGACATAATACAGCAATATAATGGAGAAATGACTATTCTGTATGGAGGACTATGTGGGGCCATTATTCTTTATGGAGGACTATGTGGGGCCATTATATTGTATGGAGGACTATGTGGGGCCATTATTCTGTATGGAGGACTATGTTAGGCCTTTTATTCTGTATGGTGGAATATGTGGGGCCCATTATTCTGTATGGAGGACTATATGGGGCCCATTATTCTGTATGGAGGACTATGTGGGGCCCATTATACTGTATGGAGGACTATGTGGGGCCTATGATTCTCTATGGAGGACTTTGTGGGGCCCATAATACTTTATGGAGGACTATGTGGGCCCATAATACTGTATGGAGGACTATGTGGGGCCTATTATTCTCTATGAAGGACTATGTGGGGCCCTTTATACTCTACGGTGGACTATGTGGGGCCCATAATACTGTATGGAGGACTATGTGGGGCCCATTAATCTCTATGGAGGACTATGTGGGGCCCATTATTCTGTATGGAGGACTATGTGGGGCCCATTATTCTGTATGGAGGATTATGTGGGGTCAATTATCCTGTATGGAGGACTATGTGGGGCCATTATACTGTGTGGAGGACTGTGTGGGGCCATTATTCTGTATGGAGCACTTTGTGGGGCCATTATTCCATAAGGAGGACTATGTGGGGCCATTATATTGTATGGAGGACTATGTGGGGCCATTATTCTGTATGGAGGACTATGTGGGGCCTATTATTCTGTATGGTGGAATATGTGGGGTCCATTATTCTGTATGGAGGACTATGTGGGGCCCATTATTTCGTATGGAGGACTATGTGGTGCCCATTATACTGTATGGAGTACTATGTGGTGCCCATTATACTGTGTGCCGGACTATGTGGGGCCCATTATTCTGTATGGAGGGCTATCTGGGGCACGTTATTCTGTATGGATGACTTTGTGGGACCCATTATTCTGTATGGAGGACTATCTGGTGCCCATTATTCTGTGTGGAGGACTTTGTGGGGCCCATTATTCTGTTTGGAGGACTTTGGGGGGCCCATTATTCTGTGTGGAGGACTATGTGGGGCATTATTCTGTATGGAGGACTATGTGGGGCCCATTATTCTGCATGGAGCACTATGTGGGGCCCATTATTCTGCATAGAGGACTATGTGGGACCCATTATTCATTATGGAGTACTTTGTGGGACCCATTATTCGTTATGGAGGACTTTGTGGGACCCATTATACTGCATTCTGGTTGGCTCGTGACTTTTTCCAAGTTTTTCATTTTGGCTCTCTGTATGTTTGATTACAGAGTGGAAAGAGTAACTATGACATTATCCCCTGTTCTCTTTAATATCTGGATATTTCCGGTAGAAGGTTGTGTGATCGGCTCACCTGTAGTCAGATCGCTGCTCGGTCCCGGCTGACTCGTATTAGGGTCAGGGGTCTCTGGGGTCACATTTTGCTCGTCTTCGGTGTCGCCTTCTGGTGTCTCCTGATTGATAGAATATATAGAATTAACACGAGGAACCTTCCACTAAATCACCAAATCCACAAATCAGGAAGGACTAAACACGCATTTACAGACGCACCAACTGTAACTATACAGATCAGCCGCCATCATGAGGACTTTTATCAGATAAAATGGATTAAGATGAGGTAACATTGCAAAAACATTAATATGGATAATAGAGGGAGACAGAGGCGGAAATACAGACTTCCCACCACTGAGCTGTGACTACATCAGCAGAATACAGACTGCCATCAGCAGAGACAGGCGGCCATATTACCTCCTGTGCTTGCCAGGGGCTGACAGGGAGGCCGATAAGATCTAACACCAGATCTTCTGATATCTGGCTGGTGATCTGGAGAAGATCAGAAAACAAGGACGTGTGATAGAGAAGATGATGGATCCTTACCGGGCGTTCCGATGAGCGGGCCGGACCTTCCAGTACACACAGGACTTTTTCGGCCAGTTCTTTAACAAAAGACAAATCTCTATATTGAGATCTTTTTTCAGCCTATAAAGAAGAAAAGAAACACAAATGAATAATCTCGAGATGAGAAAGATCACAATGAAGGCGGCCATTGTATCTGACGTCTGCTCCTCTCTGCAGATACATTGACTACATATCTGGGGTCTTGTCCTGTTTTATATTGGAAGAAAGAAGAAGCTTCTATCCCACCGTTATTATCCATTATTGTGGAGAAGATTTGTGCGGAGCGTCCACCATTTACCTGCTGTGGAATGTCCTAATGTTCCATAGCGAGAAACTGCAAGTGCTCAGTCACTATGGAGCCAACAACGGCAGCCATGACCCTGTGTAGATTGTACACAGTGACTGTGAGCTCTGATGTCATAATGGCCGACCATCACTAGTGATGTCATCATGGAATCTTGTGATGGAATCTTATAGCGGCGGCTCTGCACAAATACATGCTGCCAAGCAATATTTAAAGTGTGTGGGGGCTCATGCTGTATATAGGGGGCTATGTGAGGGCTCAGCTATTTATAGCGGGCCATGTGAGGGCTCATACTGTATATAGAGGGCTATGTGAGAGCTTGGCTGTATATAGAGGGCTATGTGAGGGCTCATACTCTAAATAGGATTCTGTGTGTGAGCTCATACTGTACATTGGTGCTATGTATGGGCTCTTACTGTATAAAGGGTGCTGTGTGTGGGCTCTTACTGTATATAGGGTATGTGTGTGGGCTCTTTCTGTATGTAGGGGGATGCCAGCACACTTAATTCTGCTCAATATTAAGTGATACAGTTAATAATATAAAATATAATTCATATGTTAATATTGAGCAGAATTAATTTCAGCCTATTGATTCGGCCTACACAACAGTCACATTTCTCATGTGGCCCCTCAGTAATATTACTTTCCCACCCCTGCTCTATTATGTATAGCGCTCTGTTATGTGTAGTGCACCCGAGCACCTGCATGTTAATCGCGTGACTTATCACATGATCTATCAAAGGCAATCTTGTGACATGTCATGTGATACATCGGGTGCTGGGAGCCCACGGCTCCTAAACTGCCCAGGGCCCTGGCTACTCTTAATCAGCCCCTGCTTCTATCCCACCATTATTATCCATTATTGAGAAGTGTTATGCGGAGCTTCCGCCACTTACCTGCTGTAGTAATGCCCTGATGTTCTGAGGTAAATCCGTCAGATACTCTGAGGTGAGATGACCTCGGTGGTATTTGGTCAGGCAGTCCCTTACAAGCTCCACCACCAGCCGGTGAGTGAAGCTGAGGACGCCATCGGGTGGTAGAAGCACAATCTCAGGGCGATTGGTGGTAAGAATCTCCCATAGAGCTTCTACTTGAAGATTGTCCAAAAGTAATTCAGCCATAGAAGCTGCAAGTGCGATCAGTCACTATATATAATAGCGAGAAACTGCAAGTGCGCTCAGTCACTATGGGATAGCGAGAAACTGCAAGTGCGATCAGTCACTATAGAATAGCGAGAAACTGCAAGTGCGCTCAGTCACTATGAAGCCAACAAAGGCAGCCGCGACCCTGTGTACATTGTATATATAGTGACTGTGAGCTGTGATGTCATAATGCCCGACCATGACCTGTGATGTCATCATGGAATCTTGTGATGGAATCTTCAAGGAGTGGCTCTACACACATACTTGCTGCCTAGCAATATGCTTTTTTGGCCGTCCTCTTTTATTTCCAAATACAACACAACCAGGATAAGGGAATGTTCACACGTTGCGTTTTTGCAGCCTTTTTTTCCACACCAAAAACCAGGTTGTACTCAGGAAAAACACTGCATACAATCCACACTTATTTGCTGTGTTTTTGCAGTGTTTATACTTGTGGGTTTTTTTTTTCATTCATTTGAATGGGTGAAAAATGTTGCAAAACCCCTGAAAGAATTAACATCCTGCAAATTTAAAATAAAAAAAGGAAAAAAACGCAGCATGTGAATGAGACTTTAGAAATCTCATTCACTAAGCTGGTACTATAAAACGCAGTGTTTTAGCAGCAGAAAAATAACCCTGAAAAAAATGCCACTTGTGAACATTCCTCAAAGATATAATAGTCATATTATGGGAAATATTGTGTATATTTATTCCTCGCGTGTCTTTTTTTACCAAATAACATTTACCTCATTGGTTGGAGAGTTTACTATTAACAACTGTGACAAATATTGAAGAATTAATGATAAGTGCCCCAAGTGATCAATCATTTACGTCATTAATGGTGATGGGCGAGCACTAAAATGCTCGGGTGCTCGATGCTTGGGTCGAGCACATTGGAATACTCGGCTGCTCGACCCGAGCAATGAGCCCAATGTAAGTCTATGGGAAACTCGAGCATTTTTCAGGCGGCTCCCCCCGGCGGTCTGCAGAGGGCCTAAAAATTGCCCAAATCGATGGGAACAGTGCTCAAATGACATGGGAACAGCATGGGGAAGACCCCTGGAAGCATTTCTGACTCCCAGGTCACTGCTGTCAACAATGTTGTCAGAAGTATTTACACCACTTTTACGGACTCACAATAAAATATACAAAAACGAAACCAAAATGGATTTTCCTGGGATGTATGTTAAGGAACATCCTTTCCAGAGTTATAACTTGTATATAAGGGAAAATAAATAACCAAAAACAAAAATACACCTCCACACCTTGGGCTATGTTCACACGTAGCGTTTTTGATGCGTTTTTGCACTTTTGCATTGCTTTCAACCAACACAAATGCATTCACCAGGAAATGTCATTTTAACATTTTACAACCTTATCTGGCCATGTGGTGTGTGACACATCATCAGACACATGCATACAGTGCTGAAAAGACATGGGAACAGCATGGAAGCATCTCTGACTCCCAGGTCACTGCCTAAAAGTGTGCCCATCATAAGAGATGCTTGGCGCATGCGAAGATGCCTCCCGCCATGGACCTGTCGTTACAGACTTGCAACAATCACCATCCACGTCCTTGTCCCTCCTCAGCGTTCAGTTCCTTGGAATGCAAGTGCAAGTATGCAGGCAGCCACCAACCTACCCTGAAATACTATACTGACAAATTTTTGACAGCTACTTGCACTTGAAATGTAGCCTTTTAGGCTCGTGGAAGCTTTTCATAACCTCATGTCGGCGGCGGCCGGGTGTCCATACTCTTTCCCCAGCCACCACTATATTTCCCGGTATCGCCTCTGCCTTCCACAAACACGGGTCCCACAACATTACCCGTGCCCTCCCCAGTGCACTTACTGAGAAGGACCGCCTAACCACAAACACGTGGACAGGTGAACGTGGCCAGGGACGGTACATAGCCAGTCCACAACTTTTTTTTGCTGACAGTTGTATTTAGTTCGGTGAAAGGACTGGCATAGAGGGAAACCGTATCTACCCTGGGTGTCATTTCTCCCAGGAAGTCCTGTAATTCAGCTTGTTGCAGAAGCAATGGCAGTCCGTCCAACATCAACTCGCACTTGTCGGTGGTGCTTTGACACACACACATCTTTCTTTTCGCATTTTATTTCTTGAATACAGAGTTGGACAATGGCCTGATCTGTAATGCTTTTTGAGAAATAACATGCATAAGCATGGCCGATCCACATTAAAAAAGCAGCCACAGAGTGTCCGGAAACCTTCCCCCACAATTTTATTAGCCAGGGCAGCTTTTCGGCAGGGTTGGACGGGCCCACCAGAGAACCGGAGACTACTCCGGCGGGCCCTGGCTTCTCCTTCTGGAGAGTTCATAGTGCTGAGGTGAGGCCATGATGATGATAGAGGCCACCATCTGCTTAGTTTTCTGTTACTTGGAATGCAAGTGCAAGTATGCAGCCATCCACCCACCCACAGGCCGCAACACTCAACTGCCAGATTTCTGGGCAGCTGCTTGCACTTGAAATATGGCTTTTTAAGCTCGTGGAGGCGGAAGCTGTCCACAACCTTATGGCGGCGGCGACTGGGTATCTATACTCGGTCCCCAGCCGCCATTATTTTTTCCGGTATTGTCTCCTCCTTCCACAAGCATGGGTCCCACAACATTACCCGTGCCCTCCCCAGTGGAAGGACTGCCTAACCACAAACACGTGGACAGGTGAATATGGCCAGAGACGGTACGGAGCCAGTCCACAACTTTTTTTGCTGAGAGTTGTATTTAGCTCGGTGAAAAGACTGGCATAGAGGGGAACATCATACTGTGTGTGGGGGAATGTACTGTGGGGGCATCATACTGTGTGGGGGGAATGTACTGTGGGGACATCATACTGTGTGTGTGGGGGAATGTACTGTGGGGACATCATACTGTGTGTGTGGGGGAATGTACTGTGGGGACACCATACTGTGTTGGGGGGAAATGTACTGTGGGGACATCATACTGTGTGGGGGGAATGTACTGTGGGGGCATCATACTGTGTGTGAAGGAATGTACTGTGGGGGCATCATACTGTGTGTGGGGGAATTATACAGTGTGTTGGAGGAATGTACTGTGGGGGCATCATACTGTGTATGTGTGGGAATGTACTGTGGGGGCATCATACTGTGTGTGGGGAGGAATGTACTGTGGGGAATCATACTGTCTGTGGGGGGAATGTACTGTGGGGACATCATACTGTGTGTGGGGGAATGTACTGTGGGGACATCATATTGTGTGTGGGGGGAATGTACTGTGGGGGTATCATACTGTGTGTGGGGGAATGTACTGTGGGGACATCATACTGTGTGTGGGGGAAATGTACTGTGGGAGCATCACACTGTGTGTGGGGGGGAATGTACTGTGGGGACATCATACTTTGTGTGGGGGGGGATGTACTGTTTGGACATCATACTGAGTGTGGGGGAATTTACTGTGGGGGCATCATACTGTGTGTGAGAATTTACTGTGGGGACATCATGCTGTGTAGGGGCATTATATTGTGTGTGAGGGGGAATATACTGTGGGGGCATCATACTGTGTGTGTGGGAATGTACTGTGGGGGCATCATACTGTGTGTGGGGAGGAATGTACTGTGGGGGCATCATACTGTGTGTGTGGGGGGAATGTACTGTGGGGGCATCATACTGTGTGTGTGTGGGGGGAATGTACTGTGGGGACATCATACTGTGTGTGGAGGAATCTATTGTGGGGACATCATACTTTATGGGGAGGAATGTACTGTGGGGACATCATACTGTGTGTGTGAGGGAATGTACTGTGGGGGCATCATACTGTGTGTGGGGAGGAATGTACTGTGGGGCCATCATACTGTGTGTGGGGGGATGTACTGTGAAGACATCATACTGTGTGTGGAGGAATGTACTGTGGGGGCATCATACTGTGTGTGTGAGGGAATGTACTGTGGGGACATCATACTGTGTGTGGGGAGGAATGTACTGTGGGGCCATCATACTGTGTGTGGGGGGGGGAAGTACTGTGAGGACATCATACTGTGTGTGGGGGGGAATGTACTGTGGGGACATCATACTGTGTGTGGGGGGGAATGTACTGTGGGGGCATCATACTGTGTGTGGGGGGGAATGTGCTGTGGGGACATCATACTGTGTGTGGTGGAATGTACTGTGGGGACATCATACTTTGTCGGGGGAATGTACTGTGGGGGCATCATAATGTGTGTGTGAAGAGCTGTTTATCATCGTACAATGATTGAATAACGGGAGCAGATGATTTATAAAAAGCACTGAATTATATGGTGTGGATTTGCTGCTACTGTGTCACCCCAGGCCTGGATGCCACAAACTTGTAAGGCTGTGTCTGAGAGCAGGAGGGAGGTTCTCTGGTCATGGACCATTAGCATGCAGCACCTCCTGTCCCAGGCCAGTAGGGGGAGCAGGCTGCCCCTATAAAAGCTGGTACTGAGGGCAGGGTTAGGGAGACCAGGACCCACTTCTGAAGCATCCAGAAGGGTTCCCAGAAGAGAGGGACAGGTCAGCGGCAGCTGAGGAGTCCAGGAGGCTAAGGAGGAACAGCAAGCCAGGGACAGAGGCGACGAGAGCTGGTCCTGGCTGAGAGAGAACAACATACCGGACACTGGGATCCGAGGCTGTCAGAATTGCAAGTCCTGCAGCAGATCATCTACTTGCGAGGGATTTTAGGTCCCTTGGCCTAAGAAGCCTGGAAGCTCCGCCACACAGAGGGACCAGTACAGCACAGACAAGCTATAGGTACCTAGGGCCCGAGTCGCAAGCCATACAGGCGTAGTACACGGCCAGCTCAGGGACGTGGGCTATCATACCACTAAAGGGGGAGATAGTCAGCAAGGGCAGAGAGAGAACGGTAGGCCTACCCACTCACCCTGACCAGTGGAGCTCGCCCGAATGCCCTCAGACACCCAGGTCCATTCCTCCCTGTACTCCTGGTGGGTCTGTGATAAGATCTGCAGTAAAAGACCCTGGACTGCATTATTGGACTCTGTGTGATTACTGCTGCGCCTGCACCATCACCCCCAGCATCCTATTACATTGCTCTGAGGCTACACTCCTCCCGTGGGGAGTTGTACTATTCCCTGCTGCACCCCCAACACCAGCCTCAGCGGTCTGCCCCGCAGCGGCGGTCCTCCCTGACCGCAATCCACAGGTGGCGTAGTCGGACTTTCAAAACCTACAAATACACTGCCACAGCATTTGGTCTGACCACCTTGAGCCACGGGACTGGGTCGCCACTACTACTCCCAGCATTGCCCTGTTGTCTGGTTCCGAGAGCCCCACGGCCCAGGGGGCGAGTCACTACAAGTAAGGATAGACGATACAATAAGCTCTATCGTAACATGTAGCAGCGAGTCAGCGGAATGTATCAATTCTAATATTGAGCAGAATTGATTTCAGCCTGTTGATTTTTCCCTCCAGAACAGTGGAGGGCTCCTCGGGAAAATAAATTGGCGATCCCTGGTATAACGTAATACTAAAATCTCACATTTTATGAGAGAAAACTGTATTTTATAACGATGCTTCCGTACATAATTCGAGAGAACTTCTTTTCATCAGACGACCCCTTTATCACCTATCCAAGGTGATCGGTGGTGTCCAACAGCTTAGAGCGGCACTGATGGGCAGAATGCGGCACTTTTATCACTTTTGGAATTGGGCAGCGGTGCACATGCTCAGTCTGACCTCCATTCTTGCCCTTTGGGGCTGCAGAGCGCTCTGCTTTTTCCAACAGCTCCATTGAGAATGAATGGATCAGTGGTCGGGCATCCAACCAGACGCTCCATTTTGTAACAGGGATAGAAATAGATGAGAAGATGCACTTAAATGTTTGGCCGCAGCAAGAGTGCATCGAGTGCCTGTGCTTGGTTTGAACAGTCATTCTGTGCTGACAGAGTCCCTTTAAGGCCTCAAACCTATTAGATAATTGTCAGCCCTACATTGTTTCTGGGCAGACAGTTACACAAGATTATGTCCCATTTCATGAAGATTGGCCTTTTACACGCCTGTTTTAGTGAAGGATTAGCTGGAAAAACCTGCGGCGCTGTTAAGCTTCTCCCCAAGAAGCTCCGCAAGGCTTCAAAATTTTGCCGGTGCTGGTCAAGACTGGTGGACACATGGGAAAAGTCAAATTTTGGCAAAGTTGAACAATCTGCATTGTGTGTAATATTTTATGATACAATAAATGATTAGAAAAATGCAAGTTTTATTAATGAGAAAAAAACTGAACTTTGCAGAATTTGTTGGCGACATAGAAATATGTAAAAAATATAAAAGTGTAAAAAAATTTTTACAATTTTTGATGCTTACATTAAAAACTTGAGCAATTCCCCCAAAAATCATTAGAGCCATGAAATCAATACATATACAGATGAAACCAGAAGTTTCCATCCACTATATAAAGAGACACATCTGCATGTTTTTATCAATATCTGACATGAAATCAGAATAAATCTTTCCCGTTTTAGGTCAATTAGGATTACCATCATTTTTGATATTTTCCAAATGCCAGAATAATGAGAGAGAGAGAATGTTTTAAGGCATTTTTATTACTTACTGCAAAGTCTTAACATTATTCTAATCACTAATCAGTGTGTATATTTGTTCACGACACAATAGAATCCCATAATTTCTGCCTATTCACATCTTAGTATTATGTATGATCAGGTTAGAGTGTATGGCTGCTGAGCGCTAGCATTTATGGGCGCCTCCCCCTGACCTTGGCTGTTTCTGGCTCTTAGACCCTGCTAGCACGCACTGCCGTCATGTCCGTGACTGCACTGCCGGCTTGCGGGTCAAATGCCAGAAGCCGCAGAGTCACATGTATTGTGGCGGGCACAGAATGTCTCACGCCGTATACCAGCCAGAACACATACCGGAAAGTCAGGTGACACAATTTTTTCTCTCCGGCTCGGTTCATGATTGGATTAGGCTCCCTATATAACATCTGGCGTTCCCCTCCCTGGCACGACCCCTGAGGAAGTGTTGATGAAACGCGCGTCGGGGTGGAGGGACGCGTGCTTACCCTGCCTAGAAGCTGCCATTCTAACCAGGTATTTCTTTCTCATGATGTGTTGAGCTGTTTTGTCTATTTGTGGACAGTGCCACTATTACACTATAGTTATTCTATGGGACCGTACCCAGCCTCTTTTATGTACCCAGTCTCCCCTGATAGATATACTAACATTATTAACTGCTATATGCATTAGTTTCTTTGAGGCTGGAAACAATACGTTATCTTTATCTAAGCACTTTGCACTTTTTTGCTGGACAGTCGACTCTATATCATCATATGCACTGCCGCTTTACATTTTATAGGCTTATCTCAAACTCATCAGTGATAGTCTAGTGACCGTTATAATAGCATATGCATTTCTTTCTTTCTATTTTTGCCACATGAGCGGTTATTCAGATTGAAATCTTTTGTAGTGCATTTGTATAGTCACATTATTTCAGTAATGGGGTAATATATGGTTATTACTCTTGCTGCGCAGATATAGGGTACAGCATTTGTTTGTCCCTCACATTTGAGGCCCCTGGTATTTTAATTATTGTTATTTTATGTTCTAATAAAATTATATTGTTAATATTATTTGAAGTGTTCATGTTTTTGTTTATCCTACCAGGGTCCTGGTTATAGCAGAATCAATTTTTGATATATATAAAGTCAAAAGTTTACATACATTTCATTAGTATTTGGTACCATCACCCTTAAACTGAATGACTTGGGTCAAACTTTTGGGATATCCTTCCACAAACTTCTCACAATAGTTGGTCGGAATTTGGACCCATTCCTCCTGACAAAACTGGGGTAACAGATCCAGGTTTGTAGGTCGCCTTGCTCGCAGCAAGAGTGCCCATAAATTTTCAATAGGATTGCAATCAGAGCTTTGTGATAGCCACGCCGAAACATTGACTTTGTTATTCTTAAGCCACTTTGTTCCCATTTTGTCAATATGCTTCGGGTCATTGTCCATTTGGAATACCCATTTCCGCCCAAGCTTTAACTTCCTGGCTGATGTCTTGAGATGTTGCTTCAGTATTGCCACATAATCTTCTTTTCTCATGGTGTCATCTATTTTGTGAAGTGAACCAGTCCCTCCTGCAGCAAATCAACCCCAGATCATGATGCTGCCACCCCCATGTTTCACAGTTGGGATGGTGTTCTTAGGCTTCCAAGCTTCTCCCTTTTTCCTCCAAACGTATCGATGGTCATTATGCCAAAAAAGTTCAATTTTAGTTTCATCAGACCACAGACATGTCTCCAAAAATTAAGGTCTTTGTTCCTGTGTGCATTTGCAAACATTAATTTGGCTTTTTTATGTTTCTTTTGGAGTAATGGCTTCTTCCTGGCAGAGTGGCCTTTCAGCCCATGTTGATACAGTACTCGTTTCACTGTGGTTATTGACACAATCTTACCAGCTTCCGCCATCATCTTCACAAGGTCTCTTGCTTTTGTCCTTGGGTTGATATGCACGTGTCGGACCAAAGCACGTTCATCTCTGGGACACAGAACCCGTCTCCTTCCTGAGCGATAAGATGGCAGTACATTCCCATCTTGTTTGTACTTGCGTATAATTGTTTGTACAGATGACCGAGGCACCGTCAGGTATCTTGAAATTGTATCTAAGGATGAGCCAGACTTGTGCAAGTCCACAATTCTCTTCCTGATATCTTCGCTAATTTCTTTAGACTTTCCCATGATACTACAGAAAAAAAAACTATTAGAAGCTTCCAAACACATTACATCATCATATGGGCAGTCCAGAATTGTTTAAAGGCATAGTAATCTTAGTGTGTGTAAACTTTTGACTTTGCAGTAAGTAATAAAAATGACTTAAACATTCTCTCTCTCTCTCATTATTCTGGCATTTGGCAAATTTTCAAAATTATGGTAATCCTAATTGACCTAAAACGGGAAAGGTTTATTCTGATTTCATGTCAGATATTGAGAAAAACATGCAGATGTGTCTTTTTATATAGTGTATGGAAACTTCTGGTTTCAACTGTATGTGTGTGTATGTATGTATATATGTATATATTACACATACAGTTATGGCCGAAAGTGTTCACTCCCTTGAAATTGTTTCAGAAAATGAAGTATTTCTCCCAATTATTGCTGTTACACATGTTTTGCTATACACACTTTATTTTCTTTGTGTGTATTGCAACAACACAAAAAAGCAGAAAAAAAGGCAAATTGGACATAATTTCACACACAGCCCCAAAAATGGTCTGAACAAAATTGTTGGCACCCTCAACTTTAATATTTGGTTGCTCACCCTTTGGAATAAAATAACTGCAATCAATCGCTTCCTATAACCATCAACAAGCTTCTTACACCTCTCAGCTGGAATTTTGACCACTCTTCTTTTGTAAACTGCTCCATGTCTCTCATAGTTGCTGCTACTTCATACCTCTCCAGCGCTATGTTTCCATCCATTTCTGCGGGCTTCTTGAAGTATGTTTGGGGTCATTCTCCTGGAAGAACCATGACCTAGGACGCAAACCCAGCTTTCTGACACTGGGCACTACATTGCGACCCAAAATCCGTTGGTAATATTTTTCAACAATTTTGGTTCTCAAGTACTCAGACAGTTCTCTTCTCTTTCTGTACTCCATGCTTAGTGTGGCACACACAGACACAATGCAAAGATTGAGTCAACTTCTCCACTTTTTATCTGGTTTCAGGTGTGATTTTCATATTGCCCACACCTGTTACTTGCCACAGGTTAGTTTGAATGAGCATCACATGCTTGAAACAAAGTTGTTCACCCACAATTTTGGAAAGGTGCTATCAATTTTGTCCGGCCCATTTTTGGGGTTTTGTATGAAATGATGTCCAATTTGCCTTTTTTCCTTTTGTTTGTTTTTTTCTTTTGTTCCAATACACACAAAGAATATTAAACATGTGTATAACAAAACATGTGTAATTGCAATAATTTTCTGGGAGAAATACTTCATTTTCTGGAACAATTTTAAGATTGCCAACACTTTCGGCCGTGGCCATATATAGTAGCTGAGTACAGGTGGCTGCTGGGGCCCCTGATACCATTACTATGTGGCCCTTACACCTGATATACAGTGGTGGCCAAAAGTATTGGCACCCCTGCAATTCTGTCAGATAATACTCAGTTTCTTCCTGAAAATGATTGCAATCACAAATTCTTTGGTATTATTATCTTCATTTAATTTTCTTGCAAAGAAAAAACACAAAAGAGAATGAAACAAAAATCAAATCAATGATCATTTCACACAAAACTCCAAAAATGGGCCAGACAAAAGTATTGGCACCTTCAGCCTAATACTTGGCTGCACAACCTTTAGCCAAAATAACTGCGAACAACCGCTTCCGGTAACCATCAATGAGTTTCTTACAATGCTCTGCTGGAATTGTAGACCATTCTTCTTTGGCAAACTGCTCCAGGTCCCTGATATTTGAAGGGTGCCTTCTCCAAACTGCCATTTTGAGATCTCTGCACAGATGTTCCATGGGATTCAGGTCTGGACTCATTGCTGGCCACCTTAGAAGTCTCCAGTGCTTTCTCTCAAACCATTTTATAGTGCTTTTGGAAGTGTGTTTTGGGTCATTGTCCTGCTGGAAGACCCATGACCTCTGAGGGAGACCCAGCTTTCTCACACTGGGCCCTACATTATGCTGCAAACTTTGTTGGTAGTCTTCAGACTTCATAATGCCATGCATACGGTCAAGCAGTCCAGTGCCAGAGGCAGCAAAGCAACCCCAAAACATCAGGGAACTTCCGCCATGTTTGACTGTAGGGACCATGTTCTTTTCTTTGAATGCCTCTTTTTTTTCCTGTACACTCTATGTTGATGCTTTTTCCCAAAAACCTCTACTTTTGTCTCATCTGACCAGAGAACATTCTTCCAAAACGTTTTAGGCTTTCTCAGGTAAGTTTTGGCAAACTCCAGCCTGGCTTTTTTATGTCTCGGGGTAAGAAGTGGGGTCTTCCTGGGTATCCTACCATACAGTCCCTTTTCATTCAGACGCCGACGGATAGTACGGGTTGACACTGTTGTACCCTCGGACTGCAGGGCAGCTTGAACTTCTTTGGATGTTAGTCGAGGTTCTTTATCCACCATCCGCACAATCTTGCGTTGAAATCTCTTGTCAATTTTTCTTTTCCGTCCACATCTAGATAGGTTAGCCACAGTGCCATGGGCTTTAAACTTCTTGATGACACTGCGCACGGAAGACACAGGAACATTCAGGTCTTTGGGGATGGACTTGTAGCCTTGAGATTGCTCATGCTTCCTCACAATTTGGTTTCTCAAGTCCTCAGACAGCTCTTTTGTCTTCTTTCTTTTCTCCATGCTCAATGTGGTACACACAAGGACACAGGACAGAGGCTGAGTCAACTTTACTCTGTTAGAACCCTCCTGTTAGTTTTTGCTATCTTGTGTTTTGCGGTCACGTGACTAGCTGCCTATATATTCCAGCTCCGCCCTTCTGGCTTTGCTGGACTTCAGTGTTTTTTGCCTGTCTCTCTAGCCAGGTGCTTCGGTGCCTATCTCTGTCTAGTTTGCTTGGTCCTCTGGACCTCTAGTACTTTTTGTTCAGTTTGTATTTTTGCTCTGCAACAACTTCTGTTAGGAGGTGTCCATTTTTTGTCACAGTCCTTAGTTCTTTTAGGGACCCCTCCCTTTATTCTATAGGTCTCTGTTCAGACTAGCCGAGGACGAAGGCGGGTCTGTTCACAAGGAACAGGCTGCCCGCTACATCGTAGGGATTCAGCTTAGTCTTACTGTAGGGACAGCTTTTCCCTTTCTTTCCTTAGTTTATGTTGCAGATCATAACATAATCCATGTTAACTGGCTGCAAGTGTGATTTAGTTATTGCCAATTGTATCCAATTTGGCTTTAGGACAATTCTTTTTGTGTTTTTTCATTGAAGACAAATTAAATGAAGATAATAAGACCAAAGAATTTGTGATTGCAATCATTTTCAGGAAGAAACTGAGTATTATCTGACAGAATTGCAGGGGTGCCAATACTTTTGGCCACCACTGTATAGGAGCTGAGTACAGGCAGCTGCCGGGGCCCCTGATACCATTACTATGTGGCCCTTACACCTGATATATAGGAGCTGAGTACAGGCGGCTGCTGGGGCCCCTGATACCATTACTATGTGGCCCTTACACCTGATATATAAGGGCTGAGTACAGGCGGCTGCTGGGGCCCCTGATACCATTGCTATGTGGCCCTTACACCTGATATATAAGGGCTGAGTACAGGCGGCTGCTGGGGCCCCTGATACCATTGCTATGTGGCCCTTACACCTGATATATAAGGGCTGAGTACAGGCGGCTGCTGGGGCCCCTGATACCATTACTGTGTGGCCCTTACACCTGATATATAAGGGCTGAGTACAGGCAGCTGCTGGGGCCCCTGATACTATTACTATGTGGCCCTTACACCTGATATATAGGAGCTGAGTACAGGCGGCTGCTGGGGCCCCTGATACCATTACTATGTGGCCCTTACACCTGATATATAGGAGCTGAGTACAGGCGGCTGCTGGGGCCCCTGATACCATTACTATGTGGCCCTTACACCTGATATATAAGCTCTGCTGGGACTCTGTATCCCGCCTGCATTGCATAATGGGGCCCCTGAATACTCTGCACATAAGGGCCCATAGCTCTAATTATGTTGTTTGCAATAGTCGCCCTCCTGCCACCCTGTAATATCGGGTCCCTGCCTGGTGTGGCCCCTATGACAATGTCCCCCTGTAAGTGCAGTACACCAGTTATCAGTCTACACGGCCAGGGTCCGGGACCCCTGTTGTTTTTGTTCTGGCTTTGTAATATATGCTCATTATCAGGGCGCCCTCTTCTCAGACATCCATCTAATCATCCGTCTGTCTCATCCATATTTGCCATATGGAGGTTTCCAGAAATAGGGCAGAACCTACTGGACTTCTGTGAAAGTTGACGAATCTGTTGAGCGCGGCTGAAGCCTCCTGGGAGCCGAGGTAAAATCAGTGGCCGTGGTAAAATTGTGGAGCGGTGGGGTCTGAAAAAGGAATCATGGCTATAAGGACAACGTTTGCACAAAGTGATTTCTTTCCTGCCCAACAGCCACTGTGTAAACCTGACAAAAATGCCCCCATCTATCCATCCATTCATCACTCTCATACTCTGTCTATGCAGGTATGTATCTCATCATTCTTCCTTACGGAGTTTCACATGGACCAGTCGGGGCTTTGGTCCGAACTCCCCCACAAAACTGGATTCGGTAGTGTGCACTGACGAGGCCATAGGCTTAGTAGACTGCGCCTCCAGTAGGCGTACACACCTGATGCACGACAGAGGGCACATTCACTCTGTCTGGACCATTATAGTCTATGGCCACGTCAGATCATATGCCCGAATCCCGTTCAGGTAAAGGCTGCAGCAGGTGGCTGCTGCCTTCTGTGCCCCTCTCCTCCGCCACTGCCGTTCCCCCCAACACCCAGAGCCACAGTGTATATATATATATATATATATATATACACTATTCAAAAAAATAAAGGGAACACTTAAACAACAGAATATAACTCCAAGTAAATCAAACTTCTGTGAAATCAAACTGTCCACTTAGGAAGCAACACTGATTGACAATCAATTTCACATGCTGCTGTGCAAATGGAATAGACAATAGATGGAAATTATTGGCAATTATCAAAACACTCTCAATAAAGGAGTGGTTCTGCAGGTTGGGACCACAGACCACATCTCAGTACCAATGCTTTCTGGCTGATGTTTTGGTCACTTTTGAATGTTGGTTGTGCTTTCACACTAGTGGTAGCTTGAGATGGACTCTACAACCCACAGAAGTTGCTCAAGTAGTGCAGCTCTTCCAGGATGGCACATCAATGCGTGCTGTGGAAAGAAGGTTTGCTGTGTCTGTCAGCGTAGTGTCCAGAGGCTGGAGGCGCTACCAGGAGACAGGCCAGTACACCAGGAGACGTGGAGGGGGCCGTAGGAGGGCAACAACCCAGCAGCAGGACCGCTACCTCCGCCTTTGTGCAAGGAGGAACAGGAGGAGCACTGCCAGAGCCCTGAAAAATGACCTCCAGCTGACCACAAATGTGGATGTGTCTGCACAAACGGTTAGAAACCCACTCCATAACGGTGGTATGAGGGCCCGACGTCCACAGATGGGGGTTGTGCTCACAGCCCAACACCGTGCAGGACGCTTTGCATTTGCCACAGAACACCAGGATTGGCAAAGTCGCCAATGGCACCCTGTGCTCTTCACAGATGAAAGCCGGTTCACACTGAGCACATGTGACAGACGTGACAGAGTCTGGAGACGCCGTGGAGAGCGATCTGCTGCCTGCAACATCCTTCAGCATGACCGGTTTGGCAGTGGGTCAGTAATGGTGTGGGGTGGCATTTCTTTGGAGGGCCGCACAGCCCTCCACGTGCTCGCCAGAGGTAGCCTGACTGCCATTAGGTACCGAGATGAGATCCTCAGACCCCTTGTGAGACCATGTGCTGGTGCGGTTGGCCCTGGGTTCCTCCTAATGCAGGACAATGCCAGACCTCATGTGGCTGGAGTGTGTCAGCAGTTCCTGCAAGATGAAGGCATTGAGGTTATGGACTGGCCCGCCCGTTCCCCAGACCTGAATCCGATTGAGCACATCTGGGATATCATGTCTCGCTCCATCCACCAACGTCACGTTGCACCACAGACTGTCCAGGAGTTGGCGGATGCTTTAGTCCAGGTCTGGGAGGAGATCCCACAGGAGACCATCCGCAACCTCATCAGGAGCATGCCCAGGCATTGTAGGGAGGTCATACAGGCACGTGGAGGCCACACACAATACTGAGACTCATTTTGACTTGTTTTAAGGACATTACATCAAAGTTGAATGAGCCTGTAGTGTGTTTTTCCACTTTAATTTTGGGGGTGACTCCAAATCCAGGCCTCCATTGGTTAATAAATGTGATTTCCATTGATGAGTTTTGTGTGATTTTGTTTTCAGCACATTCAGCTTTGTACAGAACACAGTATTCAATGAGAATATTTCATTCATTCAGATCTAGGATGTGTTATTTCAGTGTTCCCTTTATTTTTTTGAGCAGTGTATATATAAATATACCAGGATGGGGGATATTAACAGAATTGGGGGACATTACCCCTATAACAGTGTAAGCAGCAGACCCCCTCCCCCTTAACAGGGCATAATGACCACATTTTTTGCTTACATATTTTTTCTATTTTCCTCCTCTAAAACCTAGGTACGTCTTATGGTCCGGTGCGTCTTATAGTCCGAAAAATACGGTATATGCATTCAGCATATATATAATACTAGCTATTGAACCCGTTCTACGCCCGGGTGGCGAGCATTTTTATTGGTATATGGTCTCCCATGCTGGTATGTGCTGCCCCCCTCCTTGTATTTGTGCTGCCCCCATCCTGTCCCCACCATCCAATCCTGGTATGCGTGGTACCCCTCACCCCCAATCCTGGTATGCGTGGCACCCCTCACCCCCAATCCTGGTATGCGTGGCACCCCTCACCTCCAATCCTGGTATACGTGGCACCCCTCATCCCTATCCTGGTATGTGTGGCACCCCTCATCCCTATCCTGGTATGTATGGTACCCCTCATCCCTATCCTGGTATGTATGGTACCCCTCATCTCTATCCTGGTATGTATGGTACCCCTCATCACTATCCTGGTGTGTATGGTATCCCTCATCCTGGTATGCATGGTACCCCATCCCTCATCCCGGTATGCATGGCACTCCATCCCTCATCCCCAATCCCGGTATGCGTGGCACCCCTCATCCCCAATCCCGGAATGTGTGGCACTCCTCATCCCCAATCCCGGCATGCGTGGCACCCCTCATCCCCAATCCCGGCATGCGTGGCACCCCTCATCCCCAATCCTGGCATGCGTGGCATCCCTCATCCCCAATCCCGGCATGCGTGGCACCCCTCATCCTCAATCCTTGTATGTGTGGCACCCCTCATCCCCAATCCCGGTATGCGTGGCACCCCTCATCCCCAATCCTGGTATGCATGGTCCCCTCACCCCCCAATCCTGGTATGCGTGTTACCCCTCACCACCCAATCCTGGTATGCGTGGCAACCCTCACCCCCGCAATCCTGGTATGCGTGGCACCCCTCACCCCCCAAATCCTGGTATGCGTGGTACCCCTCACCGCCCAATCCTGGTATGTGTGGCACTCCTCACCCCCCAATCCTGGTATGTGTGGCACCCCTCACCGCCCAATGCTGGTATGCATGGTACCCCTCACCCCCAATCGTGGTATGTGTGTTATCCCTCACCCCCCAATCCTGGTATGCGTGGTACCCCTCACCCCACAATCCTGGTATGTGTGGTACCCCTCACCCCCAATCTTGGTATGTGTGTTACCCCTCACCCCCAATCTTGGTATGTGTGTTACCCCTCACCCCCAATCCTGGTATGTGTGGTACCCCTCACCCCCAATCCTGGTATGTGTGGTACCCCTCACCCCCCAATCCTGGTATGTGTGGTACCCCTCACCCCCCAGTCCTGATATATGCATGGTACCCCTCACCCCCCAGTCCTGATATATGCATGGTCCCCTCACCCCACAATCCTGTTATGTGTGGCCCCCTCATCCCTTTCACACTGTACACACATACACAAAAAAAAAAACAGTTATACTCACCTTTCTTCTCTGTACTCCAGCGCTGCTGCGTCCTCTTCTGCCAGAGGCCGGGGGAGGAGTGCGGCGCTGGAGCACCGCACTGTCCGGCGCCATTTTGCTGAAGACACACTGTAAATGTGTCTTCAGTAAAATGACACCGGATAGCGCAATGCGCATGCGTCGATCTGACGCCTTCACTCCGCCCCCGGTCTCCAGCGAAGAGAGGCGCCGCAGCAACGCTCCTCCCGGTCAGGTAAGTATGTAAGTATGGCGCCGGAGATCGCGGTATGCGTTCAGTGTCTACGCATCCCGCGATCTCCGGCGCCATACACCTCCTCTTACCTGTAACGGCTGGATGCCTGCTTCTCTCTGGAGCCAGGCTGCGCATCACGCATGCGCAGTTTATCGAATCTTCAGACAAAGACACGCATGCCGCCTTATATATACTATGGTAGATCGGCCCACTCAGTTGCACACAGAAGTAGCCACCGGAGCGCCGTCTCCTTAAGTCTCTCACTGGTTTATTTGTAGATGCTGCATAAGCCAGTGAGGAGTTAGCAAAAATAAATACGTGCTTTCTGACCTAAGGAAAAATAAAACATAACATACAGCCGTGTTGCTGTGGGGATCTGCCCGCTCAGGAGAACAACCATCCACTAGTTCAGCTTTTCCTTCTCATGACACAAAGCGCTGGAGTTCCTCTCTACAGCCCTACTGAACACTGAATGCCTTAGAAGGCCGACTATATACATCCTAGTCCCCACCCTGGGGTGGAGATATGGTGAATGACCTCCCAACCCGTTCTATGGTCGTTCACAAAAACCCAGCCCTTAAAATGGCCGATTAATCCCTCTCAACACATAGTATGCTGGTGTAAAACTTATGGGCTTCAAATCACTGAAGCTAATAGCCTCAGTGAAACATACCTCCCCTCCAGCACTTTGCCAGTGACTTTGTCACCATGTATATATAATCAGCATACTGTATATATATTATAATCATTCTCTATATATCCTTTTAAAAGCAGAAGTGTCAATAAATTATTTTTATCAGTTAACAAAATGCAGAGTAAAGTTTGATGGATGAACCAAGATCTCAGTAATAATAATTGTATTTTTTTTTTATTAATATTAGGATAGAAGGGAGGGACAAAACCAGGAACAGAATCAGTAGGCAAACTCATAGTCAGGAGGACAGCCGGGGTCAGATACCAGGTGATCAGTAACCGCCACGTCTGCGAGCAGTATGAATACCGCGGAGCCTGGTGACAGAGGTGATACTGAGATTGTCCGGGCAGAGATGTAACAGTCAGAAGGCCACCGGTAGATGGTGAAGGTCCTTCTGTACAGCTCCAGCAGTGATGGTGGATCTGCTGGACTTCAGGGCGCTGGATGCGGAGGTTTACCGTCTTTTAGATGTCTCTAGGGGAACGGTGACAACACGCAAATACGCGAGCAGCCCTGGATAATCCACGCCGGCAGGATGATAAGATCCGGCGGAAGATGGAACCTATGAGAAGAGAAGGAAATATAATGTAAGTGATGGGACTCCATATGACATGATACTACTGTGCGGTCACTGTGGCCGGACGCAGAGGAATCTCATCACACAGAGGTCAGGGATCATCGTCAGCCATCATACATGTGACAATCCCATCTCCGACAGATGACATCTGCTCCACATGAATTATTCTCACTGACGACATCACACAACATGGAGATGACTCTCACACTTACCTCGTCTCTTTTTCCCCTTTTTCCCATTTTCTGATTTTTCGTTGTCAGCTGGAAATTCTGATCAGAAAGAAGAAAAAACAACAACTCACTAAGGACATATTGTTATGGGATCTGCTTTGTATCGCTCCTGTATATAGTACATAGATTGTTCTAGTCCTGTCCCCTATAGTCCTGACAATCTGGTATTACACAATAGGGCAGAATAAGTCCTATATACCGGACATGACCTCATATGAGGGGCATTAGATGTGTCACTAATATGGAGCAGTGAACGCCCTGTGTGCCGCCATATGGTGCATCCCTAATGAGCGATATTCTACTATAGGAGACGATATCTCATTATGATGGCGGAGGTTACTGGATGCAACAATGTATCACAGAATCCATGATAATACTGTACAAAATTACAGAAATGGAGACACAGTATGGGCCCATGGGCAAAGTAATTGGGTTCCTTGAAACATGGATAACATAGGAGACCCATTAAAGAAAAACCATGTGGAAATATTTCACCCTTGATGACAACATTCACATTGTTTGTGCTATAGACATGTACATACCTGACAATGGGGACGAGGACGGCAAGCTGGTTATAGCATCGTCTCTAGCAGATTCAGGAAAAGATCCTTTCTGCCTGTTAGGAAGAAGAAAAACGTGTAAATCACAAGTAAATTCAGTATAAATGGGATTGTCTCACTAGAAGAACCCCAACTATAAGGCTTAATAGGACATATGAAAGTCATAGTGGGGAAGTCTCCTGCTCAAAACGACCTTCTATGGAAACAACTAGCAACAATGGCCGGCATGTAATACTACATATCTCCTGCAGTGTGGGCAAAACTAACAATGCCTGACCGGCAGCAATTATGGGTTGTTATCTCCAGCGGATTCTGAAGCCAATAGCCAATGACCACTGATCATGGGGCGGTGGATGCTGCATTCAATATTATGGTATTTATGTCCTATATTTGGTATTGTGCACATATATTAGCCTGGAGCTCCCAATAATGACCCCATAATCTACTCACATTTCTGAGATGTTTCTGCTGGATGCCGGGGTACACTCTGGAGGAAACTTGATAGCGGTGGTACAGAGCTAAAAAAGGACAAAAATAAGATTTGAAATTCAATTTTTTACTTTTAGAGGTTTTTTTATGTATTCTGGATTTATTGATCACTTACTTTAGAAAGCCTTTTAGAGGATGTTGTAAAATTTTGGAAGAAAAGGCTCTCATTATCCTCACTTGTGTCCTCCTCCTCTGAGACAATAGGCTTGTTTGTATCAGCGTGATCTACAAGACATAGGTAATGAAGTGTTATTGGCGGTTGTCAGTATAACACAGTCACCATTTATCACTACTATTAATGGGAACCGAATGTCACATATTATTGAAGACGAGACAAACAGCCGCTTAGTCTAGATGACGTCTTCTACTTACTGATAAATAAGCTGGTGTCCTCATCTGAAACAAGCCGAGGAATGTACTCCGGCTTCTGACTTAGAAGGTTTTCAAATTCTAAGTCACTCAGGAATGGATAACTCTTGATCTCAAATGCTCCTCCTGGAAAAAGAAAAACAAAAGTGATGCGGACATTGTTAGAGGCTGCTCCATATCTGAACAGTATTTCTTAATCTTAAGTAATGACAAAACCGAAGGAAACAAACTGAAAGTTATATTATGGAGAACTAGAAATAGGCAAGCAGATAGAGAAGTGCTGATCCTCATGGACAGGAGCGAAGAGTCCTCGTTGTAAAAAGTGAATATTAATACTAATAAAGTATATCAGTTACCTGTCCCAAGTCTTTGTGCAGGATTTGTTCTGAGCAGGTCATTAATAAGGTCCTGAGCATCGGGGGGAGGAGCGCGATCCCAATCCCAAATTATGTCTCCTGTTATATAGAAAATTACAGAAAATAAAACCTCTGTTTTGGACTGTAAGATAAAGTAGAGGAAATAACTAAATTCATGTAACCAGTCAAAGCAATGATCGGATTATTCTACTTACCAGTGACAATATTTTTATAGAGCTCAGATAGGGAATCCCCATGAAATGGTACATATCCCACCAGAAACTCATGCAGGATGATTCCCATTGACCACCAGTCGGCAGGTCTTCCATAGCCTTTCTTCAGAATGATTTCTGGGGCCATGTAAAGCGGGGTGCCACAGTCCTGGAAACCAACAGAAGGTAAAAATGAGAATTGATGAAATTATTATTATGACAAGTTCTCGACATAAAAACTCAATGACAGAAGATAAAATATCAGTTGAAAAGTTCTCTAGAAATGAAGAACATAGAGAAGAGACAATAGTGTGATGAGATTTGTAAAGAACCATCTAAGTTCCTGTAAGTGATGCCAACCTCATGGTCCTGGAACTCTCTGGCGATGTCCTCCAATGATTCCTTGTGGGTGTTGGTTTCTGGTATCATGACACCAACTTTTGAAATCCCAAAATCGGCGACTTTAATGTGTCCAGCCGGTGTAATCAGGAGGCTGTGAAAGAGAAGATGGTTTTAGGCTCACGGGCTGTGTGGTAATAAATGATAACTTTCCCCCCTTTATTAAACTATAGGGGGCACTTCTCTGGCTTCAGGTCTCTATGCAACACACCATAGCTGTGCAGGTATTCCACAGCAAGTATCGCTTCTGCAAAGTACAGGCGGGCCAAGGGGACAGATAAAGGACCCCTGGTGCTTAGGAGGGTCCCACAGTCTCCACCTATAGAAGAAAGGAAATATGAGCGGTGAGGGGTTTATGCAGCAGATCACCATGATGGATCATGAGAAGTGAGCGGAGACATTGGGGCAGGAGAGAATATATACAGATATAATGTATAGAGCACAGAATATTAGTCTGAGGTCATGGTGAGATGTCGTCCATGTCACTAATAAAGTGATGTCTCATCTCGTCTACAGCTGGCGATACTGACGTGCTCAGTGCGGACATACAGGGAGATCACACACATCAATGACTTTCCATAATATCTATAGTAAATGCTGTGCGGGGATGTAACCGTCCACGGGGACAAGTCCTAATGATATGAGCGGTGATAAGATGTCAGCAGACATGGGCTGAATATAATACATGTACATGTCCTACCTCCTACATACTCCATGACCATACACAGGTGAGATCTAGTAGGGAAGGAGCAGAGCATGGAGGTCACAAAGGGAGAGTCAGCGAATGTCAGGATGTCCCTCTCCAGATAGGCCCCTTCCACATGTTTTGGAGTATCCAGGTCCCGCTTGGCAATTTTCTTCATAGCGAAGATCTTCTGTGAGTCTTTATGGTGAACTAAGTGGACAGACCTGGAGAGAAGAAGAAACCATGGTTTATAGTGAATCCTTATTAACAGTCCTTCTATAGAAGTCATTATATGATCTTCTGTACTAATGTTTAATACCAGAAGTCCGACCATTACTAGAAATCCACATCTAGAAATACATTAAATAATACTACATAGATCATCTATGGGAGGGTCTACACAATGCCACGTCTGCCGGACCCTCACTCAGGTCACATTATCACCTGTGGGAGGTCTGCACAATGCTAGGTCTGCCAGACCCTCACCCAGGTCACATTATCACCTATGGGAAGTCTGCACAATGCCACGTCTGCCGGACCCTCACCCAGGTCACGTTATCACCTTTCACCTCAGATCATGTCCCTATGATAACACTGAATGGCAAAGCACAGAGGATGAAGCATTATCATAGGGAACCCTGAGAAATGTGGCTTATGCTAACTGAAATCTCACCCAAAAGATCCGCTGCTGATCAGCTTAGATGTTTCGTAGTCGCTCATACGCGGCTTTCTCGCCGGGATCAATGATTCCATCAAGTCCTAGAAAAGAAGAAGAAGAAGAAATGATATTAAGATCTAGAAGCTGCTGGAGAAAATCTCCAGATGCAGAAACGTCTCCCCCTATATTATGTCCCAGCTGATGTCACTGATCCGATAGGTGAGCAGAAACCTGCTGACGGATTCCCTATAATATAAACGCTATTATCTAATGCAATAGTGTCATCTCCTCTAATAATAGAGGCGCCCCCTGGTTATATGGGGGATAATACTGGACGGGTCATTCACACCCCGTGATCTGGTGATACACAGACATCTACCTCTATAATACTTACACCGGCAGGTTCTTGGATCTCCGGGATCTCTAAGATTACACTGTCAGGATCCAACAGCTCAGTTGTTTCTAAAATAGCGATAAAATGATGAGGAAATAAAATGTATTAGAGGATATTAATCCTACAGACATAATACAGCAATATAATGGAGAAATGACTATTCTGTATGGAGGACTATGTGGGGCCATTATTCTTTATGGAGGACTATGTGGGGCCATTATATTGTATGGAGGACTATGTGGGGCCATTATTCTGTATGGAGGACTATGTTAGGCCTATTATTCTGTATGGTGGAATATGTGGGACCCATTTTTCTGTATGGAGGACTATATGGGGCCCATTATTCTGTATGGAGGACTATGTGGGGCCCATTATACTGTATGGAGGACTATGTGGGGCCTATGATTCTCTATGGAGGACTTTGTGGGGCCCATAATACTTTATGGAGGACTATGTGGGCCCATAATACTGTATGGAGGACTATGTGGGACCTATTATTCTCTATGAAGGACTATGTGGGGCCCTTTATACTCTACGGTGGACTATGTGGGGCCCATAATACTGTATGGAGGACTATGTGGGGCCCATTAATCTCTATGGAGGACTATGTGGGGCCCATTATTCTGTATGGAGGACTATGTGGGGCCCATTATTCTGTATGGAGGATTATGTGGGGTCAATTATCCTGTATGGAGGACTATGTGGGGCCATTATACTGTGTGGAGGACTGTGTGGGGCCATTATTCTGTATGGAGCACTATGTGGGGCCATTATTCCATAAGGAGGACTATGTGGGGCCATTATTCCTTATGGAGGACTATGTGGGGCCATTATATTGTATGGAGGACTATGTGGGGCCATTATTCTGTATGGAGGACTATGTGGGGCCTATTATTCTGTATGGTGGAATATGTGGGGTCCATTATTCTGTATGGAGGACTATGTGGGGCCCATTATTTCGTATGGAGGACTATGTGGTGCCCATTATACTGTATGGAGTACTATGTGGTGCCCATTATACTGTGTGCCGGACTATGTGGGGCCCATTATTCTGTATGGAGAGCTATCTGGGGCACGTTATTCTGTATGGATGACTTTGTGGGACCCATTATTCTGTATGGAGGACTATCTGATGCCCATTATTCTGTGTGGAGGACTTTGTGGGGCCCATTATTCTGTTTGGAGGACTTTGTGGGGCCCATTATTCTGTGTGGAGGACTATGTGGGGCATTATTCTGTATGGAGGACTATGTGGGGCCCATTATTCTGCATGGAGCACTATGTGGGGCCCATTATTCTGCATAGAGGACTATGTGGGACCCATTATTCATTATGGAGGACTTTGTGGGACCCATTATTCGTTATGGAGGACTTTGTGGGACCCATTATACTGCATTCTGGTTGGCTCGTGACTTTTTCCAAGTTTTTCATTTTGGCTCTCTGTATGTTTGATTACAGAGTGGAAAGAGTAACTATGACATTATCCCCTGTTCTCTATAATATCCGGATATCTCCTGTAGAAGGTTGTGTGATCGGCTCACCTGTAGTCAGATCGCTGCTCGACCCCGGCTGACTCGTATTAGGGTCAGGGGTTTCTGGGGTCACATTTTGCTCGTCTTCGGTGTCGCCTTCTGGTGTCTCCTGATTGATAGAATATATAGAATTACCACGAGGAACCTTCCACTAAATCACCAAATCCACAAATCAGGAAGGACTAAACCCGCATTTACAGACACACCAACTGTAACTATACAGATCAGCCGCCATCATGAGGACTTTTATCAGATAAAATGGATTAAGATGAGGTAACATTGCAAAAACATTAATATGGATAATAGAGGGAGACAGAGGCGGAAATACAGACTTCCCACCACTGAGCTGTGACTACATCTGCAGAATACAGACTGCCATCAGCAGAGACAGGCGGCCATATTACCTCCTGTGCTTGCCAGGAGCTGACAGGGAGGCCGATAAGATCTAACACCAGATCTTCTGATATCTGGCTGGTGATCTGGAGAAGATCAGAAAACAAGGACGTGTGATAGAGAAGATGATGGATCCTTACCGGGCGTTCCGATGAGCGGGCCGGACCTTCCAGTACACACAGGACTTTTTCGGCCAGTTCTTTAACAAAAGACAAATCTCCATATTGAGATCTCTTTTCAGCCTATAAAGAAGAAAAGAAACACAAATGAATAATCTCGAGATGAGAAAGATCACAATGAAGGCGGCCATTGTATCTGACAACTGCTCCTCTCTGCAGATACATTGACTACATATCTGGGGTCTTGTCCTGTTTTATATTGGAAGAAAGAAGAAGCTTCTATCCCACCGTTATTATCCATTATTGTGGAGAAGATTTGTGCGGAGCGTCCACCATTTACCTGCTGTGGAATGTCCTAATGTTCCATAGCGAGAAACTGCAAGTGCTCAGTCACTATGGAGCCAACAACGGCAGCCATGACCCTGTGTAGATTGTACACAGTGACTGTGAGCTCTGATGTCATAATGGCCGACCATCACTAGTGATGTCATCATGGAATCTTGTGATGGAATCTTATAGCGGCGGCTCTGCACAAATACATGCTGCCAAGCAATATTTAAAGTGTGTGGGGGCTCATGCTGTATATAGGGGGCTATGTGACGGCTCAGCTATTTATAGCGGGCTATGTGAGGGCTCATACTGTATATAGAGGGCTATGTGAGAGCTTGGCTGTATATAGAGGGCTATGTGAGGGCTCATACTCTAAATAGGATTCTGTGTGTGAGCTCATACTGTACATTGGTGCTATGTATGGGCTCTTACTGTATAAAGGGTGCTGTGTGTGGGCTCTTACTGTATATAGGGTATGTGTGTGGGCTCTTTCTGTATGTAGGGGGATGCCAGCACACTTAATTCTGCTCAATATTAAGTGATACAGTTAATAGTATAAAATATAATTCATATGTTAATATTGAGCAGAATTAATTTCAGCCTATTGATTCGGCCTACACAACAGTCACATTTCTCATGTGGCCCCTCAGTAATATTACTTTCCCACCCCTGCTCTATTATGTATAGCGCTCTGTTATGTGTAGTGCACCCGAGCACCTGCATGTTAATCGCGTGACTTATCACATGATCTATCAAAGGCAATCTTGTGACATGTCATGTGATACATCGGGTGCTGGGAGCCCACGGCTCCTAAACTGCCCAGGGCCCTGGCTACTCTTAATCAGCCCCTGCTTCTATCCCACCATTATTATCTATTATTGAGAAGTTTTATGCGGAGCTTCCGCCACTTACCTGCTGTAGTAATGTCCTGATGTTCTGAGGTAAATCCGTCAGATACTCTGAGGTGAGATGACCTCGGTGGTATTTGGTCAGGCAGTCCCTTACAAGCTCCACCACCAGCCGGTGAGTGAAGCTGAGGACGCCATCGGGTGGTAGAAGCACAATCTCAGGGCGATTGGTGGTAAGAATCTCCCATAGAGCTTGTACTTGAAGATTGTCCAAAAGTAATTCAGCCATAGAAGCTGCAAGTGCGATCAGTCACTATATATAATAGCGAGAAACTGCAAGTGCACTCAGTCACTATAGGATAGCGAGAAACTGCAAGTGCGATCAGTCACTATAGAATAGCGAGAAACTGCAAGTGCGCTCAGTCACTATGAAGCCAACAAAGGCAGCCGTGACCCTGTGTACATTGTATATATAGTGACTGTGAGCTGTGATGTCATAATGCCCGACCATGACCTGTGATGTCATCATGGAATCTTGTGATGGAATCTTCAAGGAGTGGCTCTACACACATACATGCTGCCTAGCAATATGCTTTTTTGGCCGTCCTCTTTTATTTCCAAATACAACACAACCAGGATAAGGGAATGTTCACACGTTGCGTTTTTGCAGCATTTTTTTCCACACCAAAAACCAGGTTGTACTCAGGAAAAACACTGCATACAATCCACACTTATTTGCTGTGTTTTTGCAGTGTTTATACTTATGTTTTTTTTTTTTCATTCATTTGAATGGGTGAAAAATGTTGCAAAACCCCTGAAAGAATTAACATCCTGCAAATTTAAAATAAAAAAAGGAAAAAAACGCAGCATGTGAATGAGACTTTAGAAATCTCATTCACTAAGCTGGTACTGTAAAACGCAGTGTTTTAGCAGCAGAAAAATAACCCTGAAAAAAATGCCACTTGTGAACATTCCCCAAAGATATAATAGTCATATTATGGGAAATATTGTGTATATTTATTCCTCGCGTGTCTTTTTTTACCCAATAACATTTACCTCATTGGTTGCAGAGTTTACTATTAACAACTGTGACAAATATTGAAGAATTAATGATAAGTGACCCAAGTGATCAATCATTTACGTCATTAATGGTGATGGGCGAGCACTAAAATGCTCGGGTGCTCGATGCTCGGGTCGAGCACATTGGAATACTCGGCTGCTCGACCCGAGCAATGAGCCCAATGTAAGTCTATGGGAAACTCGAGCATTTTTCAGGCGGCTCCCCCCGGCGGTCTGCAGAGGGACTAAAAATTGCCCAAATCGATGGGAACAGTGCTCAAATGACATGGGAACAGCATGGGGAAGACCCCTGGAAGCATTTCTGACTCCCAGGTCACTGCTGTCAACAACGTTGTCAGAAGTATTTACGCCACTTTTACGGACTCACAATAAAACATACAAAAACGAAACCAAAATGGATTTTCCTGGGAAGTATGTTAAGGAACATCCTTTCCAGGGTTATAACTTGTATATAGGGGAAAATAAATAACCAAAAACAAAAATACTCCTCCACACCTTGGGCTATGTTCACACGTAGCGTTTTTGATGCGTTTTTGCACTTTTGCATTGCTTTCAACCAACACAAATGCATTCACCAGGAAATGTCATTTTAACATTTTACAACCTTATCTGGCCATGTGGTGTGTGACACGTCATCAGACACATGCATACAGTGCTGAAAAGACATGGGAACAGCATGGAAGCATCTCTGACTCCCAGGTCACTGCCTAAAAGTGTGCCCATCATAAGAGATGCTTGGCGCATGCGAAGATGCCTCCCACCATGGACCTGTCGTTACAGACTTGCAACAATCACAGTCCACGTCCTTGTCCCTTCTCAGCGTTCAGTTCCTTGGAATGCAAGTGCAAGTATGCAGGCAGCCACCAACCTACCCACCGGCTGCAATACTATACTGACAAATTTTTGACAGCTACTTGCACTTGAAATGTAGCCTTTTAGGCTCGTGGAAGCTTTTCATAACCTCATGTCGGCGGCGGCCGGGTGTCCATACTCTTTCCCCAGCCACCACTATATTTCCCGGTATCGCCTCTGCCTTCCACAAGCACGGGTCCCACAACATTACCCGTGCCCTCCCCAGTGCACTTACTGAGAAGGACCGCCTAACCACAAACATGTGGACAGGTGAACGTGGCCAGGGACGGTACATAGCCAGTCCGCAACTTTTTTTTGCTGACAGTTGTATTTAGCTCGGTGAAAGGACTGGCATAGAGGGAAACCGTATCTAACCTGGGTGTCATTTCTCCCAGGAAGTCCTGTAATTCAGCTTGTTGCAGAAGCAATGGCAGTCCGTCCAACATCAACTCGCACTTGTCGGTGGTGCTTTGACACACACACATCTTTCTTTTCGCATTTTATTTCTTGAATACAGAGTTGGACAATGGCCTGATCTGTAATGCTTTTTGAGAAATAACATGCATAAGCATGGCCGATCCACATTAAAAAAGCAGCCACAGAGTGTCCGGAAACCTTCCCCCACAATTTTATTAGCCAGGGCAGCTTTTCGGCAGGGTTGGACGGGCCCACCAGAGAACCGGAGACTACTCCGGCGGGCCCTGGCTTCTCCTTCTGGAGAGTTCATAGTGCCGAGGTGAGGCCATGATGATGATAGAGGCCACCATCTGCTTAGTTTTCTGTTACTTGGAATGCAAGTGCAAGTATGCAGCCATCCACCCACCCACAGGCCGCAACACTAAACTGCCAGATTTCTGGGCAGCTGCTTGCACTTGAAATATGGCTTTTTAAGCTCGTGGAGGCGGAAGCTGTCCACAATCTTATGGCGGCGGCGACTGGGTATCTATACTCGGTCCCCAGCCGCCATTATTTTTTCCGGTATTGTCTCCGCCTTCCACAAGCATGGGTCCCACAACATTACCCGTGCCCTCGCCAGTGGAAGGACTGCCTAACCACAAACACGTGGACAGGTGAATGTGGCCAGAGACGGTACGGAGCCAGTCCACAACTTTTTTTGCTGAGAGTTGTATTTAGCTCGGTGAAAAGACTGGCATAGAGGGGAACATCATACTGTGTGTGGGGGAATGTACTGTGGGGGCATCATACTGTGTGGGGGGAATGTACTGTGGGGACATCATACTGTGTGTGTGGGGGAATGTACTGTGGGGACACCATACTGTGTGTGGGGGGGGAAATGTACTGTGGGGACATCATACTGTGTGGGGGGAATGTACTGTGGGGGCATCATACTGTGTGTGAAGGAATGTACTGTGGGGGCATCATACTGTGTGTGGGGGAATTATACAGTGTGTTCGGGGAATGTACTGTGGGGGCATCATACTGTGTATGTGTGGGAATGTACTGTGGGGGCATCATACTGTGTGTGGGGAGGAATGTACTGTGGGGAATCATACTGTCTGTGGGGGGAATGTACTGTGGGGACATCATACTGTGTGTGGGGGAATGTACTGTGGGGACATCATATTGTGTGTGGGGGGAATGTACTGTGGGGGTATCATACTGTGTGTGGGGGAATGTACTGTGGGGACATCATACTGTGTGTGGGGGAAATGTACTGTGGGAGCATCATACTGTGTGTGGGGGGGAATGTACTGTGGGGACATCATACTTTGTGTGGGGGGATGTACTGTTTGGACATCATACTGAGTGTGGGGTATTTACTGTGGGGGCATCATACTGTGTGTGAGAATTTACTGTGGGGACATCATGCTGTGTAGGGGCATTATATTGTGTGTGAGGGGGAATATACTGTGGGGGCATCATACTGTGTGTGTGGGAATGTACTGTGGGGGCATCATACTGTGTGTGGGGAGGAATGTACTGTGGGGGCATCATACTGTGTGTGTGGGGGGAATGTACTGTGGGGACATCATACTGTGTGTGGAGGAATCTATTGTGGGGACATCATACTTTATGGGGAGGAATGTACTGTGGGGCATCATACTGTGTGTGTGAGGGAATGTACTGTGGGGGCATCATACTGTGTGTGGGGAGGAATGTACTGTGGGGCCATCATACTGTGTGTGGGGGGGGATGTACTGTGAGGACATCATACTGTGTGTGGGGGGGTGTACTGTGGGGACACCATACTGTGTGTGTGGGGGAATGTACTGTGGGGACATCATACTGTGTGTGGGGGGGTGTACTGTGAGGACATCATACTGTGTGTGGGGGGTGTACTGTGAGGACATCATACTGTGTGTGGGGGGGAATGTACTGTGGGGACATCATACTGTGTGTGGTGGAATGTACTGTGGGGACATCATACTTTGTCGGGGGAATGTACTGTGGGGGCATCATAATGTGTGTGTGAAGAGCTGTTTATCATCGTACAATGATTGAATAACGGGAACAGATGCTTTATAAAAAGCACTGAATTATATGGTGTGGATTTGCTGCTACTGTGTCACCCCAGGCCTGGATGCCACAAACTTGTAAGGCTGTGTCTGAGAGCAGGAGGGAGGTTCTCTGGTCATGGACCATTAGCATGCAGCACCTCCTGTCCCAGGCCAGTAGGGGGAGCAGGCTGCCCCTATAAAAGCTGGTACTGAGGGCAGGGTTAGGGAGACCAGGACCCACTTCTGAAGCATCCAGAAGGGTTCCCAGAAGAGAGGGACAGGTCAGCGGTAGCTGAGGAGTCCAGGAGGCTAAGGAGGAACAGCAAGCCAGGGACAGAGGCGACGAGAGCTGGTCCTGGCTGAGAGAGAACAACATACCGGACACTGGGATCCGAGGCTGTCAGAATTGCAAGTCCTGCAGCAGATCATCTACTTGCGAGGGATTTTAGGTCCCTTGGCCTAAGAAGCCTGGAAGCTCCGCCACACAGAGGGACCGGTACAGCACAGAGAAGCTACAGGTACCTAAGGCCCGAGTCGCAAGTCATACAAGCGTAGTACACGGCCAGCTCAGGGACGTGGGCTATCATACCACTAAAGGGGGAGATAGTCAGCAAGGGCAGAGAGAGAACGGTAGGCCTACCCACTCACCCTGACCAGTGGAGCTCGCCCGAATGCCCTCAGACACCCAGGTCCATTCCTCCCTGTACTCCTGGTGGGTCTGTGATAAGATCTGCAGTAAAAGACCCTGGACTGCATTATTGGACTCTGTGTGATTACTGCTGCGCCTGCACCATCACCCCCAGCATCCTATTACACTGCCCTGAGTCTACACTCCTCCCATGGGGAGTTGTACTATTCCCTGCTGCACCCCCAACACCAGCCTTAGCGGTCTGCCTTGCAGCGGCGGTCCTCCCTGACCGCAATCCACGGGTGGCATAGTCGGACTTTCAAAACCTACAAATACACTGCCACAGCATTTGGTCTGACCACCTTGAGCCACGGTACTGGGTCGCCACTACTACTCCCAGCATTGCCCTGTTGTCCGGTTCCGAGAGCCCCACGGCCCAGGGGGCGAGTCAGCTTTGGCGTAGTCGGCAGGATTGTGACCAACCCGCCACGAACGGGTATTGCGTGCCTGAAAAAGACTGTACACGTACCTTAAAAGGAGGTTTGCCGCCATCCGGAGCCGTTTCCCGCCATTTTCAGCCGTCTCCCGCCATCTTCAGCAGTTTCCCGCCATCTTCAGCCGTTTTCCCGCCATCGGACGCCATCTGCAGGACGCCGCACGGGAAGAAGAGGGGCGTGGACGCCCAAAGCGCGCGAGGCTTGAAGCCCCGCCCTACGCACCGACGCTGCGCAAGGTCCTGGAAGGAGAGAGAGCGAAGCTGACGTCACCGGGACCTCGTCCGGAGCAGCACCAGCGGAGCCGCGGCCTACGGAAGAGGATCAACGGAAGGTAGGCCACGCTTAACTAGGGGGGAGGAAGATGACGGACGCGGAGGGGCCCTCTACAACCAGCGGGGCTGCAGCAGCAGTGATGCCGTTCTCTATGCCCTACATCCCCGGAGCAGCCTGGCTGCCCCAATACTCAGGGGACTCCCATACCTTGACTGACTTTAGGGAAAGACTGCACAGTTTATTTAAAGTTTATCCCCTGACAGAAGAACAGAAAGTGAGCATTCTAATGGGGCAGCTCACCGGTGCAGCCCAGCGGGAAGTGAAATCATGGTCAGATGAGGAGAAAAGGACAGTAAAGGACATTCTGACCCGGCTGCGGAGTACTTTTGATACCCGTACCTCAGCAGAAATCAAAATGCGGTTCTATGGCTGTAAGCAGCGGGCCCAGGATAGTATCAGAGACTATGCCTTGAACCTGCAAGAAGCCCTGAGAGCTATCAAAATAGCTGACCCTGGCAGCGTACAGGACACCGATAAACTGTTGACTGACCAGTTCATAGAAGGTCTGCTGTCCAGCGCCCACAGAACCCGGCTGCGCCTCATGTCCCTACAGAACCCCGATTTGACTTTTGCGCATTTCAAGGATAGGGCCATCCGGGTGCTCAGAGAACCCGCACCAGGTGGCGCTGTAGCTTCCCGGCGCCCTGCCATCACTTACCACCAGGGGGCAGCGCCCTACCCCGCAGACCTTGTGGGGGCTGATGCACAGGCCCTAAATCCATCCCAGCCTGCAGAACTGCACCATCAGGTCCCGGAGCTAACAAAGAGTGTGGCTGCATTGACCAGGACTGTACAGTCGTTGCAGGTGGAACCGTCAATTCCCATCAAGCTGGCTTCCAGTCCGGAGGATGTCCCGTGGCGTCGACAGAGGAGGATCCCGTCGTTCAGAGGGAGGCCCGCCGACCGCTACACTGAGGATGGACAGCCGATTTGCCGCCGTTGCAGTCAGCCGGGACACATAGCAAGGTACTATACTTTAAATGGGTCCGACCTGGGGCAGAGGGCCAACCCCCAGGCATAAGGTCATCAGGCCCATCTAATTGGCGTGATAAGTACGTGGGGGGACGCCCAGTCTTACCCGTAGTGCTAGACGGTATCCCCATGAGTGCACTGCTGGACACCGGGTCTCAAGTGACTACCATCCCCTACGTACTTTTCAAGCGGTACTGGAGTGACGCTGACATAACCCGCTATCCAGACGATGACTTAAGCGTCATTGCCAGCAATGGCCCACCCGTGTCGCAGGTGGGGTTCAGAGAGATGACCATCAAGATTGGAAAGGTGGAACTGCCGGCACAGGGAGTGATCATTGTGGACATTGACCGTCGTGAAAGTCACCCTAAAATAACCTTGGGTACTAAAGTAATTGAAAACTGTCTTTCAGAAGTAATTATGATTTTGCAGCAGGTGGGTCCTCCAGAAAGAGATAAGAGCCCTGATGAGACGGCAGCAGGTAGAACTGTCTGGTGGTGAGATCGTTAGCGTAAGAATGAGTGACCCATTCCCCATTTCCTTGCCTCCCAAAAGTGAAATGGTGATATGGTGTCGGACTGCAATCGGGTTGAGAGGCAGAGACTACCAAGCCATGGTAGAACCCGTGTACTCAGACAGCAGGCCCACCATTTTGACAGCCCGGGGGGTGGTTGATGTCCGTCATGGGAGGGTGCCCGTTCGCATTCTCAACATTGGGGAGAGGGAGGTACACTTACCCAGGTACGCTACACTTGCCAAACTGTTTGCTGTTGAGCACAAAGCTATCAGGGCCGTGGAACCGTTGCCTCCATCTCCACAGGCGGAGGGTAATGGCTCCCAGAAACAAAAGGAGGACTGGTGCCAGAAACTCCATGTGGGTGCTGACTCCACTCCCCTGCACCAAAAACAAGGAGTCTACCGGGTGGTACAGGAGTACGAGAGAATCTTTAGTAAGCACCCGCTAGACTTCGGCAGAGTAAAAGGGATAGAACACCATATCCCCACGGGGAGCCATTCACCAATAAAAGAGAGACACAGGACTGTACCCCCTGCACATTATCAGAACGCAAAGGGTATGCTGAGAGAAATGAAAGAAGCTGGGGTCATTAGAGATAGCTGTAGCCCCTGGGCAGCCCCCTTGGTTCTGGTAAAAAAGAAAGACGGTACCATGAGAATGTGTGTGGACTATAGACAAATCAATTGTATCACCCATAAAGATGCGTACCCGTTACCTAGGATAGAGGAGTCTTTAGCAGCTCTAAAATCAGCTAATTTCTTCTCTACTTTGGACCTTACTAGCGGGTACTGGCAGGTTCCTGTGGCAGAGGCTGACAAGGAGAAGACCGCCTTCACCACCCCGATGCGATTGAGCGAGTTCAACTGTATGCCCTTCGGGTTCTGCAACGCACCAGGGACCTTCCAGAGGCTGATGGAATGCTGTCTAGGGCACCGAAACTTCGAAACGGCCTCCTTTACCTGGACGACGTGATCGTCTACTCGAAGACTTACGAGGACCATCTAAAGCACCTGGCCGAGGTGTTCGAAGCCCTGGCAGGCTATGGCCTGAAAGTGAAGCCTTCAAAGTGCCACCTGTTAAAACCGAAGGTCCAATACCTAGGACACGTGGTGAGTGCAGAGGGAGTAGCCCCCGATCCCGACAAAGTTACAGCCATCAAGAGCTGGCCAAGCCCCTCTAACATCAAGGAAGTGAGGCAATTCCTCTGGTTGGTAGGCTACTACCGAAGGTTCATCCCCGGGTTCACTAAGATGGCAGCCCCTATGCAGGACCTCCTGATAGGGTAATCTAAATCCAGAAGTCACAAGCCACCCTTGAAGTGGGACAAGCCGGAAGAGGAGTCCTTCCGCCTGTTGAAGATGGCCCTCACGGGGGATGAGATCCTGGCCTACCCCGATTATGGCCAGCATTTTATCCTCCACACAGATGCCAGTATGTGGGGCTGGGAGCCGTACTTTCACAGAACCAACAGGGCAGAGAAAGGGTGATCGCGTATGCCAGCCGGAAGCTGAGGCCCACTGAAAGAAACCCGGAGAACTACAGCTCCTTCAAGCTAGAATTCTTGGCAGTGGTGTGGGCCGTCACAGAGCCGTTTAAGCATTACCTGGCCTCCGCAAGGTTCACCGTGTACACGGACAACAACCCGTTGACACATCTGGACAATGCAAGACTAGGTGCCCTAGAACAGCGGTGGATGGCCCGGTTATCCAATTATGACTTCTCAATCAAATACCGGGCAGGCAGAACCAACGCCAACGCAGACGCCCTATCAAGAATGCCTCACCTACCTGAAGGAGAAGAAGACTCGGAAGAGCTGGAGGAAATAGAGCTCCCTGCGTTCCACCGGTATGGGGCCATTCAGCATTCTCATCGGGTAAGAGACAAAGACTTAACCACCGTCATGTTCAACCCCTTACCCCACCACAGCTGGGCTGAAACGCAAGACAGCGACCCTGCAATACGCCTGGTGAAAGACATGTTAACCCAGGAAGACGCTAGCCCTGGCCCGGACGCTCCAGAGGAAGCCAAGCAGATATGGAAGGAGAAAAGCAGGCTATTCCTCTACGAGGGTAAGCTGTGCAGAAGGCTTGTTAACCACTGGACGCACGAGCTGACCTGGCAGATAGTGGTCCCAAGGCGAGATGCAGCAATGGTCCTGGAGGCCTACCATGACAGAGCGGGACACTTCGGGTGGAAGAAACTGGAGTTCCTACTGAGGGAGCGGTTCTATTGGGTCGGCATGAGAAGGGCCATAGAGAAGTGGAGCAGGGACTGCGGCCCATGTCACCTCAGAAGGAAGGACCGTACCAGCCAGCAGACACCCCTGAGGCCCATCGTCACCAGGCAGCCTCTTGAGCTGGTAGCTCTGGACCATGTGAAATTGGCTCCAAGCCGATCGGGCTACGTCTATGCCCTGACAATTGTGGACCATTACTCCCAGTTCCTGGTAGTGGTTCCTGTTAAAGACCTGACCGCCCAAACAGCGGCCCGAGCCTTCCAGCAACACTTCTGCCGTCCACATGGGTATCCGGAACAGGTCTTGACAGATCAAGGTCCAGCGTTTGAGGCTGAAGTATTCCAGGAGTTCTGCAACCTCTACGGCTGTAGGAAGATTCGGATGACGCCTTACCACCCGCAAACTAACGGGCTGTGTGAGAAAATGAACAATATCATCATTTATCTCCTCAAGACGTTACCCCTGGAAGAACGCAGCCTGTGGTCGGAGAAGCTGCCAGACCTGATTGATTTGTACAACCATATCCCGGTGAATGCTACAAATTTCACCCCGGCTTACCTAATGCGAGCAAGACCAGGTAAGCTGCCGATAGACCTGGAGATGGGAGTCCTGACACCCGAGGACACCTCCCCAGATGCAGACTGGGATACGGAATGGCGGCTACCGTACAAGAAGGTACAGGAGAGTGTGGAGAGGAGTCTGGCTCAAGCGAGAGAAAAGCAAGAGAGGCTCTTCAACCAACACGCCCCTGCTGGTCCCCTGGAACCTGGTGAGCAGGTCCTGAAGCGTAAGAAAAGGATACACAAGCTTGATGACCAGTGGGAGAGAGACCCGTACACAGTACTGCAGTCCGACCACGACAACCCGAAGGTATGTGTGATCACCAAGGATGGAGGAGAAACCACTAGTACTGTTTCCAGAGACCACCTAAAACGGTGCCCCGAGCAACTACAGAGTCCAAATGAAGATCAAGATGACCTTGAATCCGCAGAGGACAAGGAAGAGATGATCAGCACAGTTCTCGGAGAGTTCCCCCGGACCTGGACTCAGATAAATGGCGCAATACTGGTACCCGTCCTACACTTCCTTCAGCCTACCCAGCAGGAGCCTACCGGAGAGCAAGAAGAGCAAGCAGCCCCAGAGGCAGAAGAACCCATGCCAGCAGCCCAGGAGAGTCATCCCTCTGCTGACAGGGAGCCTGCCATGCCTGTGGTAAGCCAAAGAACCTGCGGACAGCTGCCTGCCCTACCTATGAACCTAGCTAGTAGCTGTACCCTCAATGATAGTGGGGAAAGCCAGGTTGGTCCACCACCAGACAGTGGGTTAAGGAGATCAACCAGCAGCACTAGGGGACAAACACCAGCTCGCTGGAGGATATAAGTGCGAGATCTAAACGTACCATGTATATATTTAATATGTTTGTTACCTGTAGCTAATAGTGTTTTCTCCAGTTTTTCTAGATATATGGACTGACAGGTTATGAACTTTGGATAACCGAACTACCTTGTAAATAGTTGCACTTGGTGCCTCTTGCGAAGATGGCCACGGAAGAAAAACCTGTCTGGCGTGGCCCCGAGTGGTCCAAAGTAGTTTGCTTCGCCTTGCAGCCACGCCCAGGGCCAACGCTTGGGGTTTGCTTTGGACATGTCCCCGCACCGGTTAAGACTTCGCCTTACTGGGTGAAACGGACACCCGGTCACAGACCACGCTGTGACCTAAAGAACTCAATATGTGGTGTTGTTTGTTGTTTTCTTCTCTGTTGTGTTTATGTTATAATTTATACCCGGTATTCGTGTTTCTTGTTAGTCCCGGAGTACTAAACTTTACTAGGGGGGAATGTGTCACCCCATGTCTGGATGCCACAAACTTGTAAGGCTGTGTCTGAGAGCAGGAGGGAGGTTCTCTGGTCATGGACCATTAGCCTGCAGCACCTCCTGTCCCAGGCCAGTAGGGGGGGCAGGCTGCCCCTATTAAAGCTGGTACTGAGGGCAGGGTTAGGGAGACCAGGACCCACTTCTGAAGCATCCAGAAGGGTTCCCAGAAGAGAGGGACAGGTCAGCGGCAGCTGAGGAGTCCAGGAGGCTAAGGAGGAACAGCAAGCCAGGGACAGAGGCGACGAGAGTCGGTCCTGGCTGAGAGAGAACTACATACCGTACACTGGGATCCGAGGCTGTCAGGATTGCAAGTCCTGCAGCAGATCATCTACCTGCGAGGGATTTTAGGTCCCTTGGCCAAAGAAGCCTGGAAGCTCCGCCACACAGAGGGACCGGTACAGCACAGAGAAGCTATAGGTACCTAAGGCCCGAGTCGCAAGCCATACAGGCGTAGTACACGGCCAGCTCAGGGACGTGGGCTATCATACCACTAAAGGGGGAGATAGTCAGCAAGGGCAGAGAGAGAACGGTAGGCCTACCCACTCACCCTGACCAGTGGAGCTCGCCCGAATGCCCTCAGACACCCAGGTCCATTCCTCCCTGTACTCCTGGTGGGTCTGTGATAAGATCTGCAGTAAAAGACCCTGGACTGCATTATTGGACTCTGTGTGATTACTGCTGCGCCTGCACCATCACCCCCAGCATCCTATTACACTGCTCTGAGGCTACACTCCTCCCATGGGGAGTTGTACTATTCCCTGCTGCACACCCAACACCAGCCTCAGCGGTCTGCCCTGCAGCGGCGGTCCTCCCTGACCGCAATCCACAGGTGGCGTAGTCGGACTTTCAAAACCTACAAATACACTGCCACAGCATTTGGTCTGACCACCCTGACCCACGGGACCGGGTCGCCACTACTACTCCCAGCATTGCCCTGTTGTCCGGTTCCGAGAGCCCCACGGCCCAGGGGGCGAGTCACTACAAGTAAGGATAGACGATACAATAAGCTCTATCGTAACATGTAGCAGCGAGTCAGCGGAATGTATCAATTCTAATATTGAGCAGAATTGATTTCAGCCTGTTGATTTTTCCCTCCAGAACAGTGGAGGGCTCCTCGGGAAAATAAATTGGCCATCCCTGGTATAACGTAATACTAAAATCTCACAATTTATGAGAGAAAACTGTATTTTATAACGATGCTTCCGTGCATCAATCGAGAGAACTTCTTTTCATCAGACGACCCCTTTATCACCTATCCAAGGTGATCGGTGGTGTCCAACAGCTTAGAGCGGCACTGATGGGCAGAATGCGGCACTTTTATCACTTTTGGAATTGGGCAGCGGTGCACATGCTCAGTCTGACCTCCATTCTTGCCCTTTGGGGCTGCAGAGCGCTCTGCTTTTTCCAACAGCTCCATTGAGAATGAATGGATCAGTGGTCGGGCATCCAACCAGACGCTCCATTTTGTAACAGGGATAGAAATAGATGAGAAGATGCACTTAAATGTTTGGCCGCAGCAAGAGTGCATCGAGTGCCTGTGCTTGGTTTGAACAGTCATTCTGTGCTGACAGAGTCCCTTTAAGGCCTCAAACCTATTAGATAATTGTCAGCCCTACATTGTTTCTGGGCAGACAGTTACACAAGATTATGTCCCATTTCATGAAGATTGGCCTTTTACACGCCTGTTTTAGTGAAGGATTAGCTGGAAAAACCTGCGGCGCTGTTAAGCCTCTCCCCAAGAAGCTCCGCAAGGCTTCAAAATTTTGCCGGTACTGGTCAAGACTGGTGGACACATGGGAAAAGTCAAATTTTGGCAAAGTTGAACAATCTGCATTGTGTGTAATATTTTATGATACAATAAATGATTAGAAAAATGCAAGTTTTATTAATGAGAAAAAAACTGAACTTTGCAGAATTTGTTGGCGACATAGAAATATGTAAAAAATATAAAAGTGTAAAAAATTTTTTACAATTTTTGATGCTTACATTAAAAACTTGAGCAATTCCCCCAAAAATCATTAGAGCCATGAAATCAATACATATACAGATGAAACCAGAAGTTTCCATCCACTATATAAAGAGACACATCTGCATGTTTTTATCAATATCTGACATGAAATCAGAATAAATCTTTCCCGTTTTAGGATAATTAGGATTACCATCATTTTTGATATTTTCCAAATGCCAGAATAATGAGAGAGAGAGAATGTTTTAAGGCATTTTTATTACTTACTGCAAAGTCTTAACATTATTCTAATCACTAATCAGTGTGTATATTTGTTCACTACACAATAGAATCCCATAATTTCTGCCTATTCACACCTTAGTATTATGTATGATCAGGTTAGAGTGTATGGCTGCTGAGCGCTAGCATTTATGGGCGCCTCCCCCTGACCTTGGCTGTTTCTGGCTCTTAGACCCTGCTGGTACGCACTGCAGTCATGTCCGTGACTGCACTGCCGGCTTGCGGGTCAAATGCCAGAAGCCGCAGAGTCACATGTATTGGGGCGGGCACAGAATGTCTCACGCCGTATACCAGCCAGAACACATACCGGAAAGTCAGGTGACACACTTTTTCTCTCCGGCTCGGTTCATGATTGGATTAGGCTCCCTATATAACATCTGGCGTTCCCCTCCCTGGCACAACCCCTGAGGAAGTGTTGATGAAACGCGCGTCGGGGTGGAGGGACGCGTGCTTACCCTGCCTAGAAGCTGCCATTCTAACCAGGTATTTCTTTCTCATGATGTGTTGAGCTGTTTTGTCTATTTGTGGACAGTGCCACTATTACACTATAGTTATTCTATGGGACCGTACCCAGCCTCTTTTATGTACCCAGTCTCCCCTGATAGATATACTAACATTATTAACCGCTATATGCATTAGTTTCTTTGAGGCTGGAAACAATACGTTATATTTATCTAAGCACTTTGCACTTTTTTTCTGGACAGTCGACTCTATATCATCATATGCACTGCCGCTTTACATTTTATAGGCGTATCTCAAACTCATCAGTGATAGTCTAGTGACCGTTATAATAGCATATGCATTTCTTTCTTTCTATTTTTGCCACATGAGCGGTTATTCAGATTGAAATGTTTTGCAATGCATTTGTATAGTCACATTATTTCAGTAATGGGGTAATATATGGTTATTACTCTTGCTGCGCAGATATCATAGAATCATAGAATCATAGAATGGTAGAGTTGGAAGGGACCTCCTGGGTCATCTGGTCCAACCCCCTGCTCAAAGCAGGATTCACTAGATCATCTCAGACAGATGTCTGTCCAGCCTCTGTTTGAAGACGTCCATTGAAGGGGAACTCACCACCTCTCGTGGCAGCCTGTTCCACTCATTAATCACCCTAACTGTCAAAAAGGTTTTTCTAATATCTAATCTGTGTCTCCTCCCATTTAGTTTCATCCCATTGCTTCTAGTCTTTCCTTGTGCAAATGAGAATAAAGATGATCCTTTACAATGTGACAGCCCTTGACATATTTGTAGACAGCTATTAAGTCTCCTCTCAGTCTTCTTTTTTGCAAGCTAAACATTCCCAAATCCTGCAACCGTTCCTCATAGGACATGGTTTGCAGACCAGTCACCATTCTGGTCGCTCTTCTCTGAACTTGCTCCAGTTTGTCTATGTCTTTTTTAAAATGTGGTGCCCAAAACTGTACACAGCATTCCAGATGAGGTCTGACCAAAGAGGAGTAAAGACCGATAATGACTTCACGTGATCTAGACTGTATGCTTCTGTTAATACATCCCAGAATTGTATTTGCCTTTTTTGCTGCTGCATCACACTGTTGACTCATGTTCAGTCTATGATCTATTAGTATACCTAAGTCTTTTTCACATGTACTGTTGCTTAGCTCTATTCCTCCCATTCTGTATATGCTTTTTTCATTTTTATTGCCCAGATGTAGTACTTTGCATTTTTCCCTGTTAAAAACCATTCTGTTGGTTGCTGCCCACTGCTCCAGTTTATTTAGGTCTTTTTGAATCCTCTCTCTCTCTTCTCTAGTATTAGCTATCCCTCCTAGCTTTGTGTCATCAGCAAATTTAATCAGTTTACCCTCAATTCCTTCAGGAATAGGGTACAGCATTTGTTTGTCCCTCACATTTGAGGCTCCTGGTATTTTAATTATTGTTATTTTATGTTCTAATAAAATTATATTGTTAATATTATTTGAAGTGTTCATGTTTTTGTTTATCCTACCAGGGTTCTGGTTATAGCAGAATCAATTTTTGATATATATAAAGTCAAAAGTTTACATACATTTCATTAGTATTTGGTACCATCACCCTTAAACTGAATGACTTGGGTCAAACTTTTGGGATATCCTTCCACAAGCTTCTCACAATAGTTGGTCGGAATTTGGACCCATTCCTCCTGGCAAAACTGGTGTAACAGATCCAGGTTTGTAGGTCACCTTGCTCGCAGCAAGAGTGCCCATAAATTTTCAATAGGATTGCAATCAGAGCTTTGTGATGGCCACGCCAAAACATTGACTTTGTTATTCTTAAGCCACTTTGTTCCCATTTTGTCAATATGCTTCGGGTCATTGTCCATTTGGAATACCTATTTCCGCCCAAGCTTTAACTTCCTGGCTGATGTCTTGAGATGTTGCTTCAGTATTGCCACATAATCTTCTTTTCTCATGGTGTCATCTATTTTGTGAAGTGAACCAGTCCCTCCTGCAGCAAATCAACCCCAGATCATGATGCTGCCACCCCCATGTTTCACAGTTGGGATGGTGTTCTTAGGCTTCCAAGCTTCTCCCTTTTTCCTCCAAACGTAGCGATGGTCATTATGCCAAAAAAGTTCAATTTTAGTTTCATCAGACCACAGACATGTCTCCAAAAATTAAGGTCTTTGTTCCTGTGTGCATTTGCAAACATTAATTTGGCTTTTTTATGTTTCTTTTGGAGTAATGGCTTCTTCCTGGCAGAGTGGCCTTTCAGCCCATGTTGATACAGTACTCGTTTCACTGTGGTTATTGACACAATCTTACCAGCTTCCGCCATCATCTTCACAAGGTCTCTTGCTTTTGTCCTTGGGTTCATATGCACATGTCGGACCAAAGCACGTTCATCTCTGGGACACAGAAAACGTCTCCTTCCTGAGCGATAAGATGGCAGTACATTCCCATCTTGTTTGTACTTGCGTATAATTGTTTGTACAGATGAACGAGGCACCGTCAGGTATCTTGAAATTGTATCTAAGGATGAGCCAGACTTGTGCAAGTCCACAATTCTCTTCCTGATATCTTCGCTGATTTCTTTAGACTTTCCCATGATACTACAGAAATAAGCAGTGTGTTTCAGGTGTGCATTAAAATACATCTACACGTGTGTCTCTAATTAACTCAGATGTTGCCAAAAAAACTATTAGAAGCTTCCAAACACATTACATCATCATATGGGCAGTCCAGAATTGTTTAAAGGCATAGTAATCTTAGTGTGTGTAAACTTTTGACTTTGCAGTAAGTAATAAAAATGACTTAAACATTCTCTCTCTCTCTCATTATTCTGGCATTTGGCAAATTTTAAAAATTATGGTAATCCTAATTGACCTAAAACGGGAAAGGTTTATTCTGATTTCATGTCAGATATTGAGAAAAACATGCAGATGTGTCTTTTTATATAGTGTATGGAAACTTCTGGTTTCAACTGTGTGTGTGTGTGTATGTATATATGTATATATTACACATACAGTTATGGCCGAAAGTGTTCACTCCCTTGAAATTGTTTCAGAAAATGAAGTATTTCTCCTAATTATTGCAGTTACATCTGTTTTGCTATACACACTTTATTTTCTTTGTGTGTATTGCAACAACACAAAAAAAGCAGAAAAAAAGGCAAATTGGACATAATTTCACACACAGCCCCAAAAATGGTCTGAAGAAAATTGTTGGCACCATCAACTTTAATATTTGGTTGCTCACCCTTTGGAATAAAATAACTGCAATCAATCGCTTCCTATAACCATCAACAAGCTTCTTACACCTCTCAGCTGGAATTTTGACCACTCTTCTTTTGTAAACTGCTCCATGTCTCTCATAGTTGCTGCTACTTCATACCTCTCCAGCGCTATGTTTCCATCCATTTCTGCGGGCTTCTTGAAGTATGTTTTGGGTCATTCTCCTGGAAGAACCATGACCTAGGACGCAAACCCAGCTTTCTGACACTGGGCACTACATTGCGACCCAAAATCCGTTGGTAATCTTCAGATTTCATGATGCCTTGCACACAGTCAAGGCACCCAGTGCATGAGGCAGCAAAACAACCACAAAACGTCTTTGAACTTACACCATATTTGACTGTAGGTAGTGTGTTCTTTTCTTTGTAGGCATTATTCCATTTTCGGTAAACAGTAGAATGATGTGCTTTACCAAAAAGCTCTGTCTTGGTCTCATCTGTCGAAAAGATGCTTTCCCAGAAGGATTTTGGCTTGCATACATTTTGGCACACTTCAGTGTAGCTTTTTATATCTCTGTGTCAGCAGTGGGGTTCTCTTGGGTCTCCTGCCTTAGCGCTTATTTGCGCTAACACTGATGCACCCTGAGCTTGCAGGACAACTTTGAATTTCTTTGGAACTTGATTGGCACTGCTTATCCATCATCCGGACTATCCTGCGTTGCAACCTTTCATCAATTTTTCTCTTCCATCCACGTCCAGGGAGATTAGCTACAGTGCCATGACTTGTAAGCTTCTTAATTATGTTTCGCACCGTGGACAAAGGGACATCAAGATCTCTGGAGATGGAATTGTAACTTTGAGATTGTTGATATTTTTCAACAATTTTGGTTCTCAAGTACTCAGACAGTTCTCTTCTCTTTCTGTTCTCCATGCTTAGTGTGGCACACACAGACACAATGCAAAGATTGAGTCAACTTCTCCACTTTTTATCTGGTTTCAGGTGTGATTTTCATATTGCTCACACCTGTTACTTGCCACAGGTTAGTTTGAATGAGCATCACATGCTTGAAACAAAGTTGTTCACCCACAATTTTGGAAAGGTGCTATCAATTTTGTCCTGCCCATTTTTGGGGTTTTGTATGAAATGATGTCCAATTTGCCTTTTTTCCTTTTGTTTGTTTTTTTCTTTTGTTCCAATACACACAAAGAATATTAAACATGTGTATAACAAAACATGTGTAATTGCAATAATTTTCTGGGAGAAATACTTCACTTTCTGGAACAATTTCAAGATTGCCAACACTTTCGGCCGTGGCCATATATAGTAGCTGAGTACAGGCGGCTGCTGGGGCCCCTGATACCATTACTATGTGGCCCTTACACCTGATATACAGTGGTGGCCAAAAGTATTGGCACCCCTGCAATTCTGTCAGATAATACTCAGTTTCTTCCTGAAAATGATTGCAATCACAAATTCTTTGGTATTATTATTAGAGATGAGCGTTGTTCTACTCGAACTGTTCGCCAATCTCAAATTCGAGCTGTTTTGGGCGGTGTTCGAGCCGTTCGGCGAACACGAACAATTTGAGAAAAATTCGGCTGTTCGAGGTTATGTTCGATAACTGTTCGTGCACCAAAATCATAACTGGATTTTTTCTCAGTAATGATGAAAATTAATGTTAATACGCAGTTTGAGTGTACAGCGGGGTGGGGGGAGGGGCAGGGGATGGATCTCTGCAGGAACAATGAAGATCTCCATTTTTTTTTTCTCTTTCCCGCATTTGCAGTGGGGAGGTGCAATCTGTCAGCCTATCAGCAGCGCACACACGGAGCGAAGTGCTTTTTTTCACACAAGCAAGGGCATGTGTCATTGGCAGTGTATGTCACATGTCCTTGCCCTATAAGACCAAGCCATTTTCCCCGTCGCCACCATTTTCTCACTGCTGCAGCTGCGTGTTAGACGGCACCGCTGTTGCTGTGTGCGCTATACCTTGTTAATTTCAAGCCAATTTTCGCACAAATATACAGATAGCTTGGGAGTAGGGAATAGTTGTGATTGCAGTCCTTTTAAGGACTAGGTTACAGCATTTCCTACGACTTTTATCAGGCAGGTCTGTGCTCTTAAATAGATAGGTTGTGGGAGTAAAGACTAATTGTAATTGGAGTCCTTTTCAGGACTAGGTTACATCAGTTCCTATCAGTTTTTGCCAGGCAGGTCTGTGCCAGTGCTGTGCAAGTTTTTTTCACAGCATTTGGCTGAATCTAGCAAAGCTAATCCTTTTTGGCCTATTGCAGAGTGTGTTAGTCAGTGGAGTAGCCTATCTGTGTTGCAAGATATACCACCTGTGTATAGAATACCAATTTTTTTACTGCACCTAGTGAAGTAAAATCTTTTGGGCATAGCATCATTCTATTAGTCCATCTATACTGACCTCCATCAGGTTGCAAACTGAATATATTTTTTTCTGCATCTACCTCTGAAAAAATATTGGGCTTCTAGCTGTGTGTGGGACTTGTTGTATTAGTCCATCTATACTGACCTCCATCAGGTTGCAAACTGAATATATTTTTTTCTGCATCTACCTCTGAAAAAATATTGGGCTTCTAGCTGTGTGTGGGACTTGTTGTATTAGTCCATCTATACTGACCTCCATCAGGTTGCAAACTGAATATATTTTTTTCTGCATCTACCTCTGAAAAAATATTGGGCTTCTAGCTGTGTGTGGGTCTTGTTCTATTAATCCATCTATACAGACCTCCATCAGGTTGCAAACTGAATATAATTTTTTTCTGCATCTAGCTCTGAAAAAATATTTGGCCTTCTAGCAGTGTGTGGGACTTTCTCTGTTAGTCCATCTATACTGACCTCCATCAGGTTGCAAACTGAATATAATTTTTTTCTGCATCTAGCTCTGAAAAAATATTTGGCCTTCTAGCAGTGTGTCGGACTTTCTCTATTAGTCCATCTATACTGACCTCCATCAGGTTGCAAATTAAAAATAATTTTTATCTGCATCTACAATACCTCTGAAAAAATATTTGGGCTTCTAGCTGTGTGTGGGACTTGTTGTATTAGTCCATCTATACTGACCTCCATCAGGTTGCAAACTGAATATATTTTTTTCTGCATCTACCTCTGAAAAAATATTGGGCTTCTAGCTGTGTGTGGGACTTGTTGTATTAGTCCATCTATACTGACCTCCATCAGGTTGCAAACTGAATATATTTTTTTCTGCATCTAGCTCTGAAAAAATATTTGGCCTTCTAGCAGTGTGTGGGACTTTCTCTGTTAGTCCATCTATACTGACCTCCATCAGGTTGCAAACTGAATATAATTTTTTTCTGCATCTAGCTCTGAAAAAATATTTGGCCTTCTAGCAGTGTGTGGGACTCTCTCTATTAGTCCATCTATACTGACCTCCATCAGGTTGCAAACTGAATATAATTTTTTTCTGCATCTAGCTCTGAAAAAATATTTGGCCTTCTAGCAGTGTGTCGGACTTTCTCTATTAGTCCAGCTATACTGACCTCCATCAGGTTGCAAATTAAAAATAATTTTTATCTGCATCTACAGTACCTCTGAAAAAATATTTGGGCTTCTAGCTGTGTGTGGGACTTGTTGTATTAGTCCATCTATACTGACCTCCATCAGGTTGCAAACTGAATATATTTTTTTCTGCATCTACCTCTGAAAAAATATTGGGCTTCTAGCTGTGTGTGGGACTTGTTGTATTAGTCCATCTATACTGACCTCCATCAGGTTGCAAACTGAATATATTTTTTTCTGCATCTACCTCTGAAAAAATATTGGGCTTCTAGCTGTGTGTGGGTCTTGTTCTATTAATCCATCTATACAGACCTCCATCAGGTTGCAAACTGAATATAATTTTTTTCTGCATCTAGCTCTGAAAAAATATTTGGCCTTCTAGCAGTGTGTGGGACTTGTTCTATTAGTCCACCTATACTGACCTCCATCAGGTTGCAAATTCAAAATAATTTTTTGTATGCATCTAGCTCTGAAAAAATATTTGGCCTTCTAGCAGTGTGTGGGACTTTCTCTGTTAGTCCATCTATACTGACCTCCATCAGGTTGCAAACTGAATATAATTTTTTTCTGCATCTAGCTCTGAAAAAATATTTGGCCTTCTAGCAGTGTGTCGGACTTTCTCTATTAGTCCATCTATACTGACCTCCATCAGGTTGCAAATTAAAAATAATTTTTATCTGCATCTACAATACCTCTGAAAAAATATTTGGGCTTCTAGCTGTGTGTGGGACTTGTTGTATTAGTCCATCTATACTGACCTCCATCAGGTTGCAAACTGAATATATTTTTTTCTGCATCTACCTCTGAAAAAATATTGGGCTTCTAGCTGTGTGTGGGACTTGTTGTATTAGTCCATCTATACTGACCTCCATCAGGTTGCAAACTGAATATATTTTTTTCTGCATCTAGCTCTGAAAAAATATTTGGCCTTCTAGCAGTGTGTGGGACTTTCTCTGTTAGTCCATCTATACTGACCTCCATCAGGTTGCAAACTGAATATAATTTTTTTCTGCATCTAGCTCTGAAAAAATATTTGGCCTTCTAGCAGTGTGTGGGACTCTCTCTATGTTGTATTAGTCCATCTATACTGACCTCCATCAGGTTGCAAACTGAATATATTTTTTTCTGCATCTACCTCTGAAAAAATATTGGGCTTCTAGCTGTGTGTGGGACTTGTTGTATTAGTCCATCTATACTGACCTCCATCAGGTTGCAAACTGAATATATTTTTTTCTGCATCTACCTCTGAAAAAATATTGGGCTTCTAGCTGTGTGTGGGACTTGTTGTATTAGTCCATCTATACTGACCTCCATCAGGTTGCAAACTGAATATATTTTTTTCTGCATCTACCTCTGAAAAAATATTGGGCTTCTAGCTGTGTGTGGGTCTTGTTCTATTAATCCATCTATACAGACCTCCATCAGGTTGCAAACTGAATATAATTTTTTTCTGCATCTACCTCTGAAAAAATATTGGGCTTCTAGCTGTGTATGGGTCTTGTTCTATTAATCCATCTATACAGACCTCCATCAGGTTGCAAACTGAATATATTTTTTTCTGCATCTACCTCTGAAAAAATATTGGGCTTCTAGCTGTGTGTGGGTCTTGTTCTATTAATCCATCTATACAGACCTCCATCAGGTTGCAAACTGAATTTAATTTTTTTCTGCATCTACCTCTGAAAAAATATTGGGCTTCTAGCTGTGTGTGGGACTTGTTGTATTAGTCCATCTATACTGACCTCCATCAGGTTGCAAATTGAATATAATTTTTTTCTGCATCTAACCCAGCCAATAGTTTTGGCCTAATACCACAGTTTGGCCACTCAGCTCTGCTCGGTTACCATCCATTGTTTTTTTGTGCAAACAACTCCAGAGTTGTGAATTAGTTAACCACCAAAATGAGTGGAAAAAGGCCTGCTGCTGGTGGAAAGGGGAATAGGCGTGTTGGGAAGGGGAAAAAAGGTTGTGTCCGTGGGGTAGGTGTTAAAGCAACAGTAACATCTGCAGAAGAAAGACCATCTTCCAGCCAAACTAAAATGTCTACTTCTTTTAGTGGACAATGTGATAAGATCCCTTTCTTACGGCCACGCCAATCGCTACAAATTCCAGATGAGGCACAAAAACAGCAGGTGCTTCAACGGATATCAAGTGCTCCTTTAAGTGGGCTCTCCTCCACATCAACTTCAACATCACAAATACTCCAGTCCTCAAAGGTGTCACCCCAATCGCACTTGCTTCCTCACAGCTCCCAAATCTCCAGCTGCCCGTCTGAGTATGAGGTAGAACAGATGGTTGAGTCTGCAGAGCTGTTTACTCATACTATAGCCTGGGAATCAGAGGTCGACTCCAGCGCTTCTGTGAATCCAGACGAGGAAATGATCTGCACTGATGCCCAGAATCTTTATGAGTCGGATCCAGGACCAGACGCAGAAGGTTCTGACCATAATGTAGACCCTCATTCCCAAACTGTAACTCCTGTTGGTGGAGACAATGAGGAAGACGATGATAAGACTCAAATACCTGACTGGAGCGACAACTTTAGTTTTTTGTCAGGGCAGGACCAGGTTGTCTCTGAGGACGACGGGTGTGATAACGCACAGGGTGATGATGATGAGGTTGGAGATCCCACTTACTGTCAACCCACAGTCAGCCAAGAGATGAGGTCAGCAGAGGAGGTGGAGGAAGATGCTAGTGACTACGAGGTCAGGTTGCGCCTTCCTGGACAGAGACGTAGTACTGGAAGCACGTCAACAACTGCATCCTCAAACACAACTCTGCCTCTCACCACAAGTCGTGGTGGCTCTTCAGGTCGCATGGGTGCTAAGCCTTGCATAGCCTGGGCATTTTTTCAGATCGATAAAGATGACCCAACTCGTGTTATCTGTAACATTTGTCAGCAAAAGCTAAGTAGAGGCCAAAAAATACATAGTTTGAGTACTTCATGCATGAACCGACACATGGACATGAAGCATAAGTTGCAGTGGGAAGCTCAGTGTGCTACAATGCGGCCTAGCCGGCCGGGCCAACCACCGTCTGCCATATCTTGTGCATCCGCGGCCTCTTCATCCTCTGTGACTGGGGGGACAGCAGTCACACCTGTTTTGGGGCGCAGACCTGCCACCTCTTTACCCGCAACAGCCAGCGTGATTGGCAGGTCATCATTTTCTTTGGAGGTGGGAACACCAGCTGGTGTTGAGCGCTGTCCGACATCGATAGCACCACCTTTGGATCAAGGCAACCTAACATGTCCGCCTGCATCTTCCTCACAGACCGGCAGTTTGCCGGGGACACCCTTATCAACCCCGTCTAAGCACAATAGCCAGCCCTCGGTCCCTCAGATGTGGACAAGTAAAAGACCATTTCCTCTTAGCCATGAGAAAGCTAAGAGGTTGAATTTCACCATCTGCAAGCTCTTGGCTACAGAAATGCTGCCTTTCCGCCTGGTGGACACAGAGGATGTCCGTCGCAGTGCCCCAGTACCAGATGCCCAGTCGGCACTACTTCTCAAAGAAAGGTGTGCCTGCGCTCCACCAGCATGTCGCACACAACATCACCGCTTCTTTGAGAAACTCTGTGTGTGACAGGGTGCATTTCACCACAGACACTTGGACGAGTAGGCATGGACAGGGGCGTTACATGTCGCTGACTGGGCACTGGGTAACTATGGTGACAGCAGGACAAGGGGCTGCTGTCCAAGTCTTGCCGTCCCCACGAGTTGTGCGTCAATCCTCTTTATGTCAAAGTTCCTCCACTGCTTCTGCCTCCTCAACCTCCTCTCGGTCTTCCACCTGCACCCAAAGCCTGTCTGGTCATGCCACAAGCTTTCTAACTGCGCAGAAGGAATCCTGCACACCTCCTTACTATGCTGGCAGTAGGGCTCAACGTCATCAGGCGGTTTTTACATTGAAATGTCTGGGAAATGTGAGTCACACAGCTGAGGAGTTGTAGTCAGCTCTGGAGAACCAATTTCATGAATGGTTGTCTCCACTGGACCTGAAACCAGGGAAGGCCGTGTGCGACAATGCTGCAAACCTGGGTGCGGCCCTTCGCCGGGGCAATGTCACATACGTGCCTTGTATGGCTCACGTGTTGAACCTGGTTGTCCAGCAATTTTTAGCCCACTATCCCAGACTAGATGGCCTTCTGCAGAGGGCACGGTCGCTGTGTGCTCACTTCCGCCGTTCGCATCCCGCAGCTCAGCGACTTACATCTCTACAGAAGTCGTTGGGCCTGCCACTTCACCGGCTAAAATGCGATGTGCCTACCCGGTGGAATTCAACTCTGCACATGTTGCAGCGACTGTGGCAGCACCGACAAGCCCTGGTGCAATACGTTCTGACGTATAGCCTGGGCCAACGAGATTCAGAGGTGGGGCAAATCACGCTGGAGGAGTGGTCTCAGATCAGGGACCTATGCACCCTTCTGCACAGTTTTGAAATGGCGACGAAGATGTTTAGTGCTGACGATGCCATTATCAGCATGACTATTCCGGTGATTTACATGCTGGAGCACATGTTAAACAGAATTCGGAGTCAGGTGGTGGCACAAGAGGAGGTGGAGGAAGTAGAGGAGGAGGAGTTGTATGCGGAAGGGCTAACATCTGCAAGGTCCAGACGGTCGGCAGCACCAAGGCGGCAGGCATGTGAGGGTGGGGGAGATGGTTTTACCAGGGCGCATGGTAGCAGCCAAACTAGTGAGGAAGGTGCAGGAGCCCAGGAAGAAGTGGAGGACGAACTGATGGAAGACTCATCAGATGAGGGAGACCTTGATCACATTTCTGTTGTGCGAGGTTGGGGGGAGAGGACAGAGGAAGGAAGCATGATTGTTACCTCGCCACCAACACAACAGGGACTTGGTGCTCCTGGATGCGCAACACACATGAGTGCCTTCTTGCTGCACTACCTGCAACATGACCCTCGAATTGTGAGAATTAGAAATAATCCTGACTACTGGGTTGCCACACTGTTAGATCCCCGGTACAAAAGTAAATTTGCAGAAATTATTCCTGCCATAGAAAGGGATGCACGCATGCAGGAGTATCAGCAGAGACTGTTGCAGAATCTTACATGTGCTTTTCCACAAAATACCAGTGGTGCACGTAGTGAATCTCACAGTTCCAACTTGCCAACCGTGGGACCGTCAAGTGTTCAGCACTCAAACCGTAACAGAACCACAGTATCTGCTGGTAACATCAATTTTGCGGAATCATTTCACCACTTTTTTAGCCCATCCTTTGCAAGGCCACAGGAGACAAGAAGTCTGACACATAGTCAACGCCTAGAGACGATGGTACAGGAGTATCTCCAAGTAAACATTGAAGCCACGACTGTGTCACTGGACCCTTGCTCTTTTTGGGCTTCCAATCTGGATAAATGGCCGGAGCTAGCCACTTACGCCTTGGAGATCTTGTCATGCCCCGCAGCCAGCGTTCTGTCTGAACGTGTGTTCAGCGCTGCTGGTGGTGTGCTGACAGATAAGCGCACGCGGCTCTCCACTGATAATGTAGACAGACTCACGTTCATAAAGATGAACAAATCATGGATCCGAAACGACTTTTCTACCCCTGTGTCATCCTGGGGAGAGTAAAAGCTTGATGATTGGTTAAAATCACCCTACCAACCGTTTTAAGCTTTCAAATTACTAATCATGTTTATCTGTATCTTGACTGGAAAATAATTTGGGCTTTGTAGCAGTGTGCAGCACTGATCCTATTAGGCCATCTATACTAAAGCTTCACCAGATTTAAAATTAAAAATAATTTTTAGCTGCATCTAGCCCGGAAAATAATTTTGGGGCTCCGAGATGCGCAAGACACATAAGTGCCTTCTTGCTGCACTACCTGCAGCATGACCCTCATATTGTCAGAATTCGAAGTAATCTTGACTACTGGGTTGCCACACTCTTAGATCCCCCAAACTTTTCGATCAACCTTTTCATTTTAATAAAGACCAAAAAAATGGTCATTTTTGAAATTATAAGCATTAGCAGGTTGTTAGAAACTGAAATCAAACAGTTTTCAACTCAAAACTTTATTCTAGGTGATGTTACATTTTCACATAGGACCCCTTGTTCGAAAGGAGCTTCTGAACTCTCTCGTCCATTGAATTTGTCAGGTTTTGGATGGTTTCTGCTTCAATTGTTTTGCATGAGGACAGAATACCCTCCCAGAGCTGTTGCTTAGATGTGAACTGCCTCCCGCCATCATAGACACTCCTTTTAATGATGCTCCAAAGGTTCTGAATGGGGTAGAGGTCAGGGGAGCATGGGGGTCACACCATAAGTTTGTCCCCTTTTATGCCCATATCAGCCAGAGATGCAGATGTTTTATGTGCAGCATGAGATGGTGCATTATCATGCAGAAAAATGATCTTGCTGTGAAATACATGGTTCTTCTTCTTGAACCATGGCAGGAAGTGCTGTTTGAGAAAATCCACATACATTATGGAGTTCATCTTTAGCGCCTTCAGGGATCCTAAAGGGGCCGACAATCTCTCTCCCCATGATTCCAGCCCAAAACATTACTCCACCTCCTCCTTGTTGGCGCTGTAGCCGTGTTTGCGTGGGGTGTCCATCAACCAGCCATCCTCCACTCCATCCATCTGGACCATCGAGCGCTGCACGGCACTCATCCGTGAACAAAACTGTTTTGAAATCAGTCTTCATGTAATGTTTGGCCCACTGGAGCCGTTTCTGCTTGTGTGAAGTGGATAGAGGAGGTCGACAGGATGGCGTATGCACAGCTGCAAACCTCTGAAGGACCCTGCATCTTGTTGTTCGGGGGACGTTGGAGGCACAAGCAGCTTCAAAAACTTGTCTGCTGCTATGACAAGGCTTTTTTGCCGCTGCTCTTTCAACCTGACGTAACTGCCTGTAGGAAAGAGTCCTCAATTTGCCCTTATCAGCACGCACACGTGTGTACTGTGAATCAGCTACATACTTCTTGATTGCCAAGACACTTCATCCTGATCATCGCACAATGTTGATTGTAGTCATGCCTTGACCTAAACACTCCACAATTTGTTGCTTCTCAGCAGCCGACACATCCTTTTTCTTTCCCATTTTGGCAGAAAATGTAGGCTGCTTAATAATGTGAGAGAGCCTTCTTAAGTAGTCTTGCCTTTCATTGGACACACCTGCCAAACTAATTAGCACAGGTGTCTGCAATTGCTTACAGTGATCTAAAGAGCCCTGACACACATCACCATCAATGAGTTTAACTGACAAACAAACAAATTCTTCCCTTATCACTCCTAAACACTTTTTGCATAATAATTTGGAACGCAGTGTACATGTGCTTTTCCACAAAACACCAGCGGTTCACGTAGTGAATCTTACAGTTCTAACTTGCCAACCGTGGTCTGTATGGAGTTGTTCAATAAAGGGCCCAAAATTAAGATAACATAGATGGGAGAGGTCTCTATGAATAGGAATTCCTAAGTATTTGATACCCTGTGAGGGCCAGGCAAAGGGAAAGTTGGACTGGATGGAATCCTATATGGATTTGGGGAGGGAGACATCGAGGGCCTCAGACTTCGCTGCATTGATTTTAAAATTTGACCATGTAACAAAGTGATCTATTTCAGCCATAACAGCATGGATGGATATATGTGATTGAGTGATATATACTAGGACATCATCAGCAAATAGAGAGCACTTGTACTCGGTGCCTCCCACCTCAATCCACCTAATATTGGGGTTATGGCGAATTGATGAGAGCAGGTGCTCCGTCACTAGGATGTATAAGAGAGGGGACAGAGGACATCCCTGCCTTGTCCCATTGGTGATTGTGAAAGGTGCTGAAAATGTTCTGACGCACCCCCTGGGCCTTGAGACACCCGGAGCCGGACCCTTTTTGGTGGATGCTGGTGGTTGTAGTCTTCGTGGCGGCGACCCGGTTCCGTGGCTCAGGGCGGTCAAACCAGTGGCGGAACTATTTATGTGGTTTTGATGTTTAAATGTACGACTATGCCACCCGTGGATTGCGGTCAGAGTGAACCGCCGCTACAGGGCAGACCGCTGAGGCTGGTGTTGTGGGTGCAGCAGAGCGTAGCATAACTCCCCACGGGAGGAGTATAGCCTCAGGGCAGTGTATGCGGAGGATGGGGGTGATGGTGCAGGGCAGCAGCAGTAACGACACGGAGTCAGTGATGCAGTTCAGGGTCTTTACTCACAGTTCTTATTATCCAGACCACGTCTGCAGGTAACGGCTGCCCACGTCGTACTGTGCTCACCAGGTGAGGGGCTCAGACAACTCCCAGATAACTTTGGAGCACTTCACAGGACCCCCTTTGTGTGTCCTTTGTCTGGCCTTTCTTACCAACACTTCTGTCCGGCTGCCTCGGGCCTCCTCTTGGTAAACTTGGCGCCAGTTTCCCTGACCCTATGTGGTGCCTTCCTAGCGGGTGTAGCGAGGGGCTGCGCCACATAAAATGTCAGAGCCTCCGGTTTCTAGCTGAGGGTCGTTTCCTGCCTCCACTAGTTCGGGGACCGGTCTCCCCCTTTGGCCTGACCCCTCCACGCAGGTGGATTCGGGCGTGCGGTGGCGACTCGCCCGTCCGCACCCCTGGGATCCCTTCATTCCTCGTTCCTGGAGCCTTCTCCGCTCCTCTTCCTTCCTTCTCCCTCTTCCAGGCCTGGGCCTCTGTTACTAGGCCCGCCTCCGGAGCAGAGCTCATGCAGAACCCCTGCTCCCTGCCACTTCTGCTCAGACTTCTCTGCACTGAACTAAGATGGTGCCCACCTTTTATACTCCCTTCTCAATGCACCCAGGAACTGCTTCCTCCCTGCTCCTGCACTACAGGGTTCCCCTTCCTCAGTGTTCCCTCCCCCCACTCCAGCCAGGGACAGGGACTGTCGTGCCCATCTCAGGGGCATATTGGTCGCCCTGCCCCACGGCAATGTGGTGTAATGCATGCAGGTGTCGGGTCCTGATCCACACTCCATCCTTACCTGAGAGTGAGATATCACACCTCTGGGTGAGGTGCAATACGTCTGTAGCAACCGAGCCCTCAGGGTGCTACAGTTCCATTTATCTTCAGCCTAGGTGACGTATTGTGATACAGGGCCGTGATTTTGGCTATAAAAGGGTCCCCTAGACCCCTACCCCAAGCTTTTTAAGAGAATCATATATGGCGTGCCAGGAGACTCTATGGAATGCTTTCTCAGCATCCAACGAGAGTATCTAATTACAAATTTTTAACTGCATCTAGCCCAGGAAATACTTTGTGCCTAGTAGCAGTGTCTGCTAGTCAGCGGATTATCCCGGCTGTTAAGCAAGCTACACCACCTGTAGTTTAGACACTTAATTTTTTCAAAGGAAATGCTTCGGGACCATGGGATACTTAGTGAAGAGCATCAGGAGGCACCCCAAGGCATAGGGGCTGGGACTGGCAGTAGGATGCCTTGCGGTGGACAGCCGAGCTCGATCCTTATAAAAGCTTTTTAACTGCAGCAGCTTTAGTGGACGCTACTGGAGCTGGAATTACGCGGCTGCTGGCATGAGACTTGCCCTCCAATAGATCCTTGTAAATGGATTTAAAGTGTATTCATTCAAATTAGAGAGACAATTTAAATTAAAAAGCTTAGAGCTGCCTCCACCACAGGGGGGCTCGCTCGACCCACCAGCGGACAGGCACCAGTATTGGGAGAGGGGGGCTGGCCATCAGGGTTCACCGCGGCTCTGGCACAAACCCGGCGACACGGAGGTGGCACGGGCAGGAGCGGACTGGCCGTGTCGGCTTCTCACTTTTTGGATTTTAGAAGGGCATGACATGCCTATATCTGTGTCTCCCCCTCCTTTTACTCCTCCACCTCTTTTATTTTCGCATGACTATATGTACTTGTCACTTTTCCATGTGTTAGTTATGTCTTCTGAGCAGTTTGTCAGCTTTTGGACACCTTTGAAGGTGTGTTCTATGTGTTTCTATGTGTTTTTGTTTGCCTGCCATTGGTTTTAACGGTGTTCGAAGGTGTTCGACGAACAGTTCGACGAACAGTTCGGCGAACACACGGGTGTTCGACGAACCGAACTCGAACACTACGGGGGTGGCTCAACACTAATTATTATCCTCATTTAATTTTCTTGCAAAGAAAAAACACAAAAGAGAATGAAACAAAAATCAAATCAATGATCATTTCACACAAAACTCCAAAAATGGGCCAGACAAAAGTATTGGCACCCTCAGCCTAATACTTGGTTGCACAACCTTTAGCCAAAATAACTGCGAACAACCGCTTCCGGTAACCATCAATGAGTTTCTTACAATGCTCTGCTGGAATTGTAGACCATTCTTCTTTGGCAAACTGCTCCAGGTCCCTGATATTTGAAGGGTGCCTTCTCCAAACTGCCATTTTGAGATCTCTCCACAGGTGTTCTATGGGATTCAGGTCTGGACTCATTGCTGGCCACCTTAGAAGTCTCCAGTGCTTTCTCTAAAACCATTTTATAGTGCTTTTGGAAGTGTGTTTTGGGTCATTGTCCTGCTGGAAGACCCATGTCCTCTGAGGGAGACCCAGGTTTCTCACACTGGGCCCTACATTATGCTGCAAACTTTGTTGGTAGTCTTCAGACTTCATAATGCCATGCACACGGTCAAGCAGTCCAGTGCCAGAGGCAGCAAAGCAACCCCAAAACATCAGGGAACCTCCGCCATGTTTGACTGTAGGGACCGTGTTCTTTTCTTTGAATGCCTCTTTTTTTCCCTGTACACTCTATGTTGATGCTTTTTCCCAAAAAGCTCTACTTTTGTCTCATCTGACCAGAGAACATTCTTCCAAAACGTTTTAGGCTTTCTCAGGTAAGTTTTGGCAAACTCCAGCCTGGCTTTTTTATGTCTCGGGGTAAGAAGTGGGGTCTTCCTGGGTATCCTACCATACAGTCCCTTTTCATTCAGACGCCGACGGATAGTACGGGTTGACACTGTTGTACCCTCGGACTGCAGGGCAGCTTGAACTTGTTTGGATGTTAGTCGAGGTTCTTTATCCACCATCCACACAATCTTGCGTTGAAATCTCTTGTCAATTTTTCTTTTCCGTCCACATCTAGATAGGTTAGCCACAGTGCCATGGGCTTTACACTTCTTGATGACACTGCGCACGGAAGACACAGGAACATTCAGGTCTTTGGAGATGGACTTGTAGCCTTGAGATTGCTCATGCTTCCTCACAATTTGGTTTCTCAAGTCCTCAGACAGTTCTTTTGTCTTCTTTCTTTTCTCCATGCTCAATGTGGTACACACAAGGACACAGGACAGAGGCTGAGTCAACTTTAATCTGTTAGAACCCTCCTGTTAGTTTTTGCTATCTTGTGTTTTGCGGTCACGTGACTAGCTGCCTATATATTCCAGCTCCGCCCTTCTGGCTTTGCTGGACTTCAGTGTTTTTTGCCTGTCTCTCTAGCCAGGTGCTTCGGTGCCTATCTCTGTCTAGTTTGCTTGGTCCTCTGGACCTCTAGTACTTTTTGTTCAGTTTGTATTTTTGCTCTGCAACAACTTCTGTTAGGAGGATTCCATTTTTTGTCCCAGTCCTTAGTTCTTTTAGGGACCCCTCCCTTTATTCTATAGGTCTCTGTTCAGACTAGCCGAGGACGAAGGCGGGTCTGTTCACAAGGAACAGGCAGCCCGCTACATCGTAGGGATTCAGCTTAGTCTTACTGTAGGGACAGCTTTTCCCTTTCTTTCCTTAGTTTATGTTGCAGATCATAACATAATCCATGTTAACTGGCTGCAAGTGTGATTTAGTTATTGCTAATTGTATCCAATTTGGCTTTAGGACAATTATTTTTGTGTTTTTTCATTGAAGACAAATTAAATGAAGATAATAAGACCAAAGAATTTGTGATTGCAATCATTTTCAGGAAGAAACTGAGTATTATCTGACAGAATTGCAGGGGTGCCAATACTTTTGGCCACCACTGTATAGGAGCTGAGTACAGGCGGCTGCTGGTGCCCCTGATACCATTACTATGTGGCCCTTACACCTGATATATAGGAGCTGAGTACAGGCGGCTGCTGGGGCCCCTGATACCATTACTATGTGGCCCTTACACCTGATATATAGGAGCTGAGTACAGGTGGCTGCTGGGGCCCCTGATACCATTACTATGTGGCCCTTACCCCTGATATATAAGGGCTGAGTACAGGCGGCTGCTGGGGCCCCTGACACCATTACTATGTGGCCCTTACACCTGATATATAGGAGCTGAGTACAGGCGGCTGCTGGGGCCCCTGATACCATTACTATGTGGCCCTTACACCTGATATATAGGAGCTGAGTACAGGCGGCTGCCGGGGCCCCTGATACCATTACTATGTGGCCTTTACACCTGATATATAGGAGCTGAGTACAGGCGGCTGCTGGGGCCCCTGATACCACTACTATGTGGCCCTTACACCTGATATATAAGGGCTGAATACAGGCGGCTGCTGGGGCCCCCGATACCATTACTATGTGGCCTTTACACCTGATATATAGGAGCTGAGTACAGGCGGCTGCTGGGGCCCCTGATACCATTACTATGTGGCCCTTACACCTGATATATAGGAGCTGAGTACAGGCGGCTGCCGGGGCCCCTGATACCATTACTATGTTGCCCTTACACCTGATATATAGGAGCTGAGTACAGGCGGCTGCCGGGGCCCCTGATACCATTACTATGTGGCCCTTACACCTGATATATAGGAGCTGAGTACAGGCGGCTGCTGGGGCCCCTGATACCATTACTATGTGGCCCTTACACTTGATATATAGGAGCTGAGTACAGGCGGCTGCCGGGGCCCCTGATACCATTACACTGGTGCCTTGTTATTAGGTCAATTCCATTATAAAACATTGTATCCGTCATTGTTGAGCTCTGCTGGGACTCTGTATCCCGCCTGCATTGCATAATGGGGCCCCTGAATACTCTGCACATAAGGGCCCATAGCTCTAATTATGTTGTTTGCAATAGTCGCCCTCCTGCCACCCTGTAATATCGGGTCCCTGCCTAGTGTGCCCCCTATGACTTAATGTCCCCCTGTACGACAGAGGGCACATTCACTCTGTCTGGACCATTATAGTCTATGGCCACGTCAGATCATATGCCCCAATCCCGTTCAGGTAAAGGCTGCAGCCACCGCAGCCATGCTGCCTTCAATGCCCCGCTCCTCCGCCACTGCCGTTCCCCCCACCACCCAGAGCCACAGTATATATATATATATATATATATATATATATATACACACTACTCAAAAAATAAAGGGAACCCTTAAACAACAGAATATAACTCCAAGTAAATCAAACTTCTGTGAAATCAAACTGTCCACTTAGGAAGCAACACTGATTGACAATCAATTTCACATGCTGTTGTGCAAATGGAATAGACAATAGATGGAAATTATTGGCAATTATCAAAACACTCTCAATAAAGGAGTGGTTCTGCAGGTGGGGACCACAGACCACATCACAGTACCAATGCTTTCTGACTGATGTTTTGGTCACTTTTGAATGTTGGTTGTGCTTTCACACTCGTGGTAGCTTGAGATGGACTCTACAACCCACAGAAGTTGCTCAGGTAGTGCAGCTCTTCCAGGATGGCACATCAATGCGAGCTGTGGAAAGAAGGTTTGCTGTGTCTGTCAGCGTAGTGTCCAGAGGCTGGAGGCACTACCAGGAGACAGGCCAGTACACCAGGAGACGTGGAGGGGGCCGTAGGAGGGCAACAAGCCAGCAGCAGGACCGCTACCTCCGCCTTTGTGCAAGGAGGAACAGGAGGATCACTGCCAAAGCCCTGCAAAATGACCTCCAGCTGACCACAAATGTGGATATGTCTGCAAAAACGGTTAGAAACCAACTCCATAAGGGTGGTATGAGGGCCCGACGTCCACAGATGGGGGTTGTACTCACAGCCCAACACCGTGCAGGACGCTTGGCATTTGCCACAGAACACCAGGATTGGCAAAGTGGCAACTGGCGCCCTGTGCTCTTCACAGATGGAAGCAGGTTCACACTGAGCCCATGTGACAGACGTGACAGAGTCTGGAGACACCGTGGAGAACGATCTGCTGCCTGCAACATCCTTCAGCATGACCGGTTTGGCAGTGGGTGAGTAATGGTGTGGGGTGGCATTTCTTTGGAGGGCCGCACAGCCCTCCATGTGCTCGCCAGAGGTAGCCTGACTGGCATTAAGTACTGAGATGAGATCCTCAGACCCCTTGTGAGACCATATGCTGGTGCGGTTGGCCCTGGGTTCCTCCTAATGCAGGACAATGCCAGACCTCATGTGGCTGGAGTGTGTCAGCAGTTCCTGCAAGATGAAGGCATTGAAGTTATGGACTGGCCCGCCCGTTCCCCAGACCTGAATCCGATTGAGCACATCTGGGACATCATGTCTTGCTCCCTGGGACCCGTTCAAGCTCCGGAAGGGAGCGAAACGGCCATCGTCCTCTCCCTCACTCCCCCGCACACCCTTAGGGGTCTCCATCCTATGCCGCCAGACAACATGTACTGTTAGTACTAATAAAGGACATCTTCGGAACTTTTGTTGAGTGCTACCTTTATTTTTGCTTCTGCATTACTAGACTGTTTACTTGGACATGCACCACCATGTATCCGGGAGTTTCATTTCATTGAATGAGAGGTGTATTTAAAGCAGAGGTGGTGCCGGATTTCTTCTCTTTTATTGCTCATTTGACATGTCTTGCTCCATGCACCAATGTCACGTTGCACCACAGACTGTCCAGGAGTTGGCGGATGCTTTAGTCCAGGTCTGGCAGGAGATCCCACAGGAGACCATCCGCAACCTCATCAGGAGCATGCCCAGGCGTTGTAGGGAGGTCATACAGGCACGTGGAGGCCACACACAATACTCAGCCTCATCAGGAGCATGCCCAGGCGTTGTAGGGAGGTCATACAGGCACGTGGAGGCCACACACAATACTGAGACTCATTTTGACTTTTTTTAAGGATATTACATCAAAGTTGGATCAGCCTGTAGTGTGTTTTTCCACTTTAATTTTGGGGGTGACTCCAAATCCAGGCCTCCATTGGTTAATAAATGTGATTTCCATTGATGATTTTTGTGTGATTTTGTTGTCAGCACATTCAACTTTGTACAGAACAAAGTATTCAATGAGAATATTTCATTCATTCAGATCTAGGATGGGTTATTTGATTGTTCCCTTAATTTTTTTGAGCAGTGTATATATAAATATACCAGGATGGGGGATATTAACAGAATTGGGGGACATTACCCCTATAACAGTGTAAGCAGCAGACCCCCTCCCCCTTAACAGGGCATAATGACCACATTTTTTGCTTACATTTTTTTTCTATTTACCTACTCTAAAACCTAGGTACGTCTTATGGTCCGGTGCGTCTTATAGTCCGAAAAATACGGTATATGCATTCAGTATATATATACTACTAGCTATTGAACCCGTTCTACGCCCGGGTGGACAGCATTTTTATTGGTATATGGTCTCCCATGCTGGTATGTGCTGCCCCCCTCCTTGTATTTGTGCTGTCCCCATCCTGTCCCCACCATCCAATCCTGGTATGCGTGGTACCCCTCACCCCCAATCCTGGTATGCTTGACACCCCTCACCCCCAATCCTGGTATGCGTGGCACCCCTCACCCCCAATCCTGGTATGCGTGGCACCCCTCACGCCCTATCCTGGTATGCGTGGCACCCCTCATCCCCAATCCTGGTATACGTGGCACCCCTCATCCCTATCCTGGTATGCGTGGCACCCCTCATCCCTATCCTGGTATGTATGGTACCCCTCATCACTATCCTGGTGTGTATGGTATCCCTCATCCTGGTATGCATGGTACTCCATCCCTCATCCCGGGATATGCATGGCACTCCATCCCTCATCCCCAATCCCGGCATGCGTGGCACCCCTCATCCCCAATCCCGGCATGAGTGGCACCCCTCATCCCCAATCCTTGTATGTGTGGCACCCCTCATCCCCAATCCCGGTATGCGTGGCACCCCTCATCCCCAATCCCGGTATGCATGGCACCCTTCATCCCCAATCCCGGTATGCGTGGCACCCCTCATCCCCAATCCCGGTATGCGTGGCACCCCTTTCACACTGTACACACATACACAAAAAAAAAACAGTTATACTCACCTTTCTTCTCTGTACTCCAGCACTGCTGCGTCCTCTTCTGCCAGAGGCCGAGGGAGAAGTGCGGTGCTGGAGCACCGCGCTGTCCGGCGCCATTTTTCTGAAGACACACTGTAAATGTGTCTTCAGTAAAATGGCGCCGGATAGCGCAATGCGCATGCGTCGATCTGACGCCTTCACTCCGCCCCCGGTCTCCAGCGAAGAGAGGCGCCGCGACAACGCTCCTCCCGGTCAGGTAAGTATGTAAGTATGGCGCCGGAGATCGCGGTATGCGTTCAGTGTCTACGCATCCCGCGATCTCCGGCGCCATACACCTCCTCTTACCTGTAACGGCTGGATGCGTGCTTCTCTCTGGAGCCAGGCTGCGCATCACACATGCGCAGTCTATCGAAGCTTCAGACAGAGACACGCATGCCGCCTTATATATACTATGGTAGATCGGCCCACTCAGTTGCACACAGAAGTAGCCACCGGAGCGCTGTCTCCTTAAGTCTCTCACTGGTTTATTTGAAGATGCTGCATAAGCCAGTGAAGAGTTAGCAAAAATAAATACGTGCTTTCTGACCTAAGGAAAAACAAAACATAACATACAGCCGTGTTGCTGTGGGGATCTGCCCGCTCAGGAGAACAACCATCCACTAGTTCAGCTTTTCCTTCTCAGGACACACAGCGCTGGAGTTCCTCTCTACAGCCCTACTGAACACTGAATGCCTTAGAAGGCCGTCTATATATATCCTAGTCCTCACCCAGGGGTGGAGATATGATGAATGACCTCCCAACCCGTTCTATGGTCGTTCACAAAAACCCAGCCCTTAAAATGGCCGATTAATCCCTATCAACACATAGTGTGCTGGTGTAAAACTTATGGGTTTCAAATCACTGAAGCTAATAGCCTCAGTGAAACATACCTCCCCTCCAGCACTTTGCCAGTGACTTTGTCACCATGTATATATAATCAGCATACTGTATATATATTATAAGCATACTGTATATATCCTTTTAAAAGCAGAAGTGTTAATAAATTATTTTTATCAGTTAACAAAATGCAGAGTAAAGTTTGATGGATGAACCAAGATCTCAGTAATAATAATTGTATTTTTTTTTTATTAATAATAGGATAGAAGGGAGGGACAAAACCAGGAACAGAATCAGTAGGCAAACTTATAATCAGGAAAACAGCCGGGGTCAGATACCAGGTGATCAGTAACCGCCACGTCTGCGAGCAGTATGAATACCGCGGAGCCTGGTGACAGAGGTGATACTGAGATTGTCCCGGCAGAGATGTAACAGTCAGAAGGCCACCGGTAGATGGTGAAGGTCCTTCTGTACAGCTCCAGCAGTGATGGTGGATCTGCTGGACTTCAGGGAGCTGGATGCGGAGGTTTACCGTCTTTTAGATGTCTCTAGGGGAACGGTGACAACACGCAAATACGCGAGCAGCCCTGGATAATCCACGCCGGCAGGATGATAGGATCCGGCGGAAGATGGAACCTATGAGAAGAGAAGGAAATATAATGTAAGTGATGGGACTCCATATGACATGATACTACTGTGCGGTCACTGTGGCCGGACGGCAGAGGAATCTCATCACACAGAGGTCAGGGATCATCGTCAGCCATCATACATGTGACAATCCCATCTCCGACAGATGACATCTGCTCCACATGAATTATTCTCACTGACGACATCACACAACATGGAGATGACTCTCACACTTACCTCGTCTCTTTTTCCCCTTTTTCCCATTTTCTGATTTTTCGTCATCAGCTGGAAATTCTGATCAAAAAGAAGAAAAAACAACAACTCACTAAAGACATATTGTTATGGGGTCTGCATTGTATCGCTCCTGTATATAGTATATAGATTGTTCTAGTCCTTTCCCCTATAGTCCTGATAATCTGGTATTACACAATAGGGCAGAATAAGTCCTATATACCGGACATGACCTAATATGAGGGGCATTAGATGTGTCACTAATATGGAGCAGTGAGCGCCCTGTGTGCCGCCATGTGGTGCATCCCTAATGAGCGATATTCTACTATAGGAGACGATGTCTCATTATGATGACGGAGGTTACTGGATGCAACAATGTATCACAGAATCCATGATAATACTGTACAAAGTTACAGAAATGGAGACACAGTATGGGCCCATGGGCAAAGTAATTGGGATCCATGGAACATAGATAACATAGGAGACCTATTACAGAAAAACCATGTGGAAATATTTCACCGTTGATGACAACATTCACATTGTTTGTGCTATAGACATGTACATACCTGACAATGGGGACGAGGACGGCAAGCTGGTTATAGCATCGTCTCTAGCAGATTCAGGAGAAGATCCTTTCTGCCTGTTAGGAAGAAGAAAAACGTGTAAATCACAAGTAAATTCAGTATAAAAGGTATTGTCTCACTAGAAGAACCCTGACTATAAGGCCTAATAGGACATATGAAAGTCATAGTGGGGAAGTCTCCTGCTCAAAACTACCTTCTATGGAGCAGAGCGGAAAACAACTACCAATAATGGCCAGCATGTAATACTACATCTGTCCCACAATGTGGGCAATACTACCAATGCCTGACCAGCAGCAATTATGGGCTGTTATCTCCAGCGGATTCTGAAGCCAAAAGCGCAATGACCGCTGATCATGTGGCAGTGGATGCTGCATTCGATATGATGGTATTTATGTCCTATATTTGGTGTTGTGCACATATATTAGTCTGGAGCTCCCAGTAATGACTCCACAATCTACTCACATTTCTGAGATGTTTCTGCTGGATGCCGGGGTACACTCTGGAGGGGACTTGATAACGGTGGTACAGAGCTAAATAAGGACAAAAATAAGATATGAAATTATATTTTTTACTTTTAGAGGTCTTTTTATGTATTCTGGATTTATTGATCACTTACTTTAGAAAGCCTTTTAGAGGATGTTGTAAAATTTTGGAAGAAAAGGCTCTCATTATCCTCACTTGTGTCCTCCTCCTCTGAGACAATAGGCTTGTCTGTATCAGCGTGATCTACAATACATAGGTAATGAAGTGTTATTAGTGGTTGTCAGTATAACACAGTCACCATTTATCACTACTATTAATGGGAACCGATTGTCACATATTATGGAAGATGAGACAAACAGCCGCTTAGTCTAGATGATGTCTTCTACTTACTGATAAATAAGCTGGTGTCCATATCTGACACAAGCCGAGGAATGTACTCTGGCTTCTGACTTAGAAGGTTTTCAAATTCTAAGTCACTCAGGAATGGATAACTCTTGATCTCAAATGCTCCTCCTGGAAAAAGAAAAACAAAAGTGATGCGGATGTTGCTAGAGGCTGCTCCATATCTGAACAGTATATCTGAAGTAATGACAAAACTGAAGGAAACAAACTAAAAGTTATATTATGGAGAACTAGAAATAGGCAAGCAGATAGAGGAGTGCTGATCCTCATGGACAGGAGCGATGAGTCCTCGTTGTAAAAAGTGAATATTAATACTAATACAGTATATCAGTTACCTGTCCCAAGTCTTTGTGCAGGATTTGTTCTGAGCAGGTCATTAATGAGGTCCTGAGCATCGGGGGGAGGAGAGCGATCCCAATCCCAAATTATGTCTCCTGTTATATAGAAAATTACAGAAAATAAAACCTCTGTTTTGGACTGTAAGATAAAGTAGACGAAATAACTAAATTCATGTAACCAGTCAAAGCAATGATCGGATTATTCTACTTACCAGTGACAATATTTTTATAGAGCTCAGATAGGGAATCCCCATGAAATGGTACATATCCCACCAGAAACTCATGCAGGATGATCCCCATTGACCACCAGTCGGCAGGTCTTCCATAGCCTTTCTTCAGGATGATTTCTGGGGCCATGTAGAGCGGGGTGCCACAGTCCTGGAAACCAACAGAAGGTAAAGATAAGAATCGATGAAATGATTATTATGACAAGTTCTCTACATAAAAAGCCAATGACAGAAGATAAAATATCAGTGGAAAAGTTCTCTAGAAATGAAGAACGTAGAGAAGAGACAATAGTGTGATGAGATTTGTAAAGAACAAGCTAAGATCCTGTAAGTGATGCCAACCTCATGGTCCTGGAACTCTCTGGCGATGTCCTCCAATGATTCCCTGTGGGTGTTGGTTTCTGGTATCATGACACCAACTTTTGAAATCCCAAAATCGGCGACTTTAATGTGTCCAGCCGGTGTAATCAGGAGGCTGTGAAAGAGAAGATGGTTTTAGGCTCACGGGCTGTGTGGTAATAAATAACTTCCCCCTTTATTATACTACAGGGGGCACTTACTTCTCTGGTTTCAGGTCTCTATGCAACACACCATAGCTGTGCAGGTATTCCACAGCAAGTATCGCTTCTGCAAAGTACAGGCGGGCCAAGGGGACAGATAAATGACCCCTGGTGCTTAGGAGGGTCCCACAGTCTCCACCTATAGAAGAAAGGAAATATGAGCGGTGAGGGGTTTATACAGCAGATCACCACGATGGATCATGAGAAGTGAGCGGAGACATTGGGGCAGGAGAGAATATATACAGATATAATGTATAGAGCACAGAATATTAGTCTGAGGTCATGGTGAGATGTCGTCCATGTCACTAATAAAGTGATGTCTCATCTCGTCTACAGCTGGCGATACTGACGTGCTCAGTGCGGACATACAGGGAGATCACACACATCAATGACTTTCCATAATATCTATAGTAAATGCTCTGCGGGGATGTAACCGTCCACGGGGACAAGTCCTAATGATATGAGTGGTGATAAGATGTCAGCAGACATGGGCTGAATATAATACATGTACATCTCCTACCTCCTACATACTCCATGACCATACACAGGTGAGATCTAGTAGGGAAGGAGCAGAGCATGGAGGTCACAAAGGGACAGTCAGCGAATGTCAGGATGTCCCTCTCCAGATAGGCCCCTTCCACATGTTTTGGAGTATCCAGGTCCCGCTTGGCAATTTTCTTCATAGCGAAGATCTTCTGTGAGTCTTTATGGTGAACTAAGTGGACAGACCTGGAGAGAAGAAGAAACCATGGTTTATAGTGAATCCTTATTAACAGTCCTTCTATAGAAGTCATTATATGATCTTCTGTACTAATGTTTAATACCAGAAGTCCGACCATTACTAGAAATCCACATCTAGAAATACATTAAATAATACTACATAGATCATCTATGGGAGGGTCTACACAATGCCACGTCTGCCGGACCCTCACTCAGGTCACATTATCACCTGTGGGAGGTCTGCACAATGCCACATCTTCCACACCCTCACCCAGGCCACATTGTCACCTATGGAAGGTGTGCACAATGCTAGGTCTGCCAGACCCTCACCCAGGTCACATTATCACCTATGGGAAGTCTGCACAATGCCACGTCTGCCGGACCCTCACCCAGGTCACGTTATCACCTTTCACCTCAGATCATGTCCCTATGATAACACTGAATGGCAAAGCACAGAGGATGAAGCATTATCATAGGGAACCCTGAGAAATGTGGCTTATGCTAACTGAAATCTCACCCAAAAGATCCGCTGCTGATCAGCTTAGATGTTTCGTAGTCGCTCATACGCGGCTTTCTCGCCGGGATCAATGATTCCATCAAGTCCTAGAAAAGAAGAAGAAGAAGAAATGATATTAAGATCTAGAAGCTGCTGGAGAAAATCTCCAGATGCAGAAACGTCTCCCCCTATATTATGTCCCAGCTGATGTCACTGATCCGATAGGTGAGCAGAAACCTGCTGACGGATTCCCTATAATATAAACGCTATTATCTAATGCAATAGTGTCATCTCCTCTAATAATAGAGGCGCCCCCTGGTTATATGGGGGATAATACTGGACGGGTCATTTACACCCCGTGATCTGGTGATACACAGACATTTACCTCTATAATACTTACACCGGCAGGTTCTTGGATCTCCGGGATCTCTAAGATTACACTGTCAGGATCCAACAGCTCAGTTGTTTCTAAAATAGCGATAAAATGATGAGGAAATAAAATGTATTAGAGGATATTAATCCTACAGACATAATACAGCAATATAATGGAGAAATGACTATTCTGTATGGAGGACGATGTGGGGCCCATTATTCTGTATGGAGGACTATGTGGGGCCATTATACTGTATGGAGGACTATGTGGTGCCCATTATTCTGTATGGAGGGCTATGTGGGGCCATTATACTGTATGGAGGACTATGTGGTGCCCATTATTCTGTATGGAGGGCTATGTGGGGCCATTATACTGTATGGAGGACTATGTGGTGCCCATTATTCTGTATGGAGGGCTATGTGGGGCCATTATACTGTATGGAGGGCTATGTGGGGCCCATTATACTGTATGGAGGACTATGTGGGGCCATTATTCTGTATGGAGGACTATGTGGGGCCCCTTATTCTGTATGGAGGACTATGTGGGGCCCATTATACTGTATGGAGGACTATGTGGGGCCCATTATTCTGTATGGAGGGCTATGTGGTGCCCCTTATTCTGTATGGAGGGCTATGTGGGGCCCATTATACTGTATGGAGGACTATGTGGGGCCATTATTCTGTATGGAGGACTATGTGGGGCCCATTATACTGTATGGAGGACTATGTGGGGCCCATTATTCTGTATGGAGGGCTATGTGGTGCCCCTTATTCTGTATGGAGGGCTATGTGGGGCCCATTATACTGTATGGAGGACTATGTGGGGCCATTATTCTGTATGGAGGACTATGTGGGGCCCATTATACTGTATGGAGGACTATGTGGGGCCCATTATTCTGTATGGAGGGCTATGTGGGGCCCCTTATTCTGTATGGAGGACTATGTGGGGCCCATTATTCTGTATGGAGGACTATGTGGGGCCATTATTCTGTATGGAGGACTATGTGGGGCCCATTATACTGTATGGAGGACTATGTGGGGCCCATTATTCTGTATGGAGGGCTATGTGGTGCCCATTATTCTGTATGGAGGGCTATGTGGGGCCCATTATACTGTATGGAGGACTATGTGGGGCCAATTATACTGTATAGAGGACTATGTGGGGCCCATTATTCTGAATGGAGGGCTATGTGGTGCCCATTATACTGTATGGAGGGCTATGTGGGGCCCATTATTCTGTATGGAGGACTATGTGGGGCCCATTATACTGTATGGAGGACTATGTGGGGCCCATTATACTGTATAGAGGACTATGTGGGGCCCATTATTCTGAATGGAGGGCTATGTGGTGCCCATTATACTGTATGGAGGGCTATGTGGGGCCCATTATTCTGTATGGAGCACTATGTTGAGCCCATTATTCTGTATGGAGGGCTATGTTGTGCCCATAGTACTTTATGGAGGGCTATGTGGGGCCCATTATTCTGTATGAAGGACTATGTGGGGCCCATTATACTGTATTGAGGACTATGTGGGGCCCATTATAATGCATGGAGGATGGACTATGTGGTCCCATTATACTGTATGGAGGACTATGTGGGGCCCATTATACTGTATGGAAGACTATGTGGGGCCATTATACTGTATGGAAGACTATGTGGTCCCATTATACTGTATGGAGGACTATTTGGGGCCATTATACTGTATGGAGCACTATGTGGAGCCCATTATTCTGTATGGAGGACTATGTGGTGCCCATTATACTGTATAGAGAACTATGTGGGGCCCATTGTTCTGTATGGAGGACTATGTGGGGCCCATTATTCCGTATGGAGGACTATGTGGGCCCATTATTCTTTATGGAGGACTATGTGGGGCCATTATTCTGTATGGAGGACTATGTGTTGCCCATTATACTGTATGGAGGACTTTGTGGGGCCTATTATTCTCTATGGAGGACTATGTGGGGCCCATAATACTTTATGGAGGACTATGTCGGCCCATAATACTGTATGGAGGACTATGTGGGGCCTATTATTCTCTATGAAGGACTATGTGGGGCCCTTTATACTGTATGGTGGACTATGTGGGGCCCATAATACTGTATGGAGGACTATGTGGGGCCCATTATTCTCTATGGAGGACTATGTGGGGCCCATTATTCTGTATGGAGCACTATGTGGGGCCCATTATACTGTATGGAGGACTATCTGGGGCCTATTATTCTCTATGGAGGACTATGTGGGGCCCTTTATACTCTACGTTGGACGATGTGGGGCCCATAATACTGTATGGAGGACTATGTGGGGCCCATTATTCTCTATGGAGGACTATGTGGGGCTCATTATTCTGTATGGAGGACTATGTGGGGCCCATTATTCTGTATGGAGGATTATGTGGGGTCAATTATCCTGTATGGAAGACTATGTGGGGCCATTATACTGTGTGGAGGACTGTGTGGGGCCATTATTCTTTATGGAGCACTATGTGGGGCCATTATTCCGTAAGGAGGACTGTGTGGGGCCATTATTCTTTATGGAGTACTATGTGGGGCCATTATATTGTATGGAGGACTATGTGGGGCCATCATTCTGTATGGAGGACTATGTGAGGCCTATTATTCTGTACGGTGGAATATGTGGGGTCCATTATTCTGTATGGAGGACTATGTGGGGCCCATTATTCCGTATGGAGGACTATGTGGTGCCCATTATACTGTATGGAGTACTATGTGGTGCCCATTATACTGTGTGCCGGACTATGTGGGGCCCATTATTCTGCATGGAGGGCTATCTGGGGCACATTATTCTGTATGGATGACTTTGTGGGACCCATTATTCTGTATGGAGGACTATCTGGGGCCCATTATTCTGCATGGAGGACTTTGTGGGGCCGATTATTCTGTTTGGAGGACTTTGTGGGGCCCATTATTCTGTATGGAGGACTATGTGGGGCATTATTCTGCATGGAGGACTATGTGGGGCCCATTATTCTGTATGGAGGACTATGTGGTGCCCATTATTCTGCATGGAGCACTATGTGGGGCCGATTATTCTGCATGGAGCACTATGTGGGGCCCATTATTCTGCATGGAGTTCTATCTGGGGCACATTATTCTGTATGGATGACTTTGTGGGACCCATTATTCTGTATGGAGGACTATCTGGGGCCCATTATTCTGTATGGAGGACTTTGTGGGGCCGATTATTCTGTTTGGAGGACTTTGTGGGGCCCATTATTCTGTATGGAGGACTATGTGGGGCATTATTCTGTATGGAGGACTATGTGGGGCCCATTATTCTGTATGGAGGACTATGTGGGGCCCATTATTCTGCATGGAGCACTATGTGGGGCCCATTATTCTGCATGGAGGACTATGTGGGACCCATTATTCATTATGGAGGACTTTGTTGTACCCAGTATACTGATTGGCTCGTGACTTTTTCCAAGTTTTTCATTTTGGCTCTCTGTATGTTTGATTAGAGAGTGGAAAGAGTAAATGTGAAATGATCCCCTGTTCTCTATAATATCCGGATATTTCCTGTAGAAGGTTGTGTGATCGGCTCACCTGTAGTCAGATCGCTGCTCGGTCCCAGCTGACTCGTATTAGGGTCAGGGGTTTCTGGGGTCACATTTTGCTCATCTTCGGTGTCGCCTTCTGGTGTCTCCTGATTGATAGAATATATAGAATTAACACGAGGAACCTTCCACTAAATGACCAAATCCACAAATCAGGAAGGACTGAACCTGCATTTACAGACGCACCAACTGTAACTATACAGATCAGACGCCATCATGAGGACTTTTCTCAGATAAAATGGATTAAAATGAGGTAACATTGCAAAAACATTAATATGGATAATAGAGGGAGACAGAGGCGGAAATACAGACTTCCCACCACTGAGCTGTGACTACATCAGCAGAATACAGACTGCCATCAGCAGAGACAGGCGGCCATATTACCTCCTGTGCTTGCCAGGGGCTGACAGGGAGGCCGATAAGATCTAACACCAGATCTTCTGATATCTGGCTGGTGATCTGGAGAAGATCAGAAAACAAGGACGTGTGATAGAGAAGATGATGGATCCTTACCGGGCGTTCCGATGAGCGGGCCGGACCTTCCAGTACACACAGGACTTTTTCGGCCAGTTCTTTAACAAAAGACAAATCTCTATATTGAGATCTTTTTTCAACCTAAAAAGAAGAAAAGAAACACAAATGAATAATCTCGAGATGAGAAAGATCACAATGAAGGCGGCCATTGTATCTGACGTCTGCTCCTCTCTGCAGATACATTGACTACATATCTGGGGTCTTGTCCTGTTTTATATTGGAAGAAAGAAGAAGCTTCTATCCCACCATTATTATCCATTATTGTGGAGAAGATTTGTGCGGAGCGTCCACCATTTACCTGCTGTAGTAATGTCCTGATTTTCCATAGCGAGAAACTGCAAGTGCTCAGTCACTATGGAGCCAACAACGGCAGCCATGACCCTGTGTAGATTGTACACAGTGACTGTGAGCTCTGATGTCATAATGGCCGACCATCACTAGTGATGTCATCATGGAATCTTGTGATGGAATCTTATAGCGGCGGCTCTGCACAAATACATGCTGCCAAGCAATATTTAAAGTGTGTGGGGGCTCATGCTGTATATAGGGGGCTATGTGAGGGCTCAGCTATTTATAGCGGGCTATGTGAGGGCTCATACTGTATATAGAGGGCTATGTGAGGGCTTGGCTGTATATAGTGAGCTATGTGAGGGCTCATACTCTAAATAGGATTCTGTGTGTGAGCTCATACTGTACATTGGTGCTATGTATGGGCTCTTACTGTATAAAGGGTGCTGTGTGTGGGCTCTTACTGTATATAGGGTATGTGTGTGGGCTCTTACTGTATGTAGGGGGATGCCAGCACACTTAATTCTGCTCAATATTAAGTGATACAGTTAATAATATAAAATATAATTCATATGTTAATATTGAGCAGAATTAATTTCAGCCTATTGATTCGGCCTACACAACAGTCACATTTCTCATGTGGCCCCTCAGTAATATTACTTTCCCACCCCTGCTCTATTATGTATAGCGCTCTGTTATGTGTAGTGCACCCGAGCACCTGCATGTTAATCGAATGGCTTATCACATGATCTATCAAAGGCAATCTTGTGACATGTCATGTGATACATCGGGTGCTGTGGCCCCACACCTCCTAAACTGCCCAGGGCCCTGGCTACTCTTAATACGTTCCTGCTTCTATCCCACCATTATTATCCATTATTGAGAAGTTTTATGCGGAGCTTCCGCCACTTACCTGCTGTAGTAATGTCCTGATGTTCTGAGGTAAATCCGTCAGATACTCTGAGGTGAGATGACCTCGGTGGTATTTGGTCAGGCAGTCCCTTACAAGCTTCACCACCAGCCGGTGAGTGAAGCTGAAGACGCCATCGGGTGGTTGAAGCACAATCTCAGGGCGATTGGTGGTAAGAATCTCCCATAGAGCTTCTACTTGAAGATTGTCCAAAAGTAATTCAGCCATAGAAGCTGCAACTGCGATCAGTCACTATATATAATAGCGAGAAACTGCAAGTGCGCTCAGTCACTATGGGATAGCGAGAAACTGCAAGTGCGATCAGTCACTATAGAATAGCGAGAAACTGCAAGTGCGCTCAGTCACTATGAAGCCAACAAAGGCAGCCGTGACCCTGTGTACATTGTATATATAGTGACTGTGAGCTGTGATGTCATAATGCCCGACCATGACCTGTGATGTCATCATGGAATCTTGTGATGGAATCTTCAAGGAGTGGCTCTACACACATACTTGCTGCCTAGCAATATGCTTTTTTGGCCGTACTGTTTTATTTCCAAATACAACACAACCAGGATAAGGGAATGTTCACACGTTGCGTTTTTGCAGCATTTTTTTCCACACCAAAAACCAGGTTGTACTCAGGAAAAACACTGCATACAATCCACACTTATTTGCTGTGTTTTTGCAGTGTTTATACTTGTGTTGTTTTTTTTTCATTCATTTGAATGGGTGAAAAATGCTGCAAAACCCCTGAAAGAATTAACATCCTGCAAATTTAAAATAAAAAAAGGAAAAAAAACGCAGCATGTGAATGAGACTTTAGAAATCTCATTCACTAAGCTGGTACTGTAAAACGCAATGTTTTAGCAGCAGAAAAATAACCCTGAAAAAAATTCCACTTGTGAACATTCCCCAAAGATATAATAGTCATATTATGGGAAATATTGTGTATATTTATTCCTCGCGTGTCTTTTTTTTACCAAATAACATTTACCTCATTGGTTGGAGAGTTTACTATTAACAACTGTGACAAATATTGAAGAATTAATGATAAGTGACCCAAGTGATCAATCATTTACGTCATTAATGGTGATGAGCGAGCACTAAAATGCTCGGGTGCTCGTTGCTCGGGTCGAGCACATTGGAATACTCGGGTGCTCGACCCGAGTAACGAGCCCATTGTAAGTCTATGTGAAACTCGAGCATTTTTCAGGCGGCTCCCCCCGGCGGTCTACAGAGGGCCTAAAAATTGCCCAAATCGATGGGAATAATGCTCAAATGACATGGTAACAGCATGGGAAAGACCCCTGGAAGCATCTATGACTCCCAGATCACTGCTGTCAACACCGTGGTCAGAGGTATTACGCCACTTTTACAGACTCACAATAAAACTTACAAAAACGAAACCAAAATGGATTTTCCTGGGAAATATGTTAAGGAACATCCTTTCCAGGGTAATGACTTGTATATAAGGCAAAATAAATAACCAAAAACAAAAATGCTCCTCCACACCTTGGGCTATGTTCACACGTAGCGTTTTTGATGCGTTTTTACACTTTTGCATTGCTTTTAACCAACACAAATGCATTCACCTGGGAATGTCATTTTAACATTTTACAACATTATCTGGCCATGTGGTGTGTGACACATCATCAGACACATGCATACAGTGCTGAAAAGACGTGGGAACAGCATGGGGAAGACCTCTGGAAGCATCTCTGACTCCCAGGTCACTGCCTAAAAGTGTGCCCATCATAAGAGATGCTTGGCGCATGCGAAGATGCCTCCCGCCATGCACCTGTCGTTGCAGACTTGCAACAATCACCGTCCACGTCCTTGTCCCACTGCAGCGTTCACTTGTCCCTTCTCCATTCCTTGGAATGCAAGCGCAAGTATGCAGGTAGCCACCCACCTACCCACCCACAGGCTGCAATACTATACTGCCAAATTTTTGACAGCTGCTTGCACTTGAAATGTAGCCTTTTAGGCTCGTGGAGGCGGAAGTTTTTCATAACCTCATGCCGGCGGCGGCTGGGTGTCCATACTCGGTCCCCAGCCGCCAATATATTTCCCAGTATCGCCTCTGCCTTCCACAAGCACGGGTCCCACAACATTACCCGTGCCCCCCCAGTGCACTTACTGGGAACGACCGCCTAACCAAACACATGTGGACAGGTGAATGTGGCCAGGGACGGTACGGAGCCAGTCCGCAACTTTTTTTTGCTGACAGTTGTATTTAGCTCGGTGAAAGGACTGGCATAGAGGGAAACCGTATCTACCCTGGGTGTCATTTCTCCCAGGAAGTCCTGTAATTGAGCTTGTTGCAGAAGCAATGGCAGCCCATCCAACATCAACTCGCACTTGTCGGTGGTGCTTTGACACACACACATCTTTCTTTGCGCATTTAATTTCTTGAATACAGAGTTGGACAATGGCCTGATCTGTAATGCATTTTGAGAAATAACATGCATAAGCATGGCCGATCAACACTAAAAAAGCAGCCACAGAGTGTCCGGAAACCTTCCCCCACACTTTTATTAGCCAGGGCTGCTTTTCGGCAGGGTTGGACGGGCCCACCAGAGAGGGAAACCGTATCTACCCCGGCTGTCAGTTCTCCGTCACCAGGTTCCGCCCATTGTCACACACGACCATGCCTGGCTGTATGTTCAGCGGTGAGAGCCACAGATCAGGCTGCTGTGTTACAGCTTTCAACAACTCTGCAGCGCTGGGCGGTTTGTCACCTAAGCATTAAGCATGTTATCTTCAGCACAGCCTGTTGCCGCTTGGCCAAGGCAGTGCTGCAGTTCTGTCAGCTTGTGACTGATGTGGTCATTTCGGAGATGGAGGAGGAGGTGCATGAGCTGAACAATGTGATTACATTGAGGTTAAATTGCTTTTTATACTAAAGAAATATCCTATTGTTTTGTTTACGTTATTTTTTAAGACAAATGCGTTCACCGGGAAATGTCATTTTAACATTTTACAACCTTATCTGGCAATGTGGTGTGTGACACATCATCAGACACATCCTGTTTTATTTATGATGGAGGGACTCTGAAGGTCATAAAGCCTATTTTTATAGGGACATCAGATGGCCCTTACTATTCTTAAAAGGCCAGCAGTCTGCCCTAGCTATTGTTAGAGAGCCATCAGCCGGCTATGCTTTGTTGTTCCCATTATTAACAAGTGGGTCTCCTATACTGTTATTGCGTATCCAGGGCTGCTTTTCGGCAGGGTTGGACGGGCCCACCAGAGAACCGGAGACTCCTCCGGCGGGCCCTGGCTTCTCCTTCAGGAGAGTTCATAGTGCCGAGGTGAGGCCATGATGATGATAGAGGCCACCATCTGCTTAGTTTTCTGTTACTTGGAATGTAAGTGCAAGTATGCAGCCAGCCACCCACCCACCCACAGGTCACAACACTAAACTGCCAGATTTGTGGGCAGCTGCTTGCACTTGAAATATGGGTTTTTAAGCTCATGGAGGCGGAAGCTGTCCACAATCTTATGGCGGTGGCGACTGGGTATCCATACTCGGTCCCAAGCCGCCATTATTTTTCCCGGTATCGTCTCCGCCTTCCACAAGCATGGGTCCCACAACATTACCCATGCCCTCCCCAGTGGAAGGACCGCCTAACCACAAACACGTGGACAGGTGAATGTGGCCAGGGACGGTATGGAGCCAGTCCACAACTTTTTTTGCTGAGAGTTGTATTTAGCTCAGTGAAAAGACTGGCATAGAGGGAAACCGTATCTACCCTGCGTGTCATTTCTCCCAGGAAGTCCTCTAAAGCTGCTTGCACTTGAAATGTGACCTGAATATTACTGCTGGTACTTTTCTGTGGGAATTTGCTTGCTTCCTACCAGCCTGGAATATTTCCAGTAAACTATGGTACGACGCCATGGTATTAGCACTGCCCCAGTACCAGTAGCGAAGCCTTCCCCAATTTCCTTCTCAGGAATTTTATTTGGTAGACTGAGTGGCTGCCCAAATACATTTTCTCACAAAGGAGCTGAAGATAGCGTGGCAGTAGGTGCAAGTTTCTCCAGCCTGTTAGATATTAGAGGGTGAATGGCAGCATTGGATCAGTGGTTAGCACTGAAGACTTGTAGCGCTGGGATCCTGGGTTCAAATCCCAACAAGGTCAACATCTGCAAGGACTTTGTATGTTCTCCCCGTGTTTGCGTGTGTTTCCTCCTCAGTAAAAAAGCAGCCATAGAGTGTCCGGGAACCTTCCCACACACTTTTCTTAGGACTGCTTTTCGGCAGGGTTGGACGGTCCCAGCAGAGAATCCTCTGGTGTGCCTTGGCTTCTACCTCAGGAGAGTTCATGATAGCGCTAACTTTGCAGCTGCTATGGGGCTCTTGAGCAGGTGAGAAAGGTCAGAATCAAATCCTCTGGTGGGCGCAATGTTTTTCAATCTGAAACAGCTTATCAGTGGGAGTTGTATTTCACCACAGCCATATTCTTTAGCTCGGTGAAAGGACTGGCATAGAGGGAAACCGTATCTACCCCGGCTGTCAGTTCTCCGTCACCAGATTCCGCCCATTGTCACACACGACCATGCCTGGCTGTATGTTCAGCGGTGAGAGCCACAGATCAGGCTGCTGTGTTACAGCTTTCAACAACTCTGCAGAGCTGGGCGGTTTGTCACCTAAGCATTAAGCATGTTATCTTCAGCACAGCCTGTTGCCGTTTGGCCAAGGCAGTGCTGCAGTGCTGTCAGCTTGTGACTGATGTGGTCATTTCGGAGATGGAGGAGGAGGTGCAGGAGCTGAACAATGTGATTACATTGAGGTTAAATTGGTGACGCTGCTTTTTATACTAAAGAAATATCCTATTGTTTTGTTTACGTTATTTTTTAAGACAAATGCATTCACTGGGAAATGTCATTTTAACATTTTACAACCTTATCTGGCAATGTGGTGTGTGACACATCATCAGACACATCCTGTTTTATTTATGATGGAGGGACTCTGAAAGTCATAAAGCCTATTTTTATAGGGACATCAGATGGCCCTCACTATTCTTAAAAGGTCAGCAGTCTGCCCTAGCTATTGTTAGACAGCCATCAGCCGGTTATGCTTTGTTGTTCCCATTATTAACAAGTGGGTCTCCTATACTGTTTTTGCGTATCCAGTGACTGCAAGGGCTGCCAAAAATTTGGACACAACCCAATACCCCTTTGAAGAGACATAGAGGAGGGTCTCAGTAAAAAAAATGTTCCCATTATAAAGGTGCAGGTCTCCTATAGTGGTAATGCCCATGCTGTGACTGCAAGGGCTGACCAATTTTAGGAAAAAGCCCACTAAGAATTTAAAGACACACAGAGCAGGGCCACAGTAACAAGGTACGACATGTTCCCATTATAAAGGAGAGGGTCTGCTATACAGTTATAGGGTATGCAGTGAGTCCAACGGCTGACCAATTTTAGGAAAAACCCCACTAAGAATTTAAAGACACACAGAGCAGGGCCACAGTAACAAGGTACGACATGATCCCATTAGAAAGGAGAGGGTTTGCTATACAGTTATAGGGTATGCAGTGAGTCCAATGGCTGACCAGTTTTAGGAAAAACCCCACTAAAAATTTAAAGACACACGGAGCAGGGCCACAGTAACAAGGTACGACATGTTCCCATTAGAAAGGAGAGGGTCTGCTATACAGTTATAAGGTATGCAGTGAGTCCAACGGCTGACCAATTTTAGGAAAAACCCCACTAAGAATTTAAAGACACACAGAGCAGGGCCACAGTAATGACAATTTCCCATTAGAAAGGAGAGAGTCTCCCATAGTGTTTACCTATGCAGTGAATGCAAGAGCTGCCAAAAATTTGGAGGCACTTCAATGCCCCTTGGAAGAGACGTGGAGGAGGGCCTCATAAAAAATGTTCCCATTAGAAAGCAGCGGGCCTCCTATACTTGTAATGCCCATGCACTAAGTGTATGGGCTGACAAACATTTACCCCTGGGGGGTATACATGAACATACTGTATAAAAAAAAATTTTTACGGGCATCATAAACACCCTTTAAAAAAATTATGTGGGTGTTGCATCACGGACCACGGTCACCCTGGTGATATGGTGGTGGAGGATGAAGAGAAGGAGGAGGACAAGAGCAAATAGCCAAAATCAGTAAGTGTATACCCATGTGTGGGTGTAAAAAGGTGCATGGGAATACACCTCCCAAGAAAAGACACTGGATTGGAGTTTATGTTACGCTGCTTTCATTTGGTGGTGATGAGAAGTCTGGCCCAATCCACCCCTTGTTCATTTTTATAAGAGTCAGCCTGTCAGCATTTTCAGTTGACAGGCAGATGCGCTTATCAGTTATAATTCCACCAGTGGCACTAAAAACCCGCTCTGATAAAACGCTGGCGACAGGGCAGGCCAGGCCAGGACCTCCAAGTCATAGAGAGCCAGTTCATTCCACGTATCCAGCTTGGATACCCAATAATTATAAGGCACAGAGGAATCACGGAGGACGTTGGTACGGTCGGCAAGGTACTCCCTCAGCATCTTCCCAAACTTTGCACTCCTTGTGATAGTACCCCGCGCTTCAGGGCCTGTGCGATGGGAGGGTCTGAGAAAACTCTCCCAGAACTTTGACAGTGTTCCGCTGCCTCTGCTGGATTGAAGTTGTGTCTCTCTCGCCTGTACTCCTTGGTTGTCCAACAAAGTGTGCTCTCTGCCCCCAGCGTTTTCAGATGGGAATTTTCTTAATAGTTCCGCAACAAGGGCCTTCTGGTACTGCCCCATTTTTGTACACCTGTCTGCCTCAGGAATAACAGATATAAAGTTCTCCTTGTAGCGTGGGTCTAGAAGTGTCACCAACCAGTAATGACTGTCACCCAAAATTTTGAGAACGCGAGGGTCATGGGAAAGGCAGCATAACATAAACTCAGCCATGCGTGCCAGACTACTAACAGGCAAGACTTCAGTGTCCTCACCAAGAGGATGACTGACCATGCTCTCCTCCTCCTCCTCTCTGTCCTCTGGCCATCCACGCTGAACAGACGGTATGACAGCTGTGCAGGTAGTACCATCTATAGTGCATGAAACTAGCTCCTGTCCTTCCTACTCCTCTTCCTCATTGTCACCCAATCTACGTTGGGATGAGATGAGGCTGGGCTGTGTGTAATCACCCTGTATGGTTCCTTGCTCCATCTCATCATGCTCTGCCTGCAATGCATCCTCTTTGATTGTGAGCAGAGAGCGTTTCAGAAGACAGAGAAGTGGGATGGTGACGCTAATTGTGATGTCATCGCCGCTCACCATCTTGGTGGAGTCCTCAAAGTTTTGGAGGATGGTACATATGTCTGACATCCATGTCCACTCCTGAGGTCTTATGTGTGGAGTCTGAACTGAATACCGACGGCCTTGTTGATGCTGGTAGTCAACAACTGCCCTCTTCTGCTCACAATTCCTTCCCAACATCTGCAGTGTAGAGTTCCAACGCGTGGGGACATCACACAGCAGTCTGTGAGCCGGTAGCTGCAAACGCTGCTGAAGCACCCTCAAGGGCGGCGGAAGCTGTAGCTGACTTTCTAAAATGGGCACACTGGTGGCGTACTTTAACAAGCAGATCTGGCAGCTCTGGGTAGGATTTGAGAAACCGCTGAACCACGAGGTTAAGCACATGGGCCAGGCATGGTACGTGTGTGAGCTCGCCTCGCCTCAGAGCCGCCACCAGGTTCCGGCCATTGTCACACATGACCATGCCTGGCTGAAGATTCAGCGGTGTGAGCCACAGATCTGCCTGCTCTTTCAGAGCTGTCCACAACTCTTCAGCATTGTGGGTCTTTTCACCCAAGCATATTAGCTTCAGCACAGCCTGTTGCAGCTTGGCCGAGGCAGTGCTGCAGTGCTTCCAGCTTGTGACTGATGTGGTCATTTCGGAGATGGAGGCTGAAGAGGAGGAGGAGGCTAAGGAGGATGAGGTGCAGAAGCTGTAGACCGTGGGGGCAACGCTGATTGACCTAGGGCCCGCAATCCTTGGCGTCGGGAGGACGTGTTCCGTCCCAAGGTCCGACTGGGTCCTGGCTTCCACTATGTTAACCCAGTGTGCCACCAGCGAGATGTACCGTCCCTGCCCACAAGCACTTGTGGATGATATGCATCTCCTGCTTTAACAGACACAAGAGAGGACAAATCTTGCCAAGTAGCTGAGTATGTCTTCTGAATAGCCAAAACTGCACGGTAGAAAGGCATGGGTTGTTTCTCTGGGTCTGGCAATTGGTTACAGAGTGTCATGGCTTGAGTCGGTGTGAATTTTACATACATGATAGGTTCTGGTTTGCCAAGAGCAGGTGGTGGTATGATAGGCTTAAGGGTTAAATTAGATGGTGGTCTAGGTAGGCTTGGCAGCAACTTTTCTTCATCCACATCATTTTTAATTGGTACTGGTGTGATGGGAGTCACATGTGTTTGACAAGCATCTTTCATTGCCCTTGCAGTGTCAGTCTGTTTACTGACTAGACATATCTCGGTTAGATGGCAAGAAGGCTTAGAGGCCTCTTCTATCACTGTCTGTACTAGCTCCCTTGCACATGCTCTGACTGGGTATCCAAAGATACCGGAGCTAATTAAAGGAAGTGCTATAGTCTTAATGCCAGCAGTCTTGTTTGCAATGTCTAATGCTGCGTGTACAGTCTGGCACAAGAGCCGTGCACTATTATCTGGATAGGAAGGGTCATAGATGGGCCCCACTGCATGAATAATAGTGTTACAGGGTAAATCGCCTGATTCGGTAACTGTGACCATTGCTGGCTGGAAAGGACCATGTCGTCATACAATATTATCACTTTCCCTTTGAATACTGTCTCCCCCTGCCATGACAATATCTCTAGCCAGGCCACCCCTGTGCTGCAGGTGGCTATTGGTAGCATTCACTATAGCATCCACCCGCTGAGTGACCATGTTCCCTACACCCACAGAGATTAGTACCCCAGCCCCTGTCTGACACTGGGCAATCATTTTCTCAAAAATAGGATCCCAGTCCTCTGGGGGGCCCGACACAAAGCTGCCATTGTCCACATTTTGATATGATGGGGCAACAGATGGAGCCCCTTCACCTGAATGAGGGACAGGTGATGTAAGAGCTGGGAACATTGGTGTCGGAGGTGGGGAAGATGCTGAGGTAGATTGCTGAGGTGGGGTGTAATATTGTCCTTGCATAGTCACAACCGGATATATAGAAACTGGTGGAGAAACTAATTGGGCATTAGGCTTTGGAATATCTGTCGTCTCATTGTTATCAGGCCTTCCGGGTGGAGTAAGATGGCCGCCACAGAAAGTACCTGTGGGTGGGACTTCCTTTGAGTCATGCATTCCAAAGGTGGGAGGGCACCTGGGTGGTGTGTCTGTCCAAGAGCAGTCAAGAGAAGGCGCTGTGGCTACAAAGTCAGTGGGGAGGGGGGATGGTCTATGAACTCCACAATGTAAACCATTGTCCCCAGAGTCTAAAGTTTGCACATCACTCCTAGAACATGTCCACCCCCTGAGGCCATTATAAGGTGGTGGCTCAACATTTTTCAAAGCAACATTAAAAACATGGTTCTTAACATACATGTAATATACATCATCATTATCATCTGTTCTCTCTTCCTCTTCCCATCCCTCTTTTGCTATGTCATTTGCCATAGCCACAGATAATAAACCTGTTTCCTCTAGTTTACCCTTTTTTTTTTTCTTTTCTTTAAAGCTATTTTCCACAGCCCCCGCTGAAGTCTTCCCCTCCTATTCATTCCTACAATGTCCATTAACTGTTTAACCTTAGCAACATACTTAACCCCTTCCCTGTCAGCTACCAGTGTCTGAGCCGTATAGCTGTTATTCGACACCAACTTTCTTTGTGAACAGTCTCAAGAATTTATGCATGGCTGACGAACGTGGACACAATACAAACAGAAAAACGGACCAGACAAAGTGAATTCTTGTGTCAGTATGACTCAATGAAACAGAATAATCTCCTTATTAATAACCGCAGATACTAGCTGGCCAGCCTAGCTTCTGTTTCCTACCCTCGTGCGTTCTATCTTCCAAGAACAGGATGTTTTTTTAGGGAGCGATACAGAACTGCAAAACTTTCTTTTTTTTTTTTAAACCTTCCTCACATCATCCCCCCTACGTTCTCTCAAGAACAGGAGGTATATGGAAATGCAATGTGGGATTCCATCCAGGAGAATACTCCGTTCACAAGTCACACACGACAGCTCATCCACTAAGTCAGTCTCAAACACAAACAAATTAGAATAAGCAAAGGTTACAGTGGATTGGAATGTGAGTGGGTTTCGATAACACCAGCAGGGTCACCCCTATCCCCACTTAAGGATTACCACAACAGACCGACTCGTGCCCTCTGCTAATCTATGAACGACTGGAAACACAAGCAAGTCTGTAATTACAGTGTAATTAACTAGAGTTACCGTGTAAGGGGGGTGATCAGGCCCATCCAGTCATCCACGATCCACAGCTGGACACCTTCATTCGGTCTGCCCTGGTGTGGTGCCCGTGTGGTGCCCCACGTTGGGCGCCAATTGTGGAAGTGAGGTTCAAAGGACCCCAACCCTTTGCTTATCCCTTGCCAAATTAAATTATTCAAGTGTATACGTGAAGCTTTGATATCGGACAGACAGAATCAGATACTGAACTTTTCTTGTAGAGAAATGGCGCAGGAAAGATGTGTTTATTATTCCAGCATAACATATATATGTTCAGTATGGAGGAAAGTCCCAATAGGGTGTTGCCCTGAGGCAATTGAGCAATCACAGTGGTCTCTGGCCCATGGTATAGATAAGTCTCATTATCTTGTCCTATGGGGTTAAATGTTTCCTCCCCAGATATTCTCCTCATTCCTCAGGATATTCTCTTGGGAGGTGTCATGTTGAATCCTTTGTCTCGTCTCCTTCTTGTAAACAATTTGAAAGTCCACCTCTATAACCAGCTCCAACTAATCCTTTCAGGATATTTATATAGTGACACACGAGTACACATATCTGATATATATATATATCAAGGTTTTCATAATATTATTATATATTACCTTCTATGAATTGTTCTGTTAGCAGCTTATCCATTTCCTGCACACTGCCAGGGTCAGTTTGTTGAATAGCCCTCAAGGCTTCCTGCAGATTTAGGGCATAGTCTCTGATGCTGTCCTGTGCCCGCTGCTTACATCCATAGAACCTCATTTTAATCTCAGCGGAGGTACGTGTGTCAAAGGTACCCCGCAGCCGGGCCAGAATACCCTTCACAGTCCTTTTCTCCTCAGTGGGCCATGATTTTACCTCCCTTTGGGCTGCGCCAGTTAACTGCCCTGTCAATATGCTGACCTTCTGTTCCTCTGTCAGGGGGTAAACGTGGAACAAACTGTATAGCCTTTCCTTGAAGTCAGTTAGGGCATGGGGCTCCCCTGAGTATTTGGGCAGCCAGGCCGCTCCAGGGATGTAGGGCAGGGAAAAGGGCATCAGCGCTGCTGCAGCTGCTTTGGTGGTAGTGGGGGCCTCTGTGTCCGACATCTTCCTCCCCCCTAGTCAAGCGTGGCCTACCTTCCGACGATCCTCTTCTGTAGGCCGCGGCTCCGCTGCTGCTGCTATGGACGAGGACCTGGCGTCGCGTCCTGGTGACGTCAGCGTCGCTCTCTCTCCCTTCCAGGACCTTGCGCAGCGTCGGTGCGTGGGGCGGAGCTTCGGATCTCGCGCGGTTTTGACGTCCACGCCCCTCTTCTTCCCGCGCGGCGTCCTGGAGATGGTGTCCGATGGCGGGAAACAGCTGCAGATGGCGGGAAGACGGCAGAAGACGGCGGGAAAAGGTCCAAGATGGCGTCTGATGGCGGGAATCGGCTCCGGATGGCGGGAAACGACTCCGGACGGTGGGAAACTTCGCCACAGGTAAATTACAAAAGTCTTTTTCAGGCACGCAGTACCCGGTGGTTGCGGGCACGAAATCCTGCCGACTACGCCAAAGCTGACTCGCCCCCTGAGCCGTGGGGCACTCGGATCCGGGCAATTAGGGAAACGGTGGGAGTAGTAGTGGCAACCCGGTTCCGTGGCTCAGGGTGGTCAGGCCAGTGGTAGTCCGTTATGTGCTGATGTTTATGTCCGACTACGCCACCCGTGGATTGCGGTTATTAGGAACCGCCGCTGCATGCAGACCGCTGGGGCTGATGAGGTGTGCAGCTAGGGTAGTGTGACTCCCCACGGGAAGAGTGCGGCCCCAGGGCAGTATAGTGGATGGTGGGAGTGATGGTAGTGAGAGTCCCAGTGCTGATAGTGCTGGAGGAGCAAGGAGCACACAGACAACAGGTTGCAGTCCAGGGTCTTTACTAAAACAGGTAAACTGACCCACAAACAGTCCCAGCTAGGAGGGGACCTGGATGTCTGAGAGCAACGGGGAAATTGGCCCTGGTCAGGGTGAGGGTGTAGGCCTACCGTGCTTTCTGCGCTCCTTCTGGCTATCTCCTCGTTATAGGGTAACTGCCCACGTTTCCGAGCTTTCGGTGTATTCTCGCCTGTATGGCCTGCGACGTGGGTTCCTTTCTGCTCCCAGCCTTGTACGGCTTTACTGGTCCCTTCGGTTGTGGCAGGGCCTCCAGGCTTCTTAGGCCAAGGAATATACAGTCCCCTGCGGACTGGTTATCTGCTGGAGGATGTAGAATCCTCCCAGCCTCAGACACCAAAGTTTGGTAAATTAAGTCCTTTATCTGCCAGGACAGGCTCTCTTCGCCTCTTGTCTCTGGCTTGTGGCTCTCGTCCTGCCACACTTCCTCTTAGGTGCAATACAACTGTCTGTCCCTGCTCTGCTCTGGGACACGTCTCATTGCTGAGACAGGCCATCAAGTTCTCCCTAACCCTGCCCCCAGCACCAGCTTTTATAGGGGCAGCCTGCTCCCCCTACTGGCCTGAGACAGGAGGCATTGCATGCTAATGTTCCCCTGACTAGAGAACCTCCCCCTTGCTCTCAGACACAGCTTTATTTACACTTGTGGCATCCAGGCCAGGGTGACACACTTGCACTTGAAATATGGCCTTTTAGGCTCGTGGAGGTGGAAGCTTTCCAGCCGGGTATCCATACACGTCCCCAGCCACCATTATTTCTCCTGGTGTTGTCCCCGCCTTCCACCAGCACGGGTCCCAGAACTTTACCCGTGCCCTCCTCAGCGCACTTAGTGTGAAGGACCGCCTAACCACAAACACATGGACAAGTGAATGTGGCCAGGGATGGTACATCTCACTGACACATTTCACTGGGTTAATATTCTGGAAGCCGGGACCCAGTGGGACCTTGGGACGGAATGCGTACTCCCGACGCAGAGGATTGCAAGCCCTGGGTCAACCAGGGTTGCCCCCACATTCTACAGCTCCTGCACCACCTCCTCCTCTTCAGCCTCCATCTCCATCACTTGATTCATTTTTTTCAGGAGATATTCCAGATTATGTACTAAAACTTTGTGGGTGCCAATAACAATAAGCAGGACTGTATGCTTAGTTGACAAACCACACACCATTGCAGAGTTGTTGAAAGCTGTGTCAGAGAACCTGGTGGCGGCTCTGAAGCTAGGCAAGCTCACACGCGAGCCATTCCTGGCCCATGTGCTCAACTTAGTGGTTCAGCTGTTTCTCAAAACCTACCCAGGTCTGCCACAGCGACTTGTGAAAGTACGCTGCATGTGTGCCCATTTCAGAAAGTCAGCTACAGCTTTCACCGCTCTGGCAGGGCTTCAGCAGCTTTCAGATCACCGACTAGTGTGCGATGTGACCACGGATTGGAAATCAAAGTTGCAGATGTTTGGAATGATTTTGAGCAGCAGAGAGCAGTTGAGTACCAGCTTCAATACGCCCGTCGGCATTCAGGTCAGCCTCCGCACATAAGAGCTGATGAGTGGGCATGAATGTCTGACATCTGTGCCGTCCTCCAAAACTTTGAGGACTCCACCAAGATGGTGAGCGGCGATGACGCCATAATTAGCATCATCATCCCGCTTCTCTGTGTACTGGAACAATCGCTGCTCACAATTAAAGAGGAGGCATTGCAGGTGGAGCAAGGAGCTATACAGGGTTATGCTACTCAGCCCAGCCTCATCTCATCCCGACGCGGATTGGGTGATAATGAGGAGGAGAAAGAGAACATGGACAAAAGTCCTCTTGATGAGAACAGGGAAGTCTTGGCTGTTGGCAGTCTGGCACACAAGCCGACTTGGGCATTACAGAAAACTGGCACGGCACGAGAGAAGTCTTGTAGACAGAGGTGTGAGGTTCTGATTAAGGAGAATGTCAGTCTTAGATCAGTTGCAGAACGGAGGGCATGGGAGGGGTGATACACAGAAATGAGGGAAGAGATATAGGCCGGTGCAGAACTGTGGAGAGCTTGGTGGGTGAAAGAGATGAGTTTGTATTGTATTCTGTAGTGATTGTTTAACCTAACCAGTGCAATGACTCGCAAAGGGTAGAGGCTTCGGTGAAGCGGCTTAATAATAATAATTAGGGTTGAGCGAGTATGTTCTGTCCGAGTATGCTCGGGCCGAGCTCCAAGTATTTACAGCTGCTCAGTGATATGGTTGAATCGCTCCCGGGTGCATGATTTGCAACTGTTTGACAGCTTTATTACTTGTGAGGAATGTGTAAGAAATAGACATTACTTCCATGTAATAAAACTGTCAAAACAGTCGCAAATCATGCACACGGGAGCGATTCAACCATATCACCGAGCAGCTATAAATACACGGAGCTCGGCCCGAGCATACTCGCCGAAAGGGTTAATAGAACATACTCGCTCAACACTAATAATAATCTTTTTATTTATATAGCGCCAACATATTCCACAGCGCTTTACAATTCAGACAATTTATAGACATTATGGGCACTGTCCCCATTGGGGCTCACAATCTACATACCCTATCAGTATGTCTTTGGAGTGTGGGAGAAAACCAGAGAAAACCCATGCAAACACAGGGAGAACATACAAACTACTTGCAGATGTTGTCCTTGGTGAGATTTGAACCCAGAACCCCAGCGCTGCAAGGCTGCAGTGCTAACCACTGAGCCACCGTGCTGCCCTTTATAGAAATACGACTCTGGCTGCTACATTCAGAAAGGTTTGGAGAAGAGAGTTTGTTTAGAGGGAAATTGATTAGAAGATAGCTGCAGTAATTAATCAGAGACACAGTAAGAGTTTTTACAGTATTAAAGGTGCGAAAAGGTTGAATTCTGGATATGTTTTTAAGGTGCAGGTGACATGTGTGGGAGTTATGGTGGCACCACCTAAAAGAAATTGCAAAGTCAGGTATAGGTAGGATAGTAAAAGTCAGATATAGGTAGGTTAGTAAAAGTCAGGTAAAGGAAAGGTAGGTTAGATGGCTACGTGCGGCCTCCTGCTGTGTATAGATGGCTACGTGCGGCCTCCTGCTGTGTATAGATGGCTACGTGCAGCCTCCTGCTGTGTATAGATGGCGCCGTGCGGCCTCCTGCTGTGTATAGATGGCGCCGTGTGGCCTCCTGCTGTGTATAGATGGCGCCGTGAGGCCTCCTGCTGTGTATAGATGGCTATGTGTGGCCCCCTGCTGTGTATAGATGGCTATATGCGGCCTCCTGCTGTGTATAGATGGCATCGTGCGGCCTCCTGCTGTGTATAGATGGCGCCATGCAGCCTCCTGCTGTGTATATGGCTACGTCCGGCCTCCTGCTGTGTATAGATGGCTACGTGCGGCCTCCTGCTGTATATAGATGGCTACGTGCGGCCTCCTGCTGTGTATAGATGGCTACGTGCAGCCTCCTGCTGTGTATAGATGGCTACGTGCGGCCTCCTGCTGTGTATAGATGGCTACGTGCAGCCTCCTGCTGTGTATAGATGGCGCCGTGCAGCCCCCTGCTGTGTATAGATGGCTACGTGCGGCCTCCTGCTGTGTATAGATGGCTACGTGCAGCCTCCTGCTGTGTATAGATGGCGCCGTGCAGCCCCTGCTGTGTATAGATGGCTACGTGCGGCCTCCTGCTGTGTATAGATGGCTACGTGCAGCCTCCTGTTGTGTATAGATGGCGCCGTGCAGCCCCCTGCTGTGTATAGATGGCTACGTGCGGCCTCCCGCTGTGTATAGATGGCTACGTGCTTCCTCCCGCTGTGTATAGATGGCTACGTGCTTCCTCCCGCTGTGTATAGATGGCTATGTGCGGCCCCCTGCTGTGTATAGATGGCTACGTGCGGCCTCCTGCTGTGTATAGATGACTACGTGCTGCCTCCTGCTGTGTATAGATGGCTACGTCCGGCCTCCTGCTGTGTATAGATGGCTACGTGCGGCCTCCTGCTGTATATAGATGGCTACGTGCGGCCTCCTGCTGTGTATAGATGGCTACGTGCAGCCTCCTGCTGTGTATAGATGGCTACGTGCGGCCTCCTGCTGTGTATAGATGGCTACGTGCAGCCTCCTGCTGTGTATAGATGGCTACGTGCGGCCTCCTGCTGTGTATAGATGGCTACGTGCAGCCTCCTGCTGTGTATAGATGGCGCCGTGCAGCCCCCTGCTGTGTATAGATGGCTACGTGCGGCCTCCTGCTGTGTATAGATGACTACGTGCAGCCTCCTGTTGTGTATAGATGGCTCCGTGCAGCCCCCTGCTGTGTATAGATGGCTACGTGCGGCCTCCTGCTGAGTATAGATGGCTACGTGCGGCCTCCTGCTGAGTATAGATGGCTACGTGTGCTCAATATTAAGTCATCCAATGTTAGGCTGTGTGCCCACGATGCAGAAATGCTCCAGATTTTTTTTGAGCGTTTCTGCATCTCCCTGGCAGAAAAAACGCATGCGGATTGTACATGCGGATTGTACATGCGGATTGTACATGCGGATTGTACGTGCGTTTTTCCTGCCAGGGACAAGCGGATGTGATGCGTTCTTCACATGCATTTTCGCATGCGGGTTGTCAAGCGTTTTCCAAGCGATTTTAGCATCACTTGGAAAAGTACTTGACAACTTGGTCACACTATATAAATACATGCAACCGGCAAGGATTTATATAGTGTGACCGAAAGAATGGTAAAAAATAAATATACTTACCTTCTGATGGCCTGCCGACGTCAGCGGTTGCGTGACCCGTCACATGACTAAATGACGTCACCACAGGTCCTTTAGTCTACCGCGAGCTGCCGGCGAGGCAGGACGCATCGGATAAAGACACCGGGTGCCATCAGAAGGTAAGTATAATATTTATTTTTTATTTTATTCTTTTTTTTACAGGTTCCATGGTACTCGGGTCCGGAGGAGAGTCTTCTGTTCTCCAAACCCGGGTACCATCCGCACATTGAAACGCATGGAATCCGCATGTACAGATGCAGTGATGCGGATACCATGCGTTCCAATGCAAGTCAATGGCGGCGAAAACGCAGCTCTTCCGCAAAATAATTGGTAGTGCTGCGGATTTTTCCACAATGATACCAAGCGGAAACGCTTAAAAAACCCATAGTGGGCACACAGCCTAAAAAAAAATATTATAAATTATTATTATAATTAATATATTAATATTGTGCCAAATTAATTTCACGTGAACTATCACATGATCTATCACAGGTGATCATGTGACATGTGATACATCAGGTGTGCGTGTGTGTGTGTGTGTGGGGGGGGGGGGCGCGCCTTCTAAACTGCCCGGGGCCCTTGCTACTCTTAATCCACCCCTGCACCCTCCACACTACTTATATGCACATGTAGCTCTTTCACGGACTGTTCCTCCATTACTGAGAAATCAGCTTTTAAATTGGTATGCAAATGAGGCTGAAGAGCTATGGTAGATCTGAAGCCTCTGAACGGTATAAGTATATACAGTACAGATAAATCCAGAGTCTTATCGGTGACATGTTCTTGCTGATCATAGTCATTCACTTTCCCTTTTCTCCTCTATTTAGCCCAGATCACCGTGATAACTTCTTCCATCCACGATGTGTCTCTGCAGAACTTAATGCACAGACGTCTTTGGATTATTATTTAACCGGCACTTTTCCCACTTTTTCCCACCTCTACACAAACTGCATAATGCTATAACCATCTCTAGTGCCCTGGAGAGTAATAATGCCCTCTCTGTTGCCCCACACAGTAATAGTACACCCCTCTTTGCCTTTATACAGTAATTGTGTCCAGCTCTCTGCCTCCATATACTAAAAGTCTCACGTCTGAGCTTCCACATGGTAAAAATGCCCCCATTGTGCTACTATATAGAAATATTAATCTTTCTAGGCACATTAAGGAATAGTTCCCACTCTGTGCCTCTATATAGTAATAATGCACCCCTCTGTGCCTCCATATAGTAATAATGCCCCCTCTCCCCTCTGTGCCTCCATGTAGTAATAGTGCCTCCTCTGTGTCTCCATATGGTAATAATGCCCCCCTATGTGTCCCCATATAGTAATAGTGCCCCCTCCGTGCCTCCATATAGTAATAGTGCCTCCTCTGTGTCTCCATATAGTAATAGTGCCTCCTCTGTGTTTCCATATAGTAATAGTGCCCCCTCCGTGTCTCCATATAGAAATAATGCCCCCTCTGTGCCTCCATATAGTAATAGTGCCCCCTCTGTGTCTCCATATAGTAATAGTGCCCCCTCCGTGTCTCCATATAGAAATAATGCCCCCTCTGTGCCTCCATATAGTAATAATGCCCCCTCCGTGCCTCCATATAGTAATAGTGCCTCCTCTGTGTCTCCATATAGTAATGATACCCCCTCTGTGTCCCCATATAGTAATAGTGCCCCCTCCATGCTTCCATATAGAAATAGTGCCTCCTCTGTGTCTCCATATAGTAATAGTGCCTCCTCTGTGTCTCCATATAGTAATAGTGCCCCCTCCGTGTCTCCATATAGAAATAATGCCCCCTCTGTGCCTCCATATAGTAATAGTGCCCAATCTGTGTCTCCATATAGTAACAGTGCCCCCTCCGTGTCTCCATATAGAAATAATGCCCCCTCTGTGCTTCCATATAGTAATAATGCCCCCTCCGTGCCTCCATATAGTAATAGTGCCTCCTCTGTGTCTCCATATAGTAATAATGCCCCCTCTGTGTCCTCGTATAGTAATAGTGCCCCCTCCGTGCCTCCATATAGCAATAATGCCCCCTCTGTGTCTCCATATAGTAATAGTGCCTTCTCTGTGTCTCCATATAGTAATAGTGCCCCCTCCATGTCTCCATATAGAAATAATGCCCCCTCTATGCCTCCATAAAGTAATAGTGCCCCCCTCTGTGTCTCCATATAGTGATAGTGCCACTTCTATTCCTCCATATAGTAATAGTGCCCCCCTCTGTTTTTCCATATAGTGATAGTGCCCCCTCTGTGCTTCCATATAGTGATAGTGCCCCTTCTATTCCTCCATATAGTGATAGTGCCTCTTCTGTGCCTATATGCAGTATGTCCATATACCAGGCATAGTGCTCCTCTGTAATTCTATATATTACTAGTGCCTCCATACAATTGTAATCCCCCCTTTACATCCTCCCATCCAGTGCCCTGGCAATAAAATAAAAATAAATGAAAACTCCCTTCTCCCACAACGAGTGGTGCTGTCCTTGTGCCGCAGTCTGTAGCTGCAGGCGGTGCGATGGAGTGATGTCATTGCGCTGGAGAAGCCTATAATTCAGGCATGTGCTGCGAGGACTGGCAGATGGTGGTGCAGGGGGCTGTATATAATGTATGGACAGACAGGTGGGAGGTATACAGACATGTAATATGTGCACCGCTCATTTAGACATAGACAACAGAATCAATTACATTTTATAATATATATTTGGGATAAGAAATTTTTACCCCAAGGAGGCGGAGGCTCGTAAAGTGCCTGCCGCACCCAGAGCACTTAAAGGGAAGTTGTCATGTCAGATAACGCTATCAACCTGTTTGGTTTTGAACCTGCAGGTCGTATTACAGGTAAGAGTGCTATCTATGAAAAACACTGTTAGCTTTCCTATGCAGAAAATTCACGAGCTTTTATCAGAGCGCTGACTGCTGTTATGTTCTGCAGCTTAGAACTAAAGAATAGGAGGGAAAAGCTGTCCCTGCACTGAGACTCAGCTAAACTCTACGCTGGGGTGGGTGCTCTATTCCTTGTGAATAGCCCCACCGAAACTCCTGCACTGAACTCAAACAAAGACCTGAAGGAAGGGGAAAAGGGGTCCCTAACAGATCTAAGGACTAGGAGAAAAAACAGGAGACCTCCTAATAGAAAAGTTAGTTGCAGAAACGAAGATTAAAGGGAACAAAACTGGTGGAACAAGAAGTCCCAGCATATCAATTGTCCAAAGCACAGAGAACTTAGCAAGGAAACTTAGCCAGAGCACAAGCGTAACAACACTGATGTCTAGCGGGGATTGGGAGACAGGTGCTGAGTAATAAAGAGTGAAGAGATCACGTGACCAAGACACCCAGCACCAGAGGAAAAGACTAGAAGCCAGCAAACCACAACAAGATGGCCGATAGTAAAACAATATAGATTCTAACACCTGCCTTTTTTATATTTTATACAGTGGACCTCACTACGGTTTCGAGGGGATCGCACCCAATATTCCACGGTGCGGCTATTATTTGTTTTCACATATTTTTCTCTATCTATCCAGATCATCCTAATTTCTAGTTTTCATCTTTATGTATCTCATTTTCTATGTTATCTATCTATGTCAGATCAATGTATTTATTATGGTTAATAAAAGGCTGTAAAAGTAAGTATAAGTAATGAAAAACAAATGGAGGGTCAATTTCTAACTAAATCACATGACTGTGTATAAAAAAAAGCATGTTAGAGAGGCAGAGCCTCCCAGAAGCAAAGATGGTCAGAGGTCACCGATCTGTGAACAACTGCGTCTAATAATTGTAGAATAATTTCAGGAAATTTTTCCTCAATGTGAAATTACAAAGACTTTGAATATCTTCCATCTACAGGCCATAAAATCATCAAAAAATTCTGGAAAAATCCATGTGCACAAAGAATGGGGCTGATGGTCAATATTGAATGCTCATGATGTACGGACCCTGAGAAGGCTCTGCATGATATCAAGACATGATTCAGTCATCCAAGTCACTGCATGGGCTCAAAAAAATTTCCAGAAATCATTGTCTGTGATCACAGTTCACCATGCGTTCCACAAATGTAAATGACAGCTCTATCATGCAAAGAAAAAGCAGAATATCAGCACAATCCAGAAACGCTGTAGTCTTCTCTGCACTCATTTATAATGGACTCAGGCGAAATAGAAAACTGTTCTGTGGTCAGAAAAATCAAAATGTGAAATTCGTTATGGAAACCACAGACGCTGTGCCCTCAGAGTGAGAGGGACCATTCAGCTTGTTATGGAGGAGACGGACCATCCAGCTTGTTATCAAGGAGAGGGACCATCCAGCTTGTTACGGAGGAGAGTAAACATCCAGCTTGTTATGGAGTTAAAGGATCATCCAGCTTGTTATGGAGAAGAGGGACCATCCAGCTTGTTATCATGGAGAGGGACTATCCAGCTTGTTATGGAGGAGAGGGACCATCCAGCTTGTTATGGAGGAGAGGGCATTTGCAGCTTGTTATGGAGGAGAGGGACCATCCAGCTTTTTATCAAGGAGAGGGACCTTTATCAAGGAGAGGGACCATCCAGCTTGTTACGGAGGAGAGTAAACATCCAGCTTGTTATGGAGTTAAAAGATCATCCAGCTTGTTATGGAGAAGAGGGACCATCCAGCTTGTTATCATGGAGAGGGACCATCCAGCTTGTTATGGAGGAGAGGGACCATCCAGCTTGTTATGGAGGAGAGGGCATTTGCAGCTTGTTATGGAGGAGAGGGACCATCCAGCTTTTTATCAAGGGGAGGGACCTTTATCAAGGAGAGGGACCATCCAGCTTGTTACGGAGGAGAGTAAACATCCAGCTTGTTATGGAGTTAAAGGATCATCCAGCTTGTTATGGAGAAGAGGGACCAGCCAGCTTGTTATCATGGAGAGGGACTATCCAGCTTGTTATGGAGGAGAGGGACCATCCAGCTTGTTATGGAGGAGAGGGCATTTGCAGCTTGCTATGGAGGAGAGGGACCATCCAGCTTTTTATCAACGGGAGGGACCTTTATCAAGGAGAGGGACCATCCAGCTTGTTATTGAGGAGAAAAAACATCCATCTTGTTATTGAAGAGAGGAACCATCCAGCTTGTTATGGAGGACATGAACCATCCAGCTTGCTGTGGACGAGAGAGACCATAAAGCTTGTTATGGAGGAGAGAGACCATAAAGATTGTTATGGAGCAGAGGAACCATCGAGCTTGATATGGAGGAGAGGAAACATCCAGCTTGATATGGAGGAGAGGAACCATCCAGCTTGATATGGAGGAGAGGAACCATACACCTTATCATGTAGGAGAGGGTCAATCCACCTTGTTATGGAGGAGAGGGACCATCCAGCTTGTTATTGGCACACAGTTCTTTATCTCTGATAGTATCTGGCTGCATTAATGCCTATTATAGGGACAGCACTCACATGAAATGCACCATCAATGCTGAGCCTTACGTGTAGAGATGTTATAACAACATCTGCTCCATCCAGACAACGTCTATTTCAGGGAAGACCTTGTATATGTTGACAGGACAATGGTAAACCACATCCTGCATACATCACACACCACGGCTCTGCAGAAAAAGAGTCCTGGTGATGAACCGGCCACCTGCAGTCCAGACCTTTCACCAATAGAAAATATTGTGAGCATCATGAAACAAAAAATCCGACAAAGGAGGAGCAGTGAGAATCCGACATCAGACAAGAATGGGTCAACGTTCTTCCCCCAGAACTCCAGCGATTATGTCCTCCCTTCCCCCAATGGGGGAAATCCCAAGGCAATTAGGACAACAGTAGAGAAAAACAGGAGCTAAATACCCCATAAGTAATAGCAACAACAAATATAATGCGCATAAAATATGTATTAACTTTATTAAACACTTAAAAAAAATAATAGAGTATCATGAAAAGTATACATGGTTGCTGGTGAAAAACACAAAAAAAGTGTAACCACACTGGCAAAGTTCAGATGTCAATACAACAGAAGCAACTGAATAAATATATAACACATGAAACCACATGAGTGTATCAGTCATGTATGGTGACAATCACTGATACAAAAAAAATCCCATCTCAAATGAGTGGTAATAAGATGTTAGGCATAATAGATCCCAGGTGGGAAAAAGGCTCTGTCACAAGGCAAATGCCAGACAGTCCTCATGCTATGATAGCAGTAGTGTGTATAATGCCATACGAATAGCGTCACATGTAGGAGTATGTGCTGTCATGTGTCAAAAGGACACACATTCAGCTGAAATGTATTGCAGCGCACAGACCCTTCGGGTCCATGCACGGCGATACATGCTGCCAGCCAATCAGAGGCCAGACGCTGACGTCATGCGCTCCCGTCACTTGTACTCTGAAGTCAGCTGCCGGCTTCAGAAGAGGATGCCGCTCGGAGGGGGAGCGCAGGGCAGGGGAGTATTTATTTTTTTCTTTCTAAACCAGTGAGTACATGGTGACCATACTTCTACACAGGTGACTATGGGGAGTGCATTATACTATATGGAGGATATGGGCTTTGTATTATACTAAGATGGAGGACTATGGGCTGTGCATTATATTATATGAAGGATATGGGCTGTGATTTATACGAATACGGAGGACTATGGGGGTGCATCATATTATATGGAGGTGCAGTATACTATATGGAGGACAATGGGGAGTGCATTATACAATATGGAGGACTATGGGAGTGCATTATACTATATGGAGGACTATAGAGAGTGCATTATACTATATGGAGGACTATGGAGAGTGCACTATACTATATGGAGGACTATGGGGAGTGCATTATATAATATGGAGGACTATGGGGAGTGCATTATACTATACGGAGGACTAAGGGGAGTGTATTATACTATATGGAGGACTATGGAGTCCATTATTCTATATGAAGGACTATGGGGAAGAGCATTATACTATATGGAGGACTATGGGGTGCATTATACTACATGGAGGACTATAGAGAGTCCATTATACTATATGGAGGACTATGGAGAGTACATTATACTATATGGAGGACTATGAGGAGTGCATTATACTATATGGAGGACTATGGGCTGTGCATTATACTATATGGAGGACTATGGGGAGTGCATTATTCTATATGGAGGACTATGGGGAAGTGCATTATACTATAAGGAGGACTGTGGGCTGTTCATTATACTATATGGAGGACTATGGGCTGTGCATTATACTATATGGAGGACTATGGGGAGTGCATTTTTCTACATGGAGGTCTATGGGGAAGTGCATTTTACTATATGGAGGACTATGGGGAGTGCATTATTCTTTATGGAGGACTATGGGGAAGTGCATTATACTATATGGAGGTCTATGGGGAGTACATTATTCTATATGGAGGACTATGGGGAAGTGCTTTATACTATATGGAGGACTATGGGGATTGCATTATACTATATGGAGGACTATGGGGAGTGTATTATACTATATGGAGGACTATGGGGTGCATTATTCTATATGGAGGACTATGGGGAAGTGCTCTATACTATATGCAGGACTATGGGCTGTGCATTATACTATATGGAGGACTATGGAGAGTGCATTATACTATATGGAGGACTATGGGGAGTGCATTATTCTATATGGAGGACCATGGGGAAGTGCATTATACTATATGGAGGACTATAGGGAGTGCATTATACTATATAGAGGACTATGGGGTGCATTATTCTATCTGGAGGACTATGGGGAAGTGCATTATACCATATGGAGGACTATGGGGTGCATTATTCTATCAGGAGGACTATGGGGAAGTGCATTATACCATATGGAGGACTATGGGATGCATTATACTATACGGAGGACTATGGGATGCATTATACCATATGCAGGACTATGGATGCATTATACTATATGGAGGACTATGGGGGTGCATTATACCATACGGAGGACTAGGGGGAGAGCATCATACTATATGGAGGACTATGGGGAGTGCATTATTCTATATGAAGAACTATAGGGAGTGCAATATAATATATGGAGGACTATGGAGAGTGCATTATACTACATGGAGGACTATGGTGAGTGCATTATACTATATGGAGGACTATGGGGTGCATTATTCTATATGGAGAACTATGGGGAAGTGCATTATACTATATGAAGGACTATGGGCTGTGTAGTATACTATATGGAGGACTATGGAGACTGTATTATACTATATGGAGGACTATGGGGAGTGCATTATTCTATATGGAGGACTGTGGGAAGTGTATTATGCTATGTGGAGGACTATGGAGAGTGCACTATACTATATGGAGGACTATGGGGAGTGCATTATACTATATGGAGAACTATGGGCAGTGCATTATACCATATGGAGGACTATGGGATGCATTATACTATATGAAGGAGTATGGGGGTGCATTATACAATATAGAGGACTGTGGGGAGTGCATTATACTATATGGAGGACTATGGAGAGTGCATTATACTATATGGAGGACTTTGGAGAATGCATTATACTATATAGAGGATTATGGAGAGTGCATAATACTATATGGAGGACTATGGGGAGGGCATTATACTATAAGGAGGACTATGGGGTGCATTATTCTATATGGAGAACTATGGGTTGTGCATTATACTATATGGAGGACTATGAGTTGTGCATTATACTATATGGAGGACTATGGAGAGTGCATTGTACTATATTTGGGACTATGGGGAGTGCATTATTCTATATGGAGGACTATGGGGTGCGTTATACTATGTAGTGGACTATGGAGAGTGCATTATACTATATGGAGGACTATGGGGAGTGCATCATACTATATGGAGTACTATGGGGAGTGCATTATACCATATGAAGGACTATGAGATGTATTATACTATATGGAGGACTATGGGGTGCATTATTCTATATGGAGGACTATGGGGAAGTGCATTATACTATATGTAGGACTATGGGCTGTGCATTATACTATATGGAGGACTATGGAGAGTGTATTATACTATATGGAGGACTATGGGGAAGTGCATTATACTATATGGAGGACTATGGGGAGCGCATTATACTATATAGAGGACTATGGGGAGTGTATTATACTATATGGAGGACTATGGGCTGTGCATTTAACTTAATGGAGGACTATGGAGAGTGCATTATATTATATGGAAGACTATGGGGAGTTCATTATTCTTTATGGAGGACTATGGCGAAGTGCATTATACTATATGTAGGACTATGGAGAGTGCATTATACTATATGGAGGACTATGGGGAGTGCATTATACTATATGGAGGACTATGGGGGTCCATTATACAATATGGATGGCTATGGGGAGTGCATTATACTACATGGAGGACTATGGGAAGTGCATTATTCTATATGGAGGACTATGGGGAGTGCAATATACTATATGGAGGACTATGGGGTGCATTATACTAAATGAAGGACTATGGGCTGTGTATTATACTATATGGAGGACTATGGAAAGTGTATTATACTATATGGAGGACTACGGAGAGTGCACTATACTATATGAAGGACTATGGGGAGTGCATTATACTATATGAAGAACTATGGGGAGTGCATTATACCATAAGGAGGACTATGGGATGAATTATACCATATGAAGGACTATGGGGCTGCATTATACAATATAGAGGACTATGGGATGCATTATACTAAATGAGGACTATGGGGGTGCATTTTACAATATGGAGGACTGTGGGGAGTGCATTATACTATATCGAGGACTATGGGGAGTGCATTATTCTATATGGAGGACTATAGGGAGTGCATTATACTATATGGATGACTATGGGGAGTGATTTATACTATATGGAGGACTATGGGGAGTGCATTATACTATATGGAGGACTATGGGGAGTATATTATACTATATGGAGGACTATGGGGTGCATTATTCTATATGGAGGACTATGGGTTGTGCATTATACTATATGGAGGACTATGGAGAGTGCATTATACTATATTTTGGACTATGGGGAGTGCATTATTCTATATGAATGACTATGGGAAAGTGCATTATACTATATGGAGGACTATGGAGAGTGCATTATACGATATGGAGGACAATGGAGAGTGCATTATACTATATGGAGGACTATAGGGGTGCATTATACAATATGGAGGACTATGAAGAGTGCATTATACTATGTGGAGGACTATGGGGAGTGCATTATTCTATATGGAGGACTATGGAGAGTGCATTATACTACATGAAGGACTTTGGGGAGTGCATTATACCATATTGAGGACTATTGGATGCATTATACTACAAGGAGGACTATGGGGGTGCATTATTCAAAATGTTGGACTATGGGGAGTGCATTATACTATATGGAGGACTATGGGGAGTGCATTATTCTATATGGAGAACTATCGGGAGTGCATTATACTGTATGGAGTATAATGTGGAGTGCAGTATACTGTATGGAGGATTATGGGGAGTGCATTATACTGTATGGTGGACTATGAGGCACATTATACTATACGGAAGACTATGGGGAGTGAATTGTACTCTAAGATGGACTATGGGGCACATTATGCTATATGGAGGACTATGGGGAGTGCATTATACTATAAGGAGGACTATGGGATGCATTATATTATATGGAGGACCATTGGGAGTGTATTATACTATATGAAGGACTATGCGGACTGCAGTATACTATATGGAAGACTATGGGGAGTGTATTTTACTATACAGAGGACTATGGTATGCATTATACCATATGGAGGACTATGGGATGCATTCTACTATATGGATGACTAAGGAATGCATTATATTATATGGAGGACTATGGGGAGTGCATTATGCTACATGGAGGACTATGGGATGCATTATACTATATGGAAAACTATGGGGATTGCATTATGCTATATGGAGGACTATGGGATGCATTATACTATATGGAAGACTATGGAATGGATAATATTATATGGAGGACTATGGGGAGTTCATTATACTGTATGGAGGACTATTGAGAGTGCATTATACTATATGAAGGACTGTGGGATGCATTATACAACATGGAGGACTATGGGATGCATTAACACTAGGACTACTGGACTCGTGACCCCGCCTAGAACTACTGAAAGGAGTCATTTTGACTCCTTGCTTGTTTTCGTTTATTTTTAGAGTTTCATTTGTGGTTATTTATTAATAATTATATTTTTTGTAATGTATTATTATTGTGAGATCCAACAGTAATGCTTTTGATTGTTTTTTTTCTGCTTTTCTTATTTTTCTACAGAAAATAACAATAATTATAATAGACGTTTTTCAAACATTTTTTTTTATTCAAGTGCACACATATAAACAACAACTGAAGAACAAAAAGTAGAGAAAATGTAGGTGGAGGAGCATAAAAATGAAAATATGGCGCAGAATTCACCTTCTAAACATTTGGTGTTTCGCATTTTAGGCATTGCCTTTGATTTATGGCAGTACATTGCCCACACAAAGACTTACCACAAGTCTTACAATTTTCGACAGATCTATTTTTCTTGCACTTTTCTTTGATCTGGCAAAATTTTGTTTGAACCATCACTTCTGAGCATGTAGAAACTTGGGACGTGGAACCCTTTTCCCTATCTGTGACATAAGGACCACTCAACTCTCTCACAAGCGTTTGCAAAAATGCCTTGCGTGACATTTTTTGGTGGGTAATCTCCTTGAATATTATCCATGCATTTATACCCGCAAAGTCTAAGGCATTTTCAAATGCATGAACAGGCCATCTCCTTGTGCATGTTCGTGTGGTATATTTTCGTGCCATCTGATCCACTACATCTACTCCATATTTTGTTTCATTGTAAAACTTTACCGTTTCTGGAGTTTTTTTAGCGGAATCAGACGCAACAACAACATCTGGATGGACGGAACTCAAAATGACAACATTTTTGTTGGGCTTTCCTTGATATACTGTAAGTGTAAAATTGTCTTCATTTTTAAACACTTTAGTGTTGTACAATTCCTCTTTCATGGATTTTATTTCTTTAGGCACTTCTCGCCTTATCTTGTTCAGTGTTCCCACGATGGTTGTTCCTTTGTTTTTCAGCTGTTTAGCTAATTTTACTGAAGTAAAATAATTATCGGTTGTAACATTGCGACCTTTTTTCAAAAACGGGTCCAATAACTTCATTACCACATGGTCAGCTAAACGGTCCTCAGCACGGCATGTGTCATCTTTGCCTAGATAAGGGAAGCCATTTGCCAGATATTTGCTCCTCTTATCAACAGCTAGCCAATATTTGTGGCCATATTTATCTGGTTTGGAAGGCATGTACTGCGTGAATGGACACCTAGTTTTGCTTGGGAAAAGTTGCTCATCCACCGTTATGTATGGGCCAGGTTTGTAACACGCAATACAATTTTCAATAAACCTGTCCCACACAGTAGAAAATAGAGCAAATTTGTCCGTTTGCAGTCTCTCCGATCGAGTAGATTTCTCATCAAATCTGAGAAACCTCATAATTTCAACAAAGCGGTCCCTAGACATTGTCGCTTTGCAAAACGGTATTCCCCAGTCATTACACCAAATACTGCTAATTGAGTGACGGTTCGTGCCAGATATTCCACGAGCATAGAATATCGCAATGAATGCATCTAGCTCCTCATCAGATAGAGTTTGTTCAGCATTACACAGTAATACAAGCAGGTAAAACACAAGGAAAATGTGAAAAGTTGACATGTAAATTGAACTACATCTATATGAACATCAGGGTAAATAAGACAGAGTGAAAAAATTATGCACAAAACTTTATAGCAACATTTAGTGACAAAAGGACCTCAAAATATAGTAGGGAGTCAAAATGACTCCCTTCAGTAGTTCTTGGTAAATTTTGAAAAAAACGCGCAAATTTTTCACCAAAATTATTTATTCTCACAAAATCTTTTTTCACATCATATTTGAGGAAAAGTCACCGAGTTTCAAGCCGGAATTCTGAAAAATGTAGTCACAGAAGAGAAATAAAAAACGAAAGGAGTCAAAATGACTCCATCAGTAGTTCTAGTGTTAAAGTATATGGAGGACTATGGGGAGTGCATTATACTATATGGAGGAGTATGGGGAGAACATATACTATATGGAGGACTATGGTATTCATTATACTATATGGAGGACTATAGGGAGTGCATTATACTATATGGAGGACTATGGGATGCATTATGTTTTATGGAGGACTATGGGGAGTGCATTATTCTATATGGAGGAGTATGGGGAGAGCATATACTATATGGAGGACTATGGGATTTATTATACTATATGGAGGACTAAAGGGAGTGCCTTATAATATATGGAGGACTATGGGATGCATTATGTTTTATGGAGGACTATGGGGAGTGCATTATACTATATGGAGGAGTATGGAGAGAGCATATACTATATGGAGGACTATGGGATTCATTATACTATATGGAGGACTATAGGGAGTGCATTATACTATATGGAGGACTATGGGATGCATTATGTTTTATGGAGGACTATGGGGAGTGCATTATTCTATATGGAGGAATATGGGGGTGCATAATACTATATGGAGGAATATGGGGAGTTTATTATACCATATTGTGGACTATGGGGAGTGCATTATACTATATAGTGGACTATGGGGAGTGCATTATACTATATGGAGGACTATGGGGAGTGAATTATACTATATGGAGGACTATGGGGGTCCATTATACTATATGGAGGACTATGGCGAGAGCATTATACTATATGGAGGACTATGGAGAGTGCATTATACTATATGGAGGACTACGGGGAGTACATTATACTATATGGAGGACTATGGGGAGTGCATTGTACTGTATGGAGGAGTATTGGGAGTGCATTATATTATATGAACGGCTATTGGGCACATTATACTATATGGAGTACTGTGGTGAGTGCATCATACTGTATGGAGGACTATGGGGAGTGCATTATACCATATGGAGCACTATGGGGAGTGCATTGTACTATATAGAGGACTATGGGGAGTGTATTACACTATATGGAGGACTATGGGGTGCATTGTACTATATAGAGGACTATGGGATGCATTATACTATATGGAGGACTATGGGGAGTGCATTATACTGTATGGAGGACTATGAGGAGTGCATTATGCTATATGAAGGACTATGGGATGCGTTATACTATATGAAGGACTATGGGATGCATTATACTATATGGACGACTATGGGGAGTGGATTATACTATATGGAGGACTATGGGATGCATTAAACTATATAGAGGATTATGGGGAGTACATTATACTATATGGAGGACTATGGGATGCATTATGTTATATGGAGGACTATGGGGGGTGCATTATACTATATGGAGGACTATGGGATGCATTATATTATATGGAGGATCATGGGAAGTTCATTATATTATATGGAGGACTATGGGGAGTGCATTATACTATATGGAGGACTATGGGATGCATTATATTATATTGAGGACTATGGGGAGTGCGTTATACTTTATGTAGGACTATGGGATGCATTATATTATATGGAGGACCATGGGAAGTTCATTATACTGTATGAAGGACTATGGGGAGTGCATTATACTATATGTAGGACTACGGGATGCATTATTTTATATGAAGGACTATGAGGAGTGCATTTTACTATATGGAGGACTATGTGGTACATTATACTATATGGAGGACTATGGGGAGTGCATTATGCTATATAGAGGACTATGGGGAGTGAATTATACTGTATGGAGGACAATGTGGTGCATTATACTATATGGAGGACTATGAGGAGTGCATTATACTGTTTGGAGGACTATGTCATGTATTATACTATATGAAGGTCTATGTGGTGCATTATACTATATGGAGGACTATGGGGAGTGTATTATACTATATGGAGGACTATGGGGAGTGCAGTATGCTATATGGAAGACTATGGGGAGTGCATTATACTATATGGAGGACTATGGGGAGTGCATTATACTATATAGAGGACTGTGGGGAGTCTATTAAACTATACGGAGGACTATGGGATGCATTATACCATATGAAGGAATATGTGATGCATTCTATTATATGGAGGATTATGGGGAGTGCATTATACTGTATGGAGGAATATGTGGTGCATTATACTATATGGAGTACTATGGGGAGTGCATTATACTATATGGAGGACTATGGGGAGTGCATTATACCATATGGAGGACTATGGGATGCATTATGTTATATGGAGCACTATGAGGAGTGCATTTTACTATATGGAGGACTATGGGGGTGCATTACACTATATGGAGGACTATGGCGAGAGCATTATACTATATGGAGGACTATGGAGAGTGCATTATACTATATGGAGGACTATGGGGAATGCATTATACTATATGGAGGACTATGGGGAATGCATTATTCTGTATGGAGGACTATGGGGAGTACATTATATTATATGGAGGGCTATGGGGCACATTATACTATATGGAGGACAAGGGGGAGTGCATTATACTGTATGGAGGACTATGGGGAGTGCATTATACTATATAGAGGACTATATGATGCATTATATTATATGAAGGACTATGGGGAGTGCATTATACAATATAAAACACTATGGGGAGTGCATTATACTATATGGAGGACTATGGGATGCATTATATTATATGGAGGACTATGTGGAGTGCATTATACTATATGGAGGACTATGGGGAGTGTATTATACTATATAGAGGATTGTGGGGAGTCCATTATACTATATGGAGGACTATGGGATGCATTATACCATATGGAGGACTATGGGATGCATTATATTATATGGAGGACTATGGTTTGCATTATAGTATAGAGAGGACTATGGGGAGTGTATTATACTATGTGGAGGACTATGGAACGCATTATACTATATGGAGGACTATGGGGAAAGCTTTATACTATATGGAGGACTGTGTGGTGCATTATACTATATGGAGGACTATGGGGAGTGCATTATACTGTATGGAGGACTATGTTGTGCATTATATTAAATGGAGGACTATGGGGAGTGCATTATACTATATGGAGGACTATGGTGTTGTGGTGTTGCTATCAGAGTGTCAAGAGTGGGAGAAGAGGGTTGCATTGACAATCCAACACAATGGGCAGCAATTTGAACACATTTTATAAGTGGTCATAAAGTTACATTAAAACCAAGCACACCATTGTTTTTCTTATCAAATTCTCAATAAGTTTGATGTGTCACATGACCCTCTTTCCTTTGAAAAAAATAAAGTTGGATCCAAAATGGCCGACTTCAAAATAGCCGCCATGGTCACCACCCATCTGGAAAAGTTTTCCCCTCACATATACTAATGTGCCACAAACAGGAAGTTGATATTACCAACCATTCCCATTTAATTTAGGTGTATCCATGTAAATGGCCCACCCTGTATATAATCAGAATGGGGGGGTCCAAATCTTGCTCCGGGACCCATCAGCCTCGTTACGCCACTGGTTATATATTATACTAGCTATTGAACCCCTTCTACGCCCGGGTGGTGAGCATTTTTATTGGTATATTTCTGGCGCCATTTTTTTTTAAGACACTGTCTGCAAATTCGCATATACATTGTCTTCAATAAAATAGCGCCGGATAAGCGCCATTTTACTGAAGTAATGTACTACAATGTCAACACAGCAGTGCACACGTGCCAGCCAAAGGGATAATGGTGATGGGTGGTGCATGCGCACTGCTATGTTGACGTTGTAGTACATTACTTCAATAAAATGGCGCTGGAGTCAGCGTTTGCGCTTATCCGGCGCTATTTTATTGAAGACACTGTATATGCGAATTTGCAGACAGTGTCTTAAAAAAATGGTGCCGGATAGCATGGTATAGGCATACACTGAGTCCGGGTCATTCTATTGAAGTATTGTACTACAAAATTAAAGGGAACCTGTCACCAGAAGTAACACCGTTAACCTGCACATATGTGATTAATCTGCAGGTTAATAGCGTTATTATGTTGCCCGACGCCTGCACGTAGTCGAATGCAGCAGGGAGAAAATAAACCTTCCTAGTATATGATCCCCCAATCCTGGTCCACTTCTTGGTATATGCTCCACCCCATCCTTGTATATGTTCCCCCAATCCTTGTATATGCTCCCCCCATACTGGTATAAGCTCCCCCCATACTGGTATATGCTCCCTCCATCCTGGTATATGCTCCCTCCATCCTGGTATATGCTCCCCCATCCTGGTATATGTTCTCCCCATCCTGGTATATGCTCCCCCATCCTAGTATATACCCCCCCATCCTGGTATATGCTCCCCCCATCCTGGTATATGCTCCCCCCATCCTGTTATATGCTCCCTCCATCCTGGTATATGCTCCCCCATCCTGGTATAACTTCCCCATCCTGGTATATGCTCCCCCCATCCTGGTATATGCTCCCTCCATCCTGGTATATGCTCCCTCCATCCTCGTATATGCTTCCCCTATCCTGGTATATGCTCCCCCAATCCTGGTATATGCTCCCCCAGTCCTCGCATATGCTCCCTCCATCCTGTTATATGCCCCCCATCCTATTATGTGCTACACCCATCCTGGTATATGCTGCCTCAATCCTCGTATATATGCCCCCCCACCCTGATATATGTCCCCCCATCCTGGTATATGCTTCCCTACCCTGGTATATGCTCCCCCAATTCTTGTATATGCTCCCTCCATCCTGGTATATGCTCCCCCATCCTGGTATATGCTTCCCTATCCTGGTATATGCCCCCCCATCCTGTTATATGCTCCCTCCATCCTGGTATATGCCCCCATCCTGGTATATGCTCCCCCCATCCTGGTATATGCTCCCCCCATCCTGGTATATCCCCCCATCCTGGTATATGCTCCTCCCCATCCTGGTATATGCTCCCCCCATCCTGGTATATGCTCCCGCTATCCTGGCATGTGCTCCCCCCATCCTGGTATATGCTCCCCCATCCTGGTATATGCTCCCCCCCATCCTGGTATATGCCCCACATCCTGGTATATCCCCACATTCTGGTATATGCTCCCCGTTATATGCTCCCCCATCCTGGTATATGCTCCCCCATCCTGGTATATGCTCCCCCCATCCTGGTATATGCCCCCCATCCTGGTATATGCCCCCTCCATCCTGGTATATGCTCCCCCCATCCTGGTATATGCCCCCTCCATCCTGGTATATGTCCCCCATCCTGGTATGTGCTCACCCCATCCTGGTATATACCCCCCATCCTGGTATATGCTCCCCCCATCCTGGTATATGCTCCCCCTATCCTGTTATATGCTCCCACCATCCTGGTATATGTTCCCCCATCCTGGTATATACTTCCCCATCCTGGTATATGCTCCCCCCATACTGGTATATGCTCCCCCCATCCTGGTATATGCTCCCTCCATCCTGGTATATGCTCCCTCCATCCTCGTATATGGTTCCCCTATCCTGGTATATGCTCCCTCCATTCTGGTATATGCCCCCCCATTCTGGTATACACTCCATCCATCCTGGTATATGCTGCCTTAATCCTCGTATATGCCTCCCCACCCTGGTATATGCTCCCCATCCTGGTATATGCTTCCCTACCCTGGTATATGCTCCCCCAATTCTTGTATATGCTCCCTCCATCCTGGTATATGCCCCCCATCTTGTTATATGCTCCCTCCATCCTGGTATAATCTCCCCCCTCCTGGTATATGCTCCCCCATCCTGGTATATGCTCCCCCCATCCTGGTATATGCTCCCCCTATCCTGGTATATCCCCCATCCTGGTATATGCTCCTGCCCATCCTGATATATGCTCCCACCATACTGGTATATGTTCCCCCATCCTGGTATATGCTCCCCCCCATCCTGGTATATGCTCCCTCCATCCTCGTATATGGTTCCCCTATCCTGGTATATGCTCCCTCCATTCTGGTATATGCCCCCCATTCTGGTATACACTCCACCCATCCTGGTATATGCTGCCTCAATCCTCGTATATGCCTCCCCACCCTGGTATATGCCCCCCATCCTGGTATATGCTTCCCTACCCTGGTATATGCTCCCCCAATTCTTGTATATGCTCCCTCCATCCTGGTATATGCCCCCCATCTTGTTATATGCTCCCTCCATCCTGGTATATTCTCCCCCCATCCTGGTATATGCTCCCCCATCCTGGTATATGCTCCCCCCATCCTGGTATATGCTCCCCCTATCCTGGTATATCCCCTCATCCTGGTATATGCTCCTCCCCATCCTGGTATATGTTCCCCCCATACTGGTATATGTTCCCCCATCCTGGTATATGCTCCCCCCATCCTGGTATATGATCCCCCAATCCTGGTCCCCTTCTTGGTATATGCTCCCCCCCATCCTTGTATATGTTCCCCCAATCCTCGTATATGCTCCCCCCATACTGGTATAAGCTCCCCCCATACTGGTATATGCTCCCTCCATCCTGGTATATGCTCCCTCCATCCTGGTATATGCTCCCCCATCTTGGTATATGCTCTCCCCATCCTGGTATATGCTCCCCCATCCTGGTATATACCCCCCCATCCTGGTATATGCTCCCCCCATCCTGGTATATGCTCCCCCCATCCTGTTATATTCTCCCTCCATCCTGGTATATGCTCCCCCATCCTGGTATATACTTCCCCATTCTGGTATATGCTCCCCCCATCCTGGTATATACCCCCCCATCCTGGTATATGCTCCCCCCATCCTGGTATATGCTCCCCCCATCCTGTTATATGCTCCCTCCATCCTGGTTTATGCTCCCCCATCCTGGTATATACATCCCCATTCTGGTATATGCTCCCCCCATCCTGGTATATGCTCCCTCCATCCTGGTATATGCTCCCTCCATCCTCATATATGCTTCCCCTATCCTGGTATATGCTCCCCCAATCCTGGTATATGGTCCCCCCATCCTGGTATATGCTCCCCCCATCCTGGTATATGCCCCCTCCATCCTGGTATATGTCCCCCATCCTGGTATGTGCTCCCCCCATCCTGGTATATACCCCCCATCCTGGTATATGCTCCCCCCATCCTGGTATATGCTCCCCCTATCCTGTTATATGCTCCCACCATCCTGGTATATGCTCCCCCATCCTGGTATATACTTCCCCATCCTGGTATATGCTCCCCCCATACTGGTATATGCTCCCCCCATCCTGGTATATGCTCCCTCCATCCTGGTATATGCTCCCTCCATCCTCGTATATGGTTCCCCTATCCTGGTATATGCTCCCTCCATTCTGGTATATGCCCCCCCATTCTGGTATACACTCCATCCATCCTGGTGTATGCTGCCTTAATCCTCGTATATGCCTCCCCACCCTGGTATATGTCTCCCATCCTGGTATATGCTTCCCTACCCTGGTATATGCTCCCCCAATTCTTGTATATGCTCCCTCCATCCTGGTATATGCCCCCCATCTTGTTATATGCTCCCTCCATCCTGGTATATTCTCCCCCCATCCTGGTATATGCTCCCCCATCCTGGTATATGCTCCCCCCATCCTGGTATATGCTCCCCCTATCCTGGTATATCCCCCCATCCTGGTATATGCTCCTCCCCATCCTGGTATATGCTCCCCCCATACTGGTATATGTTCCCCCATCCTGGTATATGCTCCCCCCCATCCTGGTATATGCTCCCTCCATCCTCGTATATGGTTCCCCTATCCTGGTATATGCTCCCTCCATTCTGGTATATGCCCCCCATTCTGGTATACACTCCACCCATCCTGGTATATGCTGCCTCAATCCTCGTATATGCCTCCCCACCCTGGTATATGCCCCCCATCCTGGTATATGCTTCCCTACCCTGGTATATGCTCCCCCAATTCTTGTATATGCTCCCTCCATCCTGGTATATGCCCCCCATCTTGTTATATGCTCCCTCCATCCTGGTATATTCTCCCCCCATCCTGGTATATGCTCCCCCATCCTGGTATATGCTCCCCCCATCCTGGTATATGCTCCCCCTATCCTGGTATATCCCCTCATCCTGGTATATGCTCCTCCCCATCCTGGTATATGCTCCCCCCATACTGGTATATGTTCCCCCATCCTGGTATATGCTCCCCCCCATCCTGGTATATGATCCCCCAATCCTGGTCCCCTTCTTGGTATATGCACCCCCCTATCCTTGTATATGTTCCCCCAATCCTCGTATATGCTCCCCCCATACTGGTATAAGCTCCCCCCATACTGGTATATGCTCCCTCCATCCTGGTATATGCTCCCTCCATCCTGGTATATGCTCCCCCATCTTGGTATATGCTCTCCCCATCCTGGTATATGCTCCCCCATCCTGGTATATACCCCCCCATCCTGGTATATGCTCCCCCCATCCTGGTATATGCTTCCCCCATCCTGTTATATGCTCCCTCCATCCTGGTATATGCTCCCCCATCCTGGTATATACTTCCCCATTCTGGTATATGCTCCCCCCATCCTAGTATATACCCCCCCATCCTGGTATATGCTCCCCCCATCCTGGTATATGCTCCCCCCATCCTGTTATATGCTCCCTCCATCCTGGTATATGCTCCCCCATCCTGGTATATACTTCCCCATTCTGGTATATGCTCCCCCCATCCTGGTATATACCCCACCATCCTGGTATATGCTCCCCCCATCCTGGTATATGCTCCCCCCATCCTGTTATATGCTCCCTCCATCCTGGTATATGCTCCCCCATCCTGGTATATACTTCCCCTATCCTGGTATATGCTCCCCAATCCTGGTATATGCTCCCCCAATCCTCGTATATGCTCCCTCCATCCTGTTATATGCCCCCCCATCCTGGTATATGCTCCACCCATCCTGGTATATGCTGCCTCAATCCTCGTATATGCCCCCCCACCCTGGTATATGTCCCCCCATCCTGGTATATGCTTCCCTACCCTGGTATATGCTCACCCAATTCTTGTATATGCTCCCTCCATCCTGGTATATGCCCCCCCATCCTGGTATATGCTTCCCTATCCTGGTATATGCCCCCCCATCCTGTTATATGCTCCCTCCATCCTGGTATGTGTCCCCATCCTGGTATATGCTCCCCCATCCTGGTATATGCTCCCCCCATCCTGGTATATGCTCCTCCCCATCCTGGTATATGCTCCCCCCATCCTGGTATATGCCCCCCATTCTGGTATATGCCCCCCATCCTGGTATGTGCTCCCCCCATCCTGGTATATGCTCCCTCCATCCTGGTATATGCTTTCTCCATCCTCGTATATGCTTCCCCTATCCTGGTATATGCTCCCCCAATCCTGGTATATGCTCACCCAATGCTAGTATATGCTCCCTCCATCCTGGTATATGCCCCCCCATTCTGGTATATGCTCCCCCCTATCCTGTTATATGCTCCCTCCATCCTGGTATATGCTCCCCCATCCTGGTATATACTTCCCCATCCTGGTATATGCTCCCCCCATCCTGGTATATGCTCCCCCCATCCTGGTATATGCTCCCTCCATCCTGATATATGCTCCCTCCATCCTCGTATATGCTTACCCTATACTGGTATATGCCCCCCATCCTGGTATATGCCCCCCATCCTGGTATATCCCCACATTCTGGTATATGCTCCCCCGTTATATGCTCCCCCATCCTGGTATATGCTCCCCCATCCTGGTATATGCTCCCCCCATCCTGGTATATGCCCCCCATCCTGGTATATGTCCCCCATCCTGGTATGTGCTCCCCCCATCCTGGTATATACCCCACATCCTGGTATATGCTCCCCCCATCCTGGTATATGCTCCCCCTATCCTGTTATATGCTCCCACCATCCTGGTATATGCTCCCCCATCCTGGTATATACTTCCCCATCCTGGTATATGCTCCCCCCATCCTGGTATATGCTCCATCCATCCTGGTATATGCTCCCTCCATCCTCGTATATGCTCCCCTATCCTGGTATATGCTCCCTCCATTCTGGTATATGCCCCCCCATTCTGGTATACACTCCACCCATCCTGGTATATGCTGCCTCAATCCTCGTATATGCCTCCCCACCCTGGTATATGCCCCCCATCCTGGTATATGCTTCCCTACCCTGGTATATGCTACCCCAATTCTTGTATATGCTCCCTCCATCCTGGTATATGCCCCCCATCTTGTTATATGCTCCCTCCATCCTGGTATATTCTCCCCCCATCCTGGTATATGCTCCCCCATCCTGGTATATGCTCCCCCCATCCTGGTATATGCTCCTCCCCATCCTGGTATATGCTCCCCCCATACTGGTATATGTTCCCCCATCCTGGTATATGCTCCCCCCATACTGGTATATGTTCCCCCATCCTGGTATATGCTCCCCCCCATCCTGGTATATAATCCCCAAATCCTGGTCCCCTTCTTGGTATATGCTCCCCCCCATCCTTGTATATGTTCCCCCAATCCTCGTATATGCTCCCCCCATACTGGTATAAGCTCCCCCCATACTGGTATATGCTCCCCCATCTTGGTATATGCTCTCCCCATCCTGGTATATGCTCCCCCATCCTGGTATATACCCCCCCATCCTGGTATATGCTCCCCCCATCCTGGTATATGCTCCCCCCATCCTGTTATATGCGCCCTCCATCCTGGTATATGCTCCCCCATCCTGGTATATACTTCCACATTCTGGTATATGCTCCCCCCATCCTGTTATATGCTCCCTCCATCCTGGTATATGCTCCCTCCATCCTCATATATGCTTCCCCTATCCTGGTATATGCTCCCCCAATCCTGGTATATGCTCCCCCAATCCTCGTATATGCTCCCTCCATCCTGTTATATGCCCCCCCATCCTGGTATATGCTCAACCCATCCTGGTATATGGTGCCTCAATCCTCGTATATGCCCCCCCACCCTGGTATATGTCCCCCCATCCTGGTATATGCTTCCCTACCCTGGTATATGCTCACCCAATTCTTGTATATGCTCCCTCCATCCTGGTATATGCCCCCTATCCTGGTATATGCTTCCCTATCCTGGTATATGCCCCCCCATCCTGTTATATGCTCCTTCCATCCTGGTATGTGCCCCCATCCTGGTATATGCTCCCCCATCCTGGTATATGCTCCCCCCATCCTGGTATATGCTCCTCCCCATCCTGGTATATGCTCCCCCCATCCTGGTATATGCTCCCCCATACTGATATATGCTCCCCCCAATCCTGGTATATGCCCCCCATCCTGGTATATCCGCCCATTCTGGTATATGCTCCCCCATCCTGGTATATGCTCCCCCATCCTGGTATATGCTCCCCCCATCCTGGTATATGCCCACCATCCTGGTATATGCTCCCCCTCATCCTGGTATATGCTCCCCCCATCCTGGTATATGCTCTCCCCATCCTGGTATATGCCTCCCATCCTGATATATGCCCCTCATCCTGGTATGTGCTCCCCCCATCCTGGTATATACCCCCCATCCTGGTATATGCTCCCCCCATCCTGGTATATGCTCCCCCTATCCTGTTATATGCTCCCTCCATCCTGGTATATGCTCCCCCATCCTGGTATATACTTCCCCATCTTGGTATATGCTCCCCCCATCCTGGTATATGCTCCCCCCATCCTGGTATATGCTCCCTCCATCCTGGTATATGCTCCCCCTATCCTGGTATATGCTCCCCCAATCCTGGTATATGCTCCTCCAATCCTCGTATATGCTCCCTCCATCCTGGTATATGCCCCCCCATCCTGGTATATGCTCCACCCATCCTGGTATATGCTGCCTCAATCCTCGTATATGCCCCTCCACCCTGGTATATGCCCCCCATCCTGGTATTTGCTTCCCTACTGTTATGCACACGCCCGGGCTAAGCGGCGTGTGCGTGTGATTGGTAGTGATTCCACTGGACCGTGCCGGAGAGTGAATGCCTGGAGGGGCGTGACTAAGTATTCACCTGATCCGACCAGGGTCGCACGACGGCATACGACGCCAGTGCACCAAGGAGGAACCGAGCAGAGGGACCAGGTGCTACTCCAGGACAGACCCCGGACACGGCTGTTGACCCACACAGGGGAATACAGGAACAGGCTGGTAGGCTGGCACACAGACTGGTGGGTATAGGCAGGCACGACTGGTATGCAGGCAGGCGGGTATGCAGGCAGGGGGGTAAAGGCAAGCACAGCTAGAGTGCAGACAGGGAGGCACTAGCAGGTAGGAACACAGGCGGGATAGGACCCAGTACACACCGGGACTCAGGAACAATACAGGCAGAGGGTTACAGGCAAGCACAGCTAGAGTGCAGACAAGGCTGAGCAGGGAGGACAGGGCTCTGTTCACACGGAACAGACAGGAAGGGAAAGACAGAGCCAGATACTCACACAGTACTTGCAGAGACAACAAGCAGGAGTTAGGTACGAGTTCAGACTCTGCAGAAAAAGGAAGGGAACGGACATAGAGGCAAAACAGGTAAAGGACAGGAGAGAGTTCAGACTGGAACTGAGTGTACGGAGGAGACCGACACTGCAGAGGGATACAGGAGCGGGTCTGGGAATACGGCCCCCAGAGAGGCGGAACGAACAGGCAAGGAGCGTGTTCAGACAGGACAGACCAGACGCAGGAGCGGGTCTAGGAAATCGGCCACTAGAAGGCGGAACGAACAGGCAAGGAGCGTGTTCAGACAGGACAGACCAGACACAGAAAGGAGTCAGTTCAGACACGGGAGCTGATACCGCAAAGCAGGAGACATACAGGACTCAGTTCAGACACGGGAGCTGATACCGCAAAGCAGGAGACATACAGGACTCAGTTCAGACACGGGAGCTGATACCGCAAAGCAGGAGACATACAGGACTCAGTTCAGACACGGGAGCTGATACCGCAAAGCAGGAGACATACAGGACACAGTTCAGACACGGGAGCTGATACCGCAAAGCAGGAGACATACAGGACTCAGTTCAGACACGGGAACTGATACAAAAAGCAGGAGACAAGAGACGGGACCTGGCACCTTCAGAGTGCAAGCACACACTGAAGGAAACACTATGCTCAGGCAGGGATAGAAGGGAGCTGCTGAGCTATATACCAGGTGACAGACAGCAATAGGCTGAGGACGCACAAGGGGTGTGACCCACAGCAGGTACAAAAGGCAGGAAGTGATCGGGCGCCGCCCTTAAGCAGCAGAAACAGACACAAACAGACAGCATGGAGGGAAGCCAGAGAGACATTCTGGACAGGAGATCAAGTGCGCCCTCTTGCACAGTGGGAGATGGACCACCATGCAAGGACGCCGCCAGGTATGTTACAGTACCTCCCCCCTTACGCCCCCTCTTCTTCAGGCCTGCCAGAATCTTCCGCAGGGAATTCGAGGGCCAGTCGTTCACTGGGTTGGAGGGGGACAGAGACTTAAGGGTAATCTCTGCTTCGAGGTACATCTTGTCAAGCTCACAGGAAGAAATAGACGGGTTATCAGGTACATAATGAGGAAAAGTCACTGTCTCTTTGTTATCTGGTGATATCCCGGAGGATTCAGGAAACAACTGGAGGTCCTCCGCCGGGTCAGAAGAGTGCAGAGGCTCAGAGAAAACAACTGCTTCAGAGTACACTAGGTCGGACTCACTGGAGGAAGCAGGCGAGGTATCGGGTACCGAGTATAGGAAAGTCTCTGTCCATTCACCACCAGGTGGCACCCCAAAGGGTTCTGGAGACAGCTGGCGGACCTCCGCCTGGTCAGAGGGGTGTAGAGACTCACGGGTAACCTCTGCTTCAGAGTACACTAGGTCGGACTCACTGGAGGAAGCAGGCGAGGTATCGGGTACCGAGTATAGGAGAGTCTCTGTCCATTCACCACCAGGTGGCACCCCGAAGGGTTCTGGAGACAGCTGGCGGTCCTCCGCCTGGTCAGAGGGGTGTAGAGACTCACGGGTAACCTCTGCTTCAGAGTACACTAAGTTGGACTCACTGGACGAAGCGAGCGAGGTATCAGGTACAGAGTATAGGAGAGTCTCTGTCCTTTCGCTACCAGGTAGCACCCCGAAGGGTTCAGGAGACAACTGGAGATCCTCCGCCTGGTCGGAGGGGTGTAGAGACTCGGAGGTAACTACCACTTTGGGGTACCCATTGTCAGGCTCACAGGACGAAGCGGACAAAGTATTGAGTACCGGGTGTAGAGAAGTCTCTCTCCATTTGTCATCGAGTGGTATCCCGGAGGGTTCAGGAGGCAACAGGGGATCCTCCGCCAGGTAGTAGAGGTGCACAGACTCTGAGGTAACCACAGCTTTGGAGCATCCTTGGACATGCACACCGGTTAAAGAGAAAGAAGCATCTGATGCCGGGTGCAGGAAGTTCTCCTGTGTGGAGTCTGGATGGGCAGAAGTCTCTTCGGCCAGGAGAACTGGTGCACTACCCACGCACATTACCCATTGGGGTTTCTCCGGGATACAGGGAGATGAAGCTTCAGTAGGGACTTCAAGGTTGGGGTCAGGAGGTCTCAGGGAGGACAGACCCTGGCGTGACGGCTTGCCTCTAAGTCTAGCACGTCTGGGCTGCCTCTTGAGGTTGAGAGAAGTATTCTGGAAAGCGTAGTCACCCTGTGAGGATTCTGGGTGGGCAGTAGTCTCATTGGGCTGGAGGACTATTGCGCTACCCACACACATTACCCGTCGGGGCTGCTCCGGGATATTGGGAAGTGAAGCTTCAGCAGGGGCTTCAGAGTTAGGGTCCTCGAAGACCATACGAAAGGCCACCAGGAAGGCCTGCAGGTCAAGGATGACAGGATCCCATGCTTCCCATAGGGGGGTGACCCATTTCAAGGCATCACCCGCTAGGTAGTCAATCATAAAGGCCACTTTAGCCCAATCGGAAGGAAAATAGAGAGGGTAGGCCTTAAAGTGTAGCATGCATTGCTCCACAAATGCACGACACTGTCTTGGATCCCCATAGTAACGTGGCGGATCCGCAGGAACGAGGGCTGATAGATCCATCTGGACGGGTGCGTAACTCGCCTGGAACTCAGCTAAAGGGGGAAAAAAAATTATTTATTTTATTTTAATGCATGTATTCGCTGGAAAAACTTCTCAAAGAGCGAAGGCCGTGGGGCTCAACGGGAACCATGGCCTGAGCATGCTGTTATGCACACGCCCGGGCTAAGCGGCGTGTGCGTGTGATTGGTAGTGATTCCACTGGACCGTGCCGGAGAGTGAATGCCTGGAGGGGCGTGACTAAGTATTCACCCGATCCGACCAGGGTCGCACGACGGCATACGACGCCAGTGCACCAAGGAGGAACCGAGCAGAGGGACCAGGTGCTACTCCAGGACAGACCCCGGACACGGCTGTTGACCCACACAGGGGAATACAGGAACAGGCTGGTAGGCTGGCACACAGACTGGTGGGTATAGGCAGGCACGACTGGTATGCAGGCAGGCGGGTATGCAGGCAGGGGGGTAAAGGCAAGCACAGCTAGAGTGCAGACAGGGAGGCACTAGCAGGTAGGAACACAGGCGGGATAGGACCCAGTACACACCGGGACTCAGGAACAATACAGGCAGAGGGTTACAGGCAAGCACAGCTAGAGTGCAGACAAGGCTGAGCAGGGAGGACAGGGCTCTGTTCACACGGAACAGACAGGAAGGGAAAGACAGAGCCAGATACTCACACAGTACTTGCAGAGACAACAAGCAGGAGTTAGGTACGAGTTCAGACTCTGCAGAAAAAGGAAGGGAACGGACATAGAGGCAAAACAGGTAAAGGACAGGAGAGAGTTCAGACTGGAACTGAGTGTACGGAGGAGACCGACACTGCAGAGGGATACAGGAGCGGGTCTGGGAATACGGCCCCCAGAGAGGCGGAACGAACAGGCAAGGAGCGTGTTCAGACAGGACAGACCAGACGCAGGAGCGGGTCTAGGAAATCGGCCACTAGAAGGCGGAACGAACAGGCAAGGAGCGTGTTCAGACAGGACAGACCAGACACAGGAGCGGGTCTAGGAAATCGGCCACTAGAAGGCGAGAGGAACAGGCTAGGAGCGTGTTCAGACAGGACAGACCAGACACAGAAAGGAGTCAGTTCAGACACGGGAGCTGATACCGCAAAGCAGGAGACATACAGGACTCAGTTCAGACACGGGAGCTGATACCGCAAAGCAGGAGACATACAGGACTCAGTTCAGACACGGGAGCTGATACCGCAAAGCAGGAGACATACAGGACACAGTTCAGACACGGGAGCTGATACCGCAAAGCAGGAGACATACAGGACTCAGTTCAGACACGGGAACTGATACAAAAAGCAGGAGACAAGAGACGGGACCTGGCACCTTCAGAGTGCAAGCACACACTGAAGGAAACACTATGCTCAGGCAGGGATAGAAGGGAGCTGCTGAGCTATATACCAGGTGACAGACAGCAATAGGCTGAGGACGCACAAGGGGTGTGACCCACAGCAGGTACAAAAGGCAGGAAGTGATCGGGCGCCGCCCTTAAGCAGCAGAAACAGACACAAACAGACAGCATGGAGGGAAGCCAGAGAGACATTCTGGACAGGAGATCAAGTGCGCCCTCTTGCACAGTGGGAGATGGACCACCATGCAAGGACGCCGCCAGGTATGTTACACCTACCCTGGTATATGCTCCCCCAATTCTTGTATATGCTCCCTCCATCCTGGTATATGCCCCCCATCCTGTTATATACTCCCTCCATCCTTGTATATGCTCCCCCCATCCTGGTATATGCTCCCCCATCCTGGTATATGCTCCCCCCATCCTGGTATATGCTCCCCCTATCCTGGTATATCCCCCCATCCTGGTATATGCTCCTCCCCATCCTGGTATATGCTCCCCCCATACTGGTATATGCTCTCCCCCATCCTGGTATATGCTCCCCTCCATCCTGGTATATGTCACCGCCGAACCTGGTATATGCTCCCCCCCATCCTGGTATATGTCACCCCCCAATCCTGGTATATGCTCCCCGTCATCCTGGTATATGCTCCCCCTCATTCTGGTATATATGCTCCCCCCCATCCTGGTATATGTCACCCCCCGATCCTGGTATATGCTCCCCCTCATCCTGGCATATGCCGCCCCCCATCCTGGTATATGTCACCCCCGATCTTGGTATATGTCACCCCCTCATCCTGGTATATGCTCCCCCCATCCTGGTATATGTCACCCCCGATCCTGGTATATGCTCCCCCCCATCCTGGTATATGTCACCCAATACTGGTATATGCTCCCCCTCATCCTGGTATATGCCCCCCCCCATCCTGGTATATGTCACCCCCGATCCTGGTATATGTCACCCCCTCATCCTGGTATGTGCTCCCCCTCCATCCTGGTATATGTCACCCCGGATCCTGGTATATGCTCCCCCTCATCCTGGTATATGTCACCCCCAATCCTGGTATATGCTCCCCCTCATCCTGGTATATGCTCCCCCTCATCCTGGTATATGCTCCCCCTCATCCTGGTATATGCTCCCTCCCCCGATCCTGCCTGTCCTGCTCATCCATCCACAAACACTCCTACTCACCCTTCCCCCGCAGCACATCGTCTGTGTTAAATATGTAAATAAAATGGCGCTGGAGTCAGTGTGTGCACATACTGCGCTATTTGGCGCCATTTTGTTGAAGACACTGCGAATTTGTCTTCAACAAAATGGTGCTGGATATCGCGCTATGCGCTGGCTCCGGCACAGACTCCTCCTTAAGCCTCGCCGGAGACGTGGTCAGCGCCTATGCACATGGTGATCTCCGGCGACGCACTCTTCCTCCAGCCTCGTCCTCCCGGCGCAGACTATAGAGGCTTAGGACAGAAGGACACATCCCTGGATATATATATCTCATCTCTCCCAATTACATGGAGTCTATTAGGATCCCTGATCTATTATGTGTCGCCATCTGCACAGATCCAATGTCACACAAAAGGAAGCGACATTTTTAGCGAGTAAACAGCGCATTCCGTCCTGTGCTGATCTACAGCGCCATCTAGAGGCTGATCAGCGGCGCATCAGCTCAGCCTACTCGTTTTCATCTTCGCACCAGATGACGCGTTACCGGGATAAAATATGATTGGGTCCCAGTGAAAATACAAGACTGGGAGCCGGCTGCTCTGCTCCAATCGTCGCGCTTTGGAAGATACCAACTCTTTGTAGCCCTCAGGGGGAGCTGAGGAGAATAAATTGTTATTGTTTGTAAAAGTGCAGATATTTAATGAACTGATAGGTAAAATAAAGATGCGGCTGCGATCAGTGACGGGACAGAGTAAGAGCGGCCGCTGCAGTTCCCCCCCCCGTGCTCAGATCAGTGGTAGACGCGACTCCTCCTCCGCCTTCGGAAGCCGGAAGTGGCAGGCAGTGTTGTGAGAGAGGAGCAGAGAGACAGGTGGGTGATTGGTGCTGTGTGCGCTGCCCCCTGCTGGTCGCATCACCGCAGTGCAGGTTGTTATGGGCTGATCAGGAGCCCCTATGCCGCTCTCCATGGTGCGACCCCCACTGCTGTGTCTTGGGGTCTGTTACACCTGATATATAGGAGCTGAGTACAGGCGGCTGCTGGGGCCCCTGATACCATTACTATGTGGCCCTTACACCTGATATATAAGGGCTGAGTACAGGCGGCTGCTGGGGCCCCTGATACCATTACTATGTGGCCCTTACACCTGATATATAAGGGCTGAGTACAGGCGGCTGCTGGGGCCCCTGATACCATTACTATGTGGCCCTTACACCTGATATATAGGAGCTGAGTACAGGCGGCTGCTGGGGCCCCTGATACCATTACTATGTGGCCCTTACACCAGATATATAGGAGCTGAATACAGGCGGCTGCTGGGGCCCCTGATACCATTACTATGTGGCCCTTACACCTGATATATAGGAGCTGAGTACAGGCTGCTGCTGGGGCCCCTGATACCATTACTATGTGGCCCTTACACCAGATATATAGGAGCTGAATACAGGCGGCTGCTGGGGCCCCTGATACCATTACTATGTGGCCCTTACACCTGATATATAGGAGATGAGTACAGGTGGCTGCTGGGGCCCCTGATACCATTACTATGTGGCCCTTACACCAGATATATAGGAGCTGAGTACAGACGGCTGCTGGGGCCCCTGATACCATTACTATGTGGCCCTTACACCTGATATATAGGAGCTGAGTACAGGCTGCTGCTGGGGCCCCTGATACCATTACTATGTGGCCCTTACACCTGATATATAAGGGCTGAGTACAGGCGGCTGCTGGGGCCCCTGATACCATTACTATGTGGCCCTTACACCTGATATATAAGAGCTGAGTACAGGCGGCTGCTGGGGCCCCTGATACCATTACTATGTGGCCCTTACACCTGATATATAAGGGCTGAGTACAGGCGGCTGCTGGGGCCCCTGATACCATTACTATGTGGCCCTTACACCTGATATATAGGAGCTGAGTACAGGCTGCTGCTGGGGCCCCTGATACCATTACTATGTGGCCCTTACACCAGATATATAGGAGCTGAATACAGGCGGCTGCTGGGGCCCCTGATACCATTACTATGTGGCCCTTACACCTGATATATAGGAGATGAGTACAGGTGGCTGCTGGGGCCCCTGATACCATTACTATGTGGCCCTTACACCTGATATATAGGAGCTGAGTAAAGGCGGCTGCTGGGGCCCCTGATACCATTACTATGTGGCCCTTACACCTGATATATAGGGGCTGAGTACAGGCGGCTGCTGGGGCCCCTGATACCATTACTATGTGGCCCTTACACCTGATATATAAGGGCTGAGTACAGGCGGCCGCTGGGGCCCCTGATACCATTACTATGTGGCCCTTACACCTGATATATAGGAGCTGAGTACAGGCGGCTGCCGGGGCCCCTGATACCATTACTATGTGGCCCTTACACCTGATATATAGGAGCTGAGTACAGGCGGCCGCTGGGGCCCCTGATACCATTACTATGTGGCCCTTACACCTGATATATAAGGGCTGAGTACAGGCGGCCGCTGGGGCCCCTGATACCATTACTATGTGGCCCTTACACCTGATATATAGGGGCTGAGTACAGGCGGCTGCTGGGGCCCCTGATACCATTACTATGTGGCCCTTACACCTGATATATAGGGGCTGAGTACAGGCGGCTGCTGGGGCCCCTGATACCATTACTATGTGGCCCTTACACCTGATATATAAGAGCTGAGTACAGGCAGATGCTGGGGCCCCTGATACCATTACTATGTGGCCCTTACACCTGATATATAGGAGCTGAGTACAGGCGGCTGCTGGGGCCCCTGATACCATTACTATGTGGCCCTTACACCTGATATATAGGAGCTGAGTACAGGCAGCTGCTGGGGCCCCTGATACCATTACTATGTGGCCCTTACATCTGATATATAGGAGCTGAGTACAGGCGGCTGCTGGGGCCCCTGATACCATTACTATGTGGCCCTTACACCTGATATATAGGAGCTGAGGACAGGTGGCTGCCGGGGCCCCTGATACCATTACTATGTGGCCCTTACACCTGATATATAGGGGCTGAGTACAGGCGGCTGCTGGGGCCCCTGATACCATTACTATGTGGCCCTTACCCCTGATATATAGGGGCTGAGTACAGGCGGCTGCTGGGGCCCCTGATACCATTACTATGTGGCCCTTACACCTGATATATAGGAGCTGAGTACAGGCGGCTGCTGGGGCCCCTGATACCATTACTATGTGGCCCTTACACCTGATATATAAGGGCTGAGTACAGGTGGCTGCTGGGGCCCCTGATACCATTACTATGTGGCCCTTACACCTGATATATAAGGGCTGAGTACAGGCGGCTGCTGGGGCCCCTGATACCATTACTATGTGGCCCTTACACCTGATATATAGGAGCTGAGTACAGGCTGCTGCTGGGGCCCCTGATACCATTACTATGTGGCCCTTACACCTGATATATAGGAGCTGAGTACAGGCAGATGCTGGGGCCCCTGATACCATTACTATGTAGCCCTTACACCTGATATATAAGGGCTGAGTACAGGCTGCTGCCGGGGCCCCTGATACCATTACTATGTGGCCCTTACACCTGATATATAGGAGCTGAGTACAGGCGGCTGCTGGGACCCCTGATACCATTACTATGTGGCCCTTACATCTGATATATAGGAGCTGAATACAGGCGGCTGCTGGGGCCCCTGATACCATTACTATGTGGCCCTTATACCTGATATATAGGAGCTGAGTACAGGCGGCTGCCGGGGCCCCTGATACCATTACTATGTGGCCCTTACACCAGATATATAGGCGCTGAGTACAGGCAGCTGCTGGGGCCCCTGATACCATTACTATGTGGCCCTTGCATCTGATATATAAGGGCTGAGTACAGGCAGCTGCTGGGGCCCCTGATACCATTACTATGTGGCCCTTACACCTGATATATAGGAGCTGAGTACAGGCAGCTGCTGGGGCCCCTGATACCTTTACTATGTGGCCCTTACACCAGATATATAGGAGCTGAGTACAGGCGGCTGCTGGGGCCCCTGATACCATTACTATGTGGCCCTTACACCTGATATATAGGAGCTGAGTACAGGCGGCTGCTGGGGCCCCTGATACCATTACTATGTGGCCCTTACACCAGATATATAGGCGCTGAGTACAGGCGGCTGCTGGGGCCCTTGATACCATTACTATGTGGCCCTTACACCTGATATATAGGAGCTGAGTACAGGCGGCTGCTGGGGCCCCTGATACCATTACTATGTGGCCCTTACACCTGATATATAGGAGCTGAGTACAGGCAGCTGCTGGGGCCCCTGATACCATTACTATGTGGCCCTTACACCTGATATATAAGGGCTGAGTACAGGCAGATGCTGGGGCCCCTGATACCATTACTATGTGGCCCTTACACCTGATATATAGGAGCTGAGTACAGGCGGCTGCTGGGGCCCCTGATACCATTACTATGTGGCCCTTACACCTGATATATAAGCTCTGCTGGGACTCTGTATCCCGCCTGCATTGCATAATGGGGCCCCTGAATACTCTGCACATAAGGGCCCATAGCTCTAATTATGTTGTTTGCAATAGTCGCCCTCCTGCCACCCTGTAATATCGGGTCCCTGCCTGGTGTGGCCCCTATGACTTAATGTCCCCCTGTAAGTGCAGTACACCAGTTATCAGTCTACACGGCCAGGGTCCGGGACCCCTGTTGTTTTTGTACTGGCTTTGTAATATATGCTCATTATCAGGGCGCCCTCTTCTCAGACATCCATCTAATCATCCGTCTGTCTCATCCATATTTGCCATATGGAGGTTTCCAGAAATAGGGCAGAACCTACTGGACTTCTGTGAAAGTTGACGAATCTGTTGAGCGCGGCTGAAGCCTCCTGGGAGCCGAGGTAAAATCAGTGGCCGTGGTAAAATTGTGGAGCGGTGGGGTCTGAAAAAGGAATCATGACTATAAGGACAACGTTTGCACAAAGTGATTTCTTTAGAGCCCAACAGCCACTGTGTAAACCTGACAAAAATGCCCCCATCTATCCATCCATTCATCACTCTCATACTCTGTCTATGCAGGTATGTATCTCATCATTCTTCCTTACGGAGTTTCACATTGACCAGTCGGGGCTTTGGTGCGAACTCCCTCACAAAACTGGATTCGGTAGTGTGACGAGGCCATAGGCTTAGTAGACTGCGCCTCCAGTAGGCGTACAAACCTGATGCACGACAGAGGGCACATTCACTCTGTCTGGACCATTATAGTCTATGGCCACGTCAGATCATATGCCCGAATCCCGTTCAGGTGTAGGCTGCAGCAGGTGGCAGCTGCCTTCTGTGCCCCGCTCCTCCGCCACTGCCGTTCCCCCCAACACCCAGAGCCACAGTGTATATATATATATATATATGTACACTACTCAAAAAAATAAAGGGAACACTTAAACAACAGAACATAACTCCAAGTAAATCAAACTTCTGTGACATCAAACTGTCCACTTAGGAAGCAACACTGATAGACAAACAATTTCACACGCTGATGTGCAAATGGAATAGACAATAGATGGAAATTATTGGCAATTATCAAGACACCCTCAATAAAGGAGTGGTTCTGCAGGTGGGGACCACAGACCACATCTCAGTACCAATGCTTTCTGACTGATGTTTTGGTCACTTTTGAATGTTGGTTGTGCTTTCACACTCGTGGTAGTTTGAGATGGACTCTACAACCCACAGAAGTTGCTCAGGTAGTGCAGCTCATCCAGGATGGCACATCAATGCGAGCTGTAGAAAGAAGGTTTGCTGTGTCTGTCAGCGTAGTGTCCAGAGGCTGGAGGCGCTACCAGGAGACAGGCCAGTACACCAGGAGACGTGGAGGAAGCCGTAGGAGGGCAACAACCCAGCAGCAGGACCGCTACCTCCGCCTTTGTGCAAGGAGGAACAGGAGGAGCACTGCCAGAGCCCTGCAAAATGACCTCCAGCTGACCACAAATGTGGATGTGTCTGCACAAACGCTTAGAAACCCACTCCATAACGGTGGTATGAGGGCCCGATGTCCACAGATGGGGGTTGTGCTCACAGCCCAACACCTTGCAGGACTCTTGGCATTTGCCTTAGAACACCAGGATTGGCAAAGTGGCAACTGGCGCCCTGTGCTCTTCACAGATGAAATCAAGTTCACACTGAGCACATGTGACAGACGTGACAGAGTCTGGAGACGCCGTGGAGAGCGATCTGCTGCCTGCAACATCCTTCAGCATGACCGGTTTGGCAGTGGGTCAGTAATGGTGTGGGGTGGCATTTGTTTGGAGGGCCGCACAGCCCTCCATGTGCTCGCCAGAGGTAGCCTGACTGCCATTAGGTACCGAGATGAGATCCTCAGACCCCTTGTGAGACCATGTGCTGGTGCGGTTGGCCCTGGGTTCCTCCTAATGCAGGACAATGCCAGACCTCATGTGGCTGGAGTGTCAGCAGTTCCTGCAAGATGAAGGCATTGAGGTTATGGACTGGCCCACCCGTTCCCCAGACCTGAATCCGATTGAGCACATCTGGGACATCATGTCTCGCTCCATCCACCAACGTCACGTTGCACCACAGACTGTCCAGGAGTTGGCGGATGCTTTAGTCCAGGTCTGGCAGGAGATCCCACAGGAGACCATCCGCAACCTCATCAGGAGCATGCCCAGGCGTTGTAGGGAGGTCATACAGGCACGTGGAGGCCACACACAATACTCAGCCTCATCAGGAGCATGCCCAGGCGTTGTAGGGAGGTCATACAGGCACGTGGAGGCCACACACAATACTCAGCCTCATCAGGAGCATGCCCAGGCGTTGTAGGGAGGTCATACAGGCACGTGGAGGCCACACACAATACTCAGCCTCATCAGGAGCATGCCCAGGCGTTGTAGGGAGGTCATACAGGCACGTGGAGGCCACACACAATACTCAGCCTCATCAGGAGCATGCCCAGGCGTTGTAGGGAGGTCATACAGGCACGTGGAGGCCACACACAATACTCAGCCTCATCAGGAGCATGCCCAGGCGTTGTAGGGAGGTCATACAGGCACATGGAGGCCACACTCAATACTGAGACTCATTTTGACTTGTTTTAAGGACATTACATCAAAGTTGGATCAGCCTGTAGTGTGTTTTTCCACTTTAATTTTGGGGGTGACTCCAAATCCAGGCCTCCATTGGTTAATAAATGTGATTTCCATTGATGATTTTTGTGTGATTTTGTTGTCAGCACATTCAACTTTGTACAGAACAAAGTATTCAATGAGAATATTTCATTCATTCAGATCTAGGATGGGTTATTTCAGTGTTCCTTTTATTTTTTTGAGCAGTGTATATATAAATATACCAGGATGGGGGATATTAACAGAATTGGGAGACATTACCCCTATAACAGTGTCAGCAGCAGACCCCCTCCCCCTTAACAGGGCATAATGACCACATTTTTTGCTTCAATTTTTTTTCTATTTTCCTCCTCTAAAACCTAGGTACGTCTTATGGTCCGGTGCTTCTTATAGTCCGAAAAATACGGTATAAGCATTCAGTATATATATACTATGGTAGATGGGCCCATTCAGTTGCACACAGAAGTAGCCACCGGAGCGCCGTCTCCTTAAGTCTCTCACTGGTTTATTTGAAGATGCTGCATAAGCCAGTGAGGAGTTAGCAAAAATAAATACGTGCTTTCTGACCTAAGGAAAACAAAACATAACATACAGCCGTGTTGCTGTGGGGATCTGCCCGCTCAGGAGAACAACCATCCACTAGTTCAGCTTTTCCTTCTCAGGACACAAAGCGCTGGAGTTCCTCTCTCCAGCCCTACTGAACACTGAATGCCTTAGAAGGACTATATACATCCTAGTCCCCACCCTGGGGTGGAGATATGGTGAATGACCTCCCAAATGGTGAACAACCTCCCAACCCGCTCTATGGTCGTTCACAAAAACCCAGCCCTTAAAATGGCCGATTAATCCCTCTCAACACATAGTGTGCTGGTGGAAAACTTATGGACTTCAAATCACTGAAGCTAACAGCCTCAGTGAAACATACCTCCCCTCCAGCACTTTGCCAGTGACTTTGTCACCATGTATATATAATCAGCATACTGTATATATATTATAAGCATACTCTATATATCCTTTTAAAAGCAGAAGTGTCAATAAATTATTTTTATCAGTTAACAAAATGCAGAGTAAAGTTTGATGGATGAACCAAGATCTCAGTAATAATAATTGTAATTTTTTTTTAATTAATAATAGGATAGAAGGGAGGGACAAAACCAGGAACAGAATCAGTAGGCAAACTCATAGTCAGGAGGACAGCCGGGGTCAGATACCAGGTGATCAGTAACCGCCACGTCTGCGAGCAGTATGAATACCGCGGAGCCTGGTGACAGAGGTGATACTGAGATTGTCCGGGCAGAGATGTAACAGTCAGAAGGCCACCGGTAGATGGTGAAGGTCCTTCTGTACAGCTCCAGCAGTGATGGTGGATCTGCTGGACTTCAGGGCGCTGGATGCGGAGGTTTACCGTCTTTTAGATGTCTCTAGGGGAACGGTGACAACACGCAAATACGCGAGCAGCCCTGGATAATCCACGCCGGCAGGATGATAAGATCCGGCGGAAGATGGAACCTATGAGAAGAGAAGGAAATATAATGTAAGTGATGGGACTCCATATGACATGATACTACTGTGCGGTCACTGTGGCCGGACGCAGAGGAATCTCATCACACAGAGGTCAGGGATCATCGTCAGCCATCATACATGTGACAATCCCATCTCCGACAGATGACATCTGCTCCACATGAATTATTCTCACTGACGACATCACACAACATGGAGATGACTCTCACACTTACCTCGTCTCTTTTTCCCCTTTTTCCCATTTTCTGATTTTTCGTCATCAGCTGGAAATTCTGATCAAAAAGAAGAAAAAACAACAACTCACTAAAGACATATTGTTATGGGATCTGCTTCGTATCTCTCCTGTGTATAGTATATAGATTGTTCTAGTCCTGTCCCCTATAGTCCTGACAATCTGGTATTACACAATAGGGCAGAATAAGTCCTATATACCGGACATGACCTAATATGAGGGGCATTAGATGTGTCACTAATATGGAGCAGTGAGCGCCCTGTGTGCCGCCATGTGGTGCATCCCTAATGAGCGATATTCTACTATAGGAGACGATGTCTCATTATGATGACGGAGGTTACTGGATGCAACAATGTATCACAGAATCCATGATAATACTGTACAAAGTTGCAGAAATGGAGACACAGTATGGTCCCATGGGCAAAGTAATTGGGTTCCTTGAAACATGGATAACATAGGAGACCCGTTAAAGAAAAACCATGTGGAAATATTTCACCCTTGATGACAACATTCACATTGTGCTATAGACATCTACGTACCTGACAATGGGGACGAGGACGGCAAGCTGGTTATAGCATCGTCTCTAGCAGATTCAGGAGAAGATCCTTTCTGCCTGTTAGGAAGAAGAAAAACGTGTAAATCACAAGTAAATTCAGTATAAAAGGGATTGTCTCACTAGAAGAACCCCGACTATAAGGCCTAATAGGACATATGAAAGTCATAGTGGGGAAGTCTCCTGCTCAAAACGACCTTCTATGGAAACAACTAGCAACAATGGCCGGCATGTAATACTACATATCTCCTGCAGTGTGGGCAAAACTAACAATGCCTGACCGGCAGCAATTATGGGTTGTTATCTCCAGCGGATTCTGAAGCCAATAGCCAATGACCGCTGATCATGGGGCGGTGGATGCTGCATTCAATATTATGGTATTTATGTCCTATATTTGGTGTTGTGCACATATATTAGCCTGGAGCTCCCAATAATGACCCCATAATCTACTCACATTTCTGAGATGTTTCTGCTGGATGCCGGGGTACACTCTGGAGGAAACTTGATAGCGGTGGTACAGAGCTAAAAAATGACAAAAATAAGATATGAAATTAAATTTTTTACGTTTAGGGTATGTGCACACGATGCAGAAATGCTCAGGATTTTTTCCTGAGCGTTAAAGCATCTCTCTGGCAGGAAAAAATTCATGCGGATTGTACATGCGGTTTCCTGCCAGGGACATGCGGAAATGAAGCGGTCTTCACTTTCATTTCCGCATGCGGGTTGACAAGCACTTCCCAAGCGATTTTAGCATCACTTGGAAAGTGCTTGTCAACTTCACACTATATAAATCCATGCAGCCGGCATGGATTTATATAGTGTGTGATGTCAAAAAATAAATATATACTTTACCCTCTGATGGCCCCCGGTGTCCTGCTTCATCGGTCCCGGCTGCCGGCAGTGAAGACTGTAGGACCTTCCGACGTCAGCGTCACGTGACCCGTCACATGACTCTGACGTCAGCGAAGGTCCTTCATTCAACCGCGAAGTGCGCGGGAAGCCGGCAGGACGCAGCGCGGGCCGTCAGAAGGTGAGAATATATATATTTTTTATTTTATTCTTTTTTTTTTAATGGTACCTGGGTCTGGATGAGAGTCCTCTCATCCACACCCGGGTACCATCCGCACATTAGACCGCATGAAAAGCGCATCAACATATACAGTGATGCGGATTCCATGCGGTCTAATGCAAGTCAATGGCGGCAAAAGAGCAGCGTTTCCGCAAAATTAATTGACATGCTGCGGATTTTTGACCGCAGCGTTTACGCTGCGGAAAAATCCGCATCATGGGCACAGCACATGCGGATTTCCATTGGGGAACATTGCTGCCCTTCTACCATGCGTTTTTCATGCGTTTCCGCGACGTTTACGCAACTGCAAAAACGCCGCGGAAACACATGAAAAACGCATCGTGTGAACTCAGCCTTAGAGGTCTTTTTATGTATTCTGGATTTATTGATCACTTACTTTAGAAAGCCTTTTAGAGGATGTTGTAAAATTTTGGAAGAAAAGGCTCTCATTATCCTCACTTGTGTCCTTCTCCTCTGAGACAATAGGCTTGTTTGTATCAGCGTGATCTACAAGACATAGGTAATGAAGTGTTATTGGCGGTTGTCAGTATAACACAGTCACCATTTATCACTACTATTAATGGGAACCGATTGTCACATATTATTGAAGACGAGACAAACAGCCGCTTAGTCTAGATGACGTCTTCTACTTACTGATAAATAAGCTGGTGTCCTCATCTGAAACAAGCCGAGGAATGTACTCCGGCTTCTGACTTAGAAGGTTTTCAAATTCTAAGTCACTCAGGAATGGATAACTCTTGATCTCAAATGCTCCTCCTGGAAAAAGAAAAACAAAAGTGATGCGGACATTGTTAGAGGCTGCTCCATATCTGAACAGTATTTCTTAATCTTAAGTAATGACAAAACCGAAGGAAACAAACTGAAAGTTATATGATGGAGAACTAGAAATAGGCAAGCAGATAGAGAAGTGCTGATCCTCATGGACAGGAGCGAAGAGTCCTCGTTGTAAAAAGTGAATATTAATACTAATAAAGTATATCAGTTACCTGTCCCAAGTCTTTGTGCAGGATTTGTTCTGAGCAGGTCATTAATAAGGTCCTGAGCATCGGGGGGAGGAGCGCGATCCCAATCCCAAATTATGTCTCCTGTTATATAGAAAATTACAGAAAATAAAACCTCTGTTTTGGACTGTAAGATAAAGTAGAGGAAATAACTAAATTCATGTAACCAGTCAAAGCAATGATCGGATTATTCTACTTACCAGTGACAATATTTTTATAGAGCTCAGATAGGGAATCCCCATGAAATGGTACATATCCCACCAGAAACTCATGCAGGATGATTCCCATTGACCACCAGTCGGCAGGTCTTCCATAGCCTTTCTTCAGAATGATTTCTGGGGCCATGTAAAGCGGGGTGCCACAGTCCTGGAAACCAACAGAAGGTAAAAATGAGAATTGATGAAATTATTATTATGACAAGTTCTCGACATAAAAACTCAATGACAGAAGATAAAATATCAGTTGAAAAGTTCTCTAGAAATGAAGAACGTAGAGAAGAGACAATAGTGTGATGAGATTTGTAAAGAACCATCTAAGTTCCTGTAAGTGATGCCAACCTCATGGTCCTGGAACTCTCTGGCGATGTCCTCCAATGATTCCTTGTGGGTGTTGGTTTCTGGTATCATGACACCAACTTTTGAAATCCCAAAATCGGCGACTTTAATGTGTCCAGCCGGTGTAATCAGGAGGCTGTGAAAGAGAAGATGGTTTTAGTCTCACGGGCTGTGTGGTAATAAATGATAACTTTCCCCCCTTTATTAAACTATAGGGGGCACTTACTTCTCTGGCTTCAGGTCTCTATGCAACACACCATAGCTGTGCAGGTATTCCACAGCAAGTATCGCTTCAGCAAAGTACAGGCGGGCCAAGGGGACAGATAAAGGACCCCTGGTGCTTAGGAGGGTCCCACAGTCTCCACCTATAGAAGAAAGGAAATATGAGCGGTGAGGGGTTTATACAGCAGATCACCACGATGGATCATGAGAAGTGAGCGGAGACATTGGGCCAGGAGAGAATATATACAGATATAATGTATAGAGCACAGAATATTAGTCTGAGGTCATGGTGAGATGTCGTCCATGTCACTAATAAAGTGATGTCTCATCTCGTCTACAGCTGGCGATACTGACGTGCTCAGTGCGGACATACAGGGAGATCACACACATCAATGACTTTCCATAATATCTATAGTAAATGCTCTGCGGGGATGTAACCGTCCACGGGGACAAGTCCTAATGATATGAGCGGTGATAAGATGTCAGCAGACATGGGCTGAATATAATACATGTACATCTCCTACCTCCTACATACTCCATGACCATACACAGGTGAGATCTAGTAGGGAAGGAGCAGAGCATGGAGGTCACAAAGGGACAGTCAGCGAATGTCAGGATGTCCCTCTCCAGATAGGCCCCTTCCACATGTTTTGGAGTATCCAGGTCCCGCTTGGCAATTTTCTTCATAGCGAAGATCTTCTGTGAGTCTTTATGGTGAACTAAGTGGACAGACCTGGAGAGAAGAAGAAACCATGGTTTATAGTGAATCCTTATTAACAGTCCTTCTATAGAAGTCATTATATGATCTTCTGTACTAATGTTTAATACCAGAAGTCCGACCATTACTAGAAATCCACATCTAGAAATACATTAAATAATACTACATAGATCATCTATGGGAGGGTCTACACAATGCCACGTCTGCCGGACCCTCACTCAGGTCACATTATCACCTGTGGGAGGTCTGCACAATGCCACATCTTCCACACCCTCACCCAGGCCACATTGTCACCTATGGAAGGTGTGCACAATGCTAGGTCTGCCAGACCCTCACCCAGGTCACATTATCACCTATGGGAAGTCTGCACAATGCCACGTCTGCCGGACCCTCACCCAGGTCACGTTATCACCTTTCACCTCAGATCATGTCCCTATGATAACACTGAATGGCAAAGCACAGAGGATGAAGCATTATCATAGGGAACCCTGAGAAATGTGGCTTATGCTAACTGAAATCTCACCCAAAAGATCCGCTGCTGATCAGCTTAGATGTTTCGTAGTCGCTCATACGCGGCTTTCTCGCCGGGATCAATGATTCCATCAAGTCCTAGAAAAGAAGAAGAAGAAGAAATGATATTAAGATCTAGAAGCTGCTGGAGAAAATCTCCAGATGCAGAAACGTCTCCCCCTATATTATGTCCCAGCTGATGTCACTGATCCGATAGGTGAGCAGAAACCTGCTGACGGATTCCCTATAATATAAACGCTATTATCTAATGCAATAGTGTCATCTCCTCTAATAATAGAGGCGCCCCCTGGTTATATGGGGGATAATACTGGACGGGTCATTCACACCCCGTGATCTGGTGATACACAGACATCTACCTCTATAATACTTACACCGGCAGGTTCTTGGATCTCCGGGATCTCTAAGATTACACTGTCAGGATCCAACAGCTCAGTTGTTTCTAAAATAGCGATAAAATGATGAGGAAATAAAATGTATTAGAGGATATTAATCCTACAGACATAATACAGCAATATAATGGAGAAATGACTATTCTGTATGGAGGACTATGTGGGGCCATTATTCTTTATGGAGGACTATGTGGGGCCATTATATTGTATGGAGGACTATGTGGGGCCATTATTCTGTATGGAGGACTATGTTAGGCCTATTATTCTGTATGGTGGAATATGTGGGGCCCATTTTTCTGTATGGAGGACTATATGGGGCCCATTATTCTGTATGTAGGACTATGTGGGGCCCATTATACTGTATGGAGGACTATGTGGGGCCTATGATTCTCTATGGAGGACTTTGTGGGGCCCATAATACTTTATGGAGGACTATGTGGGCCCATAATACTGTATGGAGGACTATGTGGGGCCTATTATTCTCTATGAAGGACTATGTGGGGCCCTTTATACTCTACGGTGGACTATGTGGGGCCCATAATACTGTATGGAGGACTATGTGGGGCCCATTAATCTCTATGGAGGACTATGTGGGGCCCATTATTCTGTATGGAGGACTATGTGGGGCCCATTATTCTGTATGGAGGATTATGTGGGGTCAATTATCCTGTATGGAGGACTATGTGGGGCCATTATACTGTGTGGAGGACTGTGTGGGGCCATTATTCTGTATGGAGCACTATGTGGGGCCATTATTCCATAAGGAGGACTATGTGGGGCCATTATTCCTTATGGAGGACTATGTGGGGCCATTATATTGTATGGAGGACTATGTGGGGCCATTATTCTGTATGGAGGACTATGTGGGGCCTATTATTCTGTATGGTGGAATATGTGGGGTCCATTATTCTGTATGGAGGACTATGTGGGGCCCATTATTTCGTATGGAGGACTATGTGGTGCCCATTATACTGTATGGAGTACTATGTGGTGCCCATTATACTGTGTGCCGGACTATGTGGGGCCAATTATTCTGTATGGAGGGCTATCTGGGGCACGTTATTCTGTATGGATGACTTTGTGGGACCCATTATTCTGTATGGAGGACTATCTGGTGCCCATTATTCTGTGTGGAGGACTTTGTGGGGCCCATTATTCTGTTTGGAGGACTTTGTGGGGCCCATTATTCTGTGTGGAGGACTATGTGGGGCATTATTCTGTATGGAGGACTATGTGGGGCCCATTATTCTGCATGGAGCACTATGTGGGGCCCATTATTCTGCATAGAGGACTATGTGGGACCCATTATTCATTATGGAGGACTTTCTGGGACCCATTACTCGTTATGGAGGACTTTGTGGGATCCATTATACTGCATTCTGGTTGGCTCGTGACTTTTTCCAAGTTTTTCATTTTGGCTCTCTGTATGTTTGATTACAGAGTGGAAAGAGTAACTATGACATTATCCCCTGTTCTCTTTAATATCTGGATATTTCCGGTAGAAGGTTGTGTGATCGGCTCACCTGTAGTCAGATCGCTTCTCGGTCCCGGCTGACTCGTATTAGGGTCAGGGGTCTCTGGGGTCACATTTTGCTCGTCTTCGGTGTCGCCTTCTGGTGTCTCCTGATTGATAGAATATATAGAATTACCACGAGGAACCTTCCACTAAATCACCAAATCCACAAATCAGGAAGGACTAAACCCGCATTTACAGACGCACCAACTGTAACTATACAGATCAGCCGCCATCATGAGGACTTTTATCAGATAAAATGGATTAAGATGAGGTAACATTGCAAAAACATTAATATGGATAATAGAGGGAGACAGAGGCGGAAATACAGACTTCCCACCACTGAGCTGTGACTACATCAGCAGAATACAGACTGCCATCAGCAGAGACAGGCGGCCATATTACCTCCTGTGCTTGCCAGGGGCTGACAGGGAGGCCGATAAGATCTAACACCAGATCTTCTGATATCTGGCTGGTGATCTGGAGAAGATCAGAAAACAAGGACGTGTGATAGAGAAGATGATGGATCCTTACCGGGCGTTCCGATGAGCGGGCCGGACCTTCCAGTACACACAGGACTTTTTCGGCCAGTTCTTTAACAAAAGACAAATCTCTATATTGAGATCTTTTTTCAGCCTATAAAGAAGAAAAGAAACACAAATGAAAAATCTCGAGATGAGAAAGATCACAATGAAGGCCGCCATTGTATCTGACATCTGCTCCTCTCTGCAGATACATTGACTACATATCTGGGGTCTTGTCCTGTTTTATATTGGAAGAAAGAAGAAGCTTCTATCCCACCGTTATTATCCATTATTGTGGAGAAGATTTGTGCGGAGCGTCCACCATTTACCTGCTGTGGAATGTCCTAATGTTCCATAGCGAGAAACTGCAAGTGCTCAGTCACTATGGAGCCAACAACGGCAGCCATGACCCTGTGTAGATTGTACACAGTGACTGTGAGCTCTGATGTCATAATGGCCGACCATCACTAGTGATGTCATCATGGAATCTTGTGATGGAATCTTATAGCGGCGGCTCTGCACAAATACATGCTGCCAAGCAACATTTAAAGTGTGTGGGGGCTCATGCTGTATATAGGGGGCTATGTGACGGCTCAGCTATTTATAGCGGGCTATGTGAGGGCTCATACTGTATATAGAGGGCTATGTGAGAGCTTGGCTGTATATAGAGGGCTATGTGAGGGCTCATACTCTAAATAGGATTCTGTGTGTGAGCTCATACTGTACATTGGTGCTATGTATGGGCTCTTACTGTATAAAGGGTGCTGTGTGTGGGCTCTTACTGTATATAGGGTATGTGTGTGGGCTCTTACTGTATGTAGGGGGATGCCAGCACACTTAATTCTGCTCAATATTAAGTGATACAGTTAATAATATAAAATATAATTCATATGTTAATATTGAGCAGAATTAATTTCAGCCTATTGATTCGGCCTACACAACAGTCACATTTCTCATTTGGCCCCTCAGTAATATTACTTTCCCACCCCTGCTCTATTATGTATAGCGCTCTGTTATGTGTAGTGCACCCGAGCACCTGCATGTTAATCGCGTGACTTATCACATGATCTATCAAAGGCAATCTTGTGACATGTCATGTGATACATCGGGTGCTGTGGCCCCACACCTCCTAAACTGCCCAGGGCCCTGGCTACTCTTAATCAGCCCCTGCTTCTATCCCACCATTATTATCCATTATTGAGAAGTGTTATGCGGAGCTTCCGCCACTTACCTGCTGTAGTAATGTCCTGATGTTCTGAGGTAAATCCGTCAGATACTCTGAGGTGAGATGACCTCGGTGGTATTTGGTAAGGCAGTCCCTTACAAGCTCCACCACCAGCCGGTGAGTGAAGCTGAGGACGCCATCGGGTGGTAGAAGCACAATCTCAGGGCGATTGGTGGTAAGAATCTCCCATAGAGCTTCTACTTGAAGATTGTCCAAAAGTAATTCAGCCATAGAAGCTGCAAGTGCGATCAGTCACTATATATAATAGCGAGAAACTGCAAGTGCGCTCAGTCACTATGGGATAGCGAGAAACTGCAAGTGCGATCAGTCACTATAGAATAGCGAGAAACTGCAAGTGCGCTCAGTCACTATGAAGCCAACAAAGGCAGCCGTGAACCTGTGTACATTGTATATATAGTGACTGTGAGCTGTGATGTCATAATGCCCGACCATGACCTGTGATGTCATCATGGAATCTTGTGATGGAATCTTCAAGGAATGCCTCTACACACATACATGCTGCCTAGCAATATGCTTTTTTGGCCGTCCTCTTTTATTTCCAAATACAACACAACCAGGATAAGGGAATGTTCACACGTTGCGTTTTTGCAGCATTTTTTTCCACACCAAAAACCAGGTTGTACTCAGGAAAAACACTGCATACAATCCACACTTATTTGCTGTGTTTTTGCAGTGTTTATACTTGTGGGTTTTTTTTTTCATTCATTTGAATGGGTGAAAAATGTTGCAAAACCCCTGAAAGAATTAACATCCTGCAAATTTAAAATAAAAAAAGGAAAAAAACGCAGCATGTGAATGAGACTTTAGAAATCTCATTCTCTAAGCTGGTACTGTAAAACGCAGTGTTTTAGCAGCAGAAAAATAACCCTGAAAAAACTGCCACTTGTGAACATTCCTCAAAGATATAATAGTCATATTATGGGAAATATTGTGTATATTTATTCCTCGCGTGTCTTTTTTTTACCAAATAACATTTACCTCATTGGTTGGAGAGTTTACTATTAACAACTGTGACAAATATTGAAGAATTAATGATAAGTGACCCAAGTGATCAATCATTTACGTCATTAATGGTGATGGGCGAGCACTAAAATGCTCGGGTGCTCGATGCTCGGGTCGAGCACATTGGAATACTCGGCTGCTCGACCCGAGCAATGAGCCCAATGTAAGTCTATGGGAAACTCGAGCATTTTTCAGGCGGCTCCCCCCGGCGGTCTGCAGAGGGCCTAAAAATTGCCCAAATCGATGGGAACAGTGCTCAAATGACATGGGAACAGCATGGGGAAGACCCCTGGAAGCATTTCTGACTCCCAGGTCACTGCTGTCAACAATGTTGTCAGAAGTATTTACGCCACTTTTACGGACTCACAATAAAATATACAAAAACCAAACCAAAATGGATTTTCCTGGGAAGTATGTTAAGGAACATCCTTTCCAGAGTTATAACTTGTATATAAGGGAAAATAAATAACCAAAAACAAAAATACTCCTCCACACCTTGGGCTATGTTCACACGTAGCGTTTTTGATGCGTTTTTGCACTTTTGCATTGCTTTCAACCAACACAAATGCATTCACCAGGAAATGTCATTTTAACATTTTACAACCTTATCTGGCCATGTGGTGTGTGACACATCATCAGACACATGCATACAGTGCTGAAAAGACATGGGAACAGCATGGAAGCATCTCTGACTCCCAGGTCACTGCCTAAAAGTGTGCCCATCATAAGAGATGCTTGGCGCATGCGAAGATGCCTCCCGCCATGGACCTGTCGTTACAGATTTGCAACAATCACCATCCACGTCCTTGTCCCTCCTCAGCGTTCAGTTCCTTGGAATGCAAGTGCAAGTATGCAGGCAGCCACCCACCTACCCACCGGCTGCAATACTATACTGACAAATTTTTGACAGCTACTTGCACTTGAAATGTAGCCTTTTAGGCTCGTGGAGGCGGAAGCTTTTCATAACCTCATGTCGGCGGCGGCCGGGTGTCCATACTCTTTCCCCAGCCACCACTATATTTCCCGGTATCGCCTCTGCCTTCCACAAGCACGGGTCCCACAACATTACCCGTGCCCTCCCCAGTGCACTTACTGAGAAGGACCGCCTAACCACAAACACATGGACAGGTGAACGTGGCCAGGGACGGTACATAGCCAGTCCACAACTTTTTTTTGCTGACAGTTGTATTTAGTTCGGTGAAAGGACTGGCATAGAGGGAAACCGTATCTACCCTGGGTGTCATTTCTCCCAGGAAGTCCTGTAATTCAGCTTGTTGCAGAAGCAATGGCAGTCCGTCCAACATCAACTCGCACTTGTCGGTGGTGCTTTGACACACACACATCTTTCTTTTCGCATTTTATTTCTTGAATACAGAGTTGGACAATGGCCTGATCTGTAATGCTTTTTGAGAAATAACATGCATAAGCATGGCCGATCCACATTAAAAAAGCAGCCACAGAGTGTCCGGAAACCTTCCCCCACAATTTTATTAGCCAGGGCAGCTTTTCGGCAGGGTTGGACGGGCCCACCAGAGAACCGGAGACTACTCCGGCGGGCCCTGGCTTCTCCTTCTGGAGAGTTCATAGTGCCGAGGTGAGGCCATGATGATGATAGAGGCCACCATCTGCTTAGTTTTCTGTTACTTGGAATGCAAGTGCAAGTATGTAGCCATCCACCCACCCACAGGCCGCAACACTAAACTGCCAGATTTCTGGGCAGCTGCTTGCACTTGAAATATGGCTTTTTAAGCTCGTGGAGGCGGAAGCTGTCCACAATCTTATGGCGGCGGCGACTGGGTATCTATACTCGGTCCCCAGCCGCCATTATTTTTTCCGGTATTGTCTCCTCCTTCCACAAGCATGGGTCCCACAACATTACCCGTGCCCTCCCCAGTGGAAGGACTGCCTAACCACAAACACGTGGACAGGTGAATATGGCCAGAGACGGTACGGAGCCAGTCCACAACTTTTTTTGCTGAGAGTTGTATTTAGCTCGGTGAAAAGACTGGCATAGAGGGGAACATCATACTGTGTGTCGGGGAATGTACTGTGGGGGCATCATACTGTGTGGGGGAATGTACTGTGGGGACATCATACTGTGTGTGTGGGGGAATGTACTGTGGGGACACCATACTGTGTGTTGGGGGGAAATGTACTGTGGGGACATCATACTGTGTGGGGGGAATGTACTGTGGGGGCATCATACTGTGTGTGAAGGAATGTACTGTGGGGGCATCATACTGTGTGTGGGGGAATTATACAGTGTGTTGGAGGAATGTACTGTGGGGGCATCATACTGTGTATGTGTGGGAATGTACTGTGGGGCCATCATACTGTGTGTGGGGAGGAATGTACTGTGGGGAATCATACTGTCTGTGGGGGGAATGTACTGTGGGGACATCATACTGTGTGTGGGGGAATGTACTGTGGGGACATCATATTGTGTGTGGGGGGAATGTACTGTGGGGGTATCATACTGTGTGTGGGGGAATGTACTGTGGGGACATCATACTGTGTGTGGGGGAAATGTACTGTGGGAGCATCATACTGTGTGTGGGGGGGAATGTACTGTGGGGACATCATACTTTGGGGGGGATGTACTGTTTGGACATCATACTGAGTGTGGGGGAATTTACTGTGGGGGCATCATACTGTGTGTGAGAATTTACTGTGGGGACATCATGCTGTGTAGGGGCATTATATTGTGTGTGAGGGGGAATATACTGTGGGGGCATCATAATGTGTGTGTGGGAATGTACTGTGGGGGCATCATACTGTGTGTGGGGCGGAATGTACTGTGGGGGCATCATACTGTGTGTGTGGGGGGAATGTACTGTGGGGGCATCATACTGTGTGTGTGTGGGGGGAATGTACTGTGGGGACATCATACTGTGTGTGGAGGAATCTATTGTGGGGACATCATACTTTATGGGGAGGAATGTACTGTGGGGACATCATACTGTGTGTGTGAGGGAATGTACTGTGGGGGCATCATAATGTGTGTGTGGGAATGTACTGTGGGGCCATCATACTGTGTGTGGGGTGATGTACTGTGAGGACATCATACTGTGTGTGGAGGAATGTACTGTGGGGGCATCATACTGTGTGTGTGAGGGAATGTACTGTGGGGGCATCATACTGTGTGTGGGAAGGAATGTACTGTGGGGCCATCATACTGTGTGTGGGGGGGGGGGGGGGAAGTACTGTGAGGACATCATACTGTGTGTGGGGGGGAATGTACTGTGGGGACATCATACTGTGTGTGGGGGGGAATGTACTGTGGGGGCATCATACTGTGTGTGGGGGGGAATGTGCTGTGGGGACATCATACTGTGTGTGGTGAAATGTACTGTGGGGACATCATACTTTGTCGGGGGAATGTACTGTGGGGGCATCATAATGTGTGTGTGAAGAGCTGTTTATCATCGTACAATGATTGAATAACGGGAGCAGATGATTTATAAAAAGCACTGAATTATATGGTGTGGATTTGCTGCTACTGTGTCACCCCAGGCCTGGATGCCACAAACTTGTAAGGCTGTGTCTGAGAGCAGGAGGGAGGTTCTCTGGTCATGGACCATTAGCATGCAGCACCTCCTGTCCCAGGCCAGTAGGGGGAGCAGGCTGCCCCTATAAAAGCTGGTACTGAGGGCAGGGTTAGGGAGACCAGGACCCACTTCTGAAGCATCCAGAAGGGTTCCCAGAAGAGAGGGACAGGTCAGCGGCAGCTGAGGAGTCCAGGAGGCTAAGGAGGAACAGCAAGCCAGGGACAGAGGCGACGAGAGCTGGTCCTGGCTGAGAGAGAACAACATACCGGACACTGGGATCCGAGGCTGTCAGAATTGCAAGTCCTGCAGCAGATCATCTACTTGCGAGGGATTTTAGGTCCCTTGGCCTAAGAAGCCTGGAAGGTCCGCCACACAGAGGGACCAGTACAGCACAGACAAGCTATAGGTACCTAGGGCCCGAGTCGCAAGCCATACAGGCGTAGTACACGGCCAGCTCAGGGACGTGGGCTATCATACCACTAAAGGAGGAGATAGTCAGCAAGGGCAGAGAGAGAACGGTAGGCCTACCCACTCACCCTGACCAGTGGAGCTCGCCCGAATGCCCTCAGACACCCAGGTCCATTCCTCCCTGTACTCCTGGTGGGTCTGTGATAAGATCTGCAGTAAAAGACCCTGGACTGCATTATTGGACTCTGTGTGATTACTGCTGCGCCTGCACCATCACCCCCAGCATCCTATTACACTGCCCTGAGGCTACACTCCTCCCATGGGGAGTTGTACTATTCCCTGCTGCACCCCCAACACCAGCCTCAGCGGTCTGCCCCGCAGCGGCGGTCCTCCCTGACCGCAATCCACAGGTGGCGTAGTCGGACTTTCAAAACCTACAAATACACTGCCACAGCATTTGGTCTGACCACCCTGAGCCACGGGACCGGGTCGCCACTACTACTCCCAGCATTGCCCTGTTGTCTGGTTCCGAGAGCCCCACGGCCCAGGGGGCGAGTCACTACAAGTAAGGATAGACGATACAATAAGCTCTATCGTAACATGTAGCAGCGAGTCAGCGGAATGTATTAATTCTAATATTGAGCAGAATTGATTTCAGCCTGTTGATTTTTCCCTCCAGAACAGTGGAGGGCTCCTCGGGAAAATAAATTGGCCATCCCTGGTATAACGTAATACTAAAATCTTACATTTTATGAGAGAAAACTGTATTTTATAACGATGCTTCCGTACATAAATCGAGAGAACTTCTTTTCATCAGACGACCCCTTTATCACCTATCCAAGGTGATCGGTGGTGTCCAACAGCTTAGAGCGGCACTGATGGGCAGAATGCGCCACTTTTATCACTTTTGGAATTGGGCAGCGGTGCACATGCTCAGTCTGACCTCCATTCTTGCCCTTTGGGGCTGCAGAGCGCTCTGCTTTTTCCAACAGCTCCATTGAGAATGAATGGATCAGTGGTCGGGCATCCAACCAGACGCTCAATTTTGTAACAGGGATAGAAATAGATGAGAAGATGCACTTAACTGTTTGGCCGCAGCAAGAGTGCATCGAGTGCCTGTGCTTGGTTTGAACAGTCATTCTGTGCTGACAGAGTCCCTTTAAGGCCTCAAACCTATTAGATAATTGTCAGCCCTACATTGTTTCTGGGCAGACAGTTACACAAGATTATGTCCCATTTCATGAAGATTGGCCTTTTACACGCCTGTTTTAGTGAAGGATTAGCTGGAAAAACCTGCGGCGCTGTTAAGCCTCTCCCCAAGAAGCTCCGCAAGGCTTCAAAATTTTGCCGGTACTGGTCAAGACTGGTGGACACATGGGAAAAGTCAAATTTTGGCAAAGTTGAACAATCTGCATTGTGTGTAATATTTTATGATACAATAAATGATTAGAAAAATGCAAGTTTTATTAATGAGAAAAAAACTGAACTTTGCAGAATTTGTTGGCGACATAGAAATATGTAAAAAATATAAAAGTGTAAAAATTTTTTTACAATTTTTGATGCTCACATTAAAAACTTGAGCAATTCCCCCAAAAATCATTAGAGCCATGAAATCAATACATATACAGATGAAACCAGAAGTTTCCATCCACTATATAAAGAGACACATCTGCATGTTTTTATCAATATCTGACATGAAATCAGAATAAACCTTTCCCGTTTTAGGTCAATTAGGATTACCATCATTTTTGATATTTTCCAAATGCCAGAATAATGAGAGAGAGAATGTTTTAAGGCATTTTTATTACTTACTGCAAAGTCTTAACATTATTCTAATCACTAATCAGTGTGTATATTTGTTCACTACACAATAGAATCCCATAATTTCTGCCTATTCACATCTTAGTATTATGTATGATCAGGTTAGAGTGTATGGCTGCTGAGCCCTAGCATTTATGGGCGCCTCCCCCTGACCTTGGCAGTTTCTGGCTCTTAGACCCTGCTGGCACGCACTGCTGTCATGTCCGTGACTGCACTGCCGGCCTGCGGGTCAAATGCCAGAAGCCGCAGAGTCACATGTGGGGCGGGCACAGAATGTCTCGCGCCGTATACCAGCCAGAACACATACCGGAAAGTCAGGTGACACACTTTTTCTCTCCGGCTCGGTTCATGATTGGATTAGGCTCCCTATATAACATCTGGCGTTCCCCTCCCTGGCACGACCCCTGAGGAAGTGTTGATGAAACGCGCGTCGGGGTGGAGGGACGCGTGATTACCCTGCCTAGAAGCTGCCATTCTAACCAGGTATTTCTTTCTCATGATGTGTTGAGCTGTTTTGTCTATTTGTGGACAGTGCCACTATTACACTATAGTTATTCTATGGGACCGTACCCAGCCTCTTTTATGTACCCAGTCTCCCCTGATGCATATAGCGGTTAATAATGTTAGTATATCTATTAGTTTCTTTGAGGCTGGAAACAATGCGTTATCTTTATCTAAGCACTTTGCACTTTTTTGCTGGACAGTCGACTCTATATCATCATATGCACTGCCGCTTTACATTTTATAGGCGTATCTCAAACTCATCAGTGATAGTCTAGTGACCGTTATAATAGCATATGCATTTCTTTCTTTCTATTTTTGCCACATGAGCGGTTATTCAGATTGAAATCTTTTGTAGTGCATTTGTATAGTCACATTATTTCAGTAATGGGGTAATATATGGTTATTACTCTTGCTGCGCAGATACAGGGTACAGCATTTGTTTGTCCCTCACATTTGAGGCCCCTGGTATTTTAATTATTGTTATTTTATGTTCTAATAAAATTATATTGTTAATATTATTTGAAGTGTTCATGTTTTTGTTTATCCTACCAGGGTTCTGGTTATAGCAGAATCAATTTTTGATATATATAAAGTCAAAAGTTTACATACATTTCATTAGTATTTGGTACCATCACCCTTAAACTGAATGACTTGGGTCAAACTTTTGGGATATCCTTCCACAAACTTCTCACAATAGTTGGTCGGAATTTGGACCCATTCCTCCTGGCAAAACTGGGGTAACAGATCCAGGTTTGTAGGTCGCCTTGCTCGCAGCAAGTGTGCCCATAAATTTTCAATAGGATTGCAATCAGAGCTTTGTGATAGCCACGCCGAAACATTGACTTTGTTATTCTTAAGCCACTTTGTTCCCATTTTGTCAATATGCTTCGGGTCATTGTCCATTTGGAATACCCATTTCCGCCCAAGCTTTAACTTCCTGGCTGAAGTCTTGAGATGTTGCTTCAGTATTGCCACATAACCTTCTTTTCTCATGGTGTCATCTATTTTGTGAAGTGAACCAGTCCCTCCTGCAGCAAATCAACCCCAGATCATGATGCTGCCACCCCCATGTTTCACAGTTGGGATGGTGTTCTTAGGCTTCCAAGCTTCTCCCTTTTTCCTCCAAACGTAGCGATGGTCATTATGCCAAAAAAGTTCAATTTTAGTTTCATCAGACCACAGACATGTCTCCAAAAATTAAGGTCTTTGTTCCTGTGTGCATTTGCAAACATTAATTTGGCTTTTTTATGTTTCTTTTGGAGTAACGGCTTCTTCCTGGCAGAGTGGCCTTTCAGCCCATGTTGATACAGTACTCGTTTCACTGTGGTTATTGACACAATCTTACCAGCTTCCGCCATCATCTTCACAAGGTCTCTTGCTTTTGTCCTTGGGTTGATATGCACGTGTCGGACCAAAGCACGTTCATCTCTGGGACACAGAACCCGTCTCCTTCCTGAGCGATAAGATGGCAGTACATTCCCATCTTGTTTGTACTTGCGTATAATTGTTTGTACAGATGACCGAGGCACCGTCAGGTATCTTGAAATTGTATCTAAGGATGAGCCAGACTTGTGCAAGTCCACAATTCTCTTCCTGATATCTTCGCTAATTTCTTTAGACTTTCCCATGATACTACAGAAAAAAAAACTATTAGAAGCTTCCAAACACATTACATCATCATATGGGCAGTCCAGAATTGTTTAAAGGCATAGTAATCTTAGTGTGTGTAAACTTTTGACTTTGCAGTAAGTAATAAAAATGACTTAAACATTCTCTCTCTCTCATTATTCTGGCATTTGGCAAATTTTAAAAATTATGGTAATCCTAATTGACCTAAAACGGGAAAGGTTTATTCTGATTTCATGTCAGATATTGAGAAAAACATGCAGATGTGTCTTTTTATATAGTGTATGGAAACTTCTGGTTTCAACTGTATGTGTGTGTGTGTATGTATATATGTTTATATTACACATATAGTTATGGCCGAAAGTGTTCACTCCCTTGAAATTGTTTCAGAAAATGAAGTATTTCTCCCAATTATTGCTGTTACACATGTTTTGCTATACACACTTTATTTTCTTTGTGTGTATTGCAACAACACAAAAAAGCAGAAAAAAAAGGCAAATTGGACATAATTTCACACACAGCCCCAAAAATGGTCTGAACAAAATTGTTGGCACCCTCAACTTTAATATTTGGTTGCTCACCCTTTGGAATAAAATAACTGCAATCAATCGCTTCCTATAACCATCAACAAGCTTCTTACACCTCTCAGCTGGAATTTTGACCACTCTTCTTTTGTAAACTGCTCCATGTCTCTCATAGTTGCTGCTACTTCATACCTCTCCAGCGCTATGTTTCCATCCATTTCTGCGGGCTTCTTGAAGTATGTTTGGGGTCATTCTCCTGGAAGAACCATGACCTAGGACGCAAACCCAGCTTTCTGACACTGGGCACTACATTGCGACCCAAAATCCGTTGGTAATATTTTTCAACAATTTTGGTTCTCAAGTACTCAGACAGTTCTCTTCTCTTTCTGTACTCCATGCTTAGTGTGGCACACACAGACACAATGCAAAGATTGAGTCAACTTCTCCACTTTTTATCTGGTTTCAGGTGTGATTTTCATATTGCCCACACCTGTTACTTGCCACAGGTTAGTTTGAATGAGCATCACATGCTTGAAACAAAGTTGTTCACCCACAATTTTGGAAAGGTGCTATCAATTTTGTCCGGCCCATTTTTGGGGTTTTGTATGAAATGATGTCCAATTTGCCTTTTTTCCTTTTGTTTGTTTTTTTCTTTTGTTCCAATACACACAAAGAATATTAAACATGTGTATAACAAAACATGTATAATTGCAATAATTTTCTGGGAGAAATACTTCATTTTCTGGAACAATTTTAAGATTGCCAACACTTTCGGCCGTGGCCATATATAGTAGCTGAGTACAGGTGGCTGCTGGGGCCCCTGATACCATTACTATGTGGCCCTTACACCTGATATACAGTGGTGGCCAAAAGTATTGGCACCCCTGCAATTCTGTCAGATAATACTCAGTTTCTTCCTGAAAATGATTGCAATCACAAATTCTTTGGTATTATTATCTTCATTTAATTTTCTTGCAAAGAAAAAACACAAAAGAGAATGAAACAACAATCAAATCAATGATCATTTCACACAAAACTCCAAAAATGGGCCAGACAAAAGTATTGGCACCTTCAGCCTAATACTTGGCTGCACAACCTTTAGCCAAAATAACTGCGAACAACCGCTTCCGGTAACCATCAATGAGTTTCTTACAATGCTCTGCTGCAATTGTAGACCATTCTTCTTTGGCAAGCTGCTCCAGGTCCCTGATATTTGAAGGGTGCCTTCTCCAAACTGCCATTTTGAGATCTCTGCACAGATGTTCCATGGGATTCAGGTCTGGACTCATTGCTGGCCACCTTAGAAGTCTCCAGTGCTTTCTCTCAAACCATTTTATAGTGCTTTTGGAAGTGTGTTTTGGGTCATTGTCCTGCTGGAAGACCCATGACCTATGAGGGAGACCCAGCTTTCTCACACTGGGCCCTACATTATGCTGCAAACTTTGTTGGTAGTCTTCAGACTTCATAATGCCATGCATACGGTCAAGCAGTCCAGTGCCAGAGGCAGCAAAGCAACCCCAAAACATCAGGGAACTTCCGCCATGTTTGACTGTAGGGACCATGTTCTTTTCTTTGAATGCCTCTTTTTTTTCCTGTGCACTCTATGTTGATGCTTTTTCCCAAAAACCTCTACTTTTGTCTCATCTGACCAGAGAACATTCTTCCAAAACGTTTTAGGCTTTCTCAGGTAAGTTTTGGCAAACTCCAGCCTGGCTTTTTTATGTCTCGGGGTAAGAAGTGGGGTCTTCCTGGGTATCCTACCATACAGTCCCTTTTCATTCAGACGCCGACGGATAGTACGGGTTGACACTGTTGTACCCTCGGACTGCAGGGCAGCTTGAACTTGTTTGGATGTTAGTCGAGGTTCTTTATCCACCATCCGCACAATCTTGCGTTGAAATCTCTTGTCAATTTTTCTTTTCCGTCCACATCTAGATAGGTTAGCCACAGTGCCATGGGCTTTAAACTTCTTGATGACACTGCGCACGGAAGACACAGGAACATTCAGGTCTTTGGGGATGGACTTGTAGCCTTGAGATTGCTCATGCTTCCTCACAATTTGGTTTCTCAAGTCCTCAGACAGCTCTTTTGTCTTCTTTCTTTTCTCCATGCTCAATGTGGTACACACAAGGACACAGGACAGAGGCTGAGTCAACTTTACTCTGTTAGAACCCTCCTGTTAGTTTTTGCTATCTTGTGTTTTGCGGTCACGTGACTAGCTGCCTATATATTCCAGCTCCGCCCTTCTGGCTTTGCTGGACTTCAGTGTTTTTTGCCTGTCTCTCTAGCCAGGTGCTTCGGTGCCTATCTCTGTCTAGTTTGCTTGGTCCTCTGGACCTCTAGTACTTTTTGTTCAGTTTGTATTTTTGCTCTGCAACAACTTCTGTTAGGAGGTGTCCATTTTTTGTCCCAGTCCTTAGTTCTTTTAGGGACCCCTCCCTTTATTCTATAGGTCTCTGTTCAGACTAGCCGAGGATGAAGGCGGGTCTGTTCACAAGGAACAGGCTGCCCGCTACATCGTAGGGATTCAGCTTAGTCTTACTGTAGGGACAGCTTTTCCCTTGCTTTCCTTAGTTTATGTTGCAGATCATAACATAATCCATGTTAACTGGCTGCAAGTGTGATTTAGTTATTGCCAATTGTATCCAATTTGGCTTTAGGACAATTCTTTTTGTGTTTTTTCATTGAAGACAAATTAAATGAAGATAATAAGACCAAAGAATTTGTGATTGCAATCATTTTCAGGAAGAAACTGAGTATTATCTGACAGAATTGCAGGGGTGCCAATACTTTTGGCCACCACTGTATAGGAGCTGAGTACAGGCAGCTGCCGGGGCCCCTGATACCATTACTATGTGGCCCTTACACCTGATATATAGGAGCTGAGTACAGGCGGCTGCTGGGGCCCCTGATACCATTACTATGTGGCCCTTACACCTGATATATAGGAGCTGAGTACAGGCGGCTGCTGGGCCCTTGATACCATTACTATGTGGCCCTTACCCCTGATATATAGGAGCTGAGTACAGGCGGCTGCTGGGGCCCCTGATACCATTACTATGTGGCCCTTACCCCTGATATATAGGGGCTGAGTACAGGCGGCTGCTGGGGCCCCTGATACCATTACTATGTGGCCCTTACACCTGATATATAAGGGCTGAGTACAGGCGGCTGCTGGGCCCTTGATACCATTACTATGTGGCCCTTACACCTGATATATAGGAGCTGAGTACAGGCGGCTGCTGGGGCCCCTGATACCCTTACTATGTGGCCCTTACCCCTGATATATAAGGGCTGAGTACAGGCGGCTGCTGGGGCCCCTGACACCATTACTATGTGGCCCTTACACCTGATATAAAAGGGCTGAGTACAGGCGGCTGCTGGGGGCCCTGATACCAGTACTATGTGGCCCTTACACCTGATATATAAGGGCTGAGTACAGGCGGCTGCTGGGGCCCCTGATACCATTGCTATGTGGCCCTTACACCTGATATATAAGGGCTGAGTACAGGCGGCTGCTGGGGCCCCTGATACCATTGCTATGTGGCCCTTACACCTGATATATAAGGGCTGAGTACAGGCGGCTGCTGGGGCCCCTGATACCATTACTGTGTGGCCCTTACACCTGATATATAAGGGCTGAGTACAGGCGGCTGCTGGGGCCCCTGATACCATTACTATGTGGCCCTTACACCTGATATATAAGCTCTGCTGGGACTGTGTATCCCGCCTGCATTGCATAATGGGGCCCCTGAATACTCTGCACATAAGGTCCCATAGCTCTAATTATGTTGTTTGCAATAGTCGCCCTCCTGCCACCCTGTAATATCGGGTCCCTGCCTGGTGTGGCCCCTATGACTTAATGTCCCCCTGTAAGTGCAGTACACCAGTTATCAGTCTACACGGCCAGGGTCCGGGACCCCTGTTGTTTTTGTTCTGGCTTTGTAATATATGTTCATTATCAGGGCGCCCTCTTCTCAGACATCCATCTAATCATCCGTCTGTCTCATCCATATTTGCCATATGGAGGTTTCCAGAAATAGGGCAGAACCTACTGGACTTCTGTGAAAGTTGACGAATCTGTTGAGCGCGGCTGAAGCCTCCTGGGAGCCGAGGTAAAATCAGTGGCCGTGGTAAAATTGTGGAGCGGTGGGGTCTGAAAAAGGAATCATGGCTATAAGGACAACGTTTGCACAAAGTGATTTCTTTCCTGCCCAACAGCCACTGTGTAAACCTGACAAAAATGCCCCCATCTATCCATCCATTCATCACTCTCATACTCTGTCTATGCAGGTATGTATCTCATCATTCTTCCTTACGGAGTTTCACATGGACCAGTCGGGGCTTTGGTCCGAACTCCCCCACAAAACTGGATTCGGTAGTGTGACGAGGCCATAGGCTTAGTAGACTGCGCCTCCAGTAGGCGTACACACCTGATGCACGACAGAGGGCACATTCACTCTGTCTGGACCATTATAGTCTATGGCCACGTCAGATCATATGCCCGAATCCCGTTCAGGTAAAGGCTGCAGCAGGTGGCTGCTGCCTTCTGTGCCCCTCTCCTCCGCCACTGCCATTCCCCCCAACACTCAGAGCCACAGTGTATGTATATATATATATATATATATATATATATATATATATATATATATATATATATATACACTACTCAAAAAAATAAAGGGAACACTTAAACAACAGAATATAACTCCAAGTAAATCAAACTTCTGTGAAATCAAACTGTCCACTTAGGAAGCAACACTGATTGACAATCAATTTCACATGCTGATGTGCAAATGAAATAGACAATAGATGGAAATTATTGGCAATTATCAAAACACTCTCAATAAAGGAGTGGTTCTGCAGGTTGGGACCACAGACCACATCTCAGTGCCAATGCTTTCTGGCTGATGTTTTGGTCACTTTTGAATGTTAGTTGTGCTCTCACACTAGTGGTAGCTTGAGATGGACTCTACAACCCACAGAAGTTGCTCAAGTAGTGCAGCTCTTCCAGGATGGCACATCAATGCGTGCTGTGGAAAGAAGGTTTGCTGTGTCTGTCAGCGTAGTGTCCAGAGGCTGGAGGCGCTACCAGGAGACAGGCCAGTACACCAGGAGACGTGGAGGGAGCCGTAGGAGGGCAACAACCCAGCAGCAGGACCACTACCTCCGCCTTTGTGCAAGGAGGAACAGGAGGAGCACTGCCAGAGCCCTAAAAAATGACCTCCAGCTGACCACAAATGTGGATGTGTCTGCACAAACGGTTAGAAACCCACTCCATAACGGTGGTATGAGGGCCCGACGTCCACAGATGGGGGTTGTGCTCACAGCCCAACACCGTGCAGGACGCTTTGCATTTGCCACAGAACACCAGGATTGGCAAAGTCGCCACTGGCACCCTGTGCTCTTCACAGATGAAAGCCGGTTCACACTGAGCACATGTGACAGACGTGACAGAGTCTGGAGATGCCGTGGAGAGCGATCTGCTGCCTGCAACATCCTTCAGCATGACCGGTTTGGCAGTGGGTCAGTAATGGTGTGGGGTGGCATTTCTTTGGAGGGCCGCACAGCCCTCCACGTGCTCGCCAGAGGTAGCCTGACTGCCATTAGGTACCGAGATGAGATCCTCAGACCCCTTGTGAGACCATGTGCTGGTGCGGTTGGCCCTGGGTTCCTCCTAATGCAGGACAATGCCAGACCTCATGTGGCTGGAGTGTGTCAGCAGTTCCTGCAAGATGAAGGCATTGAGGTTATGGACTGGCCCGCCCGTTCCCCAGACCTGAATCCGATTGAGCACATCTGGGATATCATGTCTCGCTCCATCCACCAACGTCACGTTGCACCACAGACTGTCCAGGAGTTGGCGGATGCTTTAGTCCAGGTCTGGGAGGAGATCCCACAGGAGACCATCCGCAACCTCAGGACATTACATCAAAGTTGAATGAGCCTGTAGTGTGTTTTTCCACTTTAATTTTGGGGGTGACTCCAAATCCAGGCCTCCATTGGTTAATAAATGTGATTTCCATTGATGATTTTTGTGTGATTTTGTTTTCAGCACATTCAGCTTTGTACAGAACACAGTATTCAATGAGAATATTTCATTCATTCAGATCTAGGATGTGTTATTTCAGTGTTCCCTTTATTTTTTTGAGCAGTGTATATATAAATATACCAGGATGGGGGATATTAACAGAATTGGGGGACATTACCCCTATAACAGTGTAAGCAGCAGACCCCCTCCCCCTTAACAGGGCATAATGACCACATTTTTTGCTTACATTTTTTTTCTATTTTCCTCCTCTAAAACCTAGGTACGTCTTATGGTCCGGTGCGTCTTATAGTCCGAAAAATACGGTATATGCATTCAGCATATATATACTACTAGCTATTGAACCCGTTCTATGCCCGGGTGGCAAGCATTTTTATTAGTATATGGTCTCCCATGCTGGTATGTGCTGCCCCCCTCCTTGTATTTGTGCTGCCCCCATCCTGTCCCCACCATACAATCCTGGTATGCGTGGTACCCCTCACCCCCAATCCTGGTATGCGTGGCACCCCTCACCCCCAATCCTGGTATGCGTGGCACCCCTCACCCCCAATCCTGGTATACGTGGCACCCCTCATCCCTATCCTGGTATGTGTGGCACCCCTCATCCCTATCCTGGTATGTATGGTACCCCTCATCCGTATCCTGGTATGTATGGTACCCCTCATCACTATCCTGGTGTGTATGGTATCCCTCATCCTGGTATGCATGGTACCCCATCCCTCATCCCGGTATGCATGGCACTCCATCCCTCATCCCCAATCCCGGTATGCGTGGCACCCCTCATCCCCAATCCCGGAATGTGTGGCACCCCTCATCCCCAATCCCGGCATGCGTGGCACCCCTCATCCCCAATCCCGGCATGCGTGGCACCCCTCATCCCCAATCCTGGCATGCGTGGCATCCCTCATCCCCAATCCCGGCATGCGTGGCACCCCTCATCCTCAATCCTTGTATGTGTGGCACCCCTCATCCCCAATCCCGGTATGCGTGGCACCCCTCATCCCCAATCCCGGTATGCATGGTCCCCTCACCCCCCAATCCTGGTATGCGTGTTACCCCTCACCACCCAATCCTGGTATGCGTGGCACCCCTCACCCCCGCAATCCTGGTATGCGTGGCACCCCTCACCCCCCAAATCCGGGTATGCGTGGTACCCCTCACCGCCCAATCCTGGTATGTGTGGCACTCCTCACCCCCCAATCCTGGTATGTGTGGCACCCCTCACCGCCCAATGCTGGTATGCATGGTACCCCTCACCCCCAATCGTGGTATGTGTGTTATCCCTCACCCCCCAATCCTGGTATGCGTGGTACCCCTCACCCCACAATCCTGGTATGTGTGGTACCCCTCACCCCCAATCTTGGTATGTGTGTTACCCCTCACCCCCAATCTTGGTATGTGTGTTACCCCTCACCCCCAATCCTGGTATGTGTGGTACCCCTCACCCCCAATCCTGGTATGTGTGGTACCCCTCACCCCCCAATCCTGGTATGTGTGGTACCCCTCACCCCCCAGTCCTGATATATGCATGGTACCCCTCACCCCCCAGTCCTGATATATGCATGGTCCCCTCACCCCACAATCCTGTTATGTGTGGCCCCCTCATCCCTTTCACACTGTACACACATACACAAAAAAAAAAACAGTTATACTCACCTTTCTTCTCTGTACTCCAGCGCTGCTGCGTCCTCTTCTGCCAGAGGCCGGGGGAGGAGTGCGGCGCTGGAGCACCGCACTGTCCGGCGCCATTTTGCTGAAGACACACTGTAAATGTGTCTTCAGTAAAATGACGCCGGATAGCGCAATGCGCATGCGTCAATCTGACGCCTTCACTCCGCCCCCGGTCTCCAGCAAAGAGAGGCGCCGCAGCAACGCTCCTCCCGGTCAGGTAAATATGTAAGTATGGCGCCGGAGATCGCGGTATGCGTTCAGTGTCTACGCATCCCGCGATCTCCGGCGCCATACACCTCCTCTTACCTGTAACGGCTGGATGCCTGCTTCTCTCTGGAGCCAGGCTGCGCATCACGCATGCGCAGTTTATCGAATCTTCAGACAAAGACACGCATGCCGCCTTATATATACTATGGTAGATCGGCCCACTCAGTTGCACACAGAAGTAGCCACCGGAGCGCCGTCTCCTTAAGTCTCTCACTGGTTTATTTGTAGATGCTGCATAAGCCAGTGAGGAGTTAGCAAAAATAAATACGTGCTTTCTGACCTAAGGAAAAACAAAACATAACATACAGCCGTGTTGCTGTGGGGATCTGCCCGCTCAGGAGAACAACCATCCACTAGTTCAGCTTTTCCTTCTTAGGACACAAAGCGCTGGAGTTCCTCTCTACAGCCCTACTGAACACTGAATGCCTTAGAAGGACGACTATATACATCCTAGTCCCCACCCTGGGGTGGAGATATGGTGAATGACCTCCCAACCCGTTCTATGGTCGTTCACAAAAACCCAGCCCTTAAAATGTCCGATTAATCCCTCTCAACACATAGTATGCTGGTGTAAAACTTATGGGCTTCAAATCACTGAAGCTAATAGCCTCAGTGAAACATACCTCCCCTCCAGCACTTTGCCAGTGACTTTGTCACCATGTATATATAATCAGCATACTGTATATATATTATAAGCATACTCTATATATCCTTTTAAAAGCAGAAGTGTCAATAAATTATTTTTATCAGTTAACAAAATGCAGAGTAAAGTTTGATGGATGAACCAAGATCTCAGTAATAATAATTGTATTTTTTTTTTATTAATATTAGGATAGAAGGGAGGGACAAAACCAGGAACAGAATCAGTAGGCAAACTCATAGTCAGGAGGACAGCCGGGGTCAGATACCAGGTGATCAGTAACCGCCACGTCTGCGAGCAGTATGAATACCGCGGAGCCTGGTGACAGAGGTGATACTGAGATTGTCCGGGCAGAGATGTAACAGTCAGAAGGCCACCGGTAGATGGTGAAGGTCCTTCTGTACAGCTCCAGCAGTGATGGTGGATCTGCTGGACTTCAGGGCGCTGGATGCGGAGGTTTACCGTCTTTTAGATGTCTCTAGGGGAACGGTGACAACACGCAAATACGCGAGCAGCCCTGGATAATCCACGCCGGCAGGATGATAAGATCCGGCGGAAGATGGAACCTATGAGAAGAGAAGGAAATATAATGTAAGTGATGGGACTCCATATGACATGATACTACTGTGCGGTCACTGTGGCCGGACGCAGAGGAATCTCATCACACAGAGGTCAGGGATCATCGTCAGCCATCATACATGTGACAATCCCATCACCGACAGATGACATCTGCTCCACATTAATTATTCTCACTGACGACATCACACAACATGGAGATGACTCTCACACTTACCTCGTCTCTTTTTCCCCTTTTTCCCATTTTCTGATTTTTCGTTGTCAGCTGGAAATTCTGATCAGAAAGAAGAAAAAACAACAACTCACTAAAGACATATTGTTATGGGGTCTGCATTGTATCGCTCCTGTATATAGTACATAGATTGTTCTAGTCCTGTCCCCTATAGTCCTGACAATCTGGTATTACACAATAGGGCAGAATAAGTCCTATATACCGGACATGACCTCATATGAGGGGCATTAGATGTGTCACTGATATGGAGCAGTGAACGCCCTGTGTGCCGCCATATGGTGCATCCCTAATGAGCGATATTCTACTATAGGAGACGATATCTCATTATGATGGCGGAGGTTACTGGATGCAACAATGTATCACAGAATCCATGATAATACTGTACAAAATTACGGAAATGGAGACACAGTATGGGCCCATGGGCAAAGTAATTGGGTTCCTTGAAACATGGATAACATAGTTTTTCTTTAATGGGTCTCCTATGTGGAAATATTTCACCCTTGATGACAACATTCACATTGTTTGTGCTATAGACATGTACATACCTGACAATGGGGACGAGGACGGCAAGCTGGTTATAGCATCGTCTCTAGCAGATTCAGGAAAAGATCCTTTCTGCCTGTTAGGAAGAAGAAAAACGTGTAAATCACAAGTAAATTCATTATAAATGGGATTGTCTCACTAGAAGAACCCCAACTATAAGGCTTAATAGGACATATGAAAGTCATAGTGGGGAAGTCTCCTGCTCAAAACTACCTTCTATGGAAACAACTAGCAACAATGGCTGGCATGTAATACTACATATCTCCTGCAGTGTGGGCAAAACTAACAATGCCTGACCGGCAGCAATTATGGGTTGTTATCTCCAGCGGATTCTGAAGCCAATAGCCAATGACCGCTGATCATGGGGCGGTGGATGCTGCATTCAATATTATGGTATTTATGTCCTATATTTGGTATTGTGCACATATATTAGCCTGGAGCTCCCAATAATGACCCCATAATCTACTCACATATCTGAGATGTTTCTGCTGGATGCCGGGGTACACTCTGGAGGAAACTTGATAGCGGTGGTACAGAGCTAAAAAAGGACAAAAATAAGATATGAAATTCAATTTTTTACTTTTAGAGGTCTTTTTATGTATTCTGGATTTATTGATCACTTACTTTAGAAAGCCTTTTAGAGGATGTTGTAAAATTTTGGAAGAAAAGGCTCTCATTATCCTCACTTGTGTCCTCCTCCTCTGAGACAATAGGCTTGTTTGTATCAGCGTGATCTACAAGACATAGGTAATGAAGTGTTATTAGCGGTTGTCAGTATAACACAGTCACCATTTATCACTACTATTAATGGGAACCGATTGTCACATATTATTGAAGACGAGACAAACAGCCGCTTAGTCTAGATGACGTCTTCTACTTACTGATAAATAAGCTGGTGTCCTCATCTGAAACAAGCCGAGGAATGTACTCCGGCTTCTGACTTAGAAGGTTTTCAAATTCTAAGTCACTCAGGAATGGATAACTCTTGATCTCAAATGCTCCTCCTGGAAAAAGAAAAACAAAAGTGATGCGGACATTGTTAGAGGCTGCTCCATATCTGAACAGTATATCTTAATCTTAAGTAATGACAAAACCGAAGGAAACAAACTGAAAGTTATATTATGGAGAACTAGAAATAGGCAAGCAGATAGAGAAGTGCTGATCCTCATGGACAGGAGCGAAAAGTCCTCGTTGTAAAAAGTGAATATTAATACTAATAAAGTATATCAGTTACCTGTCCCAAGTCTTTGTGCAGGATTTGTTCTGAGCAGGTCATTAATAAGGTCCTGAGCATCGGGGGGAGGAGCGCGATCCCAATCCCAAATTATGTCTCCTGTTATATAGAAAATTACAGAAAATAAAACCTCTGTTTTGGACTGTAAGATAAAGTAGAGGAAATAACTAAATTCATGTAACCAGTCAAAGCAATGATCGGATTATTCTACTTACCAGTGACAATATTTTTATAGAGCTCAGATAGGGAATCCCCATGAAATGGTACATATCCCACCAGAAACTCATGCAGGATGATTCCCATTGACCACCAGTCGGCAGGTCTTCCATAGCCTTTCTTCAGAATGATTTCTGGGGCCATGTAAAGCGGGGTGCCACAGTCCTGGAAACCAACAGAAGGTAGAAATGAGAATCGATGAAATTATTATTATGACAAGTTCTCGACATAAAAACTCAATGACAGAAGATAAAATATCAGTTGAAAAGTTCTCTAGAAATGAAGAACGTAGAGAAGAGACAATAGTGTGATGAGATTTGTAAAGAACCATCTAAGTTCCTGTAAGTGATGCCAACCTCATGGTCCTGGAACTCTCTGGCGATGTCCTCCAATGATTCCTTGTGGGTGTTGGTTTCTGGTTTCATGACACCAACTTTTGAAATCCCAAAATCGGCGACTTTAATGTGTCCAGCCGGTGTAATCAGGAGGCTGTGAAAGAGAAGATGGTTTTAGGCTCACGGGCTGTGTGGTAATAAATGATAACTTTCCCCCCTTTATTAAACTATAGGGGGCACTTACTTCTCTGGCTTCAGGTCTCTATGCAACACACCATAGCTGTGCAGGTATTCCACAGCAAGTATCGCTTCAGCAAAGTACAGGCGGGCCAAGGGGACAGATAAAGGACCCCTGGTGCTTAGGAGGGTCCCACAGTCTCCACCTATAGAAGAAAGGAAATATGAGCGGTGAGGGGTTTATACAGCAGATCACCACGATGGATCATGAGAAGTGAGCGGAGACATTGGGGCAGGAGAGAATATATACAGATATAATGTATAGAGCACAGAATATTAGTCTGAGGTCATGGTGAGATGTCGTCCATGTCACTAATAAAGTGATGTCTCATCTCGTCTACAGCTGGCGATACTGACGTGCTCAGTGCGGACATACAGGGAGATCACACACATCAATGACTTTCCATAATATCTATAGTAAATGCTCTGCGGGGATGTAACCGTCCACGGGGACAAGTCCTAATGATATGAGCGCTGATAAGATGTCAGCAGACATGGGCTGAATATAATACATGTACATGTCCTACCTCCTACATACTCCATGACCATACACAGGTGAGATCTAGTAGGGAAGGAGCAGAGCATGGAGGTCACAAAGGGACAGTCAGCGAATGTCAGGATGTCCCTCTCCAGATAGGCCCCTTCCACATGTTTTGGAGTATCCAGGTCCCGCTTGGCAATTTTCTTCATAGCGAAGATATTCTGTGAGTCTTTATGGTGAACTAAGTGGACGGACCTGGAGAGAAGAAGAAACCATGGTTTATAGTGAATCCTTATTAACAGTCCTTCTATAGAAGTCATTATATGATCTTCTGTACTAATGTTTAATACCAGAAGTCCGACCATTACTGGAAATCCACATCTAGAAATACATTAAATAATACTACATAGATCATCTATGGGAGGGTCTACACAATACCACGTCTGCCGGACCCTCACTCAGGTCACATTATCACCTGTGGGAAATCTGCACAATGCCACGTCTGCCGGACCCTCACTCAGGTCACATTATCACCTGTGGGAGGTCTGCACAATGCCACATCTTCCACACCCTCACCCAGGTCACATTGTCACCTATGGATGTCTGCACAATGCTACGTCTGCCATACCCTCACCCAGGTCACATTATCACCTATGGGAAGTCTGCACAATTGCACGTCTGCCAGACCCTCACCCAGGTCACATTATTACCTGTGGGAAGTCTGCACAATGCCACGTCTGCCGGACCCTCACTCAGGTCACATTATCACCTGTGGGAGGTCTGCACAATGCCACATCTTCCACACCCTCACCCAGGTCACATTGTCACCTATATATGTCTGCACAATGCTACGTCTGCCATACCCTCACCCAGGTCACATTATCACCTATGGGAAGTCTGCACAATGCCACGTCTGCCGAACCCTCACCCAGGTCACATTATCACCTTTCACCTCAGATCATGTTCCTATAATAACACTGAATGGCAAAGCACAGAGGATGAAGCATTATCATAGGGAACCCTGAGAAATGTGGCTTATGCCAACTGAAATCTCACCCAAAAGATCCGCTGCTGATCAGCTTAGATGTTTCGTAGTCGCTCATACGCGGCTTTCTCGCCGGGATCAATGATTCCATCAAGTCCTAGAAAAGAAGAAGAAGAAGAAATGATATTAAGATCTAGAAGCTGCTGGAGAAAATCTCCAGATGCAGAAACGTCTCCCCCTATATTATGTCCCATCTGATGTCACTGATCCGATAGGTGAGCAGAAACCTGCTGACGGATTCCCTATAATATAAACGCTATTATCTAATGCAATAGTGTCATCTCCTCTAATAATAGAGGCGCCCCCTGGTTATATGGGGGATAATACTGGACGGGTCATTTACACCCCGTGATCTGGTGATACACAGACATCTACCTCTATAATACTTACACCGGCAGGTTCTTGGATCTCCAGGATCTCTAAGATTACACTGTCAGGATCCAACAGCTCAGTTGTTTCTAAAATAGTGATAAAATGATGAAGAAATAAAATGTATTAGAGGATATTAATCCTACACACATAATACAGCAATATAATGGAGAAATGACTATTCTGTATGGAGGACTATGTGGGGCCCATTATTCTGTATGTAGGACTATGTGGGGCCCATTATTCTGTATGGAGGACTATGTGGGGCCTATTATTCTCTATGGAGGACTTTGTGGGGCCCATAATACTTTATGGAGGACTATGTGGGCCCATAATACTGTATGGAAGACTATGTGGGGTCTATTATTCTCTATGAAGGACTATGTGGGGCCCTTTATACTCTACGGTGGACTATGTGGGGCCCATTATTCTCTATGGAGGACTATGTGGGGCCCATTATTCTGTATGGAGGACTATGTGGGGCCCATTATTCTGTATGGAGGATTATGTGGGGTCAATTATCCTGTATGGAGGACTATGTGGGGCCATTATACTGTGTGGAGGACTGTGTGGGGTCATTATTCTGTATGGAGCACTATATGGGGCCATTATTCCGTAAGGAGGACTATGTGGGGCCATTATTCTTTATGGAGGACTATGTGGGGCCATTATATTGTATGGAGGACTATGTTGGGCCATTATTCTGTATGGAGGACTCTGTGGGGCCCATTATACTGTACGGTGGAATATGTGGGGTCCATTATTCTGTATGGAGGACTATGTGGGGCCCATTATTCCGTATGGAGGACTATGTGGGGCCCATTATACTGTAAGGAGTACTTTGTGGTGCCCATTATACTGTGTGCCGGACTATGTGGGGCCCATTATTCTGTATGAAGGGCTATCTGGGGCACATTATTCTGTATGGATGACTTTGTGGGACCCATTATTCTTTATGGAGGACTATCTGGGGCCCATTATTCTGTATGGAGGACTTTGTGGGGCCCATTATTCTGTTTGGAGGACTTTGTGGGGCCCATTATTCTGTATGGAGGACTATGTGGGGCATTATTCTGTATGGAGGACTATGTGGGGCCCATTATTCTGTATGGAGGACTATGTGGGCCCATTATTCTGTATGGAGGACTATGTGGGGCCCATTATTCTGTATGGAGGACTATGTGGGGCCCATTATTCTGCATGGAGCACTATGTGGGGCCCATTATTCTGCATGGAGGAATATGTGGGGCCATTATACTGTATGGAGGACTATGTGGGACCCATTATTCATTATGGAGGACTTTGTGGGACCCAGTATACTGGTTGGCTCGTGACTTTTTCCAAGTTTTTCATTTTGGCTCTCTGTATGTTTGAGTGGAAAGAGTAAATGTGAATTGATCCCCTGTTCTCTTTAATATCCGGATATTTCCTGTAGAAGGTTGTGTGATCGGCTCACCTGTAGTCAGATCGCTGCTCGGCCCCGGCTGACTCGTATTAGGGTCAGGGGTTTCTGGGGTCACATTTTGCTCGTCTTCGGTGTCGCCTTCTGGTGTCTCCTGATTGATAGAATATATAGAATTAACACGAGGAACCTTCCACTAAATCACCAAATCCACAAATCAGGAAGGACTAAACCTGCTTTTACAGATACACCAACTGTAACTATACAGATCAGACGCCATCATGAGGACTTTTATCAGATAAAATGGATTAAGATGAGGTAACATTGCAAAAACATTAATATGGATAATAGAGGGAGACAGAGGCGGAAATACAGACTTCCCACCACTGAGCTGTGACTACATCAGCAGAATACAGACTGCCATCAGCAGAGACAGGCGGCCATATTACCTCCTGTGCTTGCCAGGGGCTGACAGGGAGGCCGATAAGATCTAACACCAGATCTTCTGATATCTGACTGGTGATCTGGAGAAGATGAGAAAACAAGGACGTGTGATAGAGAAGATGATGGATCCTTACCGGGCGTTCCGATGAGCGGGCCGGACCTTCCAGTACACACAGGACTTTTTCGGCCAGTTCTTTAACAAAAGACAAATCTCTATATTGAGATCTTTTTTCAGCCTAAAAAGAAGAAAAGGAACACAAATGAAAAATCTCGAGATGAGAAAGATCACAATGAAGGCGGCCATTGTATCTGACATCTGCTCCTCTCTGCAGATACATTGACTACATATCTGGGGTCTTGTCCTGTCTTATATTGGAAGAAAGAAGAAGCTTCTATCCCACCGTTATTATCCATTATTGTGGAGAAGATTTGTGCGGAGCGTCCACCATTTACCTGCTGTGGAATGTCCTAATGTTCCATAGCGAGAAACTGCAAGTGCTCAGTCACTATGGAGCCAACAACGGCAGCCATGACCCTGTGTAGATTGTACACAGTGACTGTGAGCTCTGATGTCATAATGGCCGACCATCACTAGTGATGTCATCATGGAATCTTGTGATGGAATCTTATAGCGGCGGCTCTGCACAAATACATGCTGCCAAGCAATATTTAAAGTGTGTGGGGGCTCATGCTGTATATAGGGGGCTATGTGAGGGCTCAGCTATTTATAGCGGGCTATGTGGGGGCTCATACTGTATATAGAGGGCTATGTGAGGGCTCAGCTATTTATAGCGGGCTATGTGAGGGCTCATACTGTATATAGAGGGCTTTGTGAGGGCTCAGCTATTTATAGCGGGCTATGTGAGGGCTCATACTGCATATAGAGGGCTATGTGAGAGCTTGGCTGTATATAGCGGGCTATGTGAGGGCTCATACTGTATATAGAGGGCTATGTGAGAGCTTGGCTGTATATAGCGGGCTATGTGAGGGCTCATACTGTATATAGAGGGCTATGTGAGAGCTTGGCTGTATATAGAGGGCTATGTGAGGGCTCATACTCTAAATAGGATTCTGTTTGTGAGCTCATACTGTACATTGGGGCTATGTATAGGCTCTTATTGTATATAGGGGGACTGTGTGTGGGCTTTTACTGTATATAGGGGCTGTGCGTGGGCTCTAACTGTATGTAGAGGGCTATGTGCGGGCTCATACAGTATATAAAAGGCTGTGCTTGGGCTTATACAATATTTAAGGGGATGTCAATTCACTTAATTCTGCTCAATATTAAGTGAAACAGTTAATAATATAAAATATAATTCATATGTTAATATTGAGCAGAATTAATTTCAGCCTATTGGTTCAGCCTACACAACAGTCACATTTCTCATGTGGCCCCTCAGTAATATTACTTTCCCACCCCTGCTCTATTATGCATAGTGCTCTGTTATGTGTAGTGCACCCGAGCACCTGCATGTTAATCGCGTGACTTATCACATGATCTATCAAAGGCAATCTTGTGACATGTCATGTGATACATCGGGTGCTGGGAGCCCACGGCTCCTAAACTGCCCAGGGCCCTGGCTACTCTTAATACGTTCCTGCTTCTATCCCACCATTATTAACCATTATTGAGAAGTTTTATGCGGAGCGTCCGCCACTTACCTGCTGTAGTAATGTCCTGATGTTCTGAGGTAAATCCGTCAGATACTCTGAGGTGAGATGACCTCGGTGGTATTTGGTCAGGCAGTCTCTTACGAGCTCCATCACCAGCCGGTGAGTGAAGCTGAGGACGCCATCGGGTGGTAGAAGCACAATCTCAGGGCGATTGGTGGTAAGAATCTCCCATAGAGCTTCTACTTGAAGATTGTCCAAAAGTAATTCAGCCATAGAAACTGCAAGTGCGATCAGTCACTATATATAATAGCGAGAAACTGCAAGTGCGCTCAGTCACTATGGGATAGCGAGAAACTGCAAGTGCGATCAGTCACTATAGAATAGCGAGAAACTGCAAGTGCTCTCAGTCACTATGAAGCCAACAAAGGCAGCCGTGACCCTGTGTACATTGTATATATAGTGACTGTGAGCCGTGATGTCATAATGGCCAACCATGACCTGTGATGTCATCATGGAATCTTGTGATGGAATCTTCAAGGGGTGGCTCTACACACATACATGCTGCCTAGCAATATGCTTTTTTGGCCGTACTGTTTTATTTACAATTACAACACAACCAGGATAAGGGAATGTTCACACGTTTCATTTTTGCAGCATTTTTTTCTGCATCAAAAACCAGGTTGTACACAAGAAAAACACTGCTTATAATCCACACTTATTTGCTGTCTTTTTGCAGTGTTCATACTTGTGGGTTTTTGTTTATTCATTTGAATGGGTGAAAAATGCTGCAAAACCCCTGAAAGAATTAACATACTGCAAATTTTTAAGAAAACGCAAGAAAAAAATCGCAGCATGTGAATGAGACTTTAAAAATGTCATTCACCAAGCCGGTACTGTAAAAATCATGTGAAAAAACGCTACTTGTGAACAGTCCCCAAAGATATTACTCAGTGATATTATGGGAAATATTGTGTATATTTATTCCTCACGTGTCTTTTTTTTTACCATAGAACATTTAATTTACCTCATTGGTTGCAGAGATTACGACTAACAAATGTGACAAATATTGAAGAATTAATGATAAGTGCCCCAAGTGATCAATCATTTACGTCATTAATGGTGATGGGCGAGCACTAAAATGCTCGGGTGCTCGATGCTCGGGTTGAGCACATTGGAATACTCGGCTGCTCGACCCGAGCAATGAGCCCAATGTAAGTCTATGGGAAACTCGAGCATTTTTCAGGCGGCTCCCCCCGGCGGTCTGCAGAGGGCCTAAAAATTGCCCAAATCGATGGGAACAGTGCTCAAATGACATGGGAACAGCATGGGGAAGACCCCTGGAAGCATTTCTGACTCCCAGGTCACTGCTGTCAACAACGTTGTCAAAAGTATTTACGCCACTTTTACGGACTCACAATAAAACTTACAAAAACGAAACCAAAATGGATTTTCCTGGGAAGTATGTTAAGGAACATCCTTTCCAGGGTTATGACTTGTATATAAGGGAAAATAAATAACCAAAAACAAAAATACTCCTCCACACCTTGGGCTATGTTCACACGTAGCGTTTTTGATGCGTTTTTGCACTTTTGCATTGCTTTCAACCAACACAAATGCATTCACCAGGAAATGTCATTTTAACATTTTACAACCTTATCTGGCCATGTGGTGTGTGACACGTCATCAGACACATGCATACAGTGCTGAAAAGACATGGGAACAGCATGGAAGCATCTCTGACTCCCAGGTCACTGCCTAAAAGTGTGCCCATCATAAGAGATGCTTGGCGCATGCGAAGATGCCTCCCGCCATGGACCTGTCGTTACAGACTTGCAACAATCACCGTCCACGTCCTTGTCCCTCCTCAGCGTTCAGTTCCTTGGAATGCAAGTGCAAGTATGCAGGCAGCCACCAACCTACCCATCGGCTGCAATACTATACTGACAAATTTTTGACAGCTTCTTGCACTTGAAATGTAGCCTTTTAGGCTCGTGGAGGCGGAAGCTTTTCATAACCTCATGTCGGCGGCGGCCGGGTGTCCATACTCTTTCCCCAGCCACCACTATATTTCCCGGTATCGCCTCTGCCTTCCACAAGCACGGGTCCCACAACATTACCCGTGCCCTCCCCAGTGCACTTACTGGGAAGGACCGCCTAACCACAAACACATGGACAGGTGAACGTGGCCAGGGACGGTACATAGCCAGTCCACAACTTTTTTTTGCTGACAGTTGTATTTAGCTCGGTGAAAGGACTGGCATAGAGGGAAACCGTATCTACCCTGGGTGTCATTTCTCCCAGGAAGTCCTGTAATTCAGCTTGTTGCAGAAGCAATGGCAGTCCGTCCAACATCAACTCGCACTTGTCGGTGGTGCTTTAACACACACACATCTTTCTTTTCGCATTTTATTTCTTGAATACAGAGTTGGACAATGGCCTGATCTGTAATGCTTTTTGAGAAATAACATGCATAAGCATGGCCGATCCACATTAAAAAAGCAGTCACAGAATGTCCGGAAACCTTCCCCCACAATTTTATTAGCCAGGGCAGCTTTTCGGCAGGGTTGGACGGGCCCACCAGAGAACCGGAGACTACTCCGGCGGGCCCTGGCTTCTCCTTCTGGAGAGTTCATAGTGCCGAGGTGAGGCCATGATGATGATAGAGGCCACCATCTGCTTAGTTTTCTGTTACTTGAAATGCAAGTGCAAGTATGCAGCCATCCACCCACCCACAGGCCGCAACACTAAACTGCCAGATTTCTGGGCAGCTGCTTGCACTTGAAATATGGCTTTTTAAGCTCGTGGAGTCGGAAGCTGTCCACAATCTTATGGCGGCGGCGACTGGGTATCTATACTCGGTCCCCAGCCGCCATTATTTTTTCCGGTATTGTCGCCGCCTTCCACAAGCATGGGTCCCACAACATTACCCGTGCCCTCCCCAGTGGAAGGACTGCCTAACCACAAACACGTGGACAGGTGAATGTGGCCAGAGACGGTACGGAGCCAGTCCACAACTTTTTTTGCTGAGAGTTGTATTTAGCTCGGTGAAAAGACTGGCATAGAGGGGAACATCATACTGTGTGTGGGGGAATGTACTGTGGGGGCATCATACTGTGTGGGGGGAATGTACTGTGGGGACATCATACTGTGTGTGTGGGGGAATGTACTGTGGGGACACCATACTGTGTGTGGGGGGGAAATGTACTGTGGGGACATCATACTGTGTGGGGGGAATGTACTGTGGGGGCATCATACTGTGTGTGAAGGAATGTACTGTGGGGGCATCATACTGTGTGTGGGGGAATTATACAGTGTGTTGGGGGAATGTACTGTGGGGGCATCATACTGTGTATGTGTGGGAATGTACTGTGGGGGCATCATACTGTGTGTGGGGAGGAATGTACTGTGGGGAATCATACTGTCTGTGGGGGGAATGTACTGTGGGGACATCATACTGTGTGTGGGGGAATGTACTGTGGGGACATCATATTGTGTGTGGGGGGAATGTACTGTGGGGGTATCATACTGTGTGTGGGGGAATGTACTGTGGGGACATCATACTGTGTGTGGGGGAAATGTACTGTGGGAGCATCATACTGTGTGTGGGGGGGAATGTACTGTGGGGACATCATACTGTGTGTGGAGAATGTCCTGTGGGGACATCATACTTTGTGTGGGGGGATGTACTGTTTGGACATCATACTGAGTGTGGGGGAATTTACTGTGGGTTCATCATACTGTGTGTGAGAATTTACTGTGGGGACATCATGCTGTGTAGGGGCATTATAATGTGTGTGAGGGGGAATATACTGTGGGGGCATCATACTGAGTGTGTGGGGGGAATGTACTGTGGGGACATCATACTGTGTGTGGAGGAATCTATTGTGGGGACATCATACTTTATGGGGAGGAATGTACTGTGGGGGCATCATACTGTGTGTGTGAGGGAATGTACTGTGGGGGCATCATACTGTGTGTGGGGAGGAATGTACTGTGGGGCCATCATACTGTGTGTGGGGGGATGTACTGTGGGGGCATCATACTGTGTGTGTGAGGGAATGTACTGTGGGGGCATCATACTGTGTGTGTGAGGGAATGTACTGTGGGGGCATCATACTGTGTGTGGGGAGGAATGTACTGTGGGGCCATCATACTGTGTGTGGGGGGGGGGATGTACTGTGAGGACATCATACTGTGTGTGGGGGGGAATGTACTGTGGGGACATCATACTGTGTGTGGTGGAATGTACTGTGGAGACATCATACTTTGTCGGGGGAATGTACTGTGGGGGCATCATAATGTGTGTGTGAAGAGCTGTTTATCATCGTACAATGATTGAATAACGGGAGCAGATGATTTATAAAAAGCACTGAATTATATGGTGTGGATTTGCTGCTACTGTGTCACCCCAGGCCTGGATGCCACAAACTTGTAAGGCTGTGTCTGAGAGCAGGAGGGAGGTACTCTGGTCATGGACCATTAGCATGCAGCACCTCCTGTCCCAGGCCAGTAGGGGGAGCAGGCTGCCCCTATAAAAGCTGGTACTGAGGGCAGGGTTAGGGAGACCAGGACCCACTTCTGAAGCATCCAGAAGGGTTCCCAGAAGAGAGGGACAGGTCAGCGGCAGCTGAGGAGTCCAGGAGGCTAAGGAGGAACAGCAAGCCAGGGACAGAGGCGACGAGAGCTGGTCCTGGCTGAGAGAGAACAACATACCGGACACTGGGATCCGAGGCTGTCAGAATTGCAAGTCCTGCAGCAGATCATCTACTTGCGAGGGATTTTAGGTCCCTTGGCCTAAGAAGCCTGGAAGCTCCGCCACACAGAGGGACCGGTACAGCACAGACAAGCTATAGGTACCTAAGGCCCGAGTCGCAAGCCATACAGGCGTAGTACACGGCCAGCTCAGGGACGTGGGCTATCATACCACTAAAGGGGGAGATAGTCAGCAAGGGCAGAGAGAGAACGGTAGGCCTACCCACTCACCCTGACCAGTGGAGCTCGCCCGAATGCCCTCAGACACCCAGGTCCATTCCTCCCTGTACTCCTGGTGGGTCTGTGATAAGATCTGCAGTAAAAGACCCTGGACTGCATTATTGGACTCTGTGTGATTACTGCTGCGCCTGCACCATCACCCCCAGCATCCTATTACACTGCCCTGAGGCTACACTCCTCCCATGGGGAGTTGTACTATTCCCTGCTGCACCCCCAACACCAGCCTCAGCGGTCTGCCCTGCAGCGGCGGTCCTCCCTGACCGCAATCCACAGGTGGCGTAGTCGGACTTTCAAAACCTACAAATACACTGCCACAGCATTTGGTCTGACCACCCTGAGCCACGGGACCGGGTCGCCACTACTACTCCCAGCATTGCCCTGTTGTCTGGTTCCGAGAGCCCCACGGCCCAGGGGGCGAGTCACTACAAGTAAGGATAGATGATACAATAAGCTCTATCGTAACATGTAGCAGCGAGTCAGCGGAATGTATCAATTCTAATATTGAGCAGAATTGATTTCAGCCTGTTGATTTTTCCCTCCAGAACAGTGGAGGGCTCCTCGGGAAAATAAATTGGCCATCCATGGTATAACGTAATACTAAAATCTCACATTTTATGAGAGAAAACTGTATTTTATAACGATGCTTCCGTGCATAAATCGAGAGAACTTCTTTTCATCAGACGACCCCTTTATCACCTATCCAAGGTGATCGGTGGTGTCCAACAGCTTAGAGCGGCACTGATGGGCAGAATGCGCCACTTTTATCACTTTTGGAATTGGGCAGCGGTGCACATGCTCAGTCTGACCTCCATTCTTGCCCTTTGGGGCTGCAGAGCGCTCTGCTTTTTCCAACAGCTCCATTGAGAATGAATGGATCAGTGGTCGGGCATCCAACCAGACGCTCCATTTTGTAACAGGGATAGAAATAGATGAGAAGATGCACTTAACTGTTTGGCCGCAGCAAGAGTGCATCGAGTGCCTGTGCTTGGTTTGAACAGTCATTCTGTGCTGACAGAGTCCCTTTAAGGCCTCAAACCTATTAGATAATTGTCAGCCCTACATTGTTTCTGGGCAGACAGTTACACAAGATTATGTCCCATTTCATGAAGATTGGCCTTTTACACGCCTGTTTTAGTGAAGGATTAGCTGGAAAAACCTGCGGCGCTGTTAAGCCTCTCCCCAAGAAGCTCCGCAAGGCTTCAAAATTTTGCCGGTGCTGGTCAAGACTGGTGGACACATGGGAAAAGTCAAATTTTGGCAAAGTTGAACAATCTGCATTGTGTGTAATATTTTATGATACAATAAATGATTAGAAAAATGCAAGTTTTATTAATGAGAAAAAAACTGAACTTTGCAGAATTTGTTGGCGACATAGAAATATGTAAAAAATATAAAAGTGTAAAATTTTTTTTACAATTTTTGATGCTTACATTAAAAACTTGAGCAATTCCCCCAAAAATCATTAGAGCCATGAAATCAATACATATACAGATGAAACCAGAAGTTTCCATCCACTATATAAAGAGACACATCTGCATGTTTTTATCAATATCTGACATGAAATCAGAATAAACCTTTCCCGTTTTAGGATAATTAGGATTACCATCATTTTTTATATTTTCCAAATGCCAGAATAATGAGAGAGAGAGAATGTTTTAAGGCATTTTTATTACTTACTGCAAAGTCTTAACATTATTCTAATCCCCAATCAGTGTGTATATTTGTTCACTACACAATACAATCCCATAATTTCTGCCTATTCACATCTTAGTATTATGTATGATCAGGTTAGAGTGTATGGCTGCTGAGCGCTAGCATTTATGGGCGCCTCCCCCTGACCTTGGCTGTTTCTGGCTCTTAGACCCTGCTGGCACGCACTGCCGTCATGTCCGTGACTGCACTGCCGGCTTGCGGGTCAAATGCCAGAAGCCGCAGAGTCACATGTATTGGGGCGGGCACAGAATGTCTCACGCCGTATACCAGCCAGAACACATACCGGAAAGTCAGGTGACACACTTTTTCTCTCCGGCTCGGTTCATGATTGGATTAGGCTCCCTATATAACATCTGGCGTTCCCCTCCCTGGCACGACCCCTGAGGAAGTGTTGATGAAACGCGCGTCGGGGTGGAGGGACGCGTGCTTACCCTGCCTAGAAGCTGCCATTCTAACCAGGTATTTCTTTCTCATGATGTGTTGAGCTGTTTTGTCTATTTGTGGACAGTGCCACTATTACACTATAGTTATTCTATGGGACCGTACCCAGCCTCTTTTATGTACCCAGTCTCCCCTGATAGATATACTAACATTATTAACTGCTATATGCATTAGTTTCTTTGAGGCTGGAAACAATACGTTATATTTATCTAAGCACTTTGCACTTTTTTTCTGGACAGTCGACTCTATATCATCATATGCACTGCCGCTTTACATTTTATAGGCGTATCTCAAACTCATCAGTGATAGTCTAGTGACCGTTATAATAGCATATGCATTTCTTTCTTTCTATTTTTGCCACATGAGCGGTTATTCAGGTTGAAATGTTTTGCAATGCATTTGTATAGTCGCATTATTTCAGTAATGGGGTAATATATGGTTATTACTCTTGCTGCGCAGATATAGAATCATAGAATCATAGAATGGTAGAGTTGGAAGGGACCTCCTGGGTCATCTGGTTCAACCCCCTGCTCAAAGCAGGATTCACTAGATCATCTCAGACAGATGTCTGTCCAGCCTCTGTTTGAAGACGTCCATTGAAGGGGAACTCACCACCTCTCGTGGCAGCCTGTTCCACTCATTAATCACCCTAACTGTCAAAAAGTTTTTTCTAATATCTAATCTGTGTCTCCTCCCATTTAGTTTCATCCCATTGCTTCTAGTCTTTCCTTGTGCAAATGAGAATAAAGATGATCCTTCTACAATGTGACAGCCCTTGACATATTTGTAGACAGCTATTAAGTCTCCTCTCAGTCTTCTTTTTTGCTAGCTAAACATTCCCAAATCCTGCAACCGTTCCTCATAGGACATGGTTTGCAGACCAGTCACCATTCTGGTCGCTCTTCTCTGAACTTGCTCCAGTTTGTCTATGTCTTTTTTAAAATGTGGTGCCCAAAACTGTACACAGTATTCCAGATGAGGTCTGACCAAAGAGGAGTAAAGACCGATAATGACTTCACGTGATCTAGACTGTATGCTTCTGTTAATACATCCCAGAATTGTATTTGCCTTTTTTGCTGCTGCATCACACTGTTGACTCATGTTCAGTCTATGATCTATTAGTATACCTAAGTGTTTTTCACATGTACTGTTGCTTAGCTCTATTCCTCCCATTCTGTATATGCTTTTTTCATTTTTATTGCCCAGATGTAGTACTTTGCATTTTTCCCTGTTAAAAACCATTCTGTTGGTTGCTGCCCACTGCTCCAGTTTATTTAAGTCTTTTTGAATCCTCTCTCTCTCTTCTCTAGTATTAGCTATCCCTCCTAGCTTTGTGTCATCAGCAAATTTAATCAGTTTACCCTCAATTCCTTCAGGAATAGGGTACAGCATTTGTTTGTCCCTCACATTTGAGGCTCCTGGTATTTTAATTATTGTTATTTTATGTTCTAATAAAATTATATTGTTAATATTATTTGAAGTGTTCATGTTTTTGTTTATCCTACCAGGGTTCTGGTTATAGCAGAATCAATTTTTGATATATATAAAGTCAAAAGTTTACATACATTTCATTAGTATTTGGTACCATCACCCTTAAACTGAATGACTTGGGTCAAACTTTTGGGATATCCTTCCACAAGCTTCTCACAATAGTTGGTCGGAATTTGGACCCATTCCTCCTGGCAAAACTGGTGTAACAGATCCAGGTTTGTAGGTCGCCTTGCTCGCAGCAAGAGTGCCCATAAATTTTCAATAGGATTGCAATCAGAGCTTTGTGATGGCCACGCCAAAACATTGACTTTGTTATTCTTAAGCCACTTTGTTCCCATTTTGTCAATATGTGACACCCCAGGGGTCTGGTTGCCACAGTGATAGAGATATTACGTCTGAGAGCAGGTGGGAGGTCTCTTGGTCAGGAATCCTATGCATGCCACACCTCCTGCCCAGTCCTGGGAGGGGAAGGACTTCCCCTATATAAACCTGGGGCTGAGGCAGGGTTGGGGAGTTCAGAGGGAGAGTTCAGCCAGGAGGGCTGACAGGGAGCTGTGGCTCCGGCTGGGCCCAGCTCCTGGGCCATGCCAGAAGTAGAGACAGAGAAGAGAAGCAGCTATGGGAAGAAACAACAGGAGCTCTGTGGGAGCAGTGTTACAAGGAGTCAGGGGCTGGCAGCTGCAGAGCTCGCCCTGACTGAGAAGATTTCTTACCGGACCCGGAGTCCGAGGCTGTGGGGACTAACTCCTACCCAGCAGCAGAATCCGTCAGGCAGGGGATTTCAGGTCCTCTGGCCAAGAAACCCGAAGGCACGGTCACACGCATGGGACCAGCACCGCCGTCGTGGAGCGGAAGCTACTAGAAGGCCCCGAGTCACCGGCCATACGGGTGAGCACCACACGGTACACTCAGGGACGTGGGCTACTTATACCCGCCTCTAGCAAGGTAGCCAGAAGAGTACAGTTAGTTTGGGAGGCCTACAACTCCGCCTGGTCAGGGGAGATCCCATCTGCTCAAGGACTGACCAGGCCCCAATCGCTAGCCAGTACTCCGGGAGGGTCTATCTTTGTCTCCAGTAAAGACCCTGAACTACACCGTACCGTCTCCGAGTGGTTCCTGCTACCCCCATCATCCACGTCGGCTGCCCTGAGGCCATACCCCTCCCGTTGGGGGTTATACTATCACGCTGCACAATCCTCCCACCGGCCTCAGCGGTCTGCCCTGCAGCAGCAGCTCCTTAGCTATACTCAACGGGTGGCGTAGTCGTCCAACATCTACCGCTGATACAGCGCCACTTAGTCTGACTCCCTGGGCACGGACCGGGTCACCGCCACGAGACTACAACCCTCAACAGATCCGGCTCCGGGTAAGCTCCCGCGTGCGCAACGCTGCGCGACACCGGCCCAGGGGTGCGTCAAATATGCTTCGGGTCATTGTCCATTTGGAATACCCATTTCTGCCCAAGCTTTAACTTCCTGGCTGATGTCTTGAGATGTTGCTTCAGTATTGCCACATAATCTTCTTTTCTCATGGTGTCATCTATTTAGTGAAGTGAACCAGTCCCTCCTGCAGCAAATCAACCCCAGATCATGATGCTGCCACCCCCATGTTTCACAGTTGGGATGGTGTTCTTTGGCTTCCAAGCTTCTCCCTTTTTCCTCCAAACGTAGCGATGGTCATTATGCCAAAAAAGTTCAATTTTAGTTTCATCAGACCACAGACATGTCTCCAAAAATTAAGGTCTTTGTTCCTGTGTGCATTTGCAAACATTAATTTGGCTTTTTTATGTTTCTTTTGGAGTAATGGCTTCTTCCTGGCAGAGTGGCCTTTCAGCCCATGTTAATACAGTACTCGTTTCACTGTAGTTATTGACACAATCTTACCAGCTTCCGCCATCATCTTCACAAGGTCTCTTGCTTTTGTCCTTGGGTTGATATGCACATGTCGGACCAAAGCACGTTCATCTCTGGGACACAGAACCCGTCTCCTTCCTGAGCGATAAGATGGCAGTACATTCCCATCTTGTTTGTACTTGCGTATAATTGTTTGTACAGATGAACGAGGCACCGTCAGCTATCTTGAAATTGTATCTAAGGATGAGTCAGACTTGTGCAAGTCCACAATTCTCTTCCTGATATCTTCGCTGATTTCTTTAGACTTTCCCATGATACTACAGAAATAAGCAGTGTGTTTCAGGTGTGCATTAAAATACATCTACACGTGTGTCTCTAATTAACTCAGATGTTGCCAAAAAAACTATTAGAAGCTTCCAAACACATTACATCATCATATGGGCAGTCCAGAATTGTTTAAAGGCATAGTAATCTTAGTGTGTGTAAACTTTTGACTTTGCAGTAAGTAATAAAAATGACTTAAACATTCTCTCTCTCTCTCATTATTCTGGCATTTGGCAAATTTTAAAAATTCTGGTAATCCTAATTGACCTAAAACGGGAAAGGTTTATTCTGATTTCATGTCAGATATTGAGAAAAACATGCAGATGTGTCTTTTTATATAGTGTATGTAAACTTCTGGTTTCAACTGTGTGTGTGTGTGTATGTATATATGTATATATTACACATACAGTTATGGCCGAAAGTGTTCACTCCCTTGAAATTGTTTCAGAAAATGAAGTATTTCTCCCAATTATTGCAGTTACATCTGTTTTGCTATACACACTTTATTTTCTTTGTGTGTATTGCAACAACACAAAAAAAGCAGAAAAAAAGGCAAATTGGACATAATTTCACACACAGCCCCAAAAATGGTCTGAAGAAAATTGTTGGCACCCTCAACTTTAATATTTGGTTGCTCACCCTTTGGAATAAAATAACTGCAATCAATCGCTTCCTATAACCATCAACAAGCTTCTTACACCTCTCAGCTGGAATTTTGACCACTCTTCTTTTGTAAACTGCTCCATGTCTCTCATAGTTGCTGCTACTTCATACCTCTCCAGCGCTATGTTTCCATCCATTTCTGCGGGCTTCTTGAAGTATGTTTTGGGTCATTCTCCTGGAAGAACCATGACCTAGGACGCAAACCCAGCTTTCTGACACTGGGCACTACATTGCGACCCAAAATCCGTTGGTAATCTTCAGATTTCATGATGCCTTGCACACAGTCAAGGCACCCAGTGCATGAGGCAGCAAAACAACCACAAAACGTCTTTGAACTTACACCATATTTGACTGTAGGTAGTGTGTTCTTTTCTTTGTAGGCATTATTCCATTTTCCGTAAACAGTAGAATGATGTGCTTTACCAAAAAGCTCTGTCTTGGTCTCATCTGTCGAAAAGATGCGTTCCCAGAAGGATTTTGGCTTGCATACATTTTGGCACACTTCAGTGTAGCTTTTTATGTCTCTGTGTCAGCAGTGGGGTTCTCTTGGGTTCTCCTGCCTTAGCGCTTATTTGCGCTAACACTGATGCACCCTGAGCTTGCAGGACAACTTTGAATTTCTTTGGAACTTGATTGGCACTGCTTATCCATCATCCGGACTATCCTGCGTTGCAACCTTTCATCAATTTTTCTCTTCCATCCACGTCCAGGGAGATTAGCTACAGTGCCATGACTTGTAAGCTTCTTAATTATGTTTCGCACCGTGGACAAAGGGACATCAAGATCTCTGGAGATGGAATTGTAACTTTGAGATTGTTGATATTTTTCAACAATTTTGGTTCTCAAGTACTCAGACAGTTCTCTTCTCTTTCTGTTCTCCATACTTAGTGTGGCACACACAGACACAATGCAAAGATTGAGTCAACTTCTCCACTTTTTATCTGGTTTCAGGTGTGATTTTCATATTGCTCACACCTGTTACTTGCCACAGGTTAGTTTGAATGAGCATCACATGCTTGAAACAAAGTTGTTCACCCACAATTTTGGAAAGGTGCTATCAATTTTGTCCTGCCCATTTTTGGGGTTTTGTATGAAATGATGTCCAATTTGCCTTTTTTCCTTTTGTTTGTTTTTTTCTTTTGTTCCAATACACACAAAGAATATTAAACATGTGTATAACAAAACATGTGTAATTGCAATAATTTTCTGGGAGAAATACTTCACTTTCTGGAACAATTTCAAGATTGCCAACACTTTCGGCCGTGGCCATATATAGTAGCTGAGTACAGGCGGCTGCTGGGGCCCCTGATACCATTACTATGTGGCCCTTACACCTGATATACAGTGGTGGCCAAAAGTATTGGCACCCCTGCAATTCTGTCAGATAATACTCAGTTTCTTCCTGAAAATGATTGCAATCACAAATTCTTTGGTATTATTATCTTCATTTTATTTTCTTGCAAAGAAAATACACAAAAGAGAATGAAACAAAAATCAAATCAATGATCATTTCACACAAAACTCCAAAAATGGGCCAGACAAAAGTATTGGCACCCTCAGTCTAATACTTGGTTGCACAACCTTTAGCCAAAATAACTGCGAACAAACGCTTCCGGTAACCATCAATGAGTTTCTTACAATGCTCTGCTGGAATTGTAGACCATTCTTCTTTGGCAAACTGCTCCAGGTCCCTGATATTTGAAGGGTGCCTTCTCCAAACTGCCATTTTGAGATCTCTCCACAGGTGTTCTATGGGATTCAGGTCTGGACTCATTGCTGGCCACCTTAGAAGTCTCCAGTGCTTTCTCTAAAACCATTTTATAGTGCTTTTGGAAGTGTGTTTTGGGTCATTGTCCTGCTGGAAGACCCATGACCTCTGAGGGAGACCCAGGTTTCTCACACTGGGCCCTACATTATGCTGCAAACTTTGTTGGTAGTCTTCAGACTTCATTATGCCATGCACACGGTCAATCAGTCCAGTGCCAGAGGCAGCAAAGCAACCCCAAAACATCAGGGAACCTCCGCCATGTTTGACTGTAGGGACCGTGTTCTTTTCTTTGAATGCCTCTTTTTTTTCCCTGTACACTCTATGTTGATGCTTTTTCCCAAAAAGCTCTACTTTTGTCTCATCTGACCAAAGAACATTCTTCCAAAACGTTTTAGGCTTTCTCAGGTAAGTTTTGGCAAACTCCAGCCTGGCTTTTTTATGTCTCGGGGTAAGAAGTGGGGTCTTCCTGGGTATCCTACCATACAGTCCCTTTTCATTCAGACGCCGACGGATAGTACGGGTTGACACTGTTGTACCCTCGGACTGCAGGGCAGCTTGAACTTGTTTGGATGTTAGTCGAGGTTCTTTATCCACCATCCGCACAATCTTGCGTTGAAATCTCTTGTCAATTTTTCTTTTCCGTCCACATCTAGATAGGTTAGCCACAGTGCCATGGGCTTTACACTTCTTGATGACACTGCGCACGGAAGACACAGGAACATTCAGGTCTTTGGAGATGGACTTGTAGCCTTGAGATTGCTCATGCTTCCTCACAATTTGGTTTCTCAAGTCCTCAGACAGTTCTTTTGTCTTCTTTCTTTTCTCCATGCTCAATGTGGTACACACAAGGACACAGGACAGAGGCTGAGTCAACTTTAATCTGTTAGAACCCTCCTGTTAGTTTTTGCTATCTTGTGTTTTGCGGTCACGTGACTAGCTGCCTATATATTCCAGCTCCGCCCTTCTGGCTTTGCTGGACTTCAGTGTTTTTTGCCTGTCTCTCTAGCCAGGTGCTTCGGTGCCTATCTCTGTCTAGTTTGCTTGGTCCTCTGGACCTCTAGTACTTTTTGTTCAGTTTGTATTTTTGCTCTGCAACAACTTCTGTTAGGAGGATTCCATTTTTTGTCCCAGTCCTTAGCTCTTTTAGGGACCCCTCCCTTTATTCTATAGGTCTCTGTTCAGACTAGCCGAGGACGAAGGCGGGTCTGTTCACAAGTAACAGGCTGCCCGCTACATCGTAGGGATTCAGCTTAGTCTTACTGTAGGGACAGCTTTTCCCTTTCTTTCCTTAGTTTATGTTGCAGATCATAACATAATCCATGTTAACTGGCTGCAAGTGTGATTTAGTTATTGCCAATTGTATCCAATTTGGCTTTAGGACAATTCTTTTTGTGTTTTTTCATTGAAGACAAATTAAATGAAGATAATAAGACCAAAGAATTTGTGATTGCAATCATTTTCAGGAAGAAACTGAGTATTATCTGACAGAATTGCAGGGGTGCCAATACTTTTGGCCACCACTGTATAGGAGCTGAGTACAGGCGGCTGCTGGGGCCCCTGATACCATTACTATGTGGCCCTTACACCTGATATATAGGAGCTGAGTACAGGCGGCTGCCGGGGCCCCTGATACCATTACTATGTGGCCCTTACACCTGATATATAAGGGCTGAGTACAGGCGGCTGCTGGGGCCCCTGATACCATTACTATGTGGCCCTTACACCTGATATATAAGGGCTGAGTACAGGCGGCTGCTGGGGCCCCTGATACCATTACTATGTGGCCCTTACACCTGATATATAGGAGCTGAGTACAGGCGGCTGCCGGGGCCCCTGATACCATTACTATGTGGCCCTTACACCTGATATAAAGGAGCTGAGTACAGGCGGCTGCTGGGGCCCCTGATACCATTACTATGTGGCCCTTACACCTGATATATAAGGGCTGAGTACAGGCGGCTGCTGGGGCCCCTTATACCATTACTATGTGGCCCTTACACCTGATATATAGGAGCTGAGTACAGGCGGCTGCTGGGGCCCCTGATACCATTACTATGTGGCCCTTACACCTGATATATAGGAGCTGAGTACAGGCGGCTGCTGGGGCCCCTGATACCATTACTATGTGGCCCTTACACCTGATATATAGGAGCTGAGTACAGGCGGCTGCCGGGGCCCCTGATACCATTACTATGTGGCCCTTACACCTGATATATAGGAGCTGAGTACAGGCGGCTGCTGGGGCCCCTGATACCATTACTATGTGGCCCTTACACCTGATATATAGGAGCTGAGTACAGGCGGCTGCCGGGGCCCCTGATACCATTACACTGGTGCCTTGTTATTAGGTCAATTCCATTATAAAACATTGTATCCGTCATTGTTGAGCTCTGCTGGGACTCTGTATCCCGCCTGCATTGCATAATGGGGCCCCTGAATACTCTGCACATAAGGGCCCATAGCTCTAATTATGTTGTTTGCAATAGTCGCCCTCCTGCCACCCTGTAATATCGGGTCCCTGCCTGGTGTGCCCCCTATGACTTAATGTCCCCCTGTACGACAGAGGGCACATTCACTCTGTCTGGACCATTATAGTCTATGGCCACGTCAGATCATATGCCCGAATCCCGTTCAGGTAAAGGCTGCAGCCACCGCAGCCATGCTGCCTTCAGTGCCCCGCTCCTCCGCCACTGCCATTCCCCCCACCACCCAGAGCCACAGTATATATATATATATATATATATATATATATATATATACACTACTCAAAAAATAAAGGGAACCCTTAAACAACAGAATATAACTCCAAGTAAATCAAACTTCTGTGAAATCAAACTGTCCACTTAGGAAGCAACACTGATTGACAATCAATTTCACATGCTGTTGTGCAAATGGAATAGACAATAGATGGAAATTATTGGCAATTATCAAAACACTCTCAATAAAGGAGTGGTTCTGCAGGTGGGGACCACAGACAACATCTCAGTACCAATGCTTTCTGGCTGATGTTTTGGTCACTTTTGAATGTTGGTTGTGCTTTCACACTCGTGGTAACTTGAGATGGACTCTACAACCCACAGAAGTTGCTCAGGTAGTGCAGCTCTTCCAGGATGGCACATCAATGCGAGCTGTGGAAAGAAGGTTTGCTGTGTCTGTCAGCGTAGTGTCCAGAGGCTGGAGGCACTACCAGGAGACAGGCCAGTACACCAGGAGACGTGGAGGGAGCCGTAGGAGGGCAACAACCCAGCAGCAGGACCGCTACCTCCGCCTTTGTGCAAGGAGGAACAGGAGGATCACTGCCAAAGCCCTGCAAAATGACCTCCAGCTGACCACAAATGTGGATGTGTCTGCAAAAACGGTTAGAAACCAACTCCATAAGGGTGGTATGAGGGCCCGACGTCCACAGATGGGGGTTGTACTCACAGCCCAACACCGTGCAGGACGCTTGGCATTTGCCACAGAACACCAGGATTGGCAAAGTGGCAACTGGCGCCCTGTGCTCTTCACAGATGAAAGCAGGTTCACACTGAGCACATGTGACAGACGTGACAGAGTCTGGAGACACCGTGGAGAACGATCTGCTGCCTGCAACATCCTTCAGCATGACCGGTTTGGCAGTAGGTGAGTAATGGTGTCGGGTGGCATTTCTTTGGAGGGCCGCACAGCCCTCCATGTGCTCGCCAGAGGTAGCCTGACTGCCATTAAGTACTGAGATGAGATCCTCAGACCCCTTGTGAGACCATATGCTGGTGCGGTTGGCCCTGGGTTCCTCCTAATGCAGGACAATGCCAGACCTCATGTGGCTGGAGTGTGTCAGCAGTTCCTGCAAGATGAAGGCATTGAAGTTATGGACTGGCCCGCCTGTTCCCCAGACCTGAATCCGATTGAGCACATCTGGGACATCATGTCTTGCTCCCTGGGACCCGTTCAAGATCCGGAAGGGAGCGAAACGGCCATCGTCCTCTCTCTCACTCCCCCGCACACCCTTAGGGGTCTCCATCCTATGCCGCCAGACAACATGTACTGTTAGTACTAATAAAGGACATCTTCGGAACTTTTGTTGAGTGCTACCTTTATTTTTGCTTCTGCATTACTAGACTGTTTACTTGGACATGCACCACCATGTATCCGGGAGTTTCATTTCATTGAATGAGAGGTGTATTTAAAGCAGAGGTGGTGCCGGATTTCTTCTCTTTTATTGCTCATTTGACATGTCTTGCTCCATGCACCAATGTCACGTTGCACCACAGACTGTCCAGGAGTTGGCGGATGCTTTAGTCCAGGTCTGGCAGGAGATCCCACAGGAGACCATCTGCAACCTCATCAGGAGCATGCCCAGGCGTTGTAGGGAGGTCATACAGGCACGTGGAGGCCACACACAATACTGAGCCTCATCAGGAGCATGCCCAGGCGTTGTAGGGAGGTCATACAAGCACGTGGAGGCCACACACAATACTCAGCCTCATCAGGAGCATGCCCAGGCGTTGTAGGGAGGTCATACAGGCACGTGGAGGCCACACACAATACTCAGCCTCATCAGGAGCATGCCCAGGCGTTGTAGGGAGGTCATACAGGCACGTGGAGGCCACACACAATACTCAGCCTCATCAGGAGCATGCCCAGGCGTTGTAGGGTTGTCATACAGGCACGTGGAGGCCACACACAATACTCAGCATCATCAGGAGCATGCCCAGGCGTTGTAGGGAGGTCATACAGGCACGTGGAGGCCACACACAATACTCAGCCTCATCAGGAGCATGCCCAGGCGTTGTAGGGAGGTCATACAGGCACGTGGAGGCCACACACAATACTGAGACTCATTTTGACTTTTTTTAAGGATATTACATCAAAGTTGGATCAGCCTGTAGTGTGTTTTTCCACTTTAATTTTGGGGGTGACTCCAAATCCAGGCCTCCATTGGTTAATAAATTTGATTTCCATTGATGATTTTTGTGTGATTTTGTTGTCAGAACAAAGTATTCAATGAGAATATTTCATTCATTCAGATCTAGGATGTGTTATTTGATTGTTCCCTTTATTTTTTTGAGCAGTGTGTATATAAATATACCAGGATGGGGGATATTAACAGAATTGGGGGACATTACCCCTATAACAGTGTAAGCAGCAGACCCCCTCCCCCTTAACAGGGCATAATGACCACATTTTTTGCTTACATTTTTTTTCTATTTACCTACTCTAAAACCTAGGTACGTCTTATGGTCCGGTGCGTCTTATAGTCCGAAAAATTCGGTATATGCATTCAGTATATATATACTACTAGCTATTGAACCCGTTCTACGCCCGGGTGGACAGCATTTTTATTGGTATATGGTCTCCCATGCTGGTATGTGCTGCCCCCCTCCTTGTATTTGTGCTGTCCCCATCCTGTCCCCACCATCCAATCCTGGTATGCGTGGTACACCTCACCCCCAATCCTGGTATGCTTGACACCCCTCACCCCCAATCCTGGTATGCGTGGCACCCCTCACCCCCAATCCTGGTATGCGTGGCACCCCTCACGCCCTATCCTGGTATGCGTGGCACCCCTCATCCCCAATCCTGGTATACGTGGCACCCCTCATCCCTATCCTGGTATGCGTGGCACCCCTCATCCCTATCCTGGTATGTATGGTACCCCTCATCACTATCCTGGTGTGTATGGTATCCCTCATCCTGGTATGCATGGTACGCCATCCCTCATCCCGGTATGCATGGCACTCCATCCCTCATCCCCAATCCCGGTATGCGTGGCACCCCTCATCCTCAATCCCGGCATGCGTGGCACCCCTCATCCCCAATCCCGGCATGCGTGGCACCCCTCATCCCCAATCCCGGCATGCGTGGCACCCCTCATCCCCAATCCCGGCATGAGTGGCACCCCTCATCCCAATCCTTGTATGTGTGGCACCCCTCATCCCCAATCCCGGTATGCGTGGCACCCCTCATCCCCAATCCCGGTATACATGGCACCCCTCATCCCCAATCCCGGTATGTGTGGCACCCCTCATCCCCAATCCCGGTATGCGTGGCACCCCTCATCCCTAATCCCGGTATGCGTGGCACCCCTCACCCCCAATCCCGGTATGCATGGCACCCCTCACCCCCCAATCCCGGTATGCGTGGCACCCCTCATCCCCAATCCCGGTATGCGTGGCACCCCTCATCCCCCAATACCAATATGCGTGGCAACCCTCATCCCCAATCCCAGTATGCGTGGCACCCCTCATCCCCAATCCCGGTATGCATGGCACCCCTCATCCCCAATCCCGGTATGCGTGGCACCCCTCACCCTCAATCCTGGTATGCATGGTCCCCTCACCCCCCAATCCTGGTATGCGTGTTACCCCTCACCCCCCAATCCTGTTATGCGTGTTACCCCTCACCCCCCAATCCTGGTATGCGTGGCACCCCTCACTCCCCAATCCTGGTATGCGTGGCACCCCTAACCCCCCAAATCCTGGTATGCGTGGTACCCCTCACCGCCCAATCCTGGTATGTGTGTCACTCCTCACCCCCCAATCCTGGTATGTGTGGCACCCCTCACCGCCCAATGTTGGTATGCGTGGTACCCCTCACCCCCAATCGTGGTATGTGTGTTACCCCTCACCCCCCAAATCCTAGTATGCGTGGTACACCTCACCCCACAATCCTGGTATGTGTGGTACCCCTCACCCCCAATCTTGGTATGCGTGGTACCCCTCACCCCCAATCCTGGTATGTGTGGTACCCCTCACCTCCCAATCCTGGTATATGTGGTACCCCTCACCCCCCAATCCTGATATATGCATGGTCCCCTCACCCCACAATCCTGTTATGTGTGGCCCCCTCATCCCTTTCACACTGTACACACATACACAAAAAAAAACAGTTATACTCACCTTTCTTCTCTGTACTCCAGCACTGCTGCGTCCTCTTCTGCCGGAGGCCGAGGGAGAAGTGCGGCGCTGGAGCACCGCGCTGTCCGGCGCCATTTTTCTGAAGACACACTGTAAATGTGTCTTCAGTAAAATGGCGCCGGATAGCGCAATGCGCATGCGTCGATCTGACGCCTTCACTCCGCCCCCGGTCTCCAGCGAAGAGAGGCGCCGCGACAACGCTCCTCCCGGTCAGGTAAGTATGTAAGTATGGCGCCGGAGATCGCGGTATGCGTTCAGTGTCTACGCATCCCGCGATCTCCGGCGCCATACACCTCCTCTTACCTGTAACGGCTGGATGCGTGCTTCTCTCTGGAGCCAGGCTGCGCATCACACATGCGCAGTCTATCGAAGCTTCAGACAGAGACACGCATGCCGCCTTATATATACTATGGTAGATCGGCCCACTCAGTTGCACACAGAAGTAGCCACCGGAGCACTGTCTCCTTAAGTCTCTCACTGGTTTATTTGAAGATGCTGCATAAGCCAGTGAAGAGTTAGCAAAAATAAATACGTGCTTTCTGACCTAAGGAAAAACAAAACATAACATACAGCCGTGTTGCTGTGGGGATCTGCCCGCTCAGGAGAACAACCATCCACTAGTTCAGCTTTTCCTTCTCAGGACACAAAGCGCTGGAGTTCCTCTCTACAGCCCTACTGAACACTGAATGCCTTAGAAGGCCGTCTATATATATCCTAGTCCTCACCCAGGGGTGGAGATATGATGAATGACCTCCCAACCCGTTCTATGGTCGTTCACAAAAACCCAGCCCTTAAAATGGCCGATTAATCCCTCTCAACACATAGTGTGCTGGTGTAAAACTTATGGGTTTCAAATCACTGAAGCTAATAGCCTCAGTGAAACATACCTCCCCTCCAGCACTTTGCCAGTGACTTTGTCACCATGTATATATAATCAGCATACTGTATATATATTATAAGCATACTGTATATATCCTTTTAAAAGCAGAAGTGTCAATAAATTATTTTTATCAGTTAACAAAATGCAGAGTAAAGTTTGATGGATGAACCAAGATCTCAGTAATAATAATTGTATTTTTTTTTTATTAATAATAGGATAGAAGGGAGGGACAAAACCAGGAACAGAATCAGTAGGCAAACTTATAATCAGGAAAACAGCCGGGGTCAGATACCAGGTGATCAGTAACCGCCACGTCTGCGAGCAGTATGAATACCGCGGAGCCTGGTGACAGAGGTGATACTGAGATTGTCCCGGCAGAGATGTAACAGTCAGAAGGCCACCGGTAGATGGTGAAGGTCCTTCTGTACAGCTCCAGCAGTGATGGTGGATCTGCTGGACTTCAGGGAGCTGGATGCGGAGGTTTACCGTCTTTTAGATGTCTCTAGGGGAACGGTGACAACACGCAAATACGCGAGCAGCCCTGGATAATCCACGCCGGCAGGATGATAGGATCCGGCGGAAGATGGAACCTATGAGAAGAGAAGGAAATATAATGTAAGTGATGGGACTCCATATGACATGATACTACTGTGCGGTCACTGTGGCCGGACGGCAGAGGAATCTCATCACACAGAGGTCAGGGATCATCGTCAGCCATCATACATGTGACAATCCCATCTCCGACAGATGACATCTGCTCCACATGAATTATTCTCACTGACGACATCACACAACATGGAGATGACTCTCACACTTACCTCGTCTCTTTTTCCCCTTTTTCCCATTTTCTGATTTTTCGTCATCAGCTTGAAATTCTGATCAGAAAAAAGAAAAAACAACAACTCACTAAAGACATATTGTTATGGGGTCTGCATTGTATCGCTCCTGTATATAGTATATAGATTGTTCTAGTCCTTTCCCCTATAGTCCTGATAATCTGGTATTACACAATAGGGCAGAATAAGTCCTATATACCGGACATGACCTAATATGAGGGGCATTAGATGTGTCACTAATATGGAGCAGTGAGCGCCCTGTGTGCCGCCATGTGGTGCATACCTAATGAGCGATATTCTACTATAGGAGACGATGTCTCATTATGATGACAGAGGTTACTGGATGCAACAATGTATCACAGAATCCATGATAATACTGTACAAAGTTACAGAAATGGAGACACAGTATGGGCCCATGGGCAAAGTAATTGGGATCCATGGAACATAGATAACATAGGAGACCCATTAAAGAAAAACTATGTGGAAATATTTCACCGTTGATGACAACATTCACATTGTTTGTGCTATAGACATGTACATACCTGACAATGGGGACGAGGACGGCAAGCTGGTTATAGCATCGTCTCTAGCAGATTCAGGAGAAGATCCTTTCTGCCTGTTAGGAAGAAGAAAAACGTGTCAATCACAAGTAAATTCAGTATAAAAGGGATTGTCTCACTAGAAGAACCCCAACTATAAGGCCTAATAGGACATATGAAAGTCATAGTGGGGAAGTCTCCTGCTCAAAACTACCTTCTATGGAGCAGAGCGGAAAACAACTACCAATAATGGCCGGCATGTAATACTACATCTGTCCCACAATGTGGGCAATACTAACAATGCCTGACCGGCAGCAATTATGGGCTGTTATCTCCAGCGGATTCTGAAGCCAAAAGCGCAATGACCGCTGATCATGTGGCGGTGGATGCTGCATTCGATATGATGGTATTTATGTCCTATATTTGGTGTTGTGCACATATATTAGTCTGGAGCTCCCAGTAATGACTCCACAATCTACTTACATTTCTGAGATGTTTCTGCTGGATGCTGGGGTACACTCTGGAGGGGACTTGATAACGGTGGTACAGAGCTAAATAAGGACAAAAATAAGATATGAAATTCTATTTTTTACTTTTAGAGGTCTTTTTATGTATTCTGGATTTATTGATCACTTACTTTAGAAAGCCTTTTAGAGGATGTTGTAAAATTTTGGAAGAAAAGGCTCTCATTATCCTCACTTGTGTCCTCCTCCTCTGAGACAATAGGCTTGTCTGAATCAGCCTGATCTACAATACATAGGTAATGAAGTGTTATTAGTATTTGTCAGTATAACACAGTCACCATTTATCACTACTATTAATGGGAACCGATTGTCACATATTATGGAAGATGAGACAAACAGCCGCTTAGTCTAGATGATGTCTTCTACTTACTGATAAATAAGCTGGTGTCCATATCTGACACCAGCCGAGGAATGTACTCTGGCTTCTGACTTAGAAGGTTTTCAAATTCTAAGTCACTCAGGAATGGATAACTCTTGATCTCAAATGCTCCTCCTGGAAAAAGAAAAACAAAAGTGATGCGGACATTGCTAGAGGCTGCTCCATATCTGAACAGTATATCTTAAGTAATGACAAAACCGAAGGAAACAAACTAAAAGTTATATTATGGAGAACTAGAAATAGGCAAGCAGATAGAGGAGTGCTGATCCTCATGGACAGGAGCGATGAGTCCTCGTTGTAAAAAGTGAATATTAATACTAATACAGTATATCAGTTACCTGTCCCAAGTCTTTGTGCAGGATTTGTTCTGAGCAGGTCATTAATGAGGTCCTGAGCATCGGGGGGAGGAGAGCGATCCCAATCCCAAATTATGTCTCCTGTTATATAGAAAATTACAGAAAATAAAACCTCTGTTTTGGACTGTAAGATAAAGTAGAGGAAATAAGTAAATTCATGTAACCAGTCAAAGCAATGATCGGATTATTCTACTTACCAGTGACAATATTTTTATAGAGCTCAGATAGGGAATCCCCATGAAATGGTACATATCCCACCAGAAACTCATGCAGGATGATCCCCATTGACCACCAGTCCGCAGGTCTTCCATAGCCTTTCTTCAGGATGATTTCTGGGGCCATGTAGAGCGGGGTGCCACAGTCCTGGAAACCAACAGAAGATAAAGATAAGAATCGATGAAATGATTATTATGACAAGTTCTCTACATAAAAAGCCAATGACAGAAGATAAAATATCAGTGGAAAAGTTCTCTAGAAATGAAGAACGTAGAGAAGAGACAATAGTGTGATGAGATTTGTAAAGAACCATCTAAGTTCCTGTAAGTGATGCCAACCTCATGGTCCTGGAACTCTCTGGCGATGTCCTCCAATGATTCCCTGTGGGTGTTGGTTTCTGGTATCATGACACCAACCTTTGAAATCCCAAAATCGGCGACTTTAATGTGTCCAGCCGGTGTAATCAGGAGGCTGTGAAAGAGAAGATGGTTTTAGTCTCACAGGCTGTGTGGTAATAAATAACTTCCCCCCTTTATTATACTACAGGGGGCACTTACTTCTCTGGTTTCAGGTCTCTATGCAACACACCATAGCTGTGCAGGTATTCCACAGCAAGTATCGCTTCTGCAAAATACAGACGGGCCAAGGGGACAGATAAAGGACCCCTGGTGCTTAGGAGGGTCCCACAGTCTCCACCTATAGAAGAAAGGAAATATGAGCGGTGAGGGGTTTATACAGCAGATCACCACGATGGATCATGAGAAGTGAGCGGAGACATTGGGGCAGGAGAGAATATATACAGATATAATGTATAGAGCACAGAATATTAGTCTGAGGTCATGGTGAGATGTCGTCCATGTCACTAATAAAGTGATGTCTCATCTCGTCTACAGCTGGCGATACTGACGTGCTCAGTGCGGACATACAGGGAGATCACACACATCAATGACTTTCCATAATATCTATAGTAAATGCTCTGCGGGGATGTAACCGTCCACGGGGACAAGTCCTAATGATATGAGCGGTGATAAGATGTCAGCAGACATGGGCTGAATATAATACATGTACATGTCCTACCTCCTACATACTCCATGACCATACACAGGTGAGATCTAGTAGGGAAGGAGCAGAGCATGGAGGCCACAAAGGGACAGTCAGCGAATGTCAGGATGTCCCTCTCCAGAGAGGCCCCTTCCACATGTTTTGGAGTATCCAGGTCCCGCTTGGAAATTTTCTTCATAGCGAAGATCTTCTGTGAGTCTTTATGGTGAACTAAGTGGACGGACCTGGAGAGAAGAAGAAACCATGGTTTATAGTGAATCCTTATTAACAGTCCGTCTATAGAAGTCATTATATGATCTTCTGTTCTAATGTTTAATACCAGAAGTCCGACCATTACTGGAAATCCACATCTAGAAATACATGAAATAATACTACATAGACCATCTATGGGAGGGTCTGCACAATGCCACGTCTGCCAGACCCTCACCCAGGTCACATTATCATCTATGGGAAGTCTGCACAATGCCACGTCTGCCAGACCCTCACCCAGGTCACATTATTACCTGTGGGAAGTCTGCACAATGCCACGTCTGCCGGACACTCACTCAGGTCACATTATCACCTGTGGGAGGTCTGCACAATGCCAAGTCTGCCAGACCCTCACCCAGGTCACATTATCACCTGTGGGAGGTCTGCAAAATGCCACATCTTCCACACCCTCACCCAGGTCACATTGTCACCTATGGATGTCTGCACAATGCTACGCCTGCCATACCCTCACCTAGGTCACATTATCACCTATGGGAAGTCTGCACAATGCCACGTCTGCCGGACCCTCACCCAGGTCACATTATCACCTTTCACCTCAGATCATATCCCTATGATAACACTGAATGGCAAAGCACAGAGGCTGAAGCATTGTCATAGGGAACCCTGAGAAATGTGGCTTATGCCAACTGAAATCTCACCCAAAAGATCCGCTGCTGATCAGCTTAGATGTTTCGTAGTCGCTCATACGCGGCTTTCTCGCCGGGATCAATGATTCCATCAAGTCCTAGAAAAGAAGAAGAAGAAGAAATGATATTAAGATCTAGAAGCTGCTGGAGAAAATCTCCAGATGCAGAAACGTCTCCTCCTATATTATGTCCCAGCTGATGTCACTGATCCGATAGGTGAGCAGAAACCTGCTGACGGATTCCCTATAATATAAACGCTATTATCTAATGCAATAGTGTCATCTCCTCTAATAATAGAGGCGTCCCCTGGTTATATGGGGGATAATACTGGACGGGTCATTTACACCCCGTGATCTGGTGATACACAGACATCTACCTCTATAATACTTACACCGGCAGGTTCTTGGATCTCCGGGATCTCTAAGATTACACTGTCAGGATCCAACAGCTCAGTTGTTTCTAAAATAGTGATAAAATGATGAAGAAATAAAATGTATTAGAGGATATTAATCCTACAGACATAATACAGCAATATAATGGAGAAATGACTAGTCTGTATGGAGGACTATGTGGGGCCATTATACTGTATGGAGGACTATGTGGTGCCCATTATTCTGTATGGAGGGCTATGTGGGGCCATTATACTGTATGGAGGACTATGTGGTGCCCATTATTCTGTATGGAGGGCTATGTGGGGCCCCTTATTCTGTATGGAGGACTATGTGGGGCCCATTATTCTGTATGGAGGACTATGTGGGGCCATTATTCTGTATGGAGGACTATGTGGGGCCCATTATACTGTATGGAGGACTATGTGGGGCCCATTATTCTGTATGGAGGGCTATGTGGTGCCCATTATTCTGTATGGAGGGCTATGTGGGGCCCATTATACTGTATGGAGGACTATGTGGGGCCAATTATACTGTATAGAGGACTATGTGGGGCCCATTATTCTGAATGGAGGGCTATGTGGTGCCCATTATACTGTATGGAGGGCTATGTGGGGCCCATTATTCTGTATGGAGGACTATGTGGGGCCCATTATACTGTATGGAGGACTATGTGGGGCCCATTATTCTGTATGGAGGACTATGTGGGGCCATTATTCTGTATGGAGGACTATGTGGGGCCCATTATACTGTATGGAGGACTATGTGGGGCCCATTATTCTGTATGGAGGGCTATGTGGTGCCCATTATTCTGTATGGAGGGCTATGTGGGGCCCATTATACTGTATGGAGGACTATGTGGGGCCAATTATACTGTATAGAGGACTATGTGGGGCCCATTATTCTGAATGGAGGGCTATGTGGTGTTCATTATACTGTATGGAGGGCTGTGTGGGGCCCATTATTCTGTATGGAGGACTATGTGGGGCCCATTATACTGTATGGAGGACTATGTGGGGCCCGTTATACTGTATAGAGGACTATGTGGGGCCCATTATTCTGAATGGAGGGCTCTGTGGTGCCCATTATACTGTATGGAGGGCTATGTGGGGCCCATTATTCTGTATGGAGCACTATGTTGAGCCCATTATTCTGTATGGAGGGCTATGTGGTGCCCATAGTACTGTATGGAGGGCTATGTGGGGCCCATTATTCTGTATGAAGGACTATGTGGGGCCCATTATACTGTATTGAGGACTATGTGGGACCCATTATAATGCAAGGAGGACGGACTATGTGGTCCCATTATACTGTATGGAGGACTATGTGGGGCCCATTATACTGTATGGAAGACTATGTGGGGCCATTATACTGTATAGAAGACTATGTGGTCCCATTATACTGTATGGAGGACTATGTGGGGCCATTATACTGTATGGAGCACTATGTGGAGCCCATTATTCTGTATGGAGGACTATGTGGTGCCCATTATACTGTATAGAGGACTATGTGGGGCCCATTATTCTGTATGGAGGACTATGTGGGGCCCATTATTCCGTATGGAGGACTATGTGGGCCCATTATTCTTTATGGAGGACTATGTGGGGCCATTATTCTGCATGGAGGACTATGTGTTACCCATTATACTGTATGGAGGACTATGTGGGGCCTATTATTCTCTATGGAGGACTATGTGGGGCCCATAATACTTTATGGAGGACTATGTCGGCCCATAATATTGTATGGAGGACTATGTGGGGCCTATTATTCTCTATGAAGGACTATGTGGGGCCCTTTATACTGTATGGTGGACTATGTGGGGCCCATAATACTGTATGGAGGACTATGTGGAGCCCATTATTCTCTATGGAGGACTATGTGGGGCCCATTATTCTGTATGGAGCACTATGTGGGGCCCATTATACTGTATGGAGGACTATCTGGGGCCTATTATTCTCTATGGAGGACTATGTGGGGCCCTTTATACTCTACGGTGGACGATGTGGGGCCCATAATACTGTATGGAGGACTATGTGGGGCCCATTATTCTCTATGGAGGACTATGTGGGGCTCATTATTCTGTATGGAGGACTATGTGGGGCCCATTATTCTGTATGGAGGATTATGTGGGGTCAATTATCCTGTATGGAAGACTATGTGGGGCCATTATATTGTGTGGAGGACTGTGTGGGGCCATTATTCTGTATGCAGCACTATGTGGGGCCATTATTCCGTAAGGAGGACTGTGTGGGGCCATTATTCTTTATGGAGTACTATGTGGGGCCATTATTCTTTATGGAGTACTATGTGGGGCCATTATATTGTATGGAGGACTATGTGGGGCCATCATTCTGTATGGAGGACTATGTGAGGCCTATTATTCTGTACGGTGGAATATGTGGGGTCCATTATTCTGTATGGAGGACTATGTGGGGCCCATTATTCCGTATGGAGGACTATGTGGTGCCCATTATACTGTATGGAGTACTATGTGGTGCCCATTATACTGTGTGCCGGACTATGTGGGGCCCATTATTCTGCATGGAGGGCTATCTGGGGCACATTATTCTGTATGGATGACTTTGTGGGACCCATTATTCTGTATGGAGGACTATCTGGGGCCCATTATTCTGCATGGAGGACTTTGTGGGGCCGATTATTCTGTTTGGAGGACTTTGTGGGGCCCATTATTCTGTATGGAGGACTATGTGGGGCATTATTCTGCATGGAGGACTATGTGGGGCCCATTATTCTGTATGGAGGACTATGTGGGGCCCATTATTCTGCATGGAGCACTATGTGGGGCCAATTATTCTGCATGGAGCACTATGTGGGGCCCATTATTCTGCATGGAGGGCTATCTGGGGCACATTATTCTGTATGGATGACTTTGTGGGACCCATTATTCTGTATGGAGGACTATCTGGGGCCCATTTTTCTGTATGGAGGACTTTGTGGGGCCGATTATTCTGTTTGGAGGACTCTGTGGGGCCCATTATTCTGTATGGAGGACTATGTGGGGCATTATTCTGTATGGAGGACTATGTGGGGCCCATTATTCTGTATGGAGGACTATGTGGGGCCCATTATTCTGCATGGAGCACTATGTGGGGCCCATTATTCTGCATGGAGGACTATGTGGGACCCATTATTCATTATGGAGGACTTTGTGGTACCCAGTATACTGATTGGCTCGTGACTTTTTCCAAGTTTTTCATTTTGGCTCTCTGTATGTTTGATTAGAGAGTGGAAAGAGTAAATGTGAAATGATCCCCTGTTCTCTATAATATCCGGATTTTTCCTGTAGAAGGTTGTGTGATCGGCTCACCTGTAGTCAGATCGCTGCTCGGTCCCGGCTGACTCGTATTAGGGTCAGGGGTTTCTGGGGTCACATTTTGCTCATCTTCGGTGTCGCCTTCTGGTGTCTCCTGATTGATAGAATATATAGAATTAACACGATGAACCTTCCACTAAATCACCAAATCCACAAATCAGGAAGGACTGAACCTGCATTTACAGACGCACCAACTGTAACTATACAGATCAGCCGCCATCATGAGGACTTTTCTCAGATAAAATGGATTAAAATGAGGTAACATTGCAAAAACATTAATATGGATAATAGAGGGAGACAGAGGCGGAAATACAGACTTCCCACCACTGAGCTGTGACTACATCAGCAGAATACAGACTGCCATCAGCAGAGACAGGCGGCCATATTACCTCCTGTGCTTGCCAGGAGCTGACAGGGAGGCCGATAAGATCTAACACCAGATCTTCTGATATCTGGCTGGTGATCTGGAGAAGATCAGAAAACAAGGACGTGTGATAGAGAAGATGATGGATCCTTACCGGGCGTTCCGATGAGCGGGCCGGACCTTCCAGTACACACAGGACTTTTTCGGCCAGTTCTTTAACAAAAGACAAATCTCTATATTGAGATCTTTTTTCAGCCTATAAGGAAGAAAAGAAACACAAATGAAAAATCTCGAGATGAGAAAGATCACAATGAAGGCGGCCATTGTATCTGACATCTGCTCCTCTCTGCAGATACATTGACTACATATCTGGGGTCTTGTCCTGTTTTATATTGGAAGAAAGAAGAAGCTTCTATCCCACCGTTATTATCCATTATTGTGGAGAAGATTTGTGCGGAGCGTCCACCATTTACCTGCTGTAGTAATGTCCTGATGTTCCATAGCGAGAAACTGCAAGTGCTCAGTCACTATGGAGCCAACAACGGCAGCCATGACCCTGTGTAGATTGTACACAGTGACTGTGAGCTCTGATGTCATAATGGCCGACCATCACTAGTGATGTCATCATGGAATCTTGTGATGGAATCTTATAGCGGCTGCTCTGCACAAATACATGCTGCCAAGCAATATTTAAAGTGTGTGGGGGCTCATGCTGTATATAGGGGGCTATGTGAGGGCTCAGCTATTTATAGCGGGCTATGTGAGGGCTCATACTGTATATAGAGGGCTATGTGAGAGCTAGGCTGTATATAGTGAGCTATGTGAGGGCTCATACTCTAAATAGGATTCTGTGTGTGAGCTCATACTGTACATTGGTGCTATGTATGGGCTCTTACTGTATAAAGGGTGCTGTGTGTGGGCTCTTACTGTATATAGGGTATGTGTGTGGGCTCTTACTGTATGTAGGGGGATGCCAGCACACTTAATTCTGCTCAATAATAAGTGATACAGTTAATAATATAAAATATAATTAATATGTTAATATTGAGCAGAATTAATTTCAGCCTATTGATTCGGCCTACACAACAGTCACATTTCTCATGTGGCCCCTCAGTAATATTACTTTCCCACCCCTGCTCTATTATGTATAGCGCTCTGTTATGTGTAGTGCACTTGAGCACCTGCATGTTAATCGAATGACTTATCACATGATCTATCAAAGGGAATTATGTGCCATGTCATGTGATACATCGGGTGCTGGGGGCCCACGGCTCCTAAACTGCCCAGGGCCCTGGCTACTCTTAATCAGCCCCTGCTTCTATCCCACCATTATTATCCATTATTGAGAAGTTTTATGCGGAGCGTCCGCCACTTACCTGCTGTAGTAATGTCCTGATGTTCTGAGGTAAATCCGTCAGATACTCTGAGGTGAGATGACCTCGGTGGTATTTGGTCAGGCAGTCCCTTACAAGCTCCACCACCAGCCGGTGAGTGAAGCTGAGGACGCCATCGGGTGGTTGAAGCACAATCTCAGGGCGATTGGTGGTAAGAATCTCCCATAGAGCTTCTACTTGAAGATTGTCCAAAAGTAATTCAGCCATAGAAGCTGCAAGTGCGATCAGTCACTATATATAATAGCGAGAAACTGCAAGTGCGCTCAGTCACTATGGAATAGCGAGAAACTGCAAGTGCGATCAGTCACTATAGAATAGCGAGAAACTGCAAGTGCGCTCAGTCACTATGAAGCCAACAAAGGCAGCCGCGACCCTGTGTACATTGTATATATAGTGACTGTGAGCTGTGATGTCATAATGCCCGACCATGACCTGTGATGTCATCATGGAATCTTGTGATGGAATCTTCAAGGAGTGGCTCTACAAACATACTTGCTGCCTAGCAATATGCTTTTTTGGCCGTACTGTTTTATTTCCAAATACAACACAACCAGGATAAGGGAATTTTCACACGTTGCGTTTTTGCAGCATTTTTTTCCACACCAAAAACCAGGTTGTACTCAGGAAAAACACTGCATACAATCCACACTTATTTGCTGTGTTTTTGCAGTGTTTATACTTGTGTTGTTTTTTTTTCATTCATTTGAATGGGTGAAAAATGCTGCAAAACCCCTGAAAGAATTAACATCCTGCAAATTTAAAATAAAAAAAGGAAAAAAACGCAGCATGTGAATGAGACTTTAGAAATCTCATTCACTAAGCTGGTACTGTAAAACGCAATGTTTTAGCAGCAGAAAAATAACCCTGAAAAAAATGCCACTTGTGAACATTCCCCAAAGATATAATAGTCATATTATGGGAAATATTGTGTATATTTATTCCTCGTGTGTCTTTTTTTTACCAAATAACATTTACCTCATTGGTTGGAGAGTTTACTATTAACAACTGTGACAAATATTGAAGAATTAATGATAAGTGCCCCAAGTGATCAATCATTTACGTCATTAATGGTGATGAGCGAGCACTAAAATGCTCGGGTGCTCGTTGCTCGGGTCGAGCACATTGGAATACTCGGGTGCTCGACCCGAGTAATGAGCCCATTGTAAGTCTATGGGAAACTCGAGCATTTTTCAGGCGGCTCTCCCCGGCGGTCTACAGAGGGCCTAAAAATTGCCCAAATCGATGGGAATAATGCTCAAACGACATGGTAACAGCATGGGGAAGACCCCTGGAAGCATCTATGACTCCCAGATCACTGCTGTCAACAACGTGGTCAGAGGTATTACGCCACTTTTACAGACTCACAATAAAACTTACAAAAACGAAACCAAAATGGATTTTCCTGGGAAATATGTTAAGGAACATCCTTTCCAGGGTAATGACTTGTATATAAGGCAAAATAAATAACCAAAAACAAAAATTCTCCTCCACACCTTGGGCTATGTTCACTCGTAGCGTTTTTGATGCGTTTTTACACTTTTGCATTGCTTTTAACCAACACAAATGCATTCACCTGGGAATGTCATTTTAACATTTTACAACATTATCTGGCCATGTGGTGTGTGACACATCATCAGACACATGCATACAGTGCTGAAAAGACGTGGGAACAGCATGGGGAAGACCTCTGGAAGCATCTCTGACTCCCAGGTCACTGCCTAAAAGTGTGCCCATCATAAGAGATGCTTGGCACATGCGAAGATGCCTCCCGCCATGCACCTGTCGTTGCAGACTTGCAACAATCACCGTCCACGTCCTTGTCCCACTGCAGCGTTCACTTGTCCCTTCTCCATTCCTTGGAATGCAAGCGCAAGTATGCAGGTAGCCACCCACCTACCCACCCACAGGCTGCAATACTATACTGCCAAATTTTTGACAGCTGCTTGCACTTGAAATGTAGCCTTTTAGGCTCGTGGAGGCGGAAGTTTTTCATAACCTCATGCCGGCGGCGGCTGGGTGTCCATACTCGGTCCCCAGCCGCCAATATATTTCCCAGTATCGCCTCTGCCTTCCACAAGCACGGGTCCCACAACATTACCCGTGCCCCCCCAGTGCACTTACTGGGAACGACCGCCTAACCAAACACATGTGGACAGGTGAATGTGGCCAGGGACGGTACGGAGCCAGTCCGCAACTTTTTTTTGCTGACAGTTGTATTTAGCTCGGTGAAAGGACTGGCATAGAGGGAAACCGTATCTACCCTGGGTGTCATTTCTCCCAGGAAGTCCTGTAATTGAGCTTGTTGCAGAAGCAATGGCAGCCCGTCCAACATCAACTCGCACTTGTCGGTGGTGCTTTGACACACACACATCTTTCTTTGCGCATTTAATTTCTTGAATACAGAGTTGGACAATGGCCTGATCTGTAATGCATTTTGAGAAATAACATGCATAAGCATGGCCGATCAACATTAAAAAAGCAGCCACAGAGTGTCCGGAAACCTTCCCCCACACTTTTATTAGCCAGGGCTGCTTTTCGGCAGGGTTGGACGGGCCCACCAGAGAGGGAAACCGTATCTACCCCGGCTGTCAGTTCTCCGTCACCAGGTTCCGCCCATTGTCACACACGACCATGCCTGGCTGTATGTTCAGCGGTGAGAGCCACAGATCAGGCTGCTGTGTTACAGCTTTCAACAACTCTGCAGCGCTGGGCGGTTTGTCACCTAAGCATTAAGCATGTTATCTTCAGCACAGCCTGTTGCCGCTTGGCCAAGGCAGTGCTGCAGTTCTGTCAGCTTGTGACTGATGTGGTCATTTCGGAGATGGAGGAGGAGGTGCATGAGCTGAACAATGTGATTACATTGAGGTTAAATTGCTTTTTATACTAAAGAAATATCCTATTGTTTTGTTTACGTTATTTTTTAAGACAAATGCGTTCACCGGGAAATGTCATTTTAACATTTTACAACCTTATCTGGCAATGTGGTGTGTGACACATCATCAGACACATCCTGTTTTATTTATGATGGAGGGACTCTGAAAGTCATAAAGCCTATTTTTATAGGGACATCAGATGGCCCTTACTATTCTTAAAAGGCCAGCAGTCTGCCCTAGCTATTGTTAGAGAGCCATCAGCCGGCTATGCTTTGTTGTTCCCATTATTAACAAGTGGGTCTCCTATACTGTTATTGCGTATCCAGGGCTGCTTTTCGGCAGGGTTGGACGGGCCCACCAGAGAACCGGAGACTCCTCCGGCGGGCCCTGGCTTCTCCTTCAGGAGAGTTCATAGTGCCGAGGTGAGGCCATGATGATGATAGAGGCCACCATCTTCTTAGTTTTCTGTTACTTGGAATGTAAGTGCAAGTATGCAGCCAGCCACCCACCCACCCACAGGTCGCAACACTAAACTGCCAGATTTGTGGGCAGCTGCTTGCACTTGAAATATGGGTTTTTAAGCTCATGGAGGCGGAAGCTGTCCACAATCTTATGGCGGTGGCGACTGGGTATCCATACTCGGTCCCCAGCCGCCATTATTTTTCCCGGTATCGTCTCCGCCTTCCACAAGCATGGGTCCCACAACATTACCCATGCCCTCCCCAGTGGAAGGACCGCCTAACCACAAACACGTGGACAGGTGAATGTGGCCAGGGACGGTATGGAGCCAGTCCACAACTTTTTTTGCTGAGAGTTGTATTTAACTCAGTGAAAAGACTGGCATAGAGGGAAACCGTATCTACCCTGCATGTCATTTCTCCCAGGAAGTCCTCTAAAGCTGCTTGCACTTGAAATGTGGCCTGAATATTACTGCTGGTACTTTTCTGTGGGAATTTGCTTGCCTCCTACCAGCCTGGAATATTTCCAGTAAACTATGGTACGACGCCATGGTATTAGCACTGCCCCAGTACCAGTAGCGAAGCCTTCCCCAATTTCCTTCTCAGGAATTTTATTTGGTAGACTGAGTGGCTGCCCAAATACATTTTCTCACAAAGGAGCTGAAGATAGCGTGGCAGTAGGTGCAAGTTTCTCCAGCCTGTTAGATATTAGAGGGTGAATGGCAGCATTGGATCAGTGGTTAGCACTGAAGACTTGTAGCGCTGGGATCCTGGGTTTAAATCCCAGCAAGGTCAACATCTGCAAGGACTTTGTATGTTCTCCCCGTGTTTGCGTGTGTTTCCTCCTCAGTAAAAAAGCAGCCATAGAGTGTCCGGGAACCTTCCCACACACTTTTCTTAGGACTGCTTTTCGGCAGGGTTGGACGGTCCCAGCAGAGAATCCTCTGGTGTGCCTTGGCTTCTACCTCAGGAGAGTTCATGATAGCGCTAACTTTGCAGCTGCTATGGGGCTCTTGAGCAGGTGAGAAAGGTCAGAATCAAATCCTCTGGTGGGCGCAATGTTTTTCAATCTGAAACAGCTTATCAGTGGGAGTTGTATTTCACCACAGCCATATTCTTTAGCTCGGTGAAAGGACTGGCATAGAGGGAAACCGTATCTACCCCGGCTGTCAGTTCTCCGTCACCAGATTCCACCCATTGTCACACACGACCATGCCTGGCTGTATGTTCAGCGGTGAGAGCCACAGATCAGGCTGCTGTGTTACAGCTTTCAACAACTCTGCAGAGCTGGGCGGTTTATCACCTAAGCATTAAGCATGTTATCTTCAGCACAGCCTGTTGCCGTTTGGCCAAGGCAGTGCTGCAGTGCTGTCAGCTTGTGACTGATGTGGTCATTTCGGAGATGGAGGAGGAGGTGCAGGAGCTGAACAATGTGATTACATTGAGGTTAAATTGGTGACGCTGCTTTTTATACTAAAGAAATATCCTATTGTTTTGTTTACGTTATTTTTTAAGACAAATGCATTCACTGGGAAATGTCATTTTAACATTTTACAACCTTATCTGGCAATGTGGTGTGTGACACATCATCAGACACATCCTGTTTTATTTATGATGGAGGGACTCTGAAAGTCATAAAGCCTATTTTTATAGGGACAGCAGATGGCCCTCACTATTCTTAAAAGGTCAGCAGTCTGCCCTAGCTATTGTTAGACAGCCATCAGCCGGTTATGCTTTGTTGTTCCCATTATTAACAAGTGGGTCTCCTATACTGTTTTTGCGTATCCAGTGACTGCAAGGGCTGCCAAAAATTTGGACACAACCCAATACCCCTTTGAAGAGACATAGAGGAGGGTCTCAGTAAAAAAAATGTTCCCATTATAAAGGTGCAGGTCTCCTATAGTGGTAATGTCCATGCTGTGACTGCAAGGGCTGACCAATTTTAGGAAAAAGCCCACTAAGAATTTAAAGACACACAGAGCAGGGCCACAGTAACAAGGTACGACATGTTCCCATTAGAAAGGAGAGGGTCTGCTATACAGTTATAGGGTATGCAGTGAGTCCAACGGCTGAAAAATTTTAAGAAATACCCTACAAAGAATTTAAAGACACACAGAGCAGGGCCACAGTAACAAGGTACGAAATGTTCCCATTAGAAAGGAGAGGGTCTGCTATAAAGTTGTAGGGTATGCAGTGAGTCCAACGGCTGACCAATTTTAGGAAAAACCCCACTAAGAATTTAAAGACACACAGAGCAGGGCCACAGTAACAAGGTACGACATGATCCCATTAGAAAGGAGAGGGTTTGCTATACCATTATAGGGTATGCAGTGAGTCCAACGGCTGACCAGTTTTAGGAAAAACCCCACTAAAAATTTAAAGACACACGGAGCAGGGCCACAGTAACAAGGTACAACATGTTCCCATTAGAAAGGAGAGGGTCTGCTATACAGTTATAAGGTATGCAGTGAGTCCAACGGCTAACCAATTTTAGGAAAAACCCCACTAAGAATTTAAAGACACACAGAGCAGGGCCACAGTAATGACAATTTCCCATTAGAAAGGAGAGAGTCTCCCATAGTGTTGGCCTATGCAGTGAATGCAAGAGCTGCCAAAAATTTGGAGGCACTTCAATGCCCCTTGGAAGAGACGTGGAGGAGGGCCTCATAAAAAATGTTCCCATTAGAAAGCAGCGGGCCTCCTATACTTGTAATGCCCATGCACTAAGTGTATGGGCTGACAAACATTTACCCCTGGGGGGTATACATGAACATACTGTATAAAAAAAAATTTTTACGGGCATCATAAACACCCTTTAAAAAAATTATGTGGGTGTTGCATCACGGACCACGTTCACCCTGGTGATATGGTGGTGGAGGATGAAGAGAAGGAGGAGGACAAGAGCAAATAGCCAAAATCAGTAAGTGTATACCCATGTGTGGGTGTAAAAAGGTGCATGGCAATACATCTCCCAAGAAAAGACACTGGATTGGAGTTTATGTTACGCTGCTATCATTTGGTGGTGATGAGAAGTCTGGCCCAATCCACCCCTTGTTCATTTTTATAAGAGTCAGCCTGTCAGCATTTTCAGTTGACAGGCAGATGCGCTTATCAGTTATAATTCCACCAGCGGCACTAAAAACCCGCTCTGATAAAACGCTGGCGACAGGGCAGGCCAGGCCAGGACCTCCAAGTCATAGAGAGCCAGTTCATTCCACGTATCCAGCTTGGATACCCAATAATTATAAGGCACAGAGGAATCACGGAGGACGTTGGTACGGTCGGCAAGGTACTCCCTCAGCATCTTCCCAAACTTTGCACTCCTTGTGATAGTACCCCGCGCTTCAGGGCCTGTGCGATGGGAGGGTCTGAGAAAACTCTCCCAGAACTTTGACAGTGTTCCGCTGCCTCTGCTGGATTGAAGTTGTGTCTCTCTCGCCTGTGCTCCTTGGTTGTCCAACAAAGTGTGCCCTCTGCCCCCAGCGTTTTCAGATGGGAATTTTCTTAATAGTTCCGCAACAAGGGCCTTCTGGTACTGCCCCATTATTGTACACCTGTCTGCCTCAGGAATAACAGATATAAAGTTCTCCTTGTAGCGTGGGTCTAGAAGTGTCACCAACCAGTAATGACTGTCACCCAAAATTTTGAGAACGCGAGGGTCATGGGAAAGGCAGCGTAACATAAACTCAGCCATGCGTGCCAGACTACTAACAGGCAAGACTTCAGTGTCCTCACCAAGAGGATGACTGACCATGCTCTCCTCCTCCTCCTCTCTGTCCTCTGGCCATCCACGCTGAACAGACGGTATGACAGCTGTGCAGGTAGTACCATCTATAGTGCATGAAACTAGCTCCTGTCCTTCCTACTCCTCTTCCTCATTGTCACCCAATCTACGTTGGGATGAGATGAGGCTGGGCTGTGTGTAATCACCCTGTATGGTTCCTTGCTCCATCTCATCATGCTCTGCCTGCAATGCATCCTCTTTGATTGTGAGCAGAGAGCGTTTCAGAAGACAGAGAAGTGGGATGGTGACGCTAATTGTGATGTCATCGCCGCTCACCATCTTGGTGGAGTCCTCAAAGTTTTGGAGGATGGTACATATGTCTGACATCCATGTCCACTCCTGAGGTCTTATGTGTGGAGTCTGAACTGAATACCGACGGCCTTGTTGATGCTGGTAGTCAACAACTGCCCTCTTCTGCTCACAATTCCTTCCCAACATCTGCAGTGTAGAGTTCCAACGCGTGGGGACATCACACAGCAGTCTGTGAGCCGGTAGCTGCAAACGCTGCTGAAGCACTGCAAGGGCGGCGGAAGCTGTAGCTGACTTTCTAAAATGGGCACACTGGTGGCGTACTTTAACAAGCAGATCTGGCAGCTCCGGGTAGGATTTGAGAAACCGCTGAACCACGAGGTTAAGCACATGGGCCAGGCATGGTACGTGTGTGAGCTCGCCTCGCCTCAGAGCCGCCACCAGGTTCCGGCCATTGTCACACATGACCATGCCTGGCTGAAGATTCAGCGGTGTGAGCCACAGATCTGCCTGCTCTTTCAGAGCTGTCCACAACTCTTCAGCATTGTGGGTCTTTTCACCCAAGCATATTAGCTTCAGCACAGCCTGTTGCAGCTTGGCCGAGGCAGTGCTGCAGTGCTTCCAGCTTGTGACTGATGTGGTCATTTCGGAGATGGAGGCTGAAGAGGAGGAGGAGGCTAAGGAGGATGAGGTGCAGAAGCTGTAGACCGTGGGGGCAACGCTGATTGACCTAGGGCCCGCAATCCTTGGCGTCGGTAGGACGTGTTCCGTCCCAAGGTCCGACTGGGTCCTGGCTTCCACTATGTTAACCCAGTGTGCCACCAGCGAGATGTACCGTCCCTGCCCACAAGCACTTGTGGATGATATGCATCTCCTGCTTTAACAGACACAAGAGAGGACAAATCTTGCCAAGTAGCTGAGTATGTCTTCTGAATAGCCAAAACTGCACGGTAGAAAGGCATGGGTTGTTTCTCTGGGTCTGGCAATTGGTTGCAGAGTGTCATGGCTTGAGTCGGTGTGAATTTTACATACATGATAGGTTCTGGTTTGCCAAGAGCAGGTGGTGGTATGATAGGCTTAAGGGTTAAATTAGATGGTGGTCTAGGTAGGCTTGGCAGCAACTTTTCTTCATCCACATCATTTTTAATTGGTACTGGTGTGATGGGAGTCACATGTGTTTGACAAGCATCTTTCATTGCCCTTGCAGTGTCAGTCTGTTTACTGACTAGACATATCTCGGTTAGATGGCAAGAAGGCTTAGAGGCCTCTTCTATCACTGTCTGTACTAGCTCCCTTGCACATGCTCTGACTGGGTATCCAAAGATACCGGAGCTAATTAAAGGAAGTGCTATAGTCTTAATGCCAGCAGTCTTGTTTGCAATGTCTAATGCTGCGTGTACAGTCTGGCACAAGAGCCGTGCACTATTATCTGGATAGGAAGGGTCATAGATGGGCCCCACTGCATGAATAATAGTGTTACAGGGTAAATCGCCTGATTCGGTAACTGTGACCATTGCTGGCTGGAAAGGACCATGTCGTCATACAATATTATCACTTTCCCTTTGAATACTGTCTCCCCCTGCCATGACAATATCTCTAGCCAGGCCACCCCTGTGCTGCAGGTGGCTATTGGTAGCATTCACTATAGCATCCACCCGCTGAGTGACCATGTTCCCTACACCCACAGAGATTAGTACCCCAGCCCCTGTCTGACACTGGGCAATCATTTTCTCAAAAATAGGATCCCAGTCCTCTGGGGGGCCCGACACAAAGCTGCCATTATCCACATGTTGATATGATGGGGCAACAGATGGAGCCCCTTCACCTGAATGAGAGACAGGTGATGTAAGAGCTGGGAACATTGGTGTCGGAGGTGGGGAAGATGCTGAGGTAGATTGCTGAGGTGGGGTGTAATATTGTCCTTGCATAGTCACAACCGGATATATAGAAACTGGTGGAGAAACTAATTGGGCATTAGGCTTTGGAATATCTGTCGTCTCATTGTTATCAGGCCTTCCGGGTGGAGTAAGATGGCCGCCACAGAAAGTACCTGTGGGTGGGACTTCCTTTGAGTCATGCATTCCAAAGGTGGGAGGGCACCTGGGTGGTGTGTCTGTCCAAGGGCAGTCAAGAGAAGGCGCTGTGGCTACAAAGTCAGTGGGGAGCGGGGATGGTCTATGAACTCCACAATGTAAACCATTGTCCCCAGAGTCTAAAGTTTGCACATCACTCCTAGAACATGTCCACCTCCTGAGGCCATTATAAGGTGGTGGCTCAACAGTTTTCAAAGCAACATTAAAAACATGGTTCTTAACATACATGTAATATACATCATCATTATCATCTGTTCTCTCTTCCTCTTCCCATCCCTCTTTTGCTATGTCATTTGCCATAGCCACAAATAATAAACCTGTTTCCTCTAGTTTACCCTTTTTTTTTCTTTAAAGCTATTTTCCACAGCCCCCGCTGAAGTCTTCCCCTCCTATTCATTCCTACAATGTCCATTAACTGTTTAACCCTAGCAACATACTTAAACCCCTTCCCTGTCAGCTACCAGTGTTTGAGCCGTATAGCTGTTATTCGACACCAACTTTCTTTGTGAACAGTCTCAAGAATTTATGCATGGCTGACGAACGTTGACACAATACAAACAGAAAGACGGACCAGACAAAGTGAATTCTTGTGTCAGTATGACTCAATGAAACAGAATAATCTCCTTATTAATAACCGCAGATACTAGCTGGCCAGCCTAGCTTCTGTTTCCTACCCTCGTGCGTTCTATCTTCCAAGAACAGGATGTTTTTTTAGGGAGCGATACAGAACTGCAAAACTTTCTTTTTTTTTTTTAAACCTTCCTCACATCATCCCCCCTACGTTCTCTCAAGAACAGGAGGTATATGGAAATGCAATGTGGGATTCCATCCAGGAGAATACTCCGTTCACAAGTCACACACGACAGCTCATCCACTAAGTCAGTCTCAAACACAAACAAATTAGAATAAGCAAAGGTTACAGTGGATTGGAATGTGAGTGGGTTTCGATAACACCAGCAGGGTCACCCCTATCCCCACTTAAGGATTACCACAACAGACCGACTCGTGCCCTCTGCTAATCTATGAACGACTGGAAACACAAGCAAGTCTGTAATTACAGTGTAATTAACTAGAGTTACCGTGTAAGGGGGGTGATCAGGCCCATCCAGTCATCCACGATCCACAGCTGGACACCTTCATTCGGTCTGCCCTGGTGTGGTGCCCGTGTGGTGCCCCATGTTGGGCGCCAATTGTGGAAGTGAGGTTCAAAGGACCCCAATCCTTTGCTTATCCCTTGCCAAATTAAATTATTCAAGTGTATACGTGAAGCTTTGATATCGGACAGACAGAGTCAGATACTGAACTTCTCTTGAAGAGAAATGGCGCAGGAAAGATGTGTTTATTATTCCAGCATAACATATATATGTTCAGTATGGAGGAAAGTCCCAATAGGGTGTTGCCCTGAGGCAATTGAGCAATCACAGTGGTCTCTGGCCCATGGTATAGATAAGTCTCATTATCTTGTCCTATGGGGTTAAATGTTTCCTCCCCAGATATTCTCCTCATTCCTCAGGATATTCTCTTGGGAGGTGTCATGTTGAATCCTTTGTCTCGTCTCCTTCTTGTAAACAATTTGAAAGTCCACCTCTATAACCAGCTCCAACTAATCCTTTCAGGATATTTATATAGTGACACACGAGTACAGATATCTGATATATATATATATCAAGGTTTTCATAATATATATTAAAGTGAGGGTATATATGACTAAATGATATCCAATATAACAGATATATGCAAAACAAGATTCATAACATATAACAGAATATAAGTATAGATATTTAGTATACATCAGAGTTTCATATAATGTTTTTTAGTAGATTTTAGAATCTTATCTTTAACACACTTATCCACGTCTCCGTGGTTAGGTGGACTTTACCGGTAACTGCATTGTTGAGAGCACGGCTAATGTTTTGGGACACGTGCTTGTGTAATGCGGGGACGGCACACCGGGAGAAATAGTGGTGGCTGGGGACCGAGTACCGAGGGTCGGCCGCCGCCATCAGGATGCGGAATGCTTCCGCCTCCACGAGCCTAAAAGGCAACATTTCGAGCACAAGCAGTCGTGAAATGTGAGAATTTAGCAGTGTGGCCTGCGGGGCGTTGGCTGCATTTTCGCGCTTGCATTCCAAGGACTGGGGTATGGACAACTGAACGCTGCACTGGGACAAGGACATGGACTTGCTTCCTGATGCTGCTACTTGAGAGTGTGCAACGACAGGTGCAGGGCAGGAGGCATCTTCACATGCACTATGGACAGGGGATTGGCTTGCATGCACAACAGCGGAAGAAGCAATGGTGCCACCCGCAGACACTGTTCCTGGACCCTGGGGTTCGGCCCACAAAGTCAGGTGCTTTGCTGCCATGTGCCTGATCATGCTGGTGGCGGTCAGGCTGGTCGTTTTGCCACAACTGCTGATGCTGGCCTGGCAGGTGGTGCAAATGGCCTTTTTGGGGTTATCGGCAGAGTCTTTAAAAAACAACCAGACTCGGGAAGACCTAACAGTTGTACTGGCAACTTCCTTCGTGTTGGTGTTACGGGGAACGGTTGCCTGCCTTCTGTCTGCGGCCACCACACTGCTTCTTCCTGCCTGTTGGGGTGCTCTGCCTCCCTCCCCCTGTGTGCTGCTGTGCTCTCTCTGAATGTCCTCCTGCCAGGTTGGGTCAGTTACTATATCATCCACCACCTCGTCTTCCACTTCCGCACCCTGGTCCTCCTCCTGACTTTCTGGCAATTGTGTCTCATCATCGTCCATCTCTTGTGACACTTTCCCACCGTCGCCTTGGTGTGACCGTGGCTGCTCAAATACTGTATTTGGGCATCGCTACACGCGATCTCCTCTTGCCCCGCTTCAAATGGACAGGGCGAGAGGCCCGAATCTATAAATGGAAAAGTGAACAGCTCTTCAGAGTGTCCAAGTGTGGGATCAGTTGTCTCTGGGTACTCAGCATGGTGGGAGGAAGGAGGATCAGGGTGAGGAATATGCTGTCCAGACTCACGGCTACTGAGACTTGACCGTGTGGAAGACAGGGTGGTGGTGGTGGTGGCTAAGTGACTGGAAGCATTATCCGCTATCCAACCAACAACCTTTTGACACTGCTCTGGGTTCAATAGTGGTGTGCTGCGGTCCCCTAGTAATTGGGACAGGAAGGTCAGGCGAGAAGATGTGGGTGTTTGTTGTGGCACAATTTTGGCTTGCCCACGGCCTTGTCCTCGGCCTCTGCATGCACCATTACCATCACGTCCAGTTCCCCGTCCCTTGCCACGTGCCTTGCCAATTTTAAATGGAGGACAGTATCTTCCATGCTCACTACAAATGACTGAGTTTGGACTGAACTTATATGTGATCCGTGTGATGGAGAAAACAAAGTTTTAAATACCTGGCCTGTAGGTAAGTAGTTTGAACAGCAAACTGCTGTGAATTGCTTCACTGACACACTAAAGGAAATTTTTAATGGAGGCCAGAAATGGCAGTATTTTCTGACAACGTATATGTGATCCGTTTGACGGAGAAAACACAGTTTTTAATAGCCGAATTTCTAGAGCTCTAATATGGAAAGGACCTGGCTGTATTCTGCCGTGCCAACAAGCAAAAAAAAACCCGTGTTCTCTGGATTGCTTTTTAAGCAAATAATGAGGATTAAGATCCAAAGAAAAGTATTCCTGGCCCCTGAGACCTGGGCCTTTGTATAGAAATATCTAACAGCATCAGAAGGCAGAAATGGAATGGAGACTCTTGTGCTATATGTACTGCAGTCTGCTATAGACACCGTCTGCCTATACACCCTGCCTGCCTGATATCTCTGCAGATGAATTAGTCCTCAGAAGGACTGTTTGTTAAGATGGATATGTGTAATGTACGGTTTTTCTCCCTACACTACCTAATACACAATCAAATCTCTCCCTATCGCAGCAGCAGCTCTCCCTACACTGCCTGATTCCGAAGGGACTGTGACGAACATGGCGGCGCCAGGTCTGATATAGACCTGATGACACTGTGCGACCAGCCAATCACTGTAATGCCCACAACCAACATGGCTACTGCATTACAGTGCATGGCAGGCAATCCCTGCATGTTCATTGGCTCTCTAAAGAGCGCCAAACATGCAGGGAGGGGACCCGAGTTCCCCCCGAGCAACCCGAAAATACTCGGCGAGCACTGAGCATCTCGAGCAGTGAGATGCTCGGGCGAGCACCGAGCAGTAGCGAGCATGCTCGCTCATCACTATTTACTACCTTATTTGGCCATGTGGTGTGTGACACATCATCAGACACATGCATACATTGCTGAAAAGACATGGGAACAGCATGGGGAAGACCCCTGGAAGCATCTCTGACTTCCAGGTCACTGCCTAACACTGTGGTCATCAGACTTGATCCTATATTACTGCGGTAATAATACAGACATTTTTGTCAACGTGACAAATATTAAACTCAATTTAAAATGGGCAAGATGTGTGGCAAGGGACGGGGAAGTGGATGTTATGGTGATTGTGCACGCAGAGGCCGAGGCCGTGGGCAAGATGAAACTGTGCCTGCTGAGGGAGCACAACAAACACCCTCATCATGTCGAACTACCTTCCTGTCCCAATTTCTAGGGGGCCGCGGAACACCACTATTGAAGCCAGAGCTGTGAGAAAAGGTTTTTGGTTGGATAGCAGATAATGCTTCCAGTCACTTTGCCACCACCACCCTGTCTTCCACATTTTTGTTCAAGATTATTGTAATTGTTTTTGCAATGTATACCCCTTTTTCACATCTAAAGCGCCATGGAATAAATGGCGAAAAAGTAACAATAATAATGTGGTCCAGTCTCATTAGCCGTGAGTCTGGACCACATTATTATTGTTACTTTTTCGCCATTTATTCCATGGCGCTTTAGATGTGAAAAAGGGGTATACATTGCAAAAACAATTACAATAATCTTGAACAAAAATGTGACAGTGACTGGTACAGGAGAGGAGAGGACCCTGCCAGCGAGGGCTCATAGTTTACAAGGGATGGATGAGGATACAGTAGGTGAGGACAAAGCTGATCGTGCAACGGTGTGGTGGAGCGAGGGTTCCTGCAGGTTGTACGCTTGTCGGAAGAGGTGGGTGTTCAGCTTCCTTTTAAAAGTTTCAACAGTAGGTGAGAGTCAGAAATGGTGGGGTAGAGAGTTCCAGAGTTGGGGGGATGCACGGGAGAAATCTTGTATGCTATTGTGGGAAGAGGAGATAAGAGGGTAGAGAAGGTGATCTTGTGAGGATCGGAGGTTGCGTGCAGGTAAGTACTGGGAGACTAGGTCACAGATGTATGGAGGAGACAGGTTGTGAATGGCTTTGCATGCCAAGGTTAGGGTTTTGAACTGGAGACAGTGAAGGGATTGACAGAGAGGAGAGGCCAGGGAATAGCGGGGGGATAGGTGGATTAGTCTGGCAACAGAGTTTAGGATATATTGGAGAAATGCGAGAGTGTTAGAAGGGAGGCCACAGAGCAGGAGGTTGCAGTCATCGAGACGGGAGATGATGAAGCCGTGCACTAGTGTTTTTGTAGATTCGTGGTTGAGGAATGTGCGGATCCAGGAGATTTTTTTACTTAAGTCGGCATCTTCCTCACCCTCTTTCCTCCCACCATTCCGAGTGCCCTGAGACAACTGATCCCATACTTGGACTCTCCGAAGAGCTGTTTTGTTCATATTTCCATTTATAGATTCTGGCCTCTCGCTCGGTCCGCACGGAAGTGGAAAGAGCTTGGATATGTGGTTTGAAGGAGAGATTAGAGTCCAGGGTTACCCCAAGAGCTGTTCACTTTTCCATTGATAGATTCGGGCCCCTCGGACGGCCAGTTTCAAGCAGGGCAACAGAAGATCGCATGTAGCGATTTGAGCAGCATTGGTCACCCGAAGGTGACTGTGGGAAACTGCAATTACTGTTGAAAAGATGGTTGATGATTAGTGTTGAGCATTCCGATACTGAAATATCGGGTATCGGCCGATATTCACTGTATCGGAATTCCGATACTTAATTCCGATACTTTTATAATATCGAATACCGGAATCGGAAGTTCCCATAATGCCTGCGCTCTGCAGTGTCTGTGAAGGATGACAAGCTGGATGGCAGCGCTCAGCTGCGATCCAGCTTGTCATCAGAATGCCATCCCAGCGTGGGAGAATTCTCCTGATTGTTTAAAAGCCGGCGGGCGGTAAAAAGCCGCCGGCTTTTAAACAATCACACAGCCCCATACTGCTTCCCCGCAGCCTCCCACCCCGATCCTCCGCTCCCCTCGCCACCTCCAATCCCAATCGTAAATTAGGACCGGGCGGGGAGCGCAGCACCAAGGAGCGAAGGACCCGGGCGGGGAAGCCGGCAGTGAAAAGACTTCACCGCCGGCTTTCCCGTTCTGTGCTGCGCTTTCCCGCCGGTTATTTCAAATGAACAGCTGAGGTATCAGGTGATGCCGATCAGCTGTTCATTTGAAGTAGCCGCGGTGCCCTCAGAGGGTTCATGTGAGTTCATGCTTGACTGCATGAACTCACATGAACTTTCCCACGGCCGCACAGGTCAGCCTCACCTCCCAGACCCGTCATGATTAGTGTGTGCGGGGTGTGTGTGTGCGGGGTGTGTGTGTGTGCGGGGTGTGTGTGCGGGGTGTGTGTGTGCGGGGTGTGTGTGTGTGCGGGGTGTGTGTGCGGGGTGTCTGTGCGTGCAGGCAGACATAGGCCGATGTGACACTACTACTCCCATCGGCCTATGTCTGTCCCCCGTCCACTCGTGCCAGCAGGATCAGCTCGATGGGAGCAGTAGTTCCCATCAGCCTGATCCTGCTATATAAATTGCCCTACTGTGTCCCCAATAAATGTTAGATACATGTCATTGGTGGCCAGTGGTTACCTAAAAGAAATTAGTTTATACATTACCTGTCCCCGCCGATCGCCACCTAAAATAAAGTAAAAAATAAAAAACTACACCTATACTCACCTAGACACCTAATTCCCCGAAGCCATCGATCTCCTGTAATAAAATATAAAATAATAAACCACAACCTTATCCTTACCCCTCCGTAGCAGTCCACGAGTGTCCCACGAAGATCTCCAGTTCAGAGCAGCCACATAGAATGTGACCGCTCTGAACCGCTGCCGCCGCTAAAATGACGGGGCCGTAAGGGTTCACCAGAGTTAAGGCAGCGCTGCTCCGGTTAGCTGCTTTACGGCACTGCTGTATCGTGAGAAATTCCCACGGTACAGCACTGCCGTAAAGGAGGTCTCCGGAGCTGCGCTGCCTGAATGCACTCCGGTAACCTCAGTCAGTGGCTCCCGCTGCCGGGAGCGGACGTGTTCCCGGCAGCGTGAGCTTACAGCAGCCATGCACAGCTGTCACCATCTCCAGATGTGACAGCTGTGCATGGGAGATCAGCGCAGGAACGTGGACAGGTAACTATTTTTTTTTAGTAAACTAAGAATTAAATAAAATGGTGTTTTATTTCAAATAAATTATTTTTTTCTGGGTGTAGTGTGTTTTTTCTTTTTAACACTTTGTAGGTTAGTAATGGGGGTGTCTTATAGACACCCATCATTACTAACCTGGGCTTCATGGCAGCTGGCGCTGACATGAACCCCACCACTATTACCCCCTGCCACCGCACCAGGGCAGCGTGGAAGAGCGAGGCTAAGTGCCAGAATTGGCGCATCCTATGGATGCGCCATTTCTGGGGCGGCTGACGGCTGGTGTTTCTAGCCTGGGAGGGGGCCAATATTCATGGCACCCTTCCTGAGCTATTAATATCAGCCCCCAGCTGTCTGCCTAGCCTTTGCTAGCTATTAAAATAGGGGGGACCCCACGTCATTTTTTGGGGGGGGGTCCCCCATTTTAATAGCTAGTAAAGGCTAGGTATTCAGCTGGGGGCTGATATTAGTAGCCTGGGAAGCTCCGTGGGTTTTACCCCCTTCCCAGGCTTCAAACATCTGCCCCAGCCGTCTGCTTAACCTCCGCTAGAGACTAAAATTATGGGGGATCCCACGCCATTTTTTTTTAAAATAAATCCTTTATTTTAACACTAAATGACATTTGAGGACTTAATAAAGATGCAGTCCCTAAATTATTATTTATTTTTTAATAAATTTTTCCCAAAACTTTTGACGTGGGCTTCGCCATATTTTTGTATGCCAGCCAGGTACAGCATCCAGCTTCCGGGGCGGCCGCGGACTGCAATTTGCAGCGGGTGAGGCCCAGAAAGCTTGGGTCTCCCTGCGCTGCAGATTCCATCCCCCAGCTGCCTAGTTGTACCTGGCTGGACACAAAAATAGGGAGAAGCCCCACGTTTTTTTTTTTTTAATTATTTCATGAAATTCATGGAATAATTAAGAAAAAAAGGGCTTCCCTATATTGTTGTGTCTGGCCAGGTACAAATAGGCAGCTGGTGGTTGGGGGCAGCCCGTTCCTGCCTGCTGTACCTGGCTGGACACAAATATAGTGTGAAGCCCCACGTCAATTTTTTTTTAATTATTTCAGGAAATTCATGAAATAATTAAAAAAAAATTATGTGGGGCTTCGCCCTATATTTGTGTCCAGTCAGGTACAGCAGGCAGGAACGGGCTGCCCCCAACCACCAGCTGCCTATTTGTACCTGGCCGGACACAACAATATAGGGAAGCCCTTTTTTTTTAAATTATTTCATGAAATAATTAAAAAAAAATTGACGTGGGGCTTCGCACTATATTTGTGTCCAGCCAGGTACAGCAGGCAGGAACGGGCTGCCCCCAACCACCAGCTGCCTATTTGTACCTAGCCGGACACAACAATATAGGGAAGCCCTTTTTTTCTTAATTATTCCATGAATTTCATGAAATAATTAAAAAAAAAAATGTGTGGCGCTTCGCCCTATTTTTGTGTCCAGCCAGGTACAACTAGGCAGCTGGGGGCTGGAATCTGCAGCGCAGGGAGACCCAAGCTTTCTGGGCCACCCCCGCTGCAAATTGCAGTCCGCAGCCGCCCCGGAAAATGGCGCGTTCATAGAAGCGCCATCTTCTGGCGCTGTACCCAACTCATCCAGGGCCCTGGTGCGGTGGCTCATTGGGTAATAAAGGGGTTAAGGCCAGCTTGGCATTATCAGCTGGCCCTAAGCCCGAAATTCATGGGGTCACGCCAATATTAGACATGACCGCCATGAATTTCTAGTAAAGTATTTAAAAAAAACACAAACACCCAGAAAAAAGTCCTTTAATTGAAATAAAGACACAATTCTTTATTGTTCTAAATTAAACCATACTTACCATCACGCCCATTCCAGCTGAAGCCAACGATCTCCTGCAATAAAAGTAAAATAATAAAGCAACCTCATCCTTACCTTTCCATGGTTCCCAGGACAGCTTCAGCTCTGCTACATCGAGATGACAGGCTGGACCGCAGCAGAACGCTGCCATCCAGCCTGTCATCCCGCAGACACTGAGAAGCGCAGGCATGCTTGCGCTCCTCAGTGTCTCGCTGTGACGGCATCCAGATGAGCCGAGGTCATGTCCAATGAACTCAGCTCACCTCATGCACGCCACTGACAGCGTGGGGAAATTCTCCTGCACTCAGCGCTTCAGCGTGAGAATTCCTATGGATGCGCCATTTCTGGGGCGGCTGACGGCTGGTGTTTCTAGCCTGGGAGGGGGCCAATATTCATGGCATCCTTCCTGGGCTATTAATATCAGCCCCCAGCTGTCTGCCTAGCCTGTGCTAGCTATTAAATTAGGGGGGACCCCACGTTATTTTTTTGGGGGGGTTCCCCCATTTTAATAGCTAGTAAAGGCTAGGTATTCAGCTGGGGGCTGATATTAGTAGCCTGGGAAGCTCCGTGGGTATTACCCCCTTCCCAGGCTTCAAACATTTGCCCCAGCTGTCTGCTTAACCTCCGCTAGAGCCTAAAATTAAGGGGAACCCCACGCCAATTTTTTTTTTAATAAATCCTTTATTTTAACACTAAATGACGAGTACAGTAATCAACACTGTCACTGTACTTCATATATATGTGACTGACATGTTTCTATCTATCTAATCTATGTGTGATTCTCTATTCTTTCTGTTCTAAATTGTCGGGTACAGATGCTGAATTGCCGGCCGGCTTTCTTAAAGAGACGGTGCACGAAAACACTAATATTTTTTTAAATAAATCCTTTACACTAAATGACAAGTACAGTAAGCAACACTGTCACTGTACTTCATATATATGTGACTGACATGTTTCTATCTATCTAATCTATGTGTGAAGCTCTATTCTTTCTGTTATAAATTGTCGGGTACCGCTGCTGAATTGCCGGCCGGCTTTTTTAAAGAGACGGTGCACGAAAACACTAATATTTTTTTTAATAAATCCTTTACACTAAATGACAAGTACAGTAAGCAACACTGTCACTGTACTTCATATATATGTGACTGACATGTTTCTATCTATCTAATCTATGTGTGATTCTCTATTCTGTCTGTTATAAATTGTCGGGTACCGCTGCTGAATTGCCGGCCGGCTTTTTTAAAGAGACGGTGCACGAAAACACTAATATTTTTTTTAATAAATCCTTTACACTAAATGACAAGTACAGTAAGCAACACTGTCACTGTACTTCATATATATGTGACTGACATGTTTCTATCTATCTAATCTATGTGTGATGCTCTATTCTTTCTGTTGTAAATTGTCGGGTACCGGTGTATGCCGCTGATGAATTGCCGGCTTTTCATGTCATTCTACATTATTCTTAGTTGTTTTACTTCATGTAGAATTAACCTACAAGGAAAGAAAGGGTTTATTTTCATTCCGATATTTGTGTCCCATTGACTTGCATTGGTTTCCGGTATCGGAATCGGCGATATCCGATACTTTTTGGGTATCGGCCCGATCCAATCCGATACGATATTTCCTGATATCGGAAGGTATCGCTCAACACTATTGATGATAAGACACAATGGACAGAAAGTCAGGAGGAGGACCAGGGTGCGGAAGTGGAAGACGAAGCGGTGGACAATGAAGTCACTGATCCGACCTGGCAAGGGGACATGCAGAGCGAGGACAGCAGCATACAGGGGGAGGGAGGCGTAGCACCACAATAGGCAGGAACAAGCAGTGTGGTGGCCACAGACACAAGGCGGGCAACTGCTCCGCGGAACACCAACATGACGGAAGTTGCCAGTTCAACTGTTAGGTCTTTCCAAGTCTGGTTCTTTTTTAAAGACTGTTTAGATAACCCCAAAAAGGCCATTTGCAACATCTGCCAGGCCACCATCAGCAAGAGCACCAAAACTACCAGCCTGACCACCACCAGCATGCTCAGGCGCATGACAGCAAAGAACCTGACTAGCTGGGCCGAATGCCAAGGTCCAGAAACAGTGTCTGTGGGTGACACCACTGCCTCTTCCTCTGTTGTGCGTGCACTCCAATCCTTTTCCATGGTGCATGTGAAGATGCCTCCCACCCTGTACCTGTCATTGCAGACTTGCAACCATCACCGTCCACGTCTTGTCCCTTTGCAGCGTTCAGTTGTCCCTACCCCAGTCCCTGGAATGCAAGCGCAAGTATATAGCCAGTCGCTCACCCACCCACCCACAGGCTGCAATACTATACTGCCAAATTTTTGACAGCTGCTTGTGACTCGCCCCCTGAGCCGTGGGGCACTCGGATCCGGGCAATTAGGGAAACGGTGGGAGTAGTAGTGGCAACCCGGTTCCGTGGCTCAGGGTGGTCAGGCCAGTGGTAGTCCGTTATGTGCTGATGTTTATGTCCGACTACGCCACCCGTGGATTGCGGTTATTAGGAACCGCCGCTGCATGCAGACCGCTGGGGCTGATGAGGTGTGCAGCTAGGGTAGTGTGACTCCCCACGGGAAGAGTGCGGCCCCAGGGCAGTATAGTGGATGGTGGGAGTGATGGTAGTGAGAGTCCCAGTGCTGATAGTGCTGGAGGAGCAAGGAGCACACAGACAACAGGTTGCAGTCCAGGGTCTTTACTAAAACAGGTAAACTGACCCACAAACAGTCCCAGCTAGGAGGGGACCTGGATGTCTGAGAGCAACGGGGAAATTGGCCCTGGTCAGGGTGAGGGTGTAGGCCTACCGTGCTTTCTGCGCTCCTTCTGGCTATCTCCTCGTTATAGGGTAACTGCCCACGTTTCCGAGCTTTCGGTGTATTCTCGCCTGTATGGCCTGCGACGTGGGTTCCTTTCTGCTCCCAGCCTTGTACGGCTTTACTGGTCCCTTCGGTTGTGGCAGGGCCTCCAGGCTTCTTAGGCCAAGGAATATACAGTCCCCTGCGGACTGGTTATCTGCTGGAGGATGTAGAATCCTCCCAGCCTCAGACACCAAAGTCTGGTAAATTAAGTCCTTTATCTGCCAAGACAGGCTCTCTTCGCCTCTTGTCTCTGGCTTGTGGCTCTCGTCCTGCCACACTTCCTCTTAGGTGCAATACAACTGTCTGTCCCTGCTCTGCTCTGGGACACGTCTCATTGCTGAGACAGGCCATCAAGTTCTCCCTAACCCTGCCCCCAGCACCAGCTTTTCTGGGGCAGCCTGCTCCCCCTACTGGCCTGAGACAGGAAGCATTGCATGCTAATGTTCCCCTGACTAGAGAACCTCCCCCTTGCTCTCAGACACAGCTTTATTTACACTTGTGGCATCCAGGCCAGGGTGACACACTTGCACTTGAAATATGGCCTTTTAGGCTCGTGGAGGTGGAAGCTTTCCAGCCGGGTATCCATACACGTCCCCAGCCACCATTATTTCTCCTGGTGTTGTCCCCGCCTTCCACCAGCACGGGTCCCAGAACTTTACCCGTGCCCTCCTCAGCGCACTTAGTGTGAAGGACCGCCTAACCACAAACACATGGACAAGTGAATGTGGCCAGGGATGGTACATCTCACTGACACATTTCACTGGGTTAATATTCTGGAAGCCGGGACCCAGTGGGACCTTGGGACGGAATGCGTACTCCCGACGCAGAGGATTGCAAGCCCTGGGTCAACCAGGGTTGCCCCCACATTCTACAGCTCCTGCACCACCTCCTCCTCTTCAGCCTCCATCTCCATCACTTGATTCATTTTTTTCAGGAGATATTCCAGATTATGTACTAAAACTTTGTGGGTGCCAATAACAATAAGCAGGACTGTATGCTTAGTTGACAAACCACACACCATTGCAGAGTTGTTGAAAGCTGTGTCAGAGAACCTGGTGGCGGCTCTGAAGCTAGGCAAGCTCACACGCGAGCCATTCCTGGCCCATGTGCTCAACTTAGTGGTTCAGCTGTTTCTCAAAACCTACCCAGGTCTGCCACAGCGACTTGTGAAAGTACGCTGCATGTGTGCCCATTTCAGAAAGTCAGCTACAGCTTTCACCGCTCTGGCAGGGCTTCAGCAGCTTTCAGATCACCGACTAGTGTGCGATGTGACCACGGATTGGAAATCAAAGTTGCAGATGTTTGGAATGATTTTGAGCAGCAGAGAGCAGTTGAGTACCAGCTTCAATACGCCCGTCGGCATTCAGGTCAGCCTCCGCACATAAGAGCTGATGAGTGGGCATGAATGTCTGACATCTGTGCCGTCCTCCAAAACTTTGAGGACTCCACCAAGATGGTGAGCGGCGATGACGCCATAATTAGCATCATCATCCCGCTTCTCTGTGTACTGGAACAATCGCTGCTCACAATTAAAGAGGAGGCATTGCAGGTGGAGCAAGGAGCTATACAGGGTTATGCTACTCAGCCCAGCCTCATCTCATCCCGACGCGGATTGGGTGATAATGAGGAGGAGGAAGAGAACATGGACAAAAGTCCTCTTGATGAGAACAGGGAAGTCTTGGCTGTTGGCAGTCTGGCACACAAGCCGACTTGGGCATTACAGAAAACTGGCACGGCACGAGAGAAGTCTTGTAGACAGAGGTGTGAGGTTCTGATTAAGGAGAATGTCAGTCTTAGATCAGTTGCAGAACGGAGGGCATGGGAGGGGTGATACACAGAAATGAGGGAAGAGATATAGGCCGGTGCAGAACTGTGGAGAGCTTGGTGGGTGAAAGAGATGAGTTTGTATTGTATTCTGTAGTGATTGTTTAACCTAACCAGTGCAATGACTCGCAAAGGGTAGAGGCTTCGGTGAAGCGGCTTAATAATAATAATTAGGGTTGAGCGAGTATGTTCTGTCCGAGTATGCTCGGGCCGAGCTCCAAGTATTTACAGCTGCTCAGTGATATGGTTGAATCGCTCCCGGGTGCATGATTTGCAACTGTTTGACAGCTTTATTACTTGTGAGGAATGTGTAAGAAATAGACATTACTTCCATGTAATAAAACTGTCAAAACAGTCGCAAATCATGCACACGGGAGCGATTCAACCATATCACCGAGCAGCTATAAATACACGGAGCTCGGCCCGAGCATACTCGCCGAAAGGGTTAATAGAACATACTCGCTCAACACTAATAATAATCTTTTTATTTATATAGCGCCAACATATTCCACAGCGCTTTACAATTCAGACAATTTATAGACATTATGGGCACTGTCCCCATTGGGGCTCACAATCTACATACCCTATCCGTATGTCTTTGGAGTGTGGGAGAAAACCAGAGAACCCAGAGGAAACCCCTGCAAACACAGGGAGAACATACAAACTACTTGCAGATGTTGTCCTTGGTGGGATTTGAACCCAGAACCCCAGCGCTGCAAGGCTGCAGTGCTAACCACTGAGCCACCGTGCTGCCCTTTATAGAAATACGACTCTGGCTGCTACATTCAGAAAGGATTGGAGAAGAGAGTTTGTTTAGAGGGAAATTGATTAGAAGATAGCTGCAGTAATTAATCAGAGACACAGTAAGAGTTTTTACAGTATCAAAGGTGCGAAAAGGTTGAATTCTGGATATGTTTTTAAGGTGCAGGTGACATGTGTGGGAGTTATGGTGGCACCACCTAAAAGAAATTGCAAAGTCAGGTATAGGTAGGATAGTAAAAGTCAGATATAGGTAGGTTAGTAAAAGTCAGGTAAAGGAAAGGTAGGTTAGATGGCTACGTGCGGCCTCCTGCTGTGTATAGATGGCTACGTGCGGCCTCCTGCTGTGTATAGATGGCTACGTGCAGCCTCCTGCTGTGTATAGATGGCGCCGTGCGGCCTCCTGCTGTGTATAGATGGCGCCGTGTGGCCTCCTGCTGTGTATAGATGGCGCCGTGAGGCCTCCTGCTGTGTATAGATGGCTATGTGTGGCCCCCTGCTGTGTATAGATGGCTATGTGCGGCCTCCTGCTGTGTATAGATGGCATCGTGCGGCCTCCTGCTGTGTATAGATGGCGCCATGCAGCCTCCTGCTGTGTATATGGCTACGTCCGGCCTCCTGCTGTGTATAGATGGCTACGTGCGGCCTCCTGCTGTATATAGATGGCTACGTGCGGCCTCCTGCTGTGTATAGATGGCTACGTGCAGCCTCCTGCTGTGTATAGATGGCTACGTGCGGCCTCCTGCTGTGTATAGATGGCTACGTGCAGCCTCCTGCTGTGTATAGATGGCGCCGTGCAGCCCCCTGCTGTGTATAGATGGCTTCGTGCGGCCTCCTGCTGTGTATAGATGGCTACGTGCAGCCTCCTGCTGTGTATAGATGGCGCCGTGCAGCCCCTGCTGTGTATAGATGGCTACGTGCGGCCTCCTGCTGTGTATAGATGGCTACGTGCAGCCTCCTGTTGTGTATAGATGGCGCCGTGCAGCCCCCTGCTGTGTATAGATGGCTACGTGCGGCCTCCCGCTGTGTATAGATGGCTACGTGCTTCCTCCCGCTGTGTATAGATGGCTACGTGCTTCCTCCCGCTGTGTATAGATGGCTATGTGCGGCCCCCTGCTGTGTATAGATGGCTACGTGCGGCCTCCTGCTGTGTATAGATGACTACGTGCTTCCTCCCGCTGTGTATAGATGGCTACGTGCTTCCTCCCGCTGTGTATAGATGGCTATGTGCGGCCCCCTGCTGTGTATAGATGGCTACGTGCGGACTCCTGCTGTATATAGATGGCTACGTGCGGCCTCCTGCTGTGTATAGATGGCTACGTGCAGCCTCCTGCTGTGTATAGATGGCTACGTGCGGCCTCCTGCTGTGTATAGATGGCTACGTGCAGCCTCCTGCTGTGTATAGATGGCTACGTGCGGCCTCCTGCTGTGTATAGATGGCTACGTGCAGCCTCCTGCTGTGTATAGATGGCGCCGTGCAGCCCCCTGCTGTGTATAGATGGCTACGTGCGGCCTCCTGCTGTGTATAGATGACTACGTGCAGCCTCCTGTTGTGTATAGATGGCTCCGTGCAGCCCCCTGCTGTGTATAGATGGCTACGTGCGGCCTCCTGCTGAGTATAGATGGCTACGTGCGGCCTCCTGCTGAGTATAGATGGCTACGTGTGCTCAATATTAAGTCATCCAATGTTAGGCTGTGTGCCCACGATGCAGAAATGCTCCAGATTTTTTTTGAGCGTTTCTGCATCTCCCTGGCAGAAAAAACGCATGCGGATTGTACATGCGGATTGTACATGCGGATTGTACGTGCGTTTTTCCTGCCAGGGACAAGCGGATGTGATGCGTTCTTCACATGCATTTTCGCATGCGGGTTGTCAAGCGTTTTCCAAGCGATTTTAGCATCACTTGGAAAAGTACTTGACAACTTGGTCACACTATATAAATACATGCAACCGGCAAGGATTTATATAGTGTGACCGAAAGAATGGTAAAAAATAAATATACTTACCTTCTGATGGCCTGCCGACGTCAGCGGTCGCGTGACCCGTCACATGACTAAATGACGTCACCACAGGTCCTTTAGTCTACCGCGAGCTGCCGGCGAGGCAGGACGCATCGGATAAAGACACCGGGGGCCATCAGAAGGTAAGTATAATATTTATTTTTTATTTTATTCTTTTTTTTACAGGTTCCATGGTACTCGGGTCCGGAGGAGAGTCTTCTGTTCTCCAAACCCGGGTACCATCCGCACATTGAAACGCATGGAATCCGCATGTACAGATGCAGTGATGCGGATACCATGCGTTCCAATGCAAGTCAATGGCGGCGAAAACGCAGCTCTTCCGCAAAATAATTGGTAGTGCTGCGGATTTTTCCACAATGATACCAAGCGGAAACGCTTAAAAAACCCATAGTGGGCACACAGCCTAAAAAAAAATATTATAAATTATTATTATAATTAATATATTAATATTGTGCCAAATTAATTTCACGTGAACTATCACATGATCTATCACAGGTGATCATGTGACATGTGATACATCAGGTGTGCGTGTGTGTGTGTGTGTGTGTGTGTGTGTGTGTGTGTGGGGGGGGGGGGGGCGCCTTCTAAACTGCCCGGGGCCCTTGCTACTCTTAATCCACCCCTGCACCCTCCACACTACTTATATGCACATGTAGCTCTTTCACGGACTGTTCCTCCATTACTGAGAAATCAGCTTTTAAATTGGTATGCAAATGAGGCTGAAGAGCTATGGTAGATCTGAAGCCTCTGAATGGTATAAGTATATACAGTACAGATAAATCCAGAGTCTTATCGGTGACATGTTCTTGCTGATCATAGTCATTCACTTTCCCTTCTCTCCTCTATTTAGCCCAGATCACCGTGATAACTTCTTCCATCCACGATGTGTCTCTGCAGAACTTAATGCACAGACGTCTTTGGATTATTATTTAACCGGCACTTTTCCCACTTTTTCCCACCTCTACACAAACTGCATAATGCTATAACCATCTCTAGTGCCCTGGAGAGTAATAATGCCCTCTCTGTTGCCCCACACAGTAATAGTACACCCCTCTTTGCCTTTATACAGTAATTGTGTCCAGCTCTCTGCCTCCATATACTAAAAGTCTCACGTCTGAGCTTCCACATGGTAAAAATGCCCCCATTGTGCTACTATATAGAAATAGTAATCTTTCTAGGCACATTAAGGAATAGTTCCCACTCTGTGCCTCTATATAGTAATAATGCACCCCTCTGTGCCTCCATATAGTAATAATGCCCCCTCTCCCCTCTGTGCCTCCATGTAGTAATAGTGCCTCCTCTGTGTCTCCATATGGTAATAATGCCCCCCTATGTGTCCCCATATAGTAATAGTGCCCCCTCCGTGCCTCCATATAGTAATAGTGCCTCCTCTGTGTCTCCATATAGTAATAGTGCCTCCTCTGTGTTTCCATATAGTAATAGTGCCCCCTCCGTGTCTCCATATAGAAATAATGCCCCCTCTGTGCCTCCATATAGTAATACTGCCCAATCTGTGTCTCCATATAGTAATAGTGCCCCCTCCGTGTCTCCATATAGAAATAATGCCCCCTCTGTGCCTCCATATAGTAATAATGCCCCCTCCGTGCCTCCATATAGTAATAGTGCCTCCTCTGTGTCTCCATATAGTAATGATACCCCCTCTGTGTCCCCATATAGTAATAGTGCCCCCTCCATGCTTCCATATAGAAATAGTGCCTCCTCTGTGTCTCCATATAGTAATAGTGCCTCCTCTGTGTTTCCATATAGTAATAGTGCCTCCTCTGTGTCTCCATATAGTAATAGTGCCCCCTCCGTGTCTCCATATAGAAATAATGCCCCCTCTGTGCCTCCATATAGTAATAGTGCCCAATCTGTGTCTCCATATAGTAACAGTGCCCCCTCCGTGTCTCCATATAGAAATAATGCCCCCTCTGTGCTTCCATATAGTAATAATGCCCCCTCCGTGCCTCCATATAGTAATAGTGCCTCCTCTGTGTCTCCATATAGTAATAATGCCCCCTCTGTGTCCTCGTATAGTAATAGTGCCCCCTCCGTGCCTCCATATAGCAATAATGCCCCCTCTGTGTCTCCATATAGTAATAGTGCCTTCTCTGTGTCTCCATATAGTAATAGTGCCCCCTCCATGTCTCCATATAGAAATAATGCCCCCTCTATGCCTCCATAAAGTAATAGTGCCCCCCTCTGTGTCTCCATATAGTGATAGTGCCACTTCTATTCCTCCATATAGTAATAGTGCCCCCCTCTGTGCTTCCATATAGTGATAGTGCCCCTTCTATTCCTCCATATAGTGATAGTGCCTCTTCTGTGCCTATATGCAGTATGTCCATATACCAGGCATAGTGCTCCTCTGTAATTCTATATATTACTAGTGCCTCCATACAATTGTAATCCCCCCTTTACATCCTCCCATCCAGTGCCCTGGCAATAAAATAAAAATAAATGAAAACTCCCTTCTCCCACAACGAGTGGTGCTGTCCTTGTGCCGCAGTCTGTAGCTGCAGGCGGTGCGATGGAGTGATGTCATTGCGCTGGAGAAGCCTATAATTCAGGCATGTGCTGCGAGGACTGGCAGATGGTGGTGCAGGGGGCTGTATATAATGTATGGACAGACAGGTGGGAGGTATACAGACATGTAATATGTGCACCGCTCATTTAGACATAGACAACAGAATCAATTACATTTTATAATATATATTTGGGATAAGAAATTTTTACCCCAAGGAGGCGGAGGCTCGTAAAGTGCCTGCCGCACCCAGAGCACTTAAAGGGAAGTTGTCATGTCAGATAACGCTATCAACCTGTTTGGTTTTGAACCTGCAGGTCGTATTACAGGTAAGAGTGCTATCTATGAAAAACACTGTTAGCTTTCCTATGCAGAAAATTCACGAGCTTTTATCAGAGCGCTGACTGCTGTTATGTTCTGCAGCTTAGAACTAAAGAATAGGAGGGAAAAGCTGTCCCTGCACTGAGACTCAGCTAAACTCTACGCTGGGGTGGGTGCTCTATTCCTTGTGAATAGCCCCACCGAAACTCCTGCACTGAACTCAAACAAAGACCTGAAGGAAGGGGAAAAGGGGTCCCTAACAGATCTAAGGACTAGGAGAAAAAACAGGAGACCTCCTAATAGAAAAGTTAGTTGCAGAAACGAAGATTAAAGGGAACAAAACTGGTGGAACAAGAAGTCCCAGCATATCAATTGTCCAAAGCACAGAGAACTTAGCAAGGAAACTTAGCCAGAGCACAAGCGTAACAACACTGATGTCTAGCGGGGAATGGGAGACAGGTGCTGAGTAATAAAGAGTGAAGAGATCACGTGACCAAGACACCCAGCACCAGAGGAAAAGACTAGAAGCCAGCAAACCACAACAAGATGGCCGATAGTAAAACAATATAGATTCTAACACCTGCCTTTTTTATATTTTATACAGTGGACCTCACTACGGTTTCGAGGGGATCGCACCCAATATTCCACGGTGCGGCTATTATTTGTTTTCACATATTTTTCTCTATCTATCCAGATCATCCTAATTTCTAGTTTTCATCTTTATGTATCTCATTTTCTATGTTATCTATCTATGTCAGATCAATGTATTTATTATGGTTAATAAAAGGCTGTAAAAGTAAGTATAAGTAATGAAAAACAAATGGAGGGTCAATTTCTAACTAAATCACATGACTGTGTATAAAAAAAAGCATGTTAGAGAGGCAGAGCCTCCCAGAAGCAAAGATGGTCAGAGGTCACCGATCTGTGAACAACTGCGTCTAATAATTGTAGAATAATTTCAGGAAATTTTTCCTCAATGTGAAATTACAAAGACTTTGAATATCTTCCATCTACAGGCCATAAAATCATCAAAAAATTCTGGAAAAATCCATGTGCACAAAGAATGGGGCTGATGGTCAATATTGAATGCTCATGATGTACGGACCCTGAGAAGGCTCTGCATGATATCAAGACATGATTCAGTCATCCAAGTCACTGCATGGGCTCAAAAAAATTTCCAGAAATCATTGTCTGTGATCACAGTTCACCATGCGTTCCACAAATGTAAATGACAGCTCTATCATGCAAAGAAAAAGCAGAATATCAGCACAATCCAGAAACGCTGTAGTCTTCTCTGCACTCATTTATAATGGACTCAGGCGAAATAGAAAACTGTTCTGTGGTCAGAAAAATCAAAATGTGAAATTCGTTATGGAAACCACAGACGCTGTGCCCTCAGAGTGAGAGGGACCATTCAGCTTGTTATGGAGGAGACGGACCATCCAGCTTGTTATCAAGGAGAGGGACCATCCAGCTTGTTACGGAGGAGAGTAAACATCCAGCTTGTTATGGAGTTAAAGGATCATCCAGCTTGTTATGGAGAAGAGGGACCATCCAGCTTGTTATCATGGAGAGGGACTATCCAGCTTGTTATGGAGGAGAGGGACCATCCAGCTTGTTATGGAGGAGAGGGCATTTGCAGCTTGTTATGGAGGAGAGGGACCATCCAGCTTTTTATCAAGGAGAGGGACCTTTATCAAGGAGAGGGACCATCCAGCTTGTTACGGAGGAGAGTAAACATCCAGCTTGTTATGGAGTTAAAAGATCATCCAGCTTGTTATGGAGAAGAGGGACCATCCAGCTTGTTATCATGGAGAGGGACCATCCAGCTTGTTATGGAGGAGAGGGACCATCCAGCTTGTTATGGAGGAGAGGGCATTTGCAGCTTGTTATGGAGGAGAGGGACCATCCAGCTTTTTATCAAGGGGAGGGACCTTTATCAAGGAGAGGGACCATCCAGCTTGTTACGGAGGAGAGTAAACATCCAGCTTGTTATGGAGTTAAAGGATCATCCAGCTTGTTATGGAGAAGAGGGACCAGCCAGCTTGTTATCATGGAGAGGGACTATCCAGCTTGTTATGGAGGAGAGGGACCATCCAGCTTGTTATGGAGGAGAGGGCATTTGCAGCTTGCTATGGAGGAGAGGGACCATCCAGCTTTTTATCAACGGGAGGGACCTTTATCAAGGAGAGGGACCATCCAGCTTGTTATCGAGGAGAAAAAACATCCATCTTGTTATTGAAGAGAGGAACCATCCAGCTTGTTATGGAGGACATGAACCATCCAGCTTGCTGTGGACGAGAGAGACCATAAAGCTTGTTATGGAGGAGAGAGACCATAAAGATTGTTATGGAGTAGAGGAACCATCGAGCTTGATATGGAGGAGAGGAAACATCCAGCTTGATATGGAGGAGAGGAACCATCCAGCTTGATATGGAGGAGAGGAACCATACACCTTATCATGTAGGAGAGGGTCAATCCACCTTGTTATGGAGGAGAGGGACCATCCAGCTTGTTATTGGCACACAGTTCTTTATCTCTGATAGTATCTGGCTGCATTAATGCCTATTATAGGGACAGCACTCACATGAAATGCACCATCAATGCTGAGCCTTACGTGTAGAGATGTTATAACAACATGTGCTCCATCCAGACAACGTCTATTTCAGGGAAGACCTTGTATATGTTGACAGGACAATGGTAAACCACATCCTGCATACATCACACACCACGGCTCTGCAGAAAAAGAGTCCTGGTGATGAACCGGCCACCTGCAGTCCAGACAAAGGAGGAGCAGTGAGAATCCGACATCAGACAAGAATGGGTCAACGTTCTTCCCTCAGAACTCCAGCGATTATGTCCTCCCTTCCCCCAATGGGGGAAATCCCAAAGCAATTAGGACAACAGTAGAGAAAAACAGGAGCTAAATACCCAATAAGTAATAGCAACAACAAATATAATGCGCATAAAATATGTATTAACTTTATTAAACACTTAAAAAAAATAATAGAGTATCATGAAAAGTATACATGGTTGCTGGTGAAAAACACAAAAAAGTGTAACCACACTGGCAAAGTTCAGATGTCAATACAACAGAAGCAACTGAATAAATATATAACACATGAAACCACATGAGTGTATCAGTCATGTATGGTGACAATCACTGATACAAAAAAAATCCCATCTCAAATGAGTGGTAATAAGATGTTAGGCATAATAGATCCCAGGTGGGAAAAAGGCTCTGTCACAAGGCAAATGCCAGACAGTCCTCATGCTATGATAGCAGTAGTGTGTATAATGCCATACGAATAGCGTCACATGTAGGAGTATGTGCTGTCATGTGTCAAAAGGACACACATTCAGCTGAAGTGTATTGCAGCGCACAGACCCTTCGGGTCAATGCACGGCGATACATGCTGCCAGCCAATCAGAGGCCAGATGCTGACGTCATGCGCTCCCGTCACTTGTACTCTGAAGTCAGCTGCCGGCTTCAGAAGAGGATGCCGCTCGGAGGGGGAGCGCAGGGCAGGGGAGTATTTATTTTTTTCTTTCTAAACCAGTGAGTACATGGTGACCATACTTCTACACAGGTGACTATGGGGAGTGCATTATACTATATGGAGGATATGGGCTTTGTATTATACTAAGATGGAGGACTATGGGCTGTGCATTATATTATATGAAGGATATGGGCTGTGATTTATACGAATACGGAGGACTATGGGGGTGCATCATATTATATGGAGGTGCAGTATACTATATGGAGGACAATGGGGAGTGCATTATACAATATGGAGGACTATGGGAGTGCATTATACTATATGGAGGACTATAGAGAGTGCATTATACTATATGGAGGACTATGGAGAGTGCACTATACTATATGGAGGACTATGGGGAGTGCATTATATAATATGGAGGACTATGGGGAGTGCATTATACTATACGGAGGACTAAGGGGAGTGTATTATACTATATGGAGGACTATGGAGTCCATTATTCTATATGAAGGACTATGGGGAAGAACATTATACTATATGGAGGACTATGGGGTGCATTATACTACATGGAGGACTATAGAGAGTCCATTATACTATATGGAGGACTATGGAGAGTACATTATACTATATGGAGGACTATGAGGAGTGCATTATACTATATGGAGGACTATGGGCTGTGCATTATACTATATGGAGGACTATGGGGAGTGCATTATTCTATATGGAGGACTATGGGGAAGTGCATTATACTATAAGGAGGACTGTGGGCTGTTCATTATACTATATGGAGGACTATGGGCTGTGCATTATACTATATGGAGGACTATGGGGAGTGCATTTTTCTACATGGAGGTCTATGGGGAAGTGCATTTTACTATATGGAGGACTATGGGGAGTGCATTATTCTTTATGGAGGACTATGGGGAAGTGCATTATACTATATGGAGGTCTATGGGGAGTACATTATTCTATATGGAGGACTATGGGGAAGTGCTTTATACTATATGGAGGACTATGGGGATTGCATTATACTATATGGAGGACTATGGGGAGTGTATTATACTATATGGAGGACCATGGGGAAGTGCATTATACTATATGGAGGACTATAGGGAGTGCATTATACTATATAGAGGACTATGGGGTGCATTATTCTATCTGGAGGACTATGGGGAAGTGCATTATACCATATGGAGGACTATGGGGTGCATTATTCTATCAGGAGGACTATGGGGAAGTGCATTATACCATATGGAGGACTATGGGATGCATTATACTATACGGAGGACTATGGGATGCATTATACCATATGCAGGACTATGGATGCATTATACTATATGGAGGACTATGGGGGTGCATTATACCATACGGAGGACTAGGGGAGAGCATCATACTATATGGAGGACTATGGGGAGTGCATTATTCTATATGAAGGACTATAGGGAGTGCAATATAATATATGGAGGACTATGGAGAGTGCATTATACTACATGGAGGACTATGGTGAGTGCATTATACTATATGGAGGACTATGGGGTGCATTATTCTATATGGAGAACTATGGGGAAGTGCATTATACTATATGAAGGACTATGGGCTGTGTAGTATACTATATGGAGGACTATGGAGACTGTATTATACTATATGGAGGACTATGGGGAGTGCATTATTCTATATGGAGGAATGTGGGAAGTGTATTATGCTATGTGGAGGACTATGGAGAGTGCACTATACTATATGGAGGACTATGGGGAGTGCATTATACTATATGGAGAACTATGGGCAGTGCATTATACCATATGGAGGACTATGGGATGCATTATACTATATGAAGGAGTATGGGGGTGCATTATACAATATAGAGGACTGTGGGGAGTGCATTATACTATATGGAGGACTATGGAGAGTGCATTATACTATATGGAGGACTTTGGAGAATGCATTATACTATACAGAGGATTATGGAGAGTGCATAATACTATATGGAGGACTATGGGGAGGGCATTATACTATAAGGAGGACTATGGGGTGCATTATTCTATATGGAGAACTATGGGTTGTGCATTATACTATATGGAGGACTATGAGTTGTACATTATACTATATGGAGGACTATGGAGAGTGCATTGTACTATATTTGGGACTATGGGGAGTGCATTATTCTATATGGAGGACTATGGGGTGCGTTATACTATGTAGTGGACTATGGAGAGTGCATTATACTATATGGAGGACTATGGGGAGTGCATCATACTATATGGAGTACTATGGGGAGTGCATTATACCATATGAAGGACTATGAGATGTATTATACTATATGGAGGACTATGGGGTGCATTATTCTATATGGAGGACTATGGGGAAGTGCATTATACTATATGTAGGACTATGGGCTGTGCATTATACTATATGGAGGACTATGGAGAGTGTATTATACTATATGGAGGACTATGGGGAAGTGCATTATACTATATGGAGGACTATGGGGAGCGCATTATACTATATAGAGGACTATGGGGAGTGTATTATACTATATGGAGGACTATGGGCTGTGCATTTAACTTTATGGAGGACTATGGAGAGTGCATTATATTATATGTAAGACTATGGGGAGTTCATTATTCTTTATGGAGGACTATGGCGAAGTGCATTATACTATATGTAGGACTATGGAGAGTGCATTATACTATATGGAGGACTATGGGGAGTGCATTATACTATATGGAGGACTATGGGAAGTTCATTATACCATAAGGAGGACTATGGGATGCATTAAACCATATGGAGAACTATGGGATGCATTATACTATATGGAGGACTATGGGGGTCCATTATACAATATGGATGGCTATGGGGAGTGCATTATACTACATGGAGGACTATGGGAAGTGCATTATTCTATATGGAGGACTATGGGGAGTGCAATATACTATATGGAGGACTATGGGGTGCATTATACTAAATGAAGGACTATGGGCTGTGTATTATACTATATGGAGGACTATGGGAAGTGTATTATACTATATGGAGGACTACGGAGAGTGCACTATACTATATGAAGGACTATGGGGAGTGCATTATACTATATGAAGAACTATGGGGAGTGCATTATACCATAAGGAGGACTATGGGATGAATTATACCATATGAAGGACTATGGGGCTGCATTATACAATATAGAGGACTATGGGATGCATTATACTAAATGAGGACTATGGGGGTGCATTTTACAATATGGAGGACTGTGGGGAGTGCATTATACTATATGGAGGACTATGGGGAGTGCATTATTCTATATGGAGGACTATAGGGAGTGCATTATACTATATGGATGACTATGGGGAGTGATTTATACTATATGGAGGACTATGGGGAGTGCATTATACTATATGGAGGACTATGGGGAGTATATTATACTATATGGAGGACTATGGGGTGCATTATTCTATATGGAGGACTATGGGTTGTGCATTATACTATATGGAGGACTATGGAGAGTGCATTATACTATATTTTGGACTATGGGGAGTGCATTATTCTATATGAATGACTATGGGAAAGTGCATTATACTATATGGAGGACTATGGAGAGTGCATTATACGATATGGAGGACAATGGAGAGTGCATTATACTATATGGAGGACTATAGGGGTGCATTATACAATATGGAGGACTATGAAGAGTGCATTATACTATGTGGAGGACTATGGGGAGTGCATTATTCTATATGGAGGACTATGGAAAGTGCATTATACTACATGAAGGACTTCGGGGAGTGCATTATACCATATTGAGGACTATTGGATGCATTATACTACAAGGAGGACTATGGGGGTGCATTATTCAAAATGTTGGACTATGGGGAGTGCATTATACTATATGGAGGACTATGGGGAGTGCATTATTCTATATGGAGAACTATCGGGAGTGCATTATACTGTATGGAGTATAATGTGGAGTGCAGTATACTGTATGGAGGATTATGGGGAGTGCATTATACTGTATGGAGGAATATGTGGTGCATTATACTATATGGAGTACTATGGGGAGTGCATTATACTATATGGAGGACTATAGGGAGTACCTTATACTATATGGAGGACTATGGGATGCATTATGTTTTATGGAGGACTATGGGGAGTGCATTATACTATATGGAGGAGTATGGAGAGAGCATATACTATATGGAGGACTATGGGATTCATTATACTATATGGAGGACTATAGGAAGTGCATTATACTATATGGAGGACTATGGGATGCATTATGTTTTATGGAGGACTATGGGGAGTGCATTATTCTATATGGAGGAATATGGGGGTGCATAATACTATATGGAGGAATATGGGGAGTTTATTATACCATATTGTGGACTATGGGGAGTGCATTATACTATATAGTGGACTATGGGGAGTGCATTATACTATATGGAGGACTATGGGGAGTGAATTATACTATATGGAGGACTATGGGGGTCCATTATGCTATATGGAGGACTATGGCGAGAGCATTATACTATATGGAGGACTATGGAGAGTGCATTATACTATATGGAGGACTACGGGGAGTACATTATACTATATGGAGGACTATGGGGAGTGCATTGTACTGTATGGAGGAGTATTGGGAGTGCATTATATTATATGAACGGCTATTGGGCACATTATACTATATGGAGTACTGTGGTGAGTGCATCATACTGTATGGAGGACTATGGGGAGTGCATTATACCATATGGAGCACTATGGGGAGTGCATTGTACTATATAGAGGACTATGGGGAGTGTATTACACTATATGGAGGACTATGGGGTGCATTGTACTATATAGAGGACTATGGGATGCATTATACTATATGGAGGACTATGGGGAGTGCATTATACTGTATGGAGGACTATGAGGAGTGCATTATGCTATATGAAGGACTATGGGATGCGTTATACTATATGAAGGACTATGGGATCCATTATACTATATGGACGACTATGGGGAGTGCATTATACTATATGGAGGACTATGGGATGCATTAAACTATATAGAGGATTATGGGGAGTACATTATACTATATGGAGGACTATGGGATGCATTATGTTATATGGAGGACTATGGGGAGTGCATTATACTATATGGAGGACTATGGGATGCATTATATTATATGGAGGATCATGGGAAGTTCATTATATTATATGGAGGACTATGGGGAGTGCATTATACTATATGGAGGACTATGGGATGCATTATATTATATTGAGGACTATGGGGAGTGCGTTATACTTTATGTAGGACTATGGGATGCATTATATTATATGGAGGACCATGGGAAGTTCATTATACTGTATGAAGGACTATGGGGAGTGCATTATACTATATGTAGGACTATGGGATGCATTATTTTATATGAAGGACTATGAGGAGTGCATTTTACTATATGGAGGACTATGTGGTACATTATACTATATGGAGGACTATGGGGAGTGCATTATGCTATATAGAGGACTATGGGGAGTGAATTATACTGTATGGAGGACAATGTGGTGCATTATACTATATGGAGGACTATGAGGAGTGCATTATACTGTTTGGAGGACTATGTCATGTATTATACTATATGAAGGTCTATGTGGTGCATTATACTATATGGAGGACTATGGGGAGTGTATTATACTATATGGAGGACTATGGGGAGTGCAGTATGCTATATGGAAGACTATGGGGAGTGCATTATACTATATGGAGGACTATGGGGAGTGCATTATACTATATAGAGGACTGTGGGGAGTCTATTAAACTATACGGAGGACTATGGGTTGCATTATACCATATGAAGGAATATGTGATGCATTCTATTATATGGAGGATTATGGGGAGTGCATTATACTGTATGGAGGAATATGTGGTGCATTATACTATATGGAGTACTATGGGGAGTGCATTATACTATATGGAGGACTATGGGGAGTGCATTATACCATATGGAGGTCTATGGGATGCATTATGTTATATGGAGCACTATGAGGAGTGCATTTTACTATATGGAGGACTATGGGGGTGCATTACACTATATGGAGGACTATGGCGAGAGCATTATACTATATGGAGGACTATGGAGAGTGCATTATACTATATGGAGGACTATGGGGAATGCATTATACTATATGGAGGACTATGGGGAATGCATTATTCTGTATGGAGGACTATGGGGAGTACATTATATTATATGGAGGGCTATGGGGCACATTATACTATATGGAGGACAAGGGGGAGTGCATTATACTGTATGGAGGACTATGGGGAGTGCATTATACTATATAGAGGAATATATGATGCATTATATTATATGAAGGACTATGGGGAGTGCATTATACAATATAAAACACTATGGGGAGTGCATTATACTATATGGAGGACTATGGGGAGTGTATTATACTATATGGAGGACTATGGGATGCATTGTACTATATAGAGGACTATGGGATGCATTATACTATATGGAGGATTATTGGGAGTGCATTATACTGTATGGAGGACTATGAGGAGTGCATTATACTATATGAAGGACTATGGGATGCATTGTACTATATGGAGGACTATGGGGATTGAATTATACTGTATGGAGGACTATGAGGAGTGCATTATACTATAAGGAGGACTATATGAAGTGCACTATACTATATGGAGGACTACGGTATGTATTATACTGTATAGAGGACTATGGGGATTACATTATACTATATGGAGGACTATGGGATGCATTATGCTATATGGAGGACTATGGGGAGTGCATTATTCTATATGGAGGACTATGGGATGCATTATATTATATGGAGGACCATGGGGAGTTCATTATAATATATGGAGGACCATGGGGAGTGCATTATACTGTATGGAGGACTATGGGAAGCATAATATTATATGGAGGACTATGGGGAGTGCATTATACTATATGGAGGACTATGGGATGCATTATATTATATGGAGGACCATGGGGAGTTCATTATACTTTATGGAGGACTATGGGGAGTGCATTAAACTATATGTAGCAGTATGGGGAGTGTATTATACTATTTGGAGGACTATGGGATGCATTATTTTATATGAAGGACTATGAGGAGTGCAATATGCTATATGGATGAGTATGTGGTCCATTATACTATAATGAGGACTATGGGGAGTGCATTATGCTATATGGATGACTCTGGGGAGTGGATTATACTGTATGGAGGACTATGTGGTGCATTATACTATATGGAGGACTATGTGGTGCATTGTACTATATGAAGGACTATGGTGAGTTCATTATAGTATATGGAGGACTATGGGGAGTGCATTATACTATATGGAGGACTATGGGGAGTTCATTATACTGTATGGAGGACTATGTGGTGTATTATACTATATGGAGGACTATGTAGTGCATTATACTATATGGAGGACTATGGGGAGTGTATTATACTATATGAAAGACTATGGGGAATGCAGTATTGTATATGGAAGACTAAGGGGAGTGCATTATACTATATTGAGGACTATGGGGAGTGTATTATACTATATAGAGGACTGTAGGGAGTCAATTATACTATACGGAGGACTATGGGATGCATTATACTATGTGGAGGAATATGGGATGCATACTATTATATTAAGGACTATGGGGAGTGCATTATACTATATGGATAACTATGGGGAGTGCATTATACTGTATGGAGGACTATGTGGTGCATTATACTATAAGGAGTACTATGGGGAGTGCAATATACTATATGGAGGACTATGGGGAGTGCATTATACTGTATGGAGGACTATATGGTGCATTATACTATAAGGAGGACTATGGGGAGTGCATTATACTATATGAAGGACTATAGGGAGTGCATTATACTATATGGAGGACTATGGGGAGTGGATTATACTGTATGGAGGACTTTGTGGTGCATTATACTATATGGAGGACTATGTGGTGCATTATACTATATGGAGGACTATGGGGAGTGTATTATACTATATGGAGGACTATAGGGAGCGCAGTATGCTATATGGAAGACTATGGGGAGAATATTATACTATATAGAGGACTGTGGGGAATCCATTATACTATATGGAGGACTACGGCATGCATTATATTATATGGAGGACTATGTGGAATGCATTATGCTATATGGAGGACTATGGGATGCATTATACTATATGGAGAACTATGGGGAGCATATTATACTATATGGAGGACTATGGGATGCATTATACTATATGGAGGAATGTGGGACGCATTCTATTTTATGGAGGACTATGGGAAGTGCATTATACTGTATGGAGTACTATGTGGTGCATTATCCTATATGGAAGACTATGGGGAGAATATTATACTATATAGAGGACTGTGGGGAATCCATTATACTATATGGAGGACTACGGCATGCATTATATTATATGGAGGACTATGGGGAATGCATTATGCTATATGGAGGACTATGGGATGCATTATACTATATGGAGGACTATGGGGAGTGTATTATACTATATGGAGGATTATGGGATGCATTATACTATATAGAGGACTGTGGGGAGTCCATTATACTATATGGAGGACTATGGGATGCATTATATTATATGGAGGACTATGAGGGGGTGCATTATGCTATATGGAGAACTATGGGATGCATTATACTATATGGAGGACTATGGGGAGTGTATTATACTATATGGAGGAGTATGGGATGCATTATACCATATGGAGGACTATGGGGAGTGCATTATACTTTATGGAGGACTATGGGGAGTCCATTATACTATATGGAGGACTATGGGATGCATTATTATATGGAGGACTATGGGGAGTGCATTGTAATACACTGCTCAAAAAAATAAAGCAAACACTCAAATAACCCATCCTAGATCTGAAAGAATGAAATATTCTCATTGAATATTTTGTTCTGTACAAAGTTGAATGTGCTGACAACAAAATCACACAAAAATCATCAATGGAAATCAAATTTATTAAGCAATGGAGGCCTGGATTTGGAGTCACCCCCAAAATTAAAGTGGAAAAACACACTACAGGCTGATCCAACTTTGATGTAATGTCCTTAAAACAAGACAAAATGAGGCTCAGTATTGTGTGTGGCCTCCACGTGCCTGCATGACCTCCCTACAATGCCTGGGCATGCTCCTGATGAGGTTGCGGATGGTCTCCTGTGGGATCTCCTCCCAGACCTGGACTAAAGCATCCGCCAACTCCTGGACAGTCTGTGGTGCAACATGACGTTGGTGGATGGAGCGAGACATGATGTCCCAGATGTGCTCAATCAGATTCAGGTCTGGGGAACGGGCGGGACAGTCCATAACCTCAATGCCTTCATCTTGCAGGAACTGCTGACACACTCCAGCCACATGAGGTCTGGCATTGTCCTGCATTAGGAGGAACCCAGGGCCAACCACACCAGCATATGGTCTCACAAGGGGTCTGAGGATCTCATCTTGGTACCTAATGGCAGTCAGGCTACCTCTGGCGAGCACATGGAGGGCTGTGCGGCCCTCCAAAGAAATGCCACCCCACACCATTACTGACCCACTGCCAAACCGGTCATGCTGAAGGATGTTGCAGGCAGCAGATCGCTCTCCACGGCGTCTCCAGACTCTGTCACGTCTGTCACACGTGCTCAGTGTGAACCTGCTTTCATCTGTGAAGAGCACAGGGCGCCAGTGGCGACTTTGCCAATCCTGGTGTTCTAAGGCAAATGCCAAGCGTCCTGCACGGTGTTGGGCTGTGAGCACAACCCTCATCTGTGGACATCCGGCCCTCATTCCAACCTCATGGAGTCGGTTTCTAACCGTTTGTGCAGACACATGCAGATTTGTGGCCTGTTGGAGGTCATTTTGCAGGGCTCTGGCAGTGCTCCTCCTGTTCCTCCTAGCACAAAGGCGGAGGTAGCGGTCCTGCTGCTGGGTTGTTGCCCTCCTACGGCCCCCTCCATGTCTCCTGGTGTACTGGCCTGTCTCCTGGTAGCGCCTCCAGCCTCTGGACACTACGCTGACAGACACAGCAAGCCTTCTTGCCACAGCTCGCATTGATGTGCCATCCTGGATGAGCTGCACTACCTGAGCAACTTCTGTGGGTTGTAGAGTCCGTCTCTTGCTACCACGAATGTGAAAGCACAACCAACATTCAAAAGTGACCAAAATATCAGCCAGAAAGCATTGGTACTGAGATGTGGTCTGTGGTCCCCACCTGCAGAACCACTCCTTTATTGAGGGTGTCTTGATAATTGCCAATAATTTCCATCTATTGTCTATTCCATTTGCACAACAAAATATGAAATTAATTGTCAATCAGTGTTGCTTCCTAAGTGGACAGTTTGATTTCACAGAAGTTTGATTTACGTGGAGTTATATTCTGTTGTTTAAGTGTTCCCTTTATTTTTTGAGCAGTGTATATGGAGGACTATGGGGAGTGCATTATACTATATGGAGGACTATGGGATGCATTATATTATATGGAGGACTATGTGGAGTTCATTATACTATATGGAGGACTATGGGGAGTGTATTATACTATATAGAGGATTGTGGGGAGTCCATTATACTATATGGAGGACTATGGGATGCATTATACCATATGGAGGACTATGGGATGCATTATATTATATGGAGGACTATGGTTTGCATTATAGTATAGAGAGGACTATGGGGAGTGTATTATACTATGTGGAGGACTATGGAACGCATTATACTATATGGAGGACTATGGGGAAAGCTTTATACTATATGGAGGACTGTGTGGTGCATTATACTATATGGAGGACTATGGGGAGTGCATTATACTGTATGGAGGACTATGTTGTGCATTATATTAAATGGAGGACTATGGGGAGTGCATTATACTATATGGAGGACTATGGTGTTGTGGTGTTGCTATCAGAGTGTCAAGAGTGGGAGAAGAGGGTTGCATTGACAATCCAACACAATGGGCAGCAATTTGAACACATTTTATAAGTGGTCATAAAGTTACATTAAAACCAAGCACACCATTGTTTTTCTTATCAAATTCTCAATAAGTTTGATGTGTCACATGACCCTCTTTCCTTTGAAAAAAATAAAGTTGGATCCAAAATGGCCGACTTCAAAATAGCCGCCATGGTCACCACCCATCTGGAAAAGTTTTCCCCTCACATATACTAATGTGCCACAAACAGGAAGTTGATATTACCAACCATTCCCATTTAATTTAGGTGTATCCATGTAAATGGCCCACCCTGTATATAATCAGAATGGGGGGGTCCAAATCTTGCTCCGGGACCCATCAGCCTCGTTACGCCACTGGTTATATATTATACTAGCTATTGAACCCCTTCTACGCCCGGGTGGTGAGCATTTTTATTGGTATATTTCTGGCGCCATTTTTTTTTAAGACACTGTCTGCAAATTCGCATATACATTGTCTTCAATAAAATAGCGCCGGATAAGCGCCATTTTACTGAAGTAATGTACTACAATGTCAACACAGCAGTGCACACGTGCCAGCCAAAGGGATAATGGTGATGGGTGGTGCATGCGCACTGCTATGTTGACGTTGTAGTACATTACTTCAATAAAATGGCGCTGGAGTCAGAGTTTGCGCTTATCCGGCGCTATTTTATTGAAGACACTGTATATGCGAATTTGCAGACAGTGTCTTAAAAAAATGGTGCCGGATAGCATGGTATAGGCATACACTGAGTCCGGGTCATTCTATTGAAGTATTGTACTACAAAATTAAAGGGAACCTGTCACCAGAAGTAACACCGTTAACCTGCACATATGTGATTAATCTGCAGGTTAATAGCGTTATTATGTTGCCCGACGCCTGCACGTAGTCGAATGCAGCAGGGAGAAAATAAACCTTCCTGGTATATGATCCCCCAATCCTGGTCCACTTCTTGGTATATGCTCCACCCCATCCTTGTATATGTTCCCCCAATCCTTGTATATGCTCCCCCCATACTGGTATAAGCTCCCCCCATACTGGTATATGCTCCCTCCATCCTGGTATATGCTCCCTCCATCCTGGTATATGCTCCCCCATCCTGGTATATGCTCACCCCATCCTGGTATATGCTCCCCCATCCTAGTATATACCCCCCCATCCTGGTATATGCTCCCCCCATCCTGGTATATGCTCCCCCCATCCTGTTATATGCTCCCTCCATCCTGGTATATGCTCCCCCATCCTGGTATAACTTCCCCATCCTGGTATATGCTCCCCCCATTGTGGTATATGCTCCCTCCATCCTGGTATATGCTCCCTCCATCCTCGTATATGCTTCCCCTATCCTGGTATATGCTCCCCCAATCCTGGTATATGCTCCCCCAGTCCTCGCATATGCTCCCTCCATCCTGTTATATGCCCCCCATCCTGGTATGTGCTACACCCATCCTGGTATATGCTGCCTCAATCCTCGTATATATGCCCCCCCACCCTGATATATGTCCCCCCATCCTGGTATATGCTTCCCTACCCTGGTATATGCTCCCCCAATTCTTGTATATGCTCCCTCCATCCTGGTATATGCTCCCCCATCCTGGTATATGCTTCCCTATCCTGGTATATGCCCCCCCATCCTGTTATATGCTCCCTCCATCCTGGTATATGCCCCCATCCTGGTATATGCTCCCCCCATCCTGGTATATGCTCCCCCCATCCTGGTATATCCCCCCATCCTGGTATATGCTCCTCCCCATCCTGGTATATGCTCCCCCCATCCTGGTATATGCTCCCGCTATCCTGGCATGTGCTCCCCCCATCCTGGTATATGCTCCCCCATCCTGGTATATGCTCCCACCCATCCTGGTATATGCCCCACATCCTGGTATATCCCCACATTCTGGTATATGCTCCCCGTTATATGCTCCCCCATCCTGGTATATGCTCCCCCATCCTGGTATATGCTCCCCCCATCCTGGTATATGCCCCCCATCCTGGTATATGCTCCCCCTCATCCTGGTATATGCTCCCCCCATCCTGGTATATGCTCCCCCCATCCTAGTATATGCCCCCTCCATCCTGGTATATGTCCCCCATCCTGGTATGTGCTCCCCCCATCCTGGTATATACCCCCCATCCTGGTATATGCTCCCCCTATCCTGTTATATGCTCCCACCATCCTGGTATATGCTCCCCCATCCTGGTATATACTTCCCCATCCTGGTATATGCTCCCCCCATACTGGTATATGCTCCCCCCATCCTGGTATATGCTCCCTCCATCCTGGTATATGCTCCCTCCATCCTCGTATATGGTTCCCCTATCCTGGTATATGCTCCCTCCATTCTGGTATATGCCCCCCCATTCTGGTATACACTCCATTCATCCTGGTATATGCTGCCTTAATCCTCGTATATGCCTCCCCACCCTGGTATATGCTCCCCATCCTAATATATGCTTCCCTACCCTGGTATATGCTCCCCCAATTCTTGTATATGCTCCCTCCATCCTGGTATATGCCCCCCATCTTGTTATATGCTCCCTCCATCCTGGTATAATCTCCCCCCATCCTGGTATATGCTCCCCCATCCTGGTATATGCTCCCCCCATCCTGGTATATGCTCCCCCTATCCTGGTATATCCCCCATCCTGGTATATGCTCCTCCCCATCCTGATATATGCTCCCCCCATACTGGTATATGTTCCCCCATCCTGGTATATGCTCCCCCCCATCCTGGTATATGCTCCCTCCATCCTCGTATATGGTTCCCCTATCCTGGTATATGCTCCCTACATTCTGGTATATGCCCCCCCATTCTGGTATACACTCCACCCATCCTGGTATATGCTGCCTCAATCCTCGTATATGCCTCCCCACCCTGGTATATGCCCCCCATCCTGGTATATGCTTCCCTACCCTGGTATATGCTCCCCCAATTCTTGTATATGCTCCCTCCATCCTGCTATATGCCCCCCATCTTGTTATATGCTCCCTCCATCCTGGTATATTCTCCCCCCATCCTGGTATATGCTCCCCCATCCTGGTATATGCTCCCCCCATCCTGGTATATGCTCCCCCTATCCTGGTATATCCCCTCATCCTGGTATATGCTCCTCCCCATCCTGGTATATGCTCCCCCCATACTGGTATATGTTCCCCCATCCTGGTATATGCTCCCCCCCATCCTGGTATATGATCCCCCAATCCTGGTCCCCTTCTTGGTATATGCTCCCCCCATCCTTGTATATGTTCCCCCAATCCTCGTATATGCTCCCCCCATACTGGTATAAGCTCCCCCCATACTGGTATATGCTCCCTCCATCCTGGTATATGCTCCCTCCATCCTGGTATATGCTCCCCCATCTTGGTATATGCTCTCCCCATCCTGGTATATGCTCCCCCATCCTGGTATATACCCCCCCATCCTGGTATATGCTCCCCCCATCCTGGTATATGCTCCCCCCATCCTGTTATATGCTCCCTCCATCCTGGTATATGCTCCCCCATCCTGGTATATACTTCCCCATTCTGGTATATGCTCCCCCCATCCTGGTATATACCCCCCCATCCTGGTATATGCTCCCCCCATCCTGGTATATGCTCCCCCCATCCTGTTATATGCTCCCTCCATCCTGGTATATGCTCCCACATCCTGGTATATACTTCCCCATTCTGGTATATGCTCCCCCCATCCTGGTATATGCTCCCTCCATCCTGGTATATGCTCCCTCCATCCTCATATATGCTTCCCTTATCCTGGTATATGCTCCCCCAATCCTGGTATATGCTCCCCCCATCCTGGTATATGCTCCCCCCATCCTGGTATATGCCCCCTCCATGCTGGTATATGTCCCCCATCCTGGTATGTGCTCCCCCCATCCTGGTATATACCCCCCATCCTGGTATATGCTCCCCCCATCCTGGTATATGCTCCCCCTATCCTGTTATATGCTCCCACCATCCTGGTATATGCTCCCCCATCCTGGTATATACTTCCCCATCCTGGTATATGCTCCCCCCATACTGGTATATGCTCCCCCCATCCTGGTATATGCTCCCTCCATCCTGGTATATGCTCCCTCCATCCTCGTATATGGTTCCCCTATCCTGGTATATGCTCCCTCCATTCTGGTATATGCCCCCCCATTCTGGTATACACTCCATCCATCCTGGTATATGCTGCCTTAATCCTCGTATATGCCTCCCCACCCTGGTATATGTCTCCCATCCTGGTATATGCTTCCCTACCCTGGTATATGCTCCCCCAATTCTTGTATATGCTCCCTCCATCCTGGTATATGCCCCCCATCTTGTTATATGCTCCCTCCATCCTGGTATATTCTCCCCCCATCCTGGTATATGCTCCCCCATCCTGGTATATGCTCCCCCCATCCTGGTATATGCTCCCCCTATCCTGGTATATCCCCCCATCCTGGTATATGCTCCTCCCCATCCTGGTATATGCTCCCCCCATACTGGTATATGTTCCCCCATCCTGGTATATGCTCCCCCCCATCCTGGTATATGCTCCCTCCATCCTCGTATATGGTTCCCCTATCCTGGTATATGCTCCCTCCATTCTGGTATATGCCCCCCCATTCTGGTATACACTCCACCCATCCTGGTATATGCTGCCTCAATCCTCGTATATGCCTCCCCACCCTGGTATATGCCCCCCATCCTGGTATATGCTTCCCTACCCTGGTATATGCTCCCCCAATTCTTGTATATGCTCCCTCCATCCTGGTATATGCCCCCCATCTTGTTATATGCTCCCTCCATCCTGGTATATTCTCCCCCCATCCTGGTATATGCTCCCCCATCCTGGTATATGCTCCCCCCATCCTGGTATATGCTCCCCCTATCCTGGTATATCCCCTCATCCTGGTATATGCTCCTCCCCATACTGGTATATGCTCCCCCCATACTGGTATATGTTCCCCCATCCTGGTATATGCTCCCCCCCCATCCTGGTATATGATCCCCCAATCCTGGTCCCCTTCTTGGTATATGCACCCCCCCATCCTTGTATATGTTCCCCCAATCCTCGTATATGCTCCCCCCATACTGGTATAAGCTCCCCCCATACTGGTATATGCTCCCTCCATCCTGGTATATGCTCCCTCCATCCTGGTATATGCTCCCCCATCTTGGTATATGCTCTCCCCATCCTGGTATATACTCCCCCATCCTGGTATATACCCCCCCATCCTGGTATATGCTCCCCCCATCCTGGTATATGCTCCCCCCATCCTGTTATATGCTCCCTCCATCCTGGTATATGCTCCCCCATCCTGGTATATACTTCCCCATTCTGGTATATGCTCCCCCCATCCTAGTATATACCCCCCCATCCTGGTATATGCTCCCCCCATCCTGTTATATGCTCCCTCCATCCTGGTATATGCTCCCCCATCCTGGTATATACTTCCCCATTCTGGTATATGCTCCCCCCATCCTGGTATATACCCCACCATCCTGGTATATGCTCCCCCCATCCTGGTATATGCTCCCCCCATCCTGTTATATGCTCCCTCCATCCTGGTATATGCTCCCCCATCCTGGTATATACTTCCCCTATCCTGGTATATGCTCCCCAATCCTGGTATATGCTCCCCCAATCCTCGTATATGCTCCCTCCATCCTGTTATATGCCCCCCCATCCTGGTATATGCTCCACCCATCCTGGTATATGCTGCCTCAATCCTCGTATATGCCCCCCCACCATGGGATATGTCCCCCCATCCTGGTATATGCTTCCCTACCCTGGTATATGCTCACCCAATTCTTGTATATGCTCCCTCCATCCTGGTATATGCCCCCCCATCCTGGTATATGCTTCCCTATCCTGGTATATGCCCCCCCATCCTGTTATATGCTCCCTCCATCCTGGTATGTGTCCCCATCCTGGTATATGCTCCCCCATCCTGGTATATGCTCCCCCCATCCTGGTATATGCTCCTCCCCATCCTGGTATATGCTCCCCCCATCCTGGTATATGCCCCCCATTCTGGTATATGCCCCCCATCCTGGTATGTGCTCCCCCCATCCTGGTATATGCTCCCTCCATCCTGGTATATGCTCCCTCCATCCTCGTATATGCTTCCCCTATCCTGGTATATGCTCCCCCAATCCTGGTATATGCTCACCCAATGCTAGTATATGCTCCCTCCATCCTGGTATATGCCCCCCCATTCTGGTATATGCTCCCCCCTATCCTGTTATATGCTCCCTCCATCCTGGTATATGCTCCCCCATCCTGATATATACTTCTCCATCCTGGTATATGCTCCCCCCATCCTGGTATATGCTCCCTCCATCCTGATATATGCTCCCTCCATCCTCGTATATGCTTACCCTATACTGGTATATGCCCCCCATCCTGGTATATGCCCCCCATCCTGGTATATCCCCACATTCTGGTATATGCTCCCCCGTTATATGCTCCCCCATCCTGGTATATGCTCCCCCATCCTGGTATATGCTCCCCCCATCCTGGTATATGCCCCCCATCCTGGTATATGTCCCCCATCCTGGTATGTGCTCCCCCCATCCTGGTATATACCCCACATCCTGGTATATGCTCCCCCCATCCTGGTATATGCTCCCCCTATCCTGTTATATGCTCCCACCATCCTGGTATATGCTCCCCCATCCTGGTATATACTTCCCCATCCTGCTATATGCTTCCCCCATCCTGGTATATGCTCCCCCCATCCTGGTATATGCTCCATCCATCCTGGTATATGCTCCCTCCATCCTCGTATATGCTCCCCTATCCTGGTATATGCTCCCTCCATTCTGGTATATGCCCCCCCATTCTGGTATACACTCCACCCATCCTGGTATATGCTGCCTCAATCCTCGTATATGCCTCCCCACCCTGGTATATGCCCCCCATCCTGGTATATGCTTCCCTACCCTGGTATATGCTACCCCAATTCTTGTATATGCTCCCTCCATCCTGGTATATGCCCCCCATCTTGTTATATGCTCCCTCCATCCTGGTATATTCTCCCCCCATCCTGGTATATGCTCCCCCATCCTGGTATATGCTCCCCCCATCCTGGTATATGCTCCCCCTATCCTTCTATATCCCCCCATCCTGGTATATGCTCCTCCCCATCCTGGTATATGCTCCCCCCATACTGGTATATGTTCCCCCATCCTGGTATATGCTCCCCCCATCCTGGTATATGATCCCCCAATCCTGGTCCCCTTCTTGGTATATGCTCCCCCCCATCCTTGTATATGTTCCCCCAATCCTCGTATATGCTCCCCCCATACTGGTATAAGCTCCCCCCATACTGGTATATGCTTCCCCATCCTGGTATATGCTCCCCCATCCTGGTATATACCCCCCCATCCTGGTATATGCTACCCCCATCCTGGTATATGCTCCCCCCATCCTGTTATATGCGCCCTCCATCCTGGTATATGCTCCCCCATCCTGGTATATACTTCCCCATTCTGGTATATGCTCCCCCCATCCTGTTATATGCTCCCTCCATCCTGGTATATGCTCCCTCCATCCTCATATATGCTTCCCCTATCCTGGTATATGCTCCCCCAATCCTGGTATATGCTCCCCCAATCCTCGTATATGCTCCCTCCATCCTGTTATATGCCCCCCCATCCTGGTATATGCTCAACCCATCCTGGTATATGCTGCCTCAATCCTCGTATATGCCCCCCACCCTGGTATATGTCCCCCCATCCTGGTATATGCTTCCCTACCCTGGTATATGCTCACCCAATTCTTGTATATGCTCCCTCCATCCTGGTATATGCCCCCTATCCTGGTATATGCTTCCCTATCCTGGTATATGCCCCCCCATCCTGTTATATGCTCCTTCCATCCTGGTATGTGCCCCCATCCTGGTATATGCTCCCCCATCCTGGTATATGCTCCCCCCATCCTGGTATATGCTCCTCCCCATCCTGGTATATGCTCCCCCCATCCTGGTATATGCTCCCGCTATCCTGGCATATGCTCCCCCCATCCTGGTATATGCTCCCCCATCCTGATATATGCTCCCCCAATCCTGGTATATGCCCCCCATCCTGGTATATCCGCCCATTCTGGTATATGCTCCCCCATCCTGGTATATGCTCCCCCATCCTGGTATATGCTCCCCCCATCCTGGTATATGCCCACCATCCTGGTATATGCTCCCCCTCATCCTGGTATATGCTCCCCCCATCCTGGTGTATGCTCTCCCCATCCTGGTATATGCCTCCCATCCTGATATATGCCCCTCATCCTGGTATGTGCTCCCCCCATCCTGGTATATACCCCCCATCCTGGTATATGCTCCCCCCATCCTGGTATATGCTCCCCCTATCCTGTTATATGCTCCCTCCATCCTGGTATATGCTCCCCCATCCTGGTATATACTTCCCCATCTTGGTATATGCTCCCCCCATCCTGGTATATGCTCCCCCCATCCTGGTATATGCTCCCTCCATCCTGGTATATGCTCCCCCTATCCTGGTATATGCTCCCCCAATCCTGGTATATGCTCCTCCAATCCTCGTATATGCTCCCTCCATCCTGGTATATGCCCCCCCATCCTGGTATATGCTCCACCCATCCTGGTATATGCTGCCTCAATCCTCGTATATGCCCCTCCACCCTGGTATATGCCCCCCATCCTGGTATTTGCTTCCCTACCCTGGTATATGCTCCCCCAATTCTTGTATATGCTCCCTCCATCCTGGTATATGCCCCCCATCCTGTTATATACTCCCTCCATCCTTGTATATGCTCCCCCCATCCTGGTATATGCTCCCCCATCCTGGTATATGCTCCCCCCATCCTGGTATATGCTCCCCCTATCCTGGTATATCCCCCCATCCTGGTATATGCTCCTCCCCATCCTGGTATATGCTCCCCCCATACTGGTATATGCTCCCCCATCCTGGTATATGCTCCCCCCATCCTGGTATATGCCCCCCATCCTGGTATATGCCCCCCATCCTGGTATATCCCCCCATCCTGGTATATGTTCCCCCCATCCTGGTATATGCTCCCCCATCCTGGTATATGCTCCCCCCATCCTTATACATGCCCCTCCATCCTGGTATATGCTCCCCCTCATCCTGGTATATGCTCCCCCTACCCTGGTATATGCTCCCCCCTTCCTGGTATATGCCCCCCATCCTGGTATATGCCCCCATCCAGGTATGTGCTCCCCCCATCCTGGTATATGCTCCCCCCATCCTTATATATGTCACCCCCATCCTGGTATATTCTCCCCCCATCCTGGTATATGCTCCCCCTACCCTGGTATATGCTCCCCCCTTCCTGGTATATGCCCCCCATCCTGGTATATGCCCCCATCCAGGTATGTGCTCCCCCCATCCTGGTATATGCTCCCCCCATCCTTATATATGTCACCCCCATCCTGGTATATTCTCCCCCCATCCTGGTATATGCTCCCCCTATCCTGGTATATGTCACTCCCCGATCCTGGTATATGCTCCCCCCATCCTGGTATGTCGCCCCCTGATCCTTGTATATGCTCCCTCCCATCCTGGTATATGTCACCCCCGATCCTGGTATATCGTCCCCCCCATCCTGGTATATACTTCCCCTCATCCTGGTATATGCTCCACCCCATCCTAGTATATGTCAACCCCCAATCCTGGTATATGCTCCCCCCATCCTGGTATATGTCACCCCCCGATCGTGGTATGTGCTCCCCCCATCCTGGTATATGTCACCCCCCGATCGTGGTATATGCTCCCCCCATCCTGGTATATGTCACCCCCCGATCGTGGTATGTGCTCCCCCCATCCTGGTATATGTTACCCCCCAATCCTGGTATATGCTCCCCGTCATCCTGGTATATGCTCCCCCCATCCTGGTATATGTTACCCCCCAATCATGGTATATGCTCCCCGTCATCCTGGTATATGCTCCCCCTCATTCTGGTATATGCTCCCCCCCATCCTGGTATATGTCACCCCCCCATCCTGGTATATGCTCCCCCTCATCCTGGCATATGCCCCCCCCATCCTGGTATATGTCACCCCCGATCTTGGTATATGTCACCCCCTCATCCTGGTATATGCTCCCCCCATCCTGGTATATGTCACCCCCGATCCTGGTATATGCTCCCCCCCATCCTGGTATATGTCACCCCCCAATACTGGTATATGCTCCCCCTCATCCTGGTATATGCCCCCCCCCATCCTGGTATATGTCACCCCCGATCCTGGTATATGTCACCCCCTCATCCTGGTATGTGCTCCCCCTCCATCCTGGTATATGTCACCCCGGATCCTGGTATATGCTCCCCCTCATCCTGGTATATGTCACCCCCAATCCTGGTATATGCTCCCCCTCATCCTGGTATATGCTCCCCCCCCCATCCTGGTATATGTCACCCCCCCCCCGATCCTGCCTGTCCTGCTCATCCATCCACAAACACTCCTACTCACCCTTCCCCCGCAGCACATCGTCTGTGTTAAATATGTAAATAAAATGGCGCTGGAGTCAGTGTGTGCACATACTGCGCTATTTGGCGCCATTTTGTTGAAGACACTGCGAATTTGTCTTCAACAAAATGGTGCTGGATATCGCGCTATGCGCTGGCTCCGGCACAGACTCCTCCTTAAGCCTCGCCGGAGACGTGGTCAGCGCCTATGCACATGGTGATCTCCGGCGACGCACTCTTCCTCCAGCCTCGTCCTCCCGGCGCAGACTATAGAGGCTTAGGACAGAAGGACACATCCCTGGATATATATATCTCATCTCTCCCAATTACATGGAGTCTATTAGGATCCCTGATCTATTATGTGTCGCCATCTGCACAGATCCAATGTCACACAAAAGGAAGCGACATTTTTAGCGAGTAAACAGCGCATTCCGTCCTGTGCTGATCTACAGCGCCATCTAGAGGCTGATCAGCGGCGCATCAGCTCAGCCTACTCGTTTTCATCTTCGCACCAGATGACGCGTTACCGGGATAAAATATGATTGGGTCCCAGTGAAAATACAAGACTGGGAGCCGGCTGCTCTGCTCCAATCGTCGCGCTTTGGAAGATACCAACTCTTTGTAGCCCTCAGGGGGAGCTGAGGAGAATAAATTGTTATTGTTTGTAAAAGTGCAGATATTTAATGAACTGATAGGTAAAATAAAGATGCGGCTGCGATCAGTGACGGGACAGAGTAAGAGCGGCCGCTGCAGTTCCCCCCCGTGCTCAGATCAGTGGTAGACGCGACTCCTCCTCCGCCTTCGGAAGCCGGAAGTGGCAGGCAGTGTTGTGAGAGAGGAGCAGAGAGACAGGTGGGTGATTGGTGCTGTGTGCGCTGCCCCCTGCTGGTCGCATCGCCGCAGTGCAGGTTGTTATGGGCTGATCAGGAGCCCCTATGCCGCTCTCCATGGTGCGACCCCCACTGCTGTGTCTTGGGGTCTGTTACACCTGATATATAGGAGCTGAGTACAGGCGGCTGCTGGGGCCCCTGATACCAATACTATGTGGCCCTTACACCTGATATATAGGAGCTGAGCACAGGCGGCTGCTGGGGCCCCTGATACCATTACTATGTGGCCCTTACACCTGATATATAGGAGCTGAGTACAGGCGGCTGCTGGGGCCCCTGATACCATTACTATGTGGCCCTTACACCTGATATATAAGGGCTGAGTACAGGCGGCTGCTGGGGCCCCTGATACCATTACTATGTGGCCCTTACACCTGATATATAGGAGCTGAGTAAAGGCGGCTGCTGGGGCCCGTGATACCATTACTATGTGGCCCTTACACCTGATATATAGGAGCTGAATACAGGTGGCTGCTGGGGCCCCTGATACCATTACTATGTGGCCCTTACACCTGATATATAAGGGCTGAGTACAGGCGGCTGCCGGGGCCCCTGATACCATTACTATGTGGCCCTTACACCTGATATATAGGAGCTGAGTACAGGCGGCTGCTGGGGCCCCTGATACCATTACTATGTGGCCCTTACACCTGATATATAAGGGCTGAGTACAGGCGGCTGCTGGGGCCCCTGATACCATTACTATGTGGCCCTTACACCTGATATATAGGAGCTGAGTACAGGCGGCTGCTGGGGCCCCTGATACCATTACTATGTGGCCCTTACACCTGATATATAGGAGCTGAGTAAAGGCGGCTGCTGGGGCCCCTGATACCATTACTATGTGGCCCTTACACCTGATATATAGAAGCTGAGTACAGGCTGCTGCTGGGGCCCCTGATACCATTACTATGTGGCCCTTACACCTGATATATAGGAGCTGAGTACAGGCGGCTGCTGGGGCCCCTGATACCATTACTATGTGGCCCTTACACCTGATATATAAGGGCTGAGTACAGGTGGCTGCCGGGGCCCCTGATACCATTACTATGTGGCCCTTACACCTGATATATAAGGGCTGAGTACAGGCTGCTGCTGGGGCCCCTGATACCATTACTATGTGGCCCTTAGACCTGATATATAGGAGCTGAGTACAGGCGGCTGCTGGGGCCCCTGATACCATTACTATGTGGCCCTTACACCTGATATATAGGAGCTGAGTAAAGGCGGCTGTTGGGGCCCCTGATACCATTACTATGTGGCCCTTACACCTGATATATAGGAGCTGAGTACAGGCTGCTGCTGGGGCCCCTGATACCATTACTATGTGGCCCTTACACCTGATATATAGGAGCTGAGTAAAGGCGGCTGCTGGGGCCCCTGATACCATTACTATGTGACCCTTACACCTGATATATAAGAGCTGAGTACAGGTGGCTGCTGGGGCCCCTGATACCATTACTATGTGGCCCTTACACCTGATATATAGGAGCTGAGTACAGGCTGCTGCTGGGGCCCCTGATACCATTACTATGTGGCCCTTACACCTGATATATAGGAGCTGAGTAAAGGCGGCTGCTGGGGCCCCTGATACCATTACTATGTGGCCCTTACACCTGATATATAGGGGCTGAGTACAGGCGGCTGCTGGGGCCCCTGATACCATTACTATGTGGCCCTTACACCTGATATATAAGGGCTGAGTACAGGCGGCCGCTGGGGCCCCTGATACCATTACTATGTGGCCCTTACACCTGATATATAGGAGCTGAGTTCAGGCGGCTGCCGGGGCCCCTGATACCATTACTATGTGGCCCTTACACCTGATATATAGGAGCTGAGTACAGGCGGCCGCTGGGGCCCCTGATACCATTACTATGTGGCCCTTACACCTGATATATAAGGGCTGAGTACAGGCGGCCGCTGGGGCCCCTGATACCATTACTATGTGGCCCTTACACCTGATATATAGGGGCTGAGTACAGGCGGCTGCTGGGGCCCCTGATACCATTACTATGTGGCCCTTACACCTGATATATAGCAGCTGAGTACAGGCGGCTGCTGGGGCCCCTGATACCATTACTATGTGGCCCTTACACCTGATATATAGGAGCTGAGTACAGGCAGCTGCTGGGGCCCCTGATAACATTACTATGTGGCCCTTACATCTGATATATAGGAGCTGAGTACAGGCGGCTGCTGGGGCCCCTGATACCATTACTATGTGGCCCTTACACCTGATATATAGGAGCTGAGGACAGGTGGCTGCCGGGGCCCCTGATACCATTACTATGTGGCCCTTACACCTGATATATAGGGGCTGAGTACAGGCGGCTGCTGGGGCCCCTGATACCATTACTATGTGGCCCTTACACCTGATATATAGGAGCTGAGTACAGGCGGCTGCTGGGGCCCCTGATACCATTACTATGTGGCCCTTACACCTGATATATAAGGGCTGAGTACAGGTGGCTGCTGGGGCCCCTGATACCATTACTATGTGGCCCTTACACCTGATATATAAGGGCTGAGTACAGGCGGCTGCTGGGGCCCCTGATACCATTACTATGTGGCCCTTACACCTGATATATAGGAGCTGAGTACAGGCTGCTGCTGGGGCCCCTGATACCATTACTATGTGGCCCTTACACCTGATATATAGGAGCTGAGTACAAGCGGCTGCTGGGGCCCCTGATACCATTACTATGTAGCCCTTACACCTGATATATAAGGGCTGAGTACAGGCTGCTGCCGGGGCCCCTGATACCATTACTATGTGGCCCTTACACCTGATATATAGGAGCTGAGTACAGGCGGCTGCTGGGACCCCTGATACCATTACTATGTGGCCCTTACATCTGATATATAGGAGCTGAATACAGGCGGCTGCTGGGGCCCCTGATACCATTACTATGTGGCCCTTACACCTGATATATAGGAGCTGAGTACAGGCGGCTGCCGGGGCCCCTGATACCATTACTATGTGGCCCTTACACCAGATATATAGGCGCTGAGTACAGGCAGCTGCTGGGGCCCCTGATACCATTACTATGTGGCCCTTGCATCTGATATATAAGGGCTGAGTACAGGCAGCTGCTGGGGCCCCTGATACCATTACTATGTGGCCCTTATACCTGATATATAGGAGCTGAGTACAGGTGGCTGCTGGGGCCCCTGATACCATTACTATGTGGCCCTTACACCTGATATATAGGAGCTGAGTACAGGCGGCTGCTGGGGCCCCTGATACCATTACTATGTGGCCCTTACACCTGATATATAGGAGCTGAGTACAGGCGGCTGCTGGGGCCCCTGATACCATTACTATGTGGCCCTTACATCTGATATATAGGAGCTGAATACAGGCGGCTGCTGGGGCCCCTGATACCATTACTATGTGGCCCTTACACCTGATATATAGGAGCTGAGTACAGGCAGCTGCTGGGGCCCCTGATACCTTTACTATGTGGCCCTTACACCAGATATATAGGAGCTGAGTACAGGCGGCTGCTGGGGCCCCTGATACCATTTCTATGTGGCCCTTACACCTGATATATAGGAGCTGAGTACAGGCGGCTGCTGGGGCCCCTGATACCATTACTATGTGGCCCTTACACCAGATATATAGGAGCTGAGTACAGGCGGCTGCTGGGGCCCCTGATACCATTACTATGTGGCCCTTACACCTGATATATAGGAGCTGAGTACAGGCAGCTGCTGGGGCCCCTGATACCATTACTATGTGGCCCTTACACCTGATATATAGGAGCTGAGTACAGGCAGCTGCTGGGGCCCCTGATACCATTACTATGTGGCCCTTACACCTGATATATAGGAGCTGAGTACAGGCGGCTGCTGGGGCCCCTGATACCATTACTATTTGGCCCTTACACCAGATATATAGGAGCTGAGTACAGGCGGCTGCTGGGGCCCTTGATACCATTACTATGTGGCCCTTACACCTGATATATAGGAGCTGAGTACAGGCGGCTGCTGGGGCCCCTGATACCATTACTATGTGGCCCTTACACCTGATATATAGGAGCTGAGTACAGGCAGCTGCTGGGGCCCCTGATACCATTACTATGTGGCCCTTACACCTGATATATAAGGGCTGAGTACAGGCGGCTGCTGGGGCCCCTGATATCATTACTATGTGGCCTTTACACCTGATATATAGGAGCTGAGTACAGGCGGCTGCTGGGGCCCCTGATACCATTACTATGTGGCCCTTACACCTGATATATAGGAGCTGTGTACAGGCTGCTGCTGGGGCCCCTGATACCATTACTATGTGGCCCTTACACCTGATATATAAGCTCTGCTGGGACTCTGTATCCCGCCTGCATTGCATAATGGGGCCCCTGAATACTCTGCACATAAGGGCCCATAGCTCTAATTATGTTGTTTGCAATAGTCGCCCTCCTGCCACCCTGTAATATCGGGTCCCTGCCTGGTGTGGCCCCTATGACTTAATGTCCCCCTGTAAGTGCAGTACACCAGTTATCAGTCTACACGGCCAGGGTCCGGGACCCCTGTTGTTTTTGTTCTGGCTTTGTAATATATGCTCATTATCAGGGCGCCCTCTTCTCAGACATCCATCTAATCATCCGTCTGTCTCATCCATATTTGCCATATGGAGGTTTCCAGAAATAGGGCAGAACCTACTGGACTTCTGTGAAAGTTGACGAATCTGTTGAGCGCGGCTGAAGCCTCCTGGGAGCCGAGGTAAAATCAGTGGCCGTGGTAAAATTGTGGAGCGGTGGGGTCTGAAAAAGGAATCATGGCTATAAGGACAACGTTTGCACAAAGTGATTTCTTTAGAGCCCAACAGCCACTGTGTAAACCTGACAAAAATGCCCCCATCTATCCATCCATTCATCACTCTCATACTCTGTCTATGCAGGTATGTATCTCATCATTCTTCCTTACGGAGTTTCACATTGACCAGTCGGGGCTTTGGTGCGAACTCCCTCACAAAACTGGATTCGGTAGTGTGACGAGGCCATAGGCTTAGTAGACTGCGCCTCCAGTAGGCGTACAAACCTGATGCACGACAGAGGGCACATTCACTCTGTCTGGACCATTATAGTCTATGGCCACGTCAGATCATATGCCCGAATCCCGTTCAGGTGTAGGCTGCAGCAGGTGGCTGCTGCCTTCTGTGCCCCGCTCCTCCGCCACTGCCGTTCCCCCCAACACCCAGAGCCACAGTGTATATATATATATATGTACACTACTCAAAAAAATAAAGGGAACACTTAAACAACAGAACATAACTCCAAGTAAATCAAACTTCTGTGACATCAAACTGTCCACTTAGGAAGCAACACTGATTGACAATCAATTTCACACGCTGATGTGCAAATGGAATAGACAATAGATGGAAATTATTGGCAATTATCAAGACACCCTCAATAAAGGAGTGGTTCTGCAGGTGGGGACCACAGACCACATCTCAGTACCAATGCTTTCTGACTGATGTTTTGGTCACTTTTGAATGTTGGTTGTGCTTTCACACTCGTGGTAGTTTGAGATGGACTCTACAACCCACAGAATTTGCTCAGGTAGTGCAGCTCATCCAGGATGGCACATCAATGCGAGCTGTAGAAAGAAGGTTTGCTGTGTCTGTCAGCGTAGTGTCCAGAGGCTGGAGGCGCTACCAGGAGACAGGCCAGTACACCAGGAGACGTGGAGGAAGCCGTAGGAGGGCAACAACCCACAAGCAGGACCGCTACCTCCGCCTTTGTGCAAGGAGGAACAGGAGGAGCACTGCCAGAGCCCTGCAAAATGACCTCCAGCTGACCACAAATGTGGATGTGTCTGCACAAACGCTTAGAAACCCACTCCATAACGGTGGTATGAGGGCCCGACGTCCACAGTTGGGGGTTGTGCTCACAGCCCAACACCTTGCAGGACTCTTGGCATTTGCCTTAGAACACCAGGATTGGCAAAGTGGCAACTGGCGCCCTGTGCTCTTCACAGATGAAATCAAGTTCACACTGAGCACATGTGACAGACGTGACAGAGTCTGGAGACGCCGTGGAGAGCGATCTGCTGCCTGCAACATCCTTCAGCATGACCGGTTTGGCAGTGGGTCAGTAATGGTGTGGGGTGGCATTTGTTTGGAGGGCCGCACAGCCCTCCATGTGCTCGCCAGAGGTAGCCTGACTGCCATTAGGTACCGAGATGAGATCCTCAGACCCCTTGTGAGACCATGTACTGGTGCGGTTGGCCCTGGGTTCCTCCTAATGCAGGACAATGCCAGACCTCATGTGGCTGGAGTGTCAGCAGTTCCTGCAAGATGAAGGCATTGAGGTTATGGACTGGCCCACCCGTTCCCCAGACCTGAATCCGATTGAGCACATCTGGGACATCATGTCTCGCTCCATCCACCAACGTCACGTTGCACCACAGACTGTCCAGGAGTTGGCGGATGCTTTAGTCCAGGTCTGGCAGGAGATCCCACAGGAGACCATCCGCAACCTCATCAGGAGCATGCCCAGGCGTTGTAGGGAGGTCATACAGGCACGTGGAGGCCACACACAATACTCAGCCTCATCAGGAGCATGCCCAGGCGTTGTAGGGAGGTCATACAGGCACGTGGAGGCCACACACAATACTCAGCCTCATCAGGAGCATGCCCAGGCATTGTAGGGAGGTCATACAGGCACGTGGAGGCCACACACAATACTCAGCCTCATCAGGAGCATGCCCAGGCGTTGTAGGGAGGTCATACAGGCACGTGGAGGCCACACACAATACTGAGACTCATTTTGACTTGTTTTAAGGACATTACATCAAAGTTGGATCAGCCTGTAGTGTGTTTTTCCACTTTAATTTTGGGGGTGACTCCAAATCCAGGCCTCCATTGGTTAATAAATGTGATTTCCATTGATGATTTTTGTGTGATTTTGTTGTCAGAACAAAGTATTCAATGAGAATATTTCATTCATTCAGATCTAGGATGTGTTATTTCAGTGTTCCTTTTATTTTTTTGAGCAGTGTATATATAAATATACCAGGATGGGGGATATTAACAGAATTGGGAGACATTACCCCTATAACAGTGTAAGCAGCAGACCCCCTCCCCCTTAACAGGGCATAATGACCACATTTTTTGCTTCAATTTTTTTTCTATTTTCCTCCTCTAAAACCTAGGTACGTCTTATGGTCCGGTGCTTCTTATAGTCCGAAAAATACGGTATAAGCATTCAGTATATATATACTATGGTAGATGGGCCCATTCAGTTGCACACAGAAGTAGCCACCGGAGCGCCGTCTCCTTAAGTCTCTCACTGGTTTATTTGAAGATGCTGCATAAGCCAGTGAGGAGTTAGCAAAAATAAATACGTGCTTTCTGACCTAAGGAAAAACAAAACATAACATACAACCGTGTTGCTGTGGGGATCTGCCCGCTCAGGAGAACAACCATCCACTAGTTCAGCTTTTCCTTCTCAGGACACAAAGCGCTGGAGTTCCTCTCTCCAGCCCTACTGAACACTGAATGCCTTAGAAGGACTATATACATCCTAGTCCCCACCCTGGGGTGGAGATATGGTGAATGACCTCCCAAATGGTGAACAACCTCCCAACCCGCTCTATGGTCGTTCACAAAAACCCAGCCCTTAAAATGGCCGATTAATCCCTCTCAACACATAGTGTGCTGGTGGAAAACTTATGGGCTTCAAATCACTGAAGCTAATAGCCTCAGTGAAACATACCTCCCCTCCAGCACTTTGCCAGTGACTTTGTCACCATGTATATATAATCAGCATACTGTATATATATTATAAGCATACTGTATATATCCTTTTAAAAGCAGAAGTGTCAATAAATTATTTTTATCAGTTAACAAAATGCAGAGTAAAGTTTGATGGATGAACCAAGATCTCAGTAATAATAATTGTAATTTTTTTTTAATTAATAATAGGATAGAAGGGAGGGACAAAACCAGGAACAGAATCAGTAGGCAAACTCATAGTCAGGAGGACAGCCGGGGTCAGATACCAGGTGATCAGTAACCGCCACGTCTGCGAGCAGTATGAATACCGCGGAGCCTGGTGACAGAGGTGATACTGAGATTGTCCGGGCAGAGATGTAACAGTCAGAAGGCCACCGGTAGATGGTGAAGGTCCTTCTGTACAGCTCCAGCAGTGATGGTGGATCTGCTGGACTTCAGGGCGCTGGATGCGGAGGTTTACCGTCTTTTAGATGTCTCTAGGGGAACGGTGACAACACGCAAATACGCGAGCAGCCCTGGATAATCCACGCCGGCAGGATGATAAGATCCGGCGGAAGATGGAACCTATGAGAAGAGAAGGAAATATAATGTAAGTGATGGGACTCCATATGACATGATACTACTGTGCGGTCACTGTGGCCGGACGGCAGAGGAATCTCATCACACAGAGGTCAGGGATCATCGTCAGCCATCATACATGTGACAATCCCATCTCCGACAGATGACATCTGCTCCACATGAATTATTCTCACTGACGACATCACACAACATGGAGATGACTCTCACACTTACCTCGTCTCTTTTTCCCCTTTTTCCCATTTTCTGATTTTTCGTCATCAGCTGGAAATTCTGATCAAAAAGAAGAAAAAACAACAACTCACTAAAGACATATTGTTATGGGATCTGCTTCGTATCTCTCCTGTGTATAGTATATAGATTGTTCTAGTCCTGTCCCCTATAGTCCTGACAATCTGGTATTACACAATAGGGCAGAATAAGTCCTATATACCGGACATGACCTAATATGAGGGGCATTAGATGTGTCACTAATATGGAGCAGTGAGCGCCCTGTGTGCCGCCATGTGGTGCATCCCTAATGAGCGATATTCTACTATAGGAGACGATGTCTCATTATGATGACGGAGGTTACTGGATGCAACAATGTATCACAGAATCCATGATAATACTGTACAAAGTTGCAGAAATGGAGACACTGTATGGTCCCATGGGCAAAGTAATTGGGTTCCTTGAAACATGGATAACATAGGAGACCCGTTAAAGAAAAACCATGTGGAAATATTTCACCCTTGATGACAACATTCACATTGTTTGTGCTATAGACATCTACGTACCTGACAATGGGGACGAGGACGGCAAGCTGGTTATAGCATCGTCTCTAGCAGATTCAGGAGAAGATCCTTTCTGCCTGTTAGGAAGAAGAAAAACGTGTAAATCACAAGTAAATTCAGTATAAAAGGGATTGTCTCACTAGAAGAACCCCGACTATAAGGCCTAATAGGACATATGAAAGTCATAGTGGGGAAGTCTCCTGCTCAAAACGACCTTCTGTGGAAACAACTAGCAACAATGGCCGGCATGTAATACTACATATCTCCTGCAGTGTGGGCAAAACTAACAATGCCTGACCGGCAGCAATTATGGGTTGTTATCTCCAGCGGATTCTGAAGCCAATAGCCAATGACCGCTGATCATGGGGCGGTGGATGCTGCATTCAATATTATGGTATTTATGTCCTATATTTGGTGTTGTGCACATATATTAGCCTGGAGCTCCCAATAATGACCCCATAATCTACTCACATTTCTGAGATGTTTCTGCTGGATGCCGGGGTACACTCTGGAGGAAACTTGATAGCGGTGGTACAGAGCTAAAAAATGACAAAAATAAGATATGAAATTAAATTTTTTACGTTTAGGGTATGTGCACACGATGCAGAAATGCTCAGGATTTTTTCCTGAGCGTTAAAGCATCTCTCTGGCAGGAAAAAATTCATGCGGATTGTACATGCGGTTTCCTGCCAGGGACATGCGGAAATGAAGCGGTCTTCACTTTCATTTCCGCATGCGGGTTGACAAGCACTTTCCAAGCGATTTTAGCATCACTTGGAAAGTGCTTGTCAACTTCACACTATATAAATCCATGCAGCCGGCATGGATTTATATAGTGTGTGATGTAAAAAAATAAAAAATAAATATATACTTTACCCTCTGATGGCCCCCGGTGTCCTGCTTCATCGGTCCCGGCTGCCGGCAGTGAAGACTGTAGGACCTTCCGACGTCAGCGTCACGTGACCCGTCACATGACTCTGACGTCAGCGAAGGTCCTTCATTCAACCGCGAAGTGCGCGGGAAGCCGGCAGGACGCAGCGCGGGCCGTCAGAAGGTGAGAATATATATATTTTTTATTTTATTCTTTTTTTTTTAATGGTACCTGGGTCTGGATGAGAGTCCTCTCATCCACACCCGGGTACCATCCGCACATTAGACCGCATGAAAAGCGCATCAACATATACAGTGATGCGGATTCCATGCGGTCTAATGCAAGTCAATGGCGGCAAAAGAGCAGCGTTTCCGCAAAATTAATTGACATGCTGCGGATTTTTGACCGCAGCGTTTACGCTGCGGAAAAATCCGCATCATGGGCACAGCACATGCGGATTTCCATTGGGGAACATTGCTGCCCTTCTACCATGCGTTTTTCATGCGTTTCCGCGACGTTTACGCAACTGCAAAAACGCCGCGGAAACGCATGAAAAACGCATCGTGTGAACTCAGCCTTAGAGGTCTTTTTATGTATTCTGGATTTATTGATCACTTACTTTAGAAAGCCTTTTAGAGGATGTTGTAAAATTTTGGAAGAAAAGGCTCTCATTATCCTCACTTGTGTCCTCCTCCTCTGAGACAATAGGCTTGTTTGTATCAGCGTGATCTACAAGACATAGGTAATGAAGTGTTATTGGCGGTTGTCAGTATAACACAGTCACCATTTATCACTACTATTAATGGCAACCGATTGTCACATATTATTGAAGACGAGACAAACAGCCGCTTAGTCTAGATGACGTCTTCTACTTACTGATAAATAAGCTGGTGTCCTCATCTGAAACAAGCCGAGGAATGTACTCCGGCTTCTGACTTAGAAGGTTTTCAAATTCTAAGTCACTCAGGAATGGATAACTCTTGATCTCAAATGCTCCTCCTGGAAAAAGAAAAACAAAAGTGATGCGGACATTGTTAGAGGCTGCTCCATATCTGAACAGTATTTCTTAATCTTAAGTAATGACAAAACCGAAGGAAACAAACTGAAAGTTATATTATGGAGAACTAGAAATAGGCAAGCAGATAGAGAAGTGCTGATCCTCATGGACAGGAGCGAAGAGTCCTCGTTGTAAAAAGTGAATATTAATACTAATAAAGTATATCAGTTACCTGTCCCAAGTCTTTGTGCAGGATTTGTTCTGAGCAGGTCATTAATAAGGTCCTGAGCATCGGGGGGAGGAGCGCGATCCCAATCCCAAATTATGTCTCCTGTTATATAGAAAATTACAGAAAATAAAACCTCTGTTTTGGACTGTAAGATAAAGTAGAGGAAATAACTAAATTCATGTAATCAGTCAAAGCAATGATCGGATTATTCTACTTACCAGTGACAATATTTTTATAGAGCTCAGATAGGGAATCCCCATGAAATGGTACATATCCCACCAGAAACTCATGCAGGATGATTCCCATTGACCACCAGTCGGCAGGTCTTCCATAGCCTTTCTTCAGAATGATTTCTGGGGCCATGTAAAGCGGGGTGCCACAGTCCTGGAAACCAACAGAAGGTAAAAATGAGAATTGATGAAATTATTATTATGACAAGTTCTCGACATAAAAACTCAATGACAGAAGATAAAATATCAGTTGAAAAGTTCTCTAGAAATGAAGAACGTAGAGAAGAGACAATAGTGTGATGAGATTTGTAAAGAACCATCTAAGTTCCTGTAAGTGATGCCAACCTCATGGTCCTGGAACTCTCTGGCGATGTCCTCCAATGATTCCTTGTGGGTGTTGGTTTCTGGTATCATGACACCAACTTTTGAAATCCCAAAATCGGCGACTTTAATGTGTCCAGCCGGTGTAATCAGGAGGCTGTGAAAGAGAAGATGGTTTTAGGCTCACGGGCTGTGTGGTAATAAATGATAACTTTCCCCCCTTTATTAAACTATAGGGGGCACTTACTTCTCTGGCTTCAGGTCTCTATGCAACACACCATAGCTGTGCAGGTATTCCACAGCAAGTATCGCTTCTGCAAAGTACAGGCGGGCCAAGGGGACAGATAAAGGACCCCTGGTGCTTAGGAGGGTCCCACAGTCTCCACCTATAGAAGAAAGGAAATATGAGCGGTGAGGGGTTTATACAGCAGATCACCACGATGGATCATGAGAAGTGAGCGGAGACATTGGGCCAGGAGAGAATATATACAGATATAATGTATAGAGCACAGAATATTAGTCTGAGGTCATGGTGAGATGTCGTCCATGTCACTAATAAAGTGATGTCTCATCTCGTCTACAGCTGGCGATACTGACGTGCTCAGTGCGGACATACAGGGAGATCACACACATCAATGACTTTCCATAATATCTATAGTAAATGCTCTGCGGGGATGTAACCGTCCACGGGGACAAGTCCTAATGATATGAGCGGTGATAAGATGTCAGCAGACATGGGCTGAATATAATACATGTACATCTCCTACCTCCTACATACTCCATGACCATACACAGGTGAGATCTAGTAGGGAAGGAGCAGAGCATGGAGGTCACAAAGGGACAGTCAGCGAATGTCAGGATGTCCTTCTCCAGATAGGCCCCTTCCACATGTTTTGGAGTATCCAGGTCCCGCTTGGCAATTTTCTTCATAGCGAAGATCTTCTGTGAGTCTTTATGGTGAACTAAGTGGACGGACCTGGAGAGAAGAAGAAACCATGGTTTATAGTGAATCCTTATTAACAGTCCTTCTATAGAAGTCATTATATGATCTTCTGTACTAATGTTTAATACCAGAAGTCCGACCATTACTAGAAATCCACATCTAGAAATACATTAAATAATACTACATAGATCATCTATGGAAGGGTCTACACAATGCCACGTCTGCCGGACCCTCACTCAGGTTACATTATCACCTGTGGGAGGTCTGCACAATGCCACATCTTCCACACCCTCACCCAGGCCACATTGTCACCTATGGAAGGTGTGCACAATGCTAGGTCTGCCAGACCCTCACCCAGGTCACATTATCACCTATGGGAAGTCTGCACAATGCCACGTCTGCCGGACCCTCACCCAGGTCACGTTATCACCTTTCACCTCAGATCATGTCCCTATGATAACACTGAATGGCAAAGCACAGAGGATGAAGCATTATCATAGGGAACCCTGAGAAATGTGGCTTATGCTAACTGAAATCTCACCCAAAAGATCCGCTGCTGATCAGCTTAGATGTTTCGTAGTCGCTCATACGCGGCTTTCTCGCCGGGATCAATGATTCCATCAAGTCCTAGAAAAGAAGAAGAAGAAGAAATGATATTAAGATCTAGAAGCTGCTGGAGAAAATCTCCAGATGCAGAAACGTCTCCCCCTATATTATGTCCCAGCTGATGTCACTGATCCGATAGGTGAGCAGAAACCTGCTGACGGATTCCCTATAATATAAACGCTATTATCTAATGCAATAGTGTCATCTCCTCTAATAATAGAGGCGCCCCCTGGTTATATGGGGGATAATACTGGACGGGTCATTCACACCCCGTGATCTGGTGATACACAGACATCTACCTCTATAATACTTACACCAGCAGGTTCTTGGATCTCCGGGATCTCTAAGATTACACTGTCAGGATCCAACAGCTCAGTTGTTTCTAAAATAGCGATAAAATGATGAGGAAATAAAATGTATTAGAGGATATTAATCCTACAGACATAATACAGCAATATAATGGAGAAATGACTATTCTGTATGGAGGACTATGTGGGGCCATTATTCTTTATGGAGGACTATGTGGGGCCATTATATTGTATGGAGGACTATGTGGGGCCATTATTCTGTATGGAGGACTATGTTAGGCCTATTATTCTGTATGGTGGAATATGTGGGGCCCATTTTTCTGTATGGAGGACTATATGGGGCCCATTATTCTGTATGGAGGACTATGTGGGGCCCATTATACTGTATGGAGGACTATGTGGGGCCTATGATTCTCTATGGAGGACTTTGTGGGGCCCATAATACTTTATGGAGGACTATGTGGGCCCATAATACTGTATGGAGGACTATGTGGGGCCTATTATTCTCTATGAAGGACTATGTGGGGCCCTTTATACTCTACGGTGGACTATGTGGGGCCCATAATACTGTATGGAGGGACTATGTGGGGCCCATTAATCTCTATGGAGGACTATGTGGGGCCAATTATTCTGTATGGAGGACTATGTGGGGCCCATTATTCTGTATGGAGGATTATGTGGGGTCAATTATCCTGTATGGAGGACTATGTGGGGCCATTATACTGTGTGGAGGACTGTGTGGGGCCATTATTCTGTATGGAGCACTATGTGGGGCCATTATTCCATAAGGAGGACTATGTGGGGCCATTATTCCTTATGGATGACTATGTGGGGCCATTATATTGTATGGAGGACTATGTGGGGCCATTATTCTGTATGGAGGACTATGTGGGGCCTATTATTCTGTATGGTGGAATATGTGGGGTCCATTATTCTGTATGGAGGACTATGTGGGGCCCATTATTTCGTATGGAGGACTATGTGGTGCCCATTATACTGTATGGAGTACTATGTGGTGCCCATTATACTGTGTGCCGGACTATGTGGGGCCAATTATTCTGTATGGAGGGCTATCTGGGGCACGTTATTCTGTATGGATGACTTTGTGGGACCCATTATTCTGTATGGAGGACTATCTGGTGCCCATTATTCTGTGTGGAGGACTTTGTGGGGCCCATTATTCTGTTTGGAGGACTTTGTGGGGCCCATTATTCTGTGTGGAGGACTATGTGGGGCATTATTCTGTATGGAGGACTATGTGGGGCCCATTATTCTGCATGGAGCACTATGTGGGGCCCATTATTCTGCATATAGGACTATGTGGGACCCATTATTCATTATGGAGGACTTTCTGGGACCCATTACTCGTTATGGAGGACTTTGTGGGACCCATTATACTGCATTCTGGTTGGCTCGTGACTTTTTCCAAGTTTTTCATTTTGGCTCTCTGTATGTTTGATTACAGAGTGGAAAGAGTAACTATGACATTATCCCCTGTTCTCTTTAATATCTGGATATTTCCGGTAGAAGGTTGTGTGATCGGCTCACCTGTAGTCAGATCGCTTCTCGGTCCCGGCTGACTCGTATTAGGGTCAGGGGTCTCTGGGGTCACATTTTGCTCGTCTTCGGTGTCGCCTTCTGGTGTCTCCTGATTGATAGAATATATAGAATTACCACGAGGAACCTTCCACTAAATCACCAAATCCACAAATCAGGAAGGACTAAACCCGCATTTACAGACGCACCAACTGTAACTATACAGATCAGCCGCCATCATGAGGACTTTTATCAGATAAAATGGATTAAGATGAGGTAACATTGCAAAAACATTAATATGGATAATAGAGGGAGACAGAGGCGGAAATACAGACTTCCCACCACTGAGCTGTGACTACATCAGCAGAATACAGACTGCCATCAGCAGAGACAGGCGGCCATATTACCTCCTGTGCTTGCCAGGGGCTGACAGGGAGGCCGATAAGATCTAACACCAGATCTTCTGATATCTGGCTGGTGATCTGGAGAAGATCAGAAAACAAGGACGTGTGATAGAGAAGATGATGGATCCTTACCGGGCGTTCCGATGAGCGGGCCGGACCTTCCAGTACACACAGGACTTTTTCGGCCAGTTCTTTAACAAAAGACAAATCTCTATATTGAGATCTTTTTTCAGCCTATAAAGAAGAAAAGAAACACAAATGAAAAATCTCGAGATGAGAAAGATCACAATGAAGTCCGCCATTGTATCTGACATCTGCTCCTCTCTGCAGATACATTGACTACATATCTGGGGTCTTGTCCTGTTTTATATTGGAAGAAAGAAGAAGCTTCTATCCCACCGTTATTATCCATTATTGTGGAGAAGATTTGTGCGGAGCGTCCACCATTTACCTGCTGTGGAATGTCCTGATGTTCCATAGCGAGAAACTGCAAGTGCTCAGTCACTATGGAGCCAACAACGGCAGCCATGACCCTGTGTAGATTGTACACAGTGACTGTGAGCTCTGATGTCATAATGGCCGACCATCACTAGTGATGTCATCATGGAATCTTGTGATGGAATCTTATAGCGGCGGCTCTGCACAAATACATGCTGCCAAGCAATATTTAAAGTGTGTGGGGGCTCATGCTGTATATAGGGGGCTATGTGACGGCTCAGCTATTTATAGCGGGCTATGTGAGGGCTCATACTGTATATAGAGGGCTATGTGAGAGCTTGGCTGTATATAGAGGGCTATGTGAGGGCTCATACTCTAAATAGGATTCTGTGTGTGAGCTCATACTGTACATTGGTGCTATGTATGGGCTCTTACTGTATAAATGGTGCTGTGTGTGGGCTCTTACTGTATATAGGGTATGTGTGTGGGCTCTTTCTGTATGTAGGGGGATGCCAGCACACTTAATTCTGCTCAATATTAAGTGATACAGTTAATAATATAAAATATAATTCATATGTTAATATTGAGCAGAATTAATTTCAGCCTATTGATTCGGCCTACACAACAGTCACATTTCTCATGTGGCCCCTCAGTAATATTACTTTCCCACCCCTGCTCTATTATGTATAGCGCTCTGTTATGTGTAGTGCACCCGAGCACCTGCATGTTAATCGCGTGACTTATCACATGATCTATCAAAGGCAATCTTGTGACATGTCATGTGATACATCGGGTGCTGGGAGCCCACGGCTCCTAAACTGCCCAGGGCCCTGGCTACTCTTAATCAGCCCCTGCTTCTATCCCACCATTATTATCCATTATTGAGAAGTTTTATGCGGAGCTTCCGCCACTTACCTGCTGTAGTAATGTCCTGATGTTCTGAGGTAAATCCGTCAGATACTCTGAGGTGAGATGACCTCGGTGGTATTTGGTCAGGCAGTCCTTTACAAGCTCCACCACCAGCCGGTGAGTGAAGCTGAGGACGCCATCGGGTGGTAGAAGCACAATCTCAGGGCGATTGGTGGTAAGAATCTCCCATAGAGCTTCTACTTGAAGATTGTCCAAAAGTAATTCAGCCATAGAAGCTGCAAGTGCGATCAGTCACTATATATAATAGCGAGAAACTGCAAGTGCGCTCAGTCACTATGGGATAGCGAGAAACTGCAAGTGCGATCAGTCACTATAGAATAGCGAGAAACTGCAAGTGCGCTCAGTCACTATGAAGCCAACAAAGGCAGCCGTGAACCTGTGTACATTGTATATATAGTGACTGTGAGCTGTGATGTCATAATGCCCGACCATGACCTGTGATGTCATCATGGAATCTTGTGATGGAATCTTCAAGGAATGGCTCTACACACATACATGCTGCCTAGCAATATGCTTTTTTGGCCGTCCTCTTTTATTTCCAAATACAACACAACCAGGATAAGGGAATGTTCACACGTTGCGTTTTTGCAGCATTTTTTTCCACACCAAAAACCAGGTTGTACTCAGGAAAAACACTGCATACAATCCACACTTATTTGCTGTGTTTTTGCAGTGTTTATACTTGTGGGTTTTTTTTTTCATTCATTTGAATGGGTGAAAAATGTTGCAAAACCCCTGAAAGAATTAACATCCTGCAAATTTAAAATAAAAAAAGGAAAAAAACGCAGCATGTGAATGAGACTTTAGAAATCTCATTCTCTAAGCTGGTACTGTAAAACGCAGTGTTTTAGCAGCAGAAAAATAACCCTGAAAAAACTGCCACTTGTGAACATTCCTCAAAGATATAATAGTCATATTATGGGAAATATTGTGTATATTTATTCCTCGCGTGTCTTTTTTTTACCAAATAACATTTACCTCATTGGTTGGAGAGTTTACTATTAACAACTGTGACAAATATTGAAGAATTAATGATAAGTGACCCAAGTGATCAATCATTTACGTCATTAATGGTGATGGGCGAGCACTAAAATGCTCGGGTGCTCGATGCTCGGGTCGAGCACATTGGAATACTTGGCTGCTCGACCCGAGCAATGAGCCCAATGTAAGTCTATGGGAAACTCGAGCATTTTTCAGGCGGCTCCCCCCGGCGGTCTGCAGAGGGACTAAAAATTGCCCAAATCGATGGGAACAGTGCTCAAATGACATGGGAACAGCATGGGGAAGACCCCTGGAAGCATTTCTGACTCCCAGGTCACTGCTGTCAACAATGTTGTCAGAAGTATTTACGCCACTTTTACGGACTCACAATAAAATATACAAAAACGAAACCAAAATGGATTTTCCTGGGAAGTATGTTAAGGAACATCCTTTCCAGAGTTATAACTTGTATATAAGGGAAAATAAATAACCAAAAACAAAAATACTCCTCCACACCTTGGGCTATGTTCACACGTAGCGTTTTTGATGCGTTTTTGCACTTTTGCATTGCTTTCAACCAACACAAATGCATTCACCAGGAAATGTCATTTTAACATTTTACAACCTTATCTGGCCATGTGGTGTGTGACACATCATCAGACACATGCATACAGTGCTGAAAAGACATGGGAACAGCATGGAAGCATCTCTGACTCCCAGGTCACTGCCTAAAAGTGTACCCATCATAAGAGATGCTTGGCGCATGCGAAGATGCCTCCCGCCATGGACCTGTCGTTACAGATTTGCAACAATCACCATCCACGTCCTTGTCCCTCCTCAGCGTTCAGTTCCTTGGAATGCAAGTGCAAGTATGCAGGCAGCCACCCACCTACCCACCGGCTGCAATACTATACTGACAAATTTTTGACAGCTACTTGCACTTGAAATGTAGCCTTTTAGGCTCGTGGAGGCGGAAGCTTTTCATAACCTCATGTCGGCGGCGGCCGGGTGTCCATACTCTTTCCCCAGCCACCACTATATTTCCCGGTATCGCCTCTGCCTTCCACAAGCACGGGTCCCACAACATTACCCGTGCCCTCCCCAGTGCACTTACTGAGAAGGACCGCCTAACCTCAAACACATGGACAGGTGAACGTGGCCAGGGACGGTACATAGCCAGTCCACAACTTTTTTTTGCTGACAGTTGTATTTAGTTCGGTGAAAGGACTGGCATAGAGGGAAACCGTATCTACCCTGGGTGTCATTTCTCCCAGGAAGTCCTGTAATTCAGCTTGTTGCAGAAGCAATGGCAGTCCGTCCAACATCAACTCGCACTTGTCGGTGGTGCTTTGACACACACACATCTTTCTTTTCGCATTTTATTTCTTGAATACAGAGTTGGACAATGGCCTGATCTGTAATGCTTTTTGAGAAATAACATGCATAAGCATGGCCGATCCACATTAAAAAAGCAGCCACAGAGTGTCCGGAAACCTTCCCCCACAATTTTATTAGCCAGGGCAGCTTTTCGGCAGGGTTGGACGGGCCCACCAGAGAACCGGAGACTACTCCGGCGGGCCCTGGCTTCTCCTTCTGGAGAGTTCATAGTGCCGAGGTGAGGCCATGATGATGATAGAGGCCACCATCTGCTTAGTTTTCTGTTACTTGGAATGCAAATGCAATTATGTAGCCATCCACCCACCCACAGGCCGCAACACTAAACTGCCAGATTTCTGGGCAGCTGCTTGCACTTGAAATATGGCTTTTTAAGCTCGTGGAGGCGGAAGCTGTCCACAATCTTATGGCGGCGGCGACTGGGTATCTATACTCGGTCCCCAGCCGCCATTATTTTTTCCGGTATTGTCTCCTCCTTCCACAAGCATGGGTCCCACAACATTACCCGTGCCCTCCCCAGTGGAAGGACTGCCTAACCACAAACACGTGGACAGGTGAATATGGCCAGAGACGGTACGGAGCCAGTCCACAACTTTTTTTGCTGAGAGTTGTATTTAGCTCGGTGAAAAGACTGGCATAGAGGGGAACATCATACTGTGTGTCGGGGAATGTACTGTGGGGGCATCATACTGTGTGGGGGAATGTACTGTGGGGACATCATACTGTGTGTGTGGGGGAATGTACTGTGGGGACACCATACTGTGTGTTGGGGGGAAATGTACTGTGGGGACATCATACTGTGTGGGGGGAATGTACTGTGGGGGCATCATACTGTGTGTGAAGGAATGTACTGTGGGGGCATCATACTGTGTGTGGGGGAATTATACAGTGTGTTGGAGGAATGTACTGTGGGGGCATCATACTGTGTATGTGTGGGAATGTACTGTGGGGCCATCATACTGTGTGTGGGGAGGAATGTACTGTGGGGAATCATACTGTCTGTGGGGGGAATGTACTGTGGGGACATCATACTGTGTGTGGGGGAATGTACTGTGGGGACATCATATTGTGTGTGGGGGGAATGTACTGTGGGGGTATCATACTGTGTGTGGGGGAATGTACTGTGGGGACATCATACTGTGTGTGGGGGAAATGTACTGTGGGAGCATCATACTGTGTGTGGGGGGGAATGTACTGTGGGGACATCATACTTTGGGGGGGATGTACTGTTTGGACATCATACTGAGTGTGGGGGAATTTACTGTGGGGGCATCATACTGTGTGTGAGAATTTACTGTGGGGACATCATGCTGTGTAGGGGCATTATATTGTGTGTGAGGGGGAATATATTGTGGGGGCATCATAATGTGTGTGTGGGAATGTACTGTGGGGGCATCATACTGTGTGTGGGGCGGAATGTACTGTGGGGGCATCATACTGTGTGTGTGGGGGGAATGTACTGTGGGGGCATCATACTGTGTGTGTGTGGGGGGAATGTACTGTGGGGACATCATACTGTGTGTGGAGGAATCTATTGTGGGGACATCATACTTTATGGGGAGGAATGTACTGTGGGGACATCATACTGTGTGTGTGAGGGAATGTACTGTGGGGGCATCATACTGTGTGTGGGGAGGAATGTACTGTGGGGCCATCATACTGTGTGTGGGGTGATGTACTGTGAGGACATCATACTGTGTGTGGAGGAATGTACTGTGGGGGCATCATACTGTGTGTGTGAGGGAATGTACTGTGGGGGCATCATACTGTGTGTGGGAAGGAATGTACTGTGGGGCCATCATACTGTGTGTGGGGGGGGGGGAAGTACTGTGAGGACATCATACTGTGTGTGGGGGGGAATGTACTGTGGGGACATCATACTGTGTGTGGGGGGGAATGTACTGTGGGGGCATCATACTGTGTGTGGGGGGGAATGTGCTGTGGGGACATCATACTGTGTGTGGTGAAATGTACTGTGGGGACATCATACTTTGTCGGGGGAATGTACTGTGGGGGCATCATAATGTGTGTGTGAAGAGCTGTTTATCATCGTACAATGATTGAATAACGGGAGCAGATGATTTATAAAAAGCACTGAATTATATGGTGTGGATTTGCTGCTACTGTGTCACCCCAGGCCTGGATGCCACAAACTTGTAAGGCTGTGTCTGAGAGCAGGAGGGAGGTTCTCTGGTCATGGACCATTAGCATGCAGCACCTCCTGTCCCAGGCCAGTAGGGGGAACAGGCTGCCCCTATAAAAGCTGGTACTGAGGGCAGGGTTAGGGAGACCAGGACCCACTTCTGAAGCATCCAGAAGGGTTCCCAGAAGAGAGGGACAGGTCAGCGGCAGCTGAGGAGTCCAGGAGGCTAAGGAGGAACAGCAAGCCAGGGACAGAGGCGACGAGAGCTGGTCCTGGCTGAGAGAGAACAACATACCGGACACTGGGATCCGAGGCTGTCAGAATTGCAAGTCCTGCAGCAGATCATCTACTTGCGAGGGATTTTAGGTCCCTTGGCCTAAGAAGCCTGGAAGGTCCGCCACACAGAGGGACCAGTACAGCACAGACAAGCTATAGGTACCTAGGGCCCGAGTCGCAAGCCATACAGGCGTAGTACACGGCCAGCTCAGGGACGTGGGCTATCATACCACTAAAGGAGGAGATAGTCAGCAAGGGCAGAGAGAGAACGGTAGGCCTACCCACTCACCCTGACCAGTGGAGCTCGCCCGAATGCCCTCAGACACCCAGGTCCATTCCTCCCTGTACTCCTGGTGGGTCTGTGATAAGATCTGCAGTAAAAGACCCTGGACTGCATTATTGGACTCTGTGTGATTACTGCTGCGCCTGCACCATCACCCCCAGCATCCTATTACACTGCCCTGAGGCTACACTCCTCCCATGGGGAGTTGTACTATTCCCTGCTGCACCCCCAACACCAGCCTCAGCGGTCTGCCCCGCAGCGGCGGTCCTCCCTGACCGCAATCCACAGGTGGCGTAGTCGGACTTTCAAAACCTACAAATACACTGCCACAGCATTTGGTCTGACCACCCTGAGCCACGGGACCGGGTCGCCACTACTACTCCCAGCATTGCCCTGTTGTCTGGTTCCGAGAGCCCCACGGCCCAGGGGGCGAGTCACTACAAGTAAGGATAGACGATACAATAAGCTCTATCGTAACATGTAGCAGCGAGTCAGCGGAATGTATCAATTCTAATATTGAGCAGAATTGATTTCAGCCTGTTGATTTTTCCCTCCAGAACAGTGGAGGGCTCCTCGGGAAAATAAATTGGCCATCCCTGGTATAACGTAATACTAAAATCTCACATTTTATGAGAGAAAACTGTATTTTATAACGATGCTTCCGTGCATCAATCGAGAGAACTTCTTTTCATCAGACGACCCCTTTATCACCTATCCAAGGTGATCGGTGGTGTCCAACAGCTTAGAGCGGCACTGATGGGCAGAATGCGCCACTTTTATCACTTTTGGAATTGGGCAGCGGTGCACATGCTCAGTCTGACCTCCATTCTTGCCCTTTGGGGCTGCAGAGCGCTCTGCTTTTTCCAACAGCTCCATTGAGAATGAATGGATCAGTGGTCGGGCATCCAACCAGACGCTCCATTTTGTAACAGGGATAGAAATAGATGAGAAGATGCACTTAAATGTTTGGCCGCAGCAAGAGTGCATCGAGTGCCTGTGCTTGGTTTGAACAGTCATTCTGTGCTGACAGAGTCCCTTTAAGGCCTCAAACCTATTAGATAATTGTCAGCCCTACATTGTTTCTGGGCAGACAGTTACACAAGATTATGTCCCATTTCATGAAGATTGGCCTTTTACACGCCTGTTTTAGTGAAGGATTAGCTGGAAAAACCTGCGGCGCTGTTAAGCCTCTCCCCAAGAAGCTCCGCAAGGCTTCAAAATTTTGCCGGTACTGGTCAAGACTGGTGGACACATGGGAAAAGTCAAATTTTGGCAAAGTTGAACAATCTGCATTGTGTGTAATATTTTATGATACAATAAATGATTAGAAAAATGCAAGTTTTATTAATGAGAAAAAAACTGAACTTTGCAGAATTTGTTGGCGACATAGAAATATGTAAAAAATATAAAAGTGTAAAAAATTTTTTACAATTTTTGATGCTCACATTAAAAACTTGAGCAATTCCCCCAAAAATCATTAGAGCCATGAAATCAATACATATACAGATGAAACCAGAAGTTTCCATCCACTATATAAAGAGACACATCTGCATGTTTTTATCAATATCTGACATGAAATCAGAATAAATCTTTCCCGTTTTAGGTCAATTAGGATTACCATCATTTTTGATATTTTCCAAATGCCAGAATAATGAGAGAGAGAATGTTTTAAGGCATTTTTATTACTTACTGCAAAGTCTTAACATTATTCTAATCACTAATCAGTGTGTATATTTGTTCACTACACAATAGAATCCCATAATTTCTGCCTATTCACATCTTAGTATTATGTATGATCAGGTTAGAGTGTATGGCTGCTGAGCCCTAGCATTTATGGGCGCCTCCCCCTGACCTTGGCTGTTTCTGGCTCTTAGACCCTGCTGGCACGCACTGCCGTCATGTCCGTGACTGCACTGCCGGCCTGCGGGTCAAATGCCAGAAGCCGCAGAGTCACATGTGGGGCGGGCACAGAATGTCTCGCGCCGTATACCAGCCAGAACACATACCGGAAAGTCAGGTGACACACTTTTTCTCTCCGGCTCGGTTCATGATTGGATTAGGCTCCCTATATAACATCTGGCGTTCCCCTCCCTGGCACGACCCCTGAGGAAGTGTTGATGAAACGCGCGTCGGGGTGGAGGGACGGGTGCTTACCCTGCCTAGAAGCTGCCATTCTAACCAGGTATTTCTTTCTCATGATGTGTTGAGCTGTTTTGTCTATTTGTGGACAGTGCCACTATTACACTATAGTTATTCTATGGGACCGTACCCAGCCTCTTTTATGTACCCAGTCTCCCCTGATAGATATACTAACATTATTAACCGCTATATGCATTAGTTTCTTTGAGGCTGGAAACAATACGTTATCTTTATCTAAGCACTTTGCACTTTTTTGCTGGACAGTCGACTCTATATCATCATATGCACTGCCGCTTTACATTTTATAGGCGTATCTCAAACTCATCAGTGATAGTCTAGTGACCGTTATAATAGCATATGTATTTCTTTCTTTCTATTTTTGCCACATGAGCGGTTATTCAGATTGAAATCTTTTGTAGTGCATTTGTATAGTCACATTATTTCAGTAATGGGGTAATATATGGTTATTACTCTTGCTGCGCAGATATAGGGTACAGCATTTGTTTGTCCCTCACATTTGAGGCCCCTGGTATTTTAATTATTGTTATTTTATGTTCTAATAAAATTATATTGTTAATATTATTTGAAGTGTTCATGTTTTTGTTTATCCTACCAGGGTTCTGGTTATAGCAGAATCAATTTTTGATATATATAAAGTCAAAAGTTTACATACATTTCATTAGTATTTGGTACCATCACCCTTAAACTGAATGACTTGGGTCAAACTTTTGGGATATCCTTCCACAAACTTCTCACAATAGTTGGTCGGAATTTGGACCCATTCCTCCTGGCAAAACTGGGGTAACAGATCCAGGTTTGTAGGTCGCCTTGCTCGCAGCAAGTGTGCCCATAAATTTTCAATAGGATTGCAATCAGAGCTTTGTGATAGCCACGCCGAAACATTGACTTTGTTATTCTTAAGCCACTTTGTTCCCATTTTGTCAATATGCTTCGGGTCATTGTCCATTTGGAATACCCATTTCCGCCCAAGCTTTAACTTCCTGGCTGATGTCTTGAGATGTTGCTTCAGTATTGCCACATAATCTTCTTTTCTCATGGTGTCATCTATTTTGTGAAGTGAACCAGTCCCTCCTGCAGCAAATCAACCCCAGATCATGATGCTGCCACCCCCATGTTTCACAGTTGGGATGGTGTTCTTAGGCTTCCAAGCTTCTCCCTTTTTCCTCCAAACGTAGCGATGGTCATTATGCCAAAAAAGTTCAATTTTAGTTTCATCAGACCACAGACATGTCTCCAAAAATTAAGGTCTTTGTTCCTGTGTGCATTTGCAAACATTAATTTGGCTTTTTTATGTTTCTTTTGGAGTAACGGCTTCTTCCTGGCAGAGTGGCCTTTCAGCCCATGTTGATACAGTACTCGTTTCACTGTGGTTATTGACACAATCTTACCAGCTTCCGCCATCATCTTCACAAGGTCTCTTGCTTTTGTCCTTGAGTTGATATGCACGTGTCGGACCAAAGCACGTTCATCTCTGGGACACAGAACCCGTCTCCTTCCTGAGCGATAAGATGGCAGTACATTCCCATCTTGTTTGTACTTGCGTATAATTGTTTGTACAGATGACCGAGGCACCGTCAGGTATCTTGAAATTGTATCTAAGGATGAGCCAGACTTGTGCAAGTCCACAATTCTCTTCCTGATATCTTCGCTAATTTCTTTAGACTTTCCCATGATACTACAGAAAAAAAAACTATTAGAAGCTTCCAAACACATTACATCATCATATGGGCAGTCCAGAATTGTTTAAAGGCATAGTAATCTTAGTGTGTGTAAACTTTTGACTTTGCAGTAAGTAATAAAAATGACTTAAACATTCTCTCTCTCTCATTATTCTGGCATTTGGCAAATTTTAAAAATTATGGTAATCCTAATTGACCTAAAACGGGAAAGGTTTATTCTGATTTCATGTCAGATATTGAGAAAAACATGCAGATGTGTCTTTTTATATAGTGTATGGAAACTTCTGGTTTCAACTGTATGTGTGTGTATGTATGTATATATGTTTATATTACACATACAGTTATGGCCGAAAGTGTTCACTCCCTTGAAATTGTTTTCTCCCAATTATTGCTGTTACACATGTTTTGCTATACACACTTTATTTTCTTTGTGTGTATTGCAACAACACAAAAAAGCAGAAAAAAAGGCAAATTGGACATAATTTCACACACAGCCCCAAAAATGGTCTGAACAAAATTGTTGGCACCCTCAACTTTAATATTTGTTTGCTCACCCTTTGGAATAAAATAACTGCAATCAATCGCTTCCTATAACCATCAACAAGCTTCTTACACCTCTCAGCTGGAATTTTGACCACTCTTCTTTTGTAAACTGCTCCATGTCTTTCATAGTTGCTGCTACTTCATACCTCTCCAGCGCTATGTTTCCATCCATTTCTGCGGGCTTCTTGAAGTATGTTTGGGGTCATTCTCCTGGAAGAACCATGACCTAGGACGCAAACCCAGCTTTCTGACACTGGGCACTACATTGCGACCCAAAATCCGTTGGTAATATTTTTCAACAATTTTGGTTCTCAAGTACTCAGACAGTTCTCTTCTCTTTCTGTACTCCATGCTTAGTGTGGCACACACAGACACAATGCAAAGATTGAGTCAACTTCTCCACTTTTTATCTGGTTTCAGGTGTGATTTTCATATTGCCCACACCTGTTACTTGCCACAGGTTAGTTTGAATGAGCATCACATGCTTGAAACAAAGTTGTTCACCCACAATTTTGGAAAGGTGCTATCAATTTTGTCCGGCCCATTTTTGGGGTTTTGTATGAAATGATGTCCAATTTGCCTTTTTTCCTTTTGTTTGTTTTTTTCTTTTGTTCCAATACACACAAAGAATATTAAACATGTGTATAACAAAACATGTATAATTGCAATAATTTTCTGGGAGAAATACTTCATTTTCTGGAACAATTTTAAGATTGCCAACACTTTCGGCCGTGGCCATATATAGTAGCTGAGTACAGGTGGCTGCTGGGGCCCCTGATACCATTACTATGTGGCCCTTACACCTGATATACAGTGGTGGCCAAAAGTATTGGCACCCCTGCAATTCTGTCAGATAATACTCAGTTTCTTCCTGAAAATGATTGCAATCACAAATTCTTTGGTATTATTATCTTCATTTAATTTTCTTGCAAAGAAAAAACACAAAAGAGAATGAAACAACAATCAAATCAATGATCATTTCACACAAAACTCCAAAAATGGGCCAGACAAAAGTATTGGCACCTTCAGCCTAATACTTGGCTGCACAACCTTTAGCCAAAATAACTGCGAACAACCGCTTCCGGTAACCATCAATGAGTTTCTTACAATGCTCTGCTGGAATTGTAGACTATTCTTCTTTGGCAAGCTGCTCCAGGTCCCTGATATTTGAAGGGTGCCTTCTCCAAACTGCCATTTTGAGATCTCTGCACAGATGTTCCATGGGATTCAGGTCTGGACTCATTGCTGGCCACCTTAGAAGTCTCCAGTGCTTTCTCTCAAACCATTTTATAGTGCTTTTGGAAGTGTGTTTTGGGTCATTGTCCTGCTGGAAGACCCATGACCTATGAGGGAGACCCAGCTTTCTCACACTGGGCCCTACATTATGCTGCAAACTTTGTTGGTAGTCTTCAGACTTCATAATGCCATGCATACGGTCAAGCAGTCCAGTGCCAGAGGCAGCAAAGCAACCCCAAAACATCAGGGAACTTCCGCCATGTTTGACTGTAGGGACCATGTTCTTTTCTTTGAATGCCTCTTTTTTTCCCTGTACACTCTATGTTGATGCTTTTTCCCAAAAACCTCTACTTTTGTCTCATCTGACCAGAGAACATTCTTCCAAAACGTTTTAGGCTTTCTCAGGTAAGTTTTGGCAAACTCCAGCCTGGCTTTTTTATGTCTCGGGGTAAGAAGTGGGGTCTTCCTGGGTATCCTACCATACAGTCCCTTTTCATTCAGACGCCGACAGATAGTACGGGTTGACACTGTTGTACCCTCGGACTGCAGGGCAGCTTGAACTTGTTTGGATGTTAGTCGAGGTTCTTTATCTACCATCCGCACAATCTTGCGTTGAAATCTCTTGTCAATTTTTCTTTTCCGTCCACATCTAGATAGGTTAGCCACAGTGCCATGGGCTTTAAACTTCTTGATGACACTGCGCACGGAAGACACAGGAACATTCAGGTCTTTGGGGATGGACTTGTAGCCTTGAGATTGCTCATGCTTCCTCACAATTTGGTTTCTCAAGTCCTCAGACAGCTCTTTTGTCTTCTTTCTTTTCTCCATGCTCAATGTGGTACACACAAGGACACAGGACAGAGGCTGAGTCAACTTTACTCTGTTAGAACCCTCCTGTTAGTTTTTGCTATCTTGTGTTTTGCGGTCACGTGACTAGCTGCCTATATATTCCAGCTCCGCCCTTCTGGCTTTGCTGGACTTCAGTGTTTTTTGCCTGTCTCTCTAGCCAGGTGCTTCGGTGCCTATCTCTGTCTAGTTTGCTTGGTCCTCTGGACCTCTAGTACTTTTTGTTCAGTTTGTATTTTTGCTCTGCAACAACTTCTGTTAGGAGGTGTCCATTTTTTGTCCCAGTCCTTAGTTCTTTTAGGGACCCCTCCCTTTATTCTATAGGTCTCTGTTCAGACTAGCCGAGGATGAAGGCGGGTCTGTTCACAAGGAACAGGCTGCCCGCTACATCGTAGGGATTCAGCTTAGTCTTACTGTAGGGACAGCTTTTCCCTTGCTTTCCTTAGTTTATGTTGCAGATCATAACATAATCCATGTTAACTGGCTGCAAGTGTGATTTAGTTATTGCCAATTGTATCCAATTTGGCTTTAGGACAATTCTTTTTGTGTTTTTTCATTGAAGACAAATTAAATGAAGATAATAAGACCAAAGAATTTGTGATTGCAATCATTTTCAGGAAGAAACTGAGTATTATCTGACAGAATTGCAGGGGTGCCAATACTTTTGGCCACCACTGTATAGGAGCTGAGTACAGGCAGCTGCCGGGGCCCCTGATACCATTACTATGTGGCCCTTACACCTGATATATAGGAGCTGAGTACAGGCGGCTGCTGGGGCCCCTGATACCATTACTATGTGGCCCTTACACCTGATATATAGGAGCTGAGTACAGGCGGCTGCTGGGCCCTTGATACCATTACTATGTGGCCCTTACCCCTGATATATAGGAGCTGAGTACAGGTGGCTGCTGGGGCCCCTGATACCATTACTATGTGGCCCTTACCCCTGATATATAGGGGCTGAGTACAGGCGGCTGCTGGGGCCCCTGATACCATTACTATGTGGCCCTTACACCTGATATATAAGGGCTGAGTACAGGCGGCTGCTGGGCCCTTGATACCATTACTATGTGGCCCTTACACCTGATATATAGGAGCTGAGTACAGGCGGCTGCTGGGGCCCCTGATACCATTACTATGTGGCCCTTACCCCTGATATATAAGGGCTGAGTACAGGCGGCTGCTGGGGCCCCTGACACCATTACTATGTGGCCCTTACACCTGATATAAAAGGGCTGAGTACAGGCGGCTGCTGGGGGCCCTGATACCAGTACTATGTGGCCCTTACACCTGATATATAAGGGCTGAGTACAGGCGGCTGCTGGGGCCCCTGATACCATTGCTATGTGGCCCTTACACCTGATATATAAGGGCTGAGTACAGGCGGCTGCTGGGGCCCCTGATACCATTGCTATGTGGCCCTTACACCTGATATATAAGGGCTGAGTACAGGCGGCTGCTGGGGCCCCTGATACCATTACTGTGTGGCCCTTACACCTGATATATAAGGGCTGAGTACAGGCGGCTGCTGGGGCCCCTGATACCATTACTATGTGGCCCTTACACCTGATATATAGGAGCTGAGTACAGGCGGCTGCTGGGGCCCCTGATACCATTACTATGTGGCCCTTACACCTGATATATAGGAGCTGAGTACAGGCGGCTGCCGGGGCCCCTGATACCATTACACTGGTGCCTTGTTATTAGGTCAATTCCATTATAAAACATTGTATCCGTCATTGTTGAGCTCTGCTGGGACTGTGTATCCCGCCTGCATTGCATAATGGGGCCCCTGAATACTCTGCACATAAGGGCCCATAGCTCTAATTATGTTGTTTGCAATAGTCGCCCTCCTGCCACCCTGTAATATCGGGTCCCTGCCTGGTGTGGCCCCTATGACTTAATGTCCCCCTGTAAGTGCAGTACACCAGTTATCAGTCTACACGGCCAGGGTCCGGGACCCCTGTTGTTTTTGTTCTGGCTTTGTAATATATGTTCATTATCAGGGCGCCCTCTTCTCAGACATCCATCTAATCATCCGTCTGTCTCATCCATATTTGCCATATGGAGGTTTCCAGAAATAGGGCAGAACCTACTGGACTTCTGTGAAAGTTGACGAATCTGTTGAGCGCGGCTGAAGCCTCCTGGGAGCCGAGGTAAAATCAGTGGCCGTGGTAAAATTGTGGAGCGGTGGGGTCTGAAAAAGGAATCATGGCTATAAGGACAACGTTTGCACAATGTGATTTCTTTCCTGCCCAACAGCCACTGTGTAAACCTGACAAAAATGCCCCCATCTATCCATCCATTCATCACTCTCATACTCTGTCTATGCAGGTATGTATCTCATCATTCTTCCTTACGGAGTTTCACATGGACCAGTCGGGGCTTTGGTCCGAACTCCCCCACAAAACTGGATTCGGTAGTGTGACGAGGCCATAGGCTTAGTAGACTGCGCCTCCAGTAGGCGTACACACCTGATGCACGACAGAGGGCACATTCACTCTGTCTGGACCATTATAGTCTATGGCCACGTCAGATCATATGCCCGAATCCCGTTCAGGTAAAGGCTGCAGCAGGTGGCTGCTGCCTTCTGTGCCCCTCTCCTCCGCCACTGCCATTCCCCCCAACACCCAGAGCCACAGTGTATGTATATATATATATATATATATATATATATATATATATATATATATATATATGTATATATATATATACACTACTCAAAAAAATAAAGGGAACACTTAAACAACAGAATATAACTCCAAGTAAATCAAACTTCTGTGAAATCAAACTGTCCACTTAGGAAGCAACACTGATTGACAATCAATTTCACATGCTGATGTGCAAATGGAATAGACAATAGATGGAAATTATTGGCAATTATCAAAACACTCTCAATAAAGGAGTGGTTCTGCAGGTTGGGACCACAGACCACATCTCAGTACCAATGCTTTCTGGCTGATGTTTTGGTCACTTTTGAATGTTAGTTGTGCTCTCACACTAGTGGTAGCTTGAGATGGACTCTACAACCCACAGAAGTTGCTCAAGTAGTGCAGCTCTTCCAGGATGGCACATCAATGCGTGCTGTGGAAAGAAGGTTTGCTGTGTCTGTCAGCGTAGTGTCCAGAGGCTGGAGGCGCTACCAGGAGACAGGCCAGTACACCAGGAGACGTGGAGGGAGCCGTAGGAGGGCAACAACCCAGCAGCAGGACCACTACCTCCGCCTTTGTGCAAGGAGGAACAGGAGGAGCACTGCCAGAGCCCTAAAAAATGACCTCCAGCTGACCACAAATGTGGATGTGTCTGCACAAACGGTTAGAAACCCACTCCATAACGGTGGTATGAGGGCCCGACGTCCACAGATGGGGGTTGTGCTCACAGCCCAACACCGTGCAGGACGCTTTGCATTTGCCACAGAACACCAGGATTGGCAAAGTCGCCACTGGCACCCTGTGCTCTTCACAGATGAAAGCCGGTTCACACTGAGCACATGTGACAGACGTGACAGAGTCTGGAGACGCCGTGGAGAGCGATCTGCTGCCTGCAACATCCTTCAGCATGACCGGTTTGGCAGTGGGTCAGTAATGGTGTGGGGTGGCATTTCTTTGGAGGGCCGCACAGCCCTCCACGTGCTCGCCAGAGGTAGCCTGACTGCCATTAGGTACCGAGATGAGATCCTCAGACCCCTTGTGAGACCATGTGCTGGTGCGGTTGGCCCTGGGTTCCTCCTAATGCAGGACAATGCCAGACCTCATGTGGCTGGAGTGTGTCAGCAGTTCCTGCAAGATGAAGTCATTGAGGTTATGGACTGGCCCGCCCGTTCCCCAGACCTGAATCCGATTGAGCACATCTGGGATATCATGTCTCGCTCCATCCACCAACGTCACGTTGCACCACAGACTGTCCAGGAGTTGGCGGATGCTTTAGTCCAGGTCTGGGAGGAGATCCCACAGGAGACCATCCGCAACCTCAGGACATTACATCAAAGTTGAATGAGCCTGTAGTGTGTTTTTCCACTTTAATTTTGGGGGTGACTCCAAATCCAGGCCTCCATTGGTTAATAAATGTGATTTCCATTGATGATTTTTGTGTGATTTTGTTTTCAGCACATTCAGCTTTGTACAGAACACAGTATTCAATGAGAATATTTCATTCATTCAGATCTAGGATGTGTTATTTCAGTGTTCCCTTTATTTTTTTGAGCAGTGTATATATAAATATACCAGGATGGGGGATATTAACAGAATTGGGGGACATTACCCCTATAACAGTGTAAGCAGCAGACCCCCTCCCCCTTAACAGGGCATAATGACCACATTTTTTGCTTACATTTTTTTTCTATTTTCCTCCTCTAAAACCTAGGTACGTCTTATGGTCCGGTGCGTCTTATAGTCCGAAAAATACGGTATATGCATTCAGCATATATATACTACTAGCTATTGAACCCGTTCTACGCCCGGGTGGCGAGCATTTTTATTGGTATATGGTCTCCCATGCTGGTATGTGCTGCCCCCCTCCTTGTATTTGTGCTGCCCCCATCCTGTCCCCACCATACAATCCTGGTATGCGTGGTACCCCTCACCCCCAATCCTGGTATGCGTGGCACCCCTCACCCCCAATCCTGGTATGCGTGGCACCCCTCACCCCCAATCCTGGTATACGTGGCACCCCTCATCCCTATCCTGGTATGTGTGGCACCCCTCATCCCTATCCTGGTATGTAATGTACCCCTCATCCCTATCCTGGTATGTATGGTACCCCTCATCACTATCCTGGTGTGTATGGTATCCCTCATCCTGGTATGCATGGTACCCCATCCCTCATCCCGGTATGCATGGCACTCCATCCCTCATCCCCAATCCCGGTATGCGTGGCACCCCTCATCCCCAATCCCGGAATGTGTGGCACCCCTCATCCCCAATCCCGGCATGCGTGGCACCCCTCATCCCCAATCCCGGCATGCGTGGCACCCCTCATCCCCAATCCTGGCATGCGTGGCATCCCTCATCCCCAATCCCGGCATGTGTGGCACCCCTCATCCTCAATCCTTGTATGTGTGGCACCCCTCATCCCCAATCCCGGTATGCGTGGCACCCCTCATCCCCAATCCCGGTATGCATGGTCCCCTCACCCCCCAATCCTGGTATGCGTGTTACCCCTCACCACCCAATCCTGGTATGCGTGGCACCCCTCACCCCCGCAATCCTGGTATGCGTGGCACCCCTCACCCCCCAAATCCGGGTATGCGTGGTACCCCTCACCGCCCAATCCTGGTATGTGTGGCACTCCTCACCCCCCAATCCTGGTAAGTGTGGCACCCCTCACCGCCCAATGCTGGTATGCATGGTACCCCTCACCCCCAATCGTGGTATGTGTGTTATCCCTCACCCCCCAATCCTGGTATGCGTGGTACCCCTCACCCCCCAGTCCTGATATATGCATGGTACCCCTCACCCCCCAGTCCTGATATATGCATGGTCCCCTCACCCCACAATCCTGTTATGTGTGGCCCCCTCATCCCTTTCACACTGTACACACATACACAAAAAAAAAAACAGTTATACTCACCTTTCTTCTCTGTACTCCAGCGCTGCTGCGTCCTCTTCTGCCAGAGGCCGGGGGAGGAGTGCGGCGCTGGAGCACCGCACTGTCCGGCGCCATTTTGCTGAAGACACACTGTAAATGTGTCTTCAGTAAAATGACGCCGGATAGCGCAATGCGCATGCGTCAATCTGACGCCTTCACTCCGCCCCCGGTCTCCAGCAAAGAGAGGCGCCGCAGCAACGCTCCTCCCGGTCAGGTAAATATGTAAGTATGGCGCCGGAGATCGCGGTATGCGTTCAGTGTCTACGCATCCCGCGATCTCCGGCGCCATACACCTCCTCTTACCTGTAACGGCTGGATGCCTGCTTCTCTCTGGAGCCAGGCTGCGCATCACGCATGCGCAGTTTATCGAATCTTCAGACAAAGACACGCATGCCGCCTTATATATACTATGGTAGATCGGCCCACTCAGTTGCACACAGACGTAGCCACCGGAGCGCCGTCTCCTTAAGTCTCTCACTGGTTTATTTGTAGATGCTGCATAAGCCAGTGAGGAGTTAGCAAAAATAAATACGTGCTTTCTGACCTAAGGAAAAACAAAACATAACATACAGCCGTGTTGCTGTGGGGATCTGCCCGCTCAGGAGAACAACCATCCACTAGTTCAGCTTTTCCTTCTTAGGACACAAAGCGCTGGAGTTCCTCTCTACAGCCCTACTGAACACTGAATGCCTTAGAAGGACGACTATATACATCCTAGTCCCCACCCTGGGGTGGAGATATGGTGAATGACCTCCCAACCCGTTCTATGGTCGTTCACAAAAACCCAGCCCTTAATATGGCCGATTAATCCCTCTCAACACATAGTATGCTGGTGTAAAACTTATGGGCTTCAAATCACTGAAGCTAATAGCCTCAGTGAAACATACCTCCCCTCCAGCACTTTGCCAGTGACTTTGTCACCATGTATATATAATCAGCATACTGTATATATATTATAAGCATACTCTATATATCCTTTTAAAAGCAGAAGTGTCAATAAATTATTTTTATCAGTTAACAAAATGCAGAGTAAAGTTTGATGGATGAACCAAGATCTCAGTAATAATAATTGTATTTTTTTTTTATTAATATTAGGATAGAAGGGAGGGACAAAACCAGGAACAGAATCAGTAGGCAAACTCATAGTCAGGAGGACAGCCGGGGTCAGATACCAGGTGATCAGTAACCGCCACGTCTGCGAGCAGTATGAATACCGCGGAGCCTGGTGACAGAGGTGATACTGAGATTGTCCGGGCAGAGATGTAACAGTCAGAAGGCCACCGGTAGATGGTGAAGGTCCTTCTGTACAGCTCCAGCAGTGATGGTGGATCTGCTGGACTTCAGGGCGCTGGATGCGGAGGTTTACCGTCTTTTAGATGTCTCTAGGGGAACGGTGACAACACGCAAATACGCGAGCAGCCCTGGATAATCCACGCCGGCAGGATGATAAGATCCGGCGGAAGATGGAACCTATGAGAAGAGAAGGAAATATAATGTAAGTGATGGGACTCCATATGACATGATACTACTGTGCGGTCACTGTGGCCGGACGCAGAGGAATCTCATCACACAGAGGTCAGGGATCATCGTCAGCCATCATACATGTGACAATCCCATCACCGACAGATGACATCTGCTCCACATGAATTATTCTCACTGACGACATCACACAACATGGAGATGACTCTCACACTTACCTCGTCTCTTTTTCCCCTTTTTCCCATTTTCTGATTTTTCGTTGTCAGCTGGAAATTCTGATCAGAAAGAAGAAAAAACAACAACTCACTAAAGACATATTGTTATGGGGTCTGCATTGTATCGCTCCTGTATATAGTACATAGATTGTTCTAGTCCTGTCCCCTATAGTCCTGACAATCTGGTATTACACAATAGGGCAGAATAAGTCCTATATACCGGACATGACCTCATATGAGGGGCATTAGATGTGTCACTAATATGGAGCAGTGAACGCCCTGTGTGCCGCCATATGGTGCATCCCTAATGAGCGATATTCTACTATAGGAGACGATATCTCATTATGATGGCGGAGGTTACTGGATGCAACAATGTATCACAGAATCCATGATAATACTGTACAAAATTACAGAAATGGAGACACAGTATGGGCCCATGGGCAAAGTAATTGGGTTCCTTGAAACATGGATAACATAGGAGACCCATTAAAGAAAAACTATGTGGAAATATTTCACCCTTGATGACAACATTCACATTGTTTGTGCTATAGACATGTACATACCTGACAATGGGGACGAGGACGGCAAGCTGGTTATAGCATCGTCTCTAGCAGATTCAGGAAAAGATCCTTTCTGCCTGTTAGGAAGAAGAAAAACGTGTAAATCACAAGTAAATTCAGTATAAATGGGATTGTCTCACTAGAAGAACCCCAACTATAAGGCTTAATAGGACATATGAAAGTCATAGTGGGGAAGTCTCCTGCTCAAAACTACCTTCTATGGAAACAACTAGCAACAATGGCCGGCATGTAATACTACATATCTCCTGCAGTGTGGGCAAAACTAACAATGCCTGACCGGCAGCAATTATGGGTTGTTATCTCCAGCGGATTCTGAAGCCAATAGCCAATGACCGCTGATCATGGGGCGGTGGATGCTGCATTCAATATTATGGTATTTATGTCCTATATTTGGTATTGTGCACATATATTAGCCTGGAGCTCCCAATAATGACCCCATAATCTACTCACATATCTGAGATGTTTCTGCTGGATGCCGGGGTACACTCTGGAGGAAACTTGATAGTGGTGGTACAGAGCTAAAAAAGGACAAAAATAAGATATGAAATTCAATTTTTTACTTTTAGAGGTCTTTTTATGTATTCTGGATTTATTGATCACTTACTTTAGAAAGCCTTTTAGAGGATGTTGTAAAATTTTGGAAGAAAAGGCTCTCATTATCCTCACTTGTGTCCTCCTCCTCTGAGACAATAGGCTTGTTTGTATCAGCGTGATCTACAAGACATAGGTAATGAAGTGTTATTAGCGGTTGTCAGTATAACACAGTCACCATTTATCACTACTATTAATGGGAACCGATTGTCACATATTATTGAAGACGAGACAAACAGCCGCTTAGTCTAGATGACATCTTCTACTTACTGATAAATAAGCTGGTGTCCTCATCTGAAACAAGCCGAGGAATGTACTCCGGCTTCTGACTTAGAAGGTTTTCAAATTCTAAGTCACTCAGGAATGGATAACTCTTGATCTCAAATGCTCCTCCTGGAAAAAGAAAAACAAAAGTGATGCGGACATTGTTAGAGGCTGCTCCATATCTGAACAGTATATCTTAATCTTAAGTAATGACAAAACCGAAGGAAACAAACTGAAAGTTATATTATGGAGAACTAGAAATAGGCAAGCAGATAGAGAAGTGCTGATCCTCATGGACAGGAGCGAAGAGTCCTCGTTGTAAAAAGTGAATATTAATAGTAATAAAGTATATCAGTTACCTGTCCCAAGTCTTTGTGCAGGATTTGTTCTGAGCAGGTCATTAATAAGGTCCTGAGCATCGGGGGGAGGAGCGCGATCCCAATCCCAAATTATGTCTCCTGTTATATAGAAAATTACAGAAAATAAAACCTCTGTTTTGGACTGTAAGATAAAGTAGAGGAAATAACTAAATTCATGTAACCAGTCAAAGCAATGATCGGATTATTCTACTTACCAGTGACAATATTTTTATAGAGCTCAGATAGGGAATCCCCATGAAATGGTACATATCCCACCAGAAACTCATGCAGGATGATTCCCATTGACCACCAGTCGGCAGGTCTTCCATAGCCTTTCTTCAGAATGATTTCTGGAGCCATGTAAAGCGGGGTGCCACAGTCCTGGAAACCAACAGAAGGTAGAAATGAGAATCGATGAAATTATTATTATGACAAGTTCTCGACATAAAAACTCAATGACAGAAGATAAAATATCAGTTGAAAAGTTCTCTAGAAATGAAGAACGTAGAGAAGAGACAATAGTGTGATGAGATTTGTAAAGAACCATCTAAGTTCCTGTAAGTGATGCCAACCTCATGGTCCTGGAACTCTCTGGCGATGTCCTCCAATGATTCCTTGTGGGTGTTGGTTTCTGGTATCATGACACCAACTTTTGAAATCCCAAAATCGGCGACTTTAATGTGTCCAGCCGGTGTAATCAGGAGGCTGTGAAAGAGAAGATGGTTTTAGGCTCACGGGCTGTGTGGTAATAAATGATAACTTTCCCCCCTTTATTAAACTATAGGGGGCACTTACTTCTCTGGCTTCAGGTCTCTATGCAACACACCATAGCTGTGCAGGTATTCCACAGCAAGTATCGCTTCAGCAAAGTACAGGCGGGCCAAGGGGACAGATAAAGGACCCCTGGTGCTTAGGAGGGTCCCACAGTCTCCACCTATAGAAGAAAGGAAATATGAGCGGTGAGGGGTTTATACAGCAGATCACCACGATGGATCATGAGAAGTGAGCGGAGACATTGGGGCAGGAGAGAATATATACAGATATAATGTATAGAGCACAGAATATTAGTCTGAGGTCATGGTGAGATGTCGTCCATGTCACTAATAAAGTGATGTCTCATCTCGTCTACAGCTGGCGATACTGACGTGCTCAGTGCGGACATACAGGGAGATCACACACATCAATGACTTTCCATAATATCTATAGTAAATGCTCTGCGGGGATGTAACCGTCCACGGGGACAAGTCCTAATGATATGAGCGGTGATAAGATGTCAGCAGACATGGGCTGAATATAATACATGTACATGTCCTACCTCCTACATACTCCATGACCATACACAGGTGAGATCTAGTAGGGAAGGAGGAGAGCATGGAGGTCACAAAGGGACAGTCAGCGAATGTCAGGATGTCCCTCTCCAGATAGGCCCCTTCCACATGTTTTGGAGTATCCAGGTCCCGCTTGGCAATTTTCTTCATAGCGAAGATCTTCTGTGAGTCTTTATGGTGAACTAAGTGGACGGACCTGGAGAGAAGAAGAAACCATGGTTTATAGTGAATCCTTATTAACAGTCCGTCTATAGAAGTCATTATATGATCTTCTGTTCTAATGTTTAATACCAGAAGTCCGACCATTACTAGAAATCCACATCTAGAAATACATTAAATAATACTACATAGATCATCTATGGGAGGGTCTGCACAATGCCACGTCTGCCGGACCCTCACCCAGGTCACATTATCACCTATGGGAAGTCTGCACAATGCCACGTCTGCCGGACCCTCACCCAGGTCACGTTATCACCTTTCACCTCAGATCATGTCCCTATGATAAGACTGAATGGCAAAGCACAGAGGATGAAGCATTATCATAGGGAACCCTGAGAAATGTGGCTTATGCTAACTGAAATCTCACCCAAAAGATCCGCTGCTGATCAGCTTAGATGTTTCGTAGTCGCTCATACGCGGCTTTCTCGCCTGGATCAATGATTCCATCAAGTCCTAGAAAAGAAGAAGAAGAAGAAATGATATTAAGATCTAGAAGCTGCTGGAGAAAATCTCCAGATGCAGAAACGTCTCCCCCTATATTATGTCCCAGCTGATGTCACTGATCCGATAGGTGAGCAGAAACCTGCTGACGGATTCCCTATAATATAAACGCTATTATCTAATGCAATAGTGTCATCTCCTCTAATAATAGAGGTGCCCCCTGGTTATATGGGGGATAATACTGGACGGGTCATTTACACCCCGTGATCTGGTGATACACAGACATCTCCCTCTATAATACTTACACCGGCAGGTTCTTGGATCTCCGGGATCTCTAAGATTACACTGTCAGGATCCAACAGCTCAGTTGTTTCTAAAATAGCGATAAAATGATGAGGAAATAAAATGTATTAGAGGATATTAATCCTACAGACATAATACAGCAATATAATGGAGAAATGACTATTCTGTATGGAGGACTATGTGGGGCCATTATTCTTTATGGAGGACTATGTGGGGCCATTATATTGTATGGAGGACTATGTGGGGCCATTATTCTGTATGGAGGACTATGTTAGGCCTATTATTCTGTATGGTGGAATATGTGGGGCCCATTATTCTGTATGGAGGACTATATGGGGCCCATTATTCTGTATGGAGGACTATGTGGGGCCCATTATACTGTATGGAGGACTATGTGGGGCCTATGATTCTCTATGGAGGACTTTGTGGGGCCCATAATACTTTATGGAGGACTATGTGGGCCCATAATACTGTATGGAGGACTATGTGGGGCCATTATACTGTGTGGAGGACTGTGTGGGGCCATTATTCTGTATGGAGCACTATGTGGGGCCATTATTCCATAAGGAGGACTATGTGGGGCCATTATTCCTTATGGAGGACTATGTGGGGCCATTATATTGTATGGAGGACTATGTGGGGCCATTATTCTGTATGGAGGACTATGTGGGGCCTATTATTCTGTATGGTGGAATATGTGGGGTCCATTATTCTGTATGGAGGACTATGTGGGGCCCATTATTTCGTATGGAGGACTATGTGGTGCCCATTATACTGTATGGAGTACTATGTGGTGCCCATTATACTGTGTGCCGGACTATGTGGGGCCCATTATTCTGTATGGAGGGCTATCTGGGGCACGTTATTCTGTATGGATGACTTTGTGGGACCCATTATTCTGTATGGAGGACTATCTGGTGCCCATTATTCTGTGTGGAGGACTTTTTGGGGCCCATTATTCTGTTTGGAGGACTTGTGTGGCCCATTATTCTGTGTGGAGGACTATGTGGGGCATTATTCTGTATGGAGGACTATGTGGGGCCCATTATTCTGCATGGAGCACTATGTGGGGCCCATTATTCTGCATAGAGGACTATGTGGGACCCATTTTTCATTATGGAGGACTTTGTGGGACACATTATTCGTTATGGAGGACTTTGTGGGACCCATTATACTGCATTCTGGTTGGCTCGTGACTTTTTCCAAGTTTTTCATTTTGGCTCTCTGTATGTTTGATTACAGAGTGGAAAGAGTAACTATGACATTATCCCCTGTTCTCTATAATATCCGGATATCTCCTGTAGAAGGTTGTGTGATCGGCTCACCTGTAGTCAGATCGCTGCTCGGCCCCGGCTGACTCGTATTAGGGTCAGGGGTCTCTGGGGTCACATTTTGCTCGTCTTCGGTGTCGCCTTCTGGTGTCTCCTGATTGATAGAATATATAGAATTACCACGAGGAACCTTCCACTAAATCACCAAATCCACAAATCAGGAAGGACTAAACCCGCATTTACAGACGCACCAACTGTAACTATACAGATCAGGCGCCATCATGAGGACTTTTATCAGATAAAATGGATTAAGATGAGGTAACATTGCAAAAACATTAATATGGATAATAGAGGGAGACAGAGGCGGAAATACAGACTTCCCACCACTGAGCTGTGACTACATCTGCAGAATACAGACTGCCATCAGCAGAGACAGGCGGCCATATTACCTCCTGTGCTTGCCAGGAGCTGACAGGGAGGCCGATAAGATCTAACACCAGATCTTCTGATATCTGGCTGGTGATCTGGAGAAGATCAGAAAACAAGGACGTGTGATAGAGAAGATGATGGATCCTTACCGGGCGTTCCGATGAGCGGGCCGGACCTTCCAGTACACACAGGACTTTTTCGGCCAGTTCTTTAACAAAAGACAAATCTCCATATTGAGATCTTTTTTCAGCCTATAAAGAAGAAAAGAAACACAAATGAATAATCTCGAGATGAGAAAGATCACAATGAAGGCCGCCATTGTATCTGACGTCTGCTCCTCTCTGCAGATACATTGACTACATATCTGGGGTCTTGTCCTGTTTTATATTGGAAGAAAGAAGAAGCTTCTATCCCACCGTTATTATCCATTATTGTGGAGAAGATTTGTGCAGAGCGTCCACCATTTACCTGCTGTGGAATGTCCTAATGTTCCATAGCGAGAAACTGCAAGTGCTCAGTCACTATGGAGCCAACAACGGCAGCCATGACCCTGTGTAGATTGTACACAGTGACTGTGAGCTCTGATGTCATAATGGCCGACCATCACTAGTGATGTCATCATGGAATCTTGTGATGGAATCTTATAGCGGCGGCTCTGCACAAATACATGCTGCCAAGCAATATTTAAAGTGTGTGGGGGCTCATGCTGTATATAGGGGGCTATGTGAGGGCTCAGCTATTTATAGCGGGCTATGTGAGGGCTCATACTGTATATAGAGGGCTATGTGAGGGCTCATACTCTAAATAGGATTCTGTGTGTGAGCTCATACTGTACATTGGTGCTATGTATGGGCTCTTACTGTATAAAGGGTGCTGTGTGTGGGCTCTTACTGTATATAGGGTATGTGTGTGGGCTCTTTCTGTATGTAGGGGGATGCCAGCACACTTAATTCTGCTCAATATTAAGTAATACAGTTAATAATATAAAATATAATTCATATGTTAATATTGAGCAGAATTAATTTCAGCCTATTGATTCAGCCTACACAACAGTCACATTTCTCATTTGGCCCCTCAGTAATATTACTTTCCCACCCCTGCTCTATTATGTATAGCGCTCTGTTATGTGTAGTGCACCCGAGCACCTGCATGTTAATCGCGTGACTTATCACATGATCTATCAAAGGCAATTTTGTGACATGTCATGTGATACATCGGGTGCTGGGAGCCCACGGCTCCTAAACTGCCCAGGGCCCTGGCTACTCTTAATCAGCCCCTGCTTCTATCCCACCATTATTATCCATTATTGAGAAGTGTTATGCGGAGCTTCCGCCACTTACCTGCTGTAGTAATGCCCTGATGTTCTGAGGTAAATCCGTCAGATACTCTGAGGTGAGATGACCTCGGTGGTATTTGGTCAGGCAGTCCCTTACAAGCTCCACCACCAGCCGGTGAGTGAAGCTGAGGACGCCATCGGGTGGTAGAAGCACAATCTCAGGGCGATTGGTGGTAAGAATCTCCCATAGAGCTTCTACTTGAAGATTGTCCAAAAGTAATTCAGCCATAGAAGCTGCAAGTGCGATCAGTCACTATATATAATAGCGAGAAACTGCAAGTGCGCTCAGTCACTATGGGATAGCGAGAAACTGCAAGTGCGATCAGTCACTATAGAATAGCGAGAAACTGCAAGTGCGCTCAGTCACTATGAAGCCAACAAAGGCAGCCGTGAACCTGTGTACATTGTATATATAGTGACTGTGAGCTGTGATGTCATAATGCCCGACCATGACCTGTGATGTCATCATGGAATCTTGTGATGGAATCTTCAAGGAATGGCTCTACACACATACATGCTGCCTAGCAATATGCTTTTTTGGCCGTCCTCTTTTATTTCCAAATACAACACAACCAGGATAAGGGAATGTTCACACGTTGCGTTTTTGCAGCATTTTTTTCCACACCAAAAACCAGGTTGTACTCAGGAAAAACACTGCATACAATCCACACTTATTTGCTGTGTTTTTGCAGTGTTTATACTTGTGGGTTTTTTTTTTTCATTCATTTGAATGGGTGAAAAATGTTGCAAAACCCCTGAAAGAATTAACATCCTGCAAATTTAAAATAAAAAAAGGAAAAAAACGCAGCATGTGAATGAGACTTTAGAAATCTCATTCACTAAGCTGGTACTGTAAAACGCAGTGTTTTAGCAGCAGAAAAATAACCCTGAAAAAAATGCCACTTGTGAACATTCCTCAAAGATATAATAGTCATATTATGGGAAATATTGTGTATATTTATTCCTCGCGTGTCTTTTTTTACCAAATAACATTTACCTCATTGGTTGGAGAGTTTACTATTAACAACTGTGACAAATATTGAAGAATTAATGATAAGTGCCCCAAGTGATCAATCATTTACGTCATTAATGGTGATGGGCGAGCACTAAAATGCTCGGGTGCTCGATGCTCGGGTCGAGCACATTGGAATACTCGGCTGCTCGACCCGAGCAATGAGCCCAATGTAAGTCTATGGGAAACTCGAGCATTTTTCAGGCGGCTCCCCCCGGCGGTCTGCAGAGGGCCTAAAAATTGCCCAAATCGATGGGAACAGTGCTCAAATGACATGGGAACAGCATGGGGAAGACCCCTGGAAGCATTTCTGACTCCCAGGTCACTGCTGTCAACAACGTTGTCAGAAATATTTATGCCACTTTTACGGACTCACAATAAAACATACAAAAACGAAACCAAAATGGATTTTCCTGGGAAGTATGTTAAGGAACATCCTTTCCAGGGTTATGACTTGTATATAAGGGAAAATAAATAACCAAAAACAAAGATACTCCTCCACACCTTGGGCTATGTTCACACGTAGCGTTTTTGATGCGTTTTTGCACTTTTGCATTGCTTTCAACCAACACAAATGCATTCACCAGGAAATGTCATTTTAACATTTTACAACCTTATCTGGCCATGTGTTGTGTGACACGTCATCAGACACATGCATACAGTGCTGAAAAGACATGGGAACAGCATGGAAGAATCTCTGACTCCCAGGTCACTGCCTAAAAGTGTGCCCATCATAAGAGATGCTTGGCGCATGCGAAGATGCCTCCCGCCATGGACCTGTCGTTACAGACTTGCAACAATCACCGTCCACGTCCTTGTCCCTCCTCAGCGTTCAGTTCCTTGGAATGCAAGTGCAAGTATGCAGGCAGCCACCCACCTACCCACCGGCTGCAATACTATACTGACAAATTTTTGACAGCTACTTGCACTTGAAATGTAGCCTTTTAGGCTCGTGGAGGCAGAAGCTTTTCATAACCTCATGTCGGCGGCGGCCGGGTGTCCATACTCTTTCCCCAGCCACCACTATATTTCCCGGTATCGCCTCTGCCTTCCACAAGCACGGGTCCCACAACATTACCCGTGCCCTCCCCAGTGCACTTACTGAGAAGGACCGCCTAACCACAAACATGTGGACAGGTGAACGTGGCCAGGGACGGTACATAGCCAGTCCACAACTTTTTTTTTGCTGACAGTTGTATTTAGCTCGGTGAAAGGACTGGCATAGACGGAAACCGTATCTAACCTGGGTGTCATTTCTCCCAGGAAGTCCTGTAATTCAGCTTGTTGCAGAAGCAATGGCAGTCCGTCCAACATCAACTCGCACTTGTCGGTGGTGCTTTGACACACACACATCTTTCTTTTCGCATTTTATTTCTTGAATACAGAGTTGGACAATGGCCTGATCTGTAATGCTTTTTGAGAAATAACATGCATAAGCATGGCCGATCCACATTAAAAAAGCAGCCACAGAGTGTCCGGAAACCTTCCCCCACAATTTTATTAGCCAGGGCAGCTTTTCGGCAGGGTTGGACGGGCCCACCAGAGAACCGGAGACTACTCCGGCGGGCCCTGGCTTCTCCTTCTGGAGAGTTCATAGTGCCGAGGTGAGGCCATGATGATGATAGAGGCCACCATCTGCTTAGTTTTCTGTTACTTGAAATGCAAGTGCAAGTATGCAGCCATCCACCCACCCACAGGCCGCAACACTAAACTGCCAGATTTCTGGGCAGCTGCTTGCACTTGAAATATGGCTTTTTAAGCTCGTGGAGGCGGAAGCTGTCCACAATCTTATGGCGGCGGCGACTGGGTATCTATACTCGGTCCCCAGCCGCCATTATTTTTTCCGGTATTGTCTCCGCCTTCCACAAGCATGGGTCCCACAACATTACCCGTGCCCTCCCCAGTGGAAGGACTGCCTAACCACAAACACGTGGACAGGTGAATGTGGCCAGAGACGGTACGGAGCCAGTCCACAACTTTTTTTGCTGAGAGTTGTATTTAGCTCGGTGAAAAGACTGGCGTAGAGGGGAACATCATACTGTGTGTGGGGGAATGTACTGTGGGGGCATCATACTGTGTGGGGGGAATGTACTGTGGGGACATCATACTGTGTGTGTGGGGGAATGTACTGTGGGGACACCATACTGTGTGTGGGGGGGAAATGTACTGTGGGGACATCATACTGTGTGGGGGGAATGTACTGTGGGGGCATCATACTGTGTGTTGGAGAAATGTACTGTGGGGGCATCATACTGTGTATGTGTGGGAATTTACTGTGGGGACATCATACTGTGTGTGGGGGAAATGTACTTTGGGAGCATCATACTGTGTGTGGGTGGGAATGTACTGTGGGGACATCATACTTTGTGTGGGGGGGATGTACTGTGGGGGCATCATACTGTGTGTTGGAGAAATGTACTGTGGGGGCATCATACTGTGTATGTGTGGGAATTTACTGTGGGGGCATCAAACTGTGTGTGGGGAGGAATGTACTGTGGGGAATCATACTGTCTGTGGGGGGAATGTACTGTGGGGACATCATACTGTGTGTGGGGGAATGTACTGTGGGGACATCATATTGTGTGTGGGGGGAATGTACTGTGGGGGTATCATACTGTGTGTGGGGGAAATGTACTGTGGGGACATCATACTGTGTGTGGGGGAAATGTACTGTGGGAGCATCATACTGTGTGTGGGGGGGAATGTACTGTGGGGACATCATACTTTGTGTGGGGGGGATGTACTGTGGGGGCATCATACTGTGTGTGGGGGAATTTACTGTGGGGGCATCATACTGTGTGTGAGAATTTACTGTGGGGACATCATGCTGTGTAGGGGCATTATATTGTGTGTGAGGGGGAATATACTGTGGGGGCATCATACTGTGTGTGTGGGAATGTACTGTGGGGGCATCATACTGTGTGTGGGGAGGAATGTACTGTGGGGGCATCATACTGTATGTGTGGGGGGAATGTACTGTGGGGACATCATACTGTGTGTGGAGAAATCTATTGTGGGGACATCATACTTTATGGGGAGGAATGTACTGTGGGGGCATCATACTGTGTGTGGGGAGGAATGTACTGTGGGGCCATCATACTGTGTGTGGGGGGGTGTACTGTGAGGACATCATACTGTGTGTGGGGGGGAATGTACTGTGGGGACATCATACTGTGTGTGGTGGAATGTACTGTGGGGACATCATACTTTGTCGGGGGAATGTACTGTGGGGGCATCATAATGTGTGTGTGAATAGCTGTTTATCATCGTACAATGATTGAATAACGGGAGCAGATGATTTATAAAAAGCACTGAATTATATGGTGTGGATTTGCTGCTACTGTGTCACCCCAGGCCTGGATGCCACAAACTTGTAAGGCTGTGTCTGAGAGCAGGAGGGAGGTTCTCTGGTCATGGACCATTAGCATGCAGCACCTCCTGTCCCAGGCCAGTAGGGGGAGCAGGCTGCCCCTATAAAAGCTGGTACTGAGGGCAGGGTTAGGGAAACCAGGACCCACTTCTGAAGCATCCAGAAGGGTTCCCAGAAGAGAGGGACAGGTCAGCGGCAGCTGAGGAGTCAAGGAGGCTAAGGAGGAACAGCAAGCCAGGGACAGAGGCGACGAGAGCTGGTCCTGGCTGAGAGAGAACAACATACCGGACACTGGGATCCGAGGCTGTCAGAATTGCAAGTCCTGCAGCAGATCATCTACTTGCGAGGGATTTTAGGTCCCTTGGCCTAAGAAGCCTGGAAGCTCCGCCACACAGAGGGACCGGTACAGCACAGAGAAGCTACAGGTACCTAAGGCCCGAGTCGCAAGTCATAAAGGCGTAGTACACGGCCAGCTCAGGGACGTGGGCTATCATACCACTAAAGGGGGAGATAGTCAGCAAGGGCAGAGAGAGAACAGTAGGCCTACCCACTCACCCTGACCAGTGGAGCTCGCCCGAATGCCCTCAGACACCCAGGTCCATTCCTCCCTGTACTCCTGGTGGGTCTGTGCCCCGAGCAACTACAGAGTCCAAATGAAGATCAAGATGACCTTGAATCCGCAGAGGACAAGGAAGAGATGATCAGCACAGTTCTCGGAGAGTTCCCCCGGACCTGGACTCAGATAAATGGCGCAATACTGGTACCCGTCCTACACTTCCTTCAGCCTACCCAGCAGGAGCCTACCGGAGAGCAAGAAGAGCAAGTGACTCGCCCCCTGGGCCGTGGGGCACTCGGATCCGGGCAGTGGGGGAACGATGGGAGTAGTAGTGGCAACCCGGTTCCATGGCTCAGGGTGGTCAGGCCAGTGGTAGTCCGTTATGTGCTGATGTTTATGTCTGACTATGCCACCCGTGGATTGCGGTTATTAGGAACCGCCGCTGCATGCAGACCGCTGGGGCTGATGAGGTGTGCAGCTAGGGTAGTGTGACTCCCCACGGGAAGAGTGCGGCCCCAGGGCAGTATAATGGATGTTGGGAGTGATGGTGGTGAGAGTCCCAGTACCGGTAGTGCTGGAGGCGCGAAGGAGCACACAGACAATAGGTTGCAGTCCAGGGTCTTTACTGAAACAGGTAAACTGACCCATAAACAGTCCCAGCTAGGAGGGGACCTGGATGTCTGAGAGCAACGGGGAAATTGGCCCTGGTCAGGGTGAGGGTGTAGGCCTACCGTGCTTTCTGCGCTCCTTCTGGCTATCTCCTCGTTATAGGGTAACAGCCCACGTTTCCGAGCTTTCCGTGTATTCTCGCCTGTATGGCCTGCGACGTGGGTTCCTTTCTGCTCCCAGCCTTGTACGGCTTTACTGGTCCCTTCGGTTGTGGCAGGGCCTCCAGGCTTCTTAGGCCAAGGAATATACAGTCCCTTGCGGACTGGTTCTCTGCTGGAGGATGTGGAATCCTCCCAGCCTCAGACACCAAAGTCTGGTAAAGTCAGTCTCTTATCTGCCAAGACAGGCTTGCTTCGCCTCTTGTCTCTGGCTTGTGGCTCTCCTCCTGCCACACTTCCTCTTAGGTGCAGTGCAACTGTCTGTCCCTGTTCTGCTCTGGGACAAGTCTCAATGCTGAGACAGGCCATCCAGTTCTCCCTAACCCTGCCCCCAGCACCAGCTTTTATAGGGGCAGCCTGCTCCCCCTACTGGCCTTAGACAGGAGGCATTGCATGCTAATGTTCCCCTGACTAGAGAACCTCCCCCTTGCTCTCAGACACAGCTTTAATTACACTTGTGGCATCCATGCTAGGGTGACACATTCCCCCCTAGTGAAATTTAGTACTCCGGGACTAAACAATATACAAAGACAATATGCATACCATAAAACATTAGTATACAAGTGACGCACAGATTGAGTTCTTAAGGTCACAGTGTGGTCTGTGACCAGGTGTCCATATCACCAACACAACGGGGAGCCTTAACCAGGTGGGGGTCTGTCCTACCCCAAGTCCTTTACAGTCTTAGTTCATTCCTTGGTTAGGCTCCGAACGCAGTCCATACAAGGTCCTGGTTATAAAAAGTCCATAACCTGTGAGTCCTTAACCCACTGTCTGGTGGTGGACCAACCTGGCTTTCCCCACTAGCGTTAGGGTTACAGCTACCAGCTGGGTGTACAGGTAGGGCAGGCAGCTGTCTAAGGGTTCTTTGGCTTACCGCAGGCATGGCAGGCTCACTGTCAGCAGAGGGTTGACTCTCCTGGGCTGCTGGTACAGGCTCTTCTGCCTCTGGAACCGCTTGCTCCTCTTCACTTTCCGGCTCTGGTGTTGGTTGTTGCTGTGCCGGTTGCAGGAAATGCAGGACAGGTACCACTATGGCATCATTTATGCGAGTCCAGGACTGAGGGAACTCTCCGAGAACGGTGCTGATCATTTCTTCCTTGTCCTCTGCGGGTTCAAGGTCACTCTGATCCTCTTCTGCACTACGGAGTTGCTCGGGGCATCTTTTGAGGTGGTCTCTGGAGACAACACTAGTGGTTTCTCCTCCGTCCTTGGTGATTACGCACACCTTTGGGTTGTCGTGGTCAGACTGCAGTACGGTGTAGGGTTCCCTTTCCCACTGGTCGTCCAACTTATGTAGCCTTCTTTTTCGCTTTAGGACTTGCTCACCAGGTTCTAGGGGACCAGCAGGGGCGTGTTGATTGAAGAGTTTTTCTTGCCTCTCTCTCACCTGGGCCAGGCTCTTCTCCACACTCTCCTGTACCTTCTTGTACTGCAGTTGCCTTTCCGTATCCCAGTCCGCATCCGGGGAGGTGTCCTCAGGTATTAGGACTCCCATCTCCAGGTATACGGGCAGCTTACCTGGTCTAGCTCGCATCAGGTAAGCCGGGGTGCAGTTTGTAGCATTCACCGGGATATTGTTGTATAGGTCTATTAGGTCCGGCAGTTTTTCTGGCCACAGGCTGCGTTCCTCCAGGGGCAACGTCTTCAGGAGATCAATGACTATATTGTTCATCTTCTCACACATCCCGTTGGTTTGTGGATGGTAAGGCGTTGTCCGAATCTTCTTACAGCCATAGAGGTTGCAGAACTCCTGGAAGATTTCAGCCTCGAACGCTGGACCCTGGTCTGTCAGGACCTGTTCCGGATACCCGTGTGGATGGCAGAAATATTGCTGGAAGGCTCTGGCCGCTGTTTGGGCTGTCAAGTCCTTTACCGGGACCACCACGAGAAAACGTGAATAGTGGTCCACGATTGTCAGGGCGTAGATGTACCCTGACCGGCTTGGAGCCAACTTGACGTGGTCTAGAGCTACCAGCTCAAGAGGCTGCGTGGTGACGATGGGCCTCAAGGGTGTCTTCTGGCTGGTGCGGTCCTTCCTCCTTAGGTGACAAGGGCCACAGTCTCTGCACCACTTTTCTACAGCTCCTCTCATGCCGACCCAAAAGAACCTTCCTCTTAGCTGGAACTCCAGTTTCTTCCAACCGAAGTGTCCCGCTCTGTCATGGTAAGCTCCCAGGACCATAGCTGCATCCCGCCTTGGAACCACGACTTGCCAGGTCAGCTCATGCGTCCGGTGGTTGACAATCCTTCTGCACAACTTGCCTTCGTAGAGGAACAGCTTGCTCTTCTCTTTCCATAGCTGCTTGGCTTCCTCTGGGGCATCTGGATCTAGGCGGGCGTCTTCCCGGGTCAGCAGATCTTTCACCAGGCGGACTGCAGGGTCACTATCTTGGGTCTCGGCCCAGCTGTGGTGAGGTAGGGGATTGATCATCACGGTTGTTAGATCCTCCTCTTTCACGCGGTGGGAGTATTGAGCGACTCCATACCGGTGAAACGCGGGGAGTTCTACCTCCTCCAGCTCTTCTGGGTCTTCGTCACCTTCAGGTAAGTGAGGCATCCTCGACAGGGCGTCTGCGTTGGCATTGGTTTTGCCGGCCCGGTACTTCATCACGAAGTCATAGTTGGAGAGACGGGCCATCCACCGCTGTTCTAGGGCACCCAGTCTTGCATTGTCCAGGTGTGTCAACGGGTTGTTGTCCGTGTACACGGTGAACTTTGCGGAGGCCAGGTAATGCTTGAAGCATTCCGTCACGGCCCACACCACCGCCAAGAATTCTAGCTTGAAGGAGCTGTAATTCTCCGGGTTCCTCTCGGTGGGTCTCAGCTTCCGGCTGGCGTACGCGATCACCCTTTCTCTGCCCTGTTGGTTTTGGGACAGTACGGCTCCCAGTCCCACATTACTGGCGTCTGTGTGGAGGATAAAAGGATGGCCATAATCAGGGTAGGCCAGGATCTCATTCCCCGTGAGGGCCATCTTCAACTGGCGGAAGGACTCCTCTTCCAGTTTATCCCACTTGAAGGGTGGCTTTTGACTCCTGGACTTAGACTGTCCGATCAGGAGGTCCTGCATAGGAGCTGCCATCTTGGTGAACCCGGGGATGAATCTTCGTTAGTAGCCTACCAACCCGAGAAACTGTCTCACCTCTTTGATGTTCGAGGGGCTTGGCCAGCTCTTGATTGCCGTGACCTTGTCAGGGTCGGGGGCCACTCCTTCCGCGCTTACCATGTGCCCTAGGTACTGGACCTTTGGTTTCAGCAGGTGACACTTCGATGGTTTCACCTTCAGGCCATAGCCTGCCAGGGCTTCGAACACCTCGGCCAGGTGCTTGAGATGGTCCTCGTAGGTCTTCGAATAGACGATCACGTCGTCCAGGTAAAGGAGGACCGTCTCGAAGTTTCGGTGCCCTAGACAGCATTCCATCAGCCGCTGGAAGGTCCCTGGTGCGTTGCAGAGCCCGAAAGGCATGCAGTTGAATTCGCTCAGTCCCATCGGGGTGGTGAAGGCGGTCTTCTCCTTGTCAGCCTCTGCCACAGGAACCTGCCAGTACCCGCTAGTAAGGTCCAAAGTAGAAAACAAGTTAGCTGATTTTAGTGCGGCTAAAGACTCTTCTATTCTAGGCAGCGGATATGCGTCTTTGTGGGTGATACGGTTGATTTGTCTATAGTCGACGCACATTCTCATGGTGCCGTCTTTCTTTTTCACCAGAACCAAGGGGGCTGCCCAGGGGCTACAGTTGTCTCTAATGACCCCAGCTTCTTTCATCTCTCTTAGCATGCCCTTTGCGTTCTGATAATGTGCAGGGGGTACAGGTCGGTGTCTTTCTTTTATTGGTGGGAGGCTCTCTGTGGGGATGTGGTGTTCTATCCCTTTTACTCTGCCGAAGTCTAGCGGGTGCTTACTAAAGACTCTCTCGTACTCCTGTACCACCCGGTAGACTCCTTGTTTTTGGTGCAGGGGAGTGGAGTCAGCACCCACGTGGAGTTTCTGGCACCAGTCCTCCTTTTGTTTCTGGGAGCCATTACCCTCCGCCTGTGGAGATGGAAGCAAGGGTTCCACGGCCCTGATAGCTTTGTGTTCGACAACAAACAGTTTGGCGAGTGTAGCGTATCTGGGTAAGTGTACTTCCCTCTCCCCAATGTTGAGGATGCGGACGGGCACCCTCCCATGACGGACATCAACCACCCCACGGGCTGTCAAAATGGTGGGCCTGCTGTCTGAGTACACGGGTTCTACCATGGCTTGGTAGTCTCTACCTCTCAACCCGATTGCAGTCCGACACCAGATCATCATTTCACTTTTGGGAGGCATGGAAATGGGGAATGGGTCACTCAGTCTTACGCTACCGATCTCACCACCAGACAGTTCTACCTGCTGCCGTCTCATCAGCGCTTTTATCTCCTTGTTGAGGACTCTCTGTTGGCTGGAACTAGCATTCACCGCCACCTGTTGTAGAATTACAATTACCTCTGAAAGACAATTTTCAATTACATTAGTACCCACAGTTATTTTAGGGTGACTTTCACGACGGTCAATGTCCACAATAATTACTCCCTGTGCCGGCTGTTCAACTTTACCAATTTTAATGGTCATCTCCTTGAACCCCATCTGCGGCACGGGTAAGCCATTACTGGCGATGATGCTCAAGTTACTGTCTGGATACCGTGTGATATCTGTCACTCTGTCTCTGTATACTGGAGGTAGGGAGCCTAAGCTGACCCTAAGCTGGGGCCCTGACTAATCCCTCAACCTGGAGGTACTGTTAAAGGTACAGAGGTCCAGGCCGCCAGCGTAACCCCTACCTCCTGAGGATCCCTGCACCTAAGTAATCTAGTCCTGAGAAGGACCCCGATCACAACAAAAGAGGACAAGTAATAATATGCCCACACACAGTACTTAGACGAACGAGACAGTACAAGGGAAAAACCAAAACCACCTTGCATACAAAAACTACACAACTACAACAGAGGGAACTCCAACGGGAAAGGAGATAAATGATAAAGCGAGGAAGGGAAAAAACACTCCAAATACACTTATCTCAGAAACTCCAAATACAACGATCCGCTCTGTAAGTCTGTGTGAAATGCTTTCACCGACACTTCCCAAACAGACCAGCAGGCATATGAAGGAGTCTCATTACAGCAACATTGATTGCAGCTGGGCGAGGCTGGACCTTGTCTAGCACAGAGAGAGAGAGAATTAACTCCCTCACTGCCGAAAACACCAAGCACCAAAAAGTCAGCTGCGAGAAGTCAGGCTGTGTAATCGTGACGATCTTCGTGGCGACACACCCGTGACAGTACCCCCCCTTCTACGAGGGGCCTCCGGACCCTCAGGGCCAGGTTTATCCGGGTGAGTCGTGTGGAAGGCCCGAACTAATCGGTCTGCGTTAATATCCGACGCAGGAACCCACATCCTCTCCTCAGGACCATACCCTTTCCAATGAACCAGGTACTGAAGGGACCGGCGATTAAAACGTGAATCGATGACCCTTGATACCTGGAACTCCAAGTTACCATTGACCACCACTGGAGGGGGAGGTAAAGGTGACGGTACCACCGGCGCCACATACCTCTTAAGCAACGATCTGTGGAACACGTTGTGAATTTTAAACGTAGGGGGGAGGTCAAGACGGAATGCCACCGGATTAATAATAGAACTGATTCTGTACGGCCCGATGAACCTGGGACCCAGTTTCCAGGAGGGAACCTTAAGTTTAATATTCCTGGTAGACAACCATACCCGATCGTTCACACTTAGGTCCGGACCAGACACTCTCCTCCTATCAGCCATACGTTTGTATCGGTTCCCCATAGTATTCAGATTCTTCAGCACCCCTCTCCATACTGAAGCGAGTGATGAGGAAAATCGTTCCTCCTCAGGAACCCCCGAAGAGCCCCCCCTACTGAAAGTACAAAACTGGGGGTGAAAACCATATGCCCCAAAAAACGGGGACTTACCAGTGGACTCGCTCCGCCTATTATTAAGAGCAAACTCTGCCAGAGGTAAGAAAGAAGCCCAGTCCTCCTGGTTCTCTGACACAAAACACCGGAGATATGTCTCCAAGCTCTGGTTCATACGTTCCGTCTGACCATTGGTCTGAGGGTGAAAAGCCGATGAAAATGACAAATGCATCCCCCGCCGTGCACAAAACGCCTTCCAGAACTTGGACACAAACTGAGACCCCCGATCAGACACCACATCGGAGGGTACCCCGTGAAGCCTCACAATCTCCCCAATGAACACCTGCGCAAGAGTTTTAGCATTAGGGAGAGCCGGAAGAGCGATAAAATGTGCCATCTTGCTGAACCTGTCCACTACAACGAGTATGACCGTTTTACCCGAAGACGGAGGGAGGTCCGTAATAAAGTCCATAGACAGATGAGTCCAAGGACGCTCCGGGATCTTCAAAGGTAAGAGGGCCCCAGACGGACGGGTATGTGAGGTCTTAGAGCGCGCACAAACCCCACAGGACGCGACAAAAGTTACCACCTCCTTATGTAAGTTAGGCCACCAAAACCGACGCGAGAGGAGATCCACAGTTGCTTTACTCCCCGGGTGTCCTGCCAAAACTGAGTTATGGTGTGCCTCGATCACCTTTTGTCGCAACTGATCTGGAACAAACAGTCTCCCTGGAGGTCCAACAGGGGCGTCCCCCTGAGCCTCCAATACCTCCTCCTCCAGCTCAGAGCATACTGCCGAAACCACCACCCCCTCCTGAAGGATAGGAATCGGGTCGTCCGTATTCCCGGCCCCAGGGAAACTACGAGATAAGGCATCCGCCTTTACATTTTTTGACCCAGGACGATATGTAACGACAAAATTAAACCTGGTAAAAAACAATGACCACCTAGCTTGTCTGGGATTCAGACGTTTCGCGGACTCCAGATATAGCAGGTTCTTGTGATCGGTGATGACGGTGACCGGATGGACTGCCCCCTCCAAAAAATGGCGCCACTCCTCAAAGGCTAACTTAATGGCCAAGAGTTCCCTATTGCCGACATCGTAATTCCTCTCAGCGGACGACAATTTTTTAGAGAAAAAGGCGCACGGATGCCACTTACCAGGGGACGAACCTTGTGACAATACTGCTCCCACCCCTACCTCGGAAGCGTCTACCTCTACAATGAATGGCTGTGACGCATCAGGTTGAATGAGTATGGGTGCCGAGGCAAAACATTTTTTCAAGGAGGAGAATGCTTGACAAGCCTTGTCAGACCACCTAGAAAAATCCGTCCCCTTTTTAGTCATGTCTGTGAGAGGCTTAACCATGGACGAGAAATTACGAATGAACTTCCGGTAATAATTAGCAAACCCCAGGAAACGTTGTAGTGCCTTAAGATTCTCTGGCCGATCCCACTCAAGAACTGCCCGCACTTTCCCAGGGTCCATACGAAAACCGGACGCTGAAACCAGGAAGCCTAAAAACTGGAGTTCCTGTACGGCGAACACACACTTTTCCCATTTGGCATACAGTTTATTATCCCGCAAGATCTGTAACACCTGCCTAACGTGCTCCTGATGAGACACCAGATCCGGCGAGTAAATTAAGATATCATCCAGATATATGACAACAAACTGTCCCACCAGGCGGCGAAAAATGTCATTAACAAAGTGTTGGAACACCGCCGGGGCATTAGTCAGACCGAATGGCATGACAAGGTTCTCATAATGCCCCTCCGGAGTGTTAAACGCCGTCTTCCACTCATCCCCCTCCTTCATCCTAATCAGATTGTACGCCCCCCTGAGATCCAACTTAGAGAACCATTTGGCGCCCACGATCTGATTAAAGAGATCGGGAATAAGTGGGAGTGGATACGGATCTCGGACCGTAATCCGATTAAGTTCACGGAAATCCAGGCAAGGGCGTAGGCCTCCATCTTTCTTCTTAACAAAGAAGAACCCCGCAGCCACCGGTGAAGATGAAGGTCTAATATGCCCCTTAGCCAGACTTTCTGAAATATAATCCTTCATGGCCTGCCTCTCAGGACCAGAAAGGTTATACAACCTAGCTTTAGGTAACTTGGCCTCAGGGAGCAGTTTTACAGAACAGTCATACTCGCGATGAGGAGGTAGTTCCTGACACCCTTTCTCCGAGAATACATCCTCAAAGTCCGCCAGAAATGGAGGTAAGACCCAAGGAGTAACCGCACCGATGACCGTGTTCATGCAGTTTATATTACAGAATTTACTCCATTGGCTTATCTCTCTGGTTTGCCAATTAATAACCGGGTTATGCTTAGTTAACCAAGGAAGGCCCAACACTATAGGAGCGGGAAGACCCTCCAACACGTAGCAAGACAACAGTTCTTTATGTATCGCCCCCACTTGAAGTTTTACGTCATGCACAGCTTGCAAAAAACTTCCCTGACCGAGAGGCCTGGCATCGATCGAGAATATGGGGATGGGTTTAGCCAACTCACTCAATCGCATACCTTGAACCCGGGCAAACCGAGCATCAACCAGATTAGCCCCGGCCCCACTATCCAGAAGAACAGATATCCTCTCAGTTCTCGTACCCACCACCACCTCCGCCGGTACGAGAAACTGAGACGAACCTAGGGACGAAATACCTATTCCCAGATTGCCGTCCACCACACAACCTGGGATCAACAGTTTTCCGACGACTCTTCACTCTGCAAGGGACGGGATGGACACCCCCCAATAAAATGTCCCTTTCTCCCGCAGAAGAAACACCTTCCTGTCTTATGGCACACCACCGGTCCCCTCCCCCGAAAAGATGTCCCTCCTAATTGCATAGGCTCCTCTGGACCGACCAGGGGAACCACCATATGAGGGGACCTTGTAGGAGGTGGAGTCATCACAGGGGGTCGAGTTATCCCGCACCTCTCCCGAAGCCGTCTGTCAACGCGAATAGCCAGGGCCATAGCGGCTTCCAGTGACGCGGGAGAGTCATACTGTGCCAACACATCCTGTAATTTGTCGGATAAACCTTGACAAAACTGGCTCCTAAGAGCCGGGTCATTCCACTGGGTGTCCGTGGCCCACCTACGGAACTCCGAACAGAATTCCTCCGCCGGACGATCTCCCTGCTGGATCCTACGTAACTTAGACTCAGCAAGGGAGATCCGATCTGGGTCATCATATACGAGTCCCAGAGCAGCGAAAAACCTATCCACTGACTGGAGAGCCGGGGAGCCCGGGGGAAGAGAGAACGCCCAAGATTGTGGGTCCCCTTGTAGGAGCGAGATGACAATTCCCACCCTTTGTTCTTCACTCCCCGATGACCGAGGCCGCAGCCGAAAGTACAATTTGCATGCCTCCCGGAAAACAAAAAACTTGTCCCGCCCCCCAGTGAACCTGTCAGGGAGAGCTACTTTAGGTTCTGGTCCGGCTTGCTCCAGAGGATGCAAAACCTTGGACCTAACGTCCGCCAGCTCCATGGACAAACTCTGCAACTGCCGAGCTAGACCGGCTACTGGATCCATGGTAGCTGGAGAAAAACTAAGTGGGTCGGTGAAAATGTCACGCTGTCTCTGTATACTGGAGGTAGGGAGCCTAAGCTGACCCTAAGCTGGGGCCCTGACTAATCCCTCAACCTTGTCTCACCACCAGACAGTTCGACCTGCTGCCGTCTCATTAGCGCTTTTATCTCCTTGTTGAGGACTCTCTGTTGGCTGGAACTAGCATTCACCGCCACCTGTTGTAGAATTACAATTACCTCTGAAAGACAATTTTCAATTACATTAGTACCCACAGTTATTTTAGGGTGACTTTCACGACGGTCAATGTCCACAATAATTACTCCCTGTGCCGGCTGTTCAACTTTACCAATTTTAATGGTCATCTCCTTGAACCCCATCTGCGGCACGGGTAAGCCATTACTGGCGATGATGCTCAAGTTACTGTCTGGATACCGTGTGATATCTGTCACGCTGTCTCTGTATACTGGAGGTAGGGAGCCTAAGCTGACCCTAAGCTGGGGCCCTGACTAATCCCTCAACCTGGAGGTACTGTTAAAGGTACAGAGGTCCAGGCCGCCAGCGTAACCCCTACCTCCTGAGGATCCCTGCACCTAAGTAATCTAGTCCTGAGAAGGACCCCGATCACAACAAAAGAGGACAAGTAATAATATGCCCACACACAGTACTTAGACGAACGAGACAGTACAAGGGAAAAACCAAAACCACCTTGCATACAAAAACTACACAACTACAACAGAGGGAACTCCAACGGGAAAGGAGATAAATGATAAAGCGAGGAAGGGAAAAAACACTCCAAATACACTTATCTCAGAAACTCCAAATACAACGATCCGCTCTGTAAGTCTGTGTGAAATGCTTTCACCGACACTTCCCAAACAGACCAGCAGGCATATGAAGGAGTCTCATTACAGCAACATTGATTGCAGCTGGGCGAGGCTGGACCTCGTCTAGCACAGAGAGAGAGAGAATTAACTCCCTCACTGCCGAAAACACCAAGCACCAAAAAGTCAGCTGCGAGAAGTCAGGCTGTGTAATCGTGACGATCTTCGTGGCGACACACCCGTGACAATATCAGCATCAGTCCAATACTGCTTAAAAAGTACATAAGGGATAGTGGTTACTTGCGACCCAGTATCCAGCAAGGCGCTCATGGGGATACCGTCCAGCACCACGGGTAAAACCGGGCGCCCCCCAACGTACTTATCACGCCAATTATAAGGGCCTGGTGATCTTATGCCTGGGGGTTGGCCCTCTGCCCCAGGTTGGACCCGTTTAAATTACAGTACCTGGAAGTGTGTCCAGGCTGGTTGCATCGACGGCAAATGGGCTGTCCATCCTCTGCGTAGCGGTCTGTGGGCCTCCCTCGGAACGACGGGATCCTCCTCTGTCGACGCCACGGGACATCCTCCGGACTTGAAGCCAGCTCGATGGGTCTTGACGGGTCCACTTGTAACGCCTGGACGGTCCTGGTCAACGCCGCGACGCTCCTGGTCAGCTCCTGGACTTGGTGGTGCAGGTCTTTCGACGGGGCTTGGTTCAGGGCCTGTGCATCAGCCCCCACGGGGTCCATAGAGGAGGGCGCCGCCTCCTGGTGGTAGGTGAGAGCAGGGCGCCAGGGGTTTATAGCGCCACTGGTTGCAGATTCACGGAGCACCCTTATGGCCCTGTCCTTAAATTGGGCAAAGGTCAGGTCGGGGTTCTGAAAGAACATGAGGCGCAGTTGGGCCCTGTGGGCGCTAGACAGCAGACCTTCTATGAATTGTTCTGTTAGCAGCTTATCCGTTTCCTGCACACTGCCAGGGTCAGTTTGTTGAATAGCCCTCAGGGCTTCCTGCAGATTTAGGGCATAGTCTCTGATGCTGTCCTGTGCCCGCTGCTTACATCCATAGAACCTCATTTTAATCTCAGCAGAGGTACGTGTGTCAAAGGTACCCCACAGCCGGGCCAGAATACCCTTCACAGACCTTTTCTCCTCAGTGGGCCATGATTTTACCTCCCTTTGGGCTGCGCCAGTTAACTGCCCTGTCAGTATGCTGACCTTCTGTTCCTCTGTCAGGGGGTAAACGTGGAACAAACTGTATAGCCTTTCCTTGAAGTCAGTTAGGGCATGGGGCTCCCCTGAGTACTTGGGCAGCCAGGCCGCTCCAGGGATGTAGGGCAGGGAAAATGGCATCACCGCTGCTGCAGCTGCGTTGGTGGTAGTGGGCGCCTCCGTGTCCGACATCTTCCTCCCCCCTAGTTAAGCGTGGCCTACCTTCCGACGATCCTCTTCTGTAGGCCGCGGCTCCGCTGCTGCTGCTATGGACGAGGACCTGGCGTAGCGTCCTGATGACGTCAGCGTCACTCTCTCTCCCTTCCAGGACCTTGTGCAGCGTCGGTGCGGTGGGCGGAGCTTCGGATCTCGCGCGGTTTTGACGTCCACGCCCCTCTTCTTCCCGCGCGGCGTCCTGAAGATGGCGTCCGATGGCGGGAAACAGCTGCGGATGGCGGGAAGACGGCAGAAGACGGCGGGAAACGGTCCAAGATGGCGTCTGATGGCGGGAATCGGCTCCGGATGGCGGGAAACGACTCCGGACGGCGGGAAACTTCGCCACAGGTAAGTTACAAAAGTCTTTTTCAGGCACGCAGTACCCGGTGGTTGTGGACACGAAATCCTGCCGACTACGCCAAAGCTGACTCACCCCCTGGGCCGTGGGGCACTCGGATCCGGGCAGTGGGGGACCGATGGGAGTAGTAGTGGCAACCAGGTTCCGTGGCTCAGGGTGGTCAGGCCAGTGGTAGTCCATTATGTGCTGATATTTATGTCCGACTACGCCACCCGTGGATTGCGGTTATTAGGAACCGCCGCTGCATGCAGACCGCTGGGGCTGATGAGGTGTGCAGCTAGGGTAGTGTGACTCCCCACGGGAAGAGTGCGGCCCCAGGGCAGTATAATGGATGTTGGGAGTGATGGTGGTGAGAGTCCCAGTACCGGTAGTGCTGGAGGCGCGAAGGAGCACACAGACAGTAGGTTGCAGTCCAGGGTCTTTACTGAAACAGGTAAACTGACCCATAAACAGTCCCAGCTAGGAGGGGACCTGGATGTCTGAGAGCAACGGGGAAATTGGCCCTGGTCAGGGTGAGGGTGTAGGCCTACCGTGCTTTCTGCGCTCCTTCTGGCTATCTCCTCGTTATAGGGTAACAGCCCACGTTTCCGAGCTTTCTGTGTATTCTCGCCTGTATGGCCTGCGACGTGGGTTCCTTTCTGCTCCCAGCCTTGTACGGCTTTACTGGTCCCTTCGGTTGTGGCAGGGCCTCCAGGCTTCTTAGGCCAAGGAATATACAGTCCATTGCGGACTGGTTCTTTGCTGGAGGATGTGGAATCCTCCCAGCCTCAGACACCAAAGTCTGGTAAAGTCAGTCTCTTATCTGCCAAGACAGGCTTGCTTCGCCTCTTGTCTCTGGCTTGTGGCTCTCCTCCTGCCACACTTCCTCTTAGGTGCAGTGCAACTGTCTGTCCCTGTTCTGCTCTGGGACAAGTCTCAATGCTGAGACAGGCCATCCAGTTCTCCCTAACCCTGCCCCCAGCACCAGCTTTTATAGGGGCAGCCTGCTCCCCCTACTGGCCTGAGACAGGAGGCATTGCATGCTAATGTTCCCCTGACTAGAGAACTTCCCCCTTGCTCTCAGACACAGCTTTAATTACACTTGTGGCATCCAGGCCAGGGTGACACACAAGCAGCCCCAGAGGCAGAAGAACCCATGCCAGCAGCCCAGGAGAGTCATCCCTCTGCTGACAGTGAGCCTGCCATGCCTGCGGTAAGCCAAAGAACCTGCGGAGAGCTGCCTGCCCTACCTATGAACCTAGCTAGTAGCTGTACCCTCAATGGTAGTGGGGAAAGCCAGGTTGGTCCACCACCAGACAGTGGGTTAAGGAGATCAACCAGCAGCACTAGGGGACAAACACCAGCTCGCTGGAGGATATAAGTGCGAGATCTAAACGTACCATGTATATATTTAATATGTTTTTTACCTGTAACTAATAGTGTTTTCTCCAGTTTTTCTACATATATGGACTGACAGGTTATGAACTTTGGATAACCGAACTACCTTGTAAATAGTTGCACTTGGTGCCTCTTGCGAAGACGGCCACGGAAGAAAAACCTGTCTGGCGTGGCCCCGAGTGGTCCAAAGTAGTTTGCTTCGCCTTGCAGCCACGCCCAGGGCCAACGCTTGGGGTTTGCTTTGGACATGTCCCCGCACCGGTTAAGACTTCGCCTTACTGGGTGAAACGGACACCCGGTCACAGACCACGCTGTGACCTAAAGAACTCAATATGTGGTGTTGTTTGTTGTTTTCTTCTCTGTTGTGTTTATGTTATAATTTATACCCGGTATTCGTGTTTCTTGTTAGTCCCGGAGTACTAAACTTTACTAGGGGGGAATGTGTCACCCCAGGCCTGGATGCCACAAACTTGTAAGGCTGTGTCTGAGAGCAGGAGGGAGGTTCTCTGGTCATGGACCATTAGCCTGCAGCACCTCCTGTCCCAGGCCAGTAGGGGGGGCAGGCTGCCCCTATAAAAGCTGGTACTGAGGGCATTGTTAGGGAGACCAGGACCCACTTCTGAAGCATCCAGAAGGGTTCCCAGAAGAGAGGGACAGGTCAACGGCAGCTGAGGAGTCCAGGAGGCTAAGGAGGAACAGCAAGCCAGGGACAGAGGCGACGAGAGTCGGTCCTGGCTGAGAGAGAACTACATACCGGACACTGGGATCCGAGGCTGTCAGGATTGCAAGTCCTGCAGCAGATCATCTACCTGCGAGGGATTTTAGGTCCCTTGGCCAAAGAAGCCTGGAAGCTCCGCCACACAGAGGGACCGGTACAGCACAGAGAAGCTATAGGTACCTAAGGCCCGAGTCGCAAGCCATACAGGCGTAGTACACGGCCAACTCAGGGACGTGGGCTATCATACCACTAAAGGGGGAGATAGTCAGCAAGGGCAGAGAGAGAACGGTAGGCCTACCCACTCACCCTGACCAGTGGAGCTCGCCCGAATGCCCTCAGACACCCAGGTCCATTCCTCCCTGTACTCCTGGTGGGTCTGTGATAAGATCTGCAGTAAAAGACCCTGGACTGCATTATTGGACTCTGTGTGATTACTGCTGCGCCTGCACCATCACCCCCAGCATCCTATTACACTGCTCTGAGGCTACACTCCTCCCGTGGGGAGTTGTACTATTCCCTGCTGCACCCCCAACACCAGCCTCAGCGGTCTGCCCCGCAGCGGCGGTCCTCCCTGACCGCAATCCACAGGTGGCGTAGTCGGACTTTCAAAACCTACAAATACACTGCCACAGCATTTGGTCTGACCACCCTGAGCCACGGGACCGGGTCGCCACTACTACTCCCAGCATTGCCCTGTTGTCTGGTTCCGAGAGCCCCACGGCCCAGGGGGCGAGTCACTACAAGTAAGGATAGACGATACAATAAGCTCTATCGTAATATGTAGCAGCGAGTCAGCGGAATGTATCAATTCTAATATTGAGCAGAATTGATTTCAGCCTGTTGATTTTTCCCTCCAGAACAGTGGAGGGCTCCTCGGGAAAATAAATTGGCCATCCCTGGTATAACGTAATACTAAAATCTCACAATTTATGAGAGAAAACTGTATTTTATAACGATGCTTCCGTACATAAATCGAGAGAACTTCTTTTCATCAGACGACCCCTTTATCACCTATCCAAGGTGATCGGTGGTGTCCAACAGCTTAGAGCGGCACTGATGGGCAGAATGTGGCACTTTTATCACTTTTGGAATTGGGCAGCGGTGCACATGCTCAGTCTGACCTCCATTCTTGCCCTTTGGGGCTGCAGAGCGCTCTGCTTTTTCCAACAGCTCCATTGAGAATGAATGGATCAGTGGTCGGGCATCCAACCAGACGCTCCATTTTGTAACAGGGATAGAAATAGATGAGAAGATGCACTTAAATGTTTGGCCGCAGCAAGAGTGCATCGAGTGCCTGTGCTTGGTTTGAACAGTCATTCTGTGCTGACAGAGTCCCTTTAAGGCCTCAAACCTATTAGATAATTGTCAGCCCTACATTGTTTCTGGGCAGACAGTTACACAAGATTATGTCCCATTTCATGAAGATTGGCCTTTTACACGCCTGTTTTAGTGAAGGATTAGCTGGAAAAACCTGCGGCGCTGTTAAGCCTCTCCCCAAGAAGCTCCGCAAGGCTTCAAAATTTTGCCGGTGCTGGTCAAGACTGGTGGACACATGGGAAAAGTCAAATTTTGGCAAAGTTGAACAATCTGCATTGTGTGTAATATTTTATGATACAATAAATGATTAGAAAAATGCAAGTTTTATTAATGAGAAAAAAACTGAACTTTGCAGAATTTGTTGGCGACATAGAAATATGTAAAAAATATAAAAGTGTAAAAAATTTTTTACAATTTTTGATGCTTACATTAAAAACTTGAGCAATTCCCCCAAAAATCATTAGAGCCATGAAATCAATACATATACAGATGAAACCAGAAGTTTCCATCCACTATATAAAGAGACACATCTGCATGTTTTTATCAATATCTGACATGAAATCAGAATAAACCTTTCCCGTTTTAGGTCAATTAGGATTACCATCATTTTTAATATTTGCCAAATGCCAGAATAATGAGAGAGAGAGAATGTTTTAAGGCATTTTTATTACTTACTGCAAAGTCTTAACATTATTCTAATCACTAATCAGTGTGTATATTTGTTCACGACACAATAGAATCCCATAATTTCTGCCTATTCACATCTTAGTATTATGTATGATCAGGTTAGAGTGTATGGCTGCTGAGCGCTAGCATTTATGGGCGCCTCCCCCTGACCTTGGCTGTTTCTGGCTCTTAGACCCTGCTGGCACGCACTGCCGTCATGTCCGTGACTGCACTGCCGGCTTGCGGGTCAAATGCCAGAAGCCGCAGAGTCACATGTGGGGCGGGCACAGAATGTCTCTCGCCGTATACCAGCCAGAACACATACCGGAAAGTCAGGTGACACACTTTTTCTCTCCAGCACGGTTCATGATTGGATTAGGCTCCCTATATAACATCTGGCGTCCCCCTCCCTGGCACGACCCCTGAGGAAGTGTTGATGAAACGCGCGTCGGGGTGGAGCGACGCGTGCTTACCCTGCCTAGAAGCTGCCATTCTAACCAGGTATTTCTTTCTCATGATGTGTTGAGCTGTTTTGTCTATTTGTGGACAGTGCCACTATTACACTATAGTTATTCTATGGGACCGTACCCAGCCTCTTTTATGTACCCAGTCTCCCCTGATAGATATACTAACATTATTAACCGCTATATGCATTAGTTTCTTTGAGGCTGGAAACAATACGTTATCTTTATCTAAGCACTTTGCACTTTTTTGCTGGACAGTCGACTCTATATCATCATATGCACTGCCGCTTTACATTTTATAGGCGTATCTCAAACTCATCAGTGATAGTCTAGTGACCATTATAATAGCATATGCATTTCTTTCTTTCTATTTTTGCCACATGAGCTGTTATTCAGATTGAAATGTTTTGCAATGCATTTGTATAGTCACATTATTTCAGTAATGGGGTAATATATGGTTATTACTCTTGCTGCGCAGATATAGGGTACAGCATTTGTTTGTCCCTCACATTTGAGGCCCCTGGTATTTTAATTATTGTTATTTTATGTTCTAATAAAATTATATTGTTAATATTATTTGAAGTGTTCATGTTTTTGTTTATCCTACCAGGGTCCTGGTTATAGCAGAATCAATTTTTGATATATATAAAGTCAAAAGTTTACATACATTTCATTAGTATTTGGTACCATCACCCTTAAACTGAATGACTTGGGTCAAACTTTTGGGATATCCTTCCACAAGCTTCTCACAATAGTTGGTCGGAATTTGGACCCATTCCTCCTGGCAAAACTGGTGTAACAGATCCAGGTTTGTAGGTCGCCTTGCTCACAGCAAGAGTGCCCATAAATTTTCAATATGATTGCAATCAGAGCTTTGTGATGGCCACGCCAAAACATTGACTTTGTTATTCTTAAGCCACTTTGTTCCCATTTTGTCAGTATGCTTCGGGTCATTGTCCATTTGGAAGACCCATTTCCGCCCAAGCTTTAACTTCCTGGCTGACGTCTTGAGATGTTGCTTCAGTATTGCCACATAATCTTCTTTTCTCATGGTGTCATCTATTTTGTGAAGTGAACCAGTTCCTCCTGCAGCAAATCAACCCCAGATCATGATGCTGCCACCCCCATGTTCCACAGTTGGGATGGTGTTCTTAGGCTTCCAAGCTTCTCCCTTTTTCCTCCAAACGTAGCGATGGTCATTATGCCAAAAAAGTTCAATTTTAGTTTCATCAGACCACAGTTATGTCTCCAAAAATTAAGGTCTTTGTTCCTGTGTGCATTTGCAAACATTAATTTGGCTTTTTTATGTTTCTTTTGGAGTAATGGCTTCTTCCTGGCAGAGTGGCCTTTCAGACCATGTTGATACAGTACTCCTTTCACTGTGGTTATTGACACAATCTTACCAGCTTCCGCCATCATCTTCACAAGGTCTCTTGCTTTTGTCCTTGGGTTGATATGCACATGTTGGACCAAAGCACGTTCATCTCTGGGAAGCAGAACCCGTCTCCTTCCTGAGCGATAAGATGGCAGTACATTCCCATCTTGTTTGTACTTGTGTATAATTGTTTGTACAGATGAACGAGGCACCGTCAGGTATCTTGAAATTGTATCTAAGGATGAGCCAGACAATTCTCTTCCTGATATCTTCGCTGATTTCTTTAGACTTTCCCATGATACTACAGAAATAAGCAGTGTGTTTCAGGTGTGCATTAAAATACATCTACACGTGTGTCTCTAATTAACTCAGATGTTGCCAAAAAAACTATTAGAAGCTTCCAAACACATTACATCATCATATGGGCAGTCCAGAATTGTTTAAAGGCATAGTAATCTTAGTGTGTGTAGACTTTTGACTTTGCAGTAAGTAATAAAAATGACTTAAACATTCTCTCTCTCTCTCATTATTCTGCCATTTGGCAAATCTTAAAAATTATGGTAATCCTAATTGACCTAAAACGGGAAAGGTTTATTCTGATTTCATGTCAGATATTGAGAAAAACGTGCAGATGTGTCTTTTTATATAGTGTATGTAAACTTCTGGTTTCAACTGTGTGTGTGAGTGTGTATGTATATATGTATATATTACACATACAGTTATGGCCGAAAGTGTTCACTCCCTTGAAATTGTTTCAGAAAATGAAGTATTTCTCCCAATTATTGCAGTTACACATGTTTTGCTATACACACTTTATTTTCTTTGTGTGTATTGCAACAACACAAAAAAGCAGAAAAAAAGGCAAATTGGACATAATTTCACACACAGCCCCAAAAATGGTCTGGACAAAATTGTTGGCACCCTCTGTAGCGTCGGCGTCCCTGCCTCCTGCTAGGCAGGGACGCTGTTCCCCTCACCTCTCCGCTCCGTGCCCGGCGTCCTCCTCCCACTCTGCTGGCAGCGCGCGCTGCTTCCCGGCCACTGCGCTTAGGGCGCGCGCGCGCACTCCCCCTCTCTTAAAGGGGCCGCGCGCGCCGTCCTAAGGAGTCCCCAGCCAATGGCCGGAGGACCTCACCATATATAAGGCACCTCCTCCAAAATGGAGGTGCCCGAGCATTGTTGTTGCAAAGCCTTCACTCTGCTTCAGCCCTCAGGTCCCGTTACCAGTTACCTGCCAGTCACCTGCCATATTCCTGCTTGATACCTGCCTGATATCCGCTTACCTGCTTGCAAGCCTGCGGTCCGACGGTCTGCCTTCCGACACCTGTCAGTCTGTCTATGGACCAGCCTGCCCGCTCACCTGGGAGCGCTCACCTGCTACCTGCCTGCTAGTCTACCTGGAGGCTCTGCCGTCACTTGCCGTGACCACCTGCCAGTCCAGAGACTCTTGCCCGCTCACCTGGGAGCGCTCACCTGCTACCTGCCTGCTAGCCTACCTGGAGGCTCTGCCGTCACTTGCCGTGACCACCTGCCAGTCCAGAGACTATTGCCCGCTCACCTGGGAGCGCTCACCTGCTACCTGCCTGCTAGCCTACCTGGAGGCTCTGCCGTCACTTGCCGTGACCACCTGCCAGTCCAGAGACTCTTGCCCGCTCACCTGGGAGCGCTCACCTGCTACCTGCCTGCTAGCCTACCTGGAGGCTCTGCCGTCACTTGCCGTGACCACCTGCCTGTCCAGAGACTCTTGCCCGCTCACCTGGGAGCGCTCACCTGCTACCTGCCTGCTAGCCTACCTGGAGGCTCTGCCGTCACTTGCTGTGACCACCTGCCCGTCCAGAGACTCTTGCCCGCTCACCTGGGAGCGTCCACCTGCTACCTGTCTGCTAGTCTACCCAGAGACTGTCCCTGTGACTACCTGCCCTTCTACCCAGAGACTGTCCCTGTCACTTGCCGTGACTACCTGCCCTTCTACCCAGAGACTGTCCCTGTCACTTGCCGTGACTACCTGCCCGTCTTCCCTGGGAGCCACCCGCTTCCTTACAAGGACCGCCCCCTTGTATAGTTGCTCAGAGGTTCCGCCTCCCAGACCCGTTACAGTTTGCTCGGGCCATGGAACCCGGTGGCACCCAAGCTCCCTCGCTCTCGGACCTATGTCATGAACTGTCCCGTCAGATATCCCAACAGGAGTCCATCCTGAGTCATCTACGTAATGTCAACTCTCGCCTGGACACTCTGACTGCTCCATCAGCAACCACCACTAGTGTCATGACTCTCAGCCCGGCAGCGCCGCTGCCCATCAATACCATGGCATCCTGCCCCGGACCCCGGCTTTCTGCACCTCCACGCTTCGGAGGCGACCCCGCTCAAGCTCGGGGCTTCATAAACCAGTGCACCCTGCACTTTGAACTCCTGTCCCACCAGTTTATCTCCGACCGGGCCAAAGTAGCCTTCATCATGTCCCATCTCACGGGGGAGGCACTGGCTTGGCTAAATCCTCTATGAGAGAGAGGAGACCCCCTGGTGTCCAACCTGCCAGCCTTTCTCACGGCTTTCCGGAAAGTCTTCGACGAACCCAGACGGAAGACCTCATCCACATCATCTCTGCTATGCCTCCATCAAGGAAATCTCACCGTGGGCCAATATGCCATACGGTTCCGTACCCTTGCTTCGGAGCTGGCCTGGGATAACGACGCCCTGGTGTCTGTCTTTTGGGAGGGTCTGTCCGGCCGTATTAAAGATGAACTCGCCGGTCGGGACATACCTACCACTCTCGACGACTTAATAACTCTTGCCACCCGGATTGACATCCGGTTCCAGGAACGCGCCAAAGAGGTCACCCGTGAGAGGAGGTTTCCACGTCTAGCCTCTACCTTTCAGAAACCTGTCACTTCTCCCGCTACTCCCCAGGCGCACTCACCCGAGCCTATGCAGGTCGACCAGACCAAGATGGTCAAAACTCGTCAAGAGTTACGCCGTGCCGAGGGGAGCTGCTTCTACTGTGGCAGTGAGAAGCACCGGATCCGTTCCTGCCCGGAGAGGTCGGGAAACGCCTGTGTCTAGGATCGCTCAGAGAGGTCGTCCTAGACAAGAGTAAACCCTCTCCATCTCTGTTGCTGTCGGTCTCTATCATCTGCGGGGAGAACCGTTATTTTGAACTAGCCCAACTTGACTCTGGAGCTGCCAGAAATCTCATTTCTCAGTCTCTGGTAGAGAAATACCGCATTCCCACCAAACCTCTAGCTGTACCCTTATCTGTCGCTGCCGTGAATGGGGGCCTCTTACCACATCCCATCCAACTCATCACCGAATCCATAACCCTGCAGGTGGGAATGCTGCACTCTGAGAGCATCTTCTTTCATGTTCTACCTGGACTCTCTCACGCCCTCTTACTAGGCCTACCTTGGCTTCAGAGACATGCACCCGTGCTTGATTGGCAGACCGGAGAAGTCCTTCGCTGGGGACAGGACTGCCATAAGACTTGTTTAGTTCCCGTCCATCCTGTCCGTCCTTCTCCTACTCCAGCCAATCTACCTGGTCTTCCGGCTCCTTATTGGTCGTATGCGGACGTCTTTAATAAAAAGGAGGCAGAGACATTACCCACTCATAGACCATACGACTGCCCAATCGACCTGATGCCCGGCGCTACTCCTCCCCGTGGGCGCATTTACCCTTTGTCCGCTGCTGATACCCGATCCATGTCAGAATATATTAAGGAGAATCTGGCCCGGGGATTCATCCGGAAATCTACTTTCCAGGCAGGAGCAGGTTTCTTCTTCGTCAAAAAGAAGGACGGCTCACGCTCACTCCGTCCCTGTATAGACTATAGAGGCCTTAACCAGATCACGGTGAAGAATAAATACCCCCTTCCGCTCATTCCGGAATTATTTGATCGTCTGAGGGGGTCTAGAATCTTCACCAAGCTGGACCTCTGTGGGGCGTATAACCTGGTCCGTATCCGTCAGGGGGATGAATGGAAGACGGCATTCAACACCCGGGACAGCCACTATGAATACCTGGTAATGCCCTTCGGTCTCTGTAACGCTCCCGCCGTCTTTCAAGAGTTGGTCAATGACATCTTCCGGGACCTTCTCTACTCCTGCGTAGTGGTGTACCTGGACGACATCTTGCTCTTCTCTCCGGATCTCCCCACACACCGGAGGGATGTTCGTCAGGTTCTGCTCAGGCTCAGGCAGAACCACCTCTACGCTAAATATGAGAAGTGCCTCTTTGAGCAGACCTCGCTTCCGTTTTTGGGCTACATAATTTCTCAGACCGGCCTACGAATGGATCCTGAGAAACTGTCTGCCATCGAGAAGTGGCCTCGACCAGAGGGGTTGAAGGCTATTCAGCGGTTCCTGGGCTTCGCCAACTACTACCGCCTCTTCATACCGCACTTCTCTTCCCGGACTGCCCCAATCTCTGCGCTCACCCGTAAGGGCACTAATCCCAGAGAATGGCCGCCCGAAGCTGAGGAAGCCTTTCTTTCCTTAAAACAGGCTTTCTCTTCCGCCCCGGTGCTGCATCGCCCGGACGGCAACAAACAATTCTTCCTGGAAGTTGACGCCTCCTCCTCTGGAGCCGGAGCGGTACTTACCCAAAAATCGTCTTCCGGGAGAATGGTAACTTGCGGCTTCTTCTCCAAACTCTTCTCCTCTTCCGAGCGCAACTATTCTATAGGAGACCGAGAGTTATTGGCCATCAAGCTGGCATTGGAGGAGTGGCGTTACCTGCTCGATGGGGGCTCTTCACCCGGTAATAATTTACACGGACCACAAGAACTTGACTTACCTCCAGAGTGCCCAGAGACTTAACCCGCGCCAAGCCCGGTGGTCCTTGTTTTTTGCTCGCTTTGATTTTGTTCTTCATTTTCGCCTGGCTGACAAAAACATCAAAGCTGACGCCTTGTCCCGATCCTTCCTGGTGTCTGATCTTGAGGAGGAACCTAAACACATCATCGATCCCGCCAGAGTAATGCAGGTGGCCCCCGTGAGTCTAAATCGTCTCCCTCCCGGAAAGACGTTCGTAATGGTACCTGATCGGGAGAGGATCCTACACTGGGGTCACTCGTCTAAGCTTGCTGGCCATGCCGGTCAGAAAAAGACCCTCCAGCTTATCACCCGGCACTACTGGTGGCCTACCCTGCACAAGGAATTAATAGACTTTGTTTCTGCCTGTGTGTCCTGCGCCCGCAACAAGGTTCCGAGACACCTGCCAGCCGGTCGCCTCCTTCCTCTTCCAGTACCTGCTGCCCCCTGGCAGCATATAGCTATGGACTTCATAACAGATCTCCCTGTCTCTGCCGGTTGTACGGTCATTTGGGTGGTCGCTGACCGCTTTTCCAAAATGGCTCATTTCATTCCCCTGCCAGGCCTCCCGTCTGCACCCGAGCTGGCTAAAGACTTTATCCGCCACATCTTCCGTCTCCATGGCCTGCCCCTCCACATCGTGTCGGATCGTGGGGTTCAGTTCACCTCACGCTTCTGGAGAGCCACATGTAAGCTGCTAGACATCACCCTGGACTTCTCCTCCGCATACCACCCACAGTCCAATGGTCAAGTGGAGCGGATCAATCAGATCCTGACCAGTTACCTCCGGCACTTCGTTAATGCCCACCATTCAGACTGGGTGGATCTCCTGCCATGGGCCGAATTCTCTTACAATAATCACGAGAGCGAATCTTCCTCCAAATCCCCGTTTTTTGTAGTCTTCGGTCAGCATCCTCGGATCCCTTTTCCCGTCTCCACCTCGGTGGACAATCCGGCTGCGGAATCTCTCGTTAGCAAATTTTCCTCCATTTGGGAGAGTACCCGATCCGCACTCCTTCAGTCGTCCGAGCGGATGAAAAAACACGCTGACAAAAAACGCCTGGATCCTCCACAATTCCGTCCTGGAGATAAAGTCTGGCTCTCGTCCAAGTATGTCCGGCTCAAGATTCCTTCCTACAAGTTAGGGCCTCGGTTCATCGGCCCACTAGAAGTTATCAAACAAATCAACCCAGTGGCCTATGAATTGAAACTCCCGGCCAACTTGCGGATCCCTAACTACTTCCATGTATCTCTCCTCAAACCCGTGGTACTTGACTCTTTTTCCAAGTCTACAGGTACGCCTCCTGCTCCGGTTTCCGCTGAAAACGAGTTTGAGGTAGAGAACATTCTGGCCACCAAAAGGGTAAGAGGAAAAACCTTTTTTCTGGTAGATTGGAAGGGGTTTGGTCCTGAGGAGAGAACGTGGGAGCCCCAGGAGAACATCCATGCCCCACTCATCCTTGATAAATTTCTGTCTGGCCTAAAAAAGGGGGGGCCTAAAGGGGGGGGGGGTACTGTAGCGTCGGCTTCCCTGCCTCCTGCTAGGCAGGGACGCTGTTCCCCTCACCTCTCCGCTCCGTGCCCGGCGTCCTCCTCCCGCTCTGCTGGCAGCGCGCACTGCTTCCCGGCCACTGTGCTTAGGGCGCGCGCGCGCTCGCTCCCCCTCTCTTGAAGGGGCCGCGCGCGCCGTCCTAAGGAGTCCCCGGCCAATGGCCGGAGGACCTCACCATATATAAGGCACCTCCTACAAAATGGAGGTGCCCGAGCATTGTTGCTGCAAAGCCTTCACTCTGCTTCAGCCCTCAGGTCCCGTTACCAGTTACCTGCCAGTCACCTGCCAGATTCCTGCTTGATACCTGCCTGATATCCGCTTACCTGCTTGCAAGCCTGCGGTCCGACGGTCTGCCTTCCGACACCTGTCAGTCTGTCTATGGACCAGCCTGCCCACTCACCTGGGAGCGCTCACCTGCTACCTGCCTGCTAGTCTACCTGGAGGCTCTGCCGTCACTTGCCGTGACCACCTGCCAGTCCAGAGACTCTTGCCCGCTCACCTGGGAGCGCTCACCTGCTACCTGCCTGCTAGCCTACCTGGAGGCTCTGCCGTCACTTGCCGTGACCACCTGCCAGTCCAGAGACTCTTGCCCGCTCACCTGGGAGCGCTCACCTGCTACCTGCCTGCTAGCCTACCTGGAGGCTCTGCCGTCACTTGCCGTGACCACCTGCCAGTCCAGAGACTCTTGCCCGCTCACCTGGGAGCGCTCACCTGCTACCTGCCTGCTAGCCTACCTGGAGGCTCTGCCGTCACTTGCCGTGACCAACTGCCAGTCCAGAGACTCTTGCCCGCTCACCTGGGAGCGCTCACCTGCTACCTGCCTGCTAGCCTACCTGGAGACTCTGCCGTCGCTTGCTGTGACCACCTGCCCGTCCAGAGACTCTTGCCCGCTCACCTGGGAGCGTCCACCTGCTACCTGTCTGCTAGTCTACCCAGAGACTGTCCCTGTGACTACCTGCCCTTCTACCCAGAGACTGTCCCTGTCACTTGCCGTGACTACCTGCCCTTCTACCCAGAGACTGTCCCTGTCACTTGCCGTGACTACCTGCCCGTCTTCCCTGGGAGCCACCCGCTTCCTTACAAGGACCGCCCCCTTGTATAGCTGCTCAGAGGTTCCGCCTCCCAGATCCGTTACACCCTCAAATTTAATATTTGGTTGCTCACCCTTTGGAATAAAATAACTGCAATCAATCGCTTCCTATAACCATCAACAAGCTTCTTACACCTCTCAGCTGGAATTTTGACCACTCTTCTTTTGTAAACTGCTCCATGTCTCTCATAGTTGCTGCTACTTCATACCTCTCCAGCGCTATGTTTCCATCCATTTCTGCGGGCTTCTTGAAGTATGTTTGGGGTCATTCTCCGGGAAGAACCATGACCTAGGACGCAAACCCTGCTTTCTGACACTGGGCACTACATTGCGACCCAAAATCCTTTGGTAATCTTCAGATTTCATGATGCCTTGCACACAGTCAAGGCACCCAGTGCAAGAGGCAGCAAAACAACCACAAAACATCTTTGAACTTCCACCATATTTGACTGTAGGTAGTGTGTTCTTTTCTTTGTAGGCATTATTCCATTTTCAGTAAACAGTAGAATGATGTGCTTTACCAAAAAGCTCTGTCTTGGTCTCATCTGTCCAAAAGATGCGTTCCCAGAAGGATTTTGGCTTGCATACATTTTGGCACACTTTAGTGTAGCTTTTTATGTCTCTGTGTCAGCAGTGGGTTCTCTTGGGTCTCCTGCCATAGCGCTTATTTGCACTAACACTGATGCACCCTGAGCTTGCAGGACAACTTTGAATTTCTTTGGAACTTGATTGGCACTGCTTATCCATCATCCGGACTATCCTGCATTGCAACCTTTCATCAATTTTTCTCTTCCATCCACGTCCAGGGAGATTAGCTACAGTGCCATGACTTGTAAACTTCTTAATTATGTTGCGCACCGTGGACAAAGGGACATCAAGATCTCTGGAGATGGAATTGTAACTTTGAGATTGTTGATATTTTTCAACAATTTTGGTTCTCAAATACTCAGACAGTTCTCTTCTCTGTTCTCTGTTCTCTGTTCTCCATGCTTAGTGTGGCACACACAGACACAATGCAAAGATTGAGTCAACTTCTCCACTTTTTTTCTGGTTTCAGGTGTGATTTTCATATTGCCCACACCTGTTACTTGCCACAGGTTAGTTTGAATGAGCATCACATGCTTGAAACAAAGTTGTTCACCCACAATTTTGGAAAGGTGCTATCAATTTTGTCCGGCCCATTTTTGGGGTTTTGTATGAAATGATGTCCAATTTGCCTTTTTTCCTTTTGTTTGTTTTTTTCTTTTGTTCCAATGCACACAAAGAATATTAAACATGTGTATAACAAAACATGTGTAATTGCAATAATTTTCTGGGAGAAATACTTCATTTTCTGGAACAATTTCAAGATTGCCAACACTTTCGGCCGTGGCTGAATATAGGAGCTGCGTAAAGGCGGCACCTGGGGCCCCTGATACCATTACTATGTGGCCCTTACACCTCATATATAGTAGCTGAGAACAGGCGGCTGCTGGGGCCCCTGATACCATTCCTATGTGGCCTTTACACCTGATATACAGTGGTGGCCAAAAGTATTGGCACCCCTGCAATTCTGTCAGATAATACTCAGTTTCTTCCTGAAAATGATTGCAATCACAAATTCTTTGGTATTATTATCTTCATTTAATTTTCTTGCAAAGAAAAAACACAAAAGAGAATGAAGCAAAAATCAAATCATTGATCATTTCACACAAAACTCCAAAAATGGGCCAGACAAAAGTATTGGCACCCTCAGCCTAATACTTGGTTGCAGAACCTTTAGCCAAAATAACTGCGAACAACCGCTTCCGGTAACCATCAATGAGTTTCTTACAATGCTCTGCTGGAATTGTAGACCATTCTTCTTTAGCAAACTGCTCCAGGTCGCTGATATTTGACGGGTGCCTTCTCCAAACTGCCATTTTGAGATCTCTCCACAGGTGTTCTATGGGATTCAGGTCTGGACTCATTGCTGGCCACCTTAGAAGTCTCCAGTGCTTTCTCTCAAACCATTTTATAGTGCTTTTGGAAGTGTGTTTTGGGTCATTGTCCTGCTGGAAGACCCATGACCTCTGAGGGAGACCCAGCTTTCTCACACTGGGCCCTACATTATGCTGCAAAATTTGTTGGTAGTCTTCAGACTTCATAATGCCATGCACATGGTCAAGCAGTCCAGTGCCAGAGGCAGCAAAGCAAACCCAAAACATCAGGGAACCTCCGCCATGTTTGACTGTAGGGACCGTGTTCTTTTCTTTGAATGCCTCTTTTTTTTCCCTGTACACTCTATGTTGATGCTTTTTCCCAAAAAGCTCTACTTTTGTCTCATCTGACCAGAGAACATTCTTCCAAAACATTTTAGGCTTTCTCAGGTAAGTTTTGGCAAACACCAACCTGCCTTTTTTATGTCTCTGGGTAAGAAGTGGGGTCTTCCTGGGTATCCTACCATACAGTCCCTTTTCATTCAGACGCCGACGGATAGTACGGGTTGACACTGTTGTACCCTCGGATTGCAGGGCAGCTTCAACTTGTTTGGATGTTAGTCGAGGTTCTTTATCCACCATCCACACAATCTTGCGTTGAAATCTCTTGTCAATTTTTCTTTTCCGTCCACATCTAGGGAGGTTAGCCACAGTGCCATGGGCTTTACACTTCTTGATGACACTGCGCACGGAAGACATAGCAACATTCAGGTCTTTGGAGGTGGACTTGTAGCCTTGAGATTGCTCATGCTTCCTCACAATTTGGTTTCTCAAGTCCTCAGACAGTTCTTTGGTCTTCTTTCTTTTCTCCATGCTCAATGTGGTACACACAAGGACACAGGACAGAGGCTGAGTCAACTTTAATCTGTTAGAACCCTCCTGTCAGTTTTTGCTATCTTGTGTTTTGCGGTCACGTGACTAGCTGCCTATATATTCCAGCTCCGCCCTTCTGGCTTTGCTGGACTTCAGTGTTTTTTGCCTGTCTCTCTAGCCAGGTGCTTCGGTGCCTATCTCTGTCTAGTTTGCTTGGTCCTCTGGACCTCTAGTACTTTTTGTTCAGTTTGTATTTTTGCTCTGCAACAACTTCTGTTAGGAGGTGTCCATTTTTTGTCCCAGTCCTTAGTTCTTTTAGGGACCCCTCCCTTTATTCTATAGGTCTCTGTTCAGACTAGCCGAGGACGAAGGCGGGTCTGTTCACAAGGAACAGGCTGCCCGCTACATCGTAGGGATTCAGCTTAGTCTTACTGTAGGGACAGCATTTCCCTTTCTTTCCTTAGTTTATGTTGCAGATCATAACATAATCCATGTTAAATGGCTGCAAGTGTGATTTAGTTATTGCTAATTGTATCCAATTTGGCTTTAGGACAATTCTTTTTGTGTTTTTTCATTGAAGACAAATTAAATGAAGATAATGAGACCAAAGAATTTGTGATTGCAATCATTTTCAGGAAGAAACTGAGTATTATCTGACAGAATTGCAGGGGTGCCAATACTTTTGGCCACCACTGTATAGGAGCTGAGTACAGGCAGCTGCCGGGGCCCCTGATACCATTACTATGTGGCCCTTACACCTGATATATAGGAGCTGAGTACAGGCGGCTGCTGGGGCCCCTGATACCATTACTATGTGGCCCTTACACCTGATATATAGGAGCTGAGTACAGGCGGCTGCTGGGCCCTTGATACCATTACTATGTGGCCCTTACCCCTGATATATAGGGGCTGAGTACAGGCGGCTGCTGGGGCCCCTGATACCATTACTATGTGGCCCTTACACCTGATATATAGGGGCTGAGTACAGGCGGCTGCTGGGGCCTCTGATACCATTACTATGTGGCCCTTACACCTGATATATAGGAGCTGAGTACAGGCGGCTGCTGGGGCCCCTGATACCATTACTATGTGGCCCTTACACCTGATATATAGGAGCTGAGTACAGGCGGCTGCCGGGGCCCCTGATACCATTACTATGTGGCCCTTACACCTGATATATAGGAGCTGAGTACAGGCGGCTGCCGGGGCCCCTGATACCATTACTATGTGGCCCTTACACCTGATATATAAGGGCTGAGTACAGACAGCTACTGGGGCCCCTGATACCATTACTATGTGGCCCTTACACCTCATATATAAGAGCTGAGTACAGGTGGCTGCTGGGGCCCCTGACACCATTACTATGTGGCCCTTACACCTGATATATAAGGGCTGAGTACAGGCGGCTGCTGGGGCCCCTGATACCATTACTATGTGGCCCTTACACCTGATATATAGGAGCTGAGGACAGGTGGCTGCCGGGGCCCCTGATACCATTAATATGTGGCCCTTACACCTGAAATATAGGGGCTGAGTACAGGCGGTTGCTGGGGCCCCTGATACCATTACTATGTGGCCCTTACACCTGATATATAGGAGCTGAGTACAGGCGGCTGCTGGGGCCCCTGATATCATTACTATGTGGCCCTTACACCTGATATATAGGAGCTGAGTACAGGCGGCCACTGGGGCCCCTGATACCATTACTATGTGGTCTTTACTCCTGATATATAGGAGATGAGTACAGGTGGCTGCCGGGGCCCCTGATACCATTACTATGTGGCCCTTACACCTGATATATAGGAGCTGAGTACAGGCGGCTGCTGGGGCCCCTGATACCATTACTATGTGGCCCTTACACCTGATATATAAGAGCTGAGTACAGGTGGCCGCTGGGGCCCCTGATACCATTACTATGTGGACCTTACATCTGATATATAAGGGCTGAGTACAGGCGGCTGCTGGGGCCCCTGATACCATTACTATGTGGCCCTTACACCTGATATATAAGGGCTGAGTACAGGTGGCTGCTGGGGCCCCTGATACTATTACTATGTGGCCCTTACACCCGATATATAGGAGCTGAGTACAGGCGGCTGCTGGGGCCCCTGATACCATTACTATGTGGCCCTTACACCTGATATATAAGGGCTGAGTACAGGTGGCTGCTGGGGCCCCTGATACCATTGCTATGTGGCCCTTACACCTGATATATAGGAGCTGAGTACAGGCGGCTGCTGGGGCCCCTGATACCATTACTATGTGGCCCTTACACCTGATATATAGGAGCTGAGTACAGGCGGCTGCTGGGCCCTTGATACCATTACTATGTGGCCCTTACCCCTGATATATAAGGGCTGAGCACAGGCGGCTGCTGGGGCCCCTGATACCATTACTATGTGGACCTTACACCTGATATATAGGAGCTGAGTACAGGCGGCTGCTGGGCCCTTGATACCATTACTATGTGGCCCTTACCCCTGATATATAGGAGCTGAGTACAGACGGCTGCTGGGGCCCCTGATACCATTACTATGTGGCCCTTACCCCTGATATATAGGGGCTGAGTACAGGTGGCTGCTGGGGCCCCTGATTCCATTACTATGTGGCCCTTATGACGCGCCCCTGGGCCTACTTGGTGTAGCGTTGCGCACGCGGGGACTACCCGGAGCCGGGCCTGTTGGGGGTAGTAGTCTCGTGGCGGTGACCCGGTCCGTGCCCAGGGAGTCAAACTGTGTGGCAGAGTTTAGCAGTAGATGGTACGGTGTTCGACTACGCCACCCGTTGAATGCGGCTATGAGGCCGCCGCTGCAGGGCAGACCGCTGAGGCCGGTGGTACGATTGTGCAGCGTAGATGGTATAACCCCCAACGGGAGGGGTATGGCCTCAGGGCAGCCGACGTGGATGATGGAAGTAGCAGGAACCACTCAGAGACGTTGCGGTGTAGTTCAGGGTCTTTACTGGTGATAAAGATAGACCCTCCCGGAGTACTGGCTAGCGATCGGGGCCTGGTCAGTCTTTGAGCAGATGGGATTTCCCCTGGCCAGGCGGAGTTGTAGGCCTCCCCAACTAATTGTACTCTTCTGGCTACCTTGCTAGAGGCGGGTAAAAGTAGCCCACGTCCCTGAGTGTACCGTGTGGTGCTCACCCGTATGGCCGGTGACTCGGGGCCTTCTAGTGGCTTCCGCTCCACGACGGCGGTGCTGGTCCCACGCGTGTGACCGTGCCTTCGGGTTTCTTGGCCAGAGGACCTGAAATCCCCTGCCGGTCGGTTTCTGCTGCTGGGTAAGGATTAGTCCCCACAGCCTCGGACTCCGGGTCCGGTGGTAACTCTTCAATCATGGCGAGCTCTTCAGCTGCCAGCCCCTGATTCCTTGTAGCACTGCTCCCACTGAGCTCCTGATCTTTCTTTCCTATAGCTGCTCCTCTTCTTAACTAACTAACCCTGCCTCAGCCCCAGTTTTATATAGGGGAAGTTCTTCCCCTCCCAGGACTGGGCAGGAGGTGTGGCATGCACAGGATTCCTGACCAAGAGACCTCCCACCTGCTCTCAGACATAATATTGCTATTACTGTGGAAATCAGACCCCTGGGGTGCCACACTTACACCTGATATATAAGGGCTGAGTACAGGCGGCTGCTGGGCCCTTGATACTGACGCGCCCCCTGGGCCAGTGTTGTTGGGGATACCCGGAGCCGGATCAGATGGGGGTTGTAGTCTCCGAGTGGCTGTGACCCGGTCCGTGCCCAGGGTGTCAAGCTCAGTGTGTGGCAGTCCTTATGATGTTACTAAAGTTCTTTATGTCGACTACGCCACCCGTTGAATTGCGGTCACTACGGCCGCCGCTGCAGCAGGGTCCGCTGAGGCTGATGGTGTTTGTGCAGCCCAGGTAGAATAACCCCCAACGGGAGGGGTATAGCCTCAGGGGGTCAGGTGCAGAGGATGGTGGTTGTGGAGGTGCAGTGAGGATGGAAATGAGAGTCAGAGTCGGGCTGTGCAGTTCAGGGTTTGTTTACTTACTGCTGTTCTTGAACCGGTCACTCCGGCCTTGAGTGACCACCCGAGCCGTGCTGCGTCCACCAGGTCCTGGACTCGGCCAACCCCCAAGTAGTTCTGGAGCGTGGTTCTGAGCTCCCTTTCTGTCCTGTCCTCGTCTCTGGCCTTCCCCACCAGGGATCCACCTATGTCCGGCTCCCTCGGGCCTCTTGGTGGTAAACCCTTGTCTCTGGGTTCCCTGACCCTATGCGTGGTCTGCCTTCCGGGTGGATATAGTGGGTGGCCGTGGCAGATTCTGCCCACGGCCTCCGGTTCCTGGCTAAGGTGTGCTGTAGCCTCTGCCAGCTTGGGATCCAGTACCCTGTTGCCAACTCTTCACCCTTTGATTTAGTTTGGGCTCTCAGAGTTCCTTCTTTCTCCCCCTCTGGGTCTTTCTTTCTCCTCTCTCACTCTTGGCCTTGGGGCTGCTCTGCTCCTCTGCTTTCCTCCACTGCTCTGCAAAAGACTGACAGACTGACCAGCCTTCTGCAAAAGACTCCTCTGCAAAGACCCTGATCTAAGATGGTGCCCACCTTATATACTCCCTCTATGTGTGAGCTCAGGTGACCAGCACCCAATGAGCTCCTAGCTCTACCCAGACTGCTCCCCCTATCTGCCCCTACACTACTGGGATGTTCCACCCCCCTCCCACTCCAGCCAGGAACAGACACTGTCGTACCTGCACATAAACTGGTGGGAGTACCGTCGGTCTGTTCCTCGGAAATGGGATGTGTGTAGTGCATGCAGCTAACCGAGCTCAGTTCCACACTCCATCCTTACCCGGGAGTGGAATATCACACCTCTGGCTGAGGTGCAATACCCCTGTAGCAGCCGAATCCTCAGGGTGCTACATTCCCCCCTGGTAAATCACAGCACGTCCTCGGGCTGTAAGATACAAACATCCACAAACATACATTTTTTTTTTCATAACATAAACATATAAAACATATAAACATTATCAGCAGCATAAACTTTTCATATAAACATTCTTGTTTCTGGTTCCTCTGGTCACGGTGCAACTTGTGACCGGGTAAAGTGCGACAGTCTCTTGTAGTAAAAACAACAGTTTCCTATAAAACCAGTAGGAGGCGCATTAGGAAGCGCAACTATATACAAGGGAAATATGGCCGCTCTCAGTCCTCGGCCAGGTATTAGGGAGGATTGACCGCTCTCAGTCCTCGGTCAGTGGGAATAGGGACACACGGGGTTAACAGTTCAATTTGCTGGTCCCAACGGGGACTATATTTTAACTAGAACAGTTCTTGTACCCCGACGGGCAACTTTATACAGTCTCTTCACTACCGTACTCAACGACGGCGTCCTCCTGCTCTTTCTTTGTGGACAGTTTCAGTTTCAGACCCGTCCGGGTCCTCTTGCTCCTCCTCACACCGCAGCTCCTCCTCCGTCAGGCGATGCACATGGAGGGCGTAGGGTCCTTTGGCACACTTGTGCCGGGTGAAGGTGACCTCGTCCCCTAAATACAGGTCACGACCTCTGTGTCCCTCCGGTAGGTGGGACTCGACGTCTCTCCTGGTCACGAAGACGTCGCCTGGGGTGCGGTGATCCCTGATGAAACCCCACCCATGCTGCAGATTGAACTTTATCACAGTCCCGATGGTACGGGGACCATGCGCTGCACGGGGGTTTCTCCTGGTCCGGCTCTTCTGCTCCGCGCTCCTTATTTGGGCTTGTTGTTCCCGGACCCGCCTCTCTCTCCGCTCCCTCTCAAAGACCTCGAGCTGCTGGCGGCAGCACTCTGCACGCTCCGCTGCGGCTGCCCGAGTCTCCTGAGTGAACCCCATGAGGTCTTCTCCGGTGGGATCCCACTCAAACTGGGTCTCTTCTAGCGGGGGCGTGATCCTCTTTATGGGCTTTGGAGCCGGGATCAGGGGTTCGCACATGGCCCTTGCTTTTTGCAGCTCCAGCTGGATGTATTCCTGGGGCCATACGAAGGGCTGCCCATCCGGGCACGTATGCTGGGCGAACAGGTCCTCACCCAGGTGCGGCACTCTAGAGGTTGAGGGCGCGTTGATGGTAGCTGCGCCCGGGTCGACCAGGCCTTGCGACCAGGCTTGGGGCACCTTAAAGGCAAAGGGCACCGTAAGAACGGCGGCGCCCGTGGTTACTCGGCCCTGCGACCAGGCCGGGGGCTCCGCGGAGGTAGGGGGCGCTGTTGGTATTGCGGCGCCCGGGGGTACTAGGCCTTGCGACCAGGCCGGTGGTATTTTATGCTTGGCCACGCTCGAGGTCGAGGCGTGTGACGTCACAGGGGTCGCGGCTTCCGTTTGAGGCCTAGTCGGCGGCGGTGACGATGCAGCGACGGGCACGGCAGGGGGAATTTCGGGCTCTGCGACGGGGAGCTGGGGCAGGCACGCGGTTTCCCAGCTCGGGGTAGTGACGTCCCCTTTACCTGCCTCCATTCGTTCGGCTCCCTTCTCGGCGCCGTCTCCGGCCTTCAGTCCTCCTGCGCCATCCTCAGAGGCGGTCTGTCTCCTCGTCTCGGGTGGCGTGCTCCGCTGACGAGTCTCGGTCTGCTGGGCCATCTCTCGGCTCCACTCCGCCAACGTCTCTCGTTGCACCCGGGCCAACCTCTGTGCGAGGCCCTCCAGCGCAGTCTGTGCACACTCCCGGTCTCGGGGGAGCTGTGTTAGGATCTCCAGCAGGCCTTCTGGAGTGGCGACCTGCAACAGGCTCCTGACCACTGGGTCGGTGCTGCCTGGAGTGGCGGCCCGCATCAGGCTCCTGACCACTGGGTCGGTGCTGCCTGGCTCTCCCTCCATCTCCGGGTAGGCTCTCTCTGGACTCTCTTCCAGACGTCTTGTCTCCGGGTGCGCTCTCTCCAGACTTCTCCAGGCGACACCCATCTTTGCTCTCTTCTTCTGTCTCCGCCCACATCGAGGGTGGTCCCGGGGCAACTTGGTGATTGTCAGTTCCAGGGGCAGTTCTCTTACGCTGATGGACACTTCCAGCATCACAGTCTCTGTTGGTGGGCGCGGTTTCCGCTTTTGGCGCCATTCTTCGACCTGGCCCACGATGGGAGGTGGCCTTTTGCCACCCTCTGGCACGCCCATAATGGCGTCCGCTCTTCCAAGGCGGGAAATCTTCGGAAATGGCGGGAATCGTCTCCCAGTGGCGGGAAACTCCATGGATGGCGGGAAAAAGCTGCAAATGGCGGACAACCGGCGGGAAACGACCTGTGATGGGGCCCGATGGCGGGGACCCTCCGGAACCGGCGGGAGACTTCTTTTTAAGGTAACGATGTACTTTTCTTCAGGCACGCAGTACCCGGTTGTTGCGGGCACGTTATCCTGCCGACTACGCCAAAGTTGACGCGCCCCCTGGGCCAGTGTTGTTGGGGATACCCGGAGCCGGATCAGATGGAGGTTGTAGTCTCCGAGTGGCTGTGACCCGGTCCGTGCCCAGGGTGTCAAGCTCAGTGTGTGGCAGTCCTTATGATGTTACTAAAGTTCTTTATGTCGACTACGCCACCCGTTGAATTGCGGTCACTACGGCCGCCGCTGCAGCAGGGTCCGCTGAGGCTGATGGTGTTTGTGCAGCCCAGGTAGAATAACCCCCAACGGGAGGGGTATAGCCTCAGGGGGTCAGGTGCAGAGGATGGTGGTTGTGGAGGTGCAGTGAGGATGGAAATGAGAGTCAGAGTCGGGCTGTGCAGTTCAGGGTTTGTTTACTTACTGCTGTTCTTGAACCGGTCACTCCGGCCTTGAGTGACCACCCGAGCCGTGCTGCGTCCACCAGGTCCTGGACTCGGCCAACCCCCAAGTAGTTCTGGAGCGTGGTTCTGAGCTCCCTTTCTGTCCTGTCCTCGTCTCTGGCCTTCCCCACCAGGGATCCACCTATGTCCGGCTCCCTCGGGCCTCTTGGTGGTAAACCCTTGTCTCTGGGTTCCCTGACCCTATGCGTGGTCTGCCTTCCGGGTGGATATAGTGGGTGGCCGTGGCAGATTCTGCCCACGGCCTCCGGTTCCTGGCTAAGGTGTGCTGTAGCCTCTGCCAGCTTGGGATCCGGTACCCTGTTGCCAACTCTTCACCCTTTGATTTAGTTTGGGCTCTCAGAGTTCCTTCTTTCTCCCCCTCTGGGTCTTTCTTTCTCCTCTCTCACTCTTGGCCTTGGGGCTGCTCTGCTCCTCTGCTTTCCTCCACTGCTCTGCAAAAGACTGACAGACTGACCAGCCTTCTGCAAAAGACTCCTCTGCAAAGACCCTGATCTAAGATGGTGCCCACCTTATATACTCCCTCTATGTGTGAGCTCAGGTGACCAGCACCCAATGAGCTCCTAGCTCTACCCAGACTGCTCCCCCTATCTGCCCCTACACTACTGAGATGTTCCACCCCCCTCCCACTCCAGCCAGGAACAGACACTGTCGTACCTGCACATAAACTGGTGGGAGTACCGTCGGTCTGTTCCTCGGAAATGGGATGTGTGTAGTGCATGCAGCTAACCGAGCTCAGTTCCACACTCCATCCTTACCCGGGAGTGGAATATCACACCTCTGGCTGAGGTGCAATACCCCTGTAGCAGCCGAATCCTCAGGGTGCTACATTCCCCCCTGGTAAATCACAGCACGTCCTCGGGCTGTAAGATACAAACATCCACAAACATACATTTTTTTTTTCATAACATAAACATATAAAACATATAAACATTATCAGCAGCATAAACTTTTCATATAAACATTCTTGTTTCTGGTTCCTCTGGTCACGGTGCAACTTGTGACCGGGTAAAGTGCGACAGTCTCTTGTAGTAAAAACAACAGTTTCCTATAAAACCAGTAGGAGGCGCATTAGGAAGCGCAACTATATACAAGGGAAATATGGCCGCTCTCAGTCCTCGGCCAGGTATTAGGGAGGATTGACCGCTCTCAGTCCTCGGTCAGTGGGAATAGGGACACACGGGGTTAACAGTTCAATTTGCTGGTCCCAACGGGGACTATATTTTAACTAGAACAGTTCTTGTACCCCGACGGGCAACTTTATACAGTCTCTTCACTACCGTACTCAACGACGGCGTCCTCCTGCTCTTTCTTTGTGGACAGTTTCAGTTTCAGACCCGTCCGGGTCCTCTTGCTCCTCCTCACACCGCAGCTCCTCCTCCGTCAGGCGATGCACATGGAGGGCGTAGGGTCCTTTGGCACACTTGTGCCGGGTGAAGGTGACCTCGTCCCCTAAATACAGGTCACGACCTCTGTGTCCCTCCGGTAGGTGGGACTCGACGTCTCTCCTGGTCACGAAGACGTCGCCTGGGGTGCGGTGATCCCTGATGAAACCCCACCCATGCTGCAGATTGAACTTTATCACAGTCCCGATGGTACGGGGACCATGCGCTGCACGGGGGTTTCTCCTGGTCCGGCTCTTCTGCTCCGCGCTCCTTATTTGGGCTTGTTGTTCCCGGACCCGCCTCTCTCTCCGCTCCCTCTCAAAGACCTCGAGCTGCTGGCGGCAGCACTCTGCACGCTCCGCTGCGGCTGCCCGAGTCTCCTGAGTGAACCCCATGAGGTCTTCTCCGGTGGGATCCCACTCAAACTGGGTCTCTTCTAGCGGGGGCGTGATCCTCTTTATGGGCTTTGGAGCCGGGATCAGGGGTTCGCACATGGCCCTTGCTTTTTGCAGCTCCAGCTGGATGTATTCCTGGGGCCATACGAAGGGCTGCCCATCCGGGCACGTATGCTGGGCGAACAGGTCCTCACCCAGGTGCGGCACTCTAGAGGTTGAGGGCGCGTTGATGGTAGCTGCGCCCGGGTCGACCAGGCCTTGCGACCAGGCTTGGGGCACCTTAAAGGCAAAGGGCACCGTAAGAACGGCGGCGCCCGTGGTTACTCGGCCCTGCGACCAGGCCGGGGGCTCCGCGGAGGTAGGGGGCGCTGTTGGTATTGCGGCGCCCGGGGGTACTAGGCCTTGCGACCAGGCCGGTGGTATTTTATGCTTGGCCACGCTCGAGGTCGAGGCGTGTGACGTCACAGGGGTCGCGGCTTCCGTTTGAGGCCTAGTCGGCGGCGGTGACGATGCAGCGACGGGCACGGCAGGGGGAATTTCGGGCTCTGCGACGGGGAGCTGGGGCAGGCACGCGGTTTCCCAGCTCGGGGTAGTGACGTCCCCTTTACCTGCCTCCATTCGTTCGGCTCCCTTCTCGGCGCCGTCTCCGGCCTTCAGTCCTCCTGCGCCATCCTCAGAGGCGGTCTGTCTCCTCGTCTCGGGTGGCGTGCTCCGCTGACGAGTCTCGGTCTGCTGGGCCATCTCTCGGCTCCACTCCGCCAACGTCTCTCGTTGCACCCGGGCCAACCTCTGTGCGAGGCCCTCCAGCGCAGTCTGTGCACACTCCCGGTCTCGGGGGAGCTGTGTTAGGATCTCCAGCAGGCCTTCTGGAGTGGCGACCTGCAACAGGCTCCTGACCACTGGGTCGGTGCTGCCTGGAGTGGCGGCCCGCATCAGGCTCCTGACCACTGGGTCGGTGCTGCCTGGCTCTCCCTCCATCTCCGGGTAGGCTCTCTCTGGACTCTCTTCCAGACGTCTTGTCTCCGGGTGCGCTCTCTCCAGACTTCTCCAGGCGACACCCATCTTTGCTCTCTTCTTCTGTCTCCGCCCACATCGAGGGTGGTCCCGGGGCAACTTGGTGATTGTCAGTTCCAGGGGCAGTTCTCTTACGCTGATGGACACTTCCAGCATCACAGTCTCTGTTGGTGGGCGCGGTTTCCGCTTTTGGCGCCATTCTTCGACCTGGCCCACGATGGGAGGTGGCCTTTTGCCACCCTCTGGCACGCCCATAATGGCGTCCGCTCTTCCAAGGCGGGAAATCTTCGGAAATGGCGGGAATCGTCTCCCAGTGGCGGGAAACTCCATGGATGGCGGGAAAAAGCTGCAAATGGCGGACAACCGGCGGGAAACGACCTGTGATGGGGCCCGATGGCGGGGACCCTCCGGAACCGGCGGGAGACTTCTTTTTAAGGTAACGATGTACTTTTCTTCAGGCACGCAGTACCCGGTTGTTGCGGGCACGTTATCCTGCCGACTACGCCAAAGTTGACGCGCCCCCTGGGCCAGTGTTGTTGGGGATACCCGGAGCCGGATCAGATGGAGGTTGTAGTCTCCGAGTGGCTGTGACCCGGTCCGTGCCCAGGGTGTCAAGCTCAGTGTGTGGCAGTCCTTATGATGTTACTAAAGTTCTTTATGTCGACTACGCCACCCGTTGAATTGCGGTCACTACGGCCGCCGCTGCAGCAGGGTCCGCTGAGGCTGATGGTGTTTGTGCAGCCCAGGTAGAATAACCCCCAACGGGAGGGGTATAGCCTCAGGGGGTCAGGTGCAGAGGATGGTGGTTGTGGAGGTGCAGTGAGGATGGAAATGAGAGTCAGAGTCGGGCTGTGCAGTTCAGGGTTTGTTTACTTACTGCTGTTCTTGAACCGGTCACTCCGGCCTTGAGTGACCACCCGAGCCGTGCTGCGTCCACCAGGTCCTGGACTCGGCCAACCCCCAAGTAGTTCTGGAGCGTGGTTCTGAGCTCCCTTTCTGTCCTGTCCTCGTCTCTGGCCTTCCCCACCAGGGATCCACCTATGTCCGGCTCCCTCGGGCCTCTTGGTGGTAAACCCTTGTCTCTGGGTTCCCTGACCCTATGCGTGGTCTGCCTTCCGGGTGGATATAGTGGGTGGCCGTGGCAGATTCTGCCCACGGCCTCCGGTTCCTGGCTAAGGTGTGCTGTAGCCTCTGCCAGCTTGGGATCCGGTACCCTGTTGCCAACTCTTCACCCTTTGATTTAGTTTGGGCTCTCAGAGTTCCTTCTTTCTCCCCCTCTGGGTCTTTCTTTCTCCTCTCTCACTCTTGGCCTTGGGGCTGCTCTGCTCCTCTGCTTTCCTCCACTGCTCTGCAAAAGACTGACAGACTGACCAGCCTTCTGCAAAAGACTCCTCTGCAAAGACCCTGATCTAAGATGGTGCCCACCTTATATACTCCCTCTATGTGTGAGCTCAGGTGACCAGCACCCAATGAGCTCCTAGCTCTACCCAGACTGCTCCCCCTATCTGCCCCTACACTACTGAGATGTTCCACCCCCCTCCCACTCCAGCCAGGAACAGACACTGTCGTACCTGCACATAAACTGGTGGGAGTACCGTCGGTCTGTTCCTCGGAAATGGGATGTGTGTAGTGCATGCAGCTAACCGAGCTCAGTTCCACACTCCATCCTTACCCGGGAGTGGAATATCACACCTCTGGCTGAGGTGCAATACCCCTGTAGCAGCCGAATCCTCAGGGTGCTACAATACCATTACTATGTGGCCCTTACACCTGATATATAGGAGCTGAGTACAGGCGGCTGCTGGGGCCCCTGATACCATTACTATGTGGCCCTTACCCCTGATATATAAGGGCTGAGTACAGGCGGCTGCTGGGGCCCCTGACACCATTACTATGTGGCCCTTACACCTGATATAAAAGGGCTGAGCACAGGCGGCTGCTGGGGGCCCTGATACCAGTACTATGTGGCCCTTACACCTGATATATAAGGGCTGAGTACAGGCGGCTGCTGGGGCACCTGATACCATTGCTATGTGGCCCTTACACCTGATATATAAGGGCTGAGTACAGGCGGCTGCTGGGGCCCCTGATACCATTGCTATGTGGCCCTTACACCTGATATATAAGGGCTGAGTACAGGCGGCTGCTGGGGCCCCTGATACCATTGCTATGTGGCCCTTACACCTGATATATAAGGGCTGAGTACAGGCGGCTGCTGGGGCCCCTGATACCATTACTGTGTGGCCCTTACACCTGATATATAAGGGCTGAGTACAGGCGGCTGCTGGGGCCCCTGATACCATTACTATGTGGCCCTTACACCTGATATATAGGAGCTGAGTACAGGCAGCTGCTGGGGCCCCTGATACCATTACTATGTGGCCCTTACACCTGATATATAGGAGCTGAGTACAGGCGGCTGCCGGGGCCCCTGATACCATTACACTGGTGCCTTGTTATTAGGTCAATTCCATTATAAAACATTGTATCCGTCATTGTTGAGCTCTGCTGGGACTCTGTATCCCGCCTGCATTGCATAATGGGGCCCCTGAATACTCTGCACATAAGGGCCCATAGCTCTAATTATGTTGTTTGCAATAGTCGCCCTCCTGCCACCCTGTAATATCGGGTCCCTGCCTGGTGTGCCCCCTATGACTTAATGTCCCCCTGTACGACAGAGGGCACATTCACTCTGTCTGGACCATTATAGTCTATGGCCACGTCAGATCATATGCCCGAATCCCGTTCAGGTAAAGGCTGCAGCCACCGCAGCCATGCTGCCTTCAGTGCCCCGCTCCTCCGCCACTGCCATTCCCCCCACCACCCAGAGCCACAGTATATATATAAATATATATATATATATATATATATATATATATATATATACACTACTCAAAAAATAAAGGGAACCCTTAAACAACAGAATATAACTCCAAGTAAATCAAACTTCTGTGAAATCAAACTGTCCACTTAGGAAGCAACACTGATTGACGATCAATTTCACATGCTGTTGTGCAAATGGAATAGACAATAGATGGAAATTATTGGCAATTATCAAAACACTCTCAATAAAGGAGTGGTTCTGCAGGTGGGGACCACAGACAACATCTCAGTACCAATGCTTTCTGGCTGATGTTTTGGTCACTTTTGAATGTTGGTTGTGCTTTCACACTCGTGGTAGCTTGAGATGAACTCTACAACCCACAGAAGTTGCTCAGGTAGTGCAGCTCTTCCAGGATGGCACATCAATGCGAGCTGTGGAAAGAAGGTTTGCTGTGTCTGTCAGCGTAGTGTCCAGAGGCTGGAGGCACTACCAGGAGACAGGCCAGTACACCAGGAGACATGGAGGGAGCCGTAGGAGGGCAACAACCCAGCAGCAGGACCGCTACCTCCGCCTTTGTGCAAGGAGGAACAGGAGGATCACTGCCAAAGCCCTGCAAAATGACCTCCAGCTGACCACAAATGTGGATGTGTCTGCAAAAACGGTTAGAAACCAACTCCATAAGGGTGGTATGAGGGCCCGACGTCCACAGATGGGGGTTGTACTCACAGCCCAACACCGTGCAGGACGCTTGGCATTTGCCACAGAACACCAGGATTGGCAAAGTGTGCTCTTCACAGATGAAAGCAGGTTCACACTGAGCACATGTGACAGACGTGACAGAGTCTGGAGACACCGTGGAGAACGATCTGCTGCCTGCAACATCCTTCAGCATGACCGGTTTGGCAGTAGGTGAGTAATGGTGTGGGGTGGCATTTCTTTGGAGGGCCGCACAGCCCTCCATGTGCTCGCCAGAGGTAGCCTGACTGCCATTAAGTACTGAGATGAGATCCTCAGACCCCTTGTGAGACCATATGCTGGTGCGGTTGGCCCTGGGTTCCTCCTAATGCAGGACAATGCCAGACCTCATGTGGCTGGAGTGTGTCAGCAGTTCCTGCAAGATGAAGGCATTGAAGTTATGGACTGGCCCGCCCGTTCCCCAGACCTGAATCCGATTGAGCACATCTGGGACATCATGTCTTGCTCCCTGGGACCCGTTCAAGATCCGGAAGGGAGCGAAACGGCCATCGTCCTCTCTCTCACTCCCCCGCACACCCTTAGGGGTCTCCATCCTATGCCGCCAGACAACATGTACTGTTAGTACTAATAAAGGACATCTTCGGAACTTTTGTTGAGTGCTACCTTTATTTTTGCTTCTGCATTACTAGACTGTTTACTTGGACATGCACCACCATGTATCCGGGAGTTTCATTTCATTGAATGAGAGGTGTATTTAAAGCAGAGGTGGTGCCGGATTTCTTCTCTTTTATTGCTCATTTGACATGTCTTGCTCCATGCACCAATGTCACGTTGCACCACAGACTGTCCAGGAGTTGGCGGATGCTTTAGTCCAGGTCTGGCAGGAGATCCCACAGGAGACCATCTGCAACCTCATCAGGAGCATGCCCAGGCGTTGTAGGGAGGTCATACAGGCACGTGGAGGCCACACACAATACTGAGCCTCATCAGGAGCATGCCCAGGCGTTGTAGGGAGGTCATACAAGCACGTGGAGGCCACACACAATACTCAGCCTCATCAGGAGCATGCCCAGGCGTTGTAGGGAGGTCATACAGGCACGTGGAGGCCACACACAATACTCAGCCTCATCAGGAGCATGCCCAGGCGTTGTAGGGAGGTCATACAGGCACGTGGAGGCCACACACAATACTCAGCCTCATCAGGAGCATGCCCAGGCGTTGTAGGGTTGTCATACAGGCACGTGGAGGCCACACACAATACTCAGCCTCATCAGGAGCATGCCCAGGCGTTGTAGGGAGGTCATACAGGCACGTGGAGGCCACACACAATACTCAGCCTCATCAGGAGCATGCCCAGGCGTTGTAGGGAGGTCATACAGGCACGTGGAGGCCACACACAATACTCAGCCTCATCAGGAGCATGCCCAGGCGTTGTAGGGAGGTCATACAGGCACGTGGAGGCCACACACAATACTCAGCCTCATCAGGAGCATGCCCAGGCGTTGTAGGGAGGTCATACAGGCACGTGGAGGCCACACACAATACTGAGACTCATTTTGACTTTTTTTAAGGATATTACATCAAAGTTGGATCAGCCTGTAGTGTGTTTTTCCACTTTAATTTTGGGGGTGACTCCAAATCCAGGCCTCCATTGGTTAATAAATTTGATTTCCATTGATGATTTTTGTGTGATTTTGTTGTCAGAACAAAGTATTCAATGAGAATATTTCATTCATTCAGATCTAGGATGTGTTATTTGATTGTTCCCTTTATTTTTTTGAGCAGTGTGTATATAAATATACCAGGATGGGGGATATTAACAGAATTGGGGGACATTACCCCTATAACAGTGTAAGCAGCAGACCCCCTCCCCCTTAACAGGGCATAATGACCACATTTTTTGCTTACATTTTTTTTCTATTTACCTACTCTAAAACCTAGGTACGTCTTATGGTCCGGTGCGTCTTATAGTCCGAAAAATTCGGTATATGCATTCAGTTTATATATACTACTAGCTATTGAACCCGTTCTACGCCCGGGTGGACAGCATTTTTATTGGTATATGGTCTCCCATACTGGTATGTGCTGCCCCCCTCCTTGTATTTGTGCTGTCCCCATCCTGTCCCCACCATCCAATCCTGGTATGCGTGGTACACCTCACCCCCAATCCTGGTATGCTTGACACCCCTCACCCCCAATCCTGGTATGCGTGGCACCCCTCACGCCCTATCCTGGTATGCGTGGCACCCCTCATCCCCAATCCTGGTATACGTGGCACCCCTCATCCCTATCCTGGTATGCGTGGCACCCCTCATCCCTATCCTGGTATGTATGGTACCCCTCATCACTATCCTGGTGTGTATGGTATCCCTCATCCTGGTATGCATGGTACGCCATCCCTCATCCCGGTATGCATGGCACTCCATCCCTCATCCCCAATCCCGGTATGCGTGGCACCCCTCATCCTCAATCCCGGCATGCGTGGCACCCCTCATCCCCAATCCCGGCATGCGTGGCACCCCTCATCCCCAATCCCGGCATGCGTGGCACCCCTCATCCCCAAACCCGGCATGAGTGGCACCCCTCATCCCAATCCTTGTATGTGTGGCACCCCTCATCCCCAATCCCGGTATGCGTGGCACCCCTCATCCCCAATCCCGGTATACATGGCACCCCTCATCCCCAATCCCGGTATGTGTGGCACCCCTCATCCCCAATCCCGGTATGCGTGGCACCCCTCATCCCTAATCCCGGTATGCGTGGCACCCCTCACCCCCAATCCCGGTATGCATGGCACCCCTCACCCCCCAATCCCAGTATGCGTGGCACCCCTCATCCCCAATCCCGGTATGCGTGGCACCCCTCATCCCCCAATACCAATATGCGTGGCAACCCTCATCCCCAATCCCAGTATGCGTGGCACCCCTCATCCCCAATCCCGGTATGCATGGCACCCCTCATCCCCAATCCCGGTATGCGTGGCACCCCTCACCCTCAATCCTGGTATGCATGGTCCCCTCACCCCCCAATCCTGGTATGCGTGTTACCCCTCACCCCCCAATCCTGTTATGCGTGTTACCCCTCACCCCCCAATCCTGGTATGCGTGGCACCCCTCACTCCCCAATCCTGGTATGCGTGGCACCCCTAACCCCCCAAATCCTGGTATGCGTGGTACCCCTCACCGCCCAATCCTGGTATGTGTGGCACTCCTCACCCCCCAATCCTGGTATGTGTGGCACCCCTCACCGCCCAATGTTGGTATGCGTGGTACCCCTCACCCCCAATCGTGGTATGTGTGTTACCCCTCACCCCCCAAATCCTAGTATGCGTGGTACACCTCACCCCACAATCCTGGTATGTGTGGTACCCCTCACCCCCAATCTTGGTATGCGTGGTACCCCTCACCCCCAATCCTGGTATGTGTGGTACCCCTCACCTCCCAATCCTGGTATATGTGGTACCCCTCACCCCCCAATCCTGATATATGCATGGTCCCCTCACCCCACAATCCTGTTATGTGTGGCCCCCTCATCCCTTTCACACTGTACACACATACACAAAAAAAAACAGTTATACTCACCTTTCTTCTCTGTACTCCAGCACTGCTGCGTCCTCTTCTGCCGGAGGCCGAGGGAGAAGTGCGGCGCTGGAGCACCGCGCTGTCCGGCGCCATTTTTCTGAAGACACACTGTAAATGTGTCTTCAGTAAAATGGCGCCGGATAGCGCAATGCGCATGCGTCGATCTAACGCCTTCACTCCGCCCCCGGTCTCCAGCGAAGAGAGGCGCCGCGACAACGCTCCTCCCGGTCAGGTAAGTATGTAAGTATGGCGCCGGAGATCGCGGTATGCGTTCAGTGTCTACGCATCCCGCGATCTCCGGCGCCATACACCTCCTCTTACCTGTAACGGCTGGATGCCTGCTTCTCTCTGGAGCCAGGCTGCGCATCACACATGCGCAGTCTATCGAAGCTTCAGACAGAGACACGCATGCCGCCTTATATATACTATGGTAGATCGGCCCACTCAGTTGCACACAGAAGTAGCCACCGGAGCACTGTCTCCTTAAGTCTCTCACTGGTTTATTTGAAGATGCTGCATAAGCCAGTGAAGAGTTAGCAAAAATAAATACGTGCTTTCTGACCTAAGGAAAAACAAAACATAACATACAGCCGTGTTGCTGTGGGGATCTGCCCGCTCAGGAGAACAACCATCCACTAGTTCAGCTTTTCCTTCTCAGGACACAAAGCGCTGGAGTTCCTCTCTACAGCCCTACTGAACACTGAATGCCTTAGAAGGCCGTCTATATATATCCTAGTCCTCACCCAGGGGTGGAGATATGATGAATGACCTCCCAACCCGTTCTATGGTCGTTCACAAAAACCCAGCCCTTAAAATGGCCGATTAATCCCTCTCAACACATAGTGTGCTGGTGTAAAACTTATGGGCTTCAAATCACTGAAGCTAATAGCCTCAGTGAAACATACCTCCCCTCCAGCACTTTGCCAGTGACTTTGTCACCATGTATATATAATCAGCATACTGTATATATATTATAAGCATACTGTATATATCCTTTTAAAAGCAGAAGTGTTAATAAATTATTTTTATCAGTTAACAAAATGCAGAGTAAAGTTTGATGGATGAACCAAGATCTCAGTAATAATAATTGTATTTTTTTTTTATTAATAATAGGATAGAAGGGAGGGACAAAACCAGGAACAGAATCAGTAGGCAAACTTATAATCAGGAAAACAGCCGGGGTCAGATACCAGGTGATCAGTAACCGCCACGTCTGCGAGCAGTATGAATACCGCGGAGCCTGGTGACAGAGGTGATACTGAGATTGTCCCGGCAGAGATGTAACAGTCAGAAGGCCACCGGTAGATGGTGAAGGTCCTTCTGTACAGCTCCAGCAGTGATGGTGGATCTGCTGGACTTCAGGGAGCTGGATGCGGAGGTTTACCATCTTTTAGATGTCTCTAGGGGAACGGTGACAACACGCAAATACGCGAGCAGCCCTGGATAATCCACGCCGGCAGGATGATAGGATCCGGCGGAAGATGGAACCTATGAGAAGAGAAGGAAATATAATGTAAGTGATGGGACTCCATATGACATGATACTACTGTGCGGTCACTGTGGCCGGACGGCAGAGGAATCTCATCACACAGAGGTCAGGGATCATCGTCAGCCATCATACATGTGACAATCCCATCTCCGACAGATGACATCTGCTCCACATGAATTATTCTCACTGACGACATCACACAACATGGAGATGACTCTCACACTTACCTCGTCTCTTTTTCCCCTTTTTCCCATTTTCTGATTTTTCGTCATCAGCTTGAAATTCTGATCAGAAAAAAGAAAAAACAACAACTCACTAAAGACATATTGTTATGGGGTCTGCATTGTATCGCTCCTGTATATAGTATATAGATTGTTCTAGTCCTTTCCCCTATAGTCCTGATAATCTGGTATTACACAATAGGGCAGAATAAGTCCTATATACCGGACATGACCTCATATGAGGGGCATTAGATGTGTCACTAATATGGAGCAGTGAGCGCCCTGTGTGCCGCCATGTGGTGCATACCTAATGAGCGATATTCTACTATAGGAGACGATGTCTCATTATGATGACAGAGGTTACTGGATGCAACAATGTATCACAGAATCCATGATAATACTGTACAAAGTTACAGAAATGGAGACACAGTATGGGCCCATGGGCAAAGTAATTGGGATCCATGGAACATAGATAACATAGGAGACCTATTACAGAAAAACCATGTGGAAATATTTCACCCTTGATGATAACATTCACATTGTTTGTGCTATAGACATGTACATACCTGACAATGGGGACGAGGACGGCAAGCTGGTTATAGCATCGTCTCTAGCAGATTCAGGAGAAGATCCTTTCTGCCTGTTAGGAAGAAGAAAAACGTGTCAATCACAAGTAAATTCAGTATAAAAGGGATTGTCTCACTAGAAGAACCCCAACTATAAGGCCTAATAGGACATATGAAAGTCAGAGTGGGGAAGTCTCCTGCTCAAAACTACCTTCTATGGAGCAGAGCGGAAAACAACTACCAATAATGGCCGGCATGTAATACTACATCTGTCCCACAATGTGGGCAATACTAACAATGCCTGACCGGCAGCAATTATGGGCTGTTATCTCCAGCGGATTCTGAAGCCAAAAGCGCAATGACCGCTGATCATGTGGCGGTGGATGCTGCATTCGATATGATGGTATTTATGTCCTATATTTGGTGTTGTGCACATATATTAGTCTGGAGCTCCCAGTAATGACTCCACAATCTACTTACATTTCTGAGATGTTTCTGCTGGATGCTGGGGTACACTCTGGAGGGGACTTGATAACGGTGGTACAGAGCTAAATAAGGACAAAAATAAGATATGAAATTCTATTTTTTACTTTTAGAGGTCTTTTTATGTATTCTGGATTTATTGATCACTTACTTTAGAAAGCCTTTTAGAGGATGTTGTAAAATTTTGGAAGAAAAGGCTCTCATTATCCTCACTTGTGTCCTCCTCCTCTGAGACAATAGGCTTGTCTGAATCAGCGTGATCTACAATACATAGGTAATGAAGTGTTATTAGTGGTTGTCAGTATAACACAGTCACCATTTATCACTACTATTAATGGGAACCGATTGTCACATATTATGGAAGATGAGACAAACAGCCGCTTAGTCTAGATGATGTCTTCTACTTACTGATAAATAAGCTGGTGTCCATATCTGACACCAGCCGAGGAATGTACTCTGGCTTCTGACTTAGAAGGTTTTCAAATTCTAAGTCACTCAGGAATGGATAACTCTTGATCTCAAATGCTCCTCCTGGAAAAAGAAAAACAAAAGTGATGCGGACATTGCTAGAGGCTGCTCCATATCTGAACAGTATATCTTAAGTAATGACAAAACCGAAGGAAAAAAACTAAAAGTTATATTATGGAGAACTAGAAATAGGCAAGCAGATAGAGGAGTGCTGATCCTCATGGACAGGAGCGATGAGTCCTCGTTGTAAAAAGTGAATATTAATACTAATACAGTATATCAGTTACCTGTCCCAAGTCTTTGTGCAGGATTTGTTCTGAGCAGGTCATTAATGAGGTCCTGAGCATCGGGGGGAGGAGAGCGATCCCAATCCCAAATTATGTCTCCTGTTATATAGAAAATTACAGAAAATAAAACCTCTGTTTTGGACTGTAAGATAAAGTAGAGGAAATAAGTAAATTCATGTAACCAGTCAAAGCAATGATCGGATTATTCTACTTACCAGTGACAATATTTTTATAGAGCTCAGATAGGGAATCCCCATGAAATGGTACATATCCCACCAGAAACTCATGCAGGATGATCCCCATTGACCACCAGTCCGCAGGTCTTCCATAGCCTTTCTTCAGGATGATTTCTGGGGCCATGTAGAGCGGGGTGCCACAGTCCTGGAAACCAACAGAAGATAAAGATAAGAATCGATGAAATGATTATTATGACAAGTTCTCTACATAAAAAGCCAATGACAGAAGATAAAATATCAGTGGAAAAGTTCTCTAGAAATGAAGAACGTAGAGAAGAGACAATAGTGTGATGAGATTTGTAAAGAACCATCTAAGTTCCTGTAAGTGATGCCAACCTCATGGTCCTGGAACTCTCTGGCGATGTCCTCCAATGATTCCCTGTGGGTGTTGGTTTCTGGTATCATGACACCAACTTTTGAAATCCCAAAATCGGCGACTTTAATGTGTCCAGCCGGTGTAATCAGGAGGCTGTGAAAGAGAAGATGGTTTTAGTCTCACAGGCTGTGTGGTAATAAATAACTTCCCCCCTTTATTATACTACAGGGGGCACTTACTTCTCTGGTTTCAGGTCTCTATGCAACACACCATAGCTGTGCAGGTATTCCACAGCAAGTATCGCTTCTGCAAAATACAGACGGGCCAAGGGGACAGATAAAGGACCCCTGGTGCTTAGGAGGGTCCCACAGTCTCCACCTATAGAAGAAAGGAAATATGAGCGGTGAGGGGTTTATACAGCAGATCACCACGATGGATCATGAGAAGTGAGCGGAGACATTGGGGCAGGAGAGAATATATACAGATATAATGTATAGAGCACAGAATATTAGTCTGAGGTCATGGTGAGATGTCGTCCATGTCACTAATAGAGTGATGTCTCATCTCGTCTACAGCTGGCGATACTGACGTGCTCAGTGCGGACATACAGGGAGATCACACACATCAATGACTTTCCATAATATCTATAGTAAATGCTCTGCGGGGATGTAACCGTCCACGGGGACAAGTCCTAATGATATGAGCGGTGATAAGATGTCAGCAGACATGGGCTGAATATAATACATGTACATGTCCTACCTCCTACATACTCCATGACCATACACAGGTGAGATCTAGTAGGGAAGGAGCAGAGCATGGAGGCCACAAAGGGACAGTCAGCGAATGTCAGGATGTCCCTCTCCAGATAGGCCCCTTCCACATGTTTTGGAGTATCCAGGTCCCGCTTGGAAATTTTCTTCATAGCGAAGATCTTCTGTGAGTCTTTATGGTGAACTAAGTGGACGGACCTGGAGAGAAGAAGAAACCATGGTTTATAGTGAATCCTTATTAACAGTCCGTCTATAGAAGTCATTATATGATCTTCTGTTCTAATGTTTAATACCAGAAGTCCGACCATTACTAGAAATCCACATCTAGAAATACATTAAATAATACTACATAGATCATCTATGGGAGGGTCTACACAATGCCACGTCTGCCGGACCCTCACCCAGGTCACATTATCACCTATGAGAAGTCTGTACAATGCCACGTCTGCCGGACCCTCACCCAGGTCACATTATCACCTATGGGAAGTCTGCACAATGCCACGTCTGCCAGACCCTCACCCAGGTCACATTATTACCTGTGGGAAGTCTGCACAATGCCACGTCTTCCGGACACTCACTCAGGTCACATTATCACCTGTGGGAGGTCTGCACAATGCCAAGTCTGCCAGACCCTCACCCAGGTCACATTATCACCTGTGGGAGGTCTGCAAAATGCCACATCTTCCACACCCTCACCCAGGTCACATTGTCACCTATGGATGTCTGCACAATGCTACGCCTGCCATACCCTCACCTAGGTCACATTATCACCTATGGGAAGTCTGCACAATGCCACGTCTGCCGGACCCTCACCCAGGTCACATTATCACCTTTCACCTCAGATCATATCCCTATGATAACACTGAATGGCAGAGCACAGAGGCTGAAGCATTGTCACAGGGAACCCTGAGAAATGTGGCTTATGCCAACTGAAATCTCACCCAAAAGATCCGCTGCTGATCAGCTTAGATGTTTCGTAGTCGCTCATACGCGGCTTTCTCGCCTGGATCAATGATTCCATCAAGTCCTAGAAAAGAAGAAGAAGAAGAAATGATATTAAGATCTAGAAGCTGCTGGAGAAAATCTCCAGATGCAGAAACGTCTCCTCCTATATTATGTCCCAGCTGATGTCACTGATCCGATAGGTGAGCAGAAACCTGCTGACGGATTCCCTATAATATAAACGCTATTATCTAATGCAATAGTGTCATCTCCTCTAATAATAGAGGCGCCCCCTGGTTATATGGGGGATAATACTGGACGGGTCATTTACACCCCGTGATCTGGTGATACACAGACATCTCCCTCTATAATACTTACACCGGCAGGTTCTTGGATCTCCGGGATCTCTAAGATTACACTGTCAGGATCCAACAGCTCAGTTGTTTCTAAAATAGTGATAAAATGATGAAGAAATAAAATGTATTAGAGGATATTAATCCTACAGACATAATACAGCAATATAATGGAGAAATGACTATTCTGTATGGAGGACTATGTGGGGCCCATTATTCTGTATGGAGGGCTATGTGGGGCCCCTTATTCTGTATGGAGGACTATGTGGTGCCCATTATTCTGTATGGAGGGCTATGTGGTGCCCATTATTCTGTATGGAGGGCTATGTGGGGCCATTATACTGTATGGAGGACTATGTGGTGCCCATTATTCTGTATGGAGGGCTATGTGAGGCCATTATACTGTATGGAGGACTATGTGGTGCCCATTATTCTGTATGGAGGGCTATGTGGGGCCCCTTATTCTGTATGGAGGACTATGTGGGGCCCATTATTCTGTATGGAGGACTATGTGGGGCCATTATTCTGTATGGAGGACTATGTGGGGCCCATTATACTGTATGGAGGACTATGTGGGGCCCATTATTCTGTATGGAGGGCTATGTGGTGCCCATTATTCTGTATGGAGGGCTATGTGGGGCCCATTATACTGTATGGAGGACTATGTGGGGCCAATTATACTGTATAGAGGACTATGTGGGGCCCATTATTCTGAATGGAGGGCTATGTGGTGCCCATTATACTGTATGGAGGGCTATTTGGGGTCCATTATTCTGTATGGAGGACTATGTGGGGCCCATTATACTGTATGGAGGACTATGTGGGGCCCATTATTCTGTATGGAGGACTATGTGGGGCCATTATTCTGTATGGAGGACTATGTGGGGCCCATTATACTGTATGGAGGACTATGTGGGGCCCATTATTCTGTATGGAGGGCTATGTGGTGCCCATTATTCTGTATGGAGGGCTATGTGGGGCCCATTATACTGTATGGAGGACTATGTGGGGCCAATTATACTGTATAGAGGACTATGTGGGGCCCATTATTCTGAATGGAGGGCCATGTGGTGTTCATTATACTGTATGGAGGGCTATGTGGGGCCCATTATTCTGTATGGAGGACTATGTGGGGCCCATTATACTGTATGGAGGACTATGTGGGGCCCGTTATACTGTATAGAGGACTATGTGGGGCCCATTATTCTGAATGGAGGGCTATGTGGTGCCCATTATACTGTATGGAGGGCTATGTGGGGCCCATTATTCTGTATGGAGCACTATCTTGAGCCCATTATTCTGTATGGAGGGCTATGTGGTGCCCTTAGTACTGTATGGAGGGCTATGTGGGGCCCATTATTCTGTATGAAGGACGATGTGGGGCCCATTATACTGTATTGAGGACTATGTAGGACCCATTATAATGCAAGGAGGACGGACTATGTGGTCCCATTATACTGTATGGAGGACTATGTGGGGCCCATTATACTGTATGGAAGACTATGTGGGGCCATTATACTGTATAGAAGACTATGTGGTCCCATTATACTGTATGGAGGACTATGTGGGGCCATTATACTGTATGGAGCACTATGTGGAGCCCATTATTCTGTATGGAGGACTATGTGGTGCCCATTATACTGTATAGAGGACTATGTGGGGCCCATTATTCTGTATGGAGGACTATGTGGGGCCCATTATTCCGTATGGAGGACTATGTGGGCCCATTATTCTTTATGGAGGACTATGTGGGGCCATTATTCTGCATGGAGGACTATGTGTTACCCATTATACTGTATGGAGGACTATGTGGGGCCTATTATTCTCTATGGAGGACTATGTGGGGCCCATAATACTTTATGGAGGACTATGTCGGCCCATAATATTGTATGGAGGACTATGTGGGGCCTATTATTCTCTATGAAGGACTATGTGGGGCCCTTTATACTGTATGGTGGACTATGTGGGGCCCATAATACTGTATGGAGGACTATGTGGAGCCCATTATTCTCTATGGAGGACTATGTGGGGCCCATTATTCTGTATGGAGCACTATGTGGGGCCCATTATACTGTATGGAGGACTATCTGGGGCCTATTATTCTCTATGGAGGACTATGTGGGGCCCTTTATACTCTACGGTGGACGATGTGGGGCCCATAATACTGTATGGAGGACTATGTGGGGCCCATTATTCTCTATGGAGGACTATGTGGGGCTCATTATTCTGTATGGAGGACTATGTGGGGCCCATTATTCTGTATGGAGGATTATGTGGGGTCAATTATCCTGTATGGAAGACTATGTGGGACCATTATATTGTGTGGAGGACTGTGTGGGGCCATTATTCTGTATGCAGCACTATGTGGGGCCATTATTCCGTAAGGAGGACTGTGTGGGGCCATTATTCTTTATGGAGTACTATGTGGGGCCATTATATTGTATGGAGGACTATGTGGGGCCATCATTCTGTATGGAGGACTATGTGAGGCCTATTATTCTGTACGGTGGAATATGTGGGGTCCATTATTCTGTATGGAGGACTATGTGGGGCCCATTATTCCGTATGGAGGACTATGTGGTGCCCATTATACTGTATGGAGTACTATGTGGTGCCCATTATACTGTGTGCCGGACTATGTGGGGCCCATTATTCTGCATGGAGGGCTATCTGGGGCACATTATTCTGTATGGATGACTTTGTGGGACCCATTATTCTGTATGGAGGACTATCTGGGGCCCATTATTCTGCATGGAGGACTTTGTGGGCCGATTATTCTGTTTGGAGGACTTTGTGGGGCCCATTATTCTGTATGGAGGACTATGTGGGGCATTATTCTGCATGGAGGACTATGTGGGGCCCATTATTCTGTATGGAGGACTATGTGGGGCCCATTATTCTGCATGGAGCACTATGTGGGGCCAATTATTCTGCATGGAGCACTATGTGGGGCCCATTATTCTGCATGGAGGGCTATCTGGGGCACATTATTCTGTATGGATGACTTTGTGGGACCCATTATTCTGTATGGAGGACTATCTGGGGCCCATTATTCTGTATGGAGGACTTTGTGGGGCCGATTATTCTGTTTGGAGGACTTTGTGGGGCCCATTATTCTGTATGGAGGACTATGTGGGGCATTATTCTGTATGGAGGACTATGTGGGGCCCATTATTCTGTATGGAGGACTATGTGGGGCCCATTATTCTGCATGGAGCACTATGTGGGGCCCATTATTCTGCATGGAGGACTATGTGGGACCCATTATTCATTATGGAGGACTTTGTGGTACCCAGTATACTGATTGGCTCGTGACTTTTTCCAAGTTTTTCATTTTGGCTCTCTGTATGTTTGATTAGAGAGTGGAAAGAGTAACTATGACATTATCCCCTGTTCTCTATAATATCCGGATTTTTCCTGTAGAAGGTTGTGTGATCGGCTCACCTGTAGTCAGATCGCTGCTCGGTCCCGGCTGACTCGTATTAGGGTCAGGGGTTTCTGGGGTCACATTTTGCTCATCTTCGGTGTCGCCTTCTGGTGTCTCCTGATTGATAGAATATATAGAATTAACACGATGAACCTTCCACTAAATCACCAAATCCACAAATCAGGAAGGACTGAACCTGCATTTACAGACACACCAACTGTAACTATACAGATCAAACGCCATCATGAGGACTTTTCTCAGATAAAATGGATTAAGATGAGGTAACATTGCAAAAACATTAATATGGATAATAGAGGGAGACAGAGGCGGAAATACAGACTTCCCACCACTGAGCTGTGACTACATCAGCAGAATACAGACTGCCATCAGCAGAGACAGGCGGCCATATTACCTCCTGTGCTTGCCAGGAGCTGACAGGGAGGCCGATAAGATCTAACACCAGATCTTCTGATATCTGGCTGGTGATCTGGAGAAGATCAGAAAACAAGGACGTGTGATAGAGAAGATGATGGATCCTTACCGGGCGTTCCGATGAGCGGGCCGGACCTTCCAGTACACACAGGACTTTTTCGGCCAGTTCTTTAACAAAAGACAAATCTCCATATTGAGATCTTTTTTCAGCCTAAAAAGAAGAAAAGAAACACAAATGAAAAATCTCGAGATGAGAAAGATCACAATGAAGGCGGCCATTGTATCTGACATCTGCTCCTCTCTGCAGATACATTGACTACATATCTGGGGTCTTGTCCTGTCTTATATTGGAAGAAAGAAGAAGCTTCTATCCCACCGTTATTATCCATTATTGTGGAGAAGATTTGTGCGGAGCGTCCACCATTTACCTGCTGTAGTAATGTCCTGATGTTCCATAGCGAGAAACTGCAATTGCTCAGTCACTATGGAGCCAACAACGGCAGCCATGACCCTGTGTAGATTGTACACAGTGACTGTGAGCTCTGATGTCATAATGGCCGACCATCACTAGTGATGTCATCATGGAATCTTGTGATGGAATCTTATAGCGGCGGCTCTGCACAAATACATGCTGCCAAGCAATATTTAAAGTGTGTGGGGGCTCATGCTGTATATAGGGGGCTATGTGAGGGCTCAGCTATTTATAGCGGGCTATGTGAGGGCTCATACTGTATATAGAGGGCTATGTGAGAGCTAGGCTGTATATAGTGAGCTATGTGAGGGCTCATACTCTAAATAGGATTCTGTGTGTGAGCTCATACTGTACATTGGTGCTATGTATGGGCTCTTACTGTATAAAGGGTGCTGTGTGTGGGCTCTTACTGTATATAGGGTATGTGTGTGGGCTCTTACTGTATGTAGGGGGATGCCAGCACACTTAATTCTGCTCAATAATAAGTGATACAGTTAATAATATAAAATATAATTAATATGTTAATATTGAGCAGAATTAATTTCAGCCTATTGATTCGGCCTACACAACAGTCACATTTCTCATGTGGCCCCTCAGTAATATTACTTTCCCACCCCTGCTCTATTATGTATAGCGCTCTGTTATGTGTAGTGCACTTGAGCACCTGCATATTAATCGAATGACTTATCACATGATCTATCAAAGGGAATTATGTGCCATGTCATGTGATACATCGGGTGCTGGGGGCCCACGGCTCCTAAACTGCCCAGGGCCCTGGCTACTCTTAATCAGCCCCTGCTTCTATCCCACCATTATTATCCATTATTGAGAAGTTTTATGCGGAGCGTCCGCCACTTACCTGCTGTAGTAATGTCCTGATGTTCTGAGGTAAATCCGTCAGATACTCTGAGGTGAGATGACCTCGGTGGTATTTGGTCAGGCAGTCCCTTACAAGCTCCACCACCAGCCGGTGAGTGAAGCTGAGGACGCCATCGGGTGGTTGAAGCACAATCTCAGGGCGATTGGTGGTAAGAATCTCCCATAGAGCTTCTACTTGAAGATTGTCCAAAAGTAATTCAGCCATAGAAGCTGCAAGTGCGATCAGTCACTATATATAATAGCGAGAAACTGCAAGTGCGCTCAGTCACTATGGAATAGCGAGAAACTGCAAGTGCGATCAGTCACTATAGAATAGCGAGAAACTGCAAGTGCGCTCAGTCACTATGAAGCCAACAAAGGCAGCCGCGACCCTGTGTACATTGTATATATAGTGACTGTGAGCTGTGATGTCATAATGCCCGACCATGACCTGTGATGTCATCATGGAATCTTGTGATGGAATCTTCAAGGAGTGGCTCTACACACATACATGCTGCCTAGCAATATGCTTTTTTGGCCGTACTGTTTTATTTCCAAATACAACACAACCAGGATAAGGGAATTTTCACACGTTGCGTTTTTGCAGCATTTTTTTCCACACCAAAAACCAGGTTGTACTCAGGAAAAACACTGCATACAATCCACACTTATTTGCTGTGTTTTTGCAGTGTTTATACTTGTGTTGTTTTTTTTTCATTCATTTGAATGGGTGAAAAATGCTGCAAAACCCCTGAAAGAATTAACATCCTGCAAATTTAAAATAAAAAAAGGAAAAAAACGCAGCATGTGAATGAGACTTTAGAAATCTCATTCACTAAGCTGGTACTGTAAAACGCAATGTTTTAGCAGCAGAAAAATAACCCTGAAAAAAATGCCACTTGTGAACATTCCCCAAAGATATAATAGTCATATTATGGGAAATATTGTGTATATTTATTCCTCGCGTGTCTTTTTTTTACCAAATAACATTTACCTCATTGGTTGGAGAGTTTACTATTAACAACTGTGACAAATATTGAAGAATTAATGATAAGTGACCCAAGTGATCAATCATTTACGTCATTAATGGTGATGAGCGAGCACTAAAATGCTCGGGTGCTCGTTGCTCGGGTCGAGCACATTGGAATACTCGGGTGCTCGACCCGAGTAACGAGCCCATTGTAAGTCTATGGGAAACTCGAGCATTTTTCAGGCGGCTCTCCCCGGCGGTCTACAGAGGGCCTAAAAATTGCCCAAATCGATGGGAATAATGCTCAAACGACATGGTAACAGCATGGGGAAGACCCCTGGAAGCATCTATGACTCCCAGATCACTGCTGTCAACAACGTGGTCAGAGGTATTACGCCACTTTTACAGACTCACAATAAAACTTACAAAAACGAAACCAAAATGGATTTTCCTGGGAAATATGTTAAGGAACATCCTTTCCAGGGTAATGACTTGTATATAAGGCAAAATAAATAACCAAAAACAAAAATTCTCCTCCACACCTTGGGCTATGTTCACTCGTAGCGTTTTTGATGCGTTTTTACACTTTTGCATTGCTTTTAACCAACACAAATGCATTCACCTGGGAATGTCATTTTAACATTTTACAACATTATCTGGCCATGTGGTGTGTGACACATCATCAGACACATGCATACAGTGCTGAAAAGACGTGGGAACAGCATGGGGAAGACCTCTGGAAGCATCTCTGACTCCCAGGTCACTGCCTAAAAGTGTGCCCATCATAAGAGATGCTTGGCACATGCGAAGATGCCTCCCGCCATGCACCTGTCGTTGCAGACTTGCAACAATCACCGTCCACGTCCTTGTCCCACTGCAGCGTTCACTTGTCCCTTCTCCATTCCTTGGAATGCAAGCGCAAGTATGCAGGTAGCCACCCACCTACCCACCCACAGGCTGCAATACTATACTGCCAAATTTTTGACAGCTGCTTGCACTTGAAATGTAGCCTTTTAGGCTCGTGGAGGCGGAAGTTTTTCATAACCTCATGCCGGCGGCGGCTGGGTGTCCATACTCGGTCCCCAGCCGCCAATATATTTCCCAGTATCGCCTCTGCCTTCCACAAGCACGGGTCCCACAACATTACCCGTGCCCCCCCAGTGCACTTACTGGGAACGACCGCCTAACCAAACACATGTGGACAGGTGAATGTGGCCAGGGACGGTACGGAGCCAGTCCGCAACTTTTTTTTGCTGACAGTTGTATTTAGCTCGGTGAAAGGACTGGCATAGAGGGAAACCGTATCTACCCTGGGTGTCATTTCTCCCAGGAAGTCCTGTAATTGAGCTTGTTGCAGAAGCAATGGCAGCCCGTCCAACATCAACTCGCACTTGTCGGTGGTGCTTTGACACACACACATCTTTCTTTGCGCATTTAATTTCTTGAATACAGAGTTGGACAATGGCCTGATCTGTAATGCATTTTGAGAAATAACATGCATAAGCATGGCCGATCAACATTAAAAAAGCAGCCACAGAGTGTCCGGAAACCTTCCCCCACACTTTTATTAGCCAGGGCTGCTTTTCGGCAGGGTTGGACGGGCCCACCAGAGAGGGAAACCGTATCTACCCCGGCTGTCAGTTCTCCGTCACCAGGTTCCGCCCATTGTCACACACGACCATGCCTGGCTGTATGTTCAGCGGTGAGAGCCACAGATCAGGCTGCTGTGTTACAGCTTTCAACAACTCTGCAGCGCTGGGCGGTTTGTCACCTAAGCATTAAGCATGTTATCTTCAGCACAGCCTGTTGCCGCTTGGCCAAGGCAGTGCTGCAGTTCTGTCAGCTTGTGACTGATGTGGTCATTTCGGAGATGGAGGAGGAGGTGCATGAGCTGAACAATGTGATTACATTGAGGTTAAATTGCTTTTTATACTAAAGAAATATCCTATTGTTTTGTTTACGTTATTTTTTAAGACAAATGCGTTCACCGGGAAATGTCATTTTAACATTTTACAACCTTATCTGGCAATGTGGTGTGTGACACATCATCAGACACATCCTGTTTTATTTATGATGGAGGGACTCTGAAAGTCATAAAGCCTATTTTTATAGGGACATCAGATGGCCCTTACTATTCTTAAAAGGCCAGCAGTCTGCCCTAGCTATTGTTAGAGAGCCATCAGCCGGCTATGCTTTGTTGTTCCCATTATTAACAAGTGGGTCTCCTATACTGTTATTGCGTATCCAGGGCTGCTTTTCGGCAGGGTTGGACGGGCCCACCAGAGAACCGGAGACTCCTCCGGCGGGCCCTGGCTTCTCCTTCAGGAGAGTTCATAGTGCCGAGGTGAGGCCATGATGATGATAGAGGCCACCATCTTCTTAGTTTTCTGTTACTTGGAATGTAAGTGCAAGTATGCAGCCAGCCACCCACCCACCCACAGGTCGCAACACTAAACTGCCAGATTTGTGGGCAGCTGCTTGCACTTGAAATATGGGTTTTTAAGCTCATGGAGGCGGAAGCTGTCCACAATCTTATGGCGGTGGCGACTGGGTATCCATACTCGGTCCCCAGCCGCCATTATTTTTCCCGGTATCGTCTCCGCCTTCCACAAGCATGGGTCCCACAACATTACCCATGCCCTCCCCAGTGGAAGGACCGCCTAGCCACAAACACGTGGACAGGTGAATGTGGCCAGGGACGGTATGGAGCCAGTCCACAACTTTTTTTGCTGAGAGTTGTATTTAGCTCAGTGAAAAGACTGGCATAGAGGGAAACCGTATCTACCCTGCATGTCATTTCTCCCAGGAAGTCCTCTAAAGCTGCTTGCACTTGAAATGTGGCCTGAATATTACTGCTGGTACTTTTCTGTGGGAATTTGCTTGCCTCCTACCAGCCTGGAATATTTCCAGTAAACTATGGTACGACGCCATGGTATTAGCACTGCCCCAGTACCAGTAGCGAAGCCTTCCCCAATTTCCTTCTCAGGAATTTTATTTGGTAGACTGAGTGGCTGCCCAAATACATTTTCTCACAAAGGAGCTGAAGATAGCGTGGCAGTAGGTGCAAGTTTCTCCAGCCTGTTAGATATTAGAGGGTGAATGGCAGCATTGGATCAGTGGTTAGCACTGAAGACTTGTAGCGCTGGGATCCTGGGTTTAAATCCCAGCAAGGTCAACATCTGCAAGGACTTTGTATGTTCTCCCCGTGTTTGCGTGTGTTTCCTCCTCAGTAAAAAAGCAGCCATAGAGTGTCCGGGAACCTTCCCACACACTTTTCTTAGGACTGCTTTTCGGCAGGGTTGGACGGTCCCAGCAGAGAATCCTCTGGTGTGCCTTGGCTTCTACCTCAGGAGAGTTCATGATAGCGCTAACTTTGCAGCTGCTATGGGGCTCTTGAGCAGGTGAGAAAGGTCAGAATCAAATCCTCTGGTGGGCGCAATGTTTTTCAATCTGAAACAGCTTATCAGTGGGAGTTGTATTTCACCACAGCCATATTCTTTAGCTCGGTGAAAGGACTGGCATAGAGGGAAACCGTATCTACCCCGGCTGTCAGTTCTCCGTCACCAGATTCCACCCATTGTCACACACGACCATGCCTGGCTGTATGTTCAGCGGTGAGAGCCACAGATCAGGCTGCTGTGTTACAGCTTTCAACAACTCTGCAGAGCTGGGCGGTTTATCACCTAAGCATTAAGCATGTTATCTTCAGCACAGCCTGTTGCCGTTTGGCCAAGGCAGTGCTGCAGTGCTGTCAGCTTGTGACTGATGTGGTCATTTCGGAGATGGAGGAGGAGGTGCAGGAGCTGAACAATGTGATTACATTGAGGTTAAATTGGTGACGCTGCTTTTTATACTAAAGAAATATCCTATTGTTTTGTTTACGTTATTTTTTAAGACAAATGCATTCACTGGGAAATGTCATTTTAACATTTTACAACCTTATCTGGCAATGTGGTGTGTGACACATCATCAGACACATCCTGTTTTATTTATGATGGAGGGACTCTGAAAGTCATAAAGCCTATTTTTATAGGGACATCAGATGGCCCTCACTATTCTTAAAAGGTCAGCAGTCTGCCCTAGCTATTGTTAGACAGCCATCAGCCGGTTATGCTTTGTTGTTCCCATTATTAACAAGTGGGTCTCCTATACTGTTTTTGCGTATCCAGTGACTGCAAGGGCTGCCAAAAATTTGGACACAACCCAATACCCCTTTGAAGAGACATAGAGGAGGGTCTCAGTAAAAAAAATGTTCCCATTATAAAGGTGCAGGTCTCCTATAGTGGTAATGCCCATGCTGTGACTGCAAGGGCTGACCAATTTTAGGAAAAAGCCCACTAAGAATTTAAAGACACACAGAGCAGGGCCACAGTAACAAGGTACGACATGTTCCCATTAGAAAGGAGAGGGTCTGCTATACAGTTATAGGGTATGCAGTGAGTCCAACGGCTGAAAAATTTTAAGAAATACCCTACAAAGAATTTAAAGACACACAGAGCAGGGCCACAGTAACAAGGTACGAAATGTTCCCATTAGAAAGGAGAGGGTCTGCTATAAAGTTGTAGGGTATGCAGTGAGTCCAACGGCTGACCAATTTTAGGAAAAACCCCACTAAGAATTTAAAGACACACAGAGCAGGGCCACAGTAACAAGGTACGACATGATCCCATTAGAAAGGAGAGGGTTTGCTATACCGTTATAGGGGATAAACAAACCAACAAAAACCAACAAAAGTCGGAAAACCAGGGTACTAAACTAAACAAAAAAACCAAAAAAAAGACCCTAAAAAATATCTTTAATAGTTTCTTTTATAAAAAGATACTCAATGGTACCTATGGAACAGAGTGTACACACAAAGACAAAAAATATACTTTGATATACTTGAATTATCATACAAAGGGAGGGATGTAAGACGAAAGATCCGAAATTGCCCAAAATACCCTAGTAGTAGATAATAGCCCACGTAAAGGCCAAATATTCAATTCACCCCAGGGGTTCAACTAATATCCCCACTAATAAGTGGGTAAAGATAAACTCTCCCTATATCCCCATGCACTCAAAAGTGAAAAATATATCAAAATAAAAATGAATAAATTACAAGGCGTCAGATACAATAACAAGATGCAAATCACATACAGTATCAAGAAATGGACTCAATTGAAAATAGCCCGTTACACGTAGCAATCACATATACAAAAAATGGGCTCAGTAAACCAATGTCCGTTTTTTGAGATATCAGCTAGTACTTGTTAAACATATAGCTAATGGGACCTCAAGTAGCTTGGGACCTTGGAAGAAATGATCAATTAGGGGTCACAATGAAATGACCCAAGCAAAAATCACTAATGGAAGGTTTATCAGTTAATGTCTCAAGATGTAATAATCCCTCAGAGAAAAAAAAAAAAAAAAAAATATATAATAAATAATATCCCAGGCGTCATCAATTATCCTCAGAAAAACATAACAAAATGTCCATTATTCATGTCCCAGCATCCGTAGTTATATAGCATATCCTGTCAAGGAGGTTTAAATAGATGGACTTATACTTAAATGCATTTCTTCTGAGATGTCAAATGATAAATTTCAAACAGTACAAATATCCAATTGAAATCGTCCCTCAGAGGAAAAGTACTGTCCAAAAATAAGCAATTGTGCAACAGTAATCTTCAGAAAAAAAGTCCATAGATGACGTCCCAGTATCCGCAATTATGCGGCGTATCCTGGCCGAATGATTACAAAAGATAAATAAACGAACTCATATACCATGCATTTCTTCTGAGATGACAAATGATATCTTCCAGACAATACATATGTAAAAATCCTATAGTCCCTCAGAGAAAGTATATAAAGAAAAAGAAATAAAGCGACCAATAATACTGTTCTAGCATCAGTAATTTATGCAAACAGTTATCCTCGCAAAAAATGACAAAATGTCCACTATTAACATCCCAGGATCTGTAGTTATGTAGTATATCCAAAGATAGTTGTAAAAATAAACAAATGGACTTATCTTAAGCGCATTTCTTCTGAGATGACAAATACTAAATACCAGGCGATGTTCCTAGAGGGACCATGAAGATCATCCGACCAGAAAAGACCGATGGATTCCAATAGAGGCTTTTTTAGCCTTCCGATAGAGGCTTTTCAGCAAGTACGCCCCTTCAGGTTTATCCAGAGAAAATCCATCAATAGATGTCCCAAGGAAGTATACCAAATATGAGGTCCCATTGGTATATTTGGTATACTTCCTTGGGTATGCAGTGAGTCCAACGGCTGACCAGTTTTAGGAAAAACCCCACTAAAAATTTAAAGACACACGGAGCAGGGCCACAGTAACAAGGTACGACATGTTCCCATTAGAAAGGAGAGGGTCTGCTATACAGTTATAAGGTATGCAGTGAGTCCAACGGCTGACCAATTTTAGGAAAAACCCCACTAAGAATTTAAAGACACACAGAGCAGGGCCACAGTAATGACAATTTCCCATTAGAAAGGAGAGAGTCTCCCATAGTGTTGGCCTATGCAGTGAATGCAAGAGCTGTCAAAAATTTGGAGGCACTTCAATGCCCCTTGGAAGAGACGTGGAGGAGGGCCTCATAAAAAATGTTCCCATTAGAAAGCAGCGGGCCTCCTATACTTGTAATGCCCATGCACTAAGTGTATGGGCTGACAAACATTTACCCCTGGGGGGTATACATGAACATACTGTATAAAAAAATTTTTTTACGGGCATCATAAACACCCTTTAAAAAAATTATGTGGGTGTTGCATCACGGACCACGTTCACCCTGGTGATATGGTGGTGGAGGATGAAGAGAAGGAGGAGGACAAGAGCAAATAGCCAAAATCAGTAAGTGTATACCCATGTGTGGGTGTAAAAAGGTGCATGGCAATACATCTCCCAAGAAAAGACACTGGATTGGAGTTTATGTTACGCTGCTATCATTTGGTGGTGATGAGAAGTCTGGCCCAATCCACCCCTTGTTCATTTTTATAAGAGTCAGCCTGTCAGCATTTTCAGTTGACAGGCAGATGCGCTTATCAGTTATAATTCCACCAGCGGCACTAAAAACCCGCTCTGATAAAACGCTGGCGACAGGGCAGGCCAGGCCAGGACCTCCAAGTCATAGAGAGCCAGTTCATTCCACGTATCCAGCTTGGATACCCAATAATTATAAGGCACAGAGGAATCACGGAGGACGTTGGTACGGTCGGCAAGGTATTCCCTCAGCATCTTCCCAAACTTTGCACTCCTTGTGATAGTACCCCGCGCTTCAGGGCCTGTGCGATGGGAGGGTCTGAGAAAACTCTCCCAGAACTTTGACAGTGTTCCGCTGCCTCTGCTGGATTGAAGTTGTGTCTCTCTCGCCTGTGCTCCTTGGTTGTCCAACAAAGTGTGCCCTCTGCCCCCAGCGTTTTCAGATGGGAATTTTCTTAATAGTTCCGCAACAAGGGCCTTCTGGTACTGCCCCATTTTTGTACACCTGTCTGCCTCAGGAATAACAGATATAAAGTTCTCCTTGTAGCGTGGGTCTAGAAGTGTCACCAACCAGTAATGACTGTCACCCAAAATTTTGAGAACGCGAGGGTCATGGGAAAGGCAGCGTAACATAAACTCAGCCATGCGTGCCAGACTACTAACAGGCAAGACTTCAGTGTCCTCACCAAGAGGATGACTGACCATGCTCTCCTCCTCCTCCTCTCTGTCCTCTGGCCATCCACGCTGAACAGACGGTATGACAGCTGTGCAGGTAGTACCATCTATAGTGCATGAAACTAGCTCCTGTCCTTCCTACTCCTCTTCCTCATTGTCACCCAATCTACGTTGGGATGAGATGAGGCTGGGCTGTGTGTAATCACCCTGTATGGTTCCTTGCTCCATCTCGTCATGCTCTGCCTGCAATGCATCCTCTTTGATTGTGAGCAGAGAGCGTTTCAGAAGACAGAGAAGTGGGATGGTGACGCTAATTGTGATGTCATCGCCGCTCACCATCTTGGTGGAGTCCTCAAAGTTTTGGAGGATGGTACATATGTCTGACATCCATGTCCACTCCTGAGGTCTTATGTGTGGAGTCTGAACTGAATACCGACGGCCTTGTTGATGCTGGTAGTCAACAACTGCCCTCTTCTGCTCACAATTCCTTCCCAACATCTGCAGTGTAGAGTTCCAACGCATGGGGACATCACACAGCAGTCTGTGAGCCGGTAGCTGCAAACGCTGCTGAAGCACTGCAAGGGCGGCGGAAGCTGTAGCTGACTTTCTAAAATGGGCACACTGGTGGTGTACTTTAACAAGCAGATCTGGCAGCTCCGGGTAGGATTTGAGAAACCGCTGAACCACGAGGTTAAGCACATGGGCCAGGCATGGTACGTGTGTGAGCTCGCCTCGCCTCAGAGCCGCCACCAGGTTCCGGCCATTGTCACACATGACCATGCCTGGCTGAAGATTCAGCGGTGTGAGCCACAGATCTGCCTGCTCTTTCAGAGCTGTCCACAACTCTTCAGCATTGTGGGTCTTTTCACCCAAGCATATTAGCTTCAGCACAGCCTGTTGCAGCTTGGCCGAGGCAGTGCTGCAGTGCTTCCAACTTGTGACTGATGTGGTCATTTCGGAGATGGAGGCTGAAGAGGAGGAGGAGGCTAAGGAGGATGAGGTGCAGAAGCTGTAGACCGTGGGGGCAACGCTGATTGACCTAGGGCCCGCAATCCTTGGCGTCGGTAGGACGTGTTCCGTCCCAAGGTCCGACTGGGTCCTGGCTTCCACTATGTTAACCCAGTGTGCCACCAGCGAGATGTACCGTCCCTGCCCACAAGCACTTGTGGATGATATGCATCTCCTGCTTTAACAGACACAAGAGAGGACAAATCTTGCCAAGTAGCTGAGTATGTCTTCTGAATAGCCAAAACTGCACGGTAGAAAGGCATGGGTTGTTTCTCTGGGTCTGGCAATTGGTTGCAGAGTGTCATGGCTTGAGTCGGTGTGAATTTTACATACATGATAGGTTCTGGTTTGCCAAGAGCAGGTGGTGGTATGATAGGCTTAAGGGTTAAATTAGATGGTGGTCTAGGTAGGCTTGGCAGCAACTTTTCTTCATCCACATCATTTTTAATTGGTACTGGTGTGATGGGAGTCACATGTGTTTGACAAGCATCTTTCATTGCCCTTGCAGTGTCAGTCTGTTTACTGACTAGACATATCTCGGTTAGATGGCAAGAAGGCTTAGAGGCCTCTTCTATCACTGTCTGTACTAGCTCCCTTGCACATGCTCTGACTGGGTATCCAAAGATACCGGAGCTAATTAAAGGAAGTGCTATAGTCTTAATGCCAGCAGTCTTGTTTGCAATGTCTAATGCTGCGTGTACAGTCTGGCACAAGAGCCGTGCACTATTATCTGGATAGGAAGGGTCATAGATGGGCCCCACTGCATGAATAATAGTGTTACAGGGTAAATCGCCTGATTCGGTAACTGTGACCATTGCTGGCTGGAAAGGACCATGTCGTCATACAATATTATCACTTTCCCTTTGAATACTGTCTCCCCCTGCCATGACAATATCTCTAGCCAGGCCACCCCTGTGCTGCAGGTGGCTATTGGTAGCATTCACTATAGCATCCACCCGCTGAGTGACCATGTTCCCTACACCCACAGAGATTAGTACCCCAGCCCCTGTCTGACACTGGGCAATCATTTTCTCAAAAATAGGATCCCAGTCCTCTGGGGGGCCCGACACAAAGCTGCCATTATCCACATGTTGATATGATGGGGCAACAGATGGAGCCCCTTCACCTGAATGAGAGACAGGTGATGTAAGAGCTGGGAACATTGGTGTCGGAGGTGGGGAAGATGCTGAGGTAGATTGCTGAGGTGGGGTGTAATATTGTCCTTGCATAGTCACAACCGGATATATAGAAACTGGTGGAGAAACTAATTGGGCATTAGGCTTTGGAATATCTGTCATCTCATTGTTATCAGGCCTTCCGGGTGGAGTAAGATGGCCGCCACAGAAAGTACCTGTGGGTGGGACTTCCTTTGAGTCATGCATTCCAAAGGTGGGAGGGCACCTGGGTGGTGTGTCTGTCCAAGAGCAGTCAAGAGAAGGCGCTGTGGCTACAAAGTCAGTGGGGAGGGGGGATGGTCTATGAACTCCACAATGTAAACCATTGTCCTCAGAGTCTAAAGTTTGCACATCACTCCTAGAACATGTCCACCCCCTGAGGCCATTATAAGGTGGTGGCTCAACAGTTTTCAAAGCAACATTAAAAACATGGTTCTTAACATACATGTAATATACATCATCATTATCATCTGTTCTCTCTTCCTCTTCCCATCCCTCTTTTGCTATGTCATTTGCCATAGCCACAGATAATAAACCTGTTTCCTCTAGTTTACCCTTTTTTTTTTTTTTTTTCTTTAAAGCTATTTTCCACAGCCCCCGCTGAAGTCTTCCCCTCCTATTCATTCCTACAATGTCCATTAACTGTTTAACCCTAGCAACATACTTAAACCCCTTCCCTGTCAGCTACCAGTGTTTGAGCCGTATAGCTGTTATTCGACACCAACTTTCTTTGTGAACAGTCTCAAGAATTTATGCATGGCTGACGAACGTTGACACAATACAAACAGAAAGACGGACCAGACAAAGTGAATTCTTGTGTCAGTATGACTCAATGAAACAGAATAATCTCCTTATTAATAACCGCAGATACTAGCTGGCCAGCCTAGCTTCTGTTTCCTACCCTCGTGCGTTCTATCTTCCAAGAACAGGATGTTTTTTTAGGGAGCGATACAGAACTGCAAAACTTTCTTTTTTTTTTTTAAACCTTCCTCACATCATCCCCCCTACGTTCTCTCAAGAACAGGAGGTATATGGAAATGCAATGTGGGATTCCATCCAGGAGAATACTCCGTTCACAAGTCACACACGACAGCTCATCCACTAAGTCAGTCTCAAACACAAACAAATTAGAATAAGCAAAGGTTACAGTGGATTGGAATGTGAGTGGGTTTCGATAACACCAGCAGGGTCACCCCTATCCCCACTTAAGGATTACCACAACAGACCGACTCGTGCCCTCTGCTAATCTATGAACGACTGGAAACACAAGCAAGTCTGTAATTACAGTGTAATTAACTAGAGTTACCGTGTAAGGGGGATGATCAGGCCCATCCAGTCATCCACGATCCACAGCTGGACACCTTCATTCGGTCTGCCCTGGTGTGGTGCCCGTGTGGTGCCCCATGTTGGGCGCCAATTGTGGAAGTGAGGTTCAAAGGACCCCAACCCTTTGCTTATCCCTTGCCAAATTAAATTATTCAAGTGTATACGTGAAGCTTTGATATCGGACAGACAGAGTCAGATACTGAACTTCTCTTGAAGAGAAATGGCGCAGGAAAGATGTGTTTATTATTCCAGCATAACATATATATGTTCAGTATGGAGGAAAGTCCCAATAGGGTGTTGCCCTGAGGCAATTGAGCAATCACAGTGGTCTCTGGCCCATGGTATAGATAAGTCTCATTATCTTGTCCTATGGCGTTAAATGTTTCCTCCCCAGATATTCTCCTCATTCCTCAGGATATTCTCTTGGGAGGTGTCATGTTGAATCCTTTGTCTCGTCTCCTTCTTGTAAACAATTTGAAAGTCCACCTCTATAACCAGCTCCAACTAATCCTTTCAGGATATTTATATAGTGACACACGAGTACAGATATCTGATATATATATATATCAAGGTTTTCATAATATATATTAAAGTGAGGGTATATATGACTAAATGATATCCAATATAACAGATATATGCAAAACAAGATTCATAACATATAACAGAATATAAGTATAGATATTTAGTATACATCAGAGTTTCATATAATGTTTTTTAGTAGATTTTAGAATCTTATCTTTAACACACTTATCCACGTCTCCGTGGTTAGGTGGACTTTACCGGTAACTGCATTGTTGAGAGCACGGCTAATGTTTTGGGACACGTGCTTGTGTAATGCGGGGACGGCACACCGGGAGAAATAGTGGTGGCTGGGGACCGAGTACCGAGGGTCGGCCGCCGCCATCAGGATGCGGAATGCTTCCGCCTCCACGAGCCTAAAAGGCAACATTTCGAGCACAAGCAGTCGTGAAATGTGAGAATTTAGCAGTGTGGCCTGTGGGGCGTTGGCTGCATTTTCGCGCTTGCATTCCAAGGACTGGGGTATGGACAACTGAACGCTGCGCTGGGACAAGGACATGGACTTGCTTCCTGATGCTGCTACTTGAGAGTGTGCAACGACAGGTGCAGGGCAGGAGGCATCTTCACATGCACTATGGACAGGGGATTGGCTTGCATGCACAACAGCGGAAGAAGCAATGGTGCCACCCGCAGACACTGTTCCTGGACCCTGGGGTTCGGCCCACAAAGTCAGGTGCTTTGCTGCCATGTGCCTGATCATGCTGGTGGCGGTCAGGCTGGTCGTTTTGCCACAACTGCTGATGCTGGCCTGGCAGGTGGTGCAAATGGCCTTTTTGGGGTTATCGGCAGAGTCTTTAAAAAACAACCAGACTCGGGAAGACCTAACAGTTGTACTGGCAACTTCCTTCGTGTTGGTGTTACGGGGAACGGTTGCCTGCCTTCTGTCTGCGGCCACCACACTGCTTCTTCCTGCCTGTTGGGGTGCTCTGCCTCCCTCCCCCTGTGTGCTGCTGTGCTCTCTCTGAATGTCCTCCTGCCAGGTTGGGTCAGTTACTATATCATCCACCACCTCGTCTTCCACTTCCGCACCCTGGTCCTCCTCCTGACTTTCTGGCAATTGTGTCTCATCATCGTCCATCTCTTGTGACACTTTCCCACCGTCGCCTTGGTGTGACCGTGGCTGCTCAAATACTGTATTTGGGCATCGCTACACGCGATCTCCTCTTGCCCCGCTTCAAATGGACAGGGCGAGAGGCCCGAATCTATAAATGGAAAAGTGAACAGCTCTTCAGAGTGTCCAAGTGTGGGATCAGTTGTCTCTGGGTACTCAGCATGGTGGGAGGAAGGAGGATCAGGGTGAGGAATATGCTGTCCAGACTCACGGCTACTGAGACTTGACCGTGTGGAAGACAGGGTGGTGGTGGTGGTGGCTAAGTGACTGGAAGCATTATCCGCTATCCAACCAACAACCTTTTGACACTGCTCTGGGTTCAATAGTGGTGTGCTGCGGTCCCCTAGTAATTGGGACAGGAAGGTCAGGCGAGAAGATGTGGGTGTTTGTTGTGGCACAATTTTGGCTTGCCCACGGCCTTGTCCTCGGCCTCTGCATGCACCATTACCATCACGTCCAGTTCCCCGTCCCTTGCCACGTGCCTTGCCCATTTTAAATGGAGGACAGTATCTTCCATGCTCACTACAAATGACTGAGTTTGGACTGAACTTATATGTGATCCGTGTGATGGAGAAAACAAAGTTTTAAATACCTGGCCTGTAGGTAAGTAGTTTGAACAGCAAACTGCTGTGAATTGCTTCACTGACACACTAAAGTAAATTTTTAATGGAGGCCAGAAATGGCAGTATTTTCTGACAACGTATATGTGATCCGTTTGACGGAGAAAACACAGTTTTTAATAGCCGAATTTCTAGAGCTCTAATATGGAAAGGACCTGGCTGTATTCTGCCGTGCCAACAAGCAAAAAAAACCCCGTGTTCTCTGGATTGCTTTTTAAGCAAATAATGAGGATTAAGATCCAAAGAAAAGTATTCCTGGCCCCTGAGACCTGGGCCTTTGTATAGAAATATCTAACAGCATCAGAAGGCAGAAATGGAATGGAGACTCTTGTGCTATATGTACTGCAGTCTGCTATATACACCGTCTGCCTATACACCCTGCCTGCCTGATATCTCTGCAGATGAATTAGTCCTCAGAAGGACTGTTTGTTAAGATGGATATGTGTAATGTACGGTTTTTCTCCCTACACTACCTAATACACAATCAAATCTCTCCCTATCGCAGCAGCAGCTCTCCCTACACTGCCTGATTCCGAAGGGACTGTGACGAACATGGCGGCGCCAGGTCTGATATAGACCTGATGACACTGTGCGACCAGCCAATCACTGTAATGCCCACAACCAACATGGCTACTGCATTACAGTGCATGGCAGGCAATCCCTGCATGTTCATTGGCTCTCTAAAGAGCGCCAAACATGCAGGGAGGGGACCCGAGTTCCCCCCCGAGCAACCCGAAAATACTCGGCGAGCACTGAGCATCTCGAGCAGTGAGATGCTCGGGCGAGCACCGAGCAGTAGCGAGCATGCTCGCTCATCACTATTTACTACCTTATTTGGCCATGTGGTGTGTGACACATCATCAGACACATGCATACATTGCTGAAAAGACATGGGAACAGCATGGGGAAGACCCCTGGAAGCATCTCTGACTTCCAGGTCACTGCCTAACACTGTGGTCATCAGACTTGATCCTATATTACTGCGGTAATAATACAGACATTTTTGTCAACGTGACAAATATTAAACTCAATTTAAAATGGGCAAGATGTGTGGCAAGGGACGGGGAAGTGGATGTTATGGTGATTGTGCACGCAGAGGCCGAGGCCGTGGGCAAGATGAAACTGTGCCTGCTGAGGGAGCACAACAAACACCCTCATCATGTCGAACTACCTTCCTGTCCCAATTTCTAGGGGGCCGCGGAACACCACTATTGAAGCCAGAGCTGTGAGAAAAGGTTTTTGGTTGGATAGCAGATAATGCTTCCAGTCACTTTGCCACCACCACCCTGTCTTCCACATTTTTGTTCAAGATTATTGTAATTGTTTTTGCAATGTATACCCCTGTGTGAAGCCCCACGTCAATTTTTTTTTAAATTATTTCAGGAAATTCATGAAATAATTAAAAAAAAATTATGTGGGGCTTCGCCCTATATTTGTGTCCAGTCAGGTACAGCAGGCAGGAACGGGCTGCCCCCAACCACCAGCTGCCTATTTGTACCTGGCCGGACACAACAATATAGGGAAGCCCTTTTTTTTTTAATTATTTCATGAAATAATTAAAAAAAAATTGACGTGGGGCTTCGCACTATATTTGTGTCCAGCCAGGTACAGCAGGCAGGAACGGGCTGCCCCCAACCACCAGCTGCCTATTTGTACCTAGCCGGACACAACAATATAGGGAAGCCCTTTTTTTCTTAATTATTCCATGAATTTCATGAAATAATTAAAAAAAAAAATGTGTGGCGCTTCGCCCTATTTTTGTGTCCAGCCAGGTACAACTAGGCAGCTGGGGGCTGGAATCTGCAGCGCAGGGAGACCCAAGCTTTCTGGGCCCCACCCGCTGCAAATTGCAGTCCGCAGCCGCCCCGGAAAATGGCGCGTTCATAGAAGCGCCATCTTCTGGCGCTGTACCCAACTCATCCAGGGCCCTGGTGCGGTGGCTCATTGGGTAATAAAGGGGTTAAGGCCAGCTTGGCATTATCAGCTGGCCCTAAGCCCGAAATTCATGGGGTCACGCCAATATTAGACATGACCGCCATGAATTTCTAGTAAAGTATTTAAAAAAAACACAAACACCCAGAAAAAAGTCCTTTAATTGAAATAAAGACACAATTCTTTATTGTTCTAAATTAAACCATACTTACAGTCACGCCCATTCCAGCTGAAGCCAACGATCTCCTGCAATAAAAGTAAAATAATAAAGCAACCTCATCCTTACCTTTCCATGGTTCCCAGGACAGCTTCAGCTCTGCTACATCGAGATGACAGGCTGGACCGCAGCAGAACGCTGCCATCCAGCCTGTCATCCCGCAGACACTGAGAAGCGCAGGCATGCTTGCGCTCCTCAGTGTCTCGCTGTGACGGCATCCAGATGAGCCGAGGTCATGTCCAATGAACTCAGCTCACCTCATGCACGTCACTGACAGCGTGGGAAAATTCTCCTGCACTCAGCGCTTCAGCGTGAGAATTCTCCCACGCTGTCAGTGACGTGCATGAGGTGCGCCGAGTTCATTGGACATGACCTCACCTCATGCACGTCACTGACAGCGTGGGAAAATTCTCACGCTGAAGCGCTGAGTGCAGGAGAATTCTCCCACGCTGTCAGTGACGTACATGAGGTGAGCCGAGTTCATTGTCGGCTCATCTGGATGCCGTCACAGCCAGACACTGAGGAGTGGAAGTATGCCTGCGCTTCTCAGTGTCTGCGGGATGACAGGCTGGATGGCAGCGTTCTGCTGCGGTCCAGCCTGTCATCTCGATGTAGCAGAGCTGGAGCCGTCGTGGGAGCCATGGAAAGGTAAGGATGAGGTTGCTTTATTATTTTTCTTTTATTGCAGGAGATCGTTGGCTTCAGCTGGAATGGGCGTGATGGTAAGTATGGTTTAATTTAGAACAATAAAGAATTGTGTGTTTATTTCAATTAAAGGACTTTTTTCTGGGTGTTTGTGTTTTTTTTAAATACTTTACTAGAAATTCATGGTGGTCATGTCTAATATTGGCGTGACCCCATGAATTTCGGGCTTAGGGCCAGCTGATAATGCCAAGCTGGCCTTAACCCCTTTATTACCCAGTGAGCCACCGCACCAGGGCCCTGGATGAGTTGGGTACAGCGCCAGAAGATGGCGCTTCTATGAACGCGCCATTTTCCGGGGCGGCTGCGGACTGCAATTTGCAGCGGGTGGGGCCCAGAAAGCTTGGGCCTCCCTGCGCTGCAGATTCCAGCCCCCAGCTGCCTAGTTGTACCTGGCTGGACACAAAAATAGGGCGAAGCTCCACGTTTTTTTTTTTTTAATTCATGAAATTCATGAAATAATTAAGAAAAAAAGGGCTTCCCTATATTGTTGTGTCCAACCAGGTACAAATAGGCAGCTGGGGGCTGGAATCTGCAGCGCAGGGAGGCCCAAGCTTTCTGCCCCCCCCCCCCCCCCGCTGAAAATTGCAGTCCGCAGCCACCCCGGAAAATGGCGCGTTCATAGAAGCTGGATGCTGTACCTGGCTGGCATACAAAAATATGGCGAAGCCCACGTCAAAAGTTTTGGGAAAAATTAATTAAAAAATAAATAATAATTTAGGGACTGCATCTTTATTAACTCCTCAAATGTCATTTAGTGTTAAAATAAAGGATTTATTTTAAAAAAAATTGACGTGGGGCTTCGCCCTATATTTGTGTCCAGCCAGGTACAGCAGGCAGGAACAGGCTGCCCCCAACCACCAGCTGCCTATTTGTACCTGGTTGGACACAACAATATAGGGAAGCCCTTTTTTTCTTAATTATTCCATGAATTTCATGAAATAATTAAAAAAAAAAATGCTTGGGGCTTCGCCCTATTTTTGTGCCCAGCCAGATACAACTATGCAGCTGGGGGCTGGAATCCGCAGCGCAGGGAGACCCAAGCTTTCTGGGCCACCCCCGCTGCAAATTGCAGTCCGCAGCCGCCCCAGAAAATGGCGCGTTCATTGAAGCGCCATCTTCTGGCGCTGTACCCAACTCATCCAGGGCCCTGGTGCGGTGGCTCACTGGGTAATAAAGGGGTTAAGGCCAGCTTGGTATTATCAGCTGGCCCTAAGCCCAAAATTCATGGGGTCACGCCAATATTAGACATGACCACCATGAATTTCTAGTAAAGTATTTAAAAAAACACAACACCCAGAAAAAAGTCCTTTAATTGAAATAAAGACACAATTCTTTATTGTTCTAAATTAAACCATACTTACCATCACGCCCATTCCAGCTGAAGCCAACGATCTCCTGCAATAAAAGTAAAATAATAAAGCAACCTCATCCTTACCTTTCCATGGCTCCCACGACAGCTTCAGCTCTGCTACATCGAGATGACAGGCTGGACCGCAGCAGAACGCTGCCATCCATCCTGTCATCCCGCAGACACTGAGAAGCGCAGGCATGCTTGTGCTCCTCAATGTCTGGCTGTGACTGCATAAAGATGAGCCGAGGTCTTGTCCAATGAACTCAGCTCACCTCATGTACGTCACTGACAGCGTGGGAAAATTCTCCTGCACTCAGCACTTCAGCGTGAGAATTTTCCCACACTGTCAGTGACGTGCATGAGGTGAGCTGAGTTCATTGGACATGACCTCACCTCATGTATGTCACTGACAGCGTGGGAGAATTCTCACGCTGAAGCGCTGAGTGCAGGAGAACTTTCCCACGCTGTCAGTGACGTGCATGAGGTGAGCTGAGTTCATTGGACATGAACTCGGCTCATCTGGATGACGTCACAGAGAGACACTGAGGAGCGCAAGCATGCCTGCGCTTCTCAGTGTCTGCGGGATGACAGGTTGGATGGCAGCTTTCTGCTGCGGTCCAGCCTGTCATCTCGATGTAGCAGAGCTGGAGCTGTCCTGGGAACCATCGAAAGGTAAGGATGAGGTTGCTTTATTATTTTTCTTTTATTGCAGGAGATCGTTGGCTTCAGCTGGAATGGGCGTGATGGTAAGTATGGTTTAATTTAGAACAATAAAGAATTGTGTCTTTATTTCAATTAAAGGACTTTACTCTGGGTGTTTGTGTTTTCTTTTAACTTTGACTATGGGGTTAGTAATGGGGGTGTCTTATAGACGCCTCTCCATTACTAACCTTGGCTTGATGTCAGCTGGCATTATAAGCTGACATCAACCCCAACCATATTACCCCCTGCCACCGCACCAGGGCAGCGTGGAAGAGCGAGGCTAAGTGCCAGAATTGGCGCATCCTATGGATGCGCCATTTCTGGGGCGGCTGACGGCTGGTGTTTCTAGCCTGGGAGGGGGCCAATATTCATGGCACCCTTCCTGGGCTATTAATATCAGCCCCCAGCTGTCTGCCTAGCCTGTGCTAGCTATTAAATTAGGGGGGACCCCACGTTATTTTTTTGGGGGGGTTCCCCCATTTTAATAGCTAGTAAAGGCTAGGTATTCAGCTGGGGGCTGATATTAGTAGCCTGGGAAGCTCCGTGGGTATTACCCCCTTCCCAGGCTTCAAACATTTGCCCCAGCTGTCTGCTTAACCTCCGCTAGAGCCTAAAATTAAGGGGAACCCCACGCCAATTTTTTTTTAAATAAATCCTTTATTTTAACACTAAATGACAAGTACAGTAACCAGCACTGTCACTGTACTTCTTATATATGTGACTGACATGTTTCTATCTATCTAATCTATGTGTGATTCTCTATTCTTTCTGTTATAAATTGTCGGGTACCGCTGCTGAATTGCCGGCCGGCTTTTTTAAAGAGACGGTGCACGAAAACACTAATATTTTTTTAAATAAATCCTTTACACTAAATGACAAGTACAGTAAGCAACACTGTCACTGTACTTCATATATATGTGACTGACATGTTTCTATCTATCTAATCTATGTGTGAAGCTCTATTCTTTCTGTTATAAATTGTCGGGTACCGCTGCTGAATTGCCAGCCGGCTTTTTTAAAGAGACGGTGCACGAAAACACTATTATTTTTTTAAATAAATCCTTTACACTAAATGACAAGTACTGTAAGCAACACTGTCACTGTACTTCATATATATGTGACTGACATGTTTCTATCTATCTAATCTATGTGTGAAGCTCTATTCTTTCTGTTATAAATTGTCGGGTACCGCTGCTGAATTGCCGGCCGGCTTTTTTAAAGAGACGGTGCACGAAAACACTAATATTTTTTTAAATAAATCCTTTACACTAAATGACAAGTACAGTAAGCAACACTGTCACTGTACTTCATATATATGTGACTGACATGTTTCTATCTATCTAATCTATGTGTGATTCTCTATTCTTTCTGTTATAAATTGTCGGGTACCGCTGCTGAATTGCCGGCCGGCTTTTTTAAAGAGACGGTGCACGAAAACACTAATATTTTTTTAAATAAATCCTTTACACTAAATGACAAGTACAGTAAGCAACACTGTCACTGTACTTCATATATATGTGACTGACATGTTTCTATCTATCTAATCTATGTGTGATTCTCTATTCTGTCTGTTATAAATTGTCGGGTACCGCTGCTGAATTGCCGGCCGGCTTTTTTAAAGAGACGGTGCACGAAAACACTAATATTTTTTTTAATAAATCCTTTACACTAAATGACAAGTACAGTAAGCAACACTGTCACTGTACTTCATATATATGTGACTGACATGTTTCTATTTATCTAATCTATGTGTGATGCTCTATTCTTTCTGTTGTAAATTGTCGGGTACCGGTGTATGCCGCTGATGAATTGCCGGCTTTTCATGTCATTCTACATTATTCTTAGTTGTTTTACTTCATGTAGAATTAACCTACAAGGAAAGAAAGGGTTTATTTTCATTCCGATATTTGTGTCCCATTGACTTGCATTGGTTTCCGGTATCGGAATCGGCGATATCCGATACTTTTTGGGTATCGGCCCGATCCAATCCGATACGATATTTCCTGATATCGGAAGGTATCGCTCAACACTATTGATGATAAGACACAATGGACAGAAAGTCAGGAGGAGGACCAGGGTGCGGAAGTGGAAGACGAAGCGGTGGACAATGAAGTCACTGATCCGACCTGGCAAGGGGACATGCAGAGCGAGGACAGCAGCATACAGGGGGAGGGAGGCGTAGCCCCACAATAGGCAGGAACAAGCAGTGTGGTGGCCACAGACACAAGGCGGGCAACTGCTCCGCGGAACACCAACATGACGGAAGTTGCCAGTTCAACTGTTAGGTCTTTCCAAGTCTGGTTCTTTTTTAAAGACTGTTTAGATAACCCCAAAAAGGCCATTTGCAACATCTGCCAGGCCACCATCAGCAAGAGCACCAAAACTACCAGCCTGACCACCACCAGCATGCTCAGGCGCATGACAGCAAAGAACCTGACTAGCTGGGCCGAATGCCAAGGTCCAGAAACAGTGTCTGTGGGTGACACCACTGCCTCTTCCGCTGTTGTGCGTGCACTCCAATCCTTTTCCATGGTGCATGTGAAGATGCCTCCCACCCTGTACCTGTCATTGCAGACTTGCAACCATCACCGTCCACGTCTTGTCCCTTTGCAGCGTTCAGTTGTCCCTACCCCAGTCCCTGGAATGCAAGCGCAAGTATATAGCCAGTCGCTCACCCACCCACCCACAGGCTGCAATACTATACTGCCAAATTTTTGACAGCTGCTTGTGACTTGCCCCCTGAGCCGTGGGGCACTCGGATCCGGGCAATTAGGGAAACGGTGGGAGTAGTAGTGGCAACCCGGTTCCGTGGCTCAGGGTGGTCAGGCCAGTGGTAGTCCGTTATGTGCTGATGTTTATGTCCGACTACGCCACCCGTGGATTGTGGTTATTAGGAACCGCCGCTGCATGCAGACCGCTGGGGCTGATGAGGTGTGCAGCTAGGGTAGTGTGACTCCCCACGGGAAGAGTGCGGCCCCAGGGCAGTATAGTGGATGGTGGGAGTGATGGTAGTGAGAGTCCCAGTGCTGATAGTGCTGGAGGAGCAAGGAGCACACAGACAACAGGTTGCAGTCCAGGGTCTTTACTAAAACAGGTAAACTGACCCACAAACAGTCCCAGCTAGGAGGGGACCTGGATGTCTGAGAGCAACGGGGAAATTGGCCCTGGTCAGGGTGAGGGTGTAGGCCTACCGTGCTTTCTGCGCTCCTTCTGGCTATCTCCTCGTTATAGGGTAACTGCCCACGTTTCCGAGCTTTCGGTGTATTCTCGCCTGTATGGCCTGCGACGTGGGTTCCTTTCTGCTCCCAGCCTTGTACGGCTTTACTGGTCCCTTCGGTTGTGGCAGGGCCTCCAGGCTTCTTAGGCCAAGGAATATACAGTCCCCTGCGGACTGGTTATCTGCTGGAGGATGTAGAATCCTCCCAGCCTCAGACACCAAAGTCTGGTAAATTAAGTCCTTTATCTGCCAAGACAGGCTCTCTTCGCCTCTTGTCTCTGGCTTGTGGCTCTCGTCCTGCCACACTTCCTCTTAGGTGCAATACAACTGTCTGTCCCTGCTCTGCTCTGGGACACGTCTCATTGCTGAGACAGGCCATCAAGTTCTCCCTAACCCTGCCCCCAGCACCAGCTTTTCTGGGGCAGCCTGCTCCCCCTACTAGCCTGAGACAGGAGGCATTGCATGCTAATGTTCCCCTGACTAGAGAACCTCCCCCTTGCTCTCAGACACAGCTTTATTTACACTTGTGGCATCCAGGCCAGGGTGACACATTCCCCCCTAGTGAAATTTAGTACTCCGGGACTAAACAATAAACAAAGACAATATTCATAACAATAAAACATTAATAGACAGACGACGCACAAATTGAGTTCTTAAGGTCACAGTGTGGTCTGTGACCGGGTGTCCATATCACCAGCACAACGGGGAGCCTTAACCAGGTGGGAGTCTGTCCTACCCCAAGTCCTTCACAGTCTTAGTTCATTCCTGGGTTAGGCTCCAAACGCAGTCCATACAAGGTCCCGGTTATAAAAAGTCCATAACCTTTGAGTCCTTACGGTAGCTGCAAGAAACTGAAACACAGAATTACCAAACAAGCATGTAACTTGGCAAACAATTCAACATTTGGCAACAGGGTCATTTACAATTTTAGCGCGCTCTATATTCTCCAGCGAGCGGGTATCTGCCCCTTTGTGCTCCTGGTTGACCTACGTAGCCCACTGTCTGGTGGTGGACCAACCTGGCTTTCCCCACTAGCGTTAGGGGTACAGCTACCAGCTGGGTGTACAGGTAGGGCAGGCAGCTATCTGCGAGTCCTTTGGCTTACCGCAGGCATGGCAGGCTCACTGTCAGCAGAGGGTTGACTCTCCTGGGCTGCTGGTACAGGCTCTTCTGCCCTGGAACTGCTTGCTCCTCTTCACCTTCCGGCTCTGGTGTTGGTTGTTGCTGTGCCGGTTGCAGGAAATGCAGGACGGGTACCACTATGGCATCATTTATGCGAGTCCAGGACTGAGGGAACTCTCCGAGAACGGTGCTGATCATTTCTTCCTTGTCCTCTGCGGGTTCAAGGTCACTCTGATCCTCTTCTGCACTACGGAGTTGCTCGGGGCACCTTTTGAGGTGGTCTCTGGAGACGACACTAGTGGTTTCTCCTCCGTCCTTGGTGATTACGCACACCTTTGGGTTGTCGTGGTCAGACTGCAGTACGGTGTAGGGTTCCCTTTCCCACTGGTCGTCCAACTTATGTAGCCTTCTTTTTCGCTTTAGGACTTGCTCACCAGGTTCTAGGGGACCAGCAGGGGCGTGTTGATTGAAGAGTTTTTCTTGCCTCTCTCTCACCTGGGCCAGGCTCTTCTCCACACTCTCCTGTACCTTCTTATACTGCAGTTGCCTTTCCGTATCCCAGTCCGCATCCGGGGAGGTGTCCTCAGGTATTAGGACTCCCATCTCCAGGTCTACGGGCAGCTTACCTGGTCTAGCTTGCATCAGGTAAGCCGGGGTGCAGTTTGTAGCATTCACCGGGATATTGTTGTATAGGTCTATTAGGTCCGGCAGTTTTTCTGGCCACAGGCTGCGTTCCTCCAGGGGCAACGTCTTCAGGAGATCAATGACCATATTGTTCATCTTCTCACACATCCCGTTGGTTTGTGGATGGTAAGGCGTTGTCCGAATCTTCTTACAGCCATAGAGGTTGCAGAACTCCTGGAAGATTTCAGCCTCGAACGCTGGACCCTGGTCTGTCAGGACCTGTTCCGGATACCCGTGTGGACGGCAGAAATATTGCTGGAAGGCTCTGGCCGCTGTTTGGGCTGTCAAGTCTTTTACCGGGACCACCACTAGAAAACGGGAATAGTGGTCCACGATTGTCAGGGCATAGATGTATCCAGACCGGCTTGGAGCCAATTTGACGTGGTCCAGAGCTACCAGCTCAAGAGGCTGCGTGGTGACGATGGGCCTCAAGGGTGTCTTCTGGCTGGTGCGGTCCTTCCTCCTCAGGTGACAAGGGCCACAATCTCTGCACCACTTTTCTACAGCTCCTCTCATGCCGACCCAAAAGAACCTTCCTCTTAGCAGGAACTCCAATTTCTTCCATCCGAAGTGTCCCGCTCTGTCATGGTAAGCCCCCAGGACCATGGCTGCATCCCGTCTTGGGACCACGACTTGCCAGGTCAGCTCGTGCGTCCGGTGGTTAACAATCCTTCTGCACAACTTGCCTTCGTAGAGGAACAGCTTGCTCTTCTCCTTCCATAGCTGCTTGGCTTCCTCTGGGGCATCTGGATCTAAGCGGGCGTCTTCCCGGGTCAGCAGATCTTTCACCAGGCGGACTGCAGGGTCACTATCTTGGGTCTCGGCCCAGCTGTGGTGAGGTAGGGGATTGATTATCACAGTGGTTAGATCCTCCTCCTTCACGCGGTGAGAGTATTGAGCGGCTCCATACCGGTGAAACGCGGGGAGTTCTACCTCCTCCAGCTCTTCTGGGTCTTCGTCACCTTCAGGTAAGTGAGGCATCCTTGATAGGGCGTCCGCGTTGGCATTGGTTTTGCCTGCCCGGTACTTGATCACGAAGTCATAGTTTGAGAGACGGGCCATCCACCGCTGTTCTAGGGCACCCAGTCTTGCATTGTCCAGGTGTGTCAACGGGTTGTTGTCCGTGTACACGGTGAACTTCGCGGAGGCCAGGTAATGCTTGAAGCGTTCCGTCACGTCCCATACCACCGCCAAGAATTCTAGCTTGAAGGAGCTGTAATTCTCCGGGTTCCTCTCGGTGGGCCTCAGCTTCCGGCTGGCGTACGCGATCACCCTTTCTCTGCCCTGTTGGTTTTGGGACAGTACAGCTCCCAGTCCCACATTACTGGCATCTGTGTGGAGAATGAAAGGCTGGCCATAATCAGGGTAGGCCAAGATCTCGTCCCCTGTGAGGGCCATCTTTAGCTGGCGGAAGGACTCCTCTTCCAGTTTATCCCACTTGAAGGGCGGCTTTTGGCTCCTGGACTTAGACTGTCCGATCAGGAGGTCCTGCATAGGAGCTGCCATCTTGGTGAACCCGGGGATGAACCTTCGGTAGTAGCCTACCAACCCGAGAAACTGTCTCACCTCTTTGATGTTCGAGGGTCTTGGCCAGCTCTTGATTGCCGTGACCTTGTCAGGGTCGGGGGCCACTCCTTCCGCGCTTACCACGTGCCCTAGGTACTGGACCTTTGGTTTCAACAGGTGACACTTCAATGGTTTCACCTTCAGGCCGTAGCCTGCCAGGGCTTCGAACACCTCGGCCAGGTGCTTTAGGTGGTCCTCGTAGGTCTTCGAATAGACGATCACGTCGTCCAGGTAAAGGAGAACCGTCTCGAAGTTTCGGTGCCCTAGACAGCATTCCATCAACCGCTGGAAGGTCCCTGGTGCGTTGCAGAGCCCGAAAGGCATACAGTTGAACTCACTCAGTCCCATCGGGGTAGTGAAGGCGGTCTTCTCCTTGTCAGCCTCTGCCACAGGAACCTGCCAGTACCCGCTAGTAAGGTCCAAAGTAGAAAAGAAGTTAGCTGATTTTAGTGCGGCTAAAGACTCCTCTATTCTAGGCAACGGGTATGCGTCTTTGTGGGTGATACGGTTGATTTGTCTATAGTCTACACACATTCTCATGGTGCCGTCTTTCTTTTTGACCAGAACCAAGGGGGCTGCCCAGGGGCTACAGCTGTCTCTAATGACCCCAGCTTCTTTCATCTCTCTTAGCATGCCCTTTGCGTTCTGATAATGTGCAGGGGGTACAGGTCTGTGCCTCTCTTTTATTGGTGGGTGGCTCCCTGTGGGGATGTGGTGTTCTATCCCTTTTACTCTGCCGAAGTCTAGCGGGTGCTTACTAAAGACTCTCTCGTGCTCCTGTACCACCCGGTAGACTCCTTGTTTTTGGTGCAGGGGAGTGGAGTCAGCACCCACATTGAGTTTCTGGCACCAGTCCTCCTTTTGTTTCTGGGAGCCATTACCCTCCGCCTGAGGAGATGGAGGCAAGGGTTCCACGGCCCTGATAGCTTTGTGTTCGACAACAAACAGTTTGGCGAGTGTAGCGTACCTGGGTAAGTGTACCTCCCTCTCCCCAATGTTGAAGATGCGGACGGGCACCCTCCCATGACGGACATCAACCACCCCCCGGGCTGTCAAAATGGTGGGCCTGCTGTCTGAGTACACGGGTTCTACCATGGCTTGGTAGTCTCTACCTCTCAACCCGATTGCAGTCCGACACCAGATCATCATTTCACTTTTGGGAGGCATGGAAATGGGGAATGGGTCACTCAGTCTTACGCTACCGATCTCACCACCAGACAGTTCTACCTGCTGCCGTCTCATCAGGGCTTTTATCTCCTTGTTGAGGACTCTCTGTTGGCTGGAACTAGCATTCACCGCCACCTGTTGTAAGATTACAATTACCTCTGAAAGACAATTTTCAATTACGTTAGTACCCACAGTTATTTTAGGGTGACTTTCACGACGGTCAATGTCCACAATAATTACTCCCTGTGCCGGCAGTTCAACTTTACCAATTTTAATGGTCATCTCCTTGAACCCCATCTGCGGCACGGGTAAGCCATTACTAGCGATGATGCTCAAGTTACTGTCTGGATACCGTGTGATATCAGCATCAGTCCAATACTGCTTAAAAAGTACATAAGGGATAGTGGTTACTTGCGACCCAGTATCCAGCAAGGCGCTCATGGGGATACCGTCCAGCACCACGGGTAAAACCGGGCGCCCCCCAACGTACTTATCACGCCAATTATAAGGGCCTGGTGATCTTATGCCTGGGGGTTGGCCCTCTGCCCCAGGTTGGACCCGTTTAAATTACAGTACCTGGAAATGTGTCCGGGCTGGTTGCATCGACGGCAAATGGGCTGTCCATCCTCTGCGTAGCGGTCTGTGGGCCTCCCTCGGAACGACGGGATCCTCCTCTGTCGACGCCACGGGACATCCTCCGGACTTGAAGCCAGCTCGATGGGTCTTGACGGGTCCACTTGCAACGCCTGGACGGTCCTGGTCAACGCCGCGACACTCCTGGTCAGCTCCTGGACTTGGTGGTGCAGGTCTTTCGACGGGGCTTGGTTCAGGGCCTGTGCATCAGCCTCCACGGAGTCCATAGAGGAGGGCGCCGCCTCCTGGTGGTAGGTGAGAGCAGGGCACCGGGGGTTTATAGCGCCACTAGTTGCAGATTCACGGAGCACCCTTATGGCCCTGTCCTTAAATTGGGCAAAGGTCAGGTCGGGGTTCTGAAAGAACATGAGGCGCAGTTGGGCCCTGTGGGCGCTAGACAGCAGACCTTCTATGAATTGTTCTGTTAGCAGCTTATCCGTTTCCTGCACACTGCCAGGGTCAGTTTGTTGAATAGCCCTCAAGGCTTCCTGTAGATTTAGGGCATAGTCTCTGATGCTGTCCTGTGCCCGCTGCTTACATCCATAGAACCTCATTTTAATCTCAGCGGAGGTACGTGTGTCAAAGGTACCCCGCAGCCGGGCCAGAATACCCTTCACAGTCCTTTTCTCCTCAGTGGGCCATGATTTTACCTCCCTTTGGGCTGCGCCAGTTAACTGCCCTGTCAATATGCTGACCTTCTGTTCCTCTGTCAGGGGGTAAACGTGGAACAAACTGTATAGCCTTTCCTTGAAGTCAGTTAGGGCATGGGGCTCCCCTGAGTATTTGGGCAGCCAGGCCGCTCCAGGGATGTAGGGCAGGGAAAAGGGCATCAGCGCTGCTGCAGCTGCTTTGGTGGTAGTGGGGGCCTCTGTGTCCGACATCTTCCTCCCCCCTAGTCCAGCGTGGCCTACCTTCCGACGATCCTCTTCTGTAGGCCGCGGCTCCGCTGCTGCTGCTATGGACGAGGACCTGGCGTCGCGTCCTGATGACGTCAGCGTCGCTCTCTCTCCCTTCCAGGACCTTGCGCAGCGTCGGTGCGTGGGGCGGAGCTTCGGATCTCGCGCGGTTTTGACGTCCACGCCCCTCTTCTTCCCGCGCGGCGTCCTGGAGATGGCGTCCGATGGCGGGAAACAGCTGCAGATGGCGGGAAGACGGCAGAAGACGGCGGGAAAAGGTCCAAGATGGCGTCTGATGGCGGGAATCGGCTCCGGATGGCGGGAAACGACTCCGGACGGTGGGAAACTTCGCCACAGGTAAATTACAAAAGTCTTTTTCAGGCACGCAGTACCCGGTGGTTGCGGGCACGAAATCCTGCCGACTACGCCAAAGCTGACTCGCCCCCTGAGCCGTGGGGCACTCGGATCCGGGCAATTAGGGAAACGGTGGGAGTAGTAGTGGCAACCCGGTTCCGTGGCTCAGGGTGGTCAGGCCAGTGGTAGTCCGTTATGTGCTGATGTTTATGTCCGACTACGCCACCCGTGGATTGCGGTTATTAGGAACCGCCGCTGCATGCAGACCGCTGGGGCTGATGAGGTGTGCAGCTAGGGTAGTGTGACTCCCCACGGGAAGAGTGCGGCCCCAGGGCAGTATAGTGGATGGTGGGAGTGATGGTAGTGAGAGTCCCAGTGCTGATAGTGCTGGAGGAGCAAGGAGCACACAGACAACAGGTTGCAGTCCAGGGTCTTTACTAAAACAGGTAAACTGACCCACAAACAGTCCCAGCTAGGAGGGGACCTGGATGTCTGAGAGCAACGGGGAAATTGGCCCTGGTCAGGGTGAGGGTGTAGGCCTACCGTGCTTTCTGCGCTCCTTCTGGCTATCTCCTCGTTATAGGGTAACTGCCCACGTTTCCGAGCTTTCGGTGTATTCTCGCCTGTATGGCCTGCGACGTGGGTTCCTTTCTGCTCCCAGCCTTGTACGGCTTTACTGGTCCCTTCGGTTGTGGCAGGGCCTCCAGGCTTCTTAGGCCAAGGAATATACAGTCCCCTGCGGACTGGTTATCTGCTGGAGGATGTAGAATCCTCCCAGCCTCAGACACCAAAGTTTGGTAAATTAAGTCCTTTATCTGCCAGGACAGGCTCTCTTCGCCTCTTGTCTCTGGCTTGTGGCTCTCGTCCTGCCACACTTCCTCTTAGGTGCAATACAACTGTCTGTCCCTGCTCTGCTCTGGGACACGTCTCATTGCTGAGACAGGCCATCAAGTTCTCCCTAACCCTGCCCCCAGCACCAGCTTTTATAGGGGCAGCCTGCTCCCCCTACTGGCCTGAGACAGGAGGCATTGCATGCTAATGTTCCCCTGACTAGAGAACCTCCCCCTTGCTCTCAGACACAGCTTTATTTACACTTGTGGCATCCAGGCCAGGGTGACACACTTGCACTTGAAATATGGCCTTTTAGGCTCGTGGAGGTGGAAGCTTTCCAGCCGGGTATCCATACACGTCCCCAGCCACCATTATTTCTCCTGGTGTTGTCCCCGCCTTCCACCAGCACGGGTCCCAGAACTTTACCCGTGCCCTCCTCAGCGCACTTAGTGTGAAGGACCGCCTAACCACAAACACATGGACAAGTGAATGTGGCCAGGGATGGTACATCTCACTGACACATTTCACTGGGTTAATATTCTGGAAGCCGGGACCCAGTGGGACCTTGGGATGGAATGCGTACTCCCGACGCAGAGGATTGCAAGCCCTGGGTCAACCAGGGTTGCCCCCACATTCTACAGCTCCTGCACCACCTCCTCCTCTTCAGCCTCCATCTCCATCACTTGATTCATTTTTTTCAGGAGATATTCCAGATTATGTACTAAAACTTTGTGGGTGCCAATAACAATAAGCAGGACTGTATGCTTAGTTGACAAACCACACACCATTGCAGAGTTGTTGAAAGCTGTGTCAGAGAACCTGGTGGCGGCTCTGAAGCTAGGCAAGCTCACACGCGAGCCATTCCTGGCCCATGTGCTCAACTTAGTGGTTCAGCTGTTTCTCAAAACCTACCCAGGTCTGCCACAGCGACTTGTGAAAGTACGCTGCATGTGTGCCCATTTCAGAAAGTCAGCTACAGCTTTCACCGCTCTGGCAGGGCTTCAGCAGCTTTCAGATCACCGACTAGTGTGCGATGTGACCACGGATTGGAAATCAAAGTTGCAGATGTTTGGAATGATTTTGAGCAGCAGAGAGCAGTTGAGTACCAGCTTCAATACGCCCGTCGGCATTCAGGTCAGCCTCCGCACATAAGAGCTGATGAGTGGGCATGAATGTCTGACATCTGTGCCGTCCTCCAAAACTTTGAGGACTCCACCAAGATGGTGAGCGGCGATGACGCCATAATTAGCATCATCATCCCGCTTCTCTGTGTACTGGAACAATCGCTGCTCACAATTAAAGAGGAGGCATTGCAGGTGGAGCAAGGAGCTATACAGGGTTATGCTACTCAGCCCAGCCTCATCTCATCCTGACGCGGATTGGGTGATAATGAGGAGGAGGAAGAGAACATGGACAAAAGTCCTCTTGATGAGAACAGGGAAGTCTTGGCTGTTGGCAGTCTGGCACACAAGCCGACTTGGGCATTACAGAAAACTGGCACGGCACGAGAGAAGTCTTGTAGACAGAGGTGTGAGGTTCTGATTAAGGAGAATGTCAGTCTTAGATCAGTTGCAGAACGGAGGGCATGGGAGGGGTGATACACAGAAATGAGGGAAGAGATATAGGCCGGTGCAGAACTGTGGAGAGCTTGGTGGGTGAAAGAGATGAGTTTGTATTGTATTCTGTAGTGATTGTTTAACCTAACCAGTGCAATGACTCGCAAAGGGTAGAGGCTTCGGTGAAGCGGCTTAATAATAATAATTAGGGTTGAGCGAGTATGTTCTGTCCGAGTATGCTCGGGCCGAGCTCCAAGTATTTACAGCTGCTCAGTGATATGGTTGAATCGCTCCCGGGTGCATGATTTGCAACTGTTTGACAGCTTTATTACTTGTGAGGAATGTGTAAGAAATAGACATTACTTCCATGTAATAAAACTGTCAAAACAGTCGCAAATCATGCACACGGGAGCGATTCAACCATATCACCGAGCAGCTATAAATACACGGAGCTCGGCCCGAGCATACTCGCCGAAAGGGTTAATAGAACATACTCGCTCAACACTAATAATAATCTTTTTATTTATATAGCGCCAACATATTCCACAGCGCTTTACAATTCAGACAATTTATAGACATTATGGGCACTGTCCCCATTGGGGCTCACAATCTACATACCCTATCAGTATGTCTTTGGAGTGTGGGAGAAAACCAGAGAACCCAGAGGAAACCCCTGCAAACACAGGGAGAACATACAAACTACTTGCAGATGTTGTCCTTGGTGGGATTTGAACCCAGAACCCCAGCGCTGCAAGGCTGCAGTGCTAACCACTGAGCCACCGTGCTGCCCTTTATAAAAATACGACTCTGGCTGCTACATTCAGAAAGGATTGGAGAAGAGAGTTTGTTTAGAGGGAAATTGATTAGAAGATAGCTGCAGTAATTAATCAGAGACACAGTAAGAGTTTTTACAGTATCAAAGGTGCGAAAAGGTTGAATTCTGGATATGTTTTTAAGGTGCAGGTGACATGTGTGGGAGTTATGGTGGCACCACCTAAAAGAAATTGCAAAGTCAGGTATAGGTAGGATAGTAAAAGTCAGATATAGGTAGGTTAGTAAAAGTCAGGTAAAGGAAAGGTAGGTTAGATGGCTACGTGCGGCCTCCTGCTGTGTATAGATGGCTACGTGCGGCCTCCTGCTGTGTATAGATGGCTACGTGCAGCCTCCTGCTGTGTATAGATGGCGCCGTGCGGCCTCCTGCTGTGTATAGATGGCGCCGTGTGGCCTCCTGCTGTGTATAGATGGCGCCGTGAGGCCTCCTGCTGTGTATAGATGGCTATGTGTGGCCCCCTGCTGTGTATAGATGGCTATGTGCGGCCTCCTGCTGTGTATAGATGGCATCGTGCGGCCTCCTGCTGTGTATAGATGGCGCCATGCAGCCTCCTGCTGTGTATATGGCTACGTGCGGCCTCCTGCTGTGTATAGATGGCTGCGTGCGGCCTCCTGCTGTATATAGATGGCTACGTGCGGCCTCCTGCTGTGTATAGATGGCTACGTGCAGCCTCCTGCTGTGTATAGATGGCTACGTGCGGCCTCCTGCTGTGTATAGATGGCTACGTGCAGCCTCCTGCTGTGTATAGATGGCGCCGTGCAGCCCCCTGCTGTGTATAGATGGCTACGTGCGGCCTCCTGCTGTGTATAGTTGGCTACGTGCAGCCTCCTGCTGTGTATAGATGGCGCCGTGCAGCCCCTGCTGTGTATAGATGGCTACGTGCGGCCTCCTGCTGTGTATAGATGGCTACGTGCAGCCTCCTGTTGTGTATAGATGGCGCCGTGCAGCCCCCTGCTGTGTATAGATGGCTACGTGCGGCCTCCCGCTGTGTATAGATGGCTACGTGCTTCCTCCCGCTGTGTATAGATGGCTACGTGCTTCCTCCCGCTGTGTATAGATGGCTATGTGCGGCCCCCTGCTGTGTATAGATGGCTACGTGCGGCCTCCTGCTGTGTATAGATGACTACGTGCTGCCTCCTGCTGTGTACAGATGGCTACGTCCGGCCTCCTGCTGTGTATAGATGGCTACGTGCGGCCTCCTGCTGTATATAGATGGCTACGTGCGGCCTCCTGCTGTGTATAGATGGCTACGTGCAGCCTCCTGCTGTGTATAGATGGCTACGTGCGGCCTCCTGCTGTGTATAGATGGCTACGTGCAGCCTCCTGCTGTGTATAGATGGCTACGTGCGGCCTCCTGCTGTGTATAGATGGCTACGTGCAGCCTCCTGCTGTGTATAGATGGCGCCGTGCGGCCTCCTGCTGTGTATAGATGGCGCCGTGTGGCCTCCTGCTGTGTATAGATGGCGCCGTGAGGCCTCCTGCTATGTATAGATGGCTATGTGTGGCCCCCTGCTGTGTATAGATGGCTATGTGCGGCCTCCTGCTGTGTATAGATGGCATCGTGCGGCCTCCTGCTGTGTATAGATGGCGCCATGCAGCCTCCTGCTGTGTATATGGCTACGTGCGGCCTCCTGCTGTGTATAGATGGCTACGTGCGGCCTCCTGCTGTATATAGATGGCTACGTGCGGCCTCCTGCTGTGTATAGATGGCTACGTGCAGCCTCCTGCTGTGTATAGATGGCTACGTGCGGCCTCCTGCTGTGTATAGATGGCTACGTGCAGCCTCCTGCTGTGTATAGATGGCTACGTGCGGCCTCCTGCTGTGTATAGATGGCTACGTGCAGCCTCCTGCTGTGTATAGATGGCGCCGTGCAGCCCCCTGCTGTGTATAGATGGCTACGTGCGGCCTCCTGCTGTGTATAGATGGCTACGTGCAGCCTCCTGCTGTGTATAGATGGCGCCGTGCAGCCCCTGCTGTGTATAGATGGCTACGTGCGGCCTCCTGCTGTGTATAGATGGCTACGTGCAGCCTCCTGTTGTGTATAGATGGCGCCGTGCAGCCCCCTGCTGTGTATAGATGGCTACGTGCGGCCTCCCGCTGTGTATAGATGGCTACGTGCTTCCTCCCGCTGTGTATAGATGGCTACGTGCTTCCTCCCGCTGTGTATAGATGGCTATGTGCGGCCCCCTGCTGTGTATAGATGGCTACGTGCGGCCTCCTGCTGTGTATAGATGACTACGTGCTGCCTCCTGCTGTGTATAGATGGCTACGTCCGGCCTCCTGCTGTGTATAGATGGCTACGTGCGGCCTCCTGCTGTATATAGATGGCTACGTGCGGCCTCCTGCTGTGTATAGATGGCTACGTGCAGCCTCCTGCTGTGTATAGATGGCTACGTGCGGCCTCCTGCTGTGTATAGATGGCTACGTGCAGCCTCCTGCTGTGTATAGATGGCTACGTGCGGCCTCCTGCTGTGTATAGATGGCTACGTGCAGCCTCCTGCTGTGTATAGATGGCGCCGTGCAGCCCCCTGCTGTGTATAGATGGCTACGTGCGGCCTCCTGCTGTGTATAGATGACTACGTGCAGCCTCCTGTTGTGTATAGATGGCTCCGTGCAGCCCCCTGCTGTGTATAGATGGCTACGTGCGGCCTCCTGCTGAGTATAGATGGCTACGTGCGGCCTCCTGCTGAGTATAGATGGCTACGTGTGCTCAATATTAAGTCATCCAATGTTAGGCTGTGTGCCCACGATGCAGAAATGCTCCAGATTTTTTTTGAGCGTTTCTGCATCTCCCTGGCAGAAAAAACGCATGCGGATTGTACATGCGGATTGTACATGCGGATTGTACGTGCGTTTTTCCTGCCAGGGACAAGCGGATGTGATGCGTTCTTCACATGCATTTTCGCATGCGGGTTGTCAAGCGTTTTCCAAGCAATTTTAGCATCACTTGGAAAAGTACTTGACAACTTGGTCACACTATATAAATACATGCAACCGGCAAGGATTTATATAGTGTGACCGAAAGAATGGTAAAAAATAAATATACTTACCTTCTGATGGCCTGCCGACGTCAGCGGTCGCGTGACCCGTCACATGACTAAATGACGTCACCACAGGTCCTTTAGTCTACCGCGAGCTGCCGGCGAGGCAGGACGCATCGGATAAAGACACCGGGGGCCATCAGAAGGTAAGTATAATATTTATTTTTTATTTTATTCTTTTTTTTACAGGTTCCATGGTACTCGGGTCCGGAGGAGAGTCTTCTGTTCTCCAAACCCGGGTACCATCCGCACATTGAAACGCATGGAATCCGCATGTACAGATGCAGTGATGCGGATACCATGCGTTCCAATGCAAGTCAATGGCGGCGAAAACGCAGCTCTTCCGCAAAATAATTGGTAGTGCTGCGGATTTTTCCACAATGATACCAAGCGGAAACGCTTAAAAAACCCATAGTGGGCACACAGCCTAAAAAAAAATATTATAAATTATTATTATAATTAATATATTAATATTGTGCCAAATTAATTTCACGTGAACTATCACATGATCTATCACAGGTGATCATGTGACATGTGATACATCAGGTGTGCGTGTGTGTGTGTGTGGGGGGGGGGGGGGGGTGGGCGCGCCTTCTAAACTGCCCGGGGCCCTTGCTACTCTTAATCCACCCCTGCACCCTCCACACTACTTATATGCACATGTAGCTCTTTCACGGACTGTTCCTCCATTACTGAGAAATCAGCTTTTAAATTGGTATGCAAATGAGGCTGAAGAGCTATGGTAGATCTGAAGCCTCTGAATGGTATAAGTATATACAGTACAGATAAATCCAGAGTCTTATCGGTGACATGTTCTTGCTGATCATAGTCATTCACTTTCCCTTCTCTCCTCTATTTAGCCCAGATCACCGTGATAACTTCTTCCATCCACGATGTGTCTCTGCAGAACTTAATGCACAGACGTCTTTGGATTATTATTTAACCGGCACTTTTCCCACTTTTTCCCACCTCTACACAAACTGCATAATGCTATAACCATCTCTAGTGCCCTGGAGAGTAATAATGCCCTCTCTGTTGCCCCACACAGTAATAGTACACCCCTCTTTGCCTTTATACAGTAATTGTGTCCAGCTCTCTGCCTCCATATACTAAAAGTCTCACGTCTGAGCTTCCACATGGTAAAAATGCCCCCATTGTGCTACTATATAGAAATATTAATCTTTCTAGGCACATTAAGGAATAGTTCCCACTCTGTGCCTCTATATAGTAATAATGCACCCCTCTGTGCCTCCATATAGTAATAATGCCCCCTCTCCCCTCTGTGCCTCCATGTAGTAATAGTGCCTCCTCTGTGTCTCCATATGGTAATAATGCCCCCCTATGTGTCCCCATATAGTAATAGTGCCCCCTCCGTGCCTCCATATAGTAATAGTGCCTCCTCTGTGTCTCCATATAGTAATAGTGCCTCCTCTGTGTTTCCATATAGTAATAGTGCCCCCTCCGTGTCTCCATATAGAAATAATGCCCCCTCTGTGCCTCCATATAGTAATAGTGCCCCCTCTGTGTCTCCATATAGTAATAGTGCCCCCTCCGTGTCTCCATATAGAAATAATGCCCCCTCTGTGCCTCCATATAGTAATAATGCCCCCTCCGTGCCTCCATATAGTAATAGTGCCTCCTCTGTGTCTCCATATAGTAATGATACCCCCTCTGTGTCCCCATATAGTAATAGTGCCCCCTCCATGCTTCCATATAGAAATAGTGCCTCCTCTGTGTCTCCATATAGTAATAGTGCCTCCTCTGTGTTTCCATATAGTAATAGTGCCTCCTCTGTGTCTCCATATAGTAATAGTGCCCCCTCCGTGTCTCCATATAGAAATAATGCCCCCTCTGTGCCTCCATATAGTAATAGTGCCCAATCTGTGTCTCCATATAGTAACAGTGCCCCCTCCGTGTCTCCATATAGAAATAATGCCCCCTCTGTGCTTCCATATAGTAATAATGCCCCCTCCGTGCCTCCATATAGTAATAGTGCCTCCTCTGTGTCTCCATATAGTAATAATGCCCCCTCTGTGTCCTCGTATAGTAATAGTGCCCCCTCCGTGCCTCCATATAGCAATAATGCCCCCTCTGTGTCTCCATATAGTAATAGTGCCTTCTCTGTGTCTCCATATAGTAATAGTGCCCCCTCCATGTCTCCATATAGAAATAATGCCCCCTCTATGCCTCCATAAAGTAATAGTGCCCCCCTCTGTGTCTCCATATAGTGATAGTGCCACTTCTATTCCTCCATATAGTAATAGTGCCCCCCTCTGTTTTTCCATATAGTGATAGTGCCCCCTCTGTGCTTCCATATAGTGATAGTGCCCCTTCTATTCCTCCATATAGTGATAGTGCCTCTTCTGTGCCTATATGCAGTATGTCCATATACCAGGCATAGTGCTCCTCTGTAATTCTATATATTACTAGTGCCTCCATACAATTGTAATCCCCCCTTTACATCCTCCCATCCAGTGCCCTGGCAATAAAATAAAAATAAATGAAAACTCCCTTCTCCCACAACGAGTGGTGCTGTCCTTGTGCCGCAGTCTGTAGCTGCAGGCGGTGCGATGGAGTGATGTCATTGCGCTGGAGAAGCCTATAATTCAGGCATGTGCTGCGAGGACTGGCAGATGGTGGTGCAGGGGGCTGTATATAATGTATGGACAGACAGGTGGGAGGTATACAGACATGTAATATGTGCACCGCTCATTTAGACATAGACAACAGAATCAATTACATTTTATAATATATATTTGGGATAAGAAATTTTTACCCCAAGGAGGCGGAGGCTCGTAAAGTGCCTGCCGCACCCAGAGCACTTAAAGGGAAGTTGTCATGTCAGATAACGCTATCAACCTGTTTGGTTTTGAACCTGCAGGTCGTATTACAGGTAAGAGTGCTATCTATGAAAAACACTGTTAGGTTTCCTATGCAGAAAATTCACGAGCTTTTATCAGAGCGCTGACTGCTGTTATGTTCTGCAGCTTAGAACTAAAGAATAGGAGGGAAAAGCTGTCCCTGCACTGAGACTCAGCTAAACTCTACGCTGGGGTGGGTGCTCTATTCCTTGTGAATAGCCCCACCGAAACTCCTGCACTGAACTCAAACAAAGACCTGAAGGAAGGGGAAAAGGGGTCCCTAACAGATCTAAGGACTAGGAGAAAAAACAGGAGACCTCCTAATAGAAAAGTTAGTTGCAGAAACGAAGATTAAAGGGAACAAAACTGGTGGAACAAGAAGTCCCAGCATATCAATTGTCCAAAGCAGAGAGAACTTAGCAAGGAACCTTAGCCAGAGCACAAGCGTAACAACACTGATGTCTAGCGGGGAATGGGAGACAGGTGCTGAGTAATAAAGAGTGAAGAGATCACGTGACCAAGACACCCAGCACCAGAGGAAAAGACTAGAAGCCAGCAAACCACAACAAGATGGCCGATAGTAAAACAATATAGATTCTAACACCTGCCTTTTTTATATTTTATACAGTGGACCTCACTACGGTTTCGAGGGGATCGCACCCAATATTCCACGGTGTGGCTATTATTTGTTTTCACATATTTTTCTCTATCTATCCAGATCATCCTAATTTCTAGTTTTCATCTTTATGTATCTCATTTTCTATGTTATCTATCTATGTCAGATCAATGTATTTATTATGGTTAATAAAAGGCTGTAAAAGTAAGTATAAGTAATGAAAAACAAATGGAGGGTCAATTTCTAACTAAATCACATGACTGTGTATAAAAAAAAGCATGTTAGAGAGGCAGAGCCTCCCAGAAGCAAAGATGGTCAGAGGTCACCGATCTGTGAACAACTGCGTCTAATAATTGTAGAATAATTTCAGGAAATTTTTCCTCAATGTGAAATTACAAAGACTTTGAATATCTTCCATCTACAGGCCATAAAATCATCAAAAAATTCTGGAAAAATCCATGTGCACAAAGAATGGGGCTGATGGTCAATATTGAATGCTCATGATGTACGGACCCTGAGAAGGCTCTGCATGATATCAAGACATGATTCAGTCATCCAAGTCACTGCATGGGCTCAAAAAAATTTCCAGAAATCATTGTCTGTGATCACAGTTCACCATGCGTTCCACAAATGTAAATGACAGCTCTATCATGCAAAGAAAAAGCAGAATATCAGCACAATCCAGAAACGCTGTAGTCTTCTCTGCACTCATTTATAATGGACTCAGGCGAAATAGAAAACTGTTCTGTGGTCAGAAAAATCAAAATGTGAAATTCGTTATGGAAACCACAGACGCTGTGCCCTCAGAGTGAGAGGGACCATTCAGCTTGTTATGGAAGAGACGGACCATCCAGCTTGTTATCAAGGAGAGGGACCATCCAGCTTGTTACGGAGGAGAGTAAACATCCAGCTTGTTATGGAGTTAAAGGATCATCCAGCTTGTTATGGAGAAGAGGGACCATCCAGCTTGTTATCATGGAGAGGGACTATCCAGCTTGTTATGGAGGAGAGGGACCATCCAGCTTGTTATGGAGGAGAGGGCATTTGCAGCTTGTTATGGAGGAGAGGGACCATCCAGCTTTTTATCAAGGAGAGGGACCTTTATCAAGGAGAGGGACCATCCAGCTTGTTACGGAGGAGAGTAAACATCCAGCTTGTTATGGAGTTAAAAGATCATCCAGCTTGTTATGGAGAAGAGGGACCATCCAGCTTGTTATCATGGAGAGGGACCATCCAGCTTGTTATGGAGGAGAGGGACCATCCAGCTTGTTATGGAGGAGAGGGCATTTGCAGCTTGTTATGGAGGAGAGGGACCATCCAGCTTTTTATCAAGGGGAGGGACCTTTATCAAGGAGAGGGACCATCCAGCTTGTTACGGAGGAGAGTAAACATCCAGCTTGTTATGGAGTTAAAGGATCATCCAGCTTGTTATGGAGAAGAGGGACCAGCCAGCTTGTTATCATGGAGAGGGACTATCCAGCTTGTTATGGAGGAGAGGGACCATCCAGCTTGTTATGGAGGAGAGGGCATTTGCAGCTTGCTATGGAGGAGAGGGACCATCCAGCTTTTTATCAACGGGAGGGACCTTTATCAAGGAGAGGGACCATCCAGCTTGTTATCGAGGAGAAAAAACATCCATCTTGTTATTGAAGAGAGGAACCATCCAGCTTGTTATGGAGGACATGAACCATCCAGCTTGCTGTGGACGAGAGAGACCATAAAGCTTGTTATGGAGGAGAGAGACCATAAAGATTGTTATGGAGTAGAGGAACCATCGAGCTTGATATGGAGGAGAGGAAACATCCAGCTTGATATGGAGGAGAGGAACCATCCAGCTTGATATGGAGGAGAGGAACCATACACCTTATCATGTAGGAGAGGGTCAATCCACCTTGTTATGGAGGAGAGGGACCATCCAGCTTGTTATTGGCACACAGTTCTTTATCTCTGATAGTATCTGGCTGCATTAATGCCTATTATAGGGACAGCACTCACATGAAATGCACCATCAATGCTGAGCCTTACGTGTAGAGATGTTATAACAACATCTGCTCCATCCAGACAACGTCTATTTCAGGGAAGACCTTGTATATGTTGACAGGACAATGGTAAACCACATCCTGCATACATCACACACCACGGCTCTGCAGAAAAAGAGTCCTGGTGATGAACCGGCCACCTGCAGTCCAGACCTTTCACCAATAGAAAATATTGTGAGCATCATGAAACAAAAAATCCGACAAAGGAGGAGCAGTGAGAATCCGACATCAGACAAGAATGGGTCAACGTTCTTCCCTCAGAACTCCAGCGATTATGTCCTCCCTTCCCCCAATGGGGGAAATCCCAAAGCAATTAGGACAACAGTAGAGAAAAACAGGAGCTAAATACCCCATAAGTAATAGCAACAACAAATATAATGCGCATAAAATATGTATTAACTTTATTAAACACTTAAAAAAAATAATAGAGTATCATGAAAAGTATACATGGTTGCTGGTGAAAAACACAAAAAAGTGTAACCACACTGGCAAAGTTCAGATGTCAATACAACAGAAGCAACTGAATAAATATATAACACATGAAACCACATGAGTGTATCAGTCATGTATGGTGACAATCACTGATACAAAAAAAATCCCATCTCAAATGAGTGGTAATAAGATGTTAGGCATAATAGATCCCAGGTGGGAAAAAGGCTCTGTCACAAGGCAAATGCCAGACAGTCCTCATGCTATGATAGCAGTAGTGTGTATAATGCCATACGAATAGCGTCACATGTAGGAGTATGTGCTGTCATGTGTCAAAAGGACACACATTCAGCTGAAATGTATTGCAGCGCACAGACCCTTCGGGTCCATGCACGGCGATACATGCTGCCAGCCAATCAGAGGCCAGACGCTGACGTCATGCGCTTCCGTCACTTGTACTCTGAAGTCAGCTGCCGGCTTCAGAAGAGGATGCCGCTCGGAGAGGGAGCGCAGGGCAGGGGAGTATTTATTTTTTTCTTTCTAAACCAGTGAGTACATGGTGACCATACTTCTACACAGGTGACTATGGGGAGTGCATTATACTATATGGAGGATATGGGCTTTGTATTATACTAAGATGGAGGACTATGGGCTGTGCATTATATTATATGAAGGATATGGGCTGTGATTTATACGAATACGGAGGACTATGGGGGTGCATCATATTATATGGAGGTGCAGTATACTATATGGAGGACAATGGGGAGTGCATTATACAATATGGAGGACTATGGGAGTGCATTATACTATATGGAGGACTATAGAGAGTGCATTATACTATATGGAGGACTATGGAGAGTGCACTATACTATATGGAGGACTATGGGGAGTGCATTATATAATATGGAGGACTATGGGGAGTGCATTATACTATACGGAGGACTAAGGGGAGTGTATTATACTATATGGAGGACTATGGAGTCCATTATTCTATATGAAGGACTATGGGGAAGAGCATTATACTATATGGAGAACTATGGGGTGCATTATACTACATGGAGGACTATAGAGAGTCCATTATACTATATGGAGGACTATGGAGAGTACATTATACTATATGGAGGACTATGAGGAGTGCATTATACTATATGGAGGACTATGGGCTGTGCATTATACTATATGGAGGACTATGGGGAGTGCATTATTCTATATGGAGGACTATGGGGAAGTGCATTATACTATAAGGAGGACTGTGGGCTGTTCATTATACTATATGGAGGACTATGGGCTGTGCATTATACTATATGGAGGACTATGGGGAGTGCATTTTTCTACATGGAGGTCTATGGGGAAGTGCATTTTACTATATGGAGGACTATGGGGAGTGCATTATTCTTTATGGAGGACTATGGGGAAGTGCATTATACTATATGGAGGTCTATGGGGAGTACATTATTCTATATGGAGGACTATGGGGAAGTGCTTTATACTATATGGAGGACTATGGGGATTGCATTATACTATATGGAGGACTATGGGGAGTGTATTATACTATATGGAGGACTATGGGGTGCATTATTCTATATGGAGGACTATGGGGAAGTGCTCTATACTATATGCAGGACTATGGGCTGTGCATTATACTATATGGAGGACTATGGAGAGTGCATTATACTATATGGAGGACTATGGGGAGTGCATTATTCTATATGGAGGACCATGGGGAAGTGCATTATACTATATGGAGGACTATAGGGAGTGCATTATACTATATAGAGGACTATGGGGTGCATTATTCTATCTGGAGGACTATGGGGAAGTGCATTATACCATATGGAGGACTATGGGGTGCATTATTCTATCAGGAGGACTATGGCGAAGTGCATTATACCATATGGAGGACTATGGGATGCATTATACTATACGGAGGACTATGGGATGCATTATACCATATGCAGGACTATGGATGCATTATACTATATGGAGGACTATGGGGGTGCATTATACCATACGGAGGACTAGGGGGAGAGCATCATACTATATGGAGGACTATGGGGAGTGCATTATTCTATATGAAGGACTATAGGGAGTGCAATATAATATATGGAGGACTATGGAGAGTGCATTATACTACATGGAGGACTATGGTGAGTGCATTATACTATATGGATGACTATGGGGTGCATTATTCTATATGGAGAACTATGGGGAAGTGCATTATACTATATGAAGGACTATGGGCTGTGTAGTATACTATATGGAGGACTATGGAGACTGTATTATACTATATGGAGGACTATGGGGAGTGCATTATTCTATATGGAGGACTGTGGGAAGTGTATTATGCTATGTGGAGGACTATGGAGAGTGCACTATACTATATGGAGGACTATGGGGAGTGCATTATACTATATGGAGAACTATGGGCAGTGCATTATACCATATGGAGGACTATGGGATGCATTATACTATATGAAGGAGTATGGGGGTGCATTATACAATATAGAGGACTGTGGGGAGTGCATTATACTATATGGAGGACTATGGAGAGTGCATTATACTATATGGAGGACTTTGGAGAATGCATTATACTATATAGAGGATTATGGAGAGTGCATAATACTATATGGAGGACTATGGCGAGGGCATTATACTATAAGGAGGACTATGGGGTGCATTATTCTATATGGAGAACTATGGGTTGTGCATTATACTATATGGAGGACTATGAGTTGTGCATTATACTATATGGAGGACTATGGAGAGTGCATTGTACTATATTTGGGACTATGGGGAGTGCATTATTCTATATGGAGGACTATGGGGTGCGTTATACTATGTAGTGGACTATGGAGAGTGCATTATACTATATGGAGGACTATGGGGAGTGCATCATACTATATGGAGTACTATGGGGAGTGCATTATACCATATGAAGGACTATGAGATGTATTATACTATATGGAGGACTATGGGGTGCATTATTCTATATGGAGGACTATGGGGAAGTGCATTATACTATATGTAGGACTATGGGCTGTGCATTATACTATATGGAGGACTATGGAGAGTGTATTATACTATATGGAGGACTATGGGGAAGTGCATTATACTATATGGAGGACTATGGGGAGTGCATTATACTATATAGAGGACTATGGGGAGTGTATTATACTATATGGAGGACTATGGGCTGTGCATTTAACTTTATGGAGGACTATGGAGAGTGCATTATATTATATGGAAGACTATGGGGAGTTCATTATTCTTTATGGAGGACTATGGCGAAGTGCATTATACTATATGTAGGACTATGGAGAGTGCATTATACTATATGGAGGACTATGGGGAGTGCATTATACTATATGGAGGACTATGGGAAGTTCATTATACCATAAGGAGGACTATGGGATGCATTAAACCATATGGAGAACTATGGGATGCATTATACTATATGGAGGACTATGGGGGTCCATTATACAATATGGATGGCTATGGGGAGTGCATTATACTACATGGAGGACTATGGGAAGTGCATTATTCTATATGGAGGACTATGGGGAGTGCAATATACTATATGGAGGACTATGGGGTGCATTATACTAAATGAAGGACTATGGGCTGTGTATTATACTATATGGAGGACTATGGGAAGTGTATTATACTATATGGAGGACTACGGAGAGTGCACTATACTATATGAAGGACTATGGGGAGTGCATTATACTATATGAAGAACTATGGGGAGTGCATTATACCATAAGGAGGACTATGGGATGAATTATACCATATGAAGGACTATGGGGCTGCATTATACAATATAGAGGACTATGGGATGCATTATACTAAATGAGGACTATGGGGGTGCATTTTACAATATGGAGGACTGTGGGGAGTGCATTATACTATATGGAGGACTATGGGGAGTGCATTATTCTATATGGAGGACTATAGGGAGTGCATTATACTATATGGATGACTATGGGGAGTGATTTATACTATATGGAGGACTATGGGGAGTGCATTATACTATATGGAGGACTATGGGGAGTATATTATACTATATGGAGGACTATGGGGTGCATTATTCTATATGGAGGACTATGGGTTGTGCATTATACTATATGGAGGACTATGGAGAGTGCATTATACTATATTTTGGACTATGGGGAGTGCATTATTCTATATGAATGACTATGGGAAAGTGCATTATACTATATGGAGGACTATGGAGAGTGCATTATACGATATGGAGGACAATGGAGAGTGCATTATACTATATGGAGGACTATAGGGGTGCATTATACAATATGGAGGACTATGAAGAGTGCATTATACTATGTGGAGGACTATGGGGAGTGCATTATTCTATATGGAGGACTATGGAGAGTGCATTATACTACATGAAGTACTTTGGGGAGTGCATTATACCATATTGAGGACTATTGGATGCATTATACTACAAGGAGGACTATGGGGGTGCATTATTCAAAATGTTGGACTATGGGGAGTGCATTATACTATATGGAGGACTATGGGGAGTGCATTATTCTATATGGAGAACTATCGGGAGTGCATTATACTGTATGGAGTATAATGTGGAGTGCAGTATACTGTATGGAGGATTATGGGGAGTGCATTATACTGTATGGTGGACTATGAGGCACATTATACTATACGGAAGACTATGGGGAGTGAATTGTACTCTAAGATGGACTATGGGGCACATTATGCTATATGGAGGACTATGGGGAGTGCATTATACTATAAGGAGGACTATGGGATGCATTATATTATATGGAGGACCATTGGGAGTGTATTATACTATATGAAGGACTATGCGGACTGCAGTATACTATATGGAAGACTATGGGGAGTGTATTTTACTATACAGAGGACTATGGTATGCATTATACCATATGGAGGACTATGGGATGCATTCTACTATATGGATGACTAAGGAATGCATTATATTATATGGAGGACTATGGGGAGTGCATTATGCTACATGGAGGACTATGGGATGCATTATACTATATGGAAAACTATGGGGATTGCATTATGCTATATGGAGGACTATGGGATGCATTATACTATATGGAGGACTATGGGATGCATTATACTATATGGAAGACTATGGAATGGATAATATTATATGGAGGACTATGGGGAGTTCATTATACTGTATGGAGGACTATTGAGAGTGCATTATACTATATGAAGGACTGTGGGATGCATTATACAACATGGAGGACTATGGGATGCATTAACACTAGGACTACTGGACTCGTGACCCCGCCTAGAACTACTGAAAGGAGTCATTTTGACTCCTTGCTTGTTTTCGTTTATTTTTAGAGTTTCATTTGTGGTTATTTATTAATAATTATATTTTTTGTAATGTATTATTATTGTGAGATCCAACAGTAATGCTTTTGATTGTTTTTTTTCTGCTTTTCTTATTTTTCTACAGAAAATAACAATAATTATAATAGACGTTTTTCAAACATTTTTTTTTATTCAAGTGCACACATATAAACAACAACTGAAGAACAAAAAGTAGAGAAAATGTAGGTGGAGGAGCATAAAAATGAAAATATGGCGCAGAATTCACCTTCTAAACATTTGGTGTTTCGCATTTTAGGCATTGCCTTTGATTTATGGCAGTACATTGCCCACACAAAGACTTACCACAAGTCTTACAATTTTCGACAGATCTATTTTTCTTGCACTTTTCTTTGATCTGGCAAAATTTTGTTTGAACCATCACTTCTGAGCATGTAGAAACTTGGGACGTGGAACCCTTTTCCCTATCTGTGACATAAGGACCACTCAACTCTCTCACAAGCGTTTGCAAAAATGCCTTGCGTGACATTTTTTGGTGGGTAATCTCCTTGAATATTATCCATGCATTTATACCCGCAAAGTCTAAGGCATTTTCAAATGCATGAACAGGCCATCTCCTTGTGCATGTTCGTGTGGTATATTTTCGTGCCATCTGATCCACTACATCTACTCCATATTTTGTTTCATTGTAAAACTTTACCGTTTCTGGAGTTTTTTTAGCGGAATCAGACGCAACAACAACATCTGGATGGACGGAACTCAAAATGACAACATTTTTGTTGGGCTTTCCTTGATATACTGTAAGTGTAAAATTGTCTTCATTTCTAAACACTTTAGTGTTGTACAATTCCTCTTTCATGGATTTTATTTCTTTAGGCACTTCTCGCCTTATCTTGTTCAGTGTTCCCACGATGGTTGTTCCTTTGCTTTTTAGCTGTTTAGCTAATTTTACTGAAGTAAAATAATTATCGGTTGTAACATTGCGACCTTTTTTCAAAAACGGGTCCAATAACTTCATTACCACATGGTCAGCTAAACGGTCCTCAGCACGGCGTGTGTCATCTTTGCCTAGATAAGGGAAGCCATTTGCCAGATATTTGCTCCTCTTATCAACAGCTAGCCAATATTTGTGGCCATATTTATCTGGTTTGGAAGGCATGTACTGCGTGAATGGACACCTAGTTTTGCTTGGGAAAAGTTGCTCATCCACCGTTATGTATGGGCCAGGTTTGTAACACGCAATACAATTTTCAATAAACCTGTCCCACACAGTAGAAAATAGAGCAAATTTGTCCGTTTGCAGTCTCTCCGATCGAGTAGATTTCTCATCAAATCTGAGAAACCTCATAATTTCAACAAAGCGGTCCCTAGACATTGTCGCTTTGCAAAACGGTATTCCCCAGTCATTACACCAAATACTGCTAATTGAGTGACGGTTCGTGCCAGATATTCCACGAGCATAGAATATCGCAATGAATGCATCTAGCTCCTCATCAGATAGAGTTTGTTCAGCATTACACAGTAATACAAGAAGGTAAAACACAAGGAAAATGTGAAAAGTTGACATGTAAATTGAACTACATCTATATGAACATCAGGGTAAATAAGACAGAGTGAAAAAATTATGCACAAAACTTTATAGCAACATTTAGTGACAAAAGGACCTCAAAATATAGTAGGGAGTCAAAATGACTCCCTTCAGTAGTTCTTGGTAAATTTTGAAAAAAACGCGCAAATTTTTCACCAAAATTATTTATTCTCACAAAATCTTTTTTCACATCATATTTGAGGAAAAGTCACCGAGTTTCAAGCCGGAATTCTGAAAAATGTAGTCACAGAAGAGAAATAAAAAACGAAAGGAGTCAAAATGACTCCATCAGTAGTTCTAGTGTTAAAGTATATGGAGGACTATGGGGAGTGCATTATACTATATGGAGGAGTATGGGGAGAACATATACTATATGGAGGACTATGGTATTCATTATACTATATGGAGGACTATAGGGAGTGCATTATACTATATGGAGGAGTATGGGGAGAACATATACTATATGGAGGACTATGGTATTCATTATACTATATGGAGGACTATAGGGAGTGCATTATACTATATGGAGGACTATGGGATGCATTATGTTTTATGGAGGACTATGGGGAGTGCATTATTCTATATGGAGGAGTATGGGGAGAGCATATACTATATGGAGGACTATGGGATTTATTATACTATATGGAGGACTAAAGGGAGTGCCTTATACTATATGGAGGACTATGGGATGCATTATGTTTTATGGAGGACTATGGGGAGTGCATTATACTATATGGAGGACTATGGGAAGTTCATTATACCATAAGGAGGACTATGGGATGCATTAAACCATATGGAGAACTATGGGATGCATTATACTATATGGAGGACTATGGGGGTCCATTATACAATATGGATGGCTATGGGGAGTGCATTATACTACATGGAGGACTATGGGAAGTGCATTATTCTATATGGAGGACTATGGGGAGTGCAATATACTATATGGAGGACTATGGGGTGCATTATACTAAATGAAGGACTATGGGCTGTGTATTATACTATATGGAGGACTATGGGAAGTGTATTATACTATATGGAGGACTACGGAGAGTGCACTATACTATATGAAGGACTATGGGGAGTGCATTATACTATATGAAGAACTATGGGGAGTGCATTATACCATAAGGAGGACTATGGGATGAATTATACCATATGAAGGACTATGGGGCTGCATTATACAATATAGAGGACTATGGGATGCATTATACTAAATGAGGACTATGGGGGTGCATTTTACAATATGGAGGACTGTGGGGAGTGCATTATACTATATGGAGGACTATGGGGAGTGCATTATTCTATATGGAGGACTATAGGGAGTGCATTATACTATATGGATGACTATGGGGAGTGATTTATACTATATGGAGGACTATGGGGAGTGCATTATACTATATGGAGGACTATGGGGAGTATATTATACTATATGGAGGACTATGGGGTGCATTATTCTATATGGAGGACTATGGGTTGTGCATTATACTATATGGAGGACTATGGAGAGTGCATTATACTATATTTTGGACTATGGGGAGTGCATTATTCTATATGAATGACTATGGGAAAGTGCATTATACTATATGGAGGACTATGGAGAGTGCATTATACGATATGGAGGACAATGGAGAGTGCATTATACTATATGGAGGACTATAGGGGTGCATTATACAATATGGAGGACTATGAAGAGTGCATTATACTATGTGGAGGACTATGGGGAGTGCATTATTCTATATGGAGGACTATGGAGAGTGCATTATACTACATGAAGGACTTTGGGGAGTGCATTATACCATATTGAGGACTATTGGATGCATTATACTACAAGGAGGACTATGGGGGTGCATTATTCAAAATGTTGGACTATGGGGAGTGCATTATACTATATGGAGGACTATGGGGAGTGCATTATTCTATATGGAGAACTATCGGGAGTGCATTATACTGTATGGAGTATAATGTGGAGTGCAGTATACTGTATGGAGGATTATGGGGAGTGCATTATACTGTATGGTGGACTATGAGGCACATTATACTATACGGAAGACTATGGGGAGTGAATTGTACTCTAAGATGGACTATGGGGCACATTATGCTATATGGAGGACTATGGGGAGTGCATTATACTATAAGGAGGACTATGGGATGCATTATATTATATGGAGGACCATTGGGAGTGTATTATACTATATGAAGGACTATGCGGACTGCAGTATACTATATGGAAGACTATGGGGAGTGTATTTTACTATACAGAGGACTATGGTATGCATTATACCATATGGAGGACTATGGGATGCATTCTACTATATGGATGACTAAGGAATGCATTATATTATATGGAGGACTATGGGGAGTGCATTATGCTACATGGAGGACTATGGGATGCATTATACTATATGGAAAACTATGGGGATTGCATTATGCTATATGGAGGACTATGGGATGCATTATACTATATGGAAGACTATGGAATGGATAATATTATATGGAGGACTATGGGGAGTTCATTATACTGTATGGAGGACTATTGAGAGTGCATTATACTATATGAAGGACTGTGGGATGCATTATACAACATGGAGGACTATGGGATGCATTAACACTAGGACTACTGGACTCGTGACCCCGCCTAGAACTACTGAAAGGAGTCATTTTGACTCCTTGCTTGTTTTCGTTTATTTTTAGAGTTTCATTTGTGGTTATTTATTAATAATTATATTTTTTGTAATGTATTATTATTGTGAGATCCAACAGTAATGCTTTTGATTGTTTTTTTTCTGCTTTTCTTATTTATCTACAGAAAATAACAATAATTATAATAGACGTTTTTCAAACATTTTTTTTTATTCAAGTGCACACATATAAACAACAAGTGAAGAACAAAAAGTAGAGAAAATGTAGGTGGAGGAGCATAAAAATGAAAATATGGCGCAGAATTCACCTTCTAAACATTTGGTGTTTCGCATTTTAGGCATTGCCTTTGATTTATGGCAGTACATTGCCCACACAAAGACTTACCACAAGTCTTACAATTTTCGACAGATCTATTTTTCTTGCACTTTTCTTTGATCTGGCAAAATTTTGTTTGAACCATCACTTCTGAGCATGTAGAAACTTGGGACGTGGAACCCTTTTCCCTATCTGTGACATAAGGACCACTCAACTCTCTCACAAGCGTTTGCAAAAATGCCTTGCGTGACATTTTTTGGTGGGTAATCTCCTTGAATATTATCCATGCATTTATACCCTCAAAGTCTAAGGCATTTTCAAATGCATGAACAGGCCATCTCCTTGTGCATGTTCGTGTGGTATATTTTCGTGCCATCTGATCCACTACATCTACTCCATATTTTGTTTCATTGTAAAACTTTACCGTTTCTGGAGTTTTTTTAGCGGAATCAGACGCAACAACAACATCTGGATGGACGGAACTCAAAATGACAACATTTTTGTTGGGCTTTCCTTGATATACTGTAAGTGTAAAATTGTCTTCATTTCTAAACACTTTAGTGTTGTACAATTCCTCTTTCATGGATTTTATTTCTTTAGGCACTTCTCGCCTTATCTTGTTCAGTGTTCCCACGATGGTTGTTCCTTTGCTTTTTAGCTGTTTAGCTAATTTTACTGAAGTAAAATAATTATCGGTTGTAACATTGCGACCTTTTTTCAAAAACGGGTCCAATAACTTCATTACCACATGGTCAGCTAAACGGTCCTCAGCACGGCGTGTGTCATCTTTGCCTAGATAAGGGAAGCCATTTGCCAGATATTTGCTCCTCTTATCAACAGCTAGCCAATATTTGTGGCCATATTTATCTGGTTTGGAAGGCATGTACTGCGTGAATGGACACCTAGTTTTGCTTGGGAAAAGTTGCTCATCCACCGTTATGTATGGGCCAGGTTTGTAACACGCAATACAATTTTCAATAAACCTGTCCCACACAGTAGAAAATAGAGCAAATTTGTCCGTTTGCAGTCTCTCCGATCGAGTAGATTTCTCATCAAATCTGAGAAACCTCATAATTTCAACAAAGCGGTCCCTAGACATTGTCGCTTTGCAAAACGGTATTCCCCAGTCATTACACCAAATACTGCTAATTGAGTGACGGTTCGTGCCAGATATTCCACGAGCATAGAATATCGCAATGAATGCATCTAGCTCCTCATCAGATAGAGTTTGTTCAGCATTACACAGTAATACAAGCAGGTAAAACACAAGGAAAATGTGAAAAGTTGACATGTAAATTGAACTACATCTATATGAACATCAGGGTAAATAAGACAGAGTGAAAAAATTATGCACAAAACTTTATAGCAACATTTAGTGACAAAAGGACCTCAAAATATAGTAGGGAGTCAAAATGACTCCCTTCAGTAGTTCTTGGTAAATTTTGAAAAAAACGCGCAAATTTTTCACCAAAATTATTTATTCTCACAAAATCTTTTTTCACATCATATTTGAGGAAAAGTCACCGAGTTTCAAGCCGGAATTCTGAAAAATGTAGTCACAGAAGAGAAATAAAAAACGAAAGGAGTCAAAATGACTCCATCAGTAGTTCTAGTGTTAAAGTATATGGAGGACTATGGGGAGTGCATTATACTATATGGAGGAGTATGGGGAGAACATATACTATATGGAGGACTATGGTATTCATTATACTATATGGAGGACTATAGGGAGTGCATTATACTATATGGAGGACTATGGGATGCATTATGTTTTATGGAGGACTATGGGGAGTGCATTATTCTATATGGAGGAGTATGGGGAGAGCATATACTATATGGAGGACTATGGGATTTATTATACTATATGGAGGACTAAAGGGAGTGCCTTATAATATATGGAGGACTATGGGATGCATTATGTTTTATGGAGGACTATGGGGAGTGCATTATACTATATGGAGGAGTATGGAGAGAGCATATACTATATGGAGGACTATGGGATTCATTATACTATATGGAGGACTATAGGGAGTGCATTATACTATATGGAGGACTATGGGATGCATTATGTTTTATGGAGGACTATGGGGAGTGCATTATTCTATATGGAGGAATATGGGGGTGCATAATACTATATGGAGGAATATGGGGAGTTTATTATACCATATTGTGGACTATGGGGAGTGCATTATACTATATAGTGGACTATGGGGAGTGCATTATACTATATGGAGGACTATGGGGAGTGAATTATACTATATGGAGGACTATGGGGGTCCATTATACTATATGGAGGACTATGGCGAGAGCATTATACTATATGGAGGACTATGGAGAGTGCATTATACTATATGGAGGACTACGGGGAGTGCATTGTACTGTATGGAGGAGTATTGGGAGTGCATTATATTATATGAACGGCTATTGGGCACATTATACTCTATGGAGTACTGTGGTGAGTGCATCATACTGTATGGAGGACTATGGGGAGTGCATTATACCATATGGAGCACTATGGGGAGTGCATTGTACTATATAGAGGACTATGGGGAGTGTATTACACTATATGGAGGACTATGGGGTGCATTGTACTATATAGAGGACTATGGGATGCATTATACTATATGGAGGACTATGGGGAGTGCATTATACTGTATGGAGGACTATGAGGAGTGCATTATGCTATATGAAGGACTATGGGATGCGTTATACTATATGAAGGACTATGGGATGCATTATACTATATGGACGACTATGGGGAGTGGATTATACTATATGGAGGACTATGGGATGCATTAAACTATATAGAGGATTATGGGGAGTACATTATACTATATGGAGGACTATGGGATGCATTATGTTATATGGAGGACTATGGGGAGTGCATTATACTATATGGAGGACTATGGGATGCATTATATTATATGGAGGATCATGGGAAGTTCATTATATTATATGGAGGACTATGGGGAGTGCATTATACTATATGGAGGACTATGGGATGCATTATATTATATTGAGGACTATGGGGAGTGCGTTATACTTTATGTAGGACTATGGGATGCATTATATTATATGGAGGACCATGGGAAGTTCATTATACTGTATGAAGGACTATGGGGAGTGCATTATACTATATGTAGGACTACGGGATGCATTATTTTATATGAAGGACTATGAGGAGTGCATTTTACTATATGGAGGACTATGTGGTACATTATACTATATGGAGGACTATGGGGAGTGCATTATGCTATATAGAGGACTATGGGGAGTGAATTATACTGTATGGAGGACAATGTGGTGCATTATACTATATGGAGGACTATGAGGAGTGCATTATACTGTTTGGAGGACTATGTCATGTATTATACTATATGAAGGTCTATGTGGTGCATTATACTATATGGAGGACTATGGGGAGTGTATTATACTATATGGAGGACTATGGGGAGTGCAGTATGCTATATGGAAGACTATGGGGAGTGCATTATACTATATGGAGGACTATGGGGAGTGCATTATACTATATAGAGGACTGTGGGGAGTCTATTAAACTATACGGAGGACTATGGGATGCATTATACCATATGAAGGAATATGTGATGCATTCTATTATATGGAGGATTATGGGGAGTGCATTATACTGTATGGAGGAATATGTGGTGCATTATACTATATGGAGTACTATGGGGAGTGCATTATACTATATGGAGGACTATGGGGAGTGCATTATACCATATGGAGGACTATGGGATGCATTATGTTATATGGAGCACTATGAGGAGTGCATTTTACTATATGGAGGACTATGGGGGTGCATTACACTATATGGAGGACTATGGCGAGAGCATTATACTATATGGAGGACTATGGAGAGTGCATTATACTATATGGAGGACTATGGGGAATGCATTATTCTGTATGGAGGACTATGGGGAGTACATTATATTATATGGAGGGCTATGGGGCACATTATACTATATGGAGGACAAGGGGGAGTGCATTATACTGTATGGAGGACTATGGGGAGTGCATTATACTATATAGAGGACTATATGATGCATTATATTATATGAAGGACTATGGGGAGTGCATTATACAATATAAAACACTATGGGGAGTGCATTATACTATATGGAGGACTATGGGGAGTGTATTATACTATATGGAGGACTATGGGATGCATTGTACTATATAGAGGACTATGGGATGCATTATACTATATGGAGGATTATTGGGAGTGCATTATACTGTATGGAGGACTATGAGGAGTTCATTATACTATATGAAGGACTATGGGATGCATTGTACTATATGGAGGACTATGGGGATTGAATTATACTGTATGGAGGACTATGAGGAGTGCATTATACTATAAGGAGGACTATATGAAGTGCACTATACTATATGGAGGACTACGGTATGTATTATACTGTATAGAGGACTATGGGGATTACATTATACTATATGGAGGACTATGGGATGCATTACGCTATATGGAGGACTATGGGGAGTGCATTATTCTATATGGAGGACTATGGGATGCATTATATTATATGGAGGACCATGGGGAGTTCATTATAATATATGGAGGACCATGGGGAGTGCATTATACTGTATGGAGGACTATGGGAAGCATAATATTATATGGAGGACTATGGGGAGTGCATTATACTATATGGAGGACTATGGGATGCATTATATTATATGGAGGACCATGGGGAGTTCATTATACTTTATGGAGGACTATGGGGAGTGCATTAAACTATATGTAGCAGTATGGGGAGTGTATTATACTATTTGGAGGACTATGGGATGCATTATTTTATATGAAGGACTATGAGGAGTGCAATATGCTATATGGATGAGTATGTGGTCCATTATACTATAATGAGGACTATGGGGAGTGCATTATGCTATATGGATGACTCTGGGGAGTGGATTATACTGTATGGAGGACTATGTGGTGCATTATACTATATGGAGGACTATGTGGTGCATTGTACTATATGAAGGACTATGGTGAGTTCATTATAGTATATGGAGGACTATGGGGAGTTCATTATACTGTATGGAGGACTATGTGGTGTATTATACTATATGGAGGACTATGTAGTGCATTATACTATATGGAGGACTATGGGGAGTGTATTATACTATATGAAAGACTATGGGGAATGCAGTATTGTATATGGAAGACTAAGGGGAGTGCATTATACTATATTGAGGACTATGGGGAGTGTATTATACTATATAGAGGACTGTGGGGAGTCAATTATACTATACGGAGGACTATGGGATGCATTATACTATGTGGAGGAATATGGAATGCATACTATTATATTAAGGACTATGGGGAGTGCATTATACTATATGGATAACTATGGGGAGTGCATTATACTGTATGGAGGACTATGTGGTGCATTATACTATAAGGAGTACTATGGGGAGTGCAATATACTATATGGAGGACTATGGGGAGTGCATTATACTGTATGGAGGACTATATGGTGCATTATACTATAAGGAGGACTATGGGGAGTGCATTATACTATATGAAGGACTATAGGGAGTTCATTATACTATATGGAGGACTATGGGGAGTGGATTATACTGTATGGAGGACTTTGTGGTGCATTATACTATATGGAGGACTATGTGGTGCATTATACTATATGGAGGACTATGGGGAGTGTATTATACTATATGGAGGACTATGGGGAGCGCAGTATGCTATATGGAAGACTATGGGGAGAATATTATACTATATAGAGGACTGTGGGGAATCCATTATACTATATGGAGGACTACGGCATGCATTATATTATATGGAGGACTATGTGGAATGCATTATGCTATATGGAGGACTATGGGATGCATTATACTATATGGAGAACTATGGGGAGCATATTATACTATATGGAGGACTATGGGATGCATTATACTATATGGAGGAATGTGGGACGCATTCTATTTTATGGAGGACTATGGGAAGTGCATTATACTGTATGGAGTACTATGTGGTGCATTATCCTATATGGAAGACTATGGGGAGAATATTATACTATATAGAGGACTGTGGGGAATCCATTATACTATATGGAGGACTACGGCATGCATTATATTATATGGAGGACTATGGGGAATGCATTATGCTATATGGAGGACTATGGGATGCATTATACTATATGGAGGACTATGGGGAGTGTATTATACTATATGGAGGATTATGGGATGCATTATACTATATAGAGGACTGTGGGGAGTCCATTATACTATATGGAGGACTATGGGATGCATTATATTATATGGAGGACTATGGGGGGGTGCATTATGCTATATGGAGAACTATGGGATGCATTATACTATATGGAGGACTATGGGGAGTGTATTATACTATATGGAGGAGTATGGGATGCATTATACCATATGGAGGACTATGGGGAGTGCATTATACTTTATGGAGGACTATGGGGAGTCCATTATACTATATGGAGGACTATGGGATGCATTATTATATGGAGGACTATGGGGAGTGCATTGTAATACACTGCTCAAAAAAATAAAGCAAACACTCAAATAACCCATCCTAGATCTGAAAGAATGAAATATTCTCATTGAATATTTTGTTCTGTACAAAGTTGAATGTGCTGACAACAAAATCACACAAAAATCATCAATGGAAATCAAATTTATTAAGCAATGGAGGCCTGGATTTGGAGTCACCCCCAAAATTAAAGTGGAAAAACACACTACAGGCTGATCCAACTTTGATGTAATGTCCTTAAAACAAGACAAAATGAGGCTCAGTATTGTGTGTGGCCTCCACGTGCCTGCATGACCTCCCTCCAATGCCTGGGCATGCTCCTGATGAGGTTGCGGATGGTGTCCTGTGGGATCTCCTCCCAGACCTGGACTAAAGCATCCGCCAACTCCTGGACAGTCTGTGGTGCAACATGACGTTGGTGGATGGAGCGAGACATGATGTCCCAGATGTGCTCAATCAGATTCAGGTCTGGGGAACGGGCGGGACAGTCCATAACCTCAATGCCTTCATCTTGCAGGAACTGCTGACACACTCCAGCCACATGAGGTCTGGCATTGTCCTGCATTAGGAGGAACCCAGGGCCAACCACACCAGCATATGGTCTCACAAGGGGTCTGAGGATCTCATCTTGGTACCTAATGGCAGTCAGGCTACCTCTGGCGAGCACATGGAGGGCTGTGCGGCCCTCCAAAGAAATGCCACCCCACACCATTACTGACCCACTGCCAAACCGGTCATGCTGAAGGATGTTGCAGGCAGCAGATCGCTCTCCACGGCGTCTCCAGACTCTGTCACGTCTGTCACACGTGCTCAGTGTGAACCTGCTTTCATCTGTGAAGAGCACAGGGCGCCAGTGGCGACTTTGCCAATCCTGGTGTTCTAAGGCAAATGCCAAGCGTCCTGCACGGTGTTGGGCTGTGAGCACAACCCTCATCTGTGGACATCCGGCCCTCATTCCAACCTCATGGAGTCGGTTTCTAACCGTTTGTGCAGACACATGCAGATTTGTGGCCTGTTGGAGGTCATTTTGCAGGGCTCTGGCAGTGCTCCTCCTGTTCCTCCTAGCACAAAGGCGGAGGTAGCGGTCCTGCTGCTGGGTTGTTGCCCTCCTACGGCCCCCTCCATGTCTCCTGGTGTACTGGCCTGTCTCCTGGTAGCGCCTCCAGCCTCTGGACACTACGCTGACAGACACAGCAAGCCTTCTTGCCACAGCTCGCATTGATGTGCCATCCTGGATGAGCTGCACTACCTGAGCAACTTCTGTGATTTGTAGAGTCCGTCTCTTGCTACCACGAATGTGAAAGCACAACCAACATTCAAAAGTGACCAAAACATCAGCCAGAAAGCATTGGTACTGAGATGTGGTCTGTTGTCCCCACCTGCAGAACCACTCCTTTATTGAGGGTGTCTTGATAATTGCCAATAATTTCCATCTATTGTCTATTCCATTTGCACAACAAAATATGAAATTAATTGTCAATCAGTGTTGCTTCCTAAGTGGACAGTTTGATTTCACAGAAGTTTGATTTACGTGGAGTTATATTCTGTTGTTTAAGTGTTCCCTTTATTTTTTGAGCAGTGTATATGGAGGACTATGGGGAGTGCATTATACTATATGGAGGACTATGGGATGCATTATATTATATGGAGGACTATGTGGAGTGCATTATACTATATGGAGGACTATGGGGAGTGTATTATACTATATAGAGGATTGTGGGGAGTCCATTATACTATATGGAGGACTATGGGATGCATTATACCATATGGAGGACTATGGGATGCATTATATTATATGGAGGACTATGGTTTGCATTATAGTATAGAGAGGACTATGGGGAGTGTATTATACTATGTGGAGGACTATGGAACGCATTATACTATATGGAGGACTATGGGGAAAGCTTTATACTATATGGAGGACTGTGTGGTGCATTATACTATATGGAGGACTATGGGGAGTGCATTATACTGTATGGAGGACTATGTTGTGCATTATATTAAATGGAGGACTATGGGGAGTGCATTATACTATATGGAGGACTATGGTGTTGTGGTGTTGCTATCAGAGTGTCAAGAGTGGGAGAAGAGGGTTGCATTGACAATCCAACACAATGGGCAGCAATTTGAACACATTTTATAAGTGGTCATAAAGTTACATTAAAACCAAGCACACCATTGTTTTTCTTATCAAATTCTCAATAAGTTTGATGTGTCACATGACCCTCTTTCCTTTGAAAAAAATAAAGTTGGATCCAAAATGGCCGACTTCAAAATAGCCGCCATGGTCACCACCCATCTGGAAAAGTTTTCCCCTCACATATACTAATGTGCCACAAACAGGAAGTTGATATTACCAACCATTCCCATTTAATTTAGGTGTATCCATGTAAATGGCCCACCCTGTATATAATCAGAATGGGGGGGTCCAAATCTTGCTCCGGGACCCATCAGCCTCGTTACGCCACTGGTTATATATTATACTAGCTATTGAACCCCTTCTACGCCCGGGTGGTGAGCATTTTTATTGGTATATTTCTGGCGCCATTTTTTTTTAAGACACTGTCTGCAAATTCGCATATACATTGTCTTCAATAAAATAGCGCCGGATAAGCGCCATTTTACTGAAGTAATGTACTACAATGTCAACACAGCAGTGCACACGTGCCAGCCAAAGGGATAATGGTGATGGGTGGTGCATGCGCACTGCTATGTTGACGTTGTAGTACATTACTTCAATAAAATGGCGCTGGAGTCAGCGTTTGCGCTTATCCGGCGCTATTTTATTGAAGACACTGTATATGCGAATTTGCAGACAGTGTCTTAAAAAAATGGTGCCGGATAGCATGGTATAGGCATACACTGAGTCCGGGTCATTCTATTGAAGTATTGTACTACAAAATTAAAGGGAACCTGTCACCAGAAGTAACACCGTTAACCTGCACATATGTGATTAATCTGCAGGTTAATAGCGTTATTATGTTGCCCGACGCCTGCACGTAGTCGAATGCAGCAGGGAGAAAATAAACCTTCCTGGTATATGATCCCCCAATCCTGGTCCACTTCTTGGTATATGCTCCACCCCATCCTTGTATATGTTCCCCCAATCCTTGTATATGCTCCCCCCATACTGGTATAAGCTCCCCCCATACTGGTATATGCTCCCTCCATCCTGGTATATGCTCCCTCCATCCTGGTATATGCTCCCCCATCCTGGTATATGTTCTCCCCATCCTGGTATATGCTCCCCCATCCTAGTATATACCCCCCCATCCTGGTATATGCTCCCCCCATCCTGGTATATGCTCCCCCCATCCTGTTATATGCTCCCTCCATCCTGGTATATGCTCCCCCATCCTGGTATAACTTCCCCATCCTGGTATATGCTCCCCCCATCCTGGTATATGCTCCCTCCATCCTGGTATATGCTCCCTCCATCCTCGTATATGCTTCCGATATCCTGGTATATGCTCCCCCAATCCTGGTATATGCTCCCCCAGTCCTCGCATATGCTCCCTCCATCCTGTTATATGCCCCCCATCCTGGTATGTGCTACACCCATCCTGGTATATGCTGCCTCAATCCTCGTATATATGCCCCCCCACCCTGATATATGTCCCCCCATCCTGGTATATGCTTCCCTACCCTGGTATATGCTCCCCCAATTCTTGTATATGCTCCCTCCATCCTGGTATATGCTCCCCCATCCTGGTATATGCTTCCCTATCCTGGTATATGCCCCCCCATCCTGTTATATGCTCCCTCCATCCTGGTATATGCCCCCATCCTGGTATATGCTCCCCCCATCCTGGTATATGCTCCCCCCATCCTGGTATATCCCCCCATCCTGGTATATGCTCCTCCCCATCCTGGTATATGCTCCCCCCATCCTGGTATATGCTCCCGCTATCCTGGCATGTGCTCCCCCCATCCTGGTATATGCTCCCCCATCCTGGTATATGCTCCCCCCCCATCCTGGTATATGCCCCACATCCTGGTATATCCCCACATTCTGGTATATGCTCCCCGTTATATGCTCCCCCATCCTGGTATATGCTCCCCCATCCTGGTATATGCTCCCCCCATCCTGGTATATGCCCCCCATCCTGGTATATGCTCCCCCTCATCCTGGTATATGCTCCCCCCATCCTGGTATATGCTCCCCCCATCCTGGTATATGCCCCCTCCATCCTGGTATATGTCCCCCATCCTGGTATGTGCTACACCCATCCTGGTATATGCTGCCTCAATCCTCGTATATATGCCCCCCCACCCTGATATATGTCCCCCCATCCTGGTATATGCTTCCCTACCCTGGTATATGCTCCCCCAATTCTTGTATATGCTCCCTCCATCCTGGTATATGCTCCCCCATCCTGGTATATGCTTCCCTATCCTGGTATATGCCCCCCCATCCTGTTATATGCTCCCTCCATCCTGGTATATGCCCCCATCCTGGTATATGCTCCCCCCATCCTGGTATATGCTCCCCCCATCCTGGTATATCCCCCCATCCTGGTATATGCTCCTCCCCATCCTGGTATATGCTCCCCCCATCCTGGTATATGCTCCCGCTATCCTGGCATGTGCTCCCCCCATCCTGGTATATGCTCCCCCATCCTGGTATATGCTCCCCCCCATCCTGGTATATGCCCCACATCCTGGTATATCCCCCCATCCTGGTATATGCTCCCCCTCATCCTGGTATATGCTCCCCCCATCCTGGTATATGCTCCCCCCATCCTGGTATATGCCCCCTCCATCCTGGTATATGTCCCCCATCCTGGTATGTGCTCCCCCCATCCTGGTATATACCCCCCATCCTGGTATATGCTCCCCCCATCCTGGTATATGCTCCCCCTATCCTGTTATATGCTCCCACCATCCTGGTATATGCTCCCCCATCCTGGTATATACTTCCCCATCCTGGTATATGCTCCCCCCATACTGGTATATGCTCCCCCCATCCTGGTATATGCTCCCTCCATCCTGGTATATGCTCCCTCCATCCTCGTATATGGTTCCCCTAACCTGGTATATGCTCCCTCCATTCTGGTATATGCCCCCCCATTCTGGTATACACTCCATCCATCCTGGTATATGCTGCCTTAATCCTCGTATATGCCTCCCCACCCTGGTATATGCTCCCCATCCTGGTATATGCTTCCCTACCCTGGTATATGCTCCCCCAATTCTTGTATATGCTCCCTCCATCCTGGTATATGCCCCCCATCTTGTTATATGCTCCCTCCATCCTGGTATAATCTCCCCCCATCCTGGTATATGCTCCCCCATCCTGGTATATGCTCCCCCCATCCTGGTATATGCTCCCCCTATCCTGGTATATCCCCCATCCTGGTATATGCTCCTCCCCATCCTGATATATGCTCCCCCCATACTGGTATATGTTCCCCCATCCTGGTATATGCTCCCCCCCATCCTGGTATATGCTCCCTCCATCCTCGTATATGGTTCCCCTATCCTGGTATATGCTCCCTCCATTCTGGTATATGCCCCCCCATTCTGGTATACACTCCACCCATCCTGGTATATGCTGCCTCAATCCTCGTATATGCCTCCCCACCCTGGTATATGCCCCCCATCCTGGTATATGCTTCCCTACCCTGGTGTATGCTCCCCCAATTCTTGTATATGCTCCCTCCATCCTGGTATATGCCCCCCATCTTGTTATATGCTCCCTCCATCCTGGTATATTCTCCCCCCATCCTGGTATATGCTCCCCCATCCTGGTATATGCTCCCCCCATCCTGGTATATGCTCCCCCTATCCTGGTATATCCCCTCATCCTGGTATATGCTCCTCCCCATCCTGGTATATGCTCCCCCCATACTGGTATATGTTCCCCCATCCTGGTATATGCTCCCCCCCATCCTGGTATATGATCCCCCAATCCTGGTCCCCTTCTTGGTATATGCTCCCCCCCATCCTTGTATATGTTCCCCCAATCCTCGTATATGCTCCCCCCATACTGGTATAAGCTACCCCCATACTGGTATATGCTCCCTCCATCCTGGTATATGCTCCCTCCATCCTGGTATATGCTCCCCCATCTTGGTATATGCTCTCCCCATCCTGGTATATGCTCCCCCATCCTGGTATATACCCCCCCATCCTGGTATATGCTCCCCCCATCCTGGTATATGCTCCCCCCATCCTGTTATATGCTCCCTCCATCCTGGTATATGCTCCCCCATCCTGTTATATACTTCCCCATTCTGGTATATGCTCCCCCCATCCTGGTATATACCCCCCCATCCTGGTATATGCTCCCCCCATCCTGGTATATGCTCCCCCCATCCTGTTATATGCTCCCTCCATCCTGGTATATGCTCCCCCATCCTGGTATATACTTCCCCATTCTGGTATATGCTCCCCCCATCCTGGTATATGCTCCCTCCATCCTGGTATATGCTCCCTCCATCCTCATATATGCTTCCCCTATCCTGGTATATGCTCCCCCAATCCTGGTATATGCTCCCCCCATCCTGGTATATGCTCCCCCCATCCTGGTATATGCCCCCTCCATCCTGGTATATGTCCCCCATCCTGGTATGTGCTCCCCCCATCCTGGTATATACCCCCCATCCTGGTATATGCTCCCCCCATCCTGGTATATGCTCCCCCTATCCTGTTATATGCTCCCACCATCCTGGTATATGCTCCCCCATCCTGGTATATACTTCCCCATCCTGGTATATGCTCCCCCCATACTGGTATATGCTCCCCCCATCCTGGTATATGCTCCCTCCATCCTGGTATATGCTCCCTCCATCCTCGTATATGGTTCCCCTATCCTGGTATATGCTCCCTCCATTCTGGTATATGCCCCCCCATTCTGGTATACACTCCATCCATCCTGGTATATGCTGCCTTAATCCTCGTATATGCCTCCCCACCCTGGTATATGTCTCCCATCCTGGTATATGCTTCCCTACCCTGGTATATGCTCCCCCAATTCTTGTATATGCTCCCTCCATCCTGGTATATGCCCCCCATCTTGTTATATGCTCCCTCCATCCTGGTATATTCTCCCCCCATCCTGGTATATGCTCCCCCATCCTGGTATATGCTCCCCCCATCCTGGTATATGCTCCCCCTATCCTGGTATATCCCCCCATCCTGGTATATGCTCCTCCCCATCCTGGTATATGCTCCCCCCATACTGGTATATGTTCCCCCATCCTGGTATATGCTCCCCCCCATCCTGGTATATGCTCCCTCCATCCTCGTATATGGTTCCCCTATCCTGGTATATGCTCCCTCCATTCTGGTATATGCCCCCCCATTCTGGTATACACTCCACCCATCCTGGTATATGCTGCCTCAATCCTCGTATATGCCTCCCCACCCTGGTATATGCCCCCCATCCTGGTATATGCTTCCCTACCCTGGTATATGCTCCCCCAATTCTTGTATATGCTCCCTCCATCCTGGTATATGCCCCCCATCTTGTTATATGCTCCCTCCATCCTGGTATATTCTCCCCCCATCCTGGTATATGCTCCCCCATCCTGGTATATGCTCCCCCCATCCTGGTATATGCTCCCCCTATCCTGGTATATCCCCTCATCCTGGTATATGCTCCTCCCCATCCTGGTATATGCTCCCCCCATACTGGTATATGTTCCCCCATCCTGGTATATGCTCCCCCCCATCCTGGTATATGATCCCCCAATCCTGGTCCCCTTCTTGGTATATGCACCTCCCCATCCTTGTATATGTTCCCCCAATCCTCGTATATGCTCCCCCCATACTGGTATAAGCTCCCCCCATACTGGTATATGCTCCCTCCATCCTGGTATATGCTCCCTCCATCCTGGTATATGCTCCCCCATCTTGGTAAATGCTCTCCCCATCCTGGTATATGCTCCCCCATCCTGGTTTATACCCCCCCATCCTGGTATATGCTCCCCCATCCTGGTATATGCTCCCCCCATCCTGTTATATGCTCCCTCCATCCTGGTATATGCTCCCCTCATCCTGGTATATACTTCCCCATTCTGGTATATGCTCCCCCCATCCTAGTATATACCCCCCCATCCTGGTATATGCTCCCCCCATCCTGGTATATGCTCCCCCCATCCTGTTATATGCTCCCTCCATCCTGGTATATGCTCCCCCATCCTGGTATATACTTCCCCATTCTGGTATATGCTCCCCCCATCCTGGTATATACCCCACCATCCTGGTATATGCTCCCCCCATCCTGGTATATGCTCCCCCCATCCTGTTATATGCTCCCTCCATCCTGGTATATGCTCCCCCATCCTGGTATATACTTCCCCTATCCTGGTATATGCTCCCCAATCCTGGTATATGCTCCCCCAATCCTCGTATATGCTCCCTCCATCCTGTTATATGCCCCCCCATCCTGGTATATGCTCCACCCATCCTGGTATATGCTGCCTCAATCCTCGTATATGCCCCCCCACCCTGGTATATGTCCCCCCATCCTGGTATATGCTTCCCTACCCTGGTATATGCTCACCCAATTCTTGTATATGCTCCCTCCATCCTGGTATATGCCCCCCCATCCTGGTATATGCTTCCCTATTCTGGTATATTCCCCCCCATCCTGTTATATGCTCCCTCCATCCTGGTATGTGTCCCCATCCTGGTATATGCTCCCCCATCCTGGTATATGCTCCCCCCATCCTGGTATATGCTCCTCCCCATCCTGGTATATGCTCCCCCCATCCTGGTATATGCCCCCATTCTGGTATATGCCCCCCATCCTGGTATGTGCTCCCCCCATCCTGGTATATGCTCCCTCCATCCTGGTATATGCTCCCTCCATCCTCGTATATGCTTCCCCTATCCTGGTATATGCTCCCCCAATCCTGGTATATGCTCACCCAATGCTAGTATATGCTCCCTCCATCCTGGTATATGCCCCCCCATTCTGGTATATGCTCCCCCCTATCCTGTTATATGCTCCCTCCATCCTGGTATATGCTCCCCCATCCTGGTATATACTTCCCCATCCTGGTATATGCTCCCCCCATCCTGGTATATGCTCCCCCCATCCTGGTATATGCTCCCTCCATCCTGATATATGCTCCCTCCATCCTCGTATATGCTTACCCTATACTGGTATATGCCCCCCATCCTGGTATATGCCCCCCATCCTGGTATATCCCCACATTCTGGTATATGCTCCCCCGTTATATGCTCCCCCATCCTGGTATATGCTCCCTCATCCTGGTATATGCTCCCCCCATCCTGGTATATGCCCCCCATCCTGGTATATGTCCCCCATCCTGGTATGTGCTCCCCCCATCCTGGTATATACCCCCATCCTGGTATATGCTCCCCCTATCCTGTTATATGCTCCCACCATCCTGGTATATGCTCCCCCATCCTGGTATATACTTCCCCATCCTGGTATATGCTTCCCCCATCCTGGTATATGCTCCCCCCATCCTGGTATATGCTCCATCCATCCTGGTATATGCTCCCTCCATCCTCGTATATGCTCCCCTATCCTGGTATATGCTCCCTCCATTCTGGTATATGCCCCCCCATTCTGGTATACACTCCACCCATCCTGGTATATGCTGCCTCAATCCTCGTATATGCCTCCCCACCCTGGTATATGCCCCCCATCCTGGTATATGCTTCCCTACCCTGGTATATGCTACCCATATTCTTGTATATGCTCCCTCCATCCTGGTATATGCCCCCCATCTTGTTATATGCTCCCTCCATCCTGGTATATTCTCCCCCCATCCTGGTATATGCTCCCCCATCCTGGTATATGCTCCCCCCATCCTGGTATATGCTCCCCCTATCCTGGTATATCCCCCCATCCTGGTATATGCTCCTCCCCATCCTGGTATATGCTCCCCCCATACTGGTATATGTTCCCCCATCCTGGTATATGCTCCCCCCCATCCTGGTATATGATCCCCCAATCCTGGTCCCCTTCTTGGTATATGCTCCCCCCCATCCTTGTATATGTTCCCCCAATCCTCGTATATGCTCCCCCCATACTGGTATAAGCTCCCCCCATACTGGTATATGCTCCCCCATCTTGGTATATGCTCTCCCCATCCTGGTATATGCTCCCCCATCCTGGTATATACCCCCCCATCCTGGTATATGCTCCCCCCATCCTGGTATATGCTCCCCCCATCCTGTTATATGCGCCCTCCATCCTGGTATATGCTCCCCCATCCTGGTATATACTTCCCCATTCTGGTATATGCTCCCCCCATCCTGTTATATGCTCCCTCCATCCTGGTATATGCTCCCTCCATCCTCATATATGCTTCCCCTATCCTGGTATATGCTCCCCCAATCCTGGTATATGCTCCCCCAATCCTCGTATATGCTCCCTCCATCCTGTTATATGCCCCCCCATCCTGGTATATGCTCAACCCATCCTGGTATATGCTGCCTCAATCCTCGTATATGCCCCCCCACCCTGGTATATGTCCCCCCATCCTGGTATATGCTTCCCTACCCTGGTATATGCTCACCCAATTCTTGTATATGCTCCCTCCATCCTGGTATATGCCCCCTATCCTGGTATATGCTTCCCTATCCTGGTATATGCCCCCCCATCCTGTTATATGCTCCTTCCATCCTGGTATGTGCCCCCATCCTGGTATATGCTCCCCTATCCTGGTATATGCTCCCCCCATCCTGGTATATGCTCCTCCCCATCCTGGTATATGCTCCCCCCATCCTGGTATATGCTCCCGCTATCCTGGCATATGCTCCCCCCATCCTGGTATATGCTCCCCCATCCTGATATATGCTCCCCCCAATCCTGGTATATGCCCCCCATCCTGGTATATCCGCCCATTCTGGTATATGCTCCCCCATCCTGGTATATGCTCCCCCATCCTGGTATATGCTCCCCCCATCCTGGTATATGCCCACCATCCTGGTATATGCTCCCCCTCATCCTGGTATATGCTCCCCCCATCCTGGTATATGCTCTCCCCATCCTGGTATATGCCTCCCATCCTGATATATGCCCCTCATCCTGGTATGTGCTCCCCCCATCCTGGTATATACCCCCCATCCTGGTATATGCTCCCCCCATCCTGGTATATGCTCCCCCTATCCTGTTATATGCTCCCTCCATCCTGGTATATGCTCCCCCATCCTGGTATATACTTCCCCATCTTGGTATATGCTCCCCCCATCCTGGTATATGCTCCCCCCATCCTGGTATATGCTCCCTCCATCCTGGTATATGCTCCCCCTATCCTGGTATATGCTCCCCCAATCCTGGTATATGCTCCTCCAATCCTGGTATATGCTCCCTCCATCCTGGTATATGCCCCCCCATCCTGGTATATGCTCCACCCATCCTGGTATATGCTGCCTCAATCCTCGTATATGCCCCTCCACCCTGGTATATGCCCCCCATCCTGGTATTTGCTTCCCTACCCTGGTGTATGCTCCCCCAATTCTTGTATATGCTCCCTCCATCCTGGTATATGCCCCCCATCCTGTTATATACTCCCTCCATCCTTGTATATGCTCCCCCCATCCTGGTATATGCTCCCCTATCCTGGTATATGCTCCCCCCATCCTGGTATATGCTCCCCCTATCCTGGTATATCCCCCCATCCTGGTATATGCTCCTCCCCATCCTGGTATATGCTCCCCCCATACTGGTATATGCTTCCCCATCCTGGTATATGCTCCCCCCCATCCTGGTATATGCCCCCCATCCTGGTATATGCCCCCCATCCTGGTATATCCCCCCATCCTGGTATATGTTCCCCCCATCCTGGTATATGCTCCCCCATCCTGGTATATGCTCCCCCCATCCTCGTACATGCCCCTCCATCCTGGTATATGCTCCCCCTCATCCTGGTATATGCTCCCCCTACCCTGGTATATGCTCCCCCCTTCCTGGTATATGCCCCCCATCCTGGTATATGCCCCCATCCAGGTATGTGCTCCCCCCATCCTGGTATATGCTCCCCCCATCCTTATATATGTCACCCCCATCCTGGTATATTCTCCCCCCATCCTGGTATATGCTCCCCCCTATCCTGGTATATGTCACTCCCCGATCCTGGTATATGCTCCCCCCATCCTGGTATGTCGCCCCCTGATCCTTGTATATGCTCCCTCCCATCCTGGTATATGTCACCCCCGATCCTGGTATATCGTCCCCCCCATCCTGGTATATACTTCCCCTCATCCTGGTATATGCTCCACCCCATCCTAGTATATGTCAACCCCCAATCCTGGTATATGCTCCCCCCATCCTGGTATATGTCACCCCCCGATCGTGGTATGTGCTCCCCCCATCCTGGTATATGTCACCCCCGATCCTGGTATATGCTACCCCCATACTGATATATGCTCCCCCTCATTAGGTATATGCTCCCCCATCCTGGTATATGCTCCCCCTCATTCTGGTATATGCTCCCCCCATTCTGGTATATGCTCCCCCCATCCTGGTATATGCCCCCCCCCATCCTGGTATATGCTCCCCTTCATCCTGGTATATGCTTCCTCCATCCATGTATATGCTCCCCCCATCATGGAGAACAATGAAGCACAAAAGAACTTCATGAAAACATGAAAATACAAAATCTTTATTGAAAAAAATCAAGAATAGAAAAAATGGAAAACACTCAGAGGCATAAAATTAAAAACAATGGAGGAGCATGGAGACGAGGAACAGGTTAAATGTACTGCCCTATGTAAATCAATTGCCTGAAGGCAAAATATGGCACTGCAAAAACAGGTCATAAAGAGGTAGCTCAAGTGTCTATCCAATTGAAAGGTGGCACAGTGAGAGACTTCTGTTTAATGCAGGTTCTAATATAGAAGCATTTTCCCAAAGTGGATGCAAGTATGACACTCAGTACATTAATAGAAATAAGTGTCATGAAAGACAATATAGTCAAAGTGACAACCAATCCAATATATAATATGAAAAGGTTCCATACTTACAGCCGCTGTGGTTGCGTCGCCGCACCTCGCTCCTGCTCTACCCCAGCATCCTGGTATATGCTCCCCCCCATCCTGATATATGCTTCCCCTCATCCTGGTATATGCTCTCACCCATCCTGGTATATGCTCCCCGTCATCCTGGTATATGCTCTCCCCCATCCTGGTATATGCTCCCCTCCATCCTGGTATATGTCACCGCCGAACCTGGTATATGCTCCCCCCCATCCTGGTATATGTCACCCCCCAATCCTGGTATATGCTCCCCGTCATCCTGGTATATGCTCCCCCTCATTCTGGTATATATGCTCCCCCCCATCCTGGTATATGTCACCCCCCGATCCTGGTATATGCTCCCCCTCATCCTGGCATATGCCGCCCCCCATCCTGGTATATGTCACCCCCGATCTTGGTATATGTCACCCCCTCATCCTGGTATATGCTCCCCCCATCCTGGTATATGTCACCCCCGATCCTGGTATATGCTCCCCCCCATCCTGGTATATGTCACCCCCCAATACTGGTATATGCTCCCCCTCATCCTGGTATATGCCCCCCCCCATCCTGGTATATGTCACCCCCGATCCTGGTATATGTCACCCCCTCATCCTGGTATGTGCTCCCCCTCCATCCTGGTATATGTCACCCCGGATCCTGGTATATGCTCCCCCTCATCCTGGTATATGTCACCCCCAATCCTGGTATATGCTCCCCCTCATCCTGGTATATGTCACCCCCAATCCTGGTATATGCTCCCCCTCATCCTGGTATATGCTCCCCCCCCATCCTGGTATATGTCACCCCCGATCCTGGTATATGTCACCCCCCCCCCCCGATCCTGCCTGTCCTGCTCATCCATCCACAAACACTCCTACTCACCCTTCCCCCGCAGCACATCGTCTGTGTTAAATATGTAAATAAAATGGCGCTGGAGTCAGTGTGTGCACATACTGCGCTATTTGGCGCCATTTTGTTGAAGACACTGCGAATTTGTCTTCAACAAAATGGTGCTGGATATCGCGCTATGCGCTGGCTCCGGCACAGACTCCTCCTTAAGCCTCGCCGGAGACGTGGTCAGCGCCTATGCACATGGTGATCTCCGGCGACGCACTCTTCCTCCAGCCTCGTCCTCCCGGCGCAGACTATAGAGGCTTAGGACAGAAGGACACATCCCTGGATATATATATCTCATCTCTCCCAATTACATGGAGTCTATTAGGATCCCTGATCTATTATGTGTCGCCATCTGCACAGATCCAATGTCACACAAAAGGAAGCGACATTTTTAGCGAGTAAACAGCGCATTCCGTCCTGTGCTGATCTACAGCGCCATCTAGAGGCTGATCAGCGGCGCATCAGCTCAGCCTACTCGTTTTCATCTTCGCACCAGATGACGCGTTACCGGGATAAAATATGATTGGGTCCCAGTGAAAATACAAGACTGGGAGCCGGCTGCTCTGCTCCAATCGTCGCGCTTTGGAAGATACCAACTCTTTGTAGCCCTCAGGGGGAGCTGAGGAGAATAAATTGTTATTGTTTGTAAAAGTGCAGATATTTAATGAACTGATAGGTAAAATAAAGATGCGGCTGCGATCAGTGACGGGACAGAGTAAGAGCGGCCGCTGCAGTTCCCCCCCCGTGCTCAGATCAGTGGTAGACGCGACTCCTCCTCCGCCTTCGGAAGCCGGAAGTGGCAGGCAGTGTTGTGAGAGAGGAGCAGAGAGACAGGTGGGTGATTGGTGCTGTGTGCGCTGCCCCCTGCTGGTCGCATCACCGCAGTGCAGGTTGTTATGGGCTGATCAGGAGCCCCTATGCCGCTCTCCATGGTGCGACCCCCACTGCTGTGTCTTGGGGTCTGTTACACCTGATATATAGGAGCTGAGTACAGGCTGCTGCTGGGGCCCCTGATACCATTACTATGTGGCCCTTACACCTGATATATAGGAGCTGAGTACAGGCGGCTGCTGGGGCCCCTGATACCATTACTATGTGGCCCTTACACCTGATATATAGGAGCTGAGTACAGGCGGCTGCTGGGGCCCCTGATACCATTACTATGTGGCCCTTACACCTGATATATAGGAGCTGAGTACAGGCGGCTGCTGGGGCCCCTGATACCATTACTATGTGGCCCTTACACCTGATATATAGGAGCTGAGTACAGGCTGCTGCTGGGGCCCCTGATACCATTACTATGTGGCCCTTACACCTGATATATAGGAGCTGAGTACAGGCGGCTGCTGGGGCCCCTGATACCATTACTATGTGGCCCTTACATCTGATATATAGGAGCTGAGTACAGGCGGCTGCTGGGGCCCCTGATACCATTACTATGTGGCCCTTACACCTGATATATAGGAGCTGAGTACAGGCGGCTGCTGGGGCCCCTGATACCATTACTATGTGGCCCTTACACCTGATATATAGGAGCTGAGTACAGGCGGCTGCCGGGGCCCCTGATACCATTACTATGTGGCCCTTACACCTGATATATAAGGGCTGAGTACAGGCTGCTGCTGGGGCCCCTGATACCATTACTATGTGGCCCTTGCATCTGATATATAAGGGCTGAGTACAGGCAGCTGCTGGGGCCCCTGATAACATTACTATGTGGCCCTTACACCTGATATATAGGAGCTGAGTACAGGCAGCTGCTGGGGCCCCTGATACCATTACTATGTGGCCCTTACATCTGATATATAGGAGCTGAGTACAGGCGGCTGCTGGGGCCCCTGATACCATTACTATGTGGCCCTTACACCTGATATATAGGAGCTGAGTACAGGCAGCTGCTGGGGCCCCTGATACCATTACTATGTGGCCCTTACACCAGATATATAGGAGCTGAGTACAGGTGGCTGCTGGGGCCCCTGATACCATTACTATGTGGCCCTTACACCTGATATATAGGAGCTGAGTACAGGCGGCTGCCGGGGCCCCTGATACCATTACACTGGTGCCTTGTTATTAGGTAAATTCCATTATAAAACATTGTATCCGTCATTGTTGAGCTCTGCTGGGACTCTGTATCCCGCCTGCATTGCATAATGGGGCCCCTGAATACTCTGCACATAAGGGCCCATAGCTCTAATTATGTTGTTTGCAATAGTCGCCCTCCTGCCACCCTGTAATATCGGGTCCCTGCCTGGTGTGGCCCCTATGACTTAATGTCTCCCAGTAAGTGCAGCACACCAGTTATCAGTCTGCACGGCCAGGGTCCGGGACCCCTGTTGTTTTTGTACTGGCTTTGTAATATATGCTCATTATCAGGGCGCCCTCTTCTCAGACATCCATCTAATCATCCGTCTGTCTCATCCATATTTGCCATATGGAGGTTTCCAGAAATAGGGCAGAACCTACTGGACTTCTGTGAAAGTTGACGAATCTGTTGAGCGCGGCTGAAGCCTCCTGGGAGCCGAGGTAAAATCAGTGGCCATGGTAAAATTGTGGAGCGGTGGGGTCTGAAAAAGGAATCATGGCTATAAGGACAACGTTTGCACAAAGTGATTTCTTTCGAGCCCAACAGCCACTGTGTAAACCTGACAAAAATGCCCCCATCTATCCATCCATTCATCACTCTCATACTCTGTCTATGCAGGTATGTATCTCATCATTCTTCCTTACGGAGTTTCACATTGACCAGTCGGGGCTTTGGTGCGAACTCCCTCACAAAACTGGATTCGGTAGTGTGCACTGACGAGGCCATAGGCTTAGTAGACTGCGCCTCCAGTAGGCGTACACACCTGATGCACGACAGAGGGCACATTCACTCTGTCTGGACCATTATAGTCTATGGCCACGTCAGATCATATGCCCGAATCCCGTTCAGGTGTAGGCTGCAGCAGGTGGCAGCTGCCTTCTGTGCCCCGCTCCTCCGCCACTGCCGTTCCCCCCAACACCCAGAGCCACAGTATATATATATATATATATATATATATATATATATGTACACTACTCAAAAAAATAAAGGGAACACTTAAACAACAGAATATAACTCCAAGTAAATCAAACTTCTGTGACATCAAACTGTCCACTTAGGAAGCAACACTGATTGACAATCAATTTCACATGCTGTTGTGCAAATGGAATAGACAATAGATGGAAATTATTGGCAATTATCAAGACACCCTCAATAAAGGAGTGGTTCTGCAGGTGGGGACCACAGACCACATCTCAGTACCAATGCTTTCTGACTGATGTTTTGGTCACTTTTGAATGTTGGTTGTGCTTTCACACTCGTGGTAGTTTGAGATGGACTCTACAACCCACAGAAGTTGCTCAGGTAGTGCAGCTCATCCAGGATGGCACATCAATGCGAGCTGTAGAAAGAAGGTTTGCTGTGTCTGTCAGCGTAGTGTCCAGAGGCTGGAGGCGCTACCAGGAGACAGGCCAGTACACCAGGAGACGTGGAGGGAGCCGTAGGAGGGCAACAACCCAGCAGCAGGACCGCTACCTCCGCCTTTGTGCAAGGAGGAACAGGAGGAGCACTGCCAGAGCCCTGCAAAATGACCTCCAGCTGACCACAAATGTGGATGTGTCTGCACAAACGCTTAGAAACCCACTCCATAACGGTGGTATGAGAGCCCGACGTCCACAGATGGGGGTTGTGCTCACAGCCCAACACCGTGCAGGACTCTTGGCATTTGCCACAGAACACCAGGATTGGCAAAGTGGCAACTGGCGCCCTGTGCTCTTCACAGATGAAATCAAGTTCACACTGAGCACATGTGACAGACGTGACAGAGTCTGGAGACGCCGTGGAGAGCGATCTGCTGCCTGCAACATCCTTCAGCATGACCGGTTTGACAGTGGGTCAGTAATGGTGTGGGGTGGCATTTGTTTGGAGGGCCGCACAACCCTCCATGTGCTCGCCAGAGGTAGCCTGACTGCCATTAGGTACCGAGATGAGATCCTCAGACCCCTTGTGAGACCATGTGCTGGTGCAGTTGGCCCTGGGTTCCTCCTAATGCAGCACAATGCCAGACCTCATGTGGCTGGAGTGTGTCAGCAGTGCCTGCAAGATGAAGGCATTGAGGTTATGGACTGGCCCAACCCGTTCCCCAGACCTGAATCCGATTGAGCACATCTGGGACATCATGTCTCGCTCCATCCACCAACGTCATGTTGCACCACAGACTGTCCAGGAGTTGGCGGATGCTTTAGTCCAGGTCTGGCAGGAGATCCCACAGGAGACCATCCGCAACCTCATCAGGAGCATGCCCAGGCATTGTAGGGAGGTCATACAGGCACGTGGAGGCCACACACAATACTGAGACTCATTTTGACTTGTTTTAAGGACATTACATCAAAGTTGGATCAGCCTGTAGGTTGTTTTTCCACTTTAATTTTGGGGGTGACTCCAAATCCAGGCCTCCATTGGTTAATAAATGTGATTTCCATTGATGATTTTTGTGTGATTTTGTTGTCAGCACATTCAACTTTGTACAGAACAAAGTATTAAATGAGAATATTTCATTCATTCAGATCTAGGATGGGTTATTTCAGTGTTCCCTTTATTTTTTTGAGCAGTGTATATATAAATATACCAGGATGGGGGATATTAACAGAATTGGGAGACATTACCCCTATAACAGTGTAAGCAGCAGACCCCCTCCCCCTTAACAGGGCATAATGACCACATTTTTTGCTTCAATTTTTTTTCTATTTTCCTCCTCTAAAACCTAGGTACGTCTTATGGTCCGGTGCTTCTTATAGTCCGAAAAATACGGTATAAGCATTCAGTATATATATACTATGGTAGATGGGCCCACTCAGTTGCACACAGAAGTAGCCACCGGAGCGCCGTCTCCTTAAGTCTCTCACTGGTTTATTTGAAGATGCTGCATAAGCCAGTGAGGAGTTAGCAAAAATAAATACGTGCTTTCTGACCTAAGGAAAAACAAAACATAACATACAGCCGTGTTGCTGTGGGGATCTGCCCGCTCAGGAGAACAACCATCCACTAGTTCAGCTTTTCCTTCTCAGGACACAAAGCGCTGGAGTTCCTCTCTACAGCCCTACTGAACACTGAATGCCTTAGAAGGACTATATACATCCTAGTCCCCACCCTGGGGTGGAGATATGGTGAAAGACCTCCCAAATGGTGAACAACCTCCCAACCCGTTCTATGGTCGTTCACAAAAACCCAGCCCTTAAAATGGCCGATTAATCCCTCTCAACACATAGTGTGCTGGTGGAAAACTTATGGGCTTCAAATCACTGAAGCTAACAGCCTCAGTGAAACATACCTCCCCTCCAGCACTTTGCCAGTGACTTTGTCACCATGTATATATAATCAGCATACTGTATATATATTATAAGCATACTCTATATATCCTTTTAAAAGCAGAAGTGTCAATAAATTATTTTTATCAGTTAACAAAATGCAGAGTAAAGTTTGATGGATGAACCAAGATCTCAGTAATAATAATTGTAATTTTTTTTTAATTAATAATAGGATAGAAGGGAGGGACAAAACCAGGAACAGAATCAGTAGGCAAACTCATAGTCAGGAGGACAGCCGGGGTCAGATACCAGGTGATCAGTAACCGCCACGTCTGCGAGCAGTATGAATACCGCGGAGCCTGGTGACAGAGGTGATACTGAGATTGTCCGGGCAGAGATGTAACAGTCAGAAGGCCACCGGTAGATGGTGAAGGTCCTTCTGTACAGCTCCAGCAGTGATGGTGGATCTGCTGGACTTCAGGGAGCTGGATGCGGAGGTTTACCATCTTTTAGATGTCTCTAGGGGAACGGTGACAACACGCAAATACGCGAGCAGCCCTGGATAATCCACGCCGGCAGGATGATAAGATCCGGCGGAAGATGGAACCTATGAGAAGAGAAGGAAATATAATGTAAGTGATGGGACTCCATATGACATGATACTACTGTGCGGTCACTGTGGCCGGACGGCAGAGGAATCTCATCACACAGAGGTCAGGGATCATCGTCAGCCATCATACATGTGACAATCCCATCTCCGACAGATGACATCTGCTCCACATGAATTATTCTCACTGACGACATCACACAACATGGAGATGACTCTCACACTTACCTCGTCTCTTTTTCCCCTTTTTCCCATTTTCTGATTTTTCGTCATCAGCTGGAAATTCTGATCAGAAAGAAGAAAAAACAACAACTCACTAAAGACATATTGTTATGGGGTCTGCTTTGTATCGCTCCTGTATATAGTATATAGATTGTTCTAGTCCTTTCCCCTATAGTCCTGACAATCTGGTATTACACAATAGGGCAGAATAAGTCCTATATACCGGACATGACCTCATGTGAGGGGCATTAGATGTGTCACTAATATGGAGGAGTGAGCGCCCTGTGTGCCGCCATGTGGTGCATCCCTAATGAGCGATATTCTACTATAGGAGACGATGTCTCATTATGATGACGGAGGTTACTGGATGCAACAATGTATCACAGAATCCATGATAATACTGTACAAAGTTGCAGAAATGGAGACACTGTATGGTCCCATGGGCAAAGTAATTGGGTTCCTTGAAACATGGATAACATAGGAGACCCGTTAAAGAAAAACCATGTGGAAATATTTCACCCTTGATGACAACATTCACATTGTTTGTGCTATAGACATGTACATACCTGACAATGGGGACGAGGACGGCAAGCTGCTTATAGCATCGTCTCTAGCAGATTCAGGAGAAGATCCTTTCTGCCTGTTAGGAAGAAGAAAAACGTGTCAATCACAAGTAAATTCAGTATAAAAGGGATTGTCTCACTAGAAGAACCCCGACTATAAGGCCTAATAGGACATATGAAAGTCATAGTGGGGAAGTCTCCTGCTCAAAACGACCTTCTATGGAAACAACTAGCAACAATGGCCGGCATGTAATACTACATATCTCCTGCAGTGTGGGCAAAACTAACAATGCCTGACCGGCAGCAATTATGGGTTGTTATCTCCAGCGGATTCTGAAGCCAATAGCCAATGACCGCTGATCATGGGGCGGTGGATGCTGCATTCAATATTATGGTATTTATGTCCTATATTTGGTGTTGTGCACATATATTAGCCTGGAGCTCCCAATAATGACCCCATAATCTACTCACATTTCTGAGATGTTTCTGCTGGATGCCGGGGTACACTCTGGAGGAAACTTGATAGCGGTGGTACAGAGCTAAAAAATGACAAAAATAAGATATGAAATTCAATTTTTTACGTTTAGGGTATGTGCACACGATGCAGAAATGCTCAGGATTTTTTCCTGAGCGTTTCTGCATCTCTCTGGCAGGAAAAAACGCATGCGGATTGTACATGCGGTTTCCTGCCAGGGACATGCGGAAATGAAGCGGTCTTCACTTTCATTTCCGCATGTGGGTTGACAAGCGCTTCCCAAGCGATTTTAGCATCACTTGGAAAGTGCTTGTCAACTTCACACTATATAAATCCATGCAGCCGGCATGGATTTATATAGTGTGTGATGTCAAAAAATAAAAAATAAATATATACTTTACCCTCTGATGGCCCCCGGTGTCCTGCTTCATCGGTCCCGGCTGCCGGCAGTGAAGACTGTAGGACCTTCCGACGTCAGCGTCACGTGACCCGTCACATGACTCTGACGTCAGCGAAGGTCCTTCATTCAACCGCGAAGTGCGCGGGAAGCCGGCAGGACGCAGCGCGGGCCGTCAGAAGGTGAGAATATATATATTTTTTATTTTATTCTTTTTTTTTTAATGGTACCTGGGTCTGGATGAGAGTCCTCTCATCCACACCCGGGTACCATCCGCACATTAGACCGCATGAAAAGCGCATCAACATATACAGTGATGCGGATTCCATGCGGTCTAATGCAAGTCAATGGTGGCAAAAGAGCAGCGTTTCCGCAAAATTAATTGATATGCTGCGGATTTTTGACCGCAGCGTTTACGCTGCGGAAAAATCCGCATCATGGGCACAGCACATGCGGATTTCCATTGGGGAACATTGCTGCCCTTCTACCATGCGTTTTTCATGCGTTTCCGCGGCGTTTACGCAACTGCAAAAACGCCGCGGAAACGCATGAAAAACGCATCGTGTGAACTCAGCCTTAGAGGTCTTTTTATGTATTCTGGATTTATTGATCACTTACTTTAGAAAGCCTTTTAGAGGATGTTGTAAAATTTTGGAAGAAAAGGCTCTCATTATCCTCACTTGTGTCCTCCTCCTCTGAGACAATAGGCTTGTTTGTATCAGCGTGATCTACAAGACATAGGTAATGAAGTGTTATTAGCGGTTGTCAGTATAACACAGTCACCATTTATCACTACTATTAATGGGAACCGATTGTCACATATTATTGAAGACGAGACAAACAGCCGCTTAGTCTAGATGACGTCTTCTACTTACTGATAAATAAGCTGGTGTCCTCATCTGAAACAAGCCGAGGAATGTACTCCGGCTTCTGACTTAGAAGGTTTTCAAATTCTAAGTCACTCCGGAATGGATAACTCTTGATCTCAAATGCTCCTCCTGGAAAAAGAAAAACAAAAGTGATGCGGACATTGTTAGAGGCTGCTCCATATCTGAACAGTATATCTTAATCTTAAGTAATGACAAAACCGAAGGAAACAAACTGAAAGTTATATTATGGAGAACTAGAAATAGGCAAGCAGATAGAGAAGTGCTGATCCTCATGGACAGGAGCGAAGAGTCCTCGTTGTAAAAAGTGAATATTAATACTAATAAAGTATATCAGTTACCTGTCCCAAGTCTTTGTGCAGGATTTGTTCTGAGCAGGTCATTAATAAGGTCCTGAGCATCGGGGGGAGGAGCGCGATCCCAATCCCAAATTATGTCTCCTGTTATATAGAAAATTACAGAAAATAAAACCTCTGTTTTGGACTGTAAGATAAAGTAGAGGAAATAACTAAATTCATGTAACCAGTCAAAGCAATGATCGGATTATTCTACTTACCAGTGACAATATTTTTATAGAGCTCAGATAGGGAATCCCCATGAAATGGTACATATCCCTCCAGAAACTCATGCAGGATGATTCCCATTGACCACCAGTCCGCAGGTCTTCCATAGCCTTTCTTCAGAATAATTTCTGGGGCCATGTAAAGCGGGGTGCCACAGTCCTGGAAACCGACAGAAGGTAGAAATGAGAATCAATTAAATAATTATTATGGCAAGTTCTCGACATAAAAAGCCAATGACAGAAGATAAAATATCAGTTGAAAAGTTCTCTAGAAATGAAGAACGTAGAGAAGAGACAATAGTGTGATGAGATTTGTAAAGAACCATCTAAGTTCCTGTAAGTGATGCCGACCTCATGGTCCTGGAACTCTCTGGCGATGTCCTCCAATGATTCCTTGTGGGTGTTGGTTTCTGGTATCATGACACCAACTTTTGAAATCCCAAAATCGGCGACTTTAATGTGTCCAGCCGGTGTAATCAGGAGGCTGTGAAAGAGAAGATGGTTTTAGGCTCACGGGCTGTGTTGTAATAAATGATAACTTTCCCCCCTTTATTATACTATAGGGGGCAATTACTTCTCTGGCTTCAGGTCTCTATGCAACACACCATAGCTGTGCAGGTATTCTACAGCAAGTATCGCTTCTGCAAAGTACAGGCGGGCCAAGGGGACAGATAAAGGACCCCTGGTGCTTAGGAGGGTCCCACAGTCTCCACCTATAGAAGAAAGGAAATATGAACGGTGAGGGGTTTATACAGCAGATCACCATGATGGATCATGAGAAGTGAGCGGAGACATTGGGGCAGGAGAGAATATATACAGATATAATGTATAGAGCACAGAATATTAGTCTGAGGTCATGGTGAGATGTCGTCCATGTCACTAATAAAGTGATGTCTCATCTCGTCTACAGCTGGCGATACTGACGTGCTCAGTGCGGACATACAGGGAGATCACACACATCAATGACTTTCCATAATATCTATAGTAAATGCTCTGCGGGGATGTAACCGTCCACGGGGACAAGTCCTAATGATATGAGCGCTGATAAGATGTCAGCAGACATGGGCTGAATATAATACATGTACATGTCCTACCTCCTACATACTCCATGACCATACACAGGTGAGATCTAGTAGGGAAGGAGCAGAGCATGGAGGTCACAAAGGGACAGTCAGCAAATGTCAGGATGTCCCTCTCCAGATAGGCCGCTTCCACATGTTTTGGAGTATCCAGGTCCCGCTTGGCAATTTTCTTCATAGCGAAGATCTTCTGTGAGTCTTTATGGTGAACTAAGTGGACGGACCTGGAGAGAAGAAGAAACCATGGTTTATACTGAATCCTTATTAACAGTCCGTCTATAGAAGTCATTATATGGTCTTCTGTTCTAATGTTTAATACCAGAAGTCCGACCATTACTAGAAATCCACATCTAGAAATACATGAAATAATACTACATAGATCATCTATGGGAGGGTGTACACAATGCCACGTCTGCCAGACCCTCACTGAGGTCACATTATCACCTATGAGAAGTCTGCACAATGCCACGTCTGCCAGACCCTCACCCAGGTCACATTATCACCTATGGGAAGTCTGCACAATGCCACGTCTGCCAGACCCTCACCGAGGTCACATTATCACCTATGGGAAGTCTGCACAATGCCACGTCTGCCAGACCCTCACCCAGGTCACATTATCACCTATGGGAAGTCTGCACAATGCCACGTCTGCCAGACCCTCACCCAGGTCACATTATCATCTATGGGAAGTCTGCACAATGCCACGTCTGCCGGACCCTCACCCAGGTCACATTATCACCTGTGGGAGGTCTGCACAATGCCACATCTTCCACACCCTCACCCAGACCACATTGTCACCTATGGAAGGTGTGCACAATGCTAGGTCTGCCAGACCCTCACCCAGGTCACATTATCACCTATGGGAAGTCTGCACAATGCCACGTCTGCCGGACCCTCACCCAGGTCACGTTATCACCTTTCACCTCAGATCATGTCCCTATGATAACACTGAATGGCAAAGCACAGAGGATGAAGCATTATCATAGGGAACCCTGAGAAATGTGGCTTATGCTAACTGAAATCTCACCCAAAAGATCCGCTGCTGATCAGCTTAGATGTTTCGTAGTCGCTCATACGCGGCTTTCTCGCCGGGATCAATGATTCCATCAAGTTCTTGAAAAGAAGAAGAAGAAGAAATGATATTAAGATCTAGAAGCTGCTGGAGAAAATCTCCAGATGCAGAAACGTCTATATTATGTCCCAGCTGATGTCACTGATCCGATAGGTGAGCAGAAACCTGCTGACGGATTCCCTATAATATAAACGCTATTATCTAATGCAATAGTGTCATCTCCTCTAATAATAGAGGCGCCCCCTGGTTATATGGGGGATAATACTGGACGGGTCATTTACACCCCGTGATCTGGTGATACACAGACATCTCCCTCTATAATACTTACACCGGCAGGTTCTTGGATCTCCGGGATCTCTAAGATTACACTGTCAGGATCCAACAGCTCAGTTGTTTCTAAAATAGTGATAAAATGATGAAGAAATAAAATGTATTAGAGGATATTAATCCTACACAAATAATACAGCAATATAATGGAGAAATGACTATTCTGTATGGAGGACTATGTTAGGCCTATTATTCTGTATGGTGGAATATGTGGGGCCCATTATTCTGTATGGAGGACTATATGGGGCCCATTATTCTGTATGGAGGACTATGTGAGGCCCATTATACTGTATGGAGGACTATGTTGGGCCTATTATTCTCTATGGAGGACTTTGTGGGACCCATAATACTTTGTGGAGGACTATGTGGGCCCATAATACTGTATGGAGGACTATGTGGGGCCTATTATTCTCTATGAAGGACTATGTGGGGCCCTTTATACTCTACGGTGGACTATGTGGGGCCCATAATACTGTATGGAGGACTATGTGGGGCCCATTAATCTCTATGGAGGACTATGTGGGGCCCATTATTCTGTATGGAGGACTATGTGGGGCCCATTATTCTGTATGGAGGATTATGTGGGGTCAATTATCCTGTATGGAGGACTATGTGGGGCCATTATACTGTGTGGAGGACTGTGTGGGGCCATTATTCTGCATGGAGCACTATGTGGGGCCATTATTTCATAAGGAGGACTATGTGGGGCCATTATTCTTTATGGAGGACTATGTGGGGCCTTTATATTGTATGGAGGACTATGTGGGGCCATTATTCTGTATGGAGGACTATGTGGGGCCTATTATTCTGTATAGTGGAATATGTGGGGTCCATTATTCTGTATGGAGGACTATATGGGGCCCATTATTCCGTATGGAGGACTATGTGGTGCCCATTATACTGTATGGAGTACTATGTGGTGCCCATTATACTGTGTGCCGGACTATGTGGGGCCCATTATTCTGTATGGAGGGCTATCTGGGGCACGTTATACTGTATGGATGACTTTGTGGGACCCATTATTCTGTATGGAGGACTATCTGGTGCCCATTATTCTGTGTGGAGGACTTTGTGGGGCCCATTATTCTGTTTGGAGGACTTTGTGGGGCCCATTATTCTGTATGGAGGACTATGTGGGGCATTATTCTGTATGGAGGACTATGTGGGGCATTATTCTGTATGGAGGACTATGTGGGGCCCAATATTCTGCATGGAGCACTATGTGGGGCCCATTATTCTGCATGGAGGACTATGTGGGACCCATTATTCATTATGGAGGACTTTGTGGGACCCATTATTCGTTATGGAGGACTTTGTGGGACCCATTATACTGCATTCTGGTTGGCTCGTGACTTTTTCCAAGTTTTTCATTTTTGCTCTCTGTATGTTTGATTAGAGAGTGGAAAGAGTAGCTATGACATTATCCCCTGTTCTCTTTAATATCTGGATATTTCCGGTAGAAGGTTGTGTGATCGGCTCACCTGTAGTCAGATCGCTGCTCGGCCCCGGCTGACTCGTATTAGGGTCAGGGGTTTCTGGGGTCACATTTTGCTCGTCTTCGGTGTCGCCTTCTGGTGTCTCCTGATTGATAGAATATATAGAATTACCACGAGGAACCTTCCACTAAATCACCAAATCCACAAATCAGGAAGGACTAAACCCGCATTTACAGACGCACCAACTGTAACTATACAGATCAGCCGCCATCATGAGGACTTTTATCAGATAAAATGGATTAAGATAAGGTAGCATTGCAAAAACATTAATATGGATAATAGAGGGAGACAGAGGCGGAAATACAGACTTCCCACCACTGAGCTGTGACTACATCAGCAGAATACAGACTGCCATCAGCAGAGACAGGCGGCCATATTACCTCCTGTGCTTGCCAGGGGCTGACAGGGAGGCCGATAAGATCTAACACCAGATCTTCTGATATCTGGCTGGTGATCTGGAGAAGATGAGAAAACAAGGACGTGTGATAGAGAAGATGATGGATCCTTACCGGGCGTTCCGATGAGCGGGCCGGACCTTCCAGTACACACAGGACTTTTTCGGCCAGTTCTTTAACAAAAGACAAATCTCCATATTGAGATCTTTTTTCAGCCTATAAAGAAGAAAAGAAACACAAATGAAAAATCTCGAGATGAGAAAGATCACAATGGAGGCGGCCATTGTATCTGACGTCTGCTCCTCTCTGCAGATACATTGACTACATATCTGGGGTCTTGTCCTGTTTTATATTGGAAGAAAGAAGAAGCTTCTATCCCACCATTATTATCCATTATTGTGGAGAAGACTTGTGCGGAGCGTCCACCATTTACCTGCTGTAGTAATGTCCTGATGTTCCATAGCGAGAAACTGCAAGTGCTCAGTCACTATGGAGCCAACAACGGCAGCCATGACCCTGTGTAGATTGTACACAGTGACTGTGAGCTCTGATGTCATAATGGCCGACCATCACTAGTGATGTCATCATGGAATCTTGTGATGGAATCTTATAGCGGCTGCTCTGCACAAATACATGCTGCCAAGCAATATTTAAAGTGTGTGGGGGCTCATGCTGTATATAGGGGGCTATGTGAGGGCTCATACTCTAAATAGGATTCTGTGTGTGAGCTCATACTGTACATTGGTGCTATGTATGGGCTCTTACTGTATAAAGGGAGCTGTGTGTGGGCTCTTACTGTATATAGGGTATGTGTGTGGGCTCTTTCTGTATGTAGGGGGATGCCAGCACACTTAATTCTGCTCAATAATAAGTGATACAGTTAATAATATAAAATATAATTAATATGTTAATATTGAGCAGAATTAATTTCAGCCTATTGATTCGGCCTACACAACAGTCACATTTCTCATGTGGCCCCTCAGTAATATTACTTTCCCACCCCTGCTCTATTATGTATAGCGCTCTGTTATGTGTAGTGCACCCGAGCACCTGCATGTTAATCGAATGACTTATCACATGATCTATCAAAGGCAATCTTGTGACATGTCATGCGATACATCGGGTGCTGGGAGCTCACGGCTCCTAAACTGCCCAGGGCCCTGGCTACTCTTAATACGTTCCTGCTTCTATCCCACCATTATTATCCATTATTGAGAAGTGTTATGCGGAGCTTCCGCCACTTACCTGCTGTAGTAATGTCCTGATGTTCTGAGGTAAATCCGTCAGATACTCTGAGGTGAGATGACCTCGGTGGTATTTGGTCAGGCAGTCCCTTACAAGCTCCACCACCAGCCGGTGAGTGAAGCTGAGGACGCCATCGGGTGGTAGAAGCACAATCTCAGGGCGATTGGTGGTAAGAATCTCCCATAGAGCTTCTACTTGAAGATTGTCCAAAAGTAATTCAGCCATAGAAGCTGCAAGTGCGATCAGTCACTATATATAATAGCGAGAAACTGCAAGTGCGCTCAGTCACTATGGGATAGCGAGAAACTGCAAGTGCGATCAGTCACTATAGAATAGCGAAAAACTGCAAGTGCGCTCAGTCACTATGAAGCCAACAAAGGCAGCCGCGACCCTGTGTACATTGTATATATAGTGACTGTGAGCTGTGATGTCATAATGCCCGACCATGACCTGTGATGTCATCATGGAATCTTGTGATGGAATCTTCAAGGAGTGGCTCTACACACATACATGCTGCCTAGCAATATGCTTTTTTGGCCGTCCTCTTTTATTTCCAAATACAACACAACCAGGATAAGGGAATGTTCACACGTTGCGTTTTTGCAGCATTTTTTTCCACACCAAAATCCAGGTTGTACTCCGGAAAGACACTGCATACAATCCACACTTATTTGCTGTGTTTTTGCAGTGTTTATACTTGTGGGTTGTTTTTTTTCATTCATTTGAATGGGTGAAAAATGTTGCAAAACCCCTGAAAGAATTAACATCCTGCAAATTTAAAATAAAAAAAGGAAAAAAACGCAGCATGTGAATGAGACTTTAGAAATCTCATTCACTAAGCTGGTACTGTAAAACGCAGTGTTTTAGCAGCAGAAAAATAACCCTGAAAAAAATGCCACTTGTGAACATTCCTCAAAGATATAATAGTCATATTATGGGAAATATTGTGTATATTTATTCCGCGCGTGTCTTTTTTTTACCAAATAACATTTACCTCATTGGTTGGAGAGTTTACTATTAACAACTGTGACAAATAATGAAGAATTAATGATAAGTGCCCCAAGTGATCAATCATTTACGTCATTAATGGTGATGGGCGAGCACTAAAATGCTCGGGTGCTCGATGCTCGGGTCGAGCACATTGGAATACTTGGCTGCTCGACCCGAGCAATGAGCCCAATGTAAGTCTATGGGAAACTCGAGCATTTTTCAGGCGGCTCCCCCCGGCGGTCTGCAGAGGGCCTAAAAATTGCTCAAATCGATGGGAACAGTGCTCAAATGACATGGGAACAGCATGGGGAAGACCCCTGGAAGCATTTCTGACTCCCAGGTCACTGCTGTCAACAATGTTGTCAGAAGTATTTACGCCACTTTTACGGACTCACAATAAAATATACAAAAACGAAACCAAAATGGATTTTCCTGGGAAGTATGTTAAGGAACATCCTTTCCAGAGTTATAACTTGTATATAAGGGAAAATAAATAACCAAAAACAAAAATACTCCTCCACACCTTGGGCTATGTTCACACGTAGCGTTTTTGATGCGTTTTTGCACTTTTGCATTGCTTTCAACCAACACAAATGCATTCACCAGGAAATGTCATTTTAACATTTTACAACCTTATCTGGCCATGTGGTGTGTGACACATCATCAGACACATGCATACAGTGCTGAAAAGACATGGGAACAGCATGGAAGCATCTCTGACTCCCAGGTCACTGCCTAAAAGTGTGCCCATCATAAGAGATGCTTGGCGCATGCGAAGATGCCTCCCGCCATGGACCTGTCGTTACAGACTTGCAACAATCACCATCCACGTCCTTGTCCCTCCTCAGCGTTCAGTTCCTTGGAATGCAAGTGCAAGTATGCAGGCAGCCACCAACCTACCCACCGGCTGCAATACTATACTGACAAATTTTTGACAGCTACTTGCACTTGAAATGTAGCCTTTTAGGCTCGTGGAGGCGGAAGCTTTTCATAACCTCATGTCGGCGGCGACCGGGTGTCCACACTCTTTCCCCGGCCACCACTATATTTCCCGGTATCGCCTCTGCCTTCCACAAGCACGGGTCCCACAACATTACCCGTGCCCTCCCCAGTGCACTTACTGGGAAGGACCGCCTAACCACAAACTTGTGGACAGGTGAACGTGGCCAGGGACGGTACATAGCCAGTCCACAACTTTTTTTTTGCTGACAGTTGTATTTAGTTCGGTGAAAGGACTGGCATAGAGGGAAACCGTATCTACCCTGGGTGTCATTTCTCCCAGGAAGTCCTGTAATTCAGCTTGTTGCAGAAGCAATGGCAGTCCGTCCAACATCAACTCGCACTTGTCGGTGGTGCTTTAACACACACACATCTTTCTTTTCGCATTTTATTTCTTGAATACAGAGTTGGACAATGGCCTGATCTGTAATGCTTTTTGAGAAATAACATGCATAAGCATGGCCGATCCACATTAAAAAAGCAGCCACAGAGTGTCCGGAAACCTTCCCCCACAATTTTATTAGCCAGGGCAGCTTTTCGGCAGGGTTGGACGGGCCCACCAGAGAACCGGAGACTACTCCGGCGGGCCCTGGCTTCTCCTTCTGGAGAGTTCATAGTGCCGAGGTGAGGCCATGATGATGATAGAGGCCACCATCTGCTTAGTTTTCTGTTACTTGGAATGCAAGTGCAAGTATGCAGCCATCCACCCACCCACAGGCCGCAACATTAAACTGCCAGATTTCTGGGCAGCTGCTTGCACTTGAAATATGGCTTTTTAAGCTCGTGGAGGCGGAAGCTGTCCACAATCTTATGGCGGCGGCGACTGGGTATCTATACTCGGTCCCCAGCCACCATTATTTTTTCCGGTATTGTCTCCTCCTTCCACAAGCATGGGTCCCACAACATTACCCGTGCCCTCCCCAGTGGAAGGACTGCCTAACCACAAACACGTGGACAGGTGAATATGGCCAGAGACGGTACGGAGCCAGTCCACAACTTTTTTTGCTGAGAGTTGTATTTAGCTCAGTGAAAAGACTGGCATAGAGGGGAACATCATACTGTGTGTGGGGGAATGTACTGTGGGGGCATCATACTGTGTGGGGGGAATGTACTGTGGGGACATCATACTGTGTGTGTGGGGGAATGTACTCTGGGGACACCATACTGTGTGTTGGGGGGAAATGTACTGTGGGGACATCATACTGTGTGGGGGGAATGTACTGTGGGGGCATCATACTGTGTGTGAAGGAATGTACTGTGGGGGCATCATACTGTGTGTGGGGGAATTATACAGTATGTTGGAGGAATGTACTGTGGGGGCATCATACTGTGTATGTGTGGGAATGTACTGTGGGGGCATCATACTGTGTGTGGGGAGGAATGTACTGTGGGGAATCATACTGTCTGTGGGGGGAATGTACTGTGTGGACATCATACTGTGTGTGGGGGAATGTACTGTGGGGACATCATATTGTGTGTGGGGGGAATGTACTGTGGGGGTATCATACTGTGTGTGGGGGAATTTACTGTGGGGACATCATACTGTGTGTGGGGGAAATGTACTGTGGGAGCATCATACTGTGTGTGGGGGGGAATGTACTGTGGGGACATCATACTTTGTGTGGGGGGGATGTACTGTTTGGACATCATACTGAGTGTGGGGGAATTTACTGTGGGGGCATCATACTGTGTGTGAGAATTTACTGTGGGGACCTCATGCTGTGTAGGGGCATTATATTGTGTGTGAGGGGGAATATACTGTGGGGGCATCATACTGTGTGTGTGGGAATGTACTGTGGGGGCATCATACTGTGTGTGGGGAGGAATGTACTGTGGGGGCATCATACTGTGTGTGTGGGGGAAATGTACTGTGGGGGCATCATACTGTGTGTGTGGGGGGAATGTACTGTGGGGACATCATACTGTGTGTGTGAGGGAATGTACTGTGGGGGCATCATACTGTGTGTGGGGAGGAATGTACTGTGGGGCCATCATACTGTGTGTGGGGGGATGTACTGTGAGGACATCATACTGTGTGTGGAGGGATGTACTGTGAGGACATCATACTGTGTGTGGAGGAATGTACTGTGAGGACATCATACTATGTGTGTGAGGGAATGTACTGTGGGGGCATCATACTGTGTGTGGGGAGGAATGTACTGTGGGGCCATCATACTGTGTGTGGGGGGGGGAAGTACTGTGAGGACATCATACTGTGTGTGGGGGGGAATGTACTGTGGGGACATCATACTGTGTGTGGGGGGGAATGTACTGTGGGGGCATCATACTGTGTGTGGGGGGGAATGTGCTGTGGGGACATCATACTGTGCGTGGTGAAATGTACTGCGGGGACATCATACTTTGTCGGGGGAATGTACTGTGGGGACATCATAATGTGTGTGTGAAGAGCTGTTTATCATCGTACAATGATTGAATAACGGGAGCAGATGATTTATAAAAAGCGCTGAATTATATGGTGTGGATTTGCTGCTACTGTGTCACCCCAGGCCTGGATGCCACAAACTTGTAAGGCTGTGTCTGAGAGCAGGAGGGAGGTTCTCTGGTCATGGACCATTAGCATGCAGCACCTCCTGTCCCAGGCCAGTAGGGGGAGCAGGCTGCCCCTATAAAAGCTGGTACTGAGGGCAGGGTTAGGGAGACCAGGACCCACTTCTGAAGCATCCAGAAGGGTTCCCAGAAGAGAGGGACAGGTCAGCGGCAGCTGATGAGTCCAGGAGGCTAAGGAGGAACAGCAAGCCAGGGACAGAGGCGACGAGAGCTGGTCCTGGCTGAGAGAGAACAACATACCGGACACTGGGATCCGAGGCTGTCAGAATTGCAAGTCCTGCAGCAGATCATCTACTTGCGAGGGATTTTAGGTCCCTTGGCCTAAGAAGCCTGGAAGGTCCGCCACACAGAGGGACCAGTACAGCACAGACAAGCTATAGGTACCTAGGGCCCGAGTCGCAAGCCATACAGGCGTAGTACACGGCCAGCTCAGGGACGTGGGCTATCATACCACTAAAGGGGGAGATAGTCAGCAAGGGCAGAGAGAGAACGGTAGGCCTACCCACTCACCCTGACCAGTGGAGCTCGCCCGAATGCCCTCAGACACCCAGGTCCATTCCTCCCTGTACTCCTGGTGGGTCTGTGATAAGATCTGCAGTAAAAGACCCTGGACTGCATTATTGGACTCTGTGTGATTACTGCTGCGCCTGCACCATCACCCCTAGCATCCTATTACACTGCCCTGAGGCTACACTCCTCCCATGGGGAGTTGTACTATTCCCTGCTGCACCCCCAACACCAGCCTCAGCGGTCTGCCCCGCAGCGGCGGTCCTCCCTGACCGCAATCCACAGGTGGCGTAGTCGGACTTTCAAAACCTACAAATACACTGCACAGCATTTGGTCTGACCACCCTGAGCCACGGGACCGGGTCGCCACTACTACTCCCAGCATTGCCCTGTTGTCTGGTTCCGAGAGCCCCAAGGCCCAGGGGGCGAGTCACTACAAGTAAGGATAGACGATACAATAAGCTCTATCGTAACATGTAGCAGCGAGTCAGCGGAATGTATCAATTCTAATATTGAGCAGAATTGATTTCAGCCTGTTGATTTTTCCCTCCAGAACAGTGGAGGGCTCCTCGGGAAAATAAATTGGCCATCCCTGGTATAACGTAATACTAAAATCTCACATTTTATGAGAGAAAACTGTATTTTATAACGATGCTTCCGTACATAAATCGAGAGAACTTCTTTTCATCAGACGACCCCTTTATCACCTATCCAAGGTGATCGGTGGTGTCCAACAGCTTAGAGCGGCACTGATGGGCAGAATGTGGCACTTTTATCACTTTTGGAATTGGGCAGCGGTGCACATGCTCAGTCTGACCTCCATTCTTGCCCTTTGGGGCTGCAGAGTGCTCTGCTTTTTCCAACAGCTCCATTGAGAATGAATGGATCAGTGGTCGGGCATCCAACCAGACGCTCCATTTTGTAACAGGGATAGAAATAGATGAGAAGATGCACTTAACTGTTTGGCCGCAGCAAGAGTGCATCGAGTGCCTGTGCTTGGTTTGAACAGTCATTCTGTGCTGACAGAGTCCCTTTAAGGCCTCAAACCTATTAGATAATTGTCAGCCCTACATTGTTTCTGGGCAGACAGTTACACAAGATTATGTCCCATTTCATGAAGATTGGCCTTTTACACGCCTGTTTTAGTGAAGGATTAGCTGGAAAAACCTGCGGCGCTGTTAAGCCTCTCCCCAAGAAGCTCCGCAAGGCTTCAAAATTTTGCCGGTACTGGTCAAGACTGGTGGACACATGGGAAAAGTCAAATTTTGGCAAAGTTGAACAATCTGCATTGTGTGTAATATTTTATGATACAATAAATGATTAGAAAAATGCAAGTTTTATTAATGAGAAAAAAACTGAACTTTGCAGAATTTGTTGGCGACATAGAAATATGTAAAAAATATAAAAGTGTAAAATTTTTTTTACAATTTTTGATGCTTACATTAAAAACTTGAGCAATTCCCCCAAAAATCATTAGAGCCATGAAATCAATACATATACAGATGAAACCAGAAGTTTCCATCCACTATATAAAGAGACACATCTGCATGTTTTTATCAATATCTGACATGAAATCAGAATAAACCTTTCCCGTTTTAGGTCAATTAGGATTACCATCATTTTTGATATTTTCCAAATGCCAGAATAATGAGAGAGAGAGAATGTTTTAAGGCATTTTTATTACTTACTGCAAAGTCTTAACATTATTCTAATCCCCAATCAGTGTGTATATTTGTTCACTACACAATAGAATCCCATAATTTCTGCCTATTCACATCTTAGTATTATGTATGATCAGGTTAGAGTGTATGGCTGCTGAGCGCTAGCATTTATGGGCGCCTCCCCCTGACCTTGGCTGTTTCTGGCTCTTAGACCCTGCTGGCACGCACTGCCGTCATGTCCGTGACTGCACTGCCGGCTTGCGGGTCAAATGCCAGAAGCCGCAGAGTCACATGTATTGGGGCGGACACAGAATGTCTCACGCCGTATACCAGCCAGAACACATACCGGAAAGTCAGGTGACACACTTTTTCTCTCCGGCTCGGTTCATGATTGGATTAGGCTCCCTATATAACATCTGGCGTTCCCCTCCCTGGCACGACCCCTGAGGAAGTGTTGATGAAACGCGCGTCGGGGTGGAGGGACGCGTGATTACCCTGCCTAGAAGCTGCCATTCTAACCAGGTATTTCTTTCTCATGATGTGTTGAGCTGTTTTGTCTATTTGTGGACAGTGCCACTATTACACTATAGTTATTCTATGGGACCGTACCCAGCCTCTTTTATGTACCCAGTCTCCCCTGATAGATATACTAACATTATTAACCGCTATATGCATTAGTTTCTTTGAGGCTGGAAACAATACGTTATCTTTATCTAAGCACTTTGCACTTTTTTGCTGGACAGTCGACTCTATATCATCATATGCACTGCCGCTTTACATTTTATAGGCGTATCTCAAACTCATCAGTGATAGTCTAGTGACCGTTATAATAGCATATGCATTTCTTTCTTTCTATTTTTGCCACATGAGCGGTTATTCAGATTGAAATCTTTTGTAGTGCATTTGTATAGTCACATTATTTCAGTAATGGGGTAATATATGGTTATTACTCTTGCTGCGCAGATATAGGGTACAGCATTTGTTTGTCCCTCACATTTGAGGCCCCTGGTATTTTAATTATTGTTATTTTATGTTCTAATAAAATTATATTGTTAATATTATTTGAAGTGTTCATGTTTTTGTTTATCCTACCAGGGTTCTGGTTATAGCAGAATCAATTTTTGATATATATAAAGTCAAAAGTTTACATACATTTCATTAGTATTTGGTACCATCACCCTTAAACTGAATGACTTGGGTCAAACTTTTGGGATATCCTTCCACAAACTTCTCACAATAGTTGGTCGGAATTTGGACCCATTCCTCCTGGCAAAACTGGGGTAACAGATCCAGGTTTGTAGGTCGCCTTGCTCGCAGCAAGAGTGCCCATAAATTTTCAATAGGATTGCAATCAGAGCTTTGTGATAGCCACGCCGAAACATTGACTTTGTTATTCTTAAGCCACTTTGTTCCCATTTTGTCAATATGCTTCGGGTCATTGTCCATTTGGAATACCCATTTCCGCCCAAGCTTTAACTTCCTGGCTGATGTCTTGAGATGTTGCTTCAGTATTGCCACATAATCTTTTTTTCTCATGGTGTCATCTATTTTGTGAAGTGAACCAGTCCCTCCTGCAGCAAATCAACCCCAGATCATGATGCTGCCACCCCCATGTTTCACAGTTGGGATGGTGTTCTTAGGCTTCCAAGCTTCTCCCTTTTTCCTCCAAACGTAGCGATGGTCATTATGCCAAAAAAGTTCAATTTTAGTTTCATCAGACCACAGACATGTCTCCAAAAATTAAGGTCTTTGTTCCTGTGTGCATTTGCAAACATTAATTTGGCTTTTTTATGTTTCTTTTGGAGTAATGGCTTCTTCCTGGCAGAGTGGCCTTTCAGCCCATGTTGATACAGTACTCGTTTCACTGTGGTTATTGACACAATCTTACCTGCTTCCGCCATCATCTTCACAAGGTCTCTTGCTTTTGTCCTTGGGTTGATATGCACGTGTCGGACCAAAGCACGTTCATCTCTGGGACACAGAACCCGTCTCCTTCCTGAGCGATAAGATGGCAGTACATTCCCATCTTGTTTGTACTTGCGTATAATTGTTTGTACAGATGACCGAGGCACCGTCAGGTATCTTGAAATTGTATCTAAGGATGAGCCAGACTTGTGCAAGTCCACAATTCTCTTCCTGATATCTTCGCTAATTTCTTTAGACTTTCCCATGATACTACAGAAAAAAAAACTATTAGAAGCTTCCAAACACATTACATCATCATATGGGCAGTCCAGAATTGTTTAAAGGCATAGTAATCTTAGTGTGTGTAAACTTTTGACTTTGCAGTAAGTAATAAAAATGACTTAAACATTCTCTCTCTCTCTCATTATTCTGGCATTTGGCAAATTTTAAAAATGATGGTAATCCTAATTGACCTAAAACGGGAAAGGTTTATTCTGATTTCATGTCAGATATTGAGAAAAACATGCAGATGTGTCTTTTTATATAGTGTATGGAAACTTCTGGTTTCAACTGTATGTGTGTGTATGTATGTATATATGTATATATTACACATACAGTTATGGCCGAAAGTGTTCACTCCCTTGAAATTGTTTCAGAAAATGAAGTATTTCTCCCAATTATTGCTGTTACACATGTTTTGCTATACACACTTTATTTTCTTTGTGTGTATTGCAACAACACAAAAAAGCAGAAAAAAAGGCAAATTGGACATAATTTCACACACAGCCCCAAAAATGGTCTGAACAAAATTGTTGGCACCCTCAACTTTAATATTTGGTTGTTCACCCTTTGGAATAAAATAACTGCAATCAATCGCTTCCTATAACCATCAACAAGCTTCTTACACCTCTCAGCTGGAATTTTGACCACTCTTCTTTTGTAAACTGCTCCATGTCTCTCATAGTTGCTGCTACTTCATACCTCTCCAGCGCTATGTTTCCATCCATTTCTGCGGGCTTCTTGAAGTATGTTTGGGGTCATTCTCCTGGAAGAACCATGACCTAGGACGCAAACCCAGCTTTCTGACACTGGGCACTACATTGCGACCCAAAATCCGTTGGTAATATTTTTCAACAATTTTGGTTCTCAAGTACTCAGACAGTTCTCTTCTCTTTCTGTACTCCATGCTTAGTGTGGCACACACAGACACAATGCAAAGATTGAGTCAACTTCTCCACTTTTTATCTGGTTTCAGGTGTGATTTTCATATTGCCCACACCTGTTACTTGCCACAGGTTAGTTTGAATGAGCATCACATGCTTGAAACAAAGTTGTTCACCCACAATTTTGGAAAGGTGCTATCAATTTTGTCCGGCCCATTTTTGGGGTTTTGTATGAAATGATGTCCAATTTGCCTTTTTTCCTTTTGTTTGTTTTTTTCTTTTGTTCCAATACACACAAAGAATATTAAACATGTGTATAACAAAACATGTGTAATTGCAATAATTTTCTGGGAGAAATACTTCATTTTCTGGAACAATTTTAAGATTGCCAACACTTTCGGCCGTGGCCATATATAGTAGCTGAGTACAGGTGGCTGCTGGGGCCCCTGATACCATTACTATGTGGCCCTTACACCTGATATACAGTGGTGGCCAAAAGTATTGGCACCCCTGCAATTCTGTCAGATAATACTCAGTTTCTTCCTGAAAATGATTGCAATCACAAATTCTTTGGTATTATTATCTTCATTTAATTTTCTTGCAAAGAAAAAACACAAGAGAATGAAACAAAAATCAAATCAATGATCATTTCACACAAAACTCCAAAAATGGGCCAGACAAAAGTATTGGCACCTTCAGCCTAATACTTGGCTGCACAACCTTTAGCCAAAATAACTGCGAACAACCGCTTCCGGTAACCATCAATGAGTTTCTTACAATGCTCTGCTGGAATTGTAGACCATTCTTCTTTGGCAAACTGCTCCAGGTCCCTGATATTTGAAGGGTGCCTTCTCCAAACTGCCATTTTGAGATCTCTGCACAGATGTTCCATGGGATTCAGGTCTGGACTCATTGCTGGCCACCTTAGAAGTCTCCAGTGCTTTCTCTCAAACCATTTTATAGTGCTTTTGGAAGTGTGTTTTGGGTCATTGTCCTGCTGGAAGACCCATGACCTATGAGGGAGACCCAGCTTTCTCACACTGGGCCCTACATTATGCTGCAAACTTTGTTGGTAGTCTTCAGACTTCATAATGCCATGCATACGGTCAAGCAGTCCAGTGCCAGAGGCAGCAAAGCAACCCCAAAACATCAGGGAACTTCCGCCATGTTTGACTGTAGGGACCATGTTCTTTTCTTTGAATGCCTCTTTTTTTTCCTGTACACTCTATGTTGATGCTTTTTCCCAAAAACCTCTACTTTTGTCTCATCTGACCAGAGAACATTCTTCCAAAACGTTTTAGGCTTTCTCAGGTAAGTTTTGGCAAACTCCAGCCTGGCTTTTTTATGTCTCGGGGTAAGAAGTGGGGTCTTCCTGGGTATCCTACCATACAGTCCCTTTTCATTCAGACGCCGACGGATAGTACGGGTTGACACTGTTGTACCCTCGGACTGCAGGGCAGCTTGAACTTGTTTGGATGTTAGTCGAGGTTCTTTATCCACCATCCGCACAATCTTGCGTTGAAATCTCTTGTCAATTTTTCTTTTCCGTCCACATCTAGATAGGTTAGCCACAGTGCCATGGGCTTTAAACTTCTTGATGACACTGCGCACGGAAGACACAGGAACATTCAGGTCTTTGGGGATGGACTTGTAGCCTTGAGATTGCTCATGCTTCCTCACAATTTGGTTTCTCAAGTCCTCAGACAGCTCTTTTGTCTTCTTTCTTTTCTCCATGCTCAATGTGGTACACACAAGGACACAGGACAGAGGCTGAGTCAACTTTACTCTGTTAGAACCCTCCTGTTAGTTTTTGCTATCTTGTGTTTTGCGGTCACGTGACTAGCTGCCTATATATTCCAGCTCCGCCCTTCTGGCTTTGCTGGACTTCAGTGTTTTTTGCCTGTCTCTCTAGCCAGGTGCTTCGGTGCCTATCTCTGTCTAGTTTGCTTGGTCCTCTGGACCTCTAGTACTTTTTGTTCAGTTTGTATTTTTGCTCTGCAACAACTTCTGTTAGGAGGTGTCCATTTTTTGTCCCAGTCCTTAGTTCTTTTAGGGACCCCTCCCTTTATTCTATAGGTCTCTGTTCAGACTAGCCGAGGACGAAGGCGGGTCTGTTCACAAGGAACAGGCTGCCCGCTACATCGTAGGGATTCAGCTTAGTCTTACTGTAGGGACAGCTTTTCCCTTTCTTTCCTTAGTTTATGTTGCAGATCATAACATAATCCATGTTAACTGGCTGCAAGTGTGATTTAGTTATTGCCAATTGTATCCAATTTGGCTTTAGGACAATTCTTTTTGTGTTTTTTCAGTGAAGACAAATTAAATGAAGATAATAAGACCAAAGAATTTGTGATTGCAATCATTTTCAGGAAGAAACTGAGTATTATCTGACAGAATTGCAGGGGTGCCAATACTTTTGGCCACCACTGTATAGGAGCTGAGTACAGGCAGCTGCCGGGGCCCCTGATACCATTACTATGTGGCCCTTACACCTGATATATAGGAGCTGAGTACAGGCGGCTGCTGGGGCCCCTGATACCATTACTATGTGGCCCTTACACCTGATATATAGGAGCTGAGTACAGGCGGCTGCTGGGCCCTTGATACCATTACTATGTGGCCCTTACCCCTGATATATAGGAGCTGAGTACAGACGGCTGCTGGGGCCCCTGATACCATTACTATGTGGCCCTTACCCCTGATATATAGGGGCTGAGTACAGGCGGCTGCTGGGGCCCCTGATTCCATTACTATGTGGCCCTTATGACGCGCCCCTGGGCCTACTTGGTGTAGCGTTGCGCACGCGGGGACTACCCGGAGCCGGGCCTGTTGGGGGTAGTAGTCTCGTGGCGGTGACCCGGTCCGTGCCCAGGCAGTCAAACTGTGTGGCAGAGTTTAGCAGTAGATGGTACGGTGTTCGACTACGCCACCCGTTGAATGCGGCTATGAGGCCGCCACTGCAGGGCAGACCGCTGAGGCCGGTGGTACGATTGTGCAGCGTAGATGGTATAACCCCCAACGGGAGGGGTATGGCCTCAGGGCAGCCGACGTGGATGATGGGGGTAGCAGGAACCACTCAGAGATGATGCGGTGTAGTTCAGGGTCTTTACTGGTGATAAAGATAGACCCTCCCGGAGTACTGGCTAGCGATCGGGGCCTGGTCAGTCTTTGAGCAGATGGGATTTCCCCTGGCCAGGTGGAGTTGTAGGCCTCCCCAACTAATTGTACTCTTCTGGCTACCTTGCTAGAGGCGGGTAAAAGTAGCCCACGTCCCTGAGTGTACCGTGTGGTGCTCACCCGTATGGCCGGTGACTCGGGGCCTTCTAGTGGCTTCCGCTCCACGACGGCGGTGCTGGTCCCACGCGTGTGACCGTGCCTTCGGGTTTCTTGGCCAGAGGACCTGAAATCCCCTGCCGGTCGGTTTCTGCTGCTGGGTAAGGATTAGTCCCAACAGCCTCGGACTCCGGGTCCGGTGGTAACTCTTCAATCAGGGCGAGCTCTTCAGCTGCCAGCCCCTGATTCCTTGTAGCACTGCTCCCACTGAGCTCCTGATCTTTCTTTCCTATAGCTGCTCCTCTTCTTAACTAACTAACCCTGCCTCAGCCCCAGTTTTATATAGGGGAAGTTCTTCCCCTCCCAGGACTGGGCAGGAGGTGTGGCATGCACAGGATTCCTGACCAAGAGACCTCCCACCTGCTCTCAGACATAATATTGCTATTACTGTGGAAACCAGACCCCTGGGGTGCCACACTTACACCTGATATATAAGGGCTGAGTACAGGCGGCTGCTGGGCCCTTGATACCATTACTATGTGGCCCTTACACCTGATATTTAGGAGCTGAGTACAGGCGGCTGCTGGGGCCCCTGATACCATTACTATGTGGCCCTTACCCCTGATATATAAGGGCTGAGTACAGGCGGCTGCTGGGGCCCCTGACACCATTACTATGTGGCCCTTACACCTGATATAAAAGGGCTGAGCACAGGCGGCTGCTGGGGGCCCTGATACCAGTACTATGTGGCCCTTACACCTGATATATAAGGGCTGAGTACAGGCGGCTGCTGGGGCCCCTGATACCATTGCTATGTGGCCCTTACACCTGATATATAAGGGCTGAGTACAGGCGGCTGCTGGGGCCCCTGATACCATTGCTATGTGGCCCTTACACCTGATATATAAGGGCTGAGTACAGGCGGCTGCTGGGGCCCCTGATACCATTGCTATGTGGCCCTTACACCTGATATATAAGGGCTGAGTACAGGCGGCTGCTGGGGCCCCTGATACCATTACTGTGTGGCCCTTACACCTGATATATAAGGGCTGAGTACAGGCGGCTGCTGGGGCCCCTGATACCATTACTATGTGGCCCTTACACCTGATATATAGGAGCTGAGAACAGGCGGCTGCTGGGGCCCCTGATACCATTACTATGTGGCCCTTACACCTGATATATAGGAGCTGAGTACAGGCGGCTGCCGGGGCCCCTGATACCATTACACTGGTGCCTTGTTATTAGGTCAATTCCATTATAAAACATTGTATCCGTCATTGTTGAGCTCTGCTGGGACTCTGTATCCCGCCTGCATTGCATAATGGGGCCCCTGAATACTCTGCACATAAGGGCCCATAGCTCTAATTATGTTGTTTGCAATAGTCGCCCTCCTGCCACCCTGTAATATCGGGTCCCTGCCTGGTGTGGCCCCTATGACTTAATGTCCCCCTGTAAGTGCAGTACACCAGTTATCAGTCTACACGGCCAGGGTCCAGGACCCCTGTTGTTTTTGTACTGGCTTTGTAATATATGCTCATTATCAGGGCGCCCTCTTCTCAGACATCCATCTAATCATCCGTCTGTCTCATCCATATTTGCCATATGGAGGTTTCCAGAAATAGGGCAGAATCTACTGAACTTCTGTGAAAGTTGACGAATCTGTTGAGCGCGGCTGAAGCCTCCTGGGAGCCGAGGTAAAATCAGTGGCCGTGGTAAAATTGTGGAGCGGTGGGGTCTGAAAAAGGATTCATGACTATAAGGACAACGTTTCCACAAAGTGATTTCTTTCCTGCCCAACAGCCACTGTGTAAACCTGACAAAAATGCCCCCATCTATCCATCCATTCATCACTCTCATACTCTGTCTATGCAGGTATGTATCTCATCATTCTTCCTTACGGAGTTTCACATTGACCAGTCGGGGCTTTGGTCCGAACTCCCCCACAAAACTGGATTCGGTAGTGTGCACTGACGAGGCCATAGGCTTAGTAGACTGCGCCTCCAGTAGGCGTACACACCTGATGCACGACAGAGGGCACATTCACTCTGTCTGGACCATTATAGTCTATGGCCACGTCAGATCATATGCCCGAATCCCGTTCAGGTGTAGGCTGCAGCAGGTGGCTGCTGCCTTCTGTGCCCCTCTCCTCCGCCACTGCCGTTCCCCCCAACACCCAGAGCCACAGTGTATGTATGTATATATATATATATATATATATATATATATATATATATATATATATATATATATATGCATATATATATATATATATATATATATATATATATATATATACACTACTCAAAAAAATAAAGGGAACACTTAAACAACAGAATATAACTCCAAGTAAATCAAACTTCTGTGAAATCAAACTGTCCACTTAGGAAGCAACACTGATTGACGATCAATTTCACATGCTGCTGTGCAAATGGAATAGACAATAGATGGAAATTATTGGCAATTATCAAAACACTCTCAATAAAGGAGTGGTTCTGCAGGTTGGGACCACAGACCACATCTCAGTACCAATGCTTTCTGGCTGATGTTTTGGTCACTTTTGAATGTTGGTTGTGCTTTCACACTAGTGGTAGCTTGAGATGGACTCTACAACCCACAGAAGTTGCTCAAGTAGTGCAGCTCTTCCAGGATGGCACATCAATGCGAGCTGTGGAAAGAAGGTTTGCTGTGTCTGTCAGCGTAGTGTCCAGAGGCTGGAGGCGCTACCAGGAGACAGGCCAGTACACCAGGAGACGTGGAGGGGGCCGTAGGAGGGCAACAACCCAGCAGCAGGACCGCTACCTCCGCCTTTGTGCAAGGAGGAACAGGAGGAGCACTGCCAGAGCCCTGAAAAATGACCTCCAGCTGACCACAAATGTGGATGTGTCTGCACAAACGGTTAGAAACCCACTCCATAACGGTGGTATGAGGGCCCGACGTCCACAGATGGGGGTTGTGCTCACAGCCCAACACCGTGCAGGACGCTTTGCATTTGCCACAGAACACCAGGATTGGCAAAGTCGCCACTGGCGCCCTGTGCTCTTCACAGATGAAAGCCGGTTCACACTGAGCACATGTGACAGACGTGACAGAGTCTGGAGACGCCGTGGAGAGCGATCTGCTGCCTGCAACATCCTTCAGCATGACCGGTTTGGCAGTGGGTCAGTAATGGTGTGGGGTGGCATTTCTTTGGAGGGCCGCACAGCCCTCCACGTGCTCGCCAGAGGTAGCCTGACTGCCATTAGGTACCGAGATGAGATCCTCAGACCCCTTGTGAGACCATGTGCTGGTGCGGTTGGCCCTGGGTTCCTCCTAATGCAGGACAATGCCAGACCTCATGTGGCTGGAGTGTGTCAGCAGTTCCTGCAAGATGAAGGCATTGAGGTTATGGACTGGCCCGCCCGTACCCCAGACCTGAATCCGATTGAGCACATCTGGGATATCATGTCTCGCTCCATCCACCAACGTCACGTTGCACCACAGACTGTCCAGGAGTTGGCGGATGCTTTAGTCCAGGTCTGGGAGGAGATCCCACAGGAGACCATCCGCAACCTCATCAGGAGCATGCCCAGGCATTGTAGGGAGGTCATACAGGCACGTGGAGGCCACACACAATACTGAGACTCATTTTGACTTGTTTTAAGGACATTACATCAAAGTTGAATGAGCCTGTAGTGTGTTTTTCCACTTTTATTTTGGGGGTGACTCCAAATCCAGGCCTCCATTGGTTAATAAATGTGATTTCCATTGATGATTTTTGTGTGATTTTGTTTTCAGCACATTCAGCTTTGTACAGAACACAGTATTCAATGAGAATATTTCATTCATTCAGATCTAGGATGTGTTATTTCAGTGTTCCCTTTATTTTTTTGAGCAGTGTATATATAAATATACCAGGATGGGGGATATTAACAGAATTGGGGGACATTACCCCTATAACAGTGTAAGCAGCAGACCCCCTCCCCCTTAACAGGGCATAATGACCACATTTTTTGCTTATATTTTTTTTCTATTTTCCTCCTCTAAAACCTAGGTACGTCTTATGGTCCGGTGCGTCTTATAGTCCGAAAAATACGGTATATGCATTCAGCATATATATACTACTAGCTATTGAACCCGTTCTACGCCCGGGTGGCGAGCATTTTTATTGGTATATGGTCTCCCATGCTGGTATGTGCTGCCCCCCTCCTTGTATTTGTGCTGCCCCCCTTCCTGTCCCCACCATCCAATCCTGGTATGCGTGGTACCCCTCACCCCCAATCCTGGTATGCGTGGCACCCCTCACCCCCAATCCTGGTATGCGTGGCACCCCTCACCCCCAATCCTGGTATACGTGGCACCCCTCATCACTATCCTGGCATGTGTGGCACCCCTCATCCCTATCCTGGTATGTATGGTACCCCTCATCCCTATCCTGGTATGTATGGTACCCCTCATCACTATCCTGGTGTGTATGGTATCCCTCATCCTGGTATGCATGGTACCCCATCTCTCATCCCGGTATGCATGGCACTCCATCCCTCATCCCCAATCCCGGTATGCGTGGCACCCCTCATCCCCAATCCCGGAATGTGTGGCACCCCTCATCCCCAATCCCGGCATGCGTGGCACCCCTCATCCCCAATCCCGGCATGCGTGGCACCCCTCATCCCCAATCCTGGCATGCGTGGCATCCCTCATCCCCAATCCCGGCATGCGTGGCACCCCTCATCCTCAATCCTTGTTTGTGTGGCACCCCTCTTCCCTAATCCTTGCATGCGTGGCACCCCTCATCCCCAATCCCGGTATGCATGGTCCCCTCACCCCCCAATCCTGGTATGCGTGTTACCCCTCACCACCCAATCCTGGTATGCGTGGCACCCCTCACCCCCGCAATCCTGGTATGCGTGGCACCCCTCACCCCCCAAATCCTGGTATGCGTGGTACCCCTCACCGCCCAATCCTGGTATGTGTGGCACTCCTCACCCCCCAATCCTGGTATGTGTGGCACCGCTCACCACCCAATGCTGGTATGCATGGTACCCCTCACCCCCAATCGTGGTATGTGTGTTATCCCTCACCCCCCAATCCTGGTATGCGTGGTACCCCTCACCCCACAATCCTGGTATGTGTGGTACCCCTCACCCCCAATCTTGGTATGTGTGTTACCCCTCACCCCCAATCTTGGTATGTGTGTTACCCCTCACCCCCAATCCTGGTATGTGTGGTACGCCTCACCCCCAATCCTGGTATGTGTGGTACCCCTCACCCCCCAATCCTGGTATGTGTGGTACCCCTCACCCCCCAGTCCTGATATATGCATGGTACCCCTCACCCCCCAGTCCTGATATATGCATGGTCCCCTCACCCCACAATCCTGTTATGTGTGGCCCCCTCATCCCTTTCACACTGTACACACACAAAAAAAAAAACAGTTATACTCACCTTTCTTCTCTGTACTCCAGAGCTGCTGCGTCCTCTTCTGCCAGAGGCCGGGGGAGGAGTGCGGCGCTGGAGCACCGCACTGTCCGGAGCCATTTTGCTGAAGACACACTGTAAATGTGTCTTCAGTAAAATGACGCCGGATAGCGCAATGCGCATGCGTCGATCTGACGCCTTCACTCCGCCCCCGGTCTCCAGCGAAGAGAGGCGCCGCAGCAACGCTCCTCCCGGTCAGGTAAGTATGTAAGTATGGCGCCGGAGATCGCGGTATGCGTTCAGTGTCTACGCATCCCGCGATCTCCGGCGCCATACACCTCCTCTTACCTGTAACGGCTGGATGCCTGCTTCTCTCTGGAGCCAGGCTGCGCATCACGCATGCGCAGTTTATCGAATCTTCAGACAAAGACACGCATGCCGCCTTATATATACTATGGTAGATCGGCCCACTCAGTTGCACACAGAAGTAGCCACCGGAGCGCCGTCTCCTTAAGTCTCTCACTGGTTTATTTGTAGATGCTGCATAAGCCAGTGAGGAGTTAGCAAAAATAAATACGTGCTTTCTGACCTAAGGAAAAACAAAACATAACATACAGCCGTGTTGCTGTGGGGATCTGCCCGCTCAGAAGAACAACCATCCACTAGTTCAGCTTTTCCTTCTCAGGACACAAAGCGCTGGAGTTCCTCTCTACAGCCCTACTGAACACTCAATGCCTTAGAAGGCCGACTATATACATCCTAGTCCCCACCCTGGGGTGGAGATATGGTGAATGACCTCCCAACCCGTTCTATGGTCGTTCACAAAAACCCAGCCCTTAAAATGGCCGATTAATCCCTCTCAACACATAGTATGCTGGTGTAAAACTTATGGGCTTCAAATCACTGACGCTAATAGCCTCAGTGAAACATACCTCCCCTCCAGCACTTTGCCAGTGACTTTGTCACCATGTATATATAATCAGCATACTGTATATATATTATAAGCATACTCTATATATCCTTTTAAAAGCAGAAGTGTCAATAAATTATTTTTATCAGTTAACAAAATGCAGAGTAAAGTTTGATGGATGAACCAAGATCTCAGTAATAATAATTGTATTTTTTTTTTATTAATATTAGGATAGAAGGGAGGGACAAAACCAGGAACAGAATCAGTAGGCAAACTCATAGTCAGGAGGACAGCCGGGGTCAGATACCAGGTGATCAGTAACCGCCACGTCTGCGAGCAGTATGAATACCGCGGAGCCTGGTGACAGAGGTGATACTGAGATTGTCCGGGCAGAGATGTAACAGTCAGAAGGCCACCGGTAGATGGTGAAGGTCCTTCTGTACAGCTCCAGCAGTGATGGTGGATCTGCTGGACTTCAGGGCGCTGGATGCGGAGGTTTACCGTCTTTTAGATGTCTCTAGGGGAACGGTGACAACACGCAAATACGCGAGCAGCCCTGGATAATCCACGCCGGCAGGATGATAAGATCCGGCGGAAGATGGAACCTATGAGAAGAGAAGGAAATATAATGTAAGTGATGGGACTCCATATGACATGATACTACTGTGCGGTCACTGTGGCCGGACGCAGAGGAATCTCATCACACAGAGGTCAGGGATCATCGTCAGCCATCATACATGTGACAATCCCATCTCCGACAGATGACATCTGCTCCACATGAATTATTCTCACTGACGACATCACACAACATGGAGATGACTTTCACACTTACCTCGTCTCTTTTTCCCCTTTTTCCCATTTTCTGATTTTTCGTTGTCAGCTGGAAATTCTGATCAGAAAGAAGAAAAAACAACAACTCACTAAAGACATATTGTTATGGGGTCTGCATTGTATCGCTCCTGTATATAGTACATAGATTGTTCTAGTCCTGTCCCCTATAGTCCTGACAATCTGGTATTACACAATAGGGCAGAATAAGTCCTATATACCGGACATGACCTCATATGAGGGGCATTAGATGTGTCACTAATATGGAGCAGTGAACGCCCTGTGTGCCGCCATATGGTGCATCCCTAATGAGCGATATTCTACTATAGGAGACGATATCTCATTATGATGGCGGAGGTTACTGGATGCAACAATGTATCACAGAATCCATGATAATACTGTACAAAATTACAGAAATGGAGACACAGTATGGGTCCATGGGCAAAGTAATTGGGTTCCTTGAAACATGGATAACATAGGAGACCCATTAAAGAAAAACCATGTGGAAATATTTCACCCTTGATGACAACATTCACATTGTTTGTGCTATAGACATGTACATACCTGACAATGGGGACGAGGACGGCAAGCTGGTTATAGCATCGTCTCTAGCAGATTCAGGAAAAGATCCTTTCTGCCTGTTAGGAAGAAGAAAAACGTGTAAATCACAAGTAAATTCAGTATAAATGGGATTGTCTCACTAGAAGAACCCCAACTATAAGGCTTAATAGGACATATGAAAGTCATAGTGGGGAAGTCTCCTGCTCAAAACTACCTTCTATGGAAACAACTAGCAACAATGGCCGGCATGTAATACTACATATCTCCTGCAGTGTGGGCAAAACTAACAATGCCTGACCGGCAGCAATTATGGGTTGTTATCTCCAGCGGATTCTGAAGCCAATAGCCAATGACCGCTGATCATGGGGCGGTGGATGCTGCATTCAATATTATGGTATTTATGTCCTATATTTGGTATTGTGCACATATATTAGCCTGGAGCTCCCAATAATGACCCCATAATCTACTCACATTTCTGAGATGTTTCTGCTGGATGCCGGGGTACACTCTGGAGGAAACTTGATAGCGGTGGTACAGAGCTAAAAAAGGACAAAAATAAGATATGAAATTCAATTTTTTACTTTTAGAGGTCTTTTTATGTATTCTGGATTTATTGATCACTTACTTTAGAAAGCCTTTTAGAGGATGTTGTAAAATTTTGGAAGAAAAGGCTCTCATTATCCTCACTTGTGTCCTCCTCCTCTGAGACAATAGGCTTGTTTGTATCAGCGTGATCTACAAGACATAGGTAATGAAGTGTTATTAGCGGTTGTCAGTATAACACAGTCACCATTTATCACTACTATTAATGGGAACCGATTGTCACATATTATTGAAGACGAGACAAACAGCCGCTTAGTCTAGATGACGTCTTCTACTTACTGATAAATAAGCTGGTGTCCTCATCTGAAACAAGCCGAGGAATGTACTCCGGCTTCTGACTTAGAAGGTTTTCAAATTCTAAGTCACTCAGGAATGGATAACTCTTGATCTCAAATGCTCCTCCTGGAAAAAGAAAAACAAAAGTGATGCGGACATTGTTAGAGGCTGCTCCATATCTGAACAGTATATCTTAATCTTAAGTAATGACAAAACCGAAGGAAACAAACTGAAAGTTATATTATGGAGAAGTAGAAATAGGCAAGCAGATAGAGAAGTGCTGATCCTCATGGACAGGAGCGAAGAGTCCTCGTTGTAAAAAGTGAATATTAATACTAATAAAGTTTATCAGTTACCTGTCCCAAGTCTTTGTGCAGGATTTGTTCTGAGCAGGTCATTAATAAGGTCCTGAGCATCGGGGGGAGGAGAGCGATCCCAATCCCAAATTATGTCTCCTGTTATATAGAAAATTACAGAAAATAAAACCTCTGTTTTGGACTGTAAGATAAAGTAGAGGAAATAACTAAATTCATGTAACCAGTCAAAGCAATGATCGGATTATTCTACTTACCAGTGACAATATTTTTATAGAGCTCAGATAGGGAATCCCCATGAAATGGTACATATCCCACCAGAAACTCATGCAGGATGATTCCCATTGACCACCAGTCGGCAGGTCTTCCATAGCCTTTCTTCAGAATGATTTCTGGGGCCATGTAAAGCGGGGTGCCACAGTCCTGGAAACCAACAGAAGGTAGAAATGAGAATCGATGAAATTAATATTATGACAAGTTCTCGACATAAAAACTCAATGACAGAAGATAAAATATCAGTTGAAAAGTTCTCTAGAAATGAAGAACGTAGAGAAGAGACAATAGTGTGATGAGATTTGTAAAGAACCATCTAAGTTCCTGTAAGTGATGCCAACCTCATGGTCCTGGAACTCTCTGGCGATGTCCTCCAATGATTCCTTGTGGGTGTTGGTTTCTGGTATCATGACACCAACTTTTGAAATCCCAAAATCGGCGACTTTAATGTGTCCAGCCGGTGTAATCAGGAGGCTGTGAAAGAGAAGATGGTTTTAGGCTCACGGGCTGTGTGGTAATAAATGATAACTTTCCCCCCTTTATTAAACTATAGGGGGCACTTACTTCTCTGGCTTCAGGTCTCTATGCAACACACCATAGCTGTGCAGGTATTCCACAGCAAGTATCGCTTCTGCAAAGTACAGGCGGGCCAAGGGGACAGATAAAGGACCCCTGGTGCTTAGGAGGGTCCCACAGTCTCCACCTATAGAAGAAAGGAAATATGAGCGGTGAGGGGTTTATACAGCAGATCACCACGATGGATCATGAGAAGTGAGCGGAGACATTGGGCCAGGAGAGAATATATACAGATATAATGTATAGAGCACAGAATATTAGTCTGAGGTCATGGTGAGATGTCGTCCATGTCACTAATAAAGTGATGTCTCATCTCGTCTACAGCTGGCGATACTGACGTGCTCAGTGCGGACATACAGGGAGATCACACACATCAATGACTTTCCATAATATCTATAGTAAATGCTGTGCGGGGATGTAACCGTCCACGGGGACAAGTCCTAATGATATGAGCGGTGATAAGATGTCAGCAGACATGGGCTGAATATAATACATGTACATGTCCTACCTCCTACATACTCCATGACCATACACAGGTGAGATCTAGTAGGGAAGGAGCAGAGCATGGAGGCCACAAAGGGACAGTCAGCGAATGTCAGGATGTCCCTCTCCAGATAGGCCCCTTCCACATGTTTTGGAGTATCCAGGTCCCGCTTGGCAATTTTCTTCATAGCGAAGATATTCTGTGAGTCTTTATGGTGAACTAAGTGGACAGACCTGGAGAGAAGAAGAAACCATGGTTTATAGTGAATCCTTATTAACAGTCCTTCTATAGAAGTCATTATATGATCTTCTGTACTAATGTTTAATACCAGAAGTCCGACCATTACTAGAAATCCACATCTAGAAATACATGAAATAATACTACATAGACCATCTATGGAAAGTCTGCACAATGCCACGTCTGCCAGACCCTCACCCAGGTCACATTATCACCTATGGGAGGTCTGCACAATGCCACGTCTGCCGGACCCTCACCCTGGTCACATTATCACCTGTGGGAGGTCTGCACAATGCCACATCTTCCACACCCTCACCCAGGCCACATTGTCACCTATGGAAGGTGTGCACAATGCTAGGTCTGCCAGACCCTCACCCAGGTCACATTATCACCTATGGGAAGTCTGCACAATGCCACGTCTGCCGGACCCTCACCCAGGTCACGTTATCACCTTTCACCTCAGATCATGTTCCTATAATAACACTGAATGGCAGAGCACAGAGGATGAAGAATTATCATAGGGAACCCTGAGAAATGTGGCTTATGCTAACTGAAATCTCACCCAAAAGATCCGCTGCTGATCAGCTTAGATGTTTCGTAGTCGCTCATACGCGGCTTTCTCGCCGGGATCAATGATTCCATCAAGTCCTAGAAAAGAAGAAGAAGAAGAAATGATATTAAGATCTAGAAGCTGCTGGAGAAAATCTCCAGATGCAGAAACGTCTCCTCCTATATTATGTCCCAGCTGATGTCACTGATCCGATAAGTGAGCAGAAACCTGCTGACGGATTCCCTATAATATAAACGCTATTATCTAATGCAATAGTGTCATCTCCTCTAATAATAGAGGCGTCCCCTGGTTATATGGGGGATAATACTGGACGGGTCATTTACACCCCGTGATCTGGTGATACACAGACATCTACCTCTATAATACTTACACCGGCAGGTTCTTGGATCTCCGGGATCTCTAAGATTACACTGTCAGGATCCAACAGCTCAGTTGTTTCTAAAATAGCGATAAAATGATGAGGAAATAAAATATATTAGAGGATATTAATCCTACAGACATAATACAGCAATATAATGGAGAAATGACTATTCTGTATGGAGGACTATGTGGGGCCATTATTCTTTATGGAGGACTATGTGGGGCCATTATATTGTATGGAGGACTATGTGGGGCCATTATTCTGTATGGAGGACTATGTTAGGCCTATTATTCTGTATGGTGGAATATGTGGGGCCCATTATTCTGTATGGAGGATTATATGGGGCCCATTATTCTGTATGGAGGACTATGTGGGGCCCATTATACTGTATGGAGGACTATGTGGAGCCTATGATTCTCTATGGAGGACTTTGTGGGGCCCATAATACTTTATGGAGGACTATGTGGGCCCATAATACTGTATGGAGGACTATGTGGGGCCTATTATTCTCTATGAAGGACTATGTGGGGCCCTTTATACTCTACAGTGGACTATGTGGGGCCCATAATACTGTATGGAGGACTATGTGGGGCCCATTAATCTCTATGGAGGACTATGTGGGGCCCATTATTCTGTATGGAGGACTATGTGAGGCCCATTATTCTGTATGGAGGATTATGTGGGGTCAATTATCCTGTATGGAGGACTATGTGGGGCCATTATACTGTGTGGAGGACTGTGTGGGGCCATTATTCTGTATGGAGCACTATGTGGGGCCATTATTCCTTATGGAGGACTATGTGGGGCCATTATATTGTATGGAGGACTATGTGGGGCCATTATTCTGTATGGAGGACTATGTGGGGCCTATTATTGTGTATGGTGGAATATGTGGGGTCCATTATTCTGTATGGAGGACTATGTGGGGCCCATTATTTTGTATGGAGGACTATGTGGTGCCCATTTTACTGTATGGAGTACTATGTGGTGCCCATTATACTGTGTGCCGGACTATGTGGGGCCCATTATTCTGTATGGAGGGCTATCTGGGGCACGTTATTCTGTATGGATGACTTTGTGGGACCCATTATTCTGTATGGAGGACTATCTGGTGCCCATTATTCTGTGTGTAGGACTTTGTGGGGCCCATTATTCTGTTTGGAGGACTTTGTGGGGCCCATTATTCTGTGTGGAGGACTATGTGGGGCATTATTCTGTATGGAGGACTATGTGGGGCCCATTATTCTGCATGGAGCACTATGTGGGGCCCATTATTCTGCATAGAGGACTATGTGGGACCCATTATTCATTATGGAGGACTTTGTGGGACCCATTATTCGTTATGGAGGACTTTGTGGGACCCATTATACTGCATTCTGGTTGGCTCGTGACTTTTTCCAAGTTTTTCATTTTGGTTCTCTGTATGTTTGATTACAGAGTGGAAAGAGTAACTATGACATTATCCCCTGTTCTCTTTAATATCTGGATATTTCCGGTAGAAGGTTGTGTGATCGGCTCACCTGTAGTCAGATCGCTGCTCGGCTCCGGCTGACTCGTATTAGGGTCAGGGGTCTCTGGGGTCACATTTTGCTCGTCTTCGGTGTCGCCTTCTGGTGTCTCCTGATTGATAGAATATATAGAATTACCACGAGGAACCTTCCACTAAATCACCAAATCCACAAATCAGGAAGGACTAAACCCGCATTTACAGACACACCAACTGTAACTATACAGATCAGCCGCCATCATGAGGACTTTTATCAGATAAAATGGATTAAGATGAGGTAACATTGCAAAAACATTAATATGGATAATAGAGGGAGACAGAGGCGGAAATACAGACTTCCCACCACTGAGCTGTGACTACATCAGCAGAATACAGACTGCCATCAGCAGAGACAGGCGGCCATATTACCTCCTGTGCTTGCCAGGGGCTGACAGGGAGGCCGATAAGATCTAACACCAGATCTTCTGATATCTGGCTGGTGATCTGGAGAAGATGAGAAAACAAGGATGTGTGATAGAGAAGATGATGGATCCTTACCGGTTCGTTCCGATGAGCGGGCCGGACCTTCCAGTACACACAGGACTTTTTCGGCCAGTTCTTTAACAAAAGACAAATCTCCATATTGAGATCTTTTTTCAGCCTATAAAGAAGAAAAGAAACACAAATGAATAATCTCGAGATGAGAAAGATCACAATGAAGGCGGCCATTGTATCTGACGTCTGCTCCTCTCTGCAGATACATTGACTACATATCTGGGGTCTTGTCCTGTTTTATATTGGAAGAAAGAAGAAGCTTCTATCCCACCGTTATTATCCATTATTGTGGAGAAGATTTGTGCGGAGCGTCCACCATTTACCTGCTGTAGAATGTCCTAATGTTCCATAGCGAGAAACTGCAAGTGCTCAGTCACTATGGAGCCAACAACGGCAGCCATGACCCTGTGTAGATTGTACACAGTGACTGTGAGCTCTGATGTCATAATGGCCGACCATCACTAGTGATGTCATCATGGAATCTTGTGATGGAATCTTATAGCGGCGGCTCTGCACAAATACATGCTGCCAAGCAATATTTAAAGTGTGTGGGGGCTCATGCTGTATATAGGGGGCTATGTGACGGCTCAGCTATTTATAGCGGGCTATGTGAGGGCTCATACTGTATATAGAGGGCTATGTGAGAGCTAGGCTGTATATAGTGAGCTATGTGAGGGCTCATACTCTAAATAGGATTCTGTGTGTGAGCTCATACTGTACATTGGTGCTATGTATGGGCTCTTACTGTATAAAGGATGCTGTGTGTGGGCTCTTACTGTATATAGGGTATGTGTGTGGGCTCTTTCTGTATGTAGGGGGATGCCAGCACACTTAATTCTGTTCAATATTAAGTGATACAGTTAATAATATAAAATATAATTCATATGTTAATATTGAGCAGAATTAATTTCAGCCTATTGATTCGGCCTACACAACAGTCACATTTCTCATGTGGCCCCTCAGTAATATTACTTTCCCACCCCTGCTCTATTATGTATAGCGCTCTGTTATGTGTAGTGCACCCGAGCACCTGCATGTTAATCGCGTGACTTATCACATGATCTATCAAAGGCAATCTTGTGCCATGTCATGTGATACATCGGGTGCTGGGAGCCCACGGCTCCTAAACTGCCCAGGGCCCTGGCTACTCTTAATCAGCCCCTGCTTCTATCCCACCATTATTATCCATTATTGAGAAGTGTTATGCGGAGCTTCCGCCACTTACCTGCTGTAGTAATGTCCTGATGTTCTGAGGTAAATCCGTCAGATACTCTGAGGTGAGATGACCTCGGTGGTATTTGGTCAGGCAGTCCCTTACAAGCTCCACCACCAGTCGGTGAGTGAAGCTGAGGACGCCATCGGGTGGTAGAAGCACAATCTCAGGGCGATTGGTGGTAAGAATCTCCCATAGAGCTTCTACTTGAAGATTGTCCAAAAGTAATTCAGCCATAGAAACTGCAAGTGCGATCAGTCACTATATATAATAGCGAGAAACTGCAAGTGCGCTCAGTCACTATGGGATAGCGAGAAACTGCAAGTGCGATCAGTCACTATAGAATAGCGAGAAACTGCAAGTGCGCTCAGTCACTATGAAGCCAACAAAGGCAGCCGTGAACCTGTGTACATTGTATATATAGTGACTGTGAGCTGTGATGTCATAATGCCCGACCATGACCTGTGATGTCATCATGGAATCTTGTGATGGAATCTTCAAGGAATGGCTCTACACACATACATGCTGCCTAGCAATATGCTTTTTTGGCCGTCCTCTTTTATTTCCAAATACAACACAACCAGGATAAGGGAATGTTCACACGTTGCGTTTTTGCAGCATTTTTTTCCACACCAAAAACCAGGTTGTACTCAGGAAAAACACTGCATACAATCCACACTTATTTGCTGTGTTTTTGCAGTGTTTATACTTGTGGGTTGCTTTTTTTCATTCATTTGAATGGGTGAAAAATGCTGCAAAACCCCTGAAAGAATTAACATCCTGCAAATTTAAAATAAAAAAAGGAAAAAAACGCAGCATGTGAATGAGACTTTAGAAATCTCATTCACTAAGCTGGTACTGTAAAACGCAGTGTTTTAGCAGCAGAAAAATAACCCTGAAAAAAATGCCACTTGTGAATATTCCTCAAAGATATAATAGTCATATTATGGGAAATATTGTGTATATTTATTCCTCGCGTGTCTTTTTTTACCAAATAACATTTACCTCATTGGTTGGAGAGTTTACTATTAACAACTGTGACAAATATTGAAGAATTAATGATAAGTGACCCAAGTGATCAATCATTTACGTCATTAATGGTGATGGGCGAGCACTAAAATGCTCGGGTGCTCGATGCTCGGGTCAAGCACATTGGAATACTCGGCTGCTCGACCCGAGCAATGAGCCCAATGTAAGTCTATGGGAAACTCAAGCATTTTTCATGCGGCTCCCCCCGGCGGTCTGCAGAGGGCCTAAAAATTGCCCAAATCGATGGGAACAGTGCTCAAATGACATGGGAACAGCATGGGGAAGACCCCTGGAAGTATTTCTGACTCCCAGGTCACTGCTGTCAACAACGTCAGAAATATTTATGCCACTTTTACGGACTCACAATAAAACATACAAAAACGAAACCAAAATGGATTTTCCTGGGAAGTGTGTTAAGGAACATCCTTTCCAGGGTTATGACTTGTATATAAGGGAAAATAAATAACCAAAAACAAAAATACTCCTCCACACCTTGGGCTATGTTCACACGTAGCGTTTTTGATGCGTTTTTGCACTTTTGCATTGCTTTCAACCAACACAAATGCATTCACCAGGAAATGTCATTTTAACATTTTACAACCTTATCTGGCCATGTGTTGTGTGACACGTCATCAGACACATGCATACAGTGCTGAAAAGACATGGGAACAGCATGGAAGCATCTCTGACTCCCAGGTCACTGCCTAAAAGTGTGCCCATCATAAGAGATGCTTGGCGCATGCGAAGATGCCTCCCGCCATGGACCTGTCGTTACAGACTTGCAACAATCACCGTCCACGTCCTTGTCCCTCCACAGCGTTCAGTTCCTTGGAATGCAAGTGCAAGTATGCAGGCAGCCACCCACCTACCCACCGGCTGCAATACTATACTGACAAATTTTTGACAGCTACTTGCACTTGAAATGTAGCCTTTTAGGCTCGTGGAGGCAGAAGCTTTTCATAACCTCATGTCGGCGGCGGCCGGGTGTCCATACTCTTTCCCCAGCCACCACTATATTTCCCGGTATCGCCTCTGCCTTCCACAAGCATGGGTCCCACAACATTACCCGTGCCCTCCCCAGTGCACTTACTGGGAAGGACCGCCTAACCACAAACATGTGGACAGGTGAACGTGGCCAGGGACGGTACATAGCCAGTCCACAACTTTTTTTTTGCTGACAGTTGTATTTAGCTCGGTGAAAGGACTGGCATAGAGGGAAACCGTATCTAACCTGGGTGTCATTTCTCCCAGGAAGTCCTGTAATTCAGCTTGTTGCAGAAGCAATGGCAGTCCGTCCAACATCAACTCGCACTTGTCGGTGGTGCTTTGACACACACACATCTTTCTTTTCGCATTTTATTTCTTGAATACAGAGTTGGACAATGGCCTGATCTGTAATGCTTTTTGAGAAATAACATGCATAAGCATGGCCGATCCACATTAAAAAAGCAGCCACAGAGTGTCCGGAAACCTTCCCCCACAATTTTATTAGCCAGGGCAGCTTTTCGGCAGGGTTGGACGGGCCCACCAGAGAACCGGAGACTACTCCGGCGGGCCCTGGCTTCTCCTTCTGGAGAGTTCATAGTGCCGAGGTGAGGCCATGATGATGATAGAGGCCACCATCTGCTTAGTTTTCTGTTACTTGAAATGCAAGTGCAAGTATGCAGCCATCCACCCACCCACAGGCCGCAACACTAAACTGCCAGATTTCTGGGCAGCTGCTTGCACTTGAAATATGGCTTTTTAAGCTCGTGGAGGCGGAAGCTGTCCACAATCTTATGGCGGCGGCGACTGGGTATCTATACTCGGTCCCCAGCCGCCATTATTTTTTCCGGTATTGTCTCCGCCTTCCACAAGCATGGGTCCCACAACATTACCCGTGCCCTCCCCAGTGGAAGGACTGCCTAACCACAAACACGTGGACAGGTGAATGTGGCCAGAGACGGTACGGAGCCAGTCCACAACTTTTTTTGCTGAGAGTTGTATTTAGCTCGGTGAAAAGACTGGCGTAGAGGGGAACATCATACTGTGTGTGGGGGAATGTACTGTGGGGGCATCATACTGTGTGGGGGGAATGTACTGTGGGGACATCATACTGTGTGTGTGGGGGAATGTACTGTGGGGACACCATACTGTGTGTGGGGGGGAAATGTACTGTGGGGACATCATACTGTGTGGGGGGAATGTACTGTGGGGGCATCATACTGTGTGTTGGAGAAATGTACTGTGGGGGCATCATACTGTGTATGTGTGGGAATTTACTGTGGGGGCATCAAACTGTGTGTGGGGAGGAATGTACTGTGGGGAATCATACTGTCTGTGGGGGGAATGTACTGTGGGGACATCATACTGTGTGTGGGGGAATGTACTGTGGGGACATCATATTGTGTGTGGGGGGAATGTACTGTGGGGGTATCATACTGTGTGTGGGGGAATGTACTGTGGGGACATCATACTGTGTGTGGGGGAAATGTACTGTGGGAGCATCATACTGTGTGTGGGGGGGAATGTACTGTGGGGACATCATACTTTATGTGGGGGGGATGTACTGTGGGGGCATCATACTGTGTGTTGGAGAAATGTACTGTGGGGGCATCATACTGTGTATGTGTGGGAATTTACTGTGGGGGCATCAAACTGTGTGTGGGGAGGAATGTACTGTGGGGCATCATACTGTGTGTGGGGGGAATGTACTGTGGGGACATCATACTGTGTGTGGGGGAATGTACTGTGGGGACATCATATTGTGTGTGGGGGGAATGTACTGTGGGGGTATCATACTGTGTGTGGGGGAATGTACTGTGGGGACATCATACTGTGTGTGGGGGAAATGTACTGTGGGAGTGTAGCACCCTGAGGACTCGGCTGCTACAGGGGTATTGCACCTCAAACCAGAGGTGTGGTATTCCACTCCCGGGTAAGGATGGAGTGTGGGACTGAGCTCAGATAGCTGCATGCACTACACTCATCCCATTTCCGGGGGACAGAACTACGGTACTCCCACCAGTTAGATGTGCAGGTACGACAGCATCTGTCCCTGGCTGGAGTGGGAGGGGGGGAGGAACATCCCAGTAGTGTAGGGGCAGATAGGGGAGGGGCTCTGGGCATAGAGGTAGGAGCCCATTGGGTGCTAGTCACCTGGGCTCACACATAGAGGGAGTATATATGGTGGGCACCATCTAGAGATAGGGTCAGTCTGTCAGGAGAGTTCTGAGGAGGAGTTCAGCCAGGAGGGCTGACAGGGAGCTGTGGCTCCGGCTGGGCCCAGCTCCAGGGCCAGGCCTGAAGCAGAGAGGAAGAGGAAGAAAGGCCCAGAGGCATAAGACCAAGAGGGAACCCTGAGATCCCACGAGTGAGCTAAAAAGGGTGAAGGGTTGGCAGAAGAGGGCACCGGATCCCAAACTGACGGAGGCAAAACATCCTTAATCAGGAACCGGAGGTCGTGGTCAAGTTTTGCCACAACCCTCACCACATTCACCAGGAAGGTACACCACGAGTAGGGTCAGGAAAGCCTTAAAAGGTTTTACCATATAGAGGCCCAAGGGAACCGGACAAAGGTGGATCCCTGGTGGGGATGGCCGGAGAGAGAGAGAGAGAGGGGAGCTCAGGACCACGTTCCGGAATTGCCTGGGGGTTAGCCGAGTCCCGCACCTGGTGGACGCAGCACGGCTCGGGTGGTCACTCCCGGCCGAAGTGACTGAAGCAACACCAGTGAGTAAAAACCCTGAAACTGCATCCCACGTCTCTGTGCCTCCTTACCGCACCATCACTACCACCGTCATCTACACTATCTGCCCTGAGGCCGTACCCCTCCCGTTGGGGGTTATACCATCTACGCTGCACAATTATAACACCGGCCTCAGCGGACTGTCTTGCAGCAGCGGCCCTAAAGCTGCATTCAACGGGTGGCGTAGTCGTCCAACATCTACTGCACTACTCAGCCACACAGTTTGACTCCCTGGGCATGGACCGGGTCACCGCCACGAGACTACAACCCTCAACAGATCCGGCTCCGGGTAAGCTCCCGTGCGCGCGATGCCGCGCGACGAAGGCCCAGGGGCGCGTCAGGAGCATCATACTGTGTGTGGGGGGGAATGTACTGTGGGGACATCATACTTTGTGTGGGGGGGATGTACTGTTTGGACATCATACTGAGTGTGGGGGAATTTACTGTGGGGGCATCATACTGTGTGTGAGAATTTACTGTGGGGACATCATGCTGTGTAGGGGCATTATATTGTGTGTGAGGGGGAATATACTGTGGGGGCATCATACTGTGTGTGTGGGAATGTTCTGTGGGGGCATCATACTGTGTGGGGAGGAATGTACTGTGGGGGCATCATACTGTATGTGTGGGGGGAATGTACTGTGGGGACATCATACTGTGTGTGGAGAAATCTATTGTGGGGACATCATACTTTATGGGGAGGAATGTACTGTGGGGGCATCATACTGTGTGTGGGGAGGAATGTACTGTGGGGCCATCATACTGTGTGTGGGGGGGTGTACTGTGAGGACATCATACTGTGTGTGGGGGGGAATGTACTGTGGGGACATCATACTGTGTGTGGTGGAATGTACTGTGGGGACATCATACTTTGTCGGGGGAATGTACTGTGGGGGCATCATAATGTGTGTGTGAAGAGCTATTTATCATCGTACAATGATTGAATAACGGGAGCAGATGATTTATAAAAAGCACTGAATTATATGGTGTGGATTTGCTGCTACTGTGTCACCCCAGGCCTGGATGCCACAAACTTGTAAGGCTGTGTCTGAGAGCAGGAGGGAGGTTCTCTGGTCATGGACCATTAGCATGCAGCACCTCCTGTCCCAGGTCAGTAGGGGGAGCAGGCTGCCCCTATAAAAGCTGGTACTGAGGGCAGGGTTAGGGAGACCAGGACCCACTTCTGAAGCATCCAGAAGGGTTCCCAGAAGAGAGGGACAGGTCAGCGGCAGCTGAGGAGTCAAGGAGGCTAAGGAGGAACAGCAAGCCAGGGACAGAGGCGACGAGAGCTGGTCCTGGCTGAGAGAGAACAACATACCAGACACTGGGATCCGAGGCTGTCAGAATTGCAAGTCCTGCAGCAGATCATCTACTTGCGAGGGATTTTAGGTCCCTTGGCCTAAGAAGCCTGGAAGCTCCGCCCCACAGAGGGACCGGTACAGCACAGAGAAGCTACAGGTACCTAAGGCCCGAGTCGCAAGTCATACAGGCGTAGTACACGGCCAGCTCAGGGACGTGGGCTATCATACCACTAAAGGGGGAGATAGTCAGCAAGGGCAGAGAGAGAACGGTAGGCCTACCCACTCACCCTGACCAGTGGAGCTCGCCCGAATGCCCTCAGACACCCAGGTCCATTCCTCCCTGTACTCCTGGTGGGTCTGTGCCCCGAGCAACTACAGAGTCCAAATGAAGATCAAGATGACCTTGAATCCGCAGAGGACAAGGAAGAGATGATCAGCACAGTTCTCGGAGAGTTCCCCCGGACCTGGACTCAGATAAATGGCGCAATACTGGTACCCGTCCTACACTTCCTTCAGCCTACCCAGCAGGAGCCTACCGGAGAGCAAGAAGAGCAAGTGACTCGCCCCCTGGGCCGTGGGGCACTCGGATCCGGGCAGTGGGGGAACGATGGGAGTAGTAGTGGCAACCCGGTTCCGTGGCTCAGGGTGGTCAGGCCAGTGGTAGTCCGTTATGTGCTGATGTTTATGTCCGACTATGCCACCCGTGGATTGCGGTTATTAGGAACCGCCGCTGCATGCAGACCGCTGGGGCTGATGAGGTGTGCAGCTAGGGTAGTGTGACTCCCCACGGGAAGAGTGCGGCCCCAGGGCAGTATAATGGATGTTGGGAGTGATGGTGGTGAGAGTCCCAGTACCGGTAGTGCTGGAGGCGCGAAGGAGCACACAGACAATAGGTTGCAGTCCAGGGTCTTTACTGAAACAGGTAAACTGACCCATAAACAGTCCCAGCTAGGAGGGGACCTGGATGTCTGAGAGCAACGGGGAAATTGGCCCTGGTCAGGGTGAGGGTGTAGGCCTACCGTGCTTTCTGCGCTCCTTCTGGCTATCTCCTCGTTATAGGGTAACAGCCCACGTTTCCGAGCTTTCGGTGTATTCTCGCCTGTATGGCCTGCGACGTGGGTTCCTTTCTGCTCCCAGCCTTGTACGGCTTTACTGGTCCCTTCGGTTGTGGCAGGGCCTCCAGGCTTCTTAGGCCAAGGAATATACAGTCCCTTGCGGACTGGTTCTCTGCTGGAGGATGTGGAATCCTCCCAGCCTCAGACACCAAAGTCTGGTAAAGTCAGTCTCTTATCTGCCAAGACAGGCTTGCTTCGCCTCTTGTCTCTGGCTTGTGGCTCTCCTCCTGCCACACTTCCTCTTAGGTGCAGTGCAACTGTCTGTCCCTGTTCTGCTCTGGGACAAGTCTCAATGCTGAGACAGACCATCCAGTTCTCCCTAACCCTGCCCCCAGCACCAGCTTTTATAGGGGCAGCCTGCTCCCCCTACTGGCCTTAGACAGGAGGCATTGCATGCTAATGTTCCCCTGACTAGAGAACCTCCCCCTTGCTCTCAGACACAGCTTTAATTACACTTGTGGCATCCATGCTAGGGTGACACATTCCCCCCTAGTGAAATTTAGTACTCCGGGACTAAACAATATACAAAGACAATATGCATACCATAAAACATTAGTATACAAGTGACGCACAGATTGAGTTCTTAAGGTCACAGTGTGGTCTGTGACCAGGTGTCCATATCACCAACACAACGGGGAGCCTTAACCAGGTGGGGGTCTGTCCTACCCCAAGTCCTTTACAGTCTTAGTTCATTCCTTGGTTAGGCTCCGAACGCAGTCCATACAAGGTCCTGGTTATAAAAAGTCCATAACCTGTGAGTCCTTACGGTAACTGCAAGAAACTGAAACACAGAATTACCAAACAAGCATGTAACTTGGCAAACATTTCAACATTTGGCAACAGGGTCATTTACAATTTTAGCGCGCTCTATATTCTCCAGCGAGCGGATATCTGTCCCTTTGTGCTCCTGGTTGACCTCCTTAACCCACTGTCTGGTGGTGGACCAACCTGGCTTTCCCCACTAGCGTTAGGGTTACAGCTACCAGCTGGGTGTACAGGTAGGGCAGGCAGCTGTCTGCGGGTTCTTTGGCTTACCGCAGGCATGGCAGGCTCACTGTCAGCAGAGGGTTGACTCTCCTGGGCTGCTGGCACAGGCTCTTCTGCCTCTGGAACCGCTTGCTCCTCTTCACCTTCCGGCTCTGGTGTTGGTTGTTGCTGTGCCGGTTGCAGGAAATGCAGGACAGGTACCACTATGGCATCATTTATGCGAGTCCAGGACTGAGGGAACTCTCCGAGAACGGTGCTGATCATTTCTTCCTTGTCCTCTGCGGGTTCAAGGTCACTCTGATCCTCTTCTGCACTACGGAGTTGCTCGGGGCATCTTTTGAGGTGGTCTCTGGAGACGACACTAGTGGTTTCTCCTCCGTCCTTGGTGATTACGCACACCTTTGGGTTGTCGTGGTCAGACTGCAGTACGGTGTAGGGTTCCCTTTCCCACTGGTCGTCCAACTTATGTAGCCTTCTTTTTCGCTTTAGGACTTGCTCACCAGGTTCTAGGGGACCAGCAGGGGCGTGTTGATTGAAGAGTTTTTCTTGCCTCTCTCTCACCTGGGCCAGGCTCTTCTCCACACTCTCCTGTACCTTCTTGTACTGCAGTTGCCTTTCCGTATCCCAGTCCGCATCCGGGGAGGTGTCCTCAGGTATTAGGACTCCCATCTCCAGGTCTACGGGCAGCTTACCTGGTCTAGCTCGCATCAGGTAAGCCGGGGTGCAGTTTGTAGCATTCACCGGGATATTGTTGTATAGGTCTATTAGGTCCGGCAGTTTTTCTGGCCACAGGCTGCGTTCCTCCAGGGGCAACGTCTTCAGGAGATCAATGACTATATTGTTCATCTTCTCACACATCCCGTTGGTTTGTGGATGGTAAGGCGTTGTCCGAATCTTCTTACAGCCATAGAGGTTGCAGAACTCCTGGAAGATTTCAGCCTCGAACGCTGGACCCTGGTCTGTCAGGACCTGTTCCGGATACCCGTGTGGATGGCAGAAATATTGCTGGAAGGCTCTGGCCGCTGTTTGGGCTGTCAAGTCCTTTACCGGGACCACCACGAAAAAACGGGAATAGTGGTCCACGATTGTCAGGGCGTAGATGTACCCTGACCGGCTTGGAGCCAACTTGACGAGGTCTAGAGCTACCAGCTCAAGAGGCTGCGTGGTGACGATGGGCCTCAAGGGTGTCTTCTGGCTGGTGCGGTCCTTCCTCCTTAGGTGACAAGGGCCACAGTCTCTGCACCACTTTTCTACAGCTCCTCTCATGCCTACCCAAAAGAACCTTCCTCTTAGCTGGAACTCCAGTTTCTTCCAACCGAAGTGTCCCGCTCTGTCATGGTAAGCTCCCAGGACCATAGCTGCATCCCGCCTTGGAACCACGACTTGCCAGGTCAGCTCATGCGTCCGGTGGTTGACAATCCTTCTGCACAACTTGCCTTCGTAGAGGAACAGCTTGCTCTTCTCTTTCCATAGCTGCTTGGCTTCCTCTGGGGCATCTGGATCTAGGCGGGCGTCTTCCCGGGTCAGCAGATCTTTCACCAGGCGGACTGCAGGGTCACTATCTTGGGTCTCGGCCCAGCTGTGGTGAGGTAGGGGATTGATCATCACGGTTGTTAGATCCTCCTCTTTCACGCGGTGGGAGTATTGAGCGACTCCATACCGGTGAAACGCGGGGAGTTCTACCTCCTCCAGCTCTTCTGGGTCTTCGTCACCTTCAGGTAAGTGAGGCATCCTCGACAGGGCGTCTGCGTTGGCATTGGTTTTGCCGGCCCGGTACTTGATCACGAAGTCATAGTTGGAGAGACGGGCCATCCACCGCTGTTCTAGGGCACCCAGTCTTGCATTGACCAGGTGTGTCAACGGGTTGTTGTCCGTGTACACGGTGAACTTTGCGGAGGCCAGGTAATGCTTGAAGCGTTCCGTCACGGCCCATACCACCGCCAAGAATTCTAGCTTGAAGGAGCTGTAATTCTCCGGGTTCCTCTCGGTGGGTCTCAGCTTCCGGCTGGCGTACGCGATCACCCTTTCTCTGCCCTGTTGGTTTTGGGACAGTACGGCTCCCAGTCCCACATTACTGGCGTCTGTGTGGAGGATAAAAGGCTGGCCATAATCAGGGTAGGCCAGGATCTCATTCCCCGTGAGGGCCATCTTCAACTGGCGGAAGGACTCCTCTTCCGGTTTATCCCACTTGAAGGGTGGCTTTTGACTCCTGGACTTAGACTGTCCGATCAGGAGGTCCTGCATAGGAGCTGCCATCTTGGTGAACCCGGGGATGAATCTTCGTTAGTAGCCTACCAACCCGAGAAACTGTCTCACCTCTTTGATGTTCGAGGGGCTTGGCCAGCTCTTGATTGCCGTGACCTTGTCAGGGTCGGGGGCCACTCCTTCCGCGCTTACCACGTGCCCTAGGTACTGGACCTTTGGTTTCAGCAGGTGACACTTCGATGGTTTCACCTTCAGGCCATAGCCTGCCAGGGCTTCGAACACCTCGGCCAGGTGCTTGAGATGGTCCTCGTAGGTCTTCGAATAGACGATCACGTCGTCCAGGTAAAGGAGGACCGTCTCGAAGTTTCGGTGCCCTAGACAGCATTCCATCAGCCGCTGGAAGGTCCCTGGTGCGTTGCAGAGCCCGAAAGGCATGCAGTTGAATTCGCTCAGTCCCATCGGGGTGGTGAAGGCGGTCTTCTCCTTGTCAGCCTCTGCCACAGGAACCTGCCAGTACCCGCTAGTAAGGTCCAAAGTAGAAAACAAGTTAGCTGATTTTAGTGCGGCTAAAGACTCTTCTATTCTAGGCAGCGGATATGCGTCTTTGTGGGTGATACGGTTGATTTGTCTATAGTCGACGCACATTCTCATGGTGCCGTCTTTCTTTTTCACCAGAACCAAGGGGGCTGCCCAGGGGCTACAGTTGTCTCTAATGACCCCAGCTTCTTTCATCTCTCTTAGCATGCCCTTTGCGTTCTGATAATGTGCAGGGGGTACAGGTCGGTGTCTTTCTTTTATTGGTGGGAGGCTCTCTGTGGGGATGTGGTGTTCTATCCCTTTTACTCTGCCGAAGTCTAGCGGGTGCTTACTAAAGACTCTCTCGTACTCCTGTACCACCCGGTAGACTCCTTGTTTTTGGTGCAGGGGAGTGGAGTCAGCACCCACGTGGAGTTTCTGGCACCAGTCCTCCTTTTGTTTCTGGGAGCCATTACCCTCCGCCTGTGGAGATGGAAGCAAGGGTTCCACGGCCCTGATAGCTTTGTGTTCGACAACAAACAGTTTGGCGAGTGTAGCGTATCTGGGTAAGTGTACTTCCCTCTCCCCAATGTTGAGGATGCGGACGGGCACCCTCCCATGACGGACATCAACCACCCCCCGGGCTGTCAAAATGGTGGGCCTGCTGTCTGAGTACACGGGTTCTACCATGGCTTGGTAGTCTCTACCTCTCAACCCGATTGCAGTCCGACACCAGATCATCATTTCACTTTTGGGAGGCATGGAAATGGGGAATGGGTCACTCAGTCTTACGCTACCGATCTCACCACCAGACAGTTCTACCTGCTGCCGTCTCATCAGCGCTTTTATCTCCTTGTTGAGGACTCTCTGTTGGCTGGAACTAGCATTCACCGCCACCTGTTGTAGAATTACAATTACCTCTGAAAGACAATTTTCAATTACATTAGTACCCACAGTTATTTTAGGGTGACTTTCACGACGGTCAATGTCCACAATAATTACTCCCTGTGCCGGCTGTTCAACTTTACCAATTATAATGGTCATCTCCTTGAACCCCATCTGCGGCACGGGTAAGCCATTACTGGCGATGATGCTCAAGTTACTGTTTGGATACCGTGTGATATCAGCATCAGTCCAATACTGCTTAAAAAGTACATAAGGGATAGTGGTTACTTGCGACCCAGTATCCAGCAAGGCGCTCATGGGGATACCGTCCAGCACCACGGGTAAAACCGGGCGCCCCCCAACGTACTTATCACGCCAATTATAAGGGCTTGGTGATCTTATGCCTGGGGGTTGGCCCTCTGCCCCAGGTTGGACCCGTTTAAATTACAGTACCTGGAAGTGTGTCCAGGCTGGTTGCATCGACGGCAAATGGGCTGTCCATCCTCTGCGTAGCGGTCTGTGGGCCTCCCTCGGAACGACGGGATCCTCCTCTGTCGACGCCACGGGACATCCTCCGGACTTGAAGCCAGCTCGATGGGTCTTGACGGGTCCACTTGTAACGCCTGGACGGTCCTGGTCATCGCCGCGACGCTCCTGGTCAGCTCCTGGACTTGGTGGTGCAGGTCTTTCGACGGGGCTTGGTTCAGGGCCTGTTCATCAGCCCCCATGGGGTCCATAGAGGAGGGCGCCGCCTCCTGGTGGTAGGTGAGAGCAGGGCGCCAGGGGTTTATAGCGCCACTGGTTGCAGATTCACGGAGCACCCTTATGGCCCTGTCCTTAAATTGGGCAAAGGTCAGGTCGGGGTTCTGAAAGAACATGAGGCGCAGTTGGGCCCTGTGGGCGCTAGACAGCAGACCTTCTATGAATTGTTCTGTTAACAGCTTATCCGTTTCCTGCACACTGCCAGGGTCAGTTTGTTGAATAGCCCTCAGGGCTTCCTGCAGATTTAGGGCATAGTCTCTGATGCTGTCCTGTGCCCGCTGCTTACATCCATAGAACCTCATTTTAATCTCAGCAGAGGTACGTGTGTCAAAGGTACCCTACAGCCGGGCCAGAATACCCTTCACAGTCCTTTTCTCCTCAGTGGGCCATGATTTTACCTCCCTTTGGGCTGCGCCAGTTAACTGCCCTGTCAGTATGCTGACCTTCTGTTCCTCTGTCAGGGGGTAAACGTGGAACAAACTGTATAGCCTTTCCTTGAAGTCAGTTAGGGCATGGGGCTCCCCTGAGTACTTGGGCAGCCAGGCCGCTCCAGGGATGTAGGGCAGGGAAAATGGCATCACCGCTGCTGCAGCTGCGTTGGTGGTAGTGGGCGCCTCCGTGTCCGACATCTTCCTCCCCCCTAGTTAAGCGTGGCCTACCTTCCGACGATCCTCTTCTGTAGGCCGCGGCTCCGCTGCTGCTGCTATGGACGAGGACCTGGCGTCGCGTCCTGATGACGTCAGCGTCACTCTCTCTCCCTTCCAGGACCTTGTGCAGCGTCGGTGCGGTGGGCGGAGCTTCGGATCTCGCGCGGTTTTGACGTCCACGCCCCTCTTCTTCCCGCGCGGCGTCCTGAAGATGGCGTCCGATGGCGGGAAACAGCTGCGGATGGCGGGAAGACGGCAGAAGACGGCGGGAAACGGTGGTCCAAGATGGCGTCTGATGGCGGGAATCGGCTCCGGATGGCGGGAAACGACTCCGGACGGCGGGAAACTTCGCCACAGGTAAGTTACAAAAGTCTTTTTCAGGCACGCAGTACCCGGTGGTTGTGGGCACGAAATCCTGCCGACTACGCCAAAGCTGACTCGCCCCCTGGGCCGTGGGGCACTCGGATCCGGGCAGTGGGGGAACGATGGGAGTAGTAGTGGCAACCCGGTTCCGTGGCTCAGGGTGGTCAGGCCAGTGGTAGTCCGTTATGTGCTGATATTTATGTCCGACTACGCCACCCGTGGATTGCGGTTATTAGGAACCGCCACTGCATGCAGACCGCTGGGGCTGATAAGGTGTGCAGCTAGGGTAGTGTGACTCCCCACGGGAAGAGTGCGGCCCCAGGGCAGTATAATGGATGTTGGGAGTGATGGTGGTGAGAGTCCCAGTACCGGTAGTGCTGGAGGCACGAAGGAGCACACAGACAATAGGTTGCAGTCCAGGGTCTTTACTGAAACAGGTAAACTGACCCATAAACAGTCCCAGCTAGGAGGGGACCTGGATGTCTGAGAGCAACGGGGAAATTGGCCCTGGTCAGGGTGAGGGTGTAGGCCTACCGTGCTTTCTGCGCTCCTTCTGGCTATCTCCTCGTTATAGGGTAACAGCCCACGTTTCCGAGCTTTCTGTGTATTCTCGCCTGTATGGCCTGCGACGTGGGTTCCTTTCTGCTCCCAGCCTTGTACGGCTTTACTGGTCCCTTCGGTTGTGGCAGGGCCTCCAGGCTTCTTAGGCCAAGGAATATACAGTCCATTGCGGACTGGTTCTCTGCTGGAGGATGTGGAATCCTCCCAGCCTCAGACACCAAAGTCTGGTAAAGTCAGTCTCTTATCTGCCAAGACGGGCTTGCTTCGCCTCTTGTCTCTGGCTTGTGGCTCTCCTCCTGCCACACTTCCTCTTAGGTGCAGTGCAACTGTCTGTCCCTGTTCTGCTCTGGGACAAGTCTCAATGCTGAGACAGGCCATCCAGTTCTCCCTAACCCTGCCCCCAGCACCAGCTTTTATAGGGGCAGCCTGCTCCCCCTACTGGCCTGAGACAGGAGGCATTGCATGCTAATGTTCCCCTGACTAGAGAACTTCCCCCTTGCTCTCAGACACAGCTTTAATTACACTTGTGGCATCCAGGCCAGGGTGACACACAAGCAGCCCCAGAGGCAGAAGAACCCATGCCAGCAGCCCAGGAGAATCATCCCTCTGCTGACAGTGAGCCTGCCATGCCTGCGGTAAGCCAAAGAACCTGCGGACAGCTGCCTGCCCTACCTATGAACCTAGCTAGTAGCTGTACCCTCAATGGTAGTGGGGAAAGCCAGGTTGGTCCACCACCAGACAGTGGGTTAAGGAGATCAACCAGCAGCACTAGGGGACAAACACCAGCTCGCTGGAGGATATAAGTGCGAGATCTAAACGTACCATGTATATAGTTAATATGTTTGTTACCTGTAACTAATAGTGTTTTCTCCAGTTTTTCTAGATATATGGACTGACAGGTTATGAACTTTGGATAACCGAACTACCTTGTAAATAGTTGCACTTGGTGCCTCTTGAGAAGACGGCCACGGAAGAAAAACCTGTCTGGCGTGGCCCCGAGTGGTCCAAAGTAGTTTGCTTCGCCTTGCAGCCACTCCCAGGGCCAACGCTTGGGGTTTGCTTTGGACATGTCCCCGCACCGGTTAAGACTTCGCCTTACTGGGTGAAACGGACACCCGGTCACAGACCACGCTGTGACCTAAAGAACTCAATATGTGGTGTTGTTTGTTGTTTTCTTCTCTGTTGTGTTTATGTTATAATTTATACCCGGTATTCGTGCTTCTTGTTAGTCCCGGAGTACTAAACTTTACTAGGGGGGAATGTGTCACCCCAGGCCTGGATGCCACAAACTTGTAAGGCTGTGTCTGAGAGCAGGAGGGAGGTTCTCTGGTCATGGACCATTAGCCTGCAGCACCTCCTGTCCCAGGCCAGTAGGGGGGGCAGGCTGCCCCTATAAAAGCTGGTACTGAGGGCAGGGTTAGGGAGACCAGGACCCACTTCTGAAGCATCCAGAAGGGTTCCCAGAAGAGAGGGACAGGTCAACGGCAGCTGAGGAGTCCATGAGGCTAAGGAGGAACAGCAAGCCAGGGACAGAGGCGACGAGAGTCGGTCCTGGCTGAGAGAGAACTACATACCGGACACTGGGATCCGAGGCTGTCAGGATTGCAAGTACTGCAGCAGATCATCTACCTGCGAGGGATTTTAGGTCCCTTGGCCAAAGAAGCCTGGAAGCTCCGCCACACAGAGGGACCGGTACAGCACAGAGAAGCTATAGGTACCTAAGGCCCGAGTCGCAAGCCATACAGGCGTAGTACACGGCCAACTCAGGGACGTGGGCTATCATACCACTAAAGGGGGAGATAGTCAGCAAGGGCAGAGAGAGAACGGTAGGCCTACCCACTCACCCTGACCAGTGGAGCTCGCCCGAATGCCCTCAGACACCCAGGTCCATTCCTCCCTGTACTCCTGGTGGGTCTGTGATAAGATCTGCAGTAAAAGACCCTGGACTACATTATTGGACTCTGTGTGATTACTGCTGCGCCTGCACCATCACCCCCAGCATCCTATTACACTGCTCTGAGGCTATACTCCTCCCGTGGGGAGTTGTACTATTCCCTGCTGCACCCCCAACACCAGCCTCAGCGGTCTGCCCCGCAGCGGCGGTCCTCCCTGACCGCAATCCACAGGTGGCGTAGTCGGACTTTCAAAACCTACAAATACACTGCCACAGCATTTGGTCTGACCACCCTGACCCACGGGACCGGGTCGCCACTACTACTCCCAGCATTGCCCTGTTGTCCGGTTCCGAGAGCCCCACGGCCCAGGGGGCGAGTCACTACAAGTAAGGATAGACGATACAATAAGCTCTATCGTAACATGTAGCAGCGAGTCAGCGGAATGTATCAATTCTAATATTGAGCAGAATTGATTTCAGCCTGTTGATTTTTCCCTCCAGAACAGTGGAGGGCTCCTCGGGAAAATAAATTGGCCATCCCTGGTATAACATAATACTAAAATCTCACATTTTATGAGAGAAAACTGTATTTTATAACGATGCTTCCGTACATAAATCGAGAGAACTTCTTTTCATCAGACGACCCCTTTATCACCTATCCAAGGTGATCGGTGGTGTCCAACAGCTTAGAGCGGCACTGATGGGCAGAATGCGGCACTTTTATCACTTTTGGAATTGGGCAGCGGTGCACATGCTCAGTCTGACCTCCATTCTTGCCCTTTGGGGCTGCAGAGCGCTCTGCTTTTTCCAACAGCTCCATTGAGAATGAATGGATCAGTGGTCGGGCATCCAACCAGACGCTCCATTTTGTAACAGGGATAGAAATAGATGAGAAGATGCACTTAACTGTTTGGCCGCAGCAAGAGTGCATCGAGTGCCTGTGCTTGGTTTGAACAGTCATTCTGTGCTGACAGAGTCCCTTTAAGGCCTCAAACCTATTAGATAATTGTCAGCCCTACATTGTTTCTGGGCAGACAGTTACACAAGATTATGTCCCATTTCATGAAGATTGGCCTTTTACACGCCTGTTTTAGTGAAGGATTAGCTGGAAAAACCTGCGGCGCTGTTAAGCCTCTCCCCAAGAAGCTCCGCAAGGCTTCAAAATTTTGCCGGTGCTGGTCAAGACTGGTGGACACATGGGAAAAGTCAAATTTTGGCAAAGTTGAACAATCTGCATTGTGTGTAATATTTTATGATACAATAAATGATTAGAAAAATGCAAGTTTTATTAATGAGAAAAAAACTGAACTTTGCAGAATTTGTTGGCGACATAGAAATATGTAAAAAATATAAAAGTGTAAAAAATTTTTTACAATTTTTGATGCTTACATTAAAAACTTGAGCAATTCCCCCAAAAATCATTAGAGCCATGAAATCAATACATATACAGATGAAACCAGAAGTTTCCATCCACTATATAAAGAGACACATCTGCATGTTTTTATCAATATCTGACATGAAATCAGAATAAATCTTTCCCCTTTTAGGTCAATTAGGATTACCATCATTTTTGATATTTTCCAAATGCCAGAATAATGAGAGAGAGAGAATGTTTTAAGGCATTTTTATTACTTACTGCAGAGTCTTAACATTATTCTAATCACTAATCAGTGTGTATATTTGTTCACGACACAATAGAATCCCATAATTTCTGCCTATTCACATCTTAGTATTATGTATGATCAGGTTAGAGTGTATGGCTGCTGAGCGCTAGCATTTATGGGCGCCTCCCCCTGACCTTGGCTGTTTCTGGCTCTTAGACCCTGCTGGCATGCACTGCCGTCATGTCCGTGACTGCACTGCCGGCTTGCAGGTCAAATGCCAGAAGCCGCAGAGTCACATGTATTGTGGCGGGCACAGAATGTCTCACGCCGTATACCAGCCAGAACACATACCGGAAAGTCAGGTGACACACTTTTTCTCTCCGGCTCGGTTCATGATTGGATTAGGCTCCCTATATAACATCTGGCGTTCCCCTCCCTGGCACGACCCCTGAGGAAGTGTTGATGAAACGCGCGTCAGGGTGGAGGGACGCGTGATTACCCTGCCTAGAAGCTGCCATTCTAACCAGGTATTTCTTTCTCATGATGTGTTGAGCTGTTTTGTCTATTTGTGGACAGTGCCACTATTACACTATAGTTATTCTATGGGACCGTACCCAGCCTCTTTTATGTACCCAGTCTCCCCTGATAGATATACTAACATTATTAACCGCTATATGCATTAGTTTCTTTGAGGCTGGAAACAATACGTTATCTTTATCTAAGCACTTTGCACTTTTTTGCTGGACAGTCGACTCTATATCATCATATGCACTGCCGCTTTACATTTTATAGGCGTATGTCAAACTCATCAGTGATAGTCTAGTGACCGTTATAATAGCATATGTATTTCTTTCTTTCTATTTTTGCCACATGAGCGGTTATTCAGATTGAAATCTTTTGTAGTGCATTTGTATAGTCACATTATTTCAGTAATGGGGTAATATATGGTTATTACTCTTGCTGCGCAGATATAGGGTACAGCATTTGTTTGTCCCTCACATTTGAGGCCCCTGGTATTTTAATTATTGTTATTTTATGTTCTAATAAAATTATATTGTTAATATTATTTGAAGTGTTCATGTTTTTGTTTATCCTACCAGGGTTCTGGTTATAGCAGAATCAATTTTTGATATATATAAAGTCAAAAGTTTACATACATTTCATTAGTATTTGGTACCATCACCCTTAAACTGAATGACTTGGGTCAAACTTTTGGGATATCCTTCCACAAACTTCTCACAATAGTTGGTCGGAATTTGGACCCATTCCTCCTGGCAAAACTGGGGTAACAGATCCAGGTTTGTAGGTCGCCTTGCTCGCAGCAAGAGTGCCCATAAATTTTCAATAGGATTGCAATCAGAGCTTTGTGATGGCCACGCCAAAACATTGACTTTGTTATTCTTAAGCCACTTTGTTCCCATTTTGTCAATATGCTTCGGGTCATTGTCCATTTGGAACACCCATTTCCGCCCAAGCTTTAACTTCCTGGCTGATGTCTTGAGATGTTGCTTCAGTATTGCCACATAATCTTCTTTTCTCATGGTGTCATCTATTTTGTGAAGTGAACCAGTCCCTCCTGCAGCAAATCAACCCCAGATCATGATGCTGCCACCCCCATGTTTCACAGTTGGGATGGTGTTCTTAGGCTTCCAAGCTTCTCTCTTTTTCCTCCAAACGTAGCGATGGTCATTATGCCAAAAAAGTTCAATTTTAGTTTCATCAGACCACAGACATGTCTCCAAAAATTAAGGTCTTTGTTCCTGTGTGCATTTGCAAACATTAATTTGGCTTTTTTATGTTTCTTTTGGAGTAATGGCTTCTTCCTGGCAGAGTGGCCTTTCAGCCCATGTTGATACAGTACTCGTTTCACTGTGGTTATTGACACAATCTTACCTGCTTCCGCCATCATCTTCACAAGGTCTCTTGCTTTTGTCCTTGGGTTGATATGCACGTGTCGGACCAAAGCACGTTCATCTCTGGGACACAGAACCCGTCTCCTTCCTGAGCGATAAGATGGCAGTACATTCCCATCTTGTTTGTACTTGCGTATAATTGTTTGTACAGATGACCGAGGCACCGTCAGGTATCTTGAAATTGTATCTAAGGATGAGCCAGACTTGTGCAAGTCCACAATTCTCTTCCTGATATCTTCGCTAATTTCTTTAGACTTTCCCATGATACTACAGAAAAAAAAACTATTAGAAGCTTCCAAACACATTACATCATCATATGGGCAGTCCAGAATTGTTTAAAGGCATAGTAATCTTAGTGTGTGTAAACTTTTGACTTTGCAGTAAGTAATAAAAATGACTTAAACATTCTCTCTCTCTCATTATTCTGGCATTTGGCAAATTTTAAAAATTATGGTAATCCTAATTGACCTAAAACGGGAAAGGTTTATTCTGATTTCATGTCAGATATTGAGAAAAACATGCAGATGTGTCTTTTTATATAGTGTATGGAAACTTCTGGTTTCAACTGTATGTGTGTGTATGTATGTATATATGTTTATATTACACATACAGTTATGGCCGAAAGTGTTCACTCCCTTGAAATTGTTTCAGAAAATGAAGTATTTCTCCCAATTATTGCTGTTACACATGTTTTGCTATACACACTTTATTTTCTTTGTGTGTATTGCAACAACACAAAAAAGCAGAAAAAAAGGCAAATTGGACATCATTTCACACACAGCCCCAAAAATGGTCTGAACAAAATTGTTGGCACCCTCAACTTTAATATTTGGTTGCTCACCCTTTGGAATAAAATAACTGCAATCAATCGCTTCCTATAACCATCAACAAGCTTCTTACACCTCTCAGCTGGAATTTTGACCACTCTTCTTTTGTAAACTGCTCCATGTCTCTCATAGTTGCTGCTACTTCATACCTCTCCAGCGCTATGTTTCCATCCATTTCTGCGGGCTTCTTGAAGTATGTTTGGGGTCATTCTCCTGGAAGAACCATGACCTAGGACGCAAACCCAGCTTTCTGACACTGGGCACTACATTGCGACCCAAAATCCGTTGGTAATATTTTTCAACAATTTTGGTTCTCAAGTACTCAGACAGTTCTCTTCTCTTTCTGTACTCCATGCTTAGTGTGGCACACACAGACACAATGCAAAGATTGAGTCAACTTCTCCACTTTTTATCTGGTTTCAGGTGTGATTTTCATATTGCCCACACCTGTTACTTGCCACAGGTTAGTTTGAATGAGCATCACATGCTTGAAACAAAGTTGTTCACCCACAATTTTGGAAAGGTGCTATCAATTTTGTCCGGCCCATTTTTGGGGTTTTGTATGAAATGATGTCCAATTTGCCTTTTTTCCTTTTGTTTGTTTTTTTCTTTTGTTCCAATACACACAAAGAATATTAAACATGTGTATAACAAAACGTGTGTAATTGCAATAATTTTCTGGGAGAAATACTTCATTTTCTGGAACAATTTTAAGATTGCCAACACTTTCGGCCGTGGCCATATATAGTAGCTGAGTACAGGCGGCTGCTGGGGCCCCTGATACCATTACTATGTGGCCTTTACACCTGATATACAGTGGTGGCCAAAAGTATTGGCACCCCTGCAATTCTGTCAGATAATACTCAGTTTCTTCCTGAAAATGATTGCAATCACAAATTCTTTGGTATTATTATCTTCATTTAATTTTCTTGCAAAGAAAAAACACAAAAGAGAATGAAACAAAAATCAAATCAATGATCATTTCACACAAAACTCCAAAAATGGGCCAGACAAAAGTATTGGCACCTTCAGCCTAATACTTGGCTGCACAACCTTTAGCCAAAATAACTGCGAACAACCGCTTCCGGTAACCATCAATGAGTTTCTTACAATGCTCTGCTGGAATTGTAGACCATTCTTCTTTGGCAAACTGCTCCAGGTCCCTGATATTTGAAGGGTGCCTTCTCCAAACTGCCTTTTTGAGATCTCTGCACAGATGTTCCATGGGATTCAGGTCTGGACTCATTGCTGGCCACCTTAGAAGTCTCCAGTGCTTTCTCTCAAACCATTTTATAGTGCTTTTGGAAGTGTGTTTTGGGTCATTGTCCTGCTGGAAGACCCATGACCTATGAGGGAGACCCAGCTTTCTCACACTGGGCCCTACATTATGCTGCAAACTTTGTTGGTAGTCTTCAGACTTCATAATGCCATGCATACGGTCAAGCAGTCCAGTGCCAGAGGCAGCAAAGCAACCCCAAAACATCAGGGAACTTCCGCCATGTTTGACTGTAGGGACCATGTTCTTTTCTTTGAATGCCTCTTTTTTTTCCTGTACACTCTATGTTGATGCTTTTTCCCAAAAACCTCTACTTTTGTCTCATCTGACCAGAGAACATTCTTCCAAAACGTTTTAGGCTTTCTCAGGTAAGTTTTGGCAAACTCCAGCCTGGCTTTTTTATGTCTCGGGGTAAGAAGTGGGGTCTTCCTGGGTATCCTACCATACAGTCCCTTTTCATTCAGACGCCGACGGATAGTACGGGTTGACACTGTTGTACCCTCGGACTGCAGGGCAGCTTGAACTTGTTTGGATGTTAGTCGAGGTTCTTTATCCACCATCCGCACAATCTTGCGTTGAAATCTCTTGTCAATTTTTCTTTTCCGTCCACATCTAGATAGGTTAGCCACAGTGCCATGGGCTTTAAACTTCTTGATGACACTGCGCACGGAAGACACAGGAACATTCAGGTCTTTGGGGATGGACTTGTAGCCTTGAGATTGCTCATGCTTCCTCACAATTTGGTTTCTCAAGTCCTCAGACAGCTCTTTTGTCTTCTTTCTTTTCTCCATGCTCAATGTGGTACACACAAGGACACAGGACAGAGGCTGAGTCAACTTTACTCTGTTAGAACCCTCCTGTTAGTTTTTGCTATCTTGTGTTTTGCGGTCACGTGACTAGCTGCCTATATATTCCAGCTCCGCCCTTCTGGCTTTGCTGGACTTCATTGTTTTTTGCCTGTCTCTCTAGCCAGGTGCTTCGGTGCCTATCTCTTTCTAGTTTGCTTGGTCCTCTGGACCTCTAGTACTTTTTGTTCAGTTTGTATTTTTGCTCTGCAACAACTTCTGTTAGGAGGTGTCCATTTTTTGTCCCAGTCCTTAGTTCTTTTAGGGACCCCTCCCTTTATTCTATAGGTCTCTGTTCAGACTAGCCGAGGACGAAGGCGGGTCTGTTCACAAGGAACAGGCTGCCCGCAACATCGTAGGGATTCAGCTTAGTCTTACTGTAGGGACAGCTTTTCCCTTTCTTTCCTTAGTTTATGTTGCAGATCATAACATAATCCATGTTAACTGGCTGCAAGTGTGATTTAGTTATTGCCAATTGTATCCAATTTGGCTTTAGGACAATTCTTTTTGTGTTTTTTCATTGAAGACAAATTAAATGAAGAAAATAAGACCAAAGAATTTGTGATTGCAATCATTTTCAGGAAGAAACTGAGTATTATCTGACAGAATTGCAGGGGTGCCAATACTTTTGGCCACCACTGTATAGGAGCTGAGTACAGGCAGCTGCCGGGGCCCCTGATACCATTACTATGTGGCCCTTACACCTGATATATAGGAGCTGAGTACAGGCGGCTGCTGGGGCCCCTGATACCATTACTATGTGGCCCTTACACCTGATATATAGGAGCTGAGTACAGGCGGCTGCCGGGGCCCCTGATACCATTACTATGTGGCCCTTTCACCTGATATATAGGAGCTGAGTACAGGCGGCTGCTGGGGCCCCTGATACCATTACTATGTGGCCCTTTCACCTGATATATAGGAGCTGAGTACAGGCGGCTGCTGGGGCCCCTGATACCATTACAATGTGGCCCTTTCACCTGATATATAGGAGCTGAGTACAGGCGGCTGCTGGGGCCCCTGATACCATTACTATGTGGCCCTTACACCTGATATATAGGAGCTGAGTACAGGCGGCTGCTGGGGCCCCTGATACCATTACTATGTGGCCCTTACACCTGATATATAGGAGCTGAGTACAGGCGGCTGCTGGGCCCTTGATACCATTACTGTGTGGCCCTTACCCCTGATATATAGGAGCTGAGTACAGGCGGCTGCTGGGGCCCCTGATACCATTACTATGTGGCCCTTACCCCTGATATATAGGGGCTGAGTACAGGCGGCTGCTGGGGCCCCTGATACCATTACTATGTGGCCCTTACACCTGATATATAGGAGCTGAGTACAGGTGGCTGCTGGGGCCCCTGATACCATTACTATGTGGCCCTTACACCTGATATATAGGAGCTGAGTACAGGCGGCTGCTGGGGCCCCTGATACCATTACTATGTGGCCCTTACACCTGATATATAGGAGCTGAGTACAGGCGGCTGCTGGGCCCTTGATACCATTACTATGTGGCCCTTACCCCTGATATATAGGAGCTGAGTACAGGCGACTGCTGGGGCCCCTGATACCATTACTATGTGGCCCTTACCCCTGATATATAGGGGCTGAGTACAGGCGGCTGCTGGGGCCCCTGATACCATTACTATGTGGCCCTTACACCTGATATATAGGAGCTGAGTACAGGCGGCTGCCGGGGCCCCTGATACCATTACTATGTGGCCCTTACACCTGATATATAGGAGCTGAGTACAGGCGGCTGCCGGGGCCCCTGATACCATTACTATGTGGCCCTTACACCTGATATATAGGAGCTGAGTACAGGCGGCTGCTGGGGCCCCTGATACCATTACTATGTGGCCCTTACCCCTGATATATAGGGGCTGAGTACAGGCGGCTGCCGGGGCCCCTGATACCATTACTATGTGGCCCTTACACCTGATATATAAGGGCTGAGTACAGGCGGCTGCTGGGCCCTTGATACCATTACTATGTGGCCCTTACACCTGATATATAGGAGCTGAGTACAGGCGGCTGCTGGGCCCTTGATACCATTACTATGTGGCCCTTACACCTGATATATAGGAGCTGAGTACAGGCGGCTGCCGGGGCCCCTGATACCATTACTATGTGGCCCTTACACCTGATATATAGGAGCTGAGTACAGGCGGCTGCCGGGGCCCCTGATACCATTACACTGGTGCCTTGTTATTAGGTCAATTCCATTATAAAACATTGTATCCGTCATTGTTGAGCTCTGCTGGGACTCTGTATCCCGCCTGCATTGCATAATGGGGCCCCTGAATACTCTGCACATAAGGGCCCATAGCTCTAATTATGTTGTTTGCAATAGTCGCCCTCCTGCCACCCTGTAATATCGGGTCCCTGCCTGGTGTGCCCCCTATGACTTAATGTCCCCCTGTACGACAGAGGGCACATTCACTCTGTCTGGACCATTATAGTCTATGGCCACGTCAGATCATATGCCCGAATCCCGTTCAGGTAAAGGCTGCAGCCACCGCAGCCATGCTGCCTTCAGTGCCCCACTCCTCCGCCACTGCCGTTCCCCCCACCACCCAGAGCCACAGTATATATATATATATATATATATATATATATATATATATATACACACTACTCAAAAAATAAAGGGAACCCTTAAACAACAGAATATAACTCCAAGTAAATCAAACTTCTGTGATATCAAACTGTCCACTTAGGAAGCAACACTGATTGACAATCAATTTCACATGCTGTTGTGCAAATGGAATAGACAATAGATGGAAATTATTGGCAATTATCAAAACACTCTCAATAAAGGAGTGGTTCTGCAGGTGGGGACCACAGACCACATCACAGTACCAATGCTTTCTGACTGATGTTTTGGTCACTTTTGAATGTTGGTTGTGCTTTCACACTCGTGGTAGCTTGAGATGGACTCTACAACCCACAGAAGTTGCTCAGGTAGTGCAGCTCTTCCAGGATGGCACATCAATGCGAGCTGTGGAAAGAAGGTTTGCTGTGTCTGTCAGCGTAGTGTCCAGAGGCTGGAGGCGCTACCAGAAGACAGGCCAGTACACCAGGAGACGTGGAGGGAGCCGTAGGAGGGCAACAACCCAGCAGCAGGACCGCTACCTCCGCCTTTGTGCAAGGAGGAACAGGAGGATCACTGCCAAAGCCCTGCAAAATGACCTCCAGCTGACCACAAATGTGGATGTGTCTGCAAAAACGGTTAGAAACCAACTCCATAAGGGTGGTATGACGGCCCGACGTCCACAGATGGGGGTTGTACTCACAGCCCAACACCGTGCAGGACGCTTGGCATTTGCCACAGAACACCAGGATTGGCAAAGTGGCAACTGGCGCCCTGTGCTCTTCACAGATGAAAGCAGGTTCACACTGAGCACATGTGACAGACGTGACAGAGTCTGGAGACACCGTGGAGAACGATCTGCTGCCTGCAACATCCTTCAGCATGACCGGTTTGGCAGTGGGTGAGTAATGGTGTGGGGTGGCATTTCTTTGGAGGGCCGCACAGCCCTCCATGTGCTCGTCAGAGGTAGCCTGACTGCCATTAAGTACTGAGATGAGATCCTCAGACCCCTTGTGAGACCATATGCTGGTGCGGTTGGCCCTGGGTTCCTCCTAATGCAGGACAATGCCAGACCTCATGTGGCTGGAGTGTGTCAGCAGTTCCTGCAAGATGAAGGCATTGAAGTTATGGACTGGCCCGCCCGTTCCCCAGACCTGAATCCGATTGAGCACATCTGGGACATCATGTCTTGCTCCCTGGGACCCGTTCAAGCTCCGGAAGGGAGCGAAACGGCCATCGTCCTCTCTCTCACTCCCCCGCAAACCCTTAGGGGTCTCCATCCTATGCCGCCAGACAACATGTACTGTTAGTACTAATAAAGGACATCTTCGGAACTTTTGTTGAGTGCTACCTTTATTTTTGCTTCTGCATTACTAGACTGTTTACTTGGACATGCACCACCATGTATCCGGGAGTTTCATTTCATTGAATGAGAGGTGTATTTAAAGCAGAGGTGGTGCCGGATTTCTTCTCTTTTATTGCTCATTTGACATGTCTTGCTCCATGCACCAATGTCACGTTGCACCACAGACTGTCCAGGAGTTGGCGGATGCTTTAGTCCAGGTCTGGCAGGAGATCCCACAGGAGACCATCCGCAACCTCATCAGGAGCATGCCCAGGCGTTGTAGGGAGGTCATACAGGCACGTGGAGGCCACACACAATACTCAGCCTCATCAGGAGCATGCCCAGGCGTTGTAGGGAGGTCATACAGGCACGTGGAGGCCACACACAATACTGAGCCTCATCAGGAGCATGCCCAGGCGTTGTAGGGAGGTCATACAAGCACGTGGAGGCCACACACAATACTCAGCCTCATCAGGAGCATGCCCAGGCGTTGTAGGGAGGTCATACAGGCACGTGGAGGCCACACACAATACTCAGCCTCATCAGGAGCATGCCCAGGCGTTGTAGGGAGGTCATACAGGCACGTGGAGGCCACACACAATACTCAGCCTCATCAGGAGCATGCCCAGGCGTTGTAGGGAGGTCATACAGGCACGTGGAGGCCACACACAATACTCAGCATCATCAGGAGCATGCCCAGGCGTTGTAGGGAGGTCATACAGGCACGTGGAGGCCACACACAATACTCAGCCTCATCAGGAGCATGCCCAGGCGTTGTAGGGAGGTCATACAGGCACGTGGAGGCCACACACAATACTGAGCCTCATCAGGAGCATGCCCAGGCGTTGTAGGGAGGTCATACAGGCACGTGGAGGCCACACACAATACTCAGCCTCATCAGGAGCATGCCCAGGCATTGTAGGGAGGTCATGCAGGCACGTGGAGGCCACACAAAATACTGAGACTCATTTTGACTTTTTTTAAGGATATTACATCAAAGTTGGATCAGCCTGTAGTGTGTTTTTCCACTTTAATTTTGGGGGTGACTCCAAATCCAGGCCTCCATTGGTTAATAAATTTGATTTCCATTGATGATTTTTGTGTGATTTTGTTGTCAGAACAAAGTATTCAATGAGAATATTTCATTCATTCAGATCTAGGATGTGTTATTTGATTGTTCCCTTTATTTTTTTGAGCAGTGTATATATAAATATACCAGGATGGGGGATATTAACAGAATTGGGGGACATTACCCCTATAACAGTGTAAGCAGCAGACCCCCTCCCCCTTAACAGGGCATAATGACCACATTTTTTGCTTACATTTTTTTTCTATTTACCTACTCTAAAACCTAGGTACGTCTTATGGTCCGGTGCGTCTTATAGTCCGAAAAATTCAGTATATGCATTCAGTATATATATACTACTAGCTATTGAACCCGTTCTACGCCCGGGTGGACAGCATTTTTATTGGTATATGGTCTCCCATGCTGGTATGTGCTGCCCCCCTCCTTGTATTTGTGCTGTCCCCATCCTGTCCCCACCATCCAATCCTGGTATGCGTGGTACACCTCACCCCCAATCCTGGTATGCTTGACACCCCTCACCCCCAATCCTGGTATGCGTGGCACCCCTCACCCCCAATCCTGGTATGCGTGGCACCCCTTACGCCCTATCCTGGTATGCGTGGCACCCCTCATCCCCAATCCTGGTATACGTGGCACCCCTCATCCCTATCCTGGTATGCGTGGCACCCCTCATCCCTATCCTGGTATGTATGGTACCCCTCATCACTATCCTGGTGTGTATGGTATCCCTCATCCTGGTATGCATGGTACGCCATCCCTCATCCCGGTATGCATGGCACTCCATCCCTCATCCCCAATCCCGGTATGCGTGGCACCCCTCATCCCCAATCCCGGCATGCGTGGCACCCCTCATCCCCAATCCCGGCATGCGTGGCACCCCTCATCCCCAATCCCGGCATGCGTGGCACCCCTCATCCCCAATCCCGGCATGAGTGGCACCCCTCATCCCAATCCTTGTATGTGTGGCACCCCTCATCCCCAATCCCGGTATGCGTGGCACCCCTCATCCCCAATCCCGGTATGCATGGCACCCCTCATCCCCAATCCCGGTATGTGTGGCACCCCTCATCCCCAATCCCGGTATGCGTGGCACCCCTCATCCCCAATCCCGGTATGCGTGTCATCCCTCACCCCCAATCCCGGTATGCATGGCACCCCTCACCCCCCAATCCCGGTATGCGTGGCACCCCTCATCCCCAATCCCGGTATGCGTGGCACCCCTCATCCCCCAATACCAATATGCGTGGCAACCCTCATCCCCAATCCCAGTATGCGTGGCACCCCTCATCCCCAATCCCGGTATGCATGGCACCCCTCATCCCCAATCCCGGTATGCGTGGCACCCCTCACCCTCAATCCTGGTATGCATGGTCCCCTCACCCCCCAATCCTGGTATGCGTGTTACCCCTCACCCCCCAATCCTGTTATGCGTGTTACCCCTCACCCCCCAATCCTGGTATGCGTGGCACCCCTCACTCCCCAATCCTGGTATGCGTGGCACCCCTAACCCCCAAATCCTGGTATGCGTGGTACCCCTCACCGCCCAATCCTGGTATGTGTGGCACTCCTCACCCCCCAATCCTGGTATGTGTGGCACCCCTCACCGCCCAATGTTGGTATGCGTGGTACCCCTCACCCCCAATCGTGGTATGTGTGTTACCCCTCACCCCCCAAATCCTAGTATGCGTGGTACACCTCACCCCACAATCATGGTATGTGTGGTACCCCTCACCCCCAATCTTGGTATGCGTGGTACCCCTCACCCCCAATCCTGGTATGTGTGGTACCCCTCACCTCCCAATCCTGGTATATGTGGTACCCCTCACCCCCCAATCCTGATATATGCATGGTCCCCTCACCCCACAATCCTGTTATGTGTGGCCCCCTCATCCCTTTCACACTGTACACACATACACAAAAAAAAACAGTTATACTCACCTTTCTTCTCTCTACTCCAGCACTGCTGCGTCCTCTTCTGCCGGAGGCCGAGGGAGAAGTGCAGCGCTGGAGCACCGCGCTGTCCGGCGCCATTTTTCTGAAGACACACTGTAAATGTGTCTTCAGTAAAATGGCGCCGGATAGCGCAATGCGCATGCGTCGATCTGACGCCTTCACTCCGCCCCCGGTCTCCAGCGAAGAGAGGCGCCGCGACAACGCTCCTCCCGGTCAGGTAAGTATGTAAGTATGGCGCCGGAGATCGCGGTATGCGTTCAGTGTCTACGCATCCCGCGATCTCCGGCGCCATACACCTCCTCTTACCTGTAACGGCTGGATGCCTGCTTCTCTCTGGAGCCAGGCTGCGCATCACACATGCGCAGTCTATCGAAGCTTCAGACAGAGACACGCATGCCGCCTTATATATACGATGGTAGATCGGCCCACTCAGTTGCACACAGAAGTAGCCACCGGAGCACTGTCTCCTTAAGTCTCTCACTGGTTTATTTGAAGATGCTGCATAAGCCAGTGAACAGTTAGCAAAAATAAATACGTGCTTTCTGACCTAAGGAAAAACAAAACATAACATACAGCCGTGTTGCTGTGGGGATCTGCCTGCTCAGGAGAACAACCATCCACTAGTTCAGCTTTTCCTTCTCAGGACACAGAGCGCTGGAGTTCCTCTCTACAGCCCTACTGAACACTGAATGCCTTAGAAGGCCGTCTATATATATCCTAGTCCTCACCCAGGGGTGGAGATATGATGAATGACCTCCCAACCCGTTCTATGGTCATTCACAAAAACCCAGCCCTTAAAATGGCCGATTAATCCCTCTCAACACATAGTGTGCTGGTGTAAAACTTATGGGTTTCAAATCACTGAAGCTAATAGCCTCAGTGAAACATACCTCCCCTCCAGCACTTTGCCAGTGACTTTGTCACCATGTATATATAATCAGCATACTGTATATATACTATAAGCATACTGTATATATCCTTTTAAAAGCAGAAGTGTTAATAAATTATTTTTATCAGTTAACAAAATGCAGAGTAAAGTTTGATGGATGAACCAAGATCTCAGTAATAATAATTGTATTTTTTTCTTATTAATAATAGAATAGAAGGGAGGGACAAAACCAGGAACAGAATCAGTAGGCAAACTTATAATCAGGAAAACAGCCGGGGTCAGATACCAGATGATAAGTAACCGCCACGTCTGCGAGCAGTATGAATACCGTGGAGCCTGGTGACAGAGGTGATACTGAGATTGTCCCGGCAGAGATGTAACAGTCAGAAGGCCACCGGTAGATGGTGAAGGTCCTTCTGTACAGCTCCAGCAGTGATGGTGGATCTGCTGGACTTCAGGGAGCTGGATGCGGAGGTTTACCGTCTTTTAGATGTCTCTAGGGGAACGGTGACAACACGCAAATACGCGAGCAGCCCTGGATAATCCACGCCGGCAGGATGATAAGATCCGGCGGAAGATGGAACCTATGAGAAGAGAAGGAAATATAATGTAAGTGATGGGACTCCATATGACATGATACTACTGTGCGGTCACTGTGGCCGGACGCAGAGGAATCTCATCACACAGAGGTCAGGGATCATCGTCAGCCATCATACATGTGACAATCCCATCTCCGACAGATGACATCTGCTCCACATGAATTATTCTCACTGACGACATCACACAACATGGAGATGACTCTCACACTTACCTCGTCTCTTTTTCCCCTTTTTCCCATTTTCTGATTTTTCGTCATCAGCTGGAAATTTTGATCAGAAAAAAGAAAAAAACAACAACTCACTAAAGACATATTGTTATGGGATCTGCTTTGTATCGCTCCTGTATATAGTATATAGATTGTTCTAGTCCTGTCCCCTATAGTCCTGACAATCTGGTATTACACAATAGGGCAGAATAAGTCCTATATACCGGACATGACCTCATATGAGGGGCATTAGATGTGTCACTAATATGGAGCAGTGAGCGCCCTGTGTGCCGCCATGTGGTGCATCCCTAATGAGCGATATTCTACTATAGGAGACGATGTCTCATTATGATGACAGAGGTTACTGGATGCAACAATGTATCACAGAATCCATGATAATACTGTACAAAGTTACAGAAATGGAGACACAGTATGGGCCCATGGGCAAAGTAATTGGGATCCATGGAACATAGATAACATAGGAGACCTATTACAGAAAAACCATGTGGAAATATTTCACCGTTGATGATAACATTCACATTGTTTGTGCTATAGACATGTACATACCTGACAATGGGGACGAGGACGGCAAGCTGGTTATAGCATCGTCTCTAGCAGATTCAGGAGAAGATCCTTTCTGCCTGTTAGGAAGAAGAAAAACGTGTCAATCACAAGTAAATTCAGTATAAATGGGATTGTCTCACTAGAAGAACCCTGACTATAAGGCCTAATAGGACATATGAAAGTCATAGTGGGGAAGTCTCCTGCTCAAAACGACCTTCTATGGAGCAGAGCGGAAAACAACTACCAATAATGGCCAGCAGGTAATACTACATCTGTCCCACAATGTGGGCAATACTAACAATGCCTGACCGGCAGCAATTATGGGCTGTTATCTCCAGCGGATTCTGAAGCCAAAAGCGCAATGACCGCTGATCATGTGGCGGTGGATGCTGCATTCGATATGATGGTATTTATGTCCTATATTTGGTGTTGTGCACATATATTAGTCTGGAGCTCCCAGTAATGACTCCACAATCTACTCACATTTCTGAGATGTTTCTGCTGGATGCCGGGGTACACTCTGGAGGGGACTTGATAACGGTGGTACAGAGCTAAATAAGGACAAAAATAAGATATGAAATTCTATTTTTTACTTTTAGAGGTCTTTTTATGTATTCTGGATTTATTGATCACTTACTTTAGAAAGCCTTTTAGAGGATGTTGTAAAATTTTGGAAGAAAAGGCTCTCATTATCCTCACTTGTGTCCTCCTCCTCTGAGACAATAGGCTTGTCTGTATCAGCGTGATCTACAATACATAGGTAATGAAGTGTTATTAGTGGTTGTCAGTATAACACAGTCACCATTTATCGCTACTATTAATGGGAACCGATTGTCACATATTATGGAAGATGAGACAAACAGCCGCTTAGTCTAGATGATGTCTTCTACTTACTGATAAATAAGCTGGTGTCCATATCTGACACAAGCTGAGGAATGTACTCTGGCTTCTGACTTAGAAGGTTTTCAAATTCTAAGTCACTCAGGAATGGATAACTCTTGATCTCAAATGCTCCTCCTGGAAAAAGAAAAACAAAAGTGATGCGGACATTGCTAGAGGCTGCTCCATATCTGAACAGTATATCTTAAGTAATGACAAAACCGAAGGAAACAAACTAAAAGTTATATTATGGAGAACTAGAAATAGGCAAGCAGATAGAGGAGTGCTGATCCTCATGGACAGGAGCGATGAGTCCTCGTTGTAAAAAGTGAATATTAATACTAATACAGTATATCAGTTACCTGTCCCAAGTCTTTGTGCAGGATTTGTTCTGAGCAGGTCATTAATGAGGTCCTGAGCATCGGGGGGAGGAGAGCGATCCCAATCCCAAATTATGTCTCCTGTTATATAGAAAATTACAGAAAATAAAACCTCTGTTTTGGACTGTAAGATAAAGTAGAGGAAATAACTAAATTCATGTAACCAGTCAAAGCAATGATCGGATTATTCTACTTACCAGTGACAATATTTTTATAGAGCTCAGATAGGGAATCCCCATGAAATGGTACATATCCCACCAGAAACTCATGCAGGATGATCCCCATTGACCACCAGTCCGCAGGTCTTCCATAGCCTTTCTTCAGGATGATTTCTGGGGCCATGTAGAGCGGGGTGCCACAGTCCTGGAAACCAACAGAAGATAAAGATAAGAATCAATGAAATTATTATTATGACAAGTTCTCTACATAAAAAGCCAATGACAGAAGATAAAATATCAGTGGAAAAGTTCTCTAGAAATGAAGAACGTAGAGAAGAGACAATAGTGTGATGAGATTTGTAAAGAACCATCTAAGTTCCTGTAAGTGATGCCAACCTCATGGTCCTGGAACTCTCTGGCGATGTCCTCCAATGATTCCCTGTGGGTGTTGGTTTCTGGTATCATGACACCAACTTTTGAAATCCCAAAATCGGCGACTTTAATGTGTCCAGCCGGTGTAATCAGGAGGCTGTGAAAGAGAAGATGGTTTTAGTCTCACAGGCTGTGTGGTAATAAATAACTTCCCCCCTTTATTATACTACAGGGGGCACTTACTTCTCTGGTTTCAGGTCTCTATGCAACACACCATAGCTGTGCAGGTATTCCACAGCAAGTATCGCTTCTGCAAAGTACAGGCGGGCCAAGGGGACAGATAAAGGACCCTTGGTGCTTAGGAGGGTCCCACAGTCTCCACCTATAGAAGAAAGGAAATATGAGCGGTGAGGGGTTTATACAGCAGATCACCACGATGGATCATGAGAAGTGAGCGGAGACATTGGGGCAGGAGAGAATATATACAGATATAATGTATAGAGCACAGAATATTAGTCTGAGGTCATGGTGAGATGTCGTCCATGTCACTAATAGAGTGATGTCTCATCTCGTCTACAGCTGGCGATACTGACGTGCTCAGTGCGGACATACAGGGAGATCACACACATCAATGACTTTCCATAATATCTATAGTAAATGCTCTGCGGGGATGTAACCGTCCACGGGGACAAGGCCTAATGATATGAGCGGTGATAAGATGTCAGCAGACATGGGCTGAATATAATACATGTACATGTCCTACCTCCTACATACTCCATGACCATACACAGGTGAGATCTAGTAGGGAAGGAGCAGAGCATGGAGGCCACAAAGGGACAGTCAGCGAATGTCAGGATGTCCCTCTCCAGATAGGCCCCTTCCACATGTTTTGGAGTATCCAGGTCCCGCTTGGAAATTTTCTTCATAGCGAAGATCTTCTGTGAGTCTTTATGGTGAACTAAGTGGACGGACCTGGAGAGAAGAAGAAACCATGGTTTATAGTGAATCCTTATTAACAGTCCTTCTATAGAAGTCATTATATGATCTTCTGTTCTAATGTTTAATACCAGAAGTCCGACCATTACTGGAAATCCACATCTAGAAATACATGAAATAATACTACATAGACCATCTATGGGAGGGTCTGCACAATGCCACGTCTGCCAGACCCTCACCCAGGTCACATTATCATCTATGGGAAGTCTGCACAATGCCACGTCTGCCAGACCCTCACCCAGGTCACATTATTACCTGTGGGAAGTCTGCACAATGCCACGTCTGCCGGACACCCACTTAGGTCACATTATCACCTGTGGGAGGTCTGCACAATGCCAAGTCTGCCAGACCCTCACCCAGGTCACATTATCACCTGTGGGAGGTCTGCAAAATGCCACATCTTCCACACCCTCACCCAGGTCACATTGTCACCTATGGATGTCTGCACAATGCTACGCCTGCCATACCCTCACCTAGGTCACATTATCACCTATGGGAAGTCTGCACAATGCCACGTCTGCCGGACCCTCACCCAGGTCACATTATCACCTTTCACCTCAGATCATGTCCCTATGATAACACTGAATGGCAGAGCACAGAGGCTGAAGCATTGTCATAGGGAACCCTGAGAAATGTGGCTTATGCCAACTGAAATCTCACCCAAAAGATCCGCTGCTGATCAGCTTAGATGTTTCGTAGTCGCTCATACGCGGCTTTCTCGCCGGGATCAATGATTCCCTCAAGTCCTAGAAAAGAAGAAGAAGAAGAAATGATATTAAGATCTAGAAGCTGCTGGAGAAAATCTCCAGATGCAGAAACGTCTCCTCCTATATTATGTCCCAGCTGATGTCACTGATCCGATAGGTGAGCAGAAACCTGCTGACGGATTCCCTATAATATAAACGCTATTATCTAATGCAATAGTGTCATCTCCTCTAATAATAGAGGCGCCCCCTGGTTATATGGGGGATAATACTGGACGGGTCATTTACACCCCGTGATCTGGTGATACACCGACATCTCCCTCTATAATACTTACACCGGCAGGTTCTTGGATCTCCGGGATCTCTAAGATTACACTGTCAGGATCCAACAGCTCAGTTGTTTCTAAAATAGTGATAAAATGATGAAGAAATAAAATGTATTAGAGGATATTAATCCTACAGACATAATACAGCAATATAATGGAGAAATGACTATTCTGTATGGAGGACTATGTGGGGCCCATTATTCTGTATGGAGGGCTATGTGGGGCCCCTTATTCTGTATGGAGGACTATGTGGGGCCCATTATTCTGTATGGAGGACTATGTGGGGCCCATTATTCTGTATGGAGGACTATGTGGTGCCCATTATTCTGTATGGAGGGCTATGTGGGGCCCCTTATTCTGTATGGAGGACTATGTGGGGCCCATTATTCTGTATGGAGGACTATGTGGGGCCATTATTCTGTATGGAGGACTATGTGGGGCCCATTATACTGTATGGAGGACTATGTGGGGCCCATTATTCTGTATGGAGGGCTATGTGGTGCCCATTATTCTGTATGGAGGGCTATGTGGGGCCCATTATACTGTATGGAGGACTATGTGGGGCCAATTATACTGTATAGAGGACTATGTGGGGCCCATTATTCTGAATGGAGGGCTATGTGGTGCCCATTATACTGTATGGAGGGCTATGTGGGGCCCATTATTCTGTATGGAGGACTATGTGGGGCCCATTATACTGTATGGAGGACTATGTGGGGCCCATTATTCTGTATGGAGGACTATGTGGGGCCATTATTCTGTATGGAGGACTATGTGGGGCCCATTATACTGTATGGAGGACTATGTGGGGCCCATTATTCTGTATGGAGGGCTATGTGGTGCCCATTATTCTGTATGGAGGGCTATGTGGGGCCCATTATACTGTATGGAAGACTATGTGGGGCCAATTATACTGTATAGAGGACTATGTGGGGCCCATTATTCTGAATGGAGGGCTATGTGGTGCCCATTATACTGTATGGAGGGCTATGTGGGGCCCATTATTCTGTATGGAGGACTATGTGGGGCCCATTATACTGTATGGAGGACTATGTGGGGCCCGTTATACTGTATAGAGGACTATGTGGGGCCCATTATTCTGAATGGAGGGCTATGTGGTGCCCATTATACTGTATGGAGGGCTATGTGGGGCCCATTATTCTGTATGGAGCACTATGTTGAGCCCATTATTCTGTATGGAGGGCTATGTGGTGCCCATAGTATTGTATGGAGGGCTATGTGGGGCCCATTATTCTGTATGAAGGACTATGTGGGGCCCATTATACTGTATTGAGGACTATGTGGGGCCCATTATAATGCATGGAGGACGGACTATGTGGTCCCATTATACTGTATGGAGGACTATGTGGGGCCCATTATACTGTATGGAAGACTATGTGGGGCCATTATACTGTATAGAAGACTATGTGGTCCCATTATACTGTATGGAGGACTATGTGGGGCCATTATACTGTATGGAGCACTATGTGGAGCCCATTATTCTGTATGGAGGACTATGTGGTGCCCATTATACTGTATAGAGGACTATGTGGGGCCCATTATTCTGTATGGAGGACTATGTGGGGCCCATTATTCCGTATGGAGGACTATGTGGGCCCATTATTCTTTATGGAGGACTATGTGGGGCCATTATTCTGTATGGAGGACTATGTGTTGCCCATTATACTGTATGGAGGACTATGTGGGGCCTATTATTCTATATGGAGGACTATGTGGGGCCCATAATACTTTATGGAGGACTATGTCGGCCCATAATATTGTATGGAGGACTATGTGGGGCCTATTATTCTCTATGAAGGACTATGTGGGGCCCTTTATACTGTATGGTGGACTATGTGCGGCCCATAATACTGTATGGAGGACTATGTGGAGCCCATTATTCTCTATGGAGGACTATGTGGGGCCCATTATTCTGTATGGAGCACTATGTGGGGCCCATTATACTGTATGGAGGACTATCTGGGGCCTATTATTCTCTATGGAGGACTATGTGGGGCCCTTTATACTCTACGGTGGACGATGTGGGGCCCATAATACTGTATGGAGGACTATGTGGGGCCCATTATTCTCTATGGAGGACTATGTGGGGCTCATTATTCTGTATGGAGGACTATGTGGGGCCCATTATTCTGTATGGAGGATTATGTGGGGTCAATTATCCTGTATGGAAGACTATGTGGGGCCATTATATTGTGTGGAGGACTGTGTGGGGCCATTATTCTGTATGCAGCACTATGTGGGGCCATTATTCCGTAAGGAGGACTGTGTGGGGCCATTATTCTTTATGGAGTACTATGTGGGGCCATTATTCTTTATGGAGTACTATGTGGGGCCATTATATTGTATGGAGGACTATGTGGGGCCATCATTCTGTATGGAGGACTATGTGAGGCCTATTATTCTGTACGGTGGAATATGTGGGGTCCATTATTCTGTATGGAGGACTATGTGGGGCCCATTATTCCGTATGGAGGACTATGTGGTGCCCATTATACTGTATGGAGTACTATGTGGTGCCCATTATACTGTGTGCCGGACTATGTGGGGCCCATTATTCTGCATGGAGGGCTATCTGGGGCACATTGTTCTGTATGGATGACTTTGTGGGACCCATTATTCTGTATGGAGGACTATCTGGGGCCCATTATTCTGCATGGAGGACTTTGTGGGGCCGATTATTCTGTTTGGAGGACTTTGTGGGGCCCATTATTCTGTATGGAGGACTATGTGGGGCATTATTCTGCATGGAGGACTATGTGGGGCCCATTATTCTGTATGGAGGACTATGTGGGGCCCATTATTCTGCATGGAGCACTATGTGGGGCCAATTATTCTGCATGGAGCACTATGTGGGGCCCATTATTCTGCATGGAGGGCTATCTGGGGCACATTATTCTGTATGGATGACTTTGTGGGACCCATTATTCTGTATGGAGGACTATCTGGGGCCCATTATTCTGTATGGAGGACTTTGTGGGGCCGATTATTCTGTTTGGAGGACTTTGTGGGGCCCATTATTCTGTATGGAGGACTATGTGGGGCATTATTCTGTATGGAGGACTATGTGGGGCCCATTATTCTGTATGGAGGACTATGTGGGGCCCATTATTCTGCATGGAGCACTATGTGGGGCCCATTATTCTGCATGGAGGACTATGTGGGACCCATTATTCATTATGGAGGACTTTGTGGTACCCAGTATACTGATTGGCTCGTGACTTTTTCCAAGTTTTTCATTTTGGCTCTCTTTATGTTTGATTAGAGAGTGGAAAGAGTAAATGTGAAATGATCCCCTGTTCTCTATAATATCCGGATTTTTCCTGTAGAAGGTTGTGTGATCGGCTCACCTGTAGTCAGATCGCTGCTCGGTCCCGGCTGACTCGTATTAGGGTCAGGGGTTTCTGGGGTCACATTTTGCTCATCTTCGGTGTCGCCTTCTGGTGTCTCCTGATTGATAGAATATATAGAATTAACACGATGAACCTTCCACTAAATCACCAAATCCACAAATCAGGAAGGACTGAACCTGCATTTACAGACGCACCAACTGTAACTATACAGATCAGATGCCATCATGAGGACTTTTCTCAGATAAAATGGATTAAGATGAGGTAACATTGCAAAAACATTAATATGGATAATAGAGGGAGACAGAGGCGGAAATACAGACTTCCCACCACTGAGCTGTGACTACATCAGCAGAATACAGACTGCCATCAGCAGAGACAGGCGGCCATATTACCTCCTGTGCTTGCCAGGAGCTGACAGGGAGGCTGATAAGATCTAACACCAGATCTTCTGATATCTGGCTGGTGATCTGGAGAAGATCAGAAAACAAGGACGTGTGATAGAGAAGATGATGGATCCTTACCGGGCGTTCCGATGAGCGGGCCGGACCTTCCAGTACACACAGGATTTTTTCGGCCAGTTCTTTAACAAAAGACAAATCTCCATATTGAGATCTTTTTTCAGCCTAAAAAGAAGAAAAGAAACACAAATGAAAAATCTCGAGATGAGAAAGATCACAATGGAGGCGGCCATTGTATCTGACGTCTGCTCCTCTCTGCAGATACATTGACTACATATCTGGGGTCTTGTCCTGTCTTATATTGGAAGAAAGAAGAAGCTTCTATCCCACCATTATTATCCATTATTGTGGAGAAGATTTGTGCGGAGCGTCCACCATTTACCTGCTGTGGAATGTCCTAATGTTCCATAGCGAGAAACTGCAAGTGCTCAGTCACTATGGAGCCAACAACGGCAGCCATGACCCTGTGTAGATTGTACACAGTGACTGTGAGCTCTGATGTCATAATGGCCGACCATCACTAGTGATGTCATCATGGAATCTTGTGATGGAATCTTATAGCGGCGGCTCTGCACAAATACATGCTGCCAAGCAATATTTAAAGTGTGTGGGGGCTCATGCTGTATATAGGGGGCTATGTGAGGGCTCAGCTATTTATAGCGGGCTATGTGAGGGCTCATGCTGTATATAGCGGGCTATGTGAGGGCTCATACTGTATATAGAGGGCTATGTGAGAGCTAGGCTGTATATAGTGAGCTATGTGAGGGCTCATACTCTAAATAGGATTCTGTGTGTGAGCTCATACTGTACATTGGTGCTATGTATGGGCTCTTACTGTATAAAGGGTGCTGTGTGTGGGCTCTTACTGTATATAGGGTATGTGTGTGGGCTCTTACTGTATGTAGGGGGATGCCAGCACACTTAATTCTGCTCAATAATAAGTGATACAGTTAATAATATAAAATATAATTAATATGTTAATATTGAGCAGAATTAATTTCAGCCTATTGATTCGGCCTACACAACAGTCACATCTCTCATGTGGCCCCTCAGTAATATTACTTTCCCACCCCTGCTCTATTATGTATAGCGCTCTGTTATGTGTAGTGCACCCGAGCACCTGCATGTTAATCGCGTGACTTATCACATGATCTATCAAAGGCAATCTTGTGCCATGTCATGTGATACATCGGGTGCTGGGGGCCCACGGCTCCTAAACTGCCCAGGGCCCTGGCTACTCTTAATCAGCCCCTGCTTCTATCCCACCATTATTATCCATTATTGAGAAGTTTTATGCGGAGCGTCCGCCACTTACCTGCTGTAGTAATGTCCTGATGTTCTGAGGTAAATCCGTCAGATACTCTGAGGTGAGATGACCTCGGTGGTATTTGGTCAGGCAGTCCCTTACAAGCTCCACCACCAGCCGGTGAGTGAAGCTGAGGACGCCATCGGGTGGTAGAAGCACAATCTCAGGGCGATTGGTGGTAAGAATCTCCCATAGAGCTTCTACTTGAAGATTGTCCAAAAGTAATTCAGCCATAGAAGCTGCAAGTGCGATCAGTCACTATATATAATAGCGAGAAACTGCAAGTGCGCTCAGTCACTATGGGATAGCGAGAAACTGCAAGTGCGATCAGTCACTATAGAATAGCGAGAAACTGCAAGTGCGCTCAGTCACTATGAAGCCAACAAAGGCAGCCGCGACCCTGTGTACATTGTATATATAGTGACTGTGAGCTGTGATGTCATAATGCCCGACCATGACCTGTGATGTCATCATGGAATCTTGTGATGGAATCTTCAAGGAGTGGCTCTACACACATACATGCTGCCTAGCAATATGCTTTTTTGGCCGTACTGTTTTATTTCCAAATACAACACAACCAGGATAAGGGAATGTTCACACGTTGCGTTTTTGCAGCATTTTTTTCCACACCAAAAACCAGGTTGTACTCAGGAAAAACACTGCATACAATCCACACTTATTTGCTGTGTTTTTGCAGTGTTTATACTTGTGTTGTTTTTTTTTCATTCATTTGAATGGGTGAAAAATGCTGCAAAACCCCTGAAAGAATTAACATCCTGCAAATTTAAAATAAAAAAAGGAAAAAAACGCAGCATGTGAATGAGACTTTAGAAATCTCATTCACTAAGCTGGTACTGTAAAACGCAATGTTTTAGCAGCAGAAAAATAACCCTGAAAAAAATGCCACTTGTGAACAGTCCTCAAAGATATAATAGTCATATTATGGGAAATATTGTGTATATTTATTCCGCGCGTGTCTTTTTTTACCAAATAACATTTACCTCATTGGTTGGAGAGTTTACTATTAACAACTGTGACAAATATTGAAGAATTAATGATAAGTGCCCCAAGTGATCAATCATTTACGTCATTAATGGTGATGGGCGAGCACTAAAATGCTCGGGTGTTCGATGCTCGGGTCGAGCACATTGGAATACTCGGGTGCTCGACCCGAGTAACGAGCCCATTGTAAGTCTATGGGAAACTCGAGCATTTTTCAGGCGGCTCCCCCCGGCGGTCTACAGAGGGCCTAAAAATTGCCCAAATCGATGGGAATAATGCTCAGATGACATGGTAACAGCATGGGGAAGACCCCTGGAAGCATCTATGACTCCCAGATCACTGCTGTCAACAACGTGGTCAGAGGTATTACGCCACTTTTACAGACTCACAATAAAACTTACAAAAACGAAACCAAAATGGATTTTCCTGGGAAATATGTTAAGGAACATCCTTTCCAGGGTAATGACTTGTATATAAGGCAAAATAAATAACCAAAAACAAAAATGCTCCTCCACACCTTGGGCTATGTTCACTCGTAGCGTTTTTGATGCGTTTTTACACTTTTGCATTGCTTTTAACCAACACAAATGCATTCACCTGGGAATGTCATTTTAACATTTTACAACATTATCTGGCCATGTGGTGTGTGACACATCATCAGACACATGCATACAGTGCTGAAAAGACGTGGGAACAGCATGGGGAAGACCTCTGGAAGCATCTCTGACTCCCAGGTCACTGCCTAAAAGTGTGCCCATCATAAGAGATGCTTGGCGCATGCGAAGATGCCTCCCGCCATGCACCTGTCGTTGCAGACTTGCAACAATCACCGTCCACGTCCTTGTCCCACTGCAGCGTTCACTTGTCCCTTCTCCATTCCTTGGAATGCAAGCGCAAGTATGCAGGTAGCCACCCACCTACCCACCCACAGGCTGCAATACTATACTGCCAAATTTTTCACAGCTGCTTGCACTTGAAATGTAGCCTTTTAGGCTCGTGGAGGCGGAAGTTTTTCATAACCTCATGCCGGCAGCGGCTGGGTGTCCATACTCGGTCCCCAGCCGCCAATATATTTCCCAGTATCGCCTCTGCCTTCCACAAGCACGGGTCCCACAACATTACCCGTGCCCCCCCAGTGCACTTACTGGGAACGACCGCCTAACCAAACACATGTGGACAGGTGAATGTGGCCAGGGACGGTACGGAGCCAGTCCGCAACTTTTTTTTGCTGACAGTTGTATTTAGCTCGGTGAAAGGACTGGCATAGAGGGAAACCGTATCTACCCTGGGTGTCATTTCTCCCAGGAAGTCCTGTAATTGAGCTTGTTGCAGAAGCAATGGCAGTCCGTCCAACATCAACTCGCACTTGTCGGTGGTGCTTTGACACACACACATCTTTCTTTGCGCATTTAATTTCTTGAATACAGAGTTGGACAATGGCCTGATCTGTAATGCATTTTGAGAAATAACATGCATAAGCATGGCCGATCAACATTAAAAAAGCAGCCACAGAGTGTCCGGAAACCTTCCCCCACACTTTTATTAGCCAGGGCTGCTTTTCGGCAGGGTTGGACGGGCCCACCAGAGAGGGAAACCGTATCTACCCCTGCTGTCAGTTCTCCGTCACCAGGTTCCGCCCATTGTCACACACGACCATGCCTGGCTGTATGTTCAGCGGTGAGAGCCACAGATCAGGCTGCTGTGTTACAGCTTTCAACAACTCTGCAGCGCTGGGCGGTTTGTCACCTAAGCATTAAGCATGTTATCTTCAGCACAGCCTGTTGCCGCTTGGCCAAGGCAGTGCTGCAGTTCTGTCAGCTTGTGACTGATGTGGTCATTTCGGAGATGGAGGAGGAGGTGCATGAGCTGAACAATGTGATTACATTGAGGTTAAATTGCTTTTTATACTAAAGAAATATCCTATTGTTTTGTTTACGTTATTTTTTAAGACAAATGCGTTCACCGGGAAATGTCATTTTAACATTTTACAACCTTATCTGGCAATGTGGTGTGTGACACATCATCAGACACATCCTGTTTTATTTATGATGGAGGGACTCTGAAAGTCATAAAGCCTATTTTTATAGGGACATCAGATGGCCCTTACTATTCTTAAAAGGCCAGCAGTCTGCCCTAGCTATTGTTAGAGAGCCATCAGCCGGCTATGCTTTGTTGTTCCCATTATTAACAAGTGGGTCTCCTATACTGTTATTGCGTATCCAGGGCTGCTTTTCGGCAGGGTTGGACGGGCCCACCAGAGAACCGGAGACTCCTCCGGCGGGCCCTGGCTTCTCCTTCAGGAGAATTCATAGTGCCGAGGTGAGGCCATGATGATGATAGAGGCCACCATCTGCTTAGTTTTCTGTTACTTGGAATGTAAGTGCAAGTATGCAGCCAGCCACCCACCCACCCACAGGTCGCAACACTAAACTGCCAGATTTGTGGGCAGCTGCTTGCACTTGAAATATGGGTTTTTAAGCTCATGGAGGCGGAAGCTGTCCACAATCTTATGGCGGTGGCGACTGGGTATCCATACTCGGTCCCCAGCCGCCATTATTTTTCCCGGTATCGTCTCCGCCTTCCACAAGCATGGGTCCCACAACATTACCCATGCCCTCCCCAGTGGAAGGACCGCCTAACCACAAACACGTGGACAGGTGAATGTGGCCAGGGACGGTATGGAGCCAGTCCACAACTTTTTTTGCTGAGAGTTGTATTTAGCTCAGTGAAAAGACTGGCATAGAGGGAAACCGTATCTACCCTGCGTGTCATTTCTCCCAGGAAGTCCTCTAAAGCTGCTTGCACTTGAAATGTGGCCTGAATATTACTGCTGGTACTTTTCTGTGGGAATTTGCTTTCCTCCTACCAGCCTGGAATATTTCCAGTAAACTATGGTACGACGCCATGGTATTAGCACTGCCCCAGTACCAGTAGCGAAGCCTTCCCCAATTTCCTTCTCAGGAATTTTATTTGGTAGACTGAGTGGCTGCCCAAATACATTTTCTCACAAAGGAGCTGAAGATAGCGTGGCAGTAGGTGCAAGTTTCTCCAGCCTGTTAGATATTAGAGGGTGAATGGCAGCATTGGATCAGTGGTTAGCACTGAAGACTTGTAGCGCTGGGATCCTGGGTTCAAATCCCAGCAAGGTCAACATCTGCAAGGACTTTGTATGTTCTCCCCGTGTTTGCGTGTGTTTCCTCCTCAGTAAAAAAGCAGCCATAGAGTGTCCGGGAACCTTCCCACACACTTTTCTTAGGACTGCTTTTCGGCAGGGTTGGACGGTCCCAGCAGAGAATCCTCTGGTGTGCCTTGGCTTCTACCTCAGGAGAGTTCATGATAGCGCTAACTTTGCAGCTGCTATGGGGCTCTTGAGCAGGTGAGAAAGGTCAGAATCAAATCCTCTGGTGGGCGCAATGTTTTTCAATCTGAAACAGCTTATCAGTGGGAGTTGTATTTCACCACAGCCATATTCTTTAGCTCGGTGAAAGGACTGGCATAGAGGGAAACCGTATCTACCCCGGCTGTCAGTTCTCCGTCACCAGATTCCACCCATTGTCACACACGACCATGCCTGGCTGTATGTTCAGCGGTGAGAGCCACAGATCAGGCTGCTGTGTTACAGCTTTCAACAACTCTGCAGAGCTGGGCGGTTTGTCACCTAAGCGTTAAGCATGTTATCTTCAGCACAGCCTGTTGCCGTTTGGCCAAGGCAGTGCTGCAGTACTGTCAGCTTGTGACTGATGTGGTCATTTCGGAGATGGAGGAGGAGGTGCAGGAGCTGAACAATGTGATTACATTGAGGTTAAATTGGTGACGCTGCTTTTTATACTAAAGAAATATCCTATTGTTTTGTTTACGTTATTTTTTAAGACAAATGCATTCACTGGGAAATGTCATTTTAACATTTTACAACCTTATCTGGCAATGTGGTGTGTGACACATCATCAGACACATCCTGTTTTATTTATGATGGAGGGACTCTGAAAGTCATAAAGCCTATTTTTATAGGGACATCAGATGGCCCTCACTATTCTTAAAAGGTCAGCAGTCTGCCCTAGCTATTGTTAGACAGCCATCAGCCGGTTATGCTTTGTTGTTCCCATTATTAACAAGTGGGTCTCCTATACTGTTTTTGCGTATCCAGTGACTGCAAGGGCTGCCAAAAATTTGGACACAACCCAATACCCCTTTGAAGAGACATAGAGGAGGGTCTCAGTAAAAAAAATGTTCCCATTATAAAGGTGCAAGTCTCCTATAGTGGTAATGCCCATGCTGTGACTGCAAGGGCTGACCAATTTTAGGAAAAAGCCCACTAAGAATTTAAAGACACACAGAGCAGGGCCACAGTAACAAGGTACGACATGTTCCCATTAGAAAGGAGAAGGTCTGCTATACAGTTATAGGGTATGCAGTGAGTCCAACGGCTGAAAAATTTTAAGAAATACCCTACAAAGAATTTAAAGACACACAGAGCAGGGCCACAGTAACAAGGTACGACATGATCCCATTAGAAAGGAGAGGGTTTGCTATACAGTTATAGGGTATGCAGTGAGTCCAACGGCTGACCAGTTTTAGGAAAAACCCCACTAAAAATTTAAAGACACACGGAGCAGGGCCACAGTAACAAGGTACGACATGTTCCCATTAGAAAGGAGAGGGTCTGCTATACAGTTATAAGGTATGCAGTGAGTCCAACGGCTGACCAATTTTAGGAAAAACCCCACTAAGAATTTAAAGACACACAGAGCAGGGCCACAGTAATGACAATTTCCCATTAGAAAGGAGAGAGTCTCCCATAGTGTTGGCCTATGCAGTGAATGCAAGAGCTGCCAAAAATTTGGAGGCACTTCAATGCCCCTTGGAAGAGACGTGGAGGAGGGCCTCATAAAAAATGTTCCCATTAGAAAGCAGCGGGCCTCCTATACTTGTAATGCCCATGCACTAAGTGTATGGGCTGACAAACATTTACCCCTGGGGGGTATACATGAACATACTGTATAAAAAAAATTTTTTACGGGCATCATAAACACCCTTTAAAAAAATTATGTGGGTGTTGCATCACGGACCACGGTCACCCTGGTGATATGGTGGTGGAGGATGAAGAGAAGAAGGAGGACAAGAGCAAATAGCCAAAATCAGTAAGTGTATACCCATGTGTGGGTGTAAAAAGGTGCATGGGAATACATCTCCCAAGAAAAGACACTGGATTGGAGTTTATGTTACGCTGCTATCATTTGGTGGTGATGAGAAGTCTGGCCCAATCCACCCCTTGTTCATTTTTATAAGAGTCAGCCTGTCAGCATTTTCAGTTGACAGGCAGATGCGCTTATCAGTTATAATTCCACCAGCGGCACTAAAAACCCGCTCTGATAAAACGCTGGCGACAGGGCAGGCCAGGCCAGGACCTCCAAGTCATAGAGAGCCAGTTCATTCCACGTATCCAGCTTGGATACCCAATAATTATAAGGCACAGAGGAATCACGGAGGACGTTGGTACGGTCGGCAAGGTACTCCCTCAGCATCTTCCCAAACTTTGCACTCCTTGTGATAGTACCCCGCGCTTCAGGGCCTGTGCGATGGGAGGGTCTGAGAAAACTCTCCCAGAACTTTGACAGTGTTCCGCTGCCTCTGCTGGATTGAAGTTGTGTCTCTCTCGCCTGTACTCCTTGGTTGTCCAACAAAGTGTGCCCTCTGCCCCCAGCGTTTTCAGATGGGAATTTTCTTAATAGTTCCGCAACAAGGGCCTTCTGGTACTGCCCCATTTTTGTACACCTGTCTGCCTCAGGAATAACAGATATAAAGTTCTCCTTGTAGCGTGGGTCTAGAAGTGTCACCAACCAGTAATGACTGTCACCCAAAATTTTGAGAACGCGAGGGTCATGGGAAAGGCAGCGTAACATAAACTCAGCCATGCGTGCCAGACTACTAACAGGCAAGACTTCAGTGTCCTCACCAAGAGGATGACTGACCATGCTCTCCTCCTCCTCCTCTCTGTCCTCTGGCCATCCACGCTGAACAGACGGTATGACAGCTGTGCAGGTAGTACCATCTATAGTGCATGAAACTAGCTCCTGTCCTTCCTACTCCTCTTCCTCATTGTCACCCAATCTACGTTGGGATGAGATGAGGCTGGGCTGTGTGTAATCACCCTGTATGGTTCCTTGCTCCATCTCATCATGCTCTGCCTGCAATGCATCCTCTTTGATTGTGAGCAGAGAGCGTTTCAGAAGACAGAGAAGTGGGATGGTGACGCTAATTGTGATGTCATCGCCGCTCACCATCTTGGTGGAGTCCTCAAAGTTTTGGAGGATGGTACATATGTCTGACATCCATGTCCACTCCTGAGGTCTTATGTGTGGAGTCTGAACTGAATACCGACGGCCTTGTTGATGCTGGTAGTCAACAACTGCCCTCTTCTGCTCACAATTCCTTCCCAACATCTGCAGTGTAGAGTTCCAACGCGTGGGGACATCACACAGCAGTCTGTGAGCCGGTAGCTGCAAACGCTGCTGAAGCACTGCAAGGGCGGCGGAAGCTGTAGCTGACTTTCTAAAATGGGCACACTGGTGGCGTACTTTAACAAGCAGATCTGGCAGCTCCGGGTAGGATTTGAGAAACCGCTGAACCACGAGGTTAAGCACATGGGCCAGGCATGGTACGTGTGTGAGCTCGCCTCGCCTCAGAGCCGCCACCAGGTTCCGGCCATTGTCACACATGACCATGCCTGGCTGAAGATTCAGCGGTGTGAGCCACAGATCTGCCTGCTCTTTCAGAGCTGTCCACAACTCTTCAGCATTGTGGGTCTTTTCACCCAAGCATATTAGCTTCAGCACAGCCTGTTGCAGCTTGGCCGAGGCAGTGGTGCAGTGCTTCCAGCTTGTGACTGATGTGGTCATTTCGGAGATGGAGGCTGAAGAGGAGGAGGAGGCTAAGGAGGATGAGGTGCAGAAGCTGTAGACCGTGGGGGCAACGCTGATTGACCTAGGGCCCGCAATCCTTGGCGTCGGTAGGAAGTGTTCCGTCCCAAGGTCCGACTGGGTCCTGGCTTCCACTATGTTAACCCAGTGTGCCACCAGCGAGATGTACCGTCCCTGCCCACAAGCACTTGTGGATGATATGCATCTCCTGCTTTTACAGACACAAGAGAGGACAAATCTTGCCAAGTAGCTGAGTATGTCTTCTGAATAGCCAAAACTGCACGGTAGAAAGGCATGGGTTGTTTCTCTGGGTCTGGCAATTGGTTGCAGAGTGTCATGTCTTGAGTCGGTGTGAATTTTACATACATGATAGGTTCTGGTTTGCCAAGAGCAGGTGGTGGTATGATAGGCTTAAGGGTTAAATTAGATGGTGGTCTAGGTAGGCTTGGCAGCAACTTTTCTTCATCCACATCATTTTTAATTGGTACTGGTGTGATGGGAGTCACATGTGTTTGACAAGCATCTTTCATTGCCCTTGCAGTGTCAGTCTGTTTACTGACTAGACATATCTCGGTTAGATGGCAAGAAGGCTTAGAGGCCTCTTCTATCACTGTCTGTACTAGCTCCCTTGCACATGCTCTGACTGGGTATCCAAAGATACCGGAGCTAATTAAAGGAAGTGCTATAGTCTTAATGCCAGCAGTCTTGTTTGCAATGTCTAATGCTGCGTGTACAGTCTGGCACAAGAGCCGTGCACTATTATCTGGATAGGAAGGGTCATAGATGGGCCCCACTGCATGAATAATAGTGTTACAGGGTAAATCGCCTGATTCGGTAACTGTGACCATTGCTGGCTGGAAAGGACCATGTCGTCATACAATATTATCACTTTCCTTTTGAATACTGTCTCCCCCTGCCATGACAATATCTCTAGCCAGGCCACCCCTGTGCTGCAGGTGGCTATTGGTAGCATTCACTATAGCATCCACCCGCTGAGTGACCATGTTCCCTACACCCACAGAGATTAGTACCCCAGCCCCTGTCTGACACTGGGCAATCATTTTCTCAAAAATAGGATCCCAGTCCTCTGGGGGGCCCGACACAAAGCTGCCATTATCCACATGTTGATATGATGGGGCAACAGATGGAGCCCCTTCACCTGAATGAGGGACAGGTGATGTAAGAGCTGGGAACATTGGTGTCGGAGGTGGGGAAGATGCTGAGGTAGATTGCTGAGGTGGGGTGTAATATTGTCCTTGCATAGTCACAACCGGATATATAGAAACTGGTGGAGAAACTAATTGGGCATTAGGCTTTGGAATATCTGTCGTCTCATTGTTATCAGGCCTTCCGGGTGGAGTAAGATGGCCGCCACAGAAAGTACCTGTGGGTGGGACTTCCTTTGAGTCATGCATTCCAAAGGTGGGAGGGCACCTGGGTGGTGTGTCTGTCCAAGAGCAGTCAAGAGAAGGCGCTGTGGCTACAAAGTCAGTGGGGAGGGGGGATGGTCTATGAACTCCACAATGTAAACCATTGTCCCCAGAGTCTAAAGTTTGCACATCACTCCTAGAACATGTCCACCCCCTGAGGCCATTATAAGGTGGTGGCTCAACAGTTTTCAAAGCAACATTAAAAACATGGTTCTTAACATACATGTAATATACATCATCATTATCATCTGTTCTCTCTTCCTCTTCCCATCCCTCTTTTGCTATGTCATTTGCCATAGCCACAGATAATAAACCTGTTTCCTCTAGTTTACCCTTTTTTTTTTTTTTTTTTCTTTAAAGCTATTTTCCACAGCCCCCGCTGAAGTCTTCCCCTCCTATTCATTCCTACAATGTCCATTAACTGTTTAACCCTAGCAACATACTTAACCCCTTCCCTGTCAGCTACTAGTGTTTGAGCCGTATAGCTGTTATTCGACACCAACTTTCTTTGTGAACAGTCTCAAGAATTTATGCATGGCTGACGAACGTTGACACAATACAAACAGAAAGACGGACCAGACAAAGTGAATTCTTGTGTCAGTATGACTCAATGAAACAGAATAATCTCCTTATTAATAACCGCAGATACTAGCTGGCCAGCCTAGCTTCTGTTTCCTACCCTCGTGCGTTCTATCTTCCAAGAACAGGATTCTTTTTTAGGGAGCGATACAGAACTGCAAAACTTTCCTTTTTTTTTTTTAAACCTTCCTCACATCATCCCCCCTACGTTCTCTCAAGAACAGGAGGTATATGGAAATGCAATGTGGGATTCCATCCAGGAGAATACTCCGTTCACAAGTCACACACGACAGCTCATCCACTAAATCAGTCTCAAACACAAACAAATTAGAATAAGCAAAGGTTACAGTGGATTGGAATGTGAGTGGGTTTCGATAACACCAGCAGGGTCACCCCTATCCCCACTTAAGGATTACCACAACAGACCGACTCGTGCCCTCTGCTAATCTATGAACGACTGGAAACACAAGCAAGTCTGTAATTACAGTGTAATTAACTAGAGTTACCGTGTAAGGGGGGTGATCAGGCCCATCCAGTCATCCACGATCCACAGCTGGACACCTTCATTCGGTCTGCCCTGGTGTGGTGCCCGTGTGGTGCCCCATGTTGGGCGTCAATTGTGGAAGTGAGGTTCAAAGGACCCCGACCCTTTGCTTATCCCTTGCCAAATTAAATTATTCAAGTGTATACGTGAAGCTTTGATATCGGACAGAGTCAGATACTGAACTTCTCTTGAAGAGAAATGGCGCAGGAAAGATGTGTTTATTATTCCAGCATAACATATATATGTTCAGTATGGAGGAAAGTCCCAATAGGGTGTTGCCCTGAGGCAATTGAGCAATCACAGTGGTCTCTGGCCCATGGTATAGATAAGTCTCATTATCTTGTCCTATGGGGTTAAATGTTTCCTCCCCAGATATTCTCCTCATTCCTCAGGATATTCTCTTGGGAGGTGTCATGTTGAATCCTTTGTCTCGTCTCCTTCTTGTAAACAATTTGAAAGTCCACCTCTATAACCAGCTCCAACTAATCCTTTCAGGATATTTATATAGTGACACACGAGTACAGATATCTGATATATACAGTACAGACCAAAAGTTTGGACACACCTTCTCATTTAAAGATTTTTCTGTATTTTCATGACTATGAAAATTGTACATTCACACTGAAGGCATCAAAACTATGAATTAACACATGTGGAATTATATACTTAACAAAAAAGTGTGAAACAACTGAAAATATGTCTTATATTCTAGGTTCTTCAAAGTAGCCACCTTTTGCTTTGATGACTGCTTTGCACACTCTTGGCATTCTCTTGATGAGTTTCAAGAAGTAGTCACCGGAAATGGTTTTCACTTCACAGGTGTGCCCTGTCAGGTTTAATAAGTGGGATTTCTTGCCTTATAAATGGGGTTGGGACCATCAGTTGTGTTGTGCAGAAGCCAGGTGGATACACAGCTGATAGTCCTACTGAATAGACTGTTAGAATTTGTATTATAGCAAGAAAAAAGCAGCTAAGTAAAGAAAAACGAGTGGCTATCATTACTTTAAGAAATGAAGATCAGTCAGTCCGAAAAATTGGGCAAACTTTGAAAATGTCCCCAAGTGCAGTTGCAAAAACCATCAAGCGCTACAAAGAAACTGGCTCACATGAGGACCGCCCCAGGAAAGGAAGACCAAGAGTCACCTCTGCTTCTGAGGATAAGTTTATCTGAGTCACCAGCCTCAGAAATCGCAGGTTAACAGCAGCTCAGATTAGAGACCAGGTCAATGCCACACAGAGTTCTAGCAGCAGACACATCTCTACAACAACTGTTAAGAGGAGACTTTGTGCAGCAGGCCTTCATGGTAAAATAGCTGCTAGGAAACCACTGCTAAGGACAGGCAACAAGCAGAAAGACTTGTTTGGGCTAAAGGACACAAGGAATGGATATTAGACCAGTGGAAATCTGTGCTTTGGTCTGATGAGTTCAAATTTGAGATCTTTGGTTCTAACCACCGTGTCTTTGTGCGACACAGAAAAGGTGAACGGATGGACTCTACATGCCTAGTTCCCACCGTGAAGCATGGAGGAGGAGGTGTGATGGTGTGGGGGGCTTTGCTGGTGACACTATTGGGGATTTATTCAAAATTGAAGGCATTCTGAACCAGCATGGCTACCACAGCATCTTGCAGCGGCATGCTATTCCATCTGGTTTGTGTTTAGTTGGACCATCATTTATTTTTCAACAGGACAATGACCCCAAACACACCTCCAGGCTGTGTAAGGGCTATTTGACCAAGAAGGAGAGTGATGGGGGGCTACGCCAGATGACCTGGCCTCCACATTTACCAGACCTGAATCCAATCGAGATGGTTTGGGGTGAGCTGGACCGCAGAGTGAAGGCAAAAGTGCCAACAAATGCTAAGCATCTCTGGTAACTCCTTCAAGATTGTTGGAAGACCATTTCCGGTGACTACCTCTTGAAGCTCATCAAGAGAATGCAAAGACTGTGCAAAGCAGTCATCAAAGCAAAAGGTTGCTACTTTGAAGAACCTAGAATATAAGACATATTTTCAGTTGTTTCACACTTTTTTGTTAAGTATATAATTCCACATGTGTTAATTCATAGTTTTGATGCCTTCAGTGTGATTGTACAATTTTCAAAGTCATGAAAATACAGAAAAATCTTTAAATGAGAAGGTGTGTCCAAACTTTTGGTCTCTACTGTATATATCAAGGTTTTCATAATATATATTAAAGTGAGGGTATATATGACTAAATGATATCCAATATAACAGATATATGCAAAACAAGATTCATAACATATAACAGAATATAAGTATAGATATTTAGTATACATCAGAGTTTCATATAATGTTTTTTAGTAGATTTTAGAATCTTATCTTTAACACACTTATCCACGTCTCCGTGGTTAGGTGGACTTTACCGGTAACTGCATTGTTGAGAGCACGGCTAATGTTTTGGGACACGTGCTTGTGTAATGCGGGGACGGCACACCGGGAGAAATAGTGGTGGCTGGGGACCGAGTACCGAGGGTCGGCCGCCGCCATCAGGATGCGGAATGCTTCCGCCTCCACGAGCCTAAAAGGCAACATTTCGAGCACAAGCATTCGTGAAATGTGAGAATTTAGCAGTGTGGCCTGTGGGGCGTTGGCTGCATTTTCGCGCTTGCATTCCAAGGACTGGGGTATGGACAACTGAACGCTGCGCTGGGACAAGGACATGGACTTGCTTCCTGATACTGCTACTTGAGAGTGTGCAACGACAGGTGCAGGGCAGGAGGCATCTTCACATGCACTATGGACAGGGGATTGGCTTGCATGCACAACAGCGGAAGAAGCAATGGTGCCACCCGCAGACACTGTTCCTGGACCCTGGGGTTCGTCCCACAAAGTCGGGTGCTTTGCTGCCATGTGCCTGATCATGCTGGTGGCGGTCAGGCTGGTCGTTTTGCCACAACTGCTGATGCTGGCCTGGCAGGTGGTGCAAATGGCCTTTTTGGGGTTATCGGCAGAGTTTTTAAAAAACAACCAGACTCGGGAAGACCTAACAGTTGTACTGGCAACTTCCTTCGTGTTGGTGTTACGGGGAACGGTTGCCTGCCTTCTGTCTGCGGCCACCACACTGCTTCTTCCTGCCTGTTGGGGTGCTCTGCCTCCCTCCCCCTGTGTGCTGCTGTGCTCTCTCTGAATGTCCTCCTGCCAGGTTGGGTCAGTTACTATATCATCCACCACCTCGTCTTCCACTTCCGCACCCTGGTCCTCCTCCTGACTTTCTGGCAATTGTGTCTCATCATCGTCCATCTCTTGTGACACTTTCCCACCGTCGCCTTGGTGTGACTGTGGCTGCTCAAATACTGTATTTGGGCATCGCTACACGCGATCTCCTCTTGCCCCGCTTCAAATGGACAGGGCGAGAGGCCCGAATCTATAAATGGAAAAGTGAACAGCTCTTCAGAGTGTCCAAGTGTGGGATCAGTTGTCTCTGGGTACTCAGCATGGTGGGAGGAAGGAGGATCAGGGTGAGGAATATGCTGTCCAGACTCACGGCTACTGAGACTTGACCGTGTGGAAGACAGGGTGGTGGTGGTGGTGGCTAAGTGACTGGAAGCATTATCCGCTATCCAACCAACAACCTTTTGACACTGCTCTGGGTTCAATAGTGGTGTGCTGCGGTCCCCTAGTAATTGGGACAGGAAGGTCAGGCGAGAAGATGTGGGTGTTTGTTGTGGCACAATTTTGGCTTGCCCACGGCCTTGTCCTCGGCCTCTGCATGCACCATTACCATCACGTCCAGTTCCCCGTCCCTTGCCACGTGCCTTGCCCATTTTAAATGGAGGACAGTATCTTCCATGCTCACTACAAATGACTGAGTTTGGACTGAACTTATATGTGATCCGTGTGATGGAGAAAACAAAGTTTTAAATACCTGGCCTGTAGGTAAGTAGTTTGAACAGCAAACTGCTGTGAATTGCTTCACTGACACACTAAAGGAAATTTTTAATGGAGGCCAGAAATGGCAGTATTTTCTGACAACGTATATGTGATCCGTTTGACGGAGAAAACACAGTTTTTAATAGCCGAATTTCTAGAGCTCTAATATGGAAAGGACCTGGCTGTATTCTGCCGTGCCAACAAGCAAAAAAAACCCCGTGTTCTCTGGATTGCTTTTTAAGCAAATAATGAGGATTAAGATCCAAAGAAAAGTATTCCTGGCCCCTGAGACCTGGGCCTTTGTATAGAAATATCTAACAGCATCAGAAGGCAGAAATGGAATGGAGACTCTTGTGCTATATGTACTGCAGTCTGCTATAGACACCGTCTGCCTATACACCCTGCCTGCCTGATATCTCTGCAGATGAATTAGTCCTCAGAAGGACTGTTTGTTAAGATGGATATGTGTAATGTACGGTTTTTCTCCCTACACTACCTAATACACAATCAAATCTCTCCCTATCGCAGCAGCAGCTCTCCCTACACTGCCTGATTCCGAAGGGACTGTGACGAACATGGCGGCGCCAGGTCTGATATAGACCTGATGACACTGTGCGACCAGCCAATCACTGTAATGCCCACAACCAACATGGCTACTGCATTACAGTGCATGGCAGGCAATCCCTGCATGTTCATTGGCTCTCTAAAGAGCGCCAAACATGCAGGGAGGGGACCCGAGTTCCCCCCCGAGCAACCCGAAAATACTCGGCGAGCACTGAGCATCTCGAGCAGTGAGATGCTCGGGCGAGCACCGAGCAGTAGCGAGCATGCTCGCTCATCACTATTTACTACCTTATTTGGCCATGTGGTGTGTGACACATCATCAGACACATGCATACATTGCTGAAAAGACATGGGAACAGCATGGGGAAGACCCCTGGAAGCATCTCTGACTTCCAGGTCACTGCATAACACTGTGGTCATCAGACTTGATCCTATATTACTGCGGTAATAATACAGACATTTTTGTCAACGTGACAAATATTAAACTCCATTTAAAATGGGCAAGATGTGTGGCAAGGGACGGGGAAGTGGATGTTATGGTGATTGTGCACGCAGAGGCCGAGGCCGTGGGCAAGATGAAACTGTGCCTGCTGAGGGAGCACAACAAACACCCTCATCATGTCGAACTACCTTCCTGTCCCAATTTCTAGGGGGCCGCGGAACACCCCTATTGAAGCCAGAGCTGTGAGAAAAGGTTTTTGGTTGGATAGCAGATAATGCTTCCAGTCACTTTGCCACCACCACCCTGTCTTCCACATTTTTGTTCAAGATTATTGTAATTGTTTTTGCAATGTATACCCCTTTTTCACATCTAAAGCGCCATGGAATAAATGGCGAAAAAGTAACAATAATAATGTGGTACAGTCTCATTAGCCGTGAGTCTGGACCACATTATTATTGTTACTTTTTCGCCATTTATTCCATGGCGCTTTAGATGTGAAAAAGGGGTATACATTGCAAAAACAATTACAATAATCTTGAACAAAAATGTGACAGTGACTGGTACAGGAGAGGAGAGGACCCTGCCAGCGAGGGCTCATAGTTTACAAGGGATGGATGAGGATACAGTAGGTGAGGACAAAGCTGATCGTGCAACGGTGTGGTGGAGCGAGGGTTCCTGCAGGTTGTACGCTTGTCGGAAGAGGTGGGTGTTCAGCTTCCTTTTAAAAGTTTCAACAGTAGGTGAGAGTCAGAAATGGTGGGGTAGAGAGTTCCAGAGTTGGGGGGATGCACGGGAGAAATCTTGTATGCTATTGTGGGAAGAGGAGATAAGAGGGTAGAGAAGGTGATCTTGTGAGGATCGGAGGTTGCGTGCAGGTAAGTACTGGGAGACTAGGTCACAGATGTATGGAGGAGACAGGTTGTGAATGGCTTTGCATGCCAAGGTTAGGGTTTTGAACTGGAGACAGTGAAGGGATTGACAGAGAGGAGAGGCCAGGGAATAGCGGGGGGATAGGTGGATTAGTCTGGCAACAGAGTTTAGGATATATTGGAGAAATGCGAGAGTGTGCACTAGTGTTTTTGTAGATTCGTGGTTGAGGAATGTGCGGATCCAGGAGATTTTTTTACTTAAGTCGGCATCTTCCTCACCCTCTTTCCTCCCACCATTCCGAGTGCCCTGAGACAACTGATCCCATACTTGGACTCTCCGAAGAGCTGTTTTGTTCATATTTCCATTTATAGATTCTGGCCTCTCGCTCGGTCCGCACGGAAGTGGAAAGAGCTTGGATATGTGGTTTGAAGGAGAGATTAGAGTCCAGGGTTACCCCAAGAGCTGTTCACTTTTCCATTGATAGATTCGGGCCCCTCGGACGGCCAGTTTCAAGCAGGGCAACAGAAGATCGCATGTAGCGATTTGAGCAGCATTGGTCACCCGAAGGTGACTGTGGGAAACTGCAATTACTGTTGAAAAGATGGTTGATGATGAGACACAATGGACAGAAAGTCAGGAGGAGGACCAGGGTGCGGAAGTGGAAGACGAAGCGGTGGACAATGAAGTCACTGATCCGACCTGGCAAGGGGACATGCAGAGCGAGGACAGCAGCATACAGGGGGAGGGAGGCGTAGCACCATAATAGGCAGGAACAAGCAGTGTGGTGGCCACAGACACAAGGCGGGCAACTGCTCCGCGGAACACCAACATGACGGAAGTTGCCAGTTCAACTGTTAGGTCTTTCCAAGTCTGGTTCTTTTTTAAAGACTGTTTAGATAACCCCAAAAAGGCCATTTGCAACATCTGCCAGGCCACCATCAGCAAGAGCACCAAAACTACCAGCCTGACCACCACCAGCATGCTCAGGCGCATGACAGCAAAGGACCTGACTAGCTGGGCCGAATGCCAAGGTCCAGAAACAGTGTCTGTGGGTGACACCACTGCCTCTTCCGCTGTTGTGCGTGCACTCCAATCCTTTTCCATGGTGCATGTGAAGATGCCTCCCACCCTGTACCTGTCATTGCAGACTTGCAACCATCACCGTCCACGTCTTGTCCCTTTGCAGCGTTCAGTTGTCCCTACCCCAGTCCCTGGAATGCAAGCGCAAGTATATAGCCAGTCGCTCACCCACCCACCCACAGGCTGCAATACTATACTGCCAAATTTTTGACAGCTGCTTATGACTCGCCCCCTGAGCCGTGGGGCACTCGGATCCGGGCAATTAGGGAAACGGTGGGAGTAGTAGTGGCAACCCGGTTCCGTGGCTCAGGGTGGTCAGGCCAGTGGTAGTCCGTTATGTGCTGATGTTTATGTCCGACTACGCCACCCGTGGATTGCGGTTATTAGGAACCGCCGCTGCATGCAGACCGCTGGGGCTGATGAGGTGTGCAGCTAGGGTAGTGTGACTCCCCACGGGAAGAGTGCGGCCCCAGGGCAGTATAGTGGATGGTGGGAGTGATGGTAGTGAGAGTCCCAGTGCTGATAGTGCTGGAGGAGCAAGGAGCACACAGACAACAGGTTGCAGTCCAGGGTCTTTACTAAAACAGGTAAACTGACCCACAAACAGTCCCAGCTAGGAGGGGACCTGGATGTCTGAGAGCAACGGGGAAATTGGCCCTGGTCAGGGTGAGGGTGTAGGCCTACCGTGCTTTCTGCGCTCCTTCTGGCTATCTCCTCGTTATAGGGTAACTGCCCACGTTTCCGAGCTTTCCGTGTATTCTCGCCTGTATGGCCTGCGACGTGGGTTCCTTTCTGCTCCCAGCCTTGTACGGCTTTACTGGTCCCTTCGGTTGTGGCAGGGCCTCCAGGCTTCTTAGGCCAAGGAATATACAGTCCCCTGCGGACTGGTTATCTGCTGGAGGATGTAGAATCCTCCCAGCCTCAGACACCAAAGTCTGGTAAATTAAGTCCTTTATCTGCCAGGACAGGCTCTCTTCGCCTCTTGTCTCTGGCTTGTGGCTCTCGTCCTGCCACACTTCCTCTTAGGTGCAATACAACTGTCTGTCCCTGCTCTGCTCTGGGACACGTCTCATTGCTGAGACAGGCCATCAAGTTCTCCCTAACCCTGCCCCCAGCACCAGCTTTTCTGGGGCAGCCTGCTCCCCCTACTGGCCTGAGACAGGAGGCATTGCATGCTAATGTTCCCCTGACTAGAGAACCTCCCCCTTGCTCTCAGACACAGCTTTATTTACACTTGTGGCATCCAGGCCAGGGTGACACATTCCCCCCTAGTGAAATTTAGTACTCCGGGACTAAACAATAAACAAAGACAATATTCATAACAATAAAACATTAATAGACAGACGACGCACAAATTGAGTTCTTAAGGTCACAGTGTGGTCTGTGACCGGGTGTCCATATCACCAGCACAACGGGGAGCCTTAACCAGGTGGGAGTCTGTCCTACCCCAAGTCCTTCACAGTCTTAGTTCATTCCTGGGTTAGGCTCCGAACGCAGTCCATACAAGGTCCCGGTTATAAAAAGTCCATAATCTTTGAGTCCTTACGGTAGCTGCAAGAAACTGAAACACAGAATTACCAAACAAGCATGTAACTTGGCAAACAATTCAACATTTGGCAACAGGGTCATATACAATTTTAGCGCGCTCTATATTCTCCAGCGAGCGGGTATCTGCCCCTTTGTGCTCCTGGTTGACCTACGTAGCCCACTGTCTGGTGGTGGACCAACCTGGCTTTCCTCACTAGCGTTAGGGGTACAGCTACCAGCTGGGTGTACAGGTAGGGCAGGCAGCTATCTGCGAGTCCTTTGGCTTACCGCAGGCATGGCAGGCTCACTGTCAGCAGAGGGTTGACTCTCCTGGGCTGCTGGTACAGGCTCTTCTGCCCTGGAACTGCTTGCTCCTCTTCACCTTCCGGCTCTGGTGTTGGTTGTTGCTGTGCCGGTTGCAGGAAATGCAGGATGGGTACCACTATGTCATCATTTATGCGAGTCCAGGACTGAGGGAACTCTCCGAGAACGGTGCTGATCATTTCTTCCTTGTCCTCTGCGGGTTCAAGGTCACTCTGATCCTCTTCTGCACTACGGAGTTGCTCGGGGCACCTTTTGAGGTGGTCTCTGGAGACGACACTAGTGGTTTCTCCTCCGTCCTTGGTGATTACGCACACCTTTGGGTTGTCGTGGTCAGACTGCAGTACGGTGTAGGGTTCCCTTTCCCACTGGTCGTCCAACTTATGTAGCCTTCTTTTTCGCTTTAGGACTTGCTCACCAGGTTCTAGGGGACCAGCAGGGGCGTGTTGATTGAAGAGTTTTTCTTGCCTCTCTCTCACCTGGGCCAGGCTCTTCTCCACACTCTCCTGTACCTTCTTGTACTGCAGTTGCCTTTCCGTATCCCAGTCCGCATCCGGGGAGGTGTCCTCAGGTATTAGGACTCCCTTCTCCAGGTCTATGGGCAGCTTACCTGGTCTAGCTCGCATCAGGTAAGCCGGGGTGCAGTTTGTAGCATTCACCGGGATATTGTTGTATAGGTCTATTAGGTCCGGCAGTTTTTCTGGCCACAGGCTGCGTTCCTCCAGGGGCAACGTCTTCAGGAGATCAATGACCATATTGTTCATCTTCTCACACATCCCGTTGGTTTGTGGATGGTAAGGCGTTGTCCGAATCTTGTTACAGCCATAGAGGTTGCAGAACTCCTGGAAGATTTCAGCCTCGAACGCTGGACCCTGGTCTGTCAGGACCTGTTCCGGATACCCGTGTGGACGGCAGAAATATTGCTGGAGGGCTCTGGCCGCTGTTTGGGCTGTCAAGTCCTTTACCGGGACCACCACTAGAAAACGGGAATAGTGGTCCACGATTGTCAGGGCATAGATGTATCCAGACCGGCTTGGAGCCAATTTGACGTGGTCCAGAGCTACCAGCTCAAGAGGCTGCGTGGTGACGATGGGCCTCAAGGGTGTCTTCTGGCTGGTGCGGTCCTTCTTCCTCAGGTGACAAGAGCCACAATCTCTGCACCACTTTTCTACAGCTCCTCTCATGCCGACCCAAAAGAACCTTCCTCTTAGCAGGAACTCCAATTTCTTCCATCCGAAGTGTCCCGCTCTGTCATGGTAAGCCCCCAGGACCATGGCTGCATCCCGTCTTGGGACCACGACTTGCCAGGTCAGCTCGTGCGTCCGGTGGTTAACAATCCTTCTGCACAACTTGCCTTCGTAGAGGAACAGCTTGCTCTTCTCCTTCCATAGCTGCTTGGCTTCCTCTGGGGCATCTGGATCTAAGCGGGCGTCTTCCCGGGTCAGCAGATCTTTCACCAGGCGGACTGCAGGGTCACTATCTTGGGTCTCGGCCCAGCTGTGGTGAGGTAGGGGATTGATTATCACAGTGGTTAGATCCTCCTCCTTCACGCGGTGAGACGCGGGGAGTTCTACCTCCTCCAGCTCTTCTGGGTCTTCGTCACCTTCAGGTAAGTGAGGCATCCTTGATAGGGCGTCCGCGTTGGCATTGGTTTTGCCTGCCCGGTACTTGATCACGAAGTCATAGTTTGAGAGACGGGCCATCCACCGCTGTTCTAGGGCACCCAGTCTTGCATTGTCCAGGTGTGTCAACGGGTTGTTGTCCGTGTACACGGTGAACTTCGCGGAGGCCAGGTAATGCTTGAAGCGTTCCGTCACGGCCCATACCACCGCCAAGAATTCTAGCTTGAAGGAGCTGTAATTCTCCGGGTTCCTCTCGGTGGGCCTCAGCTTCCGGCTGGCGTACGCGATCACCCTTTCTCTGCCCTGTTGGTTTTGGGACAGTACGGCTCCCAGTCCCACATTACTGGCATCTGTGTGGAGAATGAAAGGCTGGCCATAATCAGGGTAGGCCAAGATCTCGTCCCCTGTGAGGGCCATCTTTAGCTGGCGGAAGGACTCCTCTTCCAGTTTATCCCACTTGAAGGGCGGCTTTTGGCTCCTGGACTTAGACTGTCCGATCAGGAGGTCCTGCATAGGAGCTGCCATCTTGGTGAACCCGGGGATGAACCTTCGGTAGTAGCCTACCAACCCGAGAAACTGTCTCACCTCTTTGATGTTCGAGGGTCTTGGCCAGCTCTTGATTGCCGTGACCTTGTCAGGGTCGGGGGCCACTCCTTCCCCGCTTACCACGTGCCCTAGGTACTGGACCTTTGGTTTCAACAGGTGACACTTCAATGGTTTCACCTTCAGGCCGTAGCCTGCCAGGGCTTCGAACACCTCGGCCAGGTGCTTTAGGTGGTCCTCGTAGGTCTTCGAATAGACGATCACGTCGTCCAGGTAAAGGAGAACCGTCTCGAAGTTTCGGTGCCCTAGACAGCATTCCATCAACCGCTGGAAGGTCCCTGGTGCGTTGCAGAGCCCGAAAGGCATACAGTTGAACTCACTCAGTCCCATCGGGGTGGTGAAGGCGGTCTTCTCCTTGTCAGCCTCTGCCACAGGAACCTGCCAGTACCCGCTAGTAAGGTCCAAAGTAGAAAAGAAGTTAGCTGATTTTAGTGCGGCTAAAGACTCCTCTATTCTAGGCAACGGGTATGCGTCTTTGTGGGTGATACGGTTGATTTGTCTATAGTCTACACACATTCTCATGGTGCCGTCTTTCTTTTTGACCAGAACCAAGGGGGCTGCCCAGGGGCTACAGCTGTCTCTAATGACCCCAGCTTCTTTCATCTCTCTTAGCATGCCCTTTGCGTTCTGATAATGTGCAGGGGGTACAGGTCTGTGCCTCTCTTTTATTGGTGGGTGGCTCCCTGTGGGGATGTGGTGTTCTATCCCTTTTACTCTGCCGAAGTCTAGCAGGTGCTTACTAAAGACTCTCTCGTACTCCTGTACCACCCGGTAGACTCCTTGTTTTTGGTGCAGGGGAGTGGAGTCAGCACCCACATTGAGTTTCTGGCACCAGTCCTCCTTTTGTTTCTGGGAGCCATTACCCTCCGCCTGAGGAGATGGAGGCAAGGGTTCCACGGCCCTGATAGCTTTGTGTTCGACAACAAACAGTTTGGCGAGTGTAGCGTACCTGGGTAAGTGTACCTCCCTCTCCCCAATGTTGAGGATGCGGACAGGCACCCTCCCATGACGGACATCAACCACCCCCCGGGCTGTCAAAATGGTGGGCCTGCTGTCTGAGTACACGGGTTCTACCATGGCTTGGTAGTCTCTACCTCTCAACCCGATTGCAGTCCGACACCAGATCATCATTTCACTTTTGGGAGGCATGGAAATGGGGAATGGGTCACTCAGTCTTACGCTACCGATCTCACCACCAGACAGTTCTACCTGCTGCCGTCTCATCAGGGCTTTTATCTCCTTGTTGAGGACTCTCTGTTGGCTGGAACTAGCATTCACCGCCACCTGTTGTAAGATTACAATTACCTCTGAAAGACAATTTTCAATTACGTTAGTACCCACAGTTATTTTAGGGTGACTTTCACGACGGTCAATGTCCACAATAATAACTCCCTGTGCCGGCAGTTCAACTTTACCAATTTTAATGGTCATCTCCTTGAACCCCATCTGCGGCACGGGTAAGCCATTACTAGCGATGATGCTCAAGTTACTGTCTGGATACCGTGTGATATCAGCATCAGTCCAATACTGCTTAAAAAGTACATAAGGGATAGTGGTTACTTGCGACCCAGTATCCAGCAAGGCGCTCATGGGGATACCGTCCAGCACCACGGGTAAAACCGGGCGCCCCCCAACGTACTTATCACACCAATTATAAGGGCCTGGTGATCTTATGCCGGGGGGTTGGCCCTCTGCCCCAGGTTGGACCCGTTTAAATTACAGTACCTGGAAATGTGTCCGGGCTGGTTGCATCGACGGCAAATGGGCTGTCCATCCTCTGCGTAGCGGTCTGTGGGCCTCCCTCGGAACGACGGGATCCTCCTCTGTCGACGCCACGGGACATCCTCCGGACTTGAAGCCAGCTCGATGGGTCTTGACGGGTCCACTTGCAACGCCTGGACGGTCCTGGTCAACGCCGCGACACTCCTGGTCAGCTCCTGGACTTGGTGGTGCAGGTCTTTCGACGGGGCTTGGTTCAGGGCCTGTGCATCAGCCTCCACGGAGTCCATAGAGGAGGGCGCCGCCTCCTGGTGGTAGGTGAGAGCAGGGCACCGGGGGTTTATAGCGCCACTAGTTGCAGATTCACGGAGCACCCTTATGGCCCTGTCCTTAAATTGGGCAAAGGTCAGGTCGGGGTTCTGAAAGAACATGAGGCGCAGTTGGGCCCTGTGGGCGCTAGACAGCAGACCTTCTATGAATTGTTCTGTTAGCAGCTTATCCGTTTCCTGCACACTGCCAGGGTCAGTTTGTTGAATAGCCCTCAAGGCTTCCTGTAGATTTAGGGCATAGTCTCTGATGCTGTCCTGTGCCCGCTGCTTACATCCATAGAACCTCATTTTAATCTCAGCGGAGGTACGTGTGTCAAAGGTACCCCGCAGCCGGGCCAGAATACCCTTCACAGTCCTTTTCTCCTCAGTGGGCCATGATTTTACCTCCCTTTGGGCTGCGCCAGTTAACTGCCCTGTCAATATGCTGACCTTCTGTTCCTCTGTCAGGGGGTAAACGTGGAACAAACTGTATAGCCTTTCCTTGAAGTCAGTTAGGGCATGGGGCTCCCCTGAGTATTTGGGCAGCCAGGCCGCTCCAGGGATGTAGGGCAGGGAAAAGGGCATCAGCGCTGCTGCAGCTGCTTTGGTGGTAGTGGGGGCCTCTGTGTCCGACATCTTCCTCCCCCCTAGTCCAGCGTGGCCTACCTTCCGACGATCCTCTTCTGTAGGCCGCGGCTCCGCTGCTGCTGCTATGGACGAGGACCTGGCGTCGCGTCCTGATGACGTCAGCGTCGCTCTCTCTCCCTTCCAGGACCTTGCGCAGCGTCGGTGCGTGGGGCGGAGCTTCGGATCTCGCGCGGTTTTGACGTCCACGCCCCTCTTCTTCCCGCGCGGCGTCCTGGAGATGGCGTCCGATGGCGGGAAACAGCTGCAGATGGCGGGAAGACGGCAGAAGACGGCGGGAAAAGGTCCAAGATGGCGTCTGATGGCGGGAATCGGCTCCGGATGGCGGGAAACGACTCCGGACGGTGGGAAACTTCGCCACAGGTAAATTACAAAAGTCTTTTTCAGGCACGCAGTACCCGGTGGTTGCGGGCACGAAATCCTGCCGACTACGCCAAAGCTGACTCGCCCCCTGAGCCGTGGGGCACTCGGATCCGGGCAATTAGGGAAACGGTGGGAGTAGTAGTGGCAACCCGGTTCCGTGGCTCAGGGTGGTCAGGCCAGTGGTAGTCCGTTATGTGCTGATGTTTATGTCCGACTACGCCACCCGTGGATTGCGGTTATTAGGAACCGCCGCTGCATGCAGACCGCTGGGGCTGATGAGGTGTGCAGCTAGGGTAGTGTGACTCCCCACGGGAAGAGTGCGGCCCCAGGGCAGTATAGTGGATGGTGGGAGTGATGGTAGTGAGAGTCCCAGTGCTGATAGTGCTGGAGGAGCAAGGAGCACACAGACAACAGGTTGCAGTCCAGGGTCTTTACTAAAACAGGTAAACTGACCCACAAACAGTCCCAGCTAGGAGGGGACCTGGATGTCTGAGAGCAACGGGGAAATTGGCCCTGGTCAGGGTGAGGGTGTAGGCCTACCGTGCTTTCTGCGCTCCTTCTGGCTATCTCCTCGTTATAGGGTAACTGCCCACGTTTCCGAGCTTTCGGTGTATTCTCGCCTGTATGGCCTGCGACGTGGGTTCCTTTCTGCTCCCAGCCTTGTACGGCTTTACTGGTCCCTTCGGTTGTGGCAGGGCCTCCAGGCTTCTTAGGCCAAGGAATATACAGTCCCCTGCGGACTGGTTATCTGCTGGAGGATGTAGAATCCTCCCAGCCTCAGACACCAAAGTTTGGTAAATTAAGTCCTTTATCTGCCAGGACAGGCTCTCTTCGCCTCTTGTCTCTGGCTTGTGGCTCTCGTCCTGCCACACTTCCTCTTAGGTGCAATACAACTGTCTGTCCCTGCTCTGCTCTGGGACACGTCTCATTGCTGAGACAGGCCATCAAGTTCTCCCTAACCCTGCCCCCAGCACCAGCTTTTATAGGGGCAGCCTGCTCCCCATACTGGCCTGAGACAGGAGGCATTGCATGCTAATGTTCCCCTGACTAGAGAACCTCCCCCTTGCTCTCAGACACAGCTTTATTTACACTTGTGGCATCCAGGCCAGGGTGACACACTTGCACTTGAAATATGGCCTTTTAGGCTCGTGGAGGTGGAAGCTTTCCAGCCGGGTATCCATACACGTCCCCAGCCACCATTATTTCTCCTGGTGTTGTCCCCGCCTTCCACCAGCACGGGTCCCAGAACTTTACCCGTGCCCTCCTCAGCGCACTTAGTGTGAAGGACCGCCTAACCACAAACACATGGACAAGTGAATGTGGCCAGGGATGGTACATCTCACTGACACATTTCACTGGGTTAATATTCTGGAAGCCGGGACCCAGTGGGACCTTGGGACGGAATGCGTACTCCCGACGCAGAGGATTGCAAGCCCTGGGTCAACCAGGGTTGCCCCCACATTCTACAGCTCCTGCACCACCTCCTCCTCTTCAGCCTCCATCTCCATCACTTGATTCATTTTTTTCAGGAGATATTCCAGATTATGTACTAAAACTTTGTGGGTGCCAATAACAATAAGCAGGACTGTATGCTTAGTTGACAAACCACACACCATTGCAGAGTTGTTGAAAGCTGTGTCAGAGAACCTGATGGCGGCTCTGAAGCTAGGCAAGCTCACACGCGAGCCATTCCTGGCCCATGTGCTCAACTTAGTGGTTCAGCTGTTTCTCAAAACCTACCCAGGTCTGCCACAGCGACTTGTGAAAGTACGCTGCATGTGTGCCCATTTCAGAAAGTCAGCTACAGCTTTCACCGCTCTGGCAGGGCTTCAGCAGCTTTCAGATCACCGACTAGTGTGCGATGTGACCACGGATTGGAAATCAAAGTTGCAGATGTTTGGAATGATTTTGAGCAGCAGAGAGCAGTTGAGTACCAGCTTCAATACGCCCGTCGGCATTCAGGTCAGCCTCCGCACATAAGAGCTGATGAGTGGGCATGAATGTCTGACATCTGTGCCGTCCTCCAAAACTTTGAGGACTCCACCAAGATGGTGAGCGGCGATGACGCCATAATTAGCATCATCATCCCGCTTCTCTGTGTACTGGAACAATCGCTGCTCACAATTAAAGAGGAGGCATTGCAGGTGGAGCAAGGAGCTATACAGGGTTATGCTACTCAGCCCAGCCTCATCTCATCCCGACGCGGATTGGGTGATAATGAGGAGGAGGAAGAGAACATGGACAAAAGTCCTCTTGATGAGAACAGGGAAGTCTTGGCTGTTGGCAGTCTGGCACACAAGCCGACTTGGGCATTACAGAAAACTGGCACGGCACGAGAGAAGTCTTGTAGACAGAGGTGTGAGGTTCTGATTAAGGAGAATGTCAGTCTTAGATCAGTTGCAGAACGGAGGGCATGGGAGGGGTGATACACAGAAATGAGGGAAGAGATATAGGCCGGTGCAGAACTGTGGAGAGCTTGGTGGGTGAAAGAGATGAGTTTGTATTGTATTCTGTAGTGATTGTTTAACCTAACCAGTGCAATGACTCGCAAAGGGTAGAGGCTTCGGTGAAGCGGCTTAATAATAATAAAAAGGAGGGTTGAGCGAGTATGTTCTGTCCGAGTATGCTCGGGCCGAGCTCCAAGTATTTACAGCTGCTCAGTGATATGGTTGAATTGCTCCCGGGTGCATGATTTGCAACTGTTTGACAGCTTTATTACTTGTGAGGAATGTGTAAGAAATAGACATTACTTCCATGTAATAAAACTGTCAAAACAGTCGCAAATCATGCACACGGGAGCGATTCAACCATATCACCGAGCAGCTATAAATACACGGAGCTCGGCCCGAGCATACTCGCCGAAAGGGTTAATAGAACATACTCGCTCAACACTAATAATCTTTTTATTTATATAGCGCCAACATATTCCACAGCGCTTTACAATTCAGACAATTTATAGACATTATGGGCACTGTCCCCATTGGGGCTCACAATCTACATGCCCTATCAGTATGTCTTTGGAGTGTGGGAGAAAACCAGAGAACCCAGAGGAAACCCATGCAAACACAGGGAGAACATACAAACTACTTGCAGATGTTGTCCTTGGTGGGATTTGAACCCAGAACCCCAGCGCTGCAAGGCTGCAGTGCTAACCACTGAGCCACCGTGCTGCCCTTTATAGAAATACGACTCTGGCTGCTACATTCAGAAAGGATTGGAGAAGAGAGTTTGTTTAGAGGGAAATTGATTAGAAGATAGCTGCAGTAATTAATCAGAGACACAGTAAGAGTTTTTACAGTATCAAAGGTGCGAAAAGGTTGAATTCTGGATATGTTTTTAAGGTGCAGGTGACATGTGTGGGAGTTATGGTGGCACCACCTAAAAGAAATTGCAAAGTCAGGTATAGGTAGGATAGTAAAAGTCAGATATAGGTAGGTTAGTAAAAGTCAGGTAAAGGAAAGGTAGGTTAGATGGCTACGTGCGGCCTCCTGTTGTGTATAGATGGCTACGTGCGGCCTCCTGCTGTGTATAGATGGCTACGTGCAGCCTCCTGCTGTGTATAGATGGCGCCGTGCGGCCTCCTGCTGTGTATAGATGGCGCCGTGTGGCCTCCTGCTGTGTATAGATGGCGCCGTGAGGCCCCCTGCTGTGTATAGATGGCTATGTGTGGCCCCCTGCTGTGTATAGATGGCTATGTGCGGCCTCCTGCTGTGTATAGATGGCATCGTGCGGCCTCCTGCTGTGTATAGATGGCGCCATGCAGCCTCCTGCTGTGTATATGGCTACGTCCGGCCTCCTGCTGTGTATAGATGGCTACGTGCGGCCTCCTGCTGTATATAGATCGCTACGTGCGGCCTCCTGCTGTGTATAGATGGCTACGTGCAGCCTCCTGCTGTGTATAGATGGCTACGTGCAGCCTCCTGCTGTGTATAGATGGCGCCGTGCAGCCCCCTGCTGTGTATAGATGGCTAGGTGCGGCCTCCTGCTGTGTATAGATGGCTACGTGCAGCCTCCTGCTGTGTATAGATGGCGCCGTGCAGCCCCCTGCTGTGTATAGATGGCTACGTGCGGCCTCCTGCTGTGTATAGATGGCTACGTGCAGCCTCCTGTTGTGTATAGATGGCGCCGTGCAGCCCCCTGCTGTGTATAGATGGCTACGTGCGGCCTCCCGCTGTGTATAGATGGCTACGTGCTTCCTCCCGCTGTGTATAGATGGCTACGTGCTTCCTCCCGCTGTGTATAGATGGCTATGTGCGGCCCCCTGCTGTGTATAGATGGCTACGTGCTTCCTCCCGCTGTGTATAGATGGCTATGTGCGGCCCCCTGCTGTGTATAGATGGCTACGTGCTGCCTCCTGCTGTGTATAGATGGCTACGTCCGGCCTCCTGCTGTGTATAGATGGCTACGTGCGGCCTCCTGCTGTATATAGATGGCTACGTGTGGCCTCCTGCTGTGTATAGATGGCTACGTGCAGCCTCCTGCTGTGTATAGATGGCTACGTGCGGCCTCCTGCTGTGTATAGATGGCTACGTGCGGCCTCCTGCTGTGTATAGATGGCTACGTGCAGCCTCCTGCTGTGTATAGATGGCGCCGTGCAGCCCCCTGCTGTGTATAGATGGCTACGTGCGGCCTCCTGCTGTGTATAGATGACTACGTGCAGCCTCCTGTTGTGTATAGATGGCGCCGTGCAGCCCCCTGCTGTGTATAGATGGCTACGTGCGGCCTCCTGCTGAGTATAGATGGCTACGTGCGGCCTCCTGCTGAGTATAGATGGCTACGTGTGCTCAATATTAAGTCATCCAATGTTAGGCTGTGTGCCCACGATGCAGAAATGCTCCAGATTTTTTTTGAGCGTTTCTGCAGCTCCCTGGCAGAAAAAAAACGCATGCGGATTGTACATGCAGATTGTACATGCGGATTGTACGTGCGTTTTTCCTGCCAGGGACAAGCGGATGTGATGCGTTCTTCACATGCATTTTCGCATGCGGGTTGTCAAGCGTTTTCCAAGCGATTTTAGCATCACTTGGAAAAGTACTTGACAACTTGGTCACACTATATAAATACATGCAACCGGCAAGGATTTATATAGTGTGACCGAAAGAATGGTAAAAAATAAATATACTTACCTTCTGATGGCCTGCCGACGTCAGCGGTTGCGTGACCCGTCACATGACTAAATGACGTCACCACAGGTCCTTTAGTCTACCGCGAGCTGCCGGCGAGCCAGGACGCATCGGATAAAGACACCGGGGGCCATCAGAAGGTAAGTATAATATTTATTTTTTATTTTATTCTTTTTTTTACAGGTTCCATGGTACTCGGGTCCGGAGGAGAGTCTTCTGTTCTCCAAACCCGGGTACCATCCGCACATTGAAACGCATGGAATCCGCATGTACAGATGCAGTGATGCGGATACCATGCGTTCCAATGCAAGTCAATGGCGGCGAAAACGCAGCTCTTCCGCAAAATAATTGGTAGTGCTGCGGATTTTTCCACAATGATACCAAGCGGAAACGCTTAAAAAACCCATAGTGGGCACACAGCCTAAAAAAAAATATTATAAATTATTATTATAATTAATATATTAATATTGTGCCAAATTAATTTCACGTGAACTATCACATGATCTATCACAGGTGATCATGTGACATGTGATACATCAGGTGTGCGTGTGTGTGTGTGTGTGTGTGTGTGTGTGGGGGGGGGGGGGGGCGCCTTCTAAACTGCCCGGGGCCCTTGCTACTCTTAATCCACCCCTGCACCCTCCACACTACTTATATGCACATGTAGCTCTTTCACGGACTGTTCCTCCATTACTGAGAAATCAGCTTTTAAATTGGTATGCAAATGAGGCTGAAGAGCTATGGTAGATCTGAAGCCTCTGAATGGTATAAGTATATACAGTACAGATAAATCCAGAGTCTTATCGGTGACATGTTCTTGTGTGACACCCCAGGGGTCTGGTTGCCACAGTGATAGAGATATTACGTCTGAGAGCAGGTGGGAGGTCCTTTGGTCAGGGATCCTGTGCATGCCACACCTCCTGCCCAGCCTTGGGAGGGGAAGAACTTCCCCTGTATAAACCCGGGGCTGAGGCAGGGTTAGAGAGTCCAGGAAGAGTAGAGACAAGAGCAGCATAGGAAGCATCAGAGTCACAAGGAGTCAGGGGCTGGCAGCTAAAGAGCTCGCCCTGACTAAGAAGATTCTTTACCGGACCCGGAGTCCGAGGCTGTGGGAACTAACTTCTACCCAGCAGCAGAATCCGCCAGGCAGGGGATTTCAGGTCCCCTGGCCCAGAAGCCCGAAGGCCCGGTCACACGCGTGGGACCAGCACTGCCATCGTGGAGCGGAAGCCATTAGAAGGCCCCGAGTCACCGGCCATACGGGTGAGCACCACACGGTACACTCAGGGACGTGGGCTACTTACATCAGCTTCTAGCAAGGTAGCCAGAAGAGTACAGTCAGCTTGGGAGGCCTACAACTACGCCTGGCCAGGGGAGATCCCATCTGCTCAAGGACTGACCAGGCCCCGTTCGCTAGCAAGTACTCCGGGAGGGTCTATCGTTGTTACCAGTAAAGACCCTGAACGCTACCATACCGTCTCTGAGTGGTTCCTGCTACCCCCATCATCCACGTCGGCTGCCCTGAGGCCATACCCCTCCCGTTGGGGGTTATACTATCACGCTGCACCATCCTTCCACCGGCCTCAGCGGTCTGCCCTGCAGCAGCAGCCCCCTGGCTGCATTCAACGGGTGGCGTAGTCATCAACCATTTTCTACCGCTAACAGACTGCCGTCCAGTTTGACTCCCTGGGCACGGACCGGGTCACCGCCACGAGACTACAACCCTAAACAGATCCGGCTCCGGGTAAGCTCCCGCGTGCGCAACGCAGCGCGACACAGGCCCAGGGGCGCGTCAACTTTGGCGTAGTCGGCAGGATTTCGTGCCCGCAACCACCGGGTACTGCGTGCCTGAAAAGCAAAGACTGTTCAAACTTACCAGTGGTGAAGGTTTCCCGCCATCCGGCGCCATCTTCTACCTTCTTCCCGCCATCCGCGAAGTTTTCCCGCCATCCGGCGCCATCTTCGACCTTCTTCCCGCCATCCGTGGAGTTTTCCCGCCATTGGACGCCATCTTGAGGACGCCGCGCGGGAAGAAGAGGGGCGTGGACTCCGAAAGCGCGCGAGAACTGAAGCCCCGCCTCACGTCCGGATGTTGCGTAAGGTCCTGGAAGGAGCCCAACAGACGCCGACGTCACAGGAGCGCGACGGAAGGTCCTCAACCCTGACGATCCACTGCGGAGCCGCGGCCTACGGAACAGGATCATCGCAAGGTAGGCCACGGTCCACTAGGGGGGAGGAAGATGTCGGATACGGAGGAGAGCTCCACTGCCTCAACCCCCGCCAGCGCTACCGCTGTTGCAGTTATGCCCTTCACCATGCCCTATATCCCGGGAGCAGCTTGGCTACCCCAGTACTCAGGGGAGTCACATACCCTGCATGACTTTAGAGAAAAGCTGGATAGCCTCTTCCAGGTGTACCCCCTCACAGAAGAGCAAAAAGTGAGCATCCTGGTGGCCCAACTAACTGGGGCAGCCAAAAGGGAAGTAAAATCCTGGCCACCTGGGAGGAAGACTGTCGCAGGGATACTAACCCGGCTGAAGGACACCTTTGATACCCGCACCTCAGCCGAGATTAAACTTAGATTCTACGGGTGCAAGCAGCGAGCGCATGAGAGTATAAGGGACTATGCACTCAACCTACAAGAGGCCCTGAGGGCCATTAAGCAGACCGACCCTAATGGAGTGGGAAACGAGGACAGGCTGTTGACCGAACAATTTATAGAGGGTTTATATTGCAATGCCCACCGCACCCAGTTGCGGGCAATGGCCTTACAGGACCCTCATCTAGAATTTGCACAGTTCAAGGACAGAGCCATCCGGGTGCTCCGAGAACCGGCACCAGGTGGCGTTGTGACCCACAGACGCCCCACTACCACTTACTACCAGGAGGCGGCGCCCTTGTCAGCAGGGCCTGTGGGAGCTGATGCGCAGGCTTTGGACAATGACCCGGCTCCAGACCTACACCATCAGGTCCAAGAGCTAGCTAAAAGCGTTGCTGCGCTAACCCGAACTGTGCAGTCTTTACAGGTTTCCACTCCAGGGAAGATCCAGCTGGCATCCGGACCGGAGGACATCCCGTGGCGTCGACCAAGGAGGACCCCACCGGCCAGAGGAAGACCCAGTGACCGATACAGCGAGGACGGACGACCCATCTGCCGCCGCTGCAATCAACCCGGACATATGGAAAGGTACTGTTCTTTAAACGGGCACAACCTGGGGTAGAGGGCCAACCCCCAGGAAAAAGATCACCAGGCCCATCGAACTGGCGCGACAGATATGTGGGAGGACGTCCAGTCTTGCCTGTGGTACTGGATGGCATTCCCATGAGTGCCCTACTGGACACCGGGTCACAGGTCACCACCATCCCGTACGTGCTCTTCAAGCAGTACTGGAATGACTCGGATATTACCCGCTACCCTGACGACGACTTGAGTATCATCGCCAGCAATGGTCAGCCCGTGCCACAGATCGGATTTAAAGAGGTGACCATCAAAATTGGTAGAGTCGAACTGGCCGCACAGGGACTGATCATTGTAGATATTGACAAACATGAGAGTCACCCAAAAATAACTCTAGGAACTAATGTAATTGAAAATTGTCTTGCAGAGGTGATTTTCCTTTTACAGCAGGTTGCCAAGAATGCCAGCTCCGGCGAGCAGCGGGTGCTCCAGAAAGAGATCCGGGCACTGATGCAACGGCAACAAGTGGAACTCTCCGGCGGTGAGATTGGTAGCGTAAGAATGTGTGACCCTTTTCCTATTGCCATGCCCCCAAAAAGTGAAATGATGATTTGGTGCCGGGCAGCTATTGGTCTGAGAGGTAGAGATTACCAGGCAATGGTAGAACCAGTTTACTCAGACAGTAGGCCCACCATTTTGACAGCACGGGGGGTGGTCAATGTACGCCATGGGAGGGTGCCCGTTCGCATAATAAATATCGGGGAGAGGGAAGTGTACCTGCCCCGGTATGCCACGCTAGCCAAATTATATACCACTAATCAAAATTCTATACAATCTGTGGAACCCTTGCCTCCATCTCACCCGGAGGAAGGTAACGGCTCTAAGAAAGACATGGAGGACTGGTGTCAGCAACTACATCTGGGTACTGACTCCACTCCCTCACACCAGAAACAAGGAGTCTATCGGGTGGTTCAAGAGTATGAGAGAGTGTTTAGTAAACACCCGTTAGACTTCGGGCGAGTCAAGGGGGTAGAACACCGCATCCCCACGGGAGATCATCCTCCCATAAAAGAGAGGTATCGACCCGTACCCCCTGCACATTACCAACACGCCAAGGGGATGCTTAGAGACATGAAGGAGGCTGGGGTAATCCGGGATAGCTGTAGCCCCTGGGCAGCCCCACTAGTTTTAGTCAAAAAGAAAGACAACACCATGAGGATGTGTGTAGATTACCGGAAAATCAACCGTATCACACACAAGGATGCGTACCCCTTACCAAGGATAGAGGAGTCATTGGCTGCTTTAAGATCTGCTAACTTCTTCTCTACCTTGGATCTCACTAGCGGGTACTGGCAGGTTCCTGTAGCAGAGGCGGACCGGGAGAAGACCGCATTCACCACCCCGATGGGACTTAGCGAGTTCACCTGCATGCCGTTCGGACTCTGCAACGCCCCAGGAACCTTCCAACGATTAATGGAGTGCTGTCTGGGCCACAGAAACTTCGAGACGGTCCTGTTGTACCTGGACGATGTCATCGTATACTCCAAAACTTATGAGGACCACCTGAAACACCTGGCGGAGGTGTTCGAAGCTCTGGCGAGTTACGGCCTAAAGGTGAAACCCTCCAAGTGTCACCTCCTGAAACCAAAGGTGCAATACCTGGGACACGTGGTGAGCGCTGACGGAGTGGCTCCCGACCCCGATAAGATCACCGCAATCAAAGGATGGCCAAGCCCTTCCAGCGTAAAAGAAGTGCGGCAGTTCCTAGGGTTGGTAGGCTACTACCGAAGGTTTATTCCCGGTTTCACCAAAAAGGCGGCGCCTATGCAGGACCTCCTGATAGGCCAGTCCCGGAAGGCCAAGAACCAGAAGCCGCCCTTCAAATGGGAAGAGCTAGAGGAAGAGTCCTTCCGCCAGCTGAAGATGGCCCTCACGGGGGATGAAATCTTGGCGTATCCGGACTATAGCCAGCCCTTCATCCTCTACACCGACGCCAGTAACGTCGGGCTAGGAGCCGTACTGTCCCAGATTCAGCAGGGGAAAGAGCGAGTAATCGCCTATGCCAGCCGAAAACTGCGACCCACCGAAAGGAATCCCGAGAATTATAGCTCATTCAAGCTAGAGTTCCTGGCCGTGGTATGGGCAGTCACCGAGCGCTTTAAGCATTACCTCGCTTCTTCCCGGTTCACCGTATACACGGATAACAACCCGCTGACACACCTGGACACGGCAAGACTCGGTGCCCTGGAGCAGAGGTGGATGGCCCGTCTGTCCAACTACGAGTTCACAATTAAATACCGGGCAGGGCGCTCCAATACCAACGCGGACGCCCTGTCCAGGATGCCCAACCTGCCGGACGGAGGAGAAGATCCGGAGGGACTGGAAGAAGTTGAACTCCCTGCGTTCCACCGTCATGGGACTATCCAGTATTCCCACCGGGTAAGGAGTAAGCAGGCTGCTACGTTGAACCCCTTACCTCACTACAACTGGGCGGAAACGCAAGACAGCGACCCTGCCGTCCGACTGGTGAAGGAGATGCTGACTCGCCCGGAGGCTAGCCTGGAATCAGACGCTCCAGAGGAAGCCAAACAACTATGGGCAGAGAAGAGTCGACTGTTCCTTTACAAGGGGAAGTTGTGCCGCAGAATGGTTAACTCCAGGACGCATGAACTACTCTGGCAAGTAGTGGTGCCACGAAGAGACGCAGCCATGGTGATGGAGGCATACCACGACGGAGCTGGACACTTCGGGTGGAAAAAGCTGGAGTTCCTGCTGCGCGAGCGGTTCCACTGGGTAGGCATGAGGGGAACCATCGAGAAGTGGTGCAGAGACTGTGGCCCGTGCAATCTGAGAAGGAAGGACCGGGCCAGCCAGAAGACTCCCCTGCAGTCCATCGTCACCCGGCAACCGTTGGAACTGGTAGCCTTGGATCATGTAAAACTGACCCCCAGCAGAAGTGGCTACGTCTACGCGTTAACCATCGTGGATCATTACTCCCGGTTTCTGGTTGTCGTCCCCGTCAAGGACTTAACGGCTCGAACAGCAGCTAGAGCCTTCCAGCAGCACTTTTGCCGTCCACACGGGTACCCGGACCAAGTGCTGACGGACCAGGGACCTGCCTTTGAAGCGGAGGTCTTCCAGGAATTCTGCAATCTGTATGGCTGCCGGAAGATAAGGACGACACCCTACCATCCGCAAACTAATGGACTTTGTGAGAAAATGAACCAGGTGGTAATGGATCTTCTAAAAACGTTGCCCCTGGAAGAACGCAGTCTGTGGCCTGAGAAGTTGCCCGATCTGGTGGACCTATACAACCACATCCCGGTAGGTTCCACCAACTGTACCCCGGCTTACCTAATGAGGGCAAGACCTGGTAAGTTACCTGTTGACCTGGAAATGGGAGTCCTGACGCCCGAGGACACTTCACCAGAAACAGACTGGGACACAGAGAGGCAGCAGCAGTACCGGAAAGTACAGGAGAGCGTGGAGCGAAGTCTCTGTCAGGCTAGGGAAAGACAAGAGAAGACTTACAACCAGTATGCTCCCGCTGTTCCCCTGGTACCCGGAGAGCAGGTCTTGAAGAGGAAGAGACGGCTCCACAAGTTGGACGACCAGTGGGAGAAGGACCCGTACACCGTACTGCCCTCAAGCCACGAGAACCCGAAGGTCTGTACCATCAGTAAAGACGGAGGGGAAACCACAGCCATTGTATCCCGGGACCACCTGAAGAAGTGCCCCGAACAACTGAGGAACCCTGAGGAGGAACAGGAAGACCATCGACCCGTGGAAGAAAGGGAAGATATGGTTAGTACCGTGCTCGGGGACTTCCCTCGGTCTTGGACTCAAGTCAATGGTGCAGTTGTGGTACCCGTACTCACCTTCCTCCAACCATCATCCCAAGAACCTACGGAGCAACGGGTAGAGCTGGAAGAGCAGCCGGTCCAGGAGGCAGAAGACTCCACCCAAGCGGAACAGGAGAATCCACCCTCTGCTTATAGTGAGCCTGCCGTACCCCTAGTGAGACAAAGAGCCGGTAGACAGCTGCCCAGTTTACCCTTGACAGCTCCTACACCCTGTAGTTCAGGGCCAGACAGTCAGCTCCGTAGGTCCACTAGGGCCACTAGAGGCCAGTTACCCGCACGTTGGAGGATCTAAATGTTTAAGTTGTTTTACAATGTTTACCTGTTTATTGTTGCTTGTGTGTAATTTTGTGTTTCTAGTTGTTTTTAGGAGTCTTCGGTGGATTTGCCGGGAATCCTTTGTATATAGTTGGAGCGTAACCCAGGATGGACTAGAGACTGTTAAGGACTCGGGGTAGGACAGACCCCTACCTGGTTACGTCTCCCTGTGTTGGTGAAATGGACACCTTGCTCTCTTCAGAGACTGCACCCGGTTGCGGACACGCCGTAACCATCTTATGTGTTTTTCTTATTGTATTGTTATTGTTATACCTTGTTATGTTTTTCTAAAAAAATATCTTTAGTCCCGGAGTACTAAATTTCACTAGGGGGGAATGTGACACCCCAGGGGTCTGGTTGCCACAGTGATAGAGATATTACGTCTGAGAGCAGGTGGGAGGTCCTTTGGTCAGGGATCCTGTGCATGCCACACCTCCTGCCCAGCCTTGGGAGGGGAAGAACTTCCCCTGTATAAACCCGGGGCTGAGGCAGGGTTAGAGAGTCCAGGAAGAGTAGAGACAAGAGCAGCATAGGAAGCATCAGAGTCACAAGGAGTCAGGGGCTGGCAGCTAAAGAGCTCGCCCTGACTAAGAAGATTCTTTACCGGACCCGGAGTCCGAGGCTGTGGGAACTAACTTCTACCCAGCAGCAGAATCCGCCAGGCAGGGGATTTCAGGTCCCCTGGCCCAGAAGCCCGAAGGCCCGGTCACACGCGTGGGACCAGCACTGCCATCGTGGAGCGGAAGCCATTAGAAGGCCCCGAGTCACCGGCCATACGGGTGAGCACCACACGGTACACTCAGGGACGTGGGCTACTTACATCAGCTTCTAGCAAGGTAGCCAGAAGAGTACAGTCAGCTTGGGAGGCCTACAACTACGCCTGGCCAGGGGAGATCCCATCTGCTCAAGGACTGACCAGGCCCCGTTCGCTAGCAAGTACTCCGGGAGGGTCTATCGTTGTTACCAGTAAAGACCCTGAACGCTACCATACCGTCTCTGAGTGGTTCCTGCTACCCCCATCATCCACGTCGGCTGCCCTGAGGCCATACCCCTCCCGTTGGGGGTTATACTATCACGCTGCACCATCCTTCCACCGGCCTCAGCGGTCTGCCCTGCAGCAGCAGCCCCCTGGCTGCATTCAACGGGTGGCGTAGTCATCAACCATTTTCTACCGCTAACAGACTGCCGTCCAGTTTGACTCCCTGGGCACGGACCGGGTCACCGCCACGAGACTACAACCCTAAACAGATCCGGCTCCGGGTAAGCTCCCGCGTGCGCAACGCAGCGCGACACAGGCCCAGGGGCGCGTCACTTGCTGATCATAGTCATTCACTTTCCCTTCTCTCCTCTATTTAGCCCAGATCACCGTGATAACTTCTTCCATCCACGATGTGTCTCTGCAGAACTTAATGCACAGACGTCTTTGGATTATTATTTAACCGGCACTTTTCTCACTTTTTCCCACCTCTACACAAACTGCATAATGCTATAACCATCTCTAGTGCCCTGGAGAGTAATAATGCCCTCTCTGTTGCCCCACACAGTAATAGTACACCCCTCTTTGCCTTTATACAGTAATTGTGTCCAGCTCTCTGCCTCCATATACTAAAAGTCTCACGTCTGAGCTTCCACATGGTAAAAATGCCCCCATTGTGCTACTATATAGAAATAGTAATCTTTCTAGGCACATTAAGGAATAGTTCCCACTCTGTGCCTCTATATAGTAATAATGCACCCCTCTGTGCCTCCATATAGTAATAATGCCCCCTCTCCCCTCTGTGCCTCCATGTAGTAATAGTGCCTCCTCTGTGTCTCCATATGGTAATAATGCCCCCCTATGTGTCCCCATATAGTAATAGTGCCCCCTCCGTGCCTCCATATAGTAATAGTGCCTCCTCTGTGTCTCCATATAGTAATAGTGCCTCCTCTGTGTTTCCATATAGTAATAGTGCCCCCTCCGTGTCTCCATATAGAAATAATGCCCCCTCTGTGCCTCCATATAGTAATAGTGCCCCCTCTGTGTCTCCATATAGTAATAGTGCCCCCTCCGTGTCTCCATATAGAAATAATGCCCCCTCTGTGCCTCCATATAGTAATAATGCCCCCTCCGTGCCTCCATATAGTAATAGTGCCTCCTCTGTGTCTCCATATAGTAATGATACCCCCTCTGTGTTCCCATATAGTAATAGTGCCCCCTCCATGCTTCCATATAGAAATAGTGCCTCCTCTGTGTCTCCATATAGTAATAGTGCCTCCTCTGTGTTTCCATATAGTAATAGTGCCTCCTCTGTGTCTCCATATAGTAATAGTGCCCCCTCCGTGTCTCCATATAGAAATAATGCCCCCTCTGTGCCTCCATATAGTAATAGTGCCCAATCTGTGTCTCCATATAGTAACAGTGCCCCCTCCGTGTCTCCATATAGAAATAATGCCCCCTCTGTGCTTCCATATAGTAATAATGCCCCCTCCGTGTCTCCATATAGTAATAGTGCCTCCTCTGTGTCTCCATATAGTAATAATGCCCCCTCTGTGTCCTCGTATAGTAATAGTGCCCCCTCCGTGCCTCCATATAGCAATAATGCCCCCTCTGTGTCTCCATATAGTAATAGTGCCTTCTCTGTGTCTCCATATAGTAATAGTGCCCCCTCCATGTCTCCATATAGAAATAATGCCCCCTCTATGCCTCCATAAAGTAATAGTGCCCCCCTCTGTGTCTCCATATAGTGATAGTGCCACTTCTATTCCTCCATATAGTAATAGTGCCCCCCTCTGTTTTTCCATATAGTGATAGTGCCCCCTCTGTGCTTCCATATAGTGATAGTGCCCCTTCTATTCCTCCATATAGTGATAGTGCCTCTTCTGTGCCTATATGCAGTATGTCCATATACCAGGCATAGTGCTCCTCTGTAATTCTATATATTACTAGTGCCTCCATACAATTGTAATCCCCCCTTTACATCCTCCCATCCAGTGCCCTGGCAATAAAATAAAAATAAATGAAAACTCCCTTCTCCCACAACGAGTGGTGCTGTCCTTGTGCCGCAGTCTGTAGCTGCAGGCGGTGCGATGGAGTGATGTCATTGCGCTGGAGAAGCCTATAATTCAGGCATGTGCTGCGAGGACTGGCAGATGGTGGTGCAGGGGGCTGTATATAATGTATGGACAGACAGGTGGGAGGTATACAGACATGTAATATGTGCACCGCTCATTTAGACATAGACAACAGAATCAATTACATTTTATAATATATATTTGGGATAAGAAATTTTTACCCCAAGGAGGCGGAGGCTCGTAAAGTGCCTGCCGCACCCAGAGCACTTAAAGGGAAGTTGTCATGTCAGATAACGCTATCAACCTGTTTGGTTTTGAACCTGCAGGTCGTATTACAGGTAAGAGTGCTATCTATGAAAAACACTGTTAGCTTTCCTACGCAGAAAATTCACGAGCTTTTATCAGAGCGCTGACTGCTGTTATGTTCTGCAGCTTAGAACTAAAGAATAGGAGGGAAAAGCTGTCCCTGCACTGAGACTCAGCTAAACTCTACGCTGGGGTGGGTGCTCTATTCCTTGTGAATAGCCCCACCGAAACTCCTGCACTGAACTCAAACAAAGACCTGAAGGAAGGGGAAAAGGGGTCCCTAACAGATCTAAGGACTAGGAGAAAAAACAGGAGACCTCCTAATAGAAAAGTTAGTTGCAGAAACGAAGATTAAAGGGAACAAAACTGGTGGAACAAGAAGTCCCAGCATATCAATTGTCCAAAACACAGAGAACTTAGCAAGGAAACTTAGCCAGAGCACAAGCGTAACAACACTGATGTCTAGCGGGGAATGGGAGACAGGTGCTGAGTAATAAAGAGTGAAGAGATCACGTGACCAAGACACCCAGCACCAGAGGAAAAGACTAGAAGCCAGCAAACCACAACAAGATGGCCGATAGTAAAACAATATAGATTCTAACACCTGCCTTTTTTATATTTTATACAGTGGACCTCACTACGGTTTCGAGGGGATCGCACCCAATATTCCACGGTGCGGCTATTATTTGTTTTCACATATTTTTCTCTATCTATCCAGATCATCCTAATTTCTAGTTTTCATCTTTATGTATCTCATTTTCTATGTTATCTATCTATGTCAGATCAATGTATTTATTATGGTTAATAAAAGGCTGTAAAAGTAAGTATAAGTAATGAAAAACAAATGGAGGGTCAATTTCTAACTAAATCACATGACTGTGTATAAAAAAAAGCATGTTAGAGAGGCAGAGCCTCCCAGAAGCAAAGATGGTCAGAGGTCACCGATCTGTGAACAACTGCGTCTAATAATTGTAGAATAATTTCAGGAAATTTTTCCTCAATGTGAAATTACAAAGACTTTGAATATCTTCCATCTACAGGCCATAAAATCATCAAAAAATTCTGGAAAAATCCATGTGCACAAAGAATGGGGCTGATGGTCAATATTGAATGCTCATGATGTACGGACCCTGAGAAGGCTCTGCATGATATCAAGACATGATTCAGTCATCCAAGTCACTGCATGGGCTCAAAAAAATTTCCAGAAATCATTGTCTGTGATCACAGTTCACCATGCGTTCCACAAATGTAAATGACAGCTCTATCATGCAAAGAAAAAGCAGAATATCAGCACAATCCAGAAACGCTGTAGTCTTCTCTGCACTCATTTATAATGGACTCAGGCGAAATAGAAAACTGTTCTGTGGTCAGAAAAATCAAAATGTGAAATTCGTTATGGAAACCACAGACGCTGTGCCCTCAGAGTGAGAGGGACCATTCAGCTTGTTATGGAGGAGACGGACCATCCAGCTTGTTATCAAGGAGAGGGACCATCCAGCTTGTTACGGAGGAGAGTAAACATCCAGCTTGTTATGGAGTTAAAGGATCATCCAGCTTGTTATGGAGAAGAGGGACCATCCAGCTTGTTATCATGGAGAGGGACTATCCAGCTTGTTATGGAGGAGAGGGACCATCCAGCTTGTTATGGAGGAGAGGGCATTTGCAGCTTGTTATGGAGGAGAGGGACCATCCAGCTTTTTATCAAGGAGAGGGACCTTTATCAAGGAGAGGGACCATCCAGCTTGTTACGGAGGAGAGTAAACATCCAGCTTGTTATGGAGTTAAAAGATCATCCAGCTTGTTATGGAGAAGAGGGACCATCCAGCTTGTTATCATGGAGAGGGACCATCCAGCTTGTTATGGAGGAGAGGGACCATCCAGCTTGTTATGGAGGAGAGGGCATTTGCAGCTTGTTATGGAGGAGAGGGACCATCCAGCTTTTTATCAAGGGGAGGGACCTTTATCAAGGAGAGGGACCATCCAGCTTGTTACGGAGGAGAGTAAACATCCAGCTTGTTATGGAGTTAAAGGATCATCCAGCTTGTTATGGAGAAGAGGGACCAGCCAGCTTGTTATCATGGAGAGGGACCATCCAGCTTGTTATGGAGGAGAGGGACCATCCAGCTTGTTATGGAGGAGAGGGCATTTGCAGCTTGCTATGGAGGAGAGGGACCATCCAGCTTTTTATCAACGGGAGGGACCTTTATCAAGGAGAGGGACCATCCAGCTTGTTATCGAGGAGAAAAAACATCCATCTTGTTATTGAAGAGAGGAACCATCCAGCTTGTTATGGAGGACATGAACCATCCAGCTTGCTGTGGACGAGAGAGACCATAAAGCTTGTTATGGAGGAGAGAGACCATAAAGATTGTTATGGAGTAGAGGAACCATCGAGCTTGATATGGAGGAGAGGAAACATCCAGCTTGATATGGAGGAGAGGAACCATCCAGCTTGATATGGAGGAGAGGAACCATACACCTTATCATGTAGGAGAGGGTCAATCCACCTTGTTATGGAGGAGAGGGACCATCCAGCTTGTTATTGGCACACAGTTCTTTATCTCTGATAGTATCTGGCTGCATTAATGCCTATTATAGGGACAGCACTCACATGAAATGCACCATCAATGCTGAGCCTTACGTGTAGAGATGTTATAACAACATCTGCTCCATCCAGACAACGTCTATTTCAGGGAAGACCTTGTATATGTTGACAGGACAATGGTAAACCACATCCTGCATCCATCACACACCACGGCTCTGCAGAAAAAGAGTCCTGGTGATGAACCGGCCACCTGCAGTCCAGACCTTTCACCAATAGAAAATATTGTGAGCATCATGAAACAAAAAATCCGACAAAGGAGGAGCAGTGAGAATCCGACATCAGACAAGAATGGGTCAACGTCCTTCCCTCAGAACTCCAGCGATTATGTCCTCCCTTCCCCCAATGGGGGAAATCCCAAAGCAATTAGGACAACAGTAGAGAAAAACAGGAGCTAAATACCCCATAAGTAATAGCAACAACAAATATAATGCGCATAAAATATGTATTAACTTTATTAAACACTTAAAAAAAATAATAGAGTATCATGAAAAGTATACATGGTTGCTGGTGAAAAACACAAAAAAGTGTAACCACACTGGCAAAGTTCAGATGTCAATACAACAGAAGCAACTGAATAAATATATAACACATGAAACCACATGAGTGTATCAGTCATGTATGGTGACAATCACTGATACAAAAAAAATCCCATCTCAAATGAGTGGTAATAAGATGTTAGGCATAATAGATCCCAGGTGGGAAAAAGGCTCTGTCACAAGGCAAATGCCAGACAGTCCTCATGCTATGATAGCAGTAGTGTGTATAATGCCATACGAATAGCGTCACATGTAGGAGTATGTGCTGTCATGTGTCAAAAGGACACACATTCAGCTGAAATGTATTGCAGCGCACAGACCCTTCGGGTCCATGCACGGCGATACATGCTGCCAGCCAATCAGAGGCCAGACGCTGACGTCATGCGCTCCCGTCACTTGTACTCTGAAGTCAGCTGCCGGCTTCAGAAGAGGATGCCGCTCGGAGGGGGAGCGCAGGGCAGGGGAGTATTTATTTTTTTCTTTCTAAACCAGTGAGTACATGGTGACCATACTTCTACACAGGTGACTATGGGGAGTGCATTATACTATATGGAGGATATGGGCTTTGTATTATACTAAGATGGAGGACTATGGGCTGTGCATTATATTATATGAAGGATATGGGCTGTGATTTATACGAATACGGAGGACTATGGGGGTGCATCATATTATATGGAGGTGCAGTATACTATATGGAGGACAATGGGGAGTGCATTATACAATATGGAGGACTATGGGAGTGCATTATACTATATGGAGGACTATAGAGAGTGCATTATACTATATGGAGGACTATGGAGAGTGCACTATACTATATGGAGGACTATGGGGAGTGCATTATATAATATGGAGGACTATGGGGAGTGCATTATACTATACGGAGGACTAAGGGGAGTGTATTATACTATATGGAGGACTATGGAGTCCATTATTCTATATGAAGGACTATGGGGAAGAGCATTATACTATATGGAGGACTATGGGGTGCATTATACTACATGGAGGACTATAGAGAGTCCATTATACTATATGGAGGACTATGGAGAGTACATTATACTATATGGAGGACTATGAGGAGTGCATTATACTATATGGAGGACTATGGGCTGTGCATTATACTATATGGAGGACTATGGGGAGTGCATTATTCTATATGGAGGACTATGGGGAAGTGCATTATACTATAAGGAGGACTGTGGGCTGTTCATTATACTATATGGAGGACTATGGGCTGTGCATTATACTATATGGAGGACTATGGGGAGTGCATTTTTCTACATGGAGGTCTATGGGGAAGTGCATTTTACTATATGGAGGACTATGGGGAGTGCATTATTCTTTATGGAGGACTATGGGGAAGTGCATTATACTATATGGAGGTCTATGGGGAGTACATTATTCTATATGGAGGACTATGGGGAAGTGCTTTATACTATATGGAGGACTATGGGGATTGCATTATACTATATGGAGGACTATGGGGAGTGTATTATACTATATGGAGGACTATGGGGTGCATTATTCTATATGGAGGACTATGGGGAAGTGCTCTATACTATATGCAGGACTATGGGCTGTGCATTATACTATATGGAGGACTATGGAGAGAGCATTATACTATATGGAGGACTATGGGGAGTGCATTATTCTATATGGAGGACCATGGGGAAGTGCATTATACTATATGGAGGACTATAGGGAGTGCATTATACTATATAGAGGACTATGGGGTACATTATTCTATCTGGAGGACTATGGGGAAGTGCATTATACCATATGGAGGACTATGGGGTGCATTATTCTATCAGGAGGACTATGGGGAAGTGCATTATACCATATGGAGGACTATGGGATGCATTATACTATACGGAGGACTATGGGATGCATTATACCATATGCAGGACTATGGATGCATTAAACTATATGGAGGACTATGGGGGTGCATTATACCATACGGAGGACTAGGGGGAGAGCATCATACTATATGGAGGACTATGGGGAGTGCATTATTCTATATGAAGGACTATAGGGAGTGCAATATAATATATGGAGGACTATGGAGAGTGCATTATACTACATGGAGGACTATGGTGAGTGCATTATACTATATGGAGGACTATGGGGTGCATTATTCTATATGGAGAACTATGGGGAAGTGCATTATACTATATGAAGGACTATGGGCTGTGTAGTATACTATATGGAGGACTATGGAGACTGTATTATACTATATGGAGGACTATGGGGAGTGCATTATTCTATATGGAGGACTGTGGGAAGTGTATTATGCTATGTGGAGGACTATGGAGAGTGCACTATACTATATGGAGGACTATGGGGAGTGCATTATACTATATGGAGAACTATGGGCAGTGCATTATACCATATGGAGGACTATGGGATGCATTATACTATATGAAGGAGTATGGGGGTGCATTATACAATATAGAGGACTGTGGGGAGTGCATTATACTATATGGAGGACTATGGAGAGTGCATTATACTATATGGAGGACTTTGGAGAATGCATTATACTATATAGAGGATTATGGAGAGTGCATAATACTATATGGAGGACTATGGGGAGGGCATTATACTATAAGGAGGACTATGGGGTGCATTATTCTATATGGAGAACTATGGGTTGTGCATTATACTATATGGAGGACTATGAGTTGTGCATTATACTATATGGAGGACTATGGAGAGTGCATTGTACTATATTTGGGACTATGGGGAGTGCATTATTCTATATGGAGGACTATGGGGTGCGTTATACTATGTAGTGGACTATGGAGAGTGCATTATACTATATGGAGGACTATGGGGAGTGCATCATACTATATGGAGTACTATGGGGAGTGCATTATACCATATGAAGGACTATGAGATGTATTATACTATATGGAGGACTATGGGGTGCATTATTCTATATGGAGGACTATGGGGAAGTGCATTATACTATATGTAGGACTATGGGCTGTGCATTATACTATATGGAGGATTATGGAGAGTGTATTATACTATATGGAGGACTATGGGGAAGTGCATTATACTATATGGAGGACTATGGGGAGCGCATTATACTATATAGAGGACTATGGGGAGTGTATTATACTATATGGAGGACTATGGGCTGTGCATTTAACTTTATGGAGGACTATGGAGAGTGCATTATATTATATGGAAGACTATGGGGAGTTCATTATTCTTTATGGAGGACTATGGCGAAGTGCATTATACTATATGTAGGACTATGGAGAGTGCATTATACTATATGGAGGACTATGGGGAGTGCATTATACTATATGGAGGACTATGGGAAGTTCATTATACCATAAGGAGGACTATGGGATGCATTAAACCATATGGAGAACTATGGGATGCATTATACTATATGGAGGACTATGGGGGTCCATTATACAATATGGATGGCTATGGGGAGTGCATTATACTACATGGAGGACTATGGGAAGTGCATTATTCTATATGGAGGACTATGGGGAGTGCAATATACTATATGGAGGACTATGGGGTGCATTATACTAAATGAAGGACTATGGGCTGTGTATTATACTATATGGAGGACTATGGGAAGTGTATTATACTATATGGAGGACTACGGAGAGTGCACTATACTATATGAAGGACTATGGGGAGTGCATTATACTATATGAAGAGCTATGGGGAGTGCATTATACCATAAGGAGGACTATGGGATGAATTATACCATATGAAGGACTATGGGGCTGCATTATACAATATAGAGGACTATGGGATGCATTATACTAAATGAGGACTATGGGGGTGAATTTTACAATATGGAGGACTGTGGGGAGTGCATTATACTATATGGAGGACTATGGGGAGTGCATTATTCTATATGGAGGACTATAGGGAGTGCATTATACTATATGGATGACTATGGGGAGTGATTTATACTATATGGAGGACTATGGGGAGTGCATTATACTATATGGAGGACTATGGGGAGTATATTATACTATATGGAGGACTATGGGGTGCATTATTCTATATGGAGGACTATGGGTTGTGCATTATACTATATGGAGGACTATGGAGAGTGCATTATACTATATTTTGGACTATGGGGAGTGCATTATTCTATATGAATGACTATGGGAAAGTGCATTATACTATATGGAGGACTATGGAGAGTGCATTATACGATATGGAGGACAATGGAGAGTGCATTATACTATATGGAGGACTATAGGGGTGCATTATACAATATGGAGGACTATGAAGAGTGCATTATACTATGTGGAGGACTATGGGGAGTGCATTATTCTATATGGAGGACTATGGAGAGTGCATTATACTACATGAAGGACTTTGGGGAGTGCATTATACCATATTGAGGACTATTGGATGCATTATACTACAAGGAGGACTATGGGGGTGCATTATTCAAAATGTTGGACTATGGGGAGTGCATTATACTATATGGAGGACTATGGGGAGTGCATTATTCTATATGGAGAACTATCGGGAGTGCATTATACTGTATGGAGTATAATGTGGAGTGCAGTATACTGTATGGAGGATTATGGGGAGTGCATTATACTGTATGGTGGACTATGAGGCACATTATACTATACGGAAGACTATGGGGAGTGAATTGTACTCTAAGATGGACTATGGGGCACATTATGCTATATGGAGGACTATGGGGAGTGCATTATACTATAAGGAGGACTATGGGATGCATTATATTATATGGAGGACCATTGGGAGTGTATTATACTATATGAAGGACTATGCGGACTGCAGTATACTATATGGAAGACTATGGGGAGTGTATTTTACTATACAGAGGACTATGGTATGCATTACACCATATGGAGGACTATGGGATGCATTCTACTATATGGATGACTAAGGAATGCATTATATTATATGGAGGACTATGGGGAGTGCATTATGCTACATGGAGGACTATGGGATGCATTATACTATATGGAAAACTATGGGGATTGCATTATGCTATATGGAGGACTATGGGATGCATTATACTATATGGAAGACTATGGAATGGATAATATTATATGGAGGACTATGGGGAGTTCAATATACTGTATGGAGGACTATTGAGAGAGCATTATACTATATGAAGGACTGTGGGATGCATTATACTATATGGAGGACTATGGGATGCATTAAACTATATGGAGGACTATGGGGAGTGCATTATACTATATGGAGGAGTATGGGGAGAACATATACTATATGGAGGACTATGGTATTCATTATACTATATGGAGGACTATAGGGAGTGCATTAAACTATATGGAGGACTATGGGGTGCATTATGTTTTATGGAGGACTATGGGGAGTGCATTATTCTATATGGAGGAGTATGGGGAGAGCATATACTATATGGAGGACTATGGGATTTATTATACTATATGGAGGACTATAGGGAGTGCCTTATACTATATGGAGGACTATGGGATGCATTATGTTTTATGGAGGACTATGGGGAGTGCATTATACTATATGGAGGAGTATGGAGAGAGCATATACTATATGGAGGACTATGGGATTCATTATACTATATGGAGGACTATAGGGAGTGCATTATACTATATGGAGGACTATGGGATGCATTATGTTTTATGGAGGACTATGGGGAGTGCATTATTCTATATGGAGGAATATGGGGGTGCATAATACTATATGGAGGAATATGGGGAGTTTATTATACCATATTGTGGACTATGGGGAGTGCATTATACTATATAGTGGACTATGGGGAGTGCATTATACTATATGGAGGACTATGGGGAGTGAATTATACTATATGGAGGACTATGGGGGTCCATTATACTATATGGAGGACTATGGCGAGAGCATTATACTATATGGAGGACTATGGAGAGTGCATTATACTATATGGAGGACTACGGGGAGTACATTATACTATATGGAGGACTATGGGGAGTGCATTGTACTGTATGGAGGAGTATTGGGAGTGCATTATATTATATGAACGGCTATTGGGCACATTATACTATATGGAGTACTGTGGTGAGTGCATCATACTGTATGGAGGACTATGGGGAGTGCATTATACCATATGGAGCACTATGGGGAGTGCATTGTACTATATAGAGGACTATGGGGAGTGTATTACACTATATGGAGGACTATGGGGTGCATTGTACTATATAGAGGACTATGGGATGCATTATACTATATGGAGGACTATGGGGAGTGCATTATACTGTATGGAGGACTATGAGGAGTGCATTATGCTATATGAAGGACTATGGGATGCGTTATACTATATGAAGGACTATGGGATGCATTATACTATATGGACGACTATGGGGAGTGCATTATACTATATGGAGGACTATGGGATGCATTAAACTATATAGAGGATTATGGGGAGTACATTATACTATATGGAGGACTATGGGATGCATTATGTTATATGGAGGACTATGGGGAGTGCATTATACTATATGGAGGACTATGGGATGCATTATATTATATGGAGGATCATGGGAAGTTCATTATATTATATGGAGGACTATGGGGAGTGCATTATACTATATGGAGGACTATGGGATGCATTATATTATATTGAGGACTATGGGGAGTGCGTTATACTTTATGTAGGACTATGGGATGCATTATATTATATGGAGGACCATGGTAAGTTCATTATACTGTATGAAGGACTATGGGGAGTGCATTATACTATATGTAGGACTACGGGATGCATTATTTATATGAAGGACTATGAGGAGTGCATTTTACTATATGGAGGACTATGTCGTACATTATACTATATGGAGGACTATGGGGAGTGCATTATGCTATATAGAGGACTATGGGGAGTGAATTATACTGTATGGAGGACAATGTGGTGCATTATACTATATGGAGGACTATGAGGAGTGCATTATACTGTTTGGAGGACTATGTCATGTATTATACTATATGAAGGTCTATGTGGTGCATTATACTATATGGAGGACTATGGGGAGTGTATTATACTATATGGAGGACTATGGGGAGTGCAGTATGCTATATGGAAGACTATGGGGAGTGCATTATACTATATGGAGGACTATGGGGAGTGCATTATACTATATAGAGGACTGTGGGGAGTCTATTAAACTATACGGAGGACTATGGGATGCATTATACCATATGAAGGAATATGTGATGCATTCTATTATATGGAGGATTATGGGGAGTGCATTATACTGTATGGAGGAATATGTGGTGCATTATACTATATGGAGTACTATGGGGAGTGCATTATACTATATGGAGGACTATGGGGAGTGCATTATACCATATGGAGGACTATGGGATGCATTATGTTATATGGAGCACTATGAGGAGTGCATTTTACTATATGGAGGACTATGGGGGTGCATTACACTATATGGAGGACTATGGCGAGAGCATTATACTATATGGAGGACTATGGAGAGTGCATTATACTATATGGAGGACTATGGGGAATGCATTATACTATATGGAGGACTATGGGGAATGCATTATTCTGTATGGAGGACTATGGGGAGTACATTATATTATATGGAGGGCTATGGGCACATTATACTATATGGAGGACAAGGGGGAGTGCATTATACTGTATGGAGGACTATGGGGAGTGCATTATACTATATAGAGGACTATATGATGCATTATATTATATGAAGGACTATGGGGAGTGCATTATACAATATAAAACACTATGGGGAGTACATTATACTATATGGAGGACTATGGGGAGTGTATTATACTATATGGAGGACTATGGGATGCATTGTACTATATAGAGGACTATGGGATGCATTATACTATATGGAGGATTATTGGGAGTGCATTATACTGTATGGAGGACTATGAGGAGTGCATTATACTATATGAAGGACTATGGGATGCATTGTACTATATGGAGGACTATGGGGATTGAATTATACTGTATGGAGGACTATGAGGAGTGCATTATACTATAAGGAGGACTATATGAAGTGCACTATACTATATGGAGGACTACGGTATGTATTATACTGTATAGAGGACTATGGGGATTACATTATACTATATGGAGGACTATGGGATGCATTATGCTATATGGAGGACTATGGGGAGTGCATTATTCTATATGGAGGACTATGGGATGCATTATATTATATGGAGGACCATGGGGAGTTCATTATAATATATGGAGGACCATGGGGAGTGCATTATACTGTATGGAGGACTATGGGAAGCATAATATTATATGGAGGACTATGGGGAGTGCATTATACTATATGGAGGACTATGGGATGCATTATATTATATGGAGGACCATGGGGAGTTCATTATACTTTATGGACGACTATGGGGAGTGCATTAAACTATATGTAGCAGTATGGGGAGTGTATTATACTATTTGGAGGACTATGGGATGCATTATTTTATATGAAGGACTATGAGGAGTGCAATATGCTATATGGATGAGTATGTGGTCCATTATACTATAATGAGGACTATGGGGAGTGCATTATGCTATATGGATGACTCTGGGGAGTGGATTATACTGTATGGAGGACTATGTGGTGCATTATACTATATGGAGGACTATGTGGTGCATTGTACTATATGAAGGACTATGGTGAGTTCATTATAGTATATGGAGGACTATGGGGAGTGCATTATACTATATGGAGGACTATGGGGAGTTCATTATACTGTATGGAGGACTATGTGGTGTATTATACTATATGGAGGACTATGTAGTGCATTATACTATATGGAGGACTATGGGGAGTGTATTATACTATATGAAAGACTATGGGGAATGCAGTATTGTATATGGAAGACTAAGTGGAGTGCATTATACTATATTGAGGACTATGGGGAGTGTATTATACTATATAGAGGACTGTGGGGAGTCAATTATACTATACGGAGGACTATGGGATGCATTATACTATGTGGAGGAATATGGGATGCATACTATTATATTAAGGACTATGGGGAGTGCATTATACTATATGGATAACTATGGGGAGTGCATTATACTGTATGGAGGACTATGTGGTGCATTATACTATAAGGAGTACTATGGGGAGTGCAATATACTATATGGAGGACTATGGGGAGTGCATTATACTGTATGGAGGACTATGTGGTGCATTATACTATAAGGAGGACTATGGGGAGTGCATTATACTATATGAAGGACTATAGGGAGTGCATTATACTATATGGAGGACTATGGGGAGTGGATTATACTGTATGGAGGACTTTGTGGTGCATTATACTATATGGAGGACTATGTGGTGCATTATACTATATGGAGGACTATGGGGAGTGTATTATACTATATGGAGGACTATGGGGAGCGCAGTATGCTATATGGAAGACTATGGGGAGAATATTATACTATATAGAGGACTGTGGGGAATCCATTATACTATATGGAGGACTACGGCATGCATTATATTATATGGAGGACTATGTGGAATGCATTATGCTATATGGAGGACTATGGGATGCATTATACTATATGGAGAACTATGGGGAGCATATTATACTATATGGAGGACTATGGGATGCATTATACTATATGGAGGAATGTGGGACGCATTCTATTTTATGGAGGACTATGGGAAGCGCATTATACTGTATGGAGTACTATGTGGTGCATTATCCTATATGGAAGACTATGGGGACATTATTATACTATATAGAGGACTGTGGGGAATCCATTATACTATATGGAGGACTACGGCATGCATTATATTATATGGAGGACTATGGGGAATGCATTATGCTATATGGAGGACTATGGGATGCATTATACTATATGGAGGACTATGGGGAGTGTATTATACTATATGGAGGATTATGGGATGCATTATACTATATAGAGGACTGTGGGGAGTCCATTATACTATATGGAGGACTATGGGATGCATTATATTATATGGAGGACTATGGGGGGGTGCATTATGCTATATGGAGAACTATGGGATGCATTATACTATATGGAGGACTATGGGGAGTGTATTATACTATATGGAGGAGTATGGGATGCATTATACCATATGGAGGACTATGGGGAGTGCATTATACTTTATGGAGGACTATGGGGAGTCCATTATACTATATGGAGGACTGTGGGATGCATTATTATATGGAGGACTATGGGGAGTGCATTGTAATACACTGCTCAAAAAAATAAAGCAAACACTCAAATAACCCATCCTAGATCTGAAAGAATGAAATATTCTCATTGAATATTTTGTTCTGTACAAAGTTGAATGTGCTGACAACAAAATCACACAAAAGTCATCAATGGAAATCAAATTTATTAAGCAATGGAGGCCTGGATTTGGAGTCACCCCCAAAATTAAAGTGGAAAAACACACTACAGGCTGATCCAACTTTGATGTAATGTGCTTAAAACAAGACAAAATGAGGCTCAGTATTGTGTGTGGCCTCCACGTGCCTGCATGACCTCCCTACAATGCCTGGGCATGCTCCTGATGAGGTTGCGGATGGTCTCCTGCGGGATCTCCTCCCAGACCTGGACTAAAGCATCCGCCAACTCCTGGACAGTCTGTGGTGCAACATGACGTTGGTGGATGGAGCGAGACATGATGTCCCAGATGTGCTCAATCAGATTCAGGTCTGGGGAACGGGCGGGACAGTCCATAACCTCAATGCCTTCATCTTGCAGGAACTGCTGACACACTCCAGCCACATGAGGTCTGGCATTGTCCTGCATTAGGAGGAACCCAGGGCCAACCACACCAGCATATGGTCTCACAAGGGGTCTGAGGATCTCATCTTGGTACCTAATGGCAGTCAGGCTACCTCTGGCGAGCACATGGAGGGCTGTGCGGCCCTCCAAAGAAATGCCACCCCACACCATTACTGACCCACTGCCAAACCGGTCATGCTGAAGGATGTTGCAGGCAGCAGATCGCTCTCCACGGCGTCTCCAGACTCTGTCACGTCTGTCACACGTGCTCAGTGTGAACCTGCTTTCATCTGTGAAGAGCACAGGGCGCCAGGGGCGACTTTGCCAATCCTGGTGTTCTAAGGCAAATGCCAAGCGTCCTGCACGGTGTTGGGCTGTGAGCACAACCCTCATCTGTGGACATCCGGCCCTCATTCCAACCTCATGGAGTCGGTTTCTAACCGTTTGTGCAGACACATGCAGATTTGTGGCCTGTTGGAGGTCATTTTGCAGGGCTCTGGCAGTGCTCCTCCTGTTCCTCCTAGCACAAAGGCGGAGGTAGCGGTCCTGCTGCTGGGTTGTTGCCCTCCTACGGCCCCCTCCATGTCTCCTGGTGTACTGGCCTGTCTCCTGGTAGCGCCTCCAGCCTCTGGACACTACGCTGACAGACACAGCAAGCCTTCTTGCCACAGCTCGCATTGATGTGCCATCCTGGATGAGCTGCACTACCTGAGCAACTTCTGTGGGTTGTAGAGTCCGTCTCTTGCTACCACGAATGTGAAAGCACAACCAACATTCAAAAGTGACCAAAACATCAGCCAGAAAGCATTGGTACTGAGCTGTGGTCTGTGGTCCCCACCTGCAGAACCACTCCTTTATTGAGGGTGTCTTGATAATTGCCAATAATTTCCATCTATTGTCTATTCCATTTGCACAACAAAATATGAAATTAATTGTCAATCAGTGTTGCTTCCTAAGTGGACAGTTTGATTTCACAGAAGTTTGATTTACGTGGAGTTATATTCTGTTGTTTAAGTGTTCCCTTTATTTTTTGAGCAGTGTATATGGAGGACTATGGGGAGTGCATTATACTATATGGAGGACTATGGGATGCATTATATTATATGGAGGACTATGTGGAGTGCATTATACTATATGGAGGACTATGGGGAGTGTATTATACTATATAGAGGATTGTGGGGAGTCCATTATACTATATGGAGGACTATGGGATGCATTATACCATATGGAGGACTATGGGATGCATTATATTATATGGAGGACTATGGTTTGCATTATAGTATAGAGAGGACTATGGGGAGTGTATTATACTATGTGGAGGACTATGGAACGCATTATACTATATGGAGGACTATGGGGAAAGCTTTATACTATATGGAGGACTGTGTGGTGCATTATACTATATGGAGGACTATGGGGAGTGCATTATACTGTATGGAGGACTATGTTGTGCATTATATTAAATGGAGGACTATGGGGAGTGCATTATACTATATGGAGGACTATGGTGTTGTGGTGTTGCTATCAGAGTGTCAAGAGTGGGAGAAGAGGGTTGCATTGACAATCCAACACAATGGGCAGCAATTTGAACACATTTTATAAGTGGTCATAAAGTTACATTAAAACCAAGCACACCATTGTTTTTCTTATCAAATTCTCAATAAGTTTGATGTGTCACATGACCCTCTTTCCTTTGAAAAAAATAAAGTTGGATCCAAAATGGCCAACTTCAAAATAGCCGCCATGGTCACCACCCATCTGGAAAAGTTTTCCCCTCACATATACTAATGTGCCACAAACAGAAAGTTGATATTACCAACCATTCCCATTTAATTTAGGTGTATCCATGTAAATGGCCCACCCTGTATATAATCAGAATGGGGGGGTCCAAATCTTGCTCCGGGACCCATCAGCCTCGTTACGCCACTGGTTATATATTATACTAGCTATTGAACCCCTTCTACGCCCGGGTGGTGAGCATTTTTATTGGTATATTTCTGGCGCCATTTTTTTTTAAGACACTGTCTGCAAATTCGCATATACATTGTCTTCAATAAAATAGCGCCGGATAAGCGCCATTTTACTGAAGTAATGTACTACAACGTCAACACAGCAGTGCACACGTGCCAGCCAAAGGGATAATGGTGATGGGTGGTGCATGCGCACTGCTATGTTGACGTTGTAGTACATTACTTCAATAAAATGGCGCTGGAGTCAGCGTTTGCGCTTATCCGGCGCTATTTTATTGAAGACACTGTATATGCGAATTTGCAGACAGTGTCTTAAAAAAATGGTGCCGGATAGCATGGTATAGGCATACACTGAGTCCGGGTCATTCTATTGAAGTATTGTACTACAAAATTAAAGGGAACCTGTCACCAGAAGTAACACCGTTAACCTGCACATATGTGATTAATCTGCAGGTTAATAGCGTTATTATGTTGCCCGACGCCTGCACGTAGTCGAATGCAGCAGGGAGAAAATAAACCTTCCTGGTATATGATCCCCCAATCCTGGTCCACTTCTTGGTATATGCTCCACCCCATCCTTGTATATGTTCCCCCAATCCTTGTATATGCTCCCCCCATACTGGTATAAGCTCCCCCCATACTGGTATATGCTCCCTCCATCCTGGTATATGCTCCCTCCATCCTGGTATATGCTCCCCCATCCTGGTATATGCTCTCCCCATCCTGGTATATGCTCCCCCATCCTAGTATATACCCCCCATCCTGGTATATGCTCCCCCCATCCTGGTATATGCTCCCCCCATCCTGTTATATGCTCCCTCCATCCTGGTATATGTTCCCCCATCCTGGTATAACTTCCCCATCCTGGTATATGCTCCCCCCAACCTGGTATATGCTCCCTCCATCCTGGTATATGCTCCCTCCATCCTCATATATGCTTCCCCTATCCTGGTATATGCTCCCCCAATCCTGGTATATGCTCCCCCAGTCCTCGCATATGCTCCCTCCATCCTGTTATATGCCCCCCATCCTGGTATGTGCTACACCCATCCTGGTATATGCTGCCTCAATCCTCGTATATATGCCCCCCCACCCTGATATATGTCCCCCCATCCTGGTATATGCTTCCCTACCCTTGTATATGCTCCCCCAATTCTTGTATATGCTCCCTCCATCCTGGTATATGCCCCCCATCCTGGTATATGCTTCCCTACCCTGGTATATGCTCCCCCAATTCTTGTATATGCTCCCTCCATCCTGGTATATGCCCCCCATCTTGTTATATGCTCCCTCCATCCTGGTATATTCTCCCCCCATCCTGGTATATGCTCCCCCATCCTGGTATATGCTCCCCCCATCCTGGTATATGCTCCCCCTATCCTGGTATATCCCCTCATCCTGGTATATGCTCCTCCCCATCCTGGTATATGCTCCCCCCATACTGGTATATGTTCCCCCATCCTGGTATATGCTCCCCCCCATCCTGGTATATGATCCCCCAATCCTGGTCCCCTTCTTGGTATATGCTCCCCCCCATCCTTGTATATGTTCCCCCAATCCTCGTATATGCTCCCCCCATACTGGTATAAGCTCCCCCCATACTGGTATATGCTCCCTCCATCCTGGTATATGCTCCCTCCATCCTGGTATATGCTCCCCCATCTTGGTATATGCTCTCCCCATCCTGGTATATGCTCCCCCATCCTGGTATATACCCCCCCATCCTGGTATATGCTCCCCCCATCCTGGTATATGCTCCCCCCATCCTGTTATATGCTCCCTCCATCCTGGTATATGCTCCCCCATCCTGGTATATACTTCCCCATTCTGGAATATGCTCCCCCCATCCTGGTATATACCCCCCATCCTGGTATATGCTCCCCCCATCCTGGTATATGCTCCCCCCATCCTGTTATATGCTCCCTCCATCCTGGTATATGCTCCCCCATCCTGGTATATACTTCCCCATTCTGGTATATGCTCCCCCATCCTGGTATATGCTCCCTCCATCCTGGTATATGCTCCCTCCATCCTCATATATGCTTCCCCTATCCTGGTATATGCTCCCCCAATCCTGGTATATGCTCCCCCCATCCTGGTATATGCTCCCCCATCCTGGTATATGCCCCCTCCATCCTGGTATATGTCCCCCATCCTGGTATGTGCTCCCCCCATCCTGGTATATACCCCCCATCCTGGTATATGCTCCCCCCATCCTGGTATATGCTCCCCCTATCCTGTTATATGCTCCCACCATCCTGGTATATGCTCCCCCATCCTGGTATATACTTCCCCATCCTGGTATATGCTCCCCCCATACTGGTATATGCTCCCCCCATCCTGGTATGTGCTCCCTCCATCCTGGTATATGCTCCCTCCATCCTCGTATATGGTTCCCCTATCCTGGTATATGCTCCCTCCATTCTGGTATATGCCCCCCCATTCTGGTATACACTCCATCCATCCTGGTATATGCTGCCTTAATCCTCGTATATGCCTCCCCACCCTGGTATATGTCTCCCATTCTGGTATATGCTTCCCTACCCTGGTATATGCTCCCCCAATTCTTGTATATGCTCCCTCCATCCTGGTATATGCCCCCCATCTTGTTATATGCTCCCTCCATCCTGGTATATTCTCCCCCCATCCTGGTATATGCTCCCCCATCCAGGTATATGCTCCCCCCATCCTGGTATATGCTCCCCCTATCCTGGTATATCCCCCCATCCTGTTATATGCTCCTCCCCATCCTGGTATATGCTCCCCCCATACTGGTATATGTTCCCCCATCCTGGTATATGCTCCCCCCCATCCTGGTATATGCTCCCTCCATCCTCGTATATGGTTCCCCTATCCTGGTATATGCTCCCTCCATTCTGGTATATGCCCCCCCATTCTGGTATACACTCCACCCATCCTGGTATATGCTGCCTCAATCCTCGTATATGCCTCCCCACCCTGGTATATGCCCCCCATCCTGGTATATGCTTCCCTACCCTGGTATATGCTCCCCCAATTCTTGTATATGCTCCCTCCATCCTGGTATATGCCCCCCATCTTGTTATATGCTCCCTCCATCCTGGTATATTCTCCCCCCATCCTGGTATATGCTCCCCCATCCTGGTATATGCTCCCCCCATCCTGGTATATGCTCCCCCTATCCTGGTATATCCCCTCATCCTGGTATATGCTCCTCCCCATCCTGGTATATGCTCCCCCATACTGGTATATGTTCCCCCATCCTGGTATATGCTCCGCCCCATTCTGGTATATGATCCCCCAATCCTGGTCCCCTTCTTGGTATATGCACCCCCCATCCTTGTATATGTTCCCCCAATCCTCGTATATGCTCCCCCCATACTGGTATAAGCTCCCCCCATACTGGTATATGCTCCCTCCATCCTGGTATATGCTCCCTCCATCCTGGTATATGCTCCCCCATCTTGGTATATGCTCTCCCCATCCTGGTATATGCTCCCCCATCCTGGTATATACCCCCCCATCCTGGTATATGCTCCCCACATCCTGGTATATGCTCCCCCCATCCTGTTATATGCTCCCTCCATCCTGGTATATGCTCCCCCATCCTGGTATATACTTCCCCATTCTGGTATATGCTCCCCCCATCCTAGTATATACCCCCCCATCCTGGTATATGCTCCCCCCATCCTGGTATATGCTTCCCCCATCCTGTTATATGCTCCCTCCATCCTGGTATATGCTCCCCCATCCTGGTATATACTTCCCCATTCTGGTATATGCTCCCCCCATCCTGGTATATACCCCACCATCCTGGTATATGCTCCCCCAATCCTGGTATATGCTCCCCCCATCCTGTTATATGCTCCCTCCATCCTGGTATATGCTCCCCCATCCTGGTATATACTTCCCCTATCCTGGTATATGCTCCCCAATCCTGGTATATGCTCCCCCAATCCTCGTATATGCTCCCTCCATCCTGTTATATGCCCCCCCATCCTGGTATATGCTCCACCCATCCTGGTATATGCTGCCTCAATCCTCGTATATGCCCCCCCACCCTGGTATATGTCCCCCCATCCTGGTATATGCTTCCCTACCCTGGTATATGCTCACCCAATTCTTGTATATGCTCCCTCCATCCTGGTATATGCCCCCCCATCCTGGTATATGCTTCCCTATCCTGGTATATGCCCCCCCATCCTGTTATATGCTCCCTCCATCCTGGTATGTGTCCCCATCCTGGTATATACTCCCCCATCCTGGTATATGCTCCCCCCATCCTGGTATATGCTCCTCCCCATCCTGGTATATGCTCCCCCCATCCTGGTATATGCCCCCCATTCTGGTATATGCCCCCCATCCTGGTATGTGCTCCCCCCATCCTGGTATATGCTCCCTCCATCCTGGTATATGCTCCCTCCATCCTCGTATATGCTTCCCCTATCCTGGTATATGCTCCCCCAATCCTGGTATATGCTCACCCAATGCTAGTATATGCTCCCTCCATCCTGGTATATGCCCCCCATTCTGGTATATGCTCCCCCCTATCCTGTTATATGCTCCCTCCATCCTGGTATATGCTCCCCCATCCTGGTATATACTTCCCCATCCTGGTATATGCTCTCCCCATCCTGGTATATGCTCCCCCCATCCTGGTATATGCTCCCTCCATCCTGATATATGCTCCCTCCATCCTCGTATATGCTTACCCTATACTGGTATATGCCCCCCATCCTGGTATATGCCCCCCATCCTGGTATATCCCCACATTCTGGTATATGCTCCCCCGTTATATGCTCCCCCATCCTGGTATATGCTCCCCCATCCTGGTATATGCTCCCCCCATCCTGGTATATGCCCCCCATCCTGGTATATGTCCCCCATCCTGGTATGTGCTCCCCCCATCCTGGTATATACCCCACATCCTGGTATATGCTCCCCCCATCCTGGTATATGCTCCCACTATCCTGTTATATGCTCCCACCATCCTGTTATATGCTCCCCCATCCTGGTATATACTTCCCCATCCTGGTATATGCTTCCCCCATCCTGGTATATGCTCCCCCCATCCTGGTATATGCTCCATCCATCCTGGTATATGCTCCCTCCATCCTCGTATATGCTCCCTTATCCTGGTATATGCTCCCTCCATTCTGGTATATGCCCCCCCATTCTGGTATACACTCCACCCATCCTGGTATATGCTGCCTCAATCCTCGTATATGCCTCCCCACCCTGGTATATGCCCCCCATCCTGGTATATGCTTCCCTACCCTGGTATATGCTACCCCAATTCTTGTATATGCTCCCTCCATCCTGGTATATGCCCCCCATCTTGTTATATGCTCCCTCCATCCTGGTATATTCTCCCCCCATCCTGGTATATGCTCCCCCATCCTGGTATATGCTCCCCCCATCCTGGTATATGCTCCCCCTATCCTGGTATATCCCCCCATCCTGGTATATGCTCCTCCCCATCCTGGTATATGCTCCCCCCATACTGGTATATGTTCCCCCATCCTGGTATATGCTCCCCCCATCCTGGTATATGATCCCCCAATCCTGGTCCCCTTCTTGGAATATGCTCCCCCCCATCCTTGTATATGTTCCCCCAATCCTCGTATATGCTCCCCCCATACTGGTATAAGCTCCCCCCATACTGGTATATGCTCCCCCATCTTGGTATATGCTCTCCCCATCCTGGTATATGCTCCCCCATCCTGGTATATACCCCCCCATCCTGGTATATGCTCCCCCCATCCTGGTATATGCTCCCCCCATCCTGTTATATGCGCCCTCCATCCTGGTATATGCTCCCCCATCCTGGTATATACTTCCCCATTCTGGTATATGCTCCCCCCATCCTGTTATATGCTCCCTCCATCCTCATATATGCTTCCCCTATCCTGGTATATGCTTCCCCAATCCTGGTATATGCTCCCCCAATCCTCGTATATGCTCCCTCCATCCTGTTATATGCCCCCCCATCCTGGTATATGCTCAACCCATCCTGATATATGCTGCCTCAATCCTCGTATATGCCCCCCCACCCTGGTATATGTCCCCCCATCCTGGTATATGCTTCCCTACCCTGGTATATGCTCACCCAATTCTTGTATATGCTCCCTCCATCCTGGTATATGCCCCCTATCCTGGTATATGCTTCCCTATCCTGGTATATGCCCCCCCATCCTGTTATATGCTCCTTCCATCCTGGTATGTGCCCCCATCCTGGTATATGCTCCCCCATCCTGGTATATGCTCCCCCCATCCTGGTATATGCTCCTCCCCATCCTGGTATATGCTCCCCCCATCCTGGTATATGCTCCCGCTATCCTGGCATATGCTCCCCCCATCCTGGTATATGCTCCCCCATCCTGATATATGCTCCCCCCAATCCTGGTATATGCCCCCCATCCTGGTATATCCGCCCATTCTGGTATATGCTCCCCCATCCTGGTATATGCTCCCCCATCCTGGTATATGCTCCCCCCATCCTGGTATATGCCCACCATCCTGGTATATGCTCCCCCTTATCCTGGTATATGCTCCCCCCATTCTGGTATATGCTCTCCCCATCCTGGTATATGCCTCCCATCCTGATATATGCCCCTCATCCTGGTATGTGCTCCCCCCATCCTGGTATATACCCCCCATCCTGGTATATGCTCCCCCCATCCTGGTATATGCTCCCCCTATCCTGTTATATGCTCCCTCCATCCTGGTATATGCTCCCCCATCCTGGTATATACTTCCCCATCTTGGTATATGCTCCCCCCATCCTGGTATATGCTCCCCCCATCCTGGTATATGCTCCCTCCATCCTGGTATATGCTCCCCCTATCCTGGTATATGCTCCCCCAATCCTGGTATATGCTCCTCCTATCCTCGTATATGCTCCCTCCATCCTGGTATATGCCCCCCCATCCTGGTATATGCTCCACCCATCCTGGTATATGCTGCCTCAATCCTCGTATATGCCCCTCCACCCTGGTATATGCCCCCCATCCTGGTATTTGCTTCCCTACCCTGGTATATGCTCCCCCAATTCTTGTATATGCTCCCTCCATCCTGGTATATGCCCCCCATCCTGTTATATACTCCCTCCATCCTGGTATATGCTCCCCCCATCCTGGTATATGCTCCCCCATCCTGGTATATGCTCCCCCCATCCTGGTATATGCTCCCCCTATCCTGGTATATCCCCCCATCCTGGTATATGCTCCTCCCCATCCTGGTATATGCTCCCCCCATACTGGTATATGCTCCCCCATCCTGGTATATGCTCCCCCCCATCCTGGTATATGCCCCCCATCCTGGTATATCCCCCCATCCTGGTATATGTTCCCCCCATCCTGGTATATGCTCCCCCATCCTGGTATATGCTCCCCCCATCCTCGTACATGCCCCTCCATCCTGGTATATGCTCCCCCTCATCCTGGTATATGCTCCCCCTACCCTGGTATATGCTCCCCCCTTCCTGGTATATGCCCCCCATCCTGGTATATGCCCCCATCCAGGTATGTGCTCCCCCCATCCTGGTATATGCTCCCCCCATCCTTATATATGTCACCCCCATCCTGGTATATTCTCCCCCCATCCTGGTATATGCTCCCCCCTATCCTGGTATATGTCACTCCCCCATCCTGGTATGTCGCCCCCTGATCCTTGTATATGCTCCCTCCCATCCTGGTATATGTCACCCCCGATCCTGGTATATCGTCCCCCCCATCCTGGTATATACTTCCCCTCATCCTGGTATATGCTCCACCCCATCCTAGTATATGTCAACCCCCAATCCTGGTATATGCTCCCCCCATCCTGGTATATGTCACCCCCCGATCGTGGTATGTGCTCCCCCCATCCTGGTATATGTCACCCCCGATCCTGGTATATGCTACCCCCATACTGATATATGCTCCCCCTCATTAGGTATATGCTCCCCATCCTGGTATATGCTCCCCCTCATTCTGGTATATGCTCCCCCCATTCTGGTATATGCTCCCCTTCATCCTGGTATATGCTTCCTCCATCCATGTATATGCTCCCCCCATCATGGAGAACAAGGAAGCACAAAAGAACTTCATGAAAACATGAAAATACAAAATCTTTATTGAAAAAAATCAAGAATAGAAAAAATGGAAAACACTCAGAGGCATAAAATTAAAAACAATGGAGGAGCATGGAGACGAGGAACAGGTTAAATGTACTGCCCTATGTAAATCAATTGCCTGAAGGCAAAATATGGCACTGCAAAAAGAGGTCATAAAGAGGTAGCTCAAGTGTCTATCCAATTGAAAGGTCGCACAGTGAGAGACTTCTGTTTAATGCAGGTTCTAATATAGAAGCATTTTCCCAAAGTGGATGCAAGTATGACACTCAGTACATTAATAGAAATAAGTGTCATGAAAGACAATATAGTCAAAGTGACAACCAATCCAATATATAATATGAAAAGGTTCCATACTTACAGCCGCTGTGGTTGCGTCGCCGCACCTCGCTCCTGCTCTACCCCAGCATCCTGGTATATGCTCCCCCCCATCCTGGTATATGCTCCCCCTCATCCTGGTATATGCTCCCCCCCATCCTGATATATGCTCCCCCTCATCCTGGTATATGCTCTCACCCATCCTGGTATATGCTCCCCGTCATCCTGGTATATGCTCTCCCCCATCCTGGTATATGCTCCCCTCCATCCTGGTATATGTCACCGCCGAACCTGGTATATGCTCCCCCCCATCCTGGTATATGTCACCCCCCAATCCTGGTATATGCTCCCCGTCATCCTGGTATATGCTCCCCCTCATTCTGGTATATATGCTCCCCCCCATCCTGGTATATGTCACCCCCCGATCCTGGTATATGCTCCCCCTCATCCTGGCATATGCCGCCCCCCATCCTGGTATATGTCACCCCCTCATCCTGGTATATGCTCCCCCCATCCTGGTATATGTCACCCCCGATCCTGGTATATGCTCCCCCCCATCCTGGTATATGTCACCCCCCAATACTGGTATATGCTCCCCCTCATCCTGGTATATGCCCCCCCCCCATCCTGGTATATGTCACCCCCGATCCTGGTATATGTCACCCCCTCATCCTGGTATGTGCTCCCCCTCCATCCTGGTATATGTCACCCCGGATCCTGGTATATGCTCCCCCTCATCCTGGTATATGTCACCCCCAATCTTGGTATATGCTCCCCCTCATCCTGGTATATGCTCCCCCCCCCATCCTGGTATATGTCACCCCCGATCCTGGTATATGTCACCCCCCCCCCGATCCTGCCTGTCCTGCTCATCCATCCACAAACACTCCTACTCACCCTTCCCCCGCAGCACATCGTCTGTGTTAAATATGTAAATAAAATGGCGCTGGAGTCAGTGTGTGCACATACTGCGCTATTTGGCGCCATTTTGTTGAAGACACTGCGAATTTGTCTTCAACAAAATGGTGCTGGATATCGCGCTATGCGCTGGCTCCGGCACAGACTCCTCCTTAAGCCTCGCCGGAGACGTGGTCAGCGCCTATGCACATGGTGATCTCCGGCGACGCACTCTTCCTCCAGCCTCGTCCTCCCGGCGCAGACTATAGAGGCTTAGGACAGAAGGACACATCCCTGGATATATATATCTCATCTCTCCCAATTACATGGAGTCTATTAGGATCCCTGATCTATTATGTGTCGCCATCTGCACAGATCCAATGTCACACAAAAGGAAGCGACATTTTTAGCGAGTAAACAGCGCATTCCGTCCTGTGCTGATCTACAGCGCCATCTAGAGGCTGATCAGCGGCGCATCAGCTCAGCCTACTCGTTTTCATCTTCGCACCAGATGACGCGTTACCGGGATAAAATATGATTGGGTCCCAGTGAAAATACAAGACTGGGAGCCGGCTGCTCTGCTCCAATCGTCGCGCTTTGGAAGATACCAACTCTTTGTAGCCCTCAGGGGGAGCTGAGGAGAATAAATTGTTATTGTTTGTAAAAGTGCAGATATTTAATGAACTGATAGGTAAAATAAAGATGCGGCTGCGATCAGTGACGGGACAGAGTAAGAGCGGCCGCTGCAGTCCCCCCCCCCAGTGCTCAGATCAGTGGTAGACGCGACTCCATCTCCGCCTTCGGAAGCCGGAAGTGGCAGGCAGTGTTGTGAGAGAGGAGCAGAGAGACAGGTGGGTGATTGGTGCTGTGTGCGCTGCCCCCTGCTGGTCGCATCGCCGCAGTGCAGGTTGTTATGGGCTGATCAGGAGCCCCTATGCCGCTCTCCATGGTGCGACCCCCACTGCTGTGTCTTGGGGTCTGTTACACCTGATATATAGGAGCTGAGTACAGGCGGCTGCTGGGGCCCCTGATACCATTACTATGTGGCCCTTACACCTGATATATAGGAGCTGAGTACAGGCGGCTGCTGGGGCCCCTGATACCATTACTATGTGGCCCTTACACCTGATATATAGGAGCTGAGTACAGGCGGCTGCTGGGGCCCCTGATACCATTACTATGTGGCCCTTACACCTGATAATATAAGGGCTGAGTACAGGCGGCTGCTGGGGCCCCTGATACCATTACTATGTGGCCCTTACACCTGATATATAAGGGCTGAGTACAGGCGTCTGCTGGGGCCCCTGATACCATTACTATGTGGCCCTTACACCTGATATATAAGGGCTGAGTACAGGCGGCTGCTGGGGCCCCTGATACCATTACTATGTGGCCCTTACACCTGATATATAGGAGCTGAGTACAGGCTGCTGCTGGGGCCCCTGATACCATTACTATGTGGCCCTTACACCTGATATATAAGGGCTGAGTACAGGCGTCTGCTGGGGCCCCTGATACCATTACTATGTGGCCCTTACACCTGATATATAAGGGCTGAGTACAGGCGGCCGTTGGGGCCCCTGATACCATTACTATGTGGCCCTTACACCTGATATATAAGGGCTGAGTACAGGCGGCTGCTGGGGCCCCTGATACCATTACTATGTGGCCCTTACACCTGATATATAAGGGCTGAGTACAGGCGGCCGCTGGGGCCCCTGATACCATTACTATGTGGCCCTTACACCTGATATATAGGAGCTGAGTACAGGCGGCTGCTGGGGCCCCTGATACCATTACTATGTGGCCCTTACACCAGATATATAGGAGCTGAGTACAGGCGGCTGCTGGGGCCCCTGATACCATTACTATGTGGCCCTTACACCTGATATATAAGGGCTGAGTACAGGCGGCTGCTGGGGCCCCTGATACCATTACTATGTGGCCCTTACACCTGATATATAAGGGCTGAGTACAGGCGGCCGCTGGGGCCCCTGATACCATTACTATGTGGCCCTTACACCTGATATATAAGGGCTGAGTACAGGCGGCTGCTGGGGCCCCTGATACCATTACTATGTGGCCCTTACACCAGATATATAGGAGCTGAGTACAGGCGGCTGCTGGGGCCCCTGATACCATTACTATGTGGCCCTTACACCTGATACATAAGGGCTGAGTACAGGCGGCTGCTGGGGCCCCTGATACCATTACTATGTGGCCCTTACACCAGATATATAGGAGCTGAGTACAGGCGGCTGCTGGGGCCCCTGATACCATTACTATGTGGCCCTTACACCAGATATATAGGAGCTGAGTACAGGCGGCTGCTGGGGCCCCTGATACCATTACTATGTGGCCCTTACACCTGATATATAGGAGCTGAGTACAGGCTGCTGCTGGGGCCCCTGATACCATTACTATGTGGCCCTTACACCAGATATATAGGAGCTGAGTACAGGCGGCTGCTGGGGCCCCTGATACCATTACTATGTGGCCCTTACACCTGATATATAGGAGCTGAGTACAGGCGGCTGCTGGGGCCCCTGATACCATTACTATGTGGCCCTTACACCTGATATATAGGAGCTGAATACAGGCGGCTGCTGGGGCCCCTGATACCATTACTATGTGGCCCTTACACCTGATATATAGGAGCTGAGTACAGGCTGCTGCTGGGGCCCCTGATACCATTACTATGTGGCCCTTACACCTGATATATAGGAGATGAGTACAGGTGGCTGCTGGGGCCCCTGATACCATTACTATGTGGCCCTTACACCTGATATATAGGAGCTGAGTAAAGGCGGCTGCTGGGGCCCCTGATACCATTACTATGTGGCCCTTACACCAGATATATAGGAGCTGAGTACAGGCTGCTGCTGGGGCCCCTGATACCATTACTATGTGGCCCTTACACCTGATATATAGGAGCTGAGTACAGGCTGCTGCTGGGGCCCCTGATACCATTACTATGTGGCCCTTACACCTGATATATAGGAGCTGAATACAGGCGGCTGCTGGGGCCCCTGATACCATTACTATGTGGCCCTTACACCTGATATATAGGAGCTGAGTACAGGCTGCTGCTGGGGCCCCTGATACCATTACTATGTGGCCCTTACACCTGAAATATAGGAGCTGAGTACAGGTGGCTGCTGGGGCCCCTGATACCATTACTATGTGGCCCTTACACCTGATATATAGGAGCTGAATACAGGTGGCTGCTGGGGCCCCTGATACCATTACTATGTGGCCCTTACACCTGATATATAGGAGCTGAGTACAGGCTGCTGCTGGGGCCCCTGATACCATTACTATGTGGCCCTTACACCTGAAATATAGGAGCTGAGTACAGGTGGCTGCTGGGGCCCCTGATACCATTACTATGTGGCCCTTACACCTGATATATAGGAGCTGAGTACAGGCGGCTGCTGGGGCCCCTGATACCATTACTATGTGGCCCTTACACCTGATATATAGGAGCTGAATACAGGCGGCTGCTGGGGCCCCTGATACCATTACTATGTGGCCCTTACACCTGATATATAGGAGCTGAGTACAGGCGGCTGCTGGGGCCCCTGATACCATTACTATGTGGCCCTTACACCTGATATATAAGAGCTGAGTACAGGCTGCTGCTGGGGCCCCTGATACCATTACTATGTGGCCCTTACACCTGATATATAGGAGCTGAGTAAAGGCGGCTGCTGGGGCCCCTGATACCATTACTATGTGGCCCTTACACCTGATATATAGGGGCTGAGTACAGGCGGCTGCTGGGGCCCCTGATACCATTACTATGTGACCCTTACACCTGATATATAGGAGCTGAGTACAGGCTGCTGCTGGGGCCCCTGATACCATTACTATGTGGCCCTTACACCTGATATATAGGAGCTGAGTAAAGGCGGCTGCTGGGGCCCCTGATACCATTACTATGTGGCCCTTACACCTGATATATAGGGGCTGAGTACAGGCGGCTGCTGGGGCCCCTGATACCATTACTATGTGGCCCTTACACCTGATATATAGGAGCTGAGTACAGGCGGCCGCTGGGGCCCCTGATACCATTACTATGTGGCCCTTACACCTGATATATAAGGGCTGAGTACAGGCGGCCGCTGGGGCCCCTGATACCATTACTATGTGGCCCTTACACCTGATATATAGGGGCTGAGTACAGGCGGCTGCTGGGGCCCCTGATACCATTACTATGTGGCCCTTACACCTGATATATAGGGGCTGAGTACAGGCGGCTGCTGGGGCCCCTGATACCATTACTATGTGGCCCTTACACCTGATATATAAGAGCTGAGTACAGGCAGCTGCTGGGGCCCCTGATACCATTACTATGTGGCCCTTACACCTGATATATAGGAGCTGAGTACAGGCGGCTGCTGGGGCCCCTGATACCATTACTATGTGGCCCTTACACCTGATATATAGGAGCTGAGTACAGGCAGCTGCTGGGGCCCCTGATACCATTACTATGTGGCCCTTACATCTGATATATAGGAGCTGAGTACAGGCGGCTGCTGGGCCCCTGATACCATTACTATGTGGCCCTTACACCTGATATATAGGAGCTGAGGACAGGTGGCTGCCGGGGCCCCTGATACCATTACTATGTGGCCCTTACACCTGATATATAGGGGCTGAGTACAGGCGGCTGCTGGGGCCCCTGATACCATTACTATGTGGCCCTTACCCCTGATATATAGGGGCTGAGTACAGGCTGCTGCTGGGGCCCCTGATACCATTACTATGTGGCCCTTACACCTGATATATAAGGGCTGAGTACAGGCGGCTGCTGGGGCCCCTGATACCATTACTATGTGGCCCTTACACCTGATATATAGGAGCTGAGTACAGGCGGCTGCTGGGGCTCCTAATACCATTACTATGTGGCCCTTACACCTGATATATAAGGGCTGAGTACAGGTGGCTGCTGGGGCCCCTGATACCATTACTATGTGGCCCTTACACCTGATATATAAGGGCTGAGTACAGGCGGCTGCTGGGGCCCCTGATACCATTACTATGTGGCCCTTACACCTGATATATAGGAGCTGAGTACAGGCTGCTGCTGGGGCCCCTGATACCATTACTATGTGGCCCTTACACCTGATATATAGGAGCTGAGTACAAGCGGCTGCTGGGGCCCCTGATACCATTACTATGTGGCCCTTACACCTGATATATAAGGGCTGAGTACAGGCTGCTTCCGGGGCCCCTGATACCATTACTATGTGGCCCTTACACCTGATATATAGGAGCTGAGTACAGGCGGCTGCCGGGGCCCCTGATACCATTACTATGTGGCCCTTACACCAGATATATAGGCGCTGAGTAGAGGCAGCTGCTGGGGCCCCTGATACCATTACTATGTGGCCCTTACACCTGATATATAGGAGCTGAGTACAGGCTGCTGCTGGGGCCCCTGATACCATTACTATGTGGCCCTTACACCTGATATATAGGAGCTGAGTACAGGCGGCTGCCGGGGCCCCTGATACCATTACTATGTGGCCCTTACACCAGATATATAGGCGCTGAGTAGAGGCAGCTGCTGGGGCCCCTGATACCATTACTATGTGGCCCTTACACCTGATATATAAGGGCTGAGTACAGGCGGCTGCTGGGGCCCCTGATACCATTACTATGTGGCCCTTACACCTGATATATAGGAGCTGAGTACAGGCTGCTGCTGGGGCCCCTGATACCATTACTATGTGGCCCTTACACCTGATATATAGGAGCTGAGTACAAGCGGCTGCTGGGGCCCCTGATACCATTACTATGTGGCCCTTACACCTGATATATAAGGGCTGAGTACAGGCTGCTGCCGGGGCCCCTGATACCATTACTATGTGGCCCTTACACCTGATATATAGGAGCTGAGTACAGGCGGCTGCCGGGGCCCCTGATACCATTACTATGTGGCCCTTACACCAGATATATAGGCGCTGAGTACAGGCAGCTGCTGGGGCCCCTGATACCATTACTATGTGGCCCTTGCATCTGATATATAAGGGCTGAGTACAGGCAGCTGCTGGGGCCCCTGATACCATTACTATGTGGCCCTTACACCAGATATATAGGCGCTGAGTAGAGGCAGCTGCTGGGGCCCCTGATACCATTACTATGTGGCCCTTGCATCTGATATATAAGGGCTGAGTACAGGCAGCTGCTGGGGCCCCTGATACCATTACTATGTGGCCCTTACACCTGATATATAGGAGCTGAGTACAGGTGGCTGCTGGGGCCCCTGATACCATTACTATGTGGCCCTTACACCTGATATATAGGAGCTGAGTACAGGCGGCTGCTGGGGTCCCTGATACCATTACTATGTGGCCCTTACACCTGATATATAGGAGCTGAGTACAGGCGGCTGCTGGGGCCCCTGATACCATTACTATGTGGCCCTTACATCTGATATATAGGAGCTGAATACAGGCGGCTGCTGGGGCCCCTGATACCATTACTATGTGGCCCTTACACCTGATATATAGGAGCTGAGTACAGGCAGCTGCTGGGGCCCCTGATACCTTTACTATGTGGCCCTTACACCAGATATATAGGAGCTGAGTACAGGCGGCTGCTGGGGCCCCTGATACCATTACTATGTGGCCCTTACACCTGATATATAGGAGCTGAGTACAGGCGGCTGCTGGGGCCCCTGATACCATTACTATGTGGCCCTTACACCAGATATATACGTGCTGAGTACATGCGGCTGCTGGGGCCCCTGATACCATTACTATGTGGCCCTTACACCTGATATATAGGAGCTGAATACAGGCGGCTGCTGGGGCCCTTGATACCATTACTATGTGGCCCTTACACCTGATATATAGGAGCTGAGTACAGGCGGCTGCTGGGGCCCCTGATACCATTACTATGTGGCCCTTACACCTGATATATAGGAGCTGAGTACAGGCAGCTGCTGGGGCCCCTGATACCATTACTATGTGGCCCTTACACCTGATATATAAGGGCTGAGTACAGGCAGATGCTGGGGCCCCTGATATCATTACTATGTGGCCTTTACACCTGATATATAGGAGCTGAGTACAGGCGGCTGCTGGGGCCCCTGATACCATTACTATGTGGCCCTTACACCTGATATATAGGAGCTGAGTACAGGCGGCTGCTGGGGCCCCTGATACCATTACTATGTGGCCCTTACACCTGATATATAAGCTCTGCTGGGACTCTGTATCCCGCCTGCATTGCATAATGGGGCCCCTGAATACTCTGCACATAAGGGCCCATAGCTCTAATTATGTTGTTTGCAATAGTCGCCCTCCTGCCACCCTGTAATATCGGGTCCCTGCCTGGTGTGGCCCCTATGACTTAATGTCCCCCTGTAAGTGCAGTACACCAGTTATCAGTCTACACGGCCAGGGTCCGGGACCCCTGTTGTTTTTGTACTGGCTTTGTAATATATGCTCATTATCAGGGCGCCCTCTTCTCAGACATCCATCTCATCATCCGTCTGTCTCATCCATATTTGCCATATGGAGGTTTCCAGAAATAGGGCAGAACCTACTGGACTTCTGTGAAAGTTGACGAATCTGTTGAGCGCGGCTGAAGCCTCCTGGGAGCCGAGGTAAAATCAGTGGCCGTGGTAAAATTGTGGAGCGGTGGGGTCTGAAAAAGGAATCATGACTATAAGGACAACGTTTGCACAAAGTGATTTCTTTAGAGCCCAACAGCCACTGTGTAAACCTGACAAAAATGCCCCCATCTATCCATCCATTCATCACTCTCATACTCTGTCTATGCAGGTATGTATCTCATCATTCTTCCTTACGGAGTTTCACATTGACCAGTCAGGGCTTTGGTGCGAACTCCCTCACAAAACTGGATTCGGTAGTGTGTGCTGACGAGGCCATAGGCTTAGTAGACTGCGCCTCCAGTAGGCGTACACACCTGATGCACGACAGAGGGCACATTCACTCTGTCTGGACCATTATAGTCTATGGCCACGTCAGATCATATGCCCGAATCCCGTTCAGGTGTAGGCTGCAGCAGGTGGCTGCTGCCTTCTGTGCCCCGCTCCTCCGCCACTGCCGTTCCCCCCAACACCCAGAGCCACAGTGTATGTATATATATATATATATGTACACTACTCAAAAAAATAAAGGGAACACTTAAACAACAGAACATAACTCCAAGTAAATCAAACTTCTGTGACATCAAACTGTCCACTTAGGAAGCAACACTGACAATCAATTTCACACGCTGATGTGCAAATGGAATAGACAATAGATGGAAATTATTGGCAATTATCAAGACACCCTCAATAAAGGAGTGGTTCTGCAGGTGGGGACCACAGACCACATCTCAGTACCAATGCTTTCTGACTGATGTTTTGGTCACTTTTGAATGTTGGTTGTGCTTTCACACTCGTGGTAGTTTGAGATGGACTCTACAACCCACAGAAGTTGCTCAGGTAGTGCAGCTCATCCAGGATGGCACATCAATGCGAGCTGTAGAAAGAAGGTTTGCTGTGTCTGTCAGCGTAGTGTCCAGAGGCTGGAGGCGCTACCAGGAGACAGGCCAGTACACCAGGAGACGTGGAGGAAGCCGTAGGAGGGCAACAACCCAGCAGCAGGACCGCTACCTCCGCCTTTGTGCTAGGAGGAACAGGAGGAGCACTGCCAGAGCCCTGCAAAATGACCTCCAGCTGACCACAAATGTGGATGTGTCTGCACAAACGCTTAGAAACCCACTCCATAACGGTGGTATGAGGGCCCGACGTCCACAGATGGGGGTTGTGCTCACAGCCCAACACCTTGCAGGACTCTTGGCATTTGCCTTAGAACACCAGGATTGGCAAAGTGGCAACTGGCGCCCTGTGCTCTTCACAGATGAAATCAAGTTCACACTGAGCACATGTGACAGAGTCTGGAGACGCCGTGGAGAGCGATCTGCTGCCTGCAACATCCTTCAGCATGACCGGTTTGGCAGTGGGTCAGTAATGGTGTGGGGTGGCATTTGTTTGGAGGGCCGCACAGCCCTCCATGTGCTCGCCAGAGGTAGCCTGACTGCCATTAGGTACCGAGATGAGATCCTCAGACCCCTTGTGAGACCATGTGCTGGTGCGGTTGGCCCTGGGTTCCTCCTAATGCAGGACAATGCCAGACCTCATGTGGCTGGAGTGTCAGCAGTTCCTGCAAGATGAAGGCATTGAGGTTATGGACTGGCCCACCCGTTCCCCAGACCTGAATCCGATTGAGCACATCTGGGACATCATGTCTCGCTCCATCCACCAACGTCACGTTGCACCACAGACTGTCCAGGAGTTGGCGGATGCTTTAGTCCAGGTCTGGCAGGAGATCCCACAGGAGACCATCCGCAACCTCATCAGGAGCATGCCCAGGCGTTGTAGGGAGGTCATACAGGCACGTGGAGGCCACACACAATACTCAGCCTCATCAGGAGCATGCCCAGGCGTTGTAGGGAGGTCATACAGGCACGTGGAGGCCACACACAATACTCAGCCTCATCAGGAGCATGCCCAGGCGTTGTAGGGAGGTCATACAGGCACGTGGAGGCCACACACAATACTCAGCCTCATCAGGAGCATGCCCAGGCGTTGTAGGGAGGTCATACAGGCACGTGGAGGCCACACACAATACTGAGACTCATTTTGACTTGTTTTAAGGACATTACATCAAAGTTGGATCAGCCTGTAGTGTGTTTTTCCACTTTAATTTTGGGGGTGACTCCAAATCCAGGCCTCCATTGGTTAATAAATGTGATTTCCATTGATGATTTTTGTGTGATTTTGTTGTCAGCACATTCAACTTTGTACAGAACAAAGTATTCAATGAGAATATTTCATTCATTCAGATCTAGGATGTGTTATTTCAGTGTTCCCTTTATTTTTTTGAGCAGTGTATATATAAATATACCAGGATGGGGGATATTAACAGAATTGGGGGACATTACCCCTATAACAGTGTAAGCAGCAGACTCCCTCCCCCTTAACAGGGCATAATGACCACATTTTTTGCTTCAATTTTTTTTCTATTTTCCTCCTCTAAAACCTAGGTACGTCTTATGGTCCGGTGCTTCTTATAGTCCGAAAAATACGGTATAAGCATTCAGTATATATATACTATGGTAGATGGGCCCACTCAGTTGCACACAGAAGTAGCCACCGGAGCGCCGTCTCCTTAAGTCTCTCACTGGTTTATTTGAAGATGCTGCATAAGCCAGTGAGGAGTTAGCAAAAATAAATACGTGCTTTCTGACCTAAGGAAAAACAAAACATAACATACAGCCGTGTTGCTGTGGGGATCTGCCCGCTCAGGAGAACAACCATCCACTAGTTCAGCTTTTCCTTCTCAGGATACAAAGCGCTGGAGTTCCTCTCTCCAGCCCTACTGAACACTGAATGCCTTAGAAGGACTATATACATCCTAGTCCCCACCCTGGGGTGGAGATATGGTGAATGACCTCCCAAATGGTGAACAACCTCCCAACCCGCTCTATGGTCGTTCACAAAAACCCAGCCCTTAAAATGGCCGATTAATCCCTCTCAACACATAGTGTGCTGGTGGAAAACTTATGGGCTTCAAATCACTGAAGCTAACAGCCTCAGTGAAACATACCTCCCCTCCAGCACTTTGCCAGTGACTTTGTCACCATGTATATATAATCAGCATACTGTATATATATTATAAGCATACTCTATATATCCTTTTAAAAGCAGAAGTGTCAATAAATTATTTTTATCAGTTAACAAAATGCAGAGTAAAGTTTGATGGATGAACCAAGATCTCAGTAATAATAATTGTAATTTTTTTTTAATTAATAATAGGATAGAAGGGAGGGACAAAACCAGGAACAGAATCAGTAGGCAAACTCATAGTCAGGAGGACAGCCGGGGTCAGATACCAGGTGATCAGTAACCGCCACGTCTGCGAGCAGTATGAATACCGCGGAGCCTGGTGACAGAGGTGATACTGAGATTGTCCGGGCAGAGATGTAACAGTCAGAAGGCCACCGGTAGATGGTGAAGGTCCTTCTGTACAGCTCCAGCAGTGATGGTGGATCTGCTGGACTTCAGGGCGCTGGATGCGGAGGTTTACCGTCTTTTAGATGTCTCTAGGGGAACGGTGACAACACGCAAATACGCGAGCAGCCCTGGATAATCCACGCCGGCAGGATGATAAGATCCGGCGGAAGATGGAACCTATGAGAAGAGAAGGAAATATAATGTAAGTGATGGGACTCCATATGACATGATACTACTGTGCGGTCACTGTGGCCGGACGGCAGAGGAATCTCATCACACAGAGGTCAGGGATCATCGTCAGCCATCATACATGTGACAATCCCATCTCCGACAGATGACATCTGCTCCACATGAATTATTCTCACTGACGACATCACACAACATGGAGATGACTCCCACACTTACCTCGTCTCTTTTTCCCCTTTTTCCCATTTTCTGATTTTTCGTCATCAGCTGGAAATTCTGATCAGAAAGAAGAAAAAACAACAACTCACTAAAGACATATTGTTATGGGATCTGCTTCGTATCTTTCCTGTGTATAGTATATAGATTGTTCTAGTCCTGTCCCCTATAGTCCTGACAATCTGGTATTACACAATAGGGCAGAATAAGTCCTATATACCGGACATGACCTCATGTGAGGGGCATTAGATGTGTCACTAATATGGAGCAGTGAGCGCCCTGTGTGCCGCCATGTGGTGCATCCCTAATGAGCGATATTCTACTATAGGAGACGATGTCTCATTATGATGACGGAGGTTACTGGATGCAACAATGTATCACAGAATCCATGATAATACTGTACAAAGTTACAGAAATGGAGACACAGTATGGGCCCATGGGCAAAGTAATTGGGTTCCTTGAAACATGGATAACATAGGAGACCCGTTAAAGAAAAACCATGTGGAAATATTTCACCCTTGATGACAACATTCACATTGTTTGTGCTATAGACATGTACATACCTGACAATGGGGACGAGGACGGCAAGCTGCTTATAGCATCGTCTCTAGCAGATTCAGGAGAAGATCCTTTCTGCCTGTTAGGAAGAAGAAAAACGTGTAAATCACAAGTAAATTCAGTATAAAAGGGATTGTCTCACTAGAAGAACCCCGACTATAAGGCCTAATAGGACATATGAAAGTCATAGTGGGGAAGTCTCCTGCTCAAAACGACCTTCTATGGAAACAACTAGCAACAATGGCCGGCATGTAATACTACATATCTCCTGCAGTGTGGGCAAAACTAACAATGCCTGACCGGCAGCAATTATGGGTTGTTATCTCCAGCGGATTCTGAAGCCAATAGCCAATGACCGCTGATCATGGGGCGGTGGATGCTGCATTCAATATTATGGTATTTATGTCCTATATTTGGTGTTGTGCACATATATTAGCCTGGAGCTCCCAATAATGACCCCATAATCTACTCACATTTCTGAGATGTTTCTGCTGGATGCCGGGGTACACTCTGGAGGAAACTTGATAGCGGTGGTACAGAGCTAAAAAAGGACAAAAATAAGATATGAAATTAAATTTTTTACGTTTAGGGTATGTGCACACGATGCAGAAATGCTCAGGATTTTTTCCTGAGCGTTAAAGCATCTCTCTGGCAGGAAAAAATTCATGCGGATTGTACATGCGGTTTCCTGCCAGGATCATGCGGAAATGAAGCGGTCTTCACTTTCATTTCCGCATGCGGGTTGACAAGCACTTCCCAAGCGATTTTAGCATCACTTGGAAAGTGCTTGTCAACTTCACACTATATAAATCCATGCAGCCGGCATGGATTTATATAGTGTGTGATGTCAAAAAATAAATATATACTTTACCCTCTGATGGCCCCCGGTGTCCTGCTTCATCGGTCCCGGCTGCCGGCAGTGAAGACTGTAGGACCTTCCGACGTCAGCGTCACGTGACCCGTCACATGACTCTGACGTCAGCGAAGGTCCTTCATTCAACCGCGAAGTGCGCGGGAAGCCGGCAGGACGCAGCGCGGGCCGTCAGAAGGTGAGAATATATATATTTTTTATTTTATTCTTTTTTTTTTAATGGTACCTGGGTCTGGATGAGAGTCCTCTCATCCACACCCGGGTACCATCCGCACATTAGACCGCATGAAAAGCGCATCAACATATACAGTGATGCGGATTCCATGCGGTCTAATGCAAGTCAATGGCGGCAAAAGAGCAGCGTTTCCGCAAAATTAATTGACATGCTGCGGATTTTTGACCGCAGCGTTTACGCTGCGGAAAAATCCGCATCATGGGCGCAGCACATGCGGATTTCCATTGGGGAACATTGCTGCCCTTCTACCATGCGTTTTTCATGCGTTTCCGCGACGTTTACGCAACTGCAAAAACGCCGCGGAAACGCATGAAAAACGCATCGTGTGAGCTCAGCCTTAGAGGTCTTTTTATGTATTCTGGATTTATTGATCACTTACTTTAGAAAGCCTTTTAGAGGATGTTGTAAAATTTTGGAAGAAAAGGCTCTCATTATCCTCACTTGTGTCCTCCTCCTCTGAGACAATAGGCTTGTTTGTATCAGCGTGATCTACAAGACATAGGTAATGAAGTGTTATTGGCGGTTGTCAGTATAACACAGTCACCATTTATCACTACTATTAATGGGAACCGATTGTCACATATTATTGAAGACGAGACAAACAGCCGCTTAGTCTAGATGACGTCTTCTACTTACTGATAAATAAGCTGGTGTCCTCATCTGAAACAAGCCGAGGAATGTACTCCGGCTTCTGACTTAGAAGGTTTTCAAATTCTAAGTCACTCAGGAATGGATAACTCTTGATCTCAAATGCTCCTCCTGGAAAAAGAAAAACAAAAGTGATGCGGACATTGTTAGAGGCTGCTCCATATCTGAACAGTATTTCTTAATCTTAAGTAATGACAAAACCGAAGGAAACAAACTGAAAGTTATATTATGGAGAACTAGAAATAGGCAAGCAGATAGAGAAGTGCTGATCCTCATGGACAGGAGCGAAGAGTCCTCGTTGTAAAAAGTGAATATTAATACTAATAAAGTATATCAGTTACCTGTCCCAAGTCTTTGTGCAGGATTTGTTCTGAGCAGGTCATTAATAAGGTCCTGAGCATCGGGGGGAGGAGCGCGATCCCAATCCCAAATTATGTCTCCTGTTATATAGAAAATTACAGAAAATAAAACCTCTGTTTTGGACTGTAAGATAAAGTAGAGGAAATAACTAAATTCATGTAATCAGTCAAAGCAATGATCGGATTATTCTACTTACCAGTGACAATATTTTTATAGAGCTCAGATAGGGAATCCCCATGAAATGGTACATATCCCACCAGAAACTCATGCAGGATGATTCCCATTGACCACCAGTCGGCAGGTCTTCCATAGCCTTTCTTCAGAATGATTTCTGGGGCCATGTAAAGCGGGGTGCCACAGTCCTGGAAACCAACAGAAGGTAAAAATGAGAATTGATGAAATTATTATTATGACAAGTTCTCGACATAAAAACTCAATGACAGAAGATAAAATATCAGTTGAAAAGTTCTCTAGAAATGAAGAACGTAGAGAAGAGACAATAGTGTGATGAGATTTGTAAAGAACCATCTAAGTTCCTGTAAGTGATGCCAACCTCATGGTCCTGGAACTCTCTGGCGATGTCCTCCAATGATTCCTTGTGGGTGTTGGTTTCTGGTATCATGACACCAACTTTTGAAATCCCAAAATCGGCGACTTTAATGTGTCCAGCCGGTGTAATCAGGAGGCTGTGAAAGAGAAGATGGTTTTAGGCTCACTGGCTGTGTGGTAATAAATGATAACTTTCCCCCCTTTATTAAACTATAGGGGGCACTTACTTCTCTGGCTTCAGGTCTCTATGCAACACACCATAGCTGTGCAGGTATTCCACAGCAAGTATCGCTTCTGCAAAGTACAGGCGGGCCAAGGGGACAGATAAAGGACCCCTGGTGCTTAGGAGGGTCCCACAGTCTCCACCTATAGAAGAAAGGAAATATGAGCGGTGAGGGGTTTATACAGCAGATCACCACGATGGATCATGAGAAGTGAGCGGAGACATTGGGGCAGGAGAGAATATATACAGATATAATGTATAGAGCACAGAATATTAGTCTGAGGTCATGGTGAGATGTCGTCCATGTCACTAATAAAGTGATGTCTCATCTCGTCTACAGCTGGCGATACTGACGTGCTCAGTGCGGACATACAGGGAGATCACACACATAAATGACTTTCCATAATATCTATAGTAAATGCTCTGCGGGGATGTAACCGTCCACGGGGACAAGTCCTAATGATATGAGCGCTGATAAGATGTCAGCAGACATGGGCTGAATATAATACATGTACATGTCCTACCTCCTACATACTCCATGACCATACACAGGTGAGATCTAGTAGGGAAGGAGCAGAGCATGGAGGCCACAAAGGGACAGTCAGCGAATGTCAGGATGTCCCTCTCCAGATAGGCCCCTTCCACATGTTTTGGAGTATCCAGGTCCCGCTTGGCAATTTTCTTCATAGCGAAGATATTCTGTGAGTCTTTATGGTGAACTAAGTGGACAGACCTGGAGAGAAGAAGAAACCATGGTTTATAGTGAATCCTTATTAACAGTCCTTCTATAGAAGTCATTATATGATCTTCTGTACTAATGTTTAATACCAGAAGTCCGACCATTACTGGAAATCCACATCTAGAAATACATGAAATAATACTACATAGATCATCTATGGGAGGGTCTACACAATGCCACGTCTGCCGGACCCTCACTCAGGTCACATTATCACCTGTGGGAGGTCTGCACAATGCCACATCTTCCACACCCTCACCCAGGCCACATTGTCACCTATGGAAGGTGTGCACAATGCTAGGTCTGCCAGACCCTCACCCAGGTCACATTATCACCTATGGGAAGTCTGCACAATGCCACGTCTGCCGGACCCTCACCCAGGTCACGTTATCACCTTTCACCTCAGATCATGTCCCTATGATAACACTGAATGGCAAAGCACAGAGGATGAAGCATTATCATAGGGAACCCTGAGAAATGTGGCTTATGCTAACTGAAATCTCACCCAAAAGATCCGCTGCTGATCAGCTTAGATGTTTCGTAGTCGCTCATACGCGGCTTTCTCGCCGGGATCAATGATTCCATCAAGTCCTAGAAAAGAAGAAGAAGAAGAAATGATATTAAGATCTAGAAGCTGCTGGAGAAAATCTCCAGATGCAGAAACGTCTCCTCCTATATTATGTCCCAGCTGATGTCACTGATCCGATAGGTGAGCAGAAACCTGCTGACGGATTCCCTATAATATAAACGCTATTATCTAATGCAATAGTGTCATCTCCTCTAATAATAGAGGCGCCCCCTGGTTATATGGGGGATAATACTGGACGGGTCATTCACACCCCGTGATCTGGTGATACACAGACATCTACCTCTATAATACTTACACCGGCAGGTTCTTGGATCTCCGGGATCTCTAAGATTACACTGTCAGGATCCAACAGCTCAGTTGTTTCTAAAATAGCGATAAAATGATGAGGAAATAAAATGTATTAGAGGATATTAATCCTACAGACATAATACAGCAATATAATGGAGAAATGACTATTCTGTATGGAGGACTATGTGGGGCCATTATTCTTTATGGAGGACTATGTGGGGCCATTATATTGTATGGAGGACTATGTGGGGCCATTATTCTGTATGGAGGACTATGTTAGGCCTATTATTCTGTATGGTGGAATATGTGGGGCCCATTTTTCTGTATGGAGGACTATATGGGGCCCATTATTCTGTATGGAGGACTATGTGGGGCCCATTATACTGTATGGAGGACTATGTGGGGCCTATGATTCTCTATGGAGGACTTTGTGGGGCCCATAATACTTTATGGAGGACTATGTGGGCCCATAATACTGTATGGAGGACTATGTGGGGCCTATTATTCTCTATGAAGGACTATGTGGGGCCCTTTATACTCTACGGTGGACTATGTGGGGCCCATAATACTGTATGGAGGACTATGTGGGGCCCATTAATCTCTATGGAGGACTATGTGGGGCCCATTATTCTGTATGGAGGACTATGTGGGGCCCATTATTCTGTATCGAGGATTATGTGGGGTCAATTATCCTGTATGGAGGACTATGTGGGGCCATTATACTGTGTGGAGGACTGTGTGGGGCCATTATTCTGTATGGAGCACTATGTGGGGCCATTATTCCATAAGGAGGACTATGTGGGGCCATTATTCCTTATGGAGGACTATGTGGGGCCATTATATTGTATGGAGGACTATGTGGGGCCATTATTCTGTATGGAGGACTATGTGGGGCCTATTATTCTGTATGGTGGAATATATGGGGTCCATTATTCTGTATGGAGGACTATGTGGGGCCCATTATTTCGTATGGAGGACTATGTGGTGCCCATTATACTGTATGGAGTACTATGTGGTGCCCATTATACTGTGTGCCGGACTATGTGGGGCCAATTATTCTGTATGGAGGGCTATCTGGGGCACGTTATTCTGTATGGATGACTTTGTGGGACCCATTATTCTGTATGGAGGACTATCTGGTGCCCATTATTCTGTGTGGAGGACTTTGTGGGGCCCATTATTCTGTTTGGAGGACTTTGTGGGGCCCATTATTCTGTGTGGAGGACTATGTGGGGCATTATTCTGTATGGAGGACTATGTGGGGCCCATTATTCTGCATGGAGCACTATGTGGGGCCCATTATTCTGCATAGAGGACTATGTGGGACCCATTATTCATTATGGAGGACTTTCTGGGACCCATTACTCGTTATGGAGGACTTTGTGGGACCCATTATACTGCATTCTGGTTGGCTCGTGACTTTTTCCAAGTTTTTCATTTTGGCTCTCTGTATGTTTGATTACAGAGTGGAAAGAGTAACTATGACATTATCCCCTGTTCTCTTTAATATCTGGATATTTCCGGTAGAAGGTTGTGTGATCGGCTCACCTGTAGTCAGATCGCTGCTCGGTCCCGGCTGACTCGTATTAGGGTCAGGGGTCTCTGGGGTCACATTTTGCTCGTCTTCGGTGTCGCCTTCTGGTGTCTCCTGATTGATAGAATATATAGAATTACCACGAGGAACCTTCCACTAAATCACCAAATCCACAAATCAGGAAGGACTAAACCCGCATTTACAGACGCACCAACTGTAACTATACAGATCAGCCGCCATCATGAGGACTTTTATCAGATAAAATGGATTAAGATGAGGTAACATTGCAAAAACATTAATATGGATAATAGAGGGAGACAGAGGCGGAAATACAGACTTCCCACCACTGAGCTGTGACTACATCAGCAGAATACAGACTGCCATCAGCAGAGACAGGCGGCCATATTACCTCCTGTGCTTGCCAGGGGCTGACAGGGAGGCCGATAAGATCTAACACCAGATCTTCTGATATCTAGCTGGTGATCTGGAGAAGATCAGAAAACAAGGACGTGTGATAGAGAAGATGATGGATCCTTACCGGGCGTTCCGATGAGCGGGCCGGACCTTCCAGTACACACAGGACTTTTTCGGCCAGTTCTTTAACAAAAGACAAATCTCTATATTGAGATCTTTTTTCAGCCTATAAAGAAGAAAAGAAACACAAATGAAAAATCTCGAGATGAGAAAGATCACAATGAAGGCCGCCATTGTATCTGACATCTGCTCCTCTCTGCAGATACATTGACTACATATCTGGGGTCTTGTCCTGTTTTATATTGGAAGAAAGAAGAAGCTTCTATCCCACCGTTATTATCCATTATTGTGGAGAAGATTTGTGCGGAGCGTCCACCATTTACCTGCTGTAGTAATGTCCTAATGTTCCATAGCGAGAAACTGCAAGTGCTCAGTCACTATGGAGCCAACAACGGCAGCCATGACCCTGTGTAGATTGTACACAGTGACTGTGAGCTCTGATGTCATAATGGCCGACCATCACTAGTGATGTCATCATGGAATCTTGTGATGGAATCTTATAGCGGCGGCTCTGCACAAATACATGCTGCCAAGCAATATTTAAAGTGTGTGGGGGCTCATGCTGTATATAGGGGGCTATGTGACGGCTCAGCTATTTATAGCGGGCTATGTGAGGGCTCATACTGTATATAGAGGGCTATGTGAGAGCTTGGCTGTATATAGAGGGCTATGTGAGGGCTGATACTCTAAATAGGATTCTGTGTGTGAGCTCATACTGTACATTGGTGCTATGTATGGGCTCTTACTGTATAAAGGGAGCTGTGTGTGGGCTCTTACTGTATATAGGGTATGTGTGTGGGCTCTTTCTGTATGTAGGGGGATGCCAGCACACTTAATTCTGCTCAATAATAAGTGATACAGTTAATAATATAAAATATAATTCATATGTTAATATTGAGCAGAATTAATTTCAGCCTATTGATTCGGCCTACACAACAGTCACATTTCTCATTTGGCCCCTCAGTAATATTACTTTCCCACCCCTGCTCTATTATGTATAGCGCTCTGTTATGTGTAGTGCACCCGAGCACCTGCATGTTAATCGCGTGACTTATCACATGATCTATCAAAGGCAATCTTGTGACATGTCATGTGATACATCGGGTGCTGGGAGCCCACGGCTCCTAAACTGCCCAGGGCCCTGGCTACTCTTAATCAGCCCCTGCTTCTATCCCACCATTATTATCCATTATTGAGAAGTGTTATGCGGAGCTTCCGCCACTTACCTGCTGTAGTAATGTCCTGATGTTCTGAGGTAAATCCGTCAGATACTCTGAGGTGAGATGACCTCGGTGGTATTTGGTCAGGCAGTCTCTTACGAGCTCCATCACCAGCCGGTGAGTGAAGCTGAGGACGCCATCGGGTGGTAGAAGCACAATCTCAGGGCGATTGGTGGTAAGAATCTCCCATAGAGCTTCTACTTGAAGATTGTCCAAAAGTAATTCAGCCATAGAAGCTGCAAGTGCGATCAGTCACTATATATAATAGCGAGAAACTGCAAGTGCGCTCAGTCACTATGGGATAGCGAGAAACTGCAAGTGCGATCAGTCACTATAGAATAGCGAGAAACTGCAAGTGCGCTCAGTCACTATGAAGCCAACAAAGGCAGCCGTGAACCTGTGTACATTGTATATATAGTGACTGTGAGCTGTGATGTCATAATGCCCGACCATGACCTGTGATGTCATCATGGAATCTTGTGATGGAATCTTCAAGGAATGGCTCTACACACATACATGCTGCCTAGCAATATGCTTTTTTGGCCGTCCTCTTTTATTTCCAAATACAACACAACCAGGATAAGGGAATGTTCACACGTTGCGTTTTTGCAGCATTTTTTTCCACACCAAAAACCAGGTTGTACTCAGGAAAAACACTGCATACAATCCACACTTATTTGCTGTGTTTTTGCAGTGTTTATACTTGTGGGTTTTTTTTTTCATTCATTTGAATGGGTGAAAAATGCTGCAAAACCCCTGAAAGAATTAACATCCTGCAAATTTAAAATAAAAAAAGGAAAAAAACGCAGCATGTGAATGAGACTTTAGAAATATCATTCTCTAAGCTGGTACTGTAAAACGCAGTGTTTTAGCAGCAGAAAAATAACCCTGAAAAAACTGCCACTTGTGAACATTCCTCAAAGATATAATAGTCATATTATGGGAAATATTGTGTATATTTATTCCTCGCGTGTCTTTTTTTTACCAAATAACATTTACCTCATTGGTTGGAGAGTTTACTATTAACAACTGTGACAAATATTGAAGAATTAATGATAAGTGACCCAAGTGATCAATCATTTACGTCATTAATGGTGATGGGCGAGCACTAAAATGCTCGGGTGCTCGATGCTCGGGTCGAGCACATTGGAATACTCGGCTGCTCGACCCGAGCAATGAGCCCAATGTAAGTCTATGGGAAACTCGAGCATTTTTCAGGCGGCTCCCCCCGGCGGTCTGCAGAGGGCCTAAAAATTGCCCAAATCGATGGGAACAGTGCTCAAATGACATGGGAACAGCATGGGGAAGACCCCTGGAAGCATTTCTGACTCCCAGGTCACTGCTGTCAACAATGTTGTCAGAAGTATTTACGCCACTTTTACGGACTCACAATAAAATATACAAAAACGAAACCAAAATGGATTTTCCTGGGAAGTATGTTAAGGAACATCCTTTCCAGAGTTATAACTTGTATATAAGGGAAAATAAATAACCAAAAACAAAAATACTCCTCCACACCTTGGGCTATGTTCACACGTAGCGTTTTTGATGCGTTTTTGCACTTTTGCATTGCTTTCAACCAACACAAATGCATTCACCAGGAAATGTCATTTTAACATTTTACAACCTTATCTGGCCATGTGGTGTGTGACACATCATCAGACACATGCATACAGTGCTGAAAAGACATGGGAACAGCATGGAAGCATCTCTGACTCCCAGGTCACTGCCTAAAAGTGTGCCCATCATAAGAGATGCTTGGCGCATGCGAAGATGCCTCCCGCCATGGACCTGTCGTTACAGATTTGCAACAATCACCATCCACGTCCTTGTCCCTCCTCAGCGTTCAGTTCCTTGGAATGCAAGTGCAAGTATGCAGGCAGCCACCAACCTACCCACCGGCTGCAATACTATACTGACAAATTTTTGACAGCTACTTGCACTTGAAATGTAGCCTTTTAGGCTCGTGGAGGCGGAAGCTTTTCATAACCTCATGTCGGCGGCGGCCGGGTGTCCATACTCTTTCCCCAGCCACCACTATATTTCCCGGTATCGCCTCTGCCTTCCACAAGCACGGGTCCCACAACATTACCCGTGCCCTCCCCAGTGCACTTACTGGGAAGGACCGCCTAACCACAAACATGTGGACAGGTGAACGTGGCCAGGGACGGTACATAGCCAGTCCACAACTTTTTTTTGCTGACAGTTGTATTTAGTTCGGTGAAAGGACTGGCATAGAGGGAAACCGTATCTACCCTGGGTGTCATTTCTCCCAGGAAGTCCTGTAATTCAGCTTGTTGCAGAAGCAATGGCAGTCCGTCCAACATCAACTCGCACTTGTCGGTGGTGCTTTAACACACACACATCTTTCTTTTCGCATTTTATTTCTTGAATACAGAGTTGGACAATGGCCTGATCTGTAATGCTTTTTGAGAAATAACATGCATAAGCATGGCCGATCCACATTAAAAAAGCAGCCACAGAGTGTCCGGAAACCTTCCCCCACAATTTTATTAGCCAGGGCAGCTTTTCGGCAGGGTTGGACGGGCCCACCAGAGAACCGGAGACTACTCCGACGGGCCCTGACTTCTCCTTCTGGAGAGTTCATAGTGCCGAGGTGAGGCCATGATGATGATAGAGGCCACCATCTGCTTAGTTTTCTGTTACTTGGAATGCAAGTGCAAGTATGCAGCCATCCACCCACCCACAGGCCGCAACACTAAACTGCCAGATTTCTGGGCAGCTGCTTGCACTTGAAATATGGCTTTTTAAGCTCGTGGAGGCGGAAGCTGTCCACAATCTTATGGCGGCGGCGACTGGGTATCTATACTCGGTCCCCAGCCGCCATTATTTTTTCCGGTATTGTCTCCTCCTTCCACAAGCATGGGTCCCACAACATTACCCGTGCCCTCCCCAGTGGAAGGACTGCCTAACCACAAACACGTGGACAGGTGAATATGGCCAGAGACGGTACGGAGCCAGTCCACAACTTTTTTTGCTGAGAGTTGTATTTAGCTCAGTGAAAAGACTGGCATAGAGGGGAACATCATACTGTGTGTGGGGGAATGTACTGTGGGAGCATCATACTGTGTGGGGGGAATGTACTGTGGGGACATCATACTGTGTGTGTGGGGGAATGTACTCTGGGGACACCATACTGTGTGTTGGGGGGAAATGTACTGTGGGGACATCATACTGTGTGGGGGGAATGTACTGTGGGGGCATCATACTGTGTGTGAAGGAATGTACTGTGGGGGCATCATACTGTGTGTGGGGGAATTATACAGTATGTTGAAGGAATGTACTGTGGGGGCATCATACTGTGTATGTGTGGGAATGTACTGTGGGGGCATCATACTGTGTGTGGGGAGGAATGTACTGTGGGGAATCATACTGTCTGTGGGGGGAATGTACTGTGGGGACATCATACTGTGTGTGGGGGAATGTACTGTGGGGACATCATATTGTGTGTGGGGGGAATGTACTGTGGGGGTATCATACTGTGTGTGGGGGAATGTACTGTGGGGACATCATACTGTGTGTGGGGGAAATGTACTGTGGGAGCATCATACTGTGTGTGGGGGGAATGTACTGTGGGGACATCATACTTTGTGTGGGGGGGATGTACTGTTTGGACATCATACTGAGTGTGGGGGAATTTACTGTGGGGGCATCATACTGTGTGTGAGAATTTACTGTGGGGACCTCATGCTGTGTAGGGGCATTATATTGTGTGTGAGGGGGAATATACTGTGGGGGCATCATACTGTGTGTGTGGGAATGTACTGTGGGGGCATCATACTGTGTGTGGGGAGGAATGTACTGTGGGGGCATCATACTGTGTGTGTGGGGGGAATGTACTGTGGGGGCATCATACTGTGTGTGTGTGGGGGGAATGTACTGTGGGGACATCATACTGTGTGTGTGAGGGAATGTACTGTGGGGGCATCATACTGTGTGTGGGGAGGAATGTACTGTGGGGCCATCATACTGTGTGTGGGGGGATGTACTGTGAGGACATCATACTGTGTGTGGAGGAATGTACTGTGGGGGCATCATACTGTGTGTGTGAGGGAATGTACTGTGGGGGCACCATACTGTGTGTGGGGAGGAATGTACTGTGGGGCCATCATACTGTGTGTGTGGGGGGGGGGAATGTACTGTGGGGGCATCATACTGTGTGTGGGGGGGAATGTGCTGTGGGGACATCATACTGTGTGTGGTGAAATGTACTGTGGGGACATCATACTTTGTCGGGGGAATGTACTGTGGGGGCATCATAATGTGTGTGTGAAGAGCTGTTTATCATCGTACAATGATTGAATAACGGGAGCAGATGATTTATAAAAAGCACTGAATTATATGGTGTGGATTTGCTGCTACTGTGTCACCCCAGGCCTGGATGCCACAAACTTGTAAGGCTGTGTCTGAGAGCAGGAGGGAGGTTCTCTGGTCATGGACCATTAGCATGCAGCACCTCCTGTCCCAGGCCAGTAGGGGGAGCAGGCTGCCCCTATAAAAGCTGGTACTGAGGGCAGGGTTAGGGAGACCAGGACCCACTTCTGAAGCATCCAGAAGGGTTCCCAGAAGAGAGGGACAGGTCAGCGGCAGCTGAGGAGTCCAGGAGGCTAAGGAGGAACAGCAAGCCAGGGACAGAGGCGACGAGAGCTGGTCCTGGCTGAGAGAGAACAACATACCGGACACTGGGATCCGAGGCTGTCAGAATTGCAAGTCCTGCAGCAGATCATCTACTTGCGAGGGATTTTAGGTCCCTTGGCCTAAGAAGCCTGGAAGGTCCGCCACACAGAGGGACCAGTACAGCACAGACAAGCTATAGGTACCTAGGGCCCGAGTCGCAAGCCATACAGGCGTAGTACACGGCCAGCTCAGGGACGTGGGCTATCATACCACTAAAGGGGGAGATAGTCAGCAAGGGCAGAGAGAGAACGGTAGGCCTACCCACTCACCCTGACCAGTGGAGCTCGCCCGAATGCCCTCAGACACCCAGGTCCATTCCTCCCTGTACTCCTGGTGGGTCTGTGATAAGATCTGCAGTAAAAGACCCTGGACTGCATTATTGGACTCTGTGTGATTACTGCTGCGCCTGCACCATCACCCCCAGCATCCTATTACACTGCCCTGAGGCTACACTCCTCCCATGGGGAGTTGTACTATTCCCTGCTGCACCCCCAACACCAGCCTCAGCGGTCTGCCCCGCAGCGGCGGTCCTCCCTGACCGCAATCCACAGGTGGCGTAGTCGGACTTTCAAAACCTACAAATACACTGCCACAGCATTTGGTCTGACCACCCTGAGCCACGGGACCGGGTCGCCACTACTACTCCCAGCATTGCCCTGTTGTCTGGTTCCGAGAGCCCCACGGCCCAGGGGGCGAGTCACTACAAGTAAGGATAGACGATACAATAAGCTCTATCGTAACATGTAGCAGCGAGTCAGCGGAATGTATCAATTCTAATATTGAGCAGAATTGATTTCAGCCTGTTGATTTTTCCCTCCAGAACAGTGGAGGGCTCCTCGGGAAAATAAATTGGCCATCCCTAGTATAACGTAATACTAAAATCTCACATTTTATGAGAGAAAACTGTATTTTATAACGATGCTTCCGTACATAAATCGAGAGAACTTCTTTTCATCAGACGACCCCTTTATCACCTATCCAAGGTGATCGGTGGTGTCCAACAGCTTAGAGCGGCACTGATGGGCAGAATGCGGCACTTTTATCACTTTTGGAATTGGGCAGCGGTGCACATGCTCAGTCTGACCTCCATTCTTGCCCTTTGGGGCTGCAGAGCGCTCTGCTTTTTCCAACAGCTCCATTGAGAATGAATGGATCAGTGGTCGGGCATCCAACCAGACGCTCCATTTTGTAACAGGGATAGAAATAGATGAGAAGATGCACTTAAATGTTTGGCCGCAGCAAGAGTGCATCGAGTGCCTGTGCTTGGTTTGAACAGTCATTCTGTGCTGACAGAGTCCCTTTAAGGCCTCAAACCTATTAGATAATTGTCAGCCCTACATTGTTTCTGGGCAGACAGTTACACAAGATTATGTCCCATTTCATGAAGATTGGCCTTTTACACGCCTGTTTTAGTGAAGGATTAGCTGGAAAAACCTGCGGCGCTGTTAAGCCTCTCCCCAAGAAGCTCCGCAAGGCTTCAAAATTTTGCCGGTACTGGTCAAGACTGGTGGACACATGGGAAAAGTCAAATTTTGGCAAAGTTGAACAATCTGCATTGTGTGTAATATTTTATGATACAATAAATGATTAGAAAAATGCAAGTTTTATTAATGAGAAAAAAACTGAACTTTGCAGAATTTGTTGGCGACATAGAAATATGTAAAAAATATAAAAGTGTAAAATTTTTTTTACAATTTTTGATGCTTACATTAAAAACTTGAGCAATTCCCCCAAAAATCATTAGAGCCATGAAATCAATACATATACAGATGAAACCAGAAGTTTCCATCCACTATATAAAGAGACACATCTGCATGTTTTTATCAATATCTGACATAAAATCAGAATAAACCTTTCCCGTTTTAGGTCAATTAGGATTACCATCATTTTTGATATTTTCCAAATGCCAGAATAATGAGAGAGAGAGAATGTTTTAAGGCATTTTTATTACTTACTGCAAAGTCTTAACATTATTCTAATCACTAATCAGTGTGTATATTTGTTCACTACACAATAGAATCCCATAATTTCTGCCTATTCACATCTTAGTATTATGTATGATCAGGTTAGAGTGTATGGCTGCTGAGCGCTAGCATTTATGGGCGCCTCCCCCTGACCTTGGCTGTTTCTGGCTCTTAGACCCTGCTGGCACGCACTGCCGTCATGTCCGTGACTGCACTGCCGGCCTGCGGGTCAAATGCCAGAAGCCGCAGAGTCACATGTGGGGCGGGCACAGAATGTCTCGCGCCGTATACCAGCCAGAACACATACCGGAAAGTCAGGTGACACACTTTTTCTCTCCGGCTCGGTTCATGATTGGATTAGGCTCCCTATATAACATCTGGCGTTCCCCTCCCTGGCACGACCCCTGAGGAAGTGTTGATGAAACGCGCGTCGGGGTGGAGGGACGCGTGCTTACCCTGCCTAGAAGCTGCCATTCTAACCAGGTATTTCTTTCTCATGATGTGTTGAGCTGTTTTGTCTATTTGTGGACAGTGCCACTATTACACTATAGTTATTCTATGGGACCGTACCCAGCCTCTTTTATGTACCCAGTCTCCCCTGATAGATATACTAACATTATTAACCGCTATATGCATTAGTTTCTTTGAGGCTGGAAACAATACGTTATCTTTATCTAAGCACTTTGCACTTTTTTGCTGGACAGTCGACTCTATATCATCATATGCACTGCCGCTTTACATTTTATAGGCGTATCTCAAACTCATCAGTGATAGTCTAGTGACCGTTATAATAGCATATGTATTTCTTTCTTTCTATTTTTGCCACATGAGCGGTTATTCAGATTGAAATCTTTTGTAGTGCATTTGTATAGTCACATTATTTCAGTAATGGGGTAATATATGGTTATTACTCTTGCTGCGCAGATATAGGGTACAGCATTTGTTTGTCCCTCACATTTGAGGCCCCTGCTATTTTAATTATTGTTATTTTATGTTCTAATAAAATTATATTGTTAATATTATTTGAAGTGTTCATGTTTTTGTTTATCCTACCAGGGTTCTGGTTATAGCAGAATCAATTTTTGATATATATAAAGTCAAAAGTTTACATACATTTCATTAGTATTTGGTACCATCACCCTTAAACTGAATGACTTGGGTCAAACTTTTGGGATATCCTTCCACAAACTTCTCACAATAGTTGGTCGGAATTTGGACCCATTCCTCCTGGCAAAACTGGGGTAACAGATCCAGGTTTGTAGGTCGCCTTGCTCGCAGCAAGTGTGCCCATAAATTTTCAATAGGATTGCAATCAGAGCTTTGTGATAGCCACGCCGAAACATTGACTTTGTTATTCTTAAGCCACTTTGTTCCCATTTTGTCAATATGCTTCGGGTCATTGTCCATTTGGAATACCCATTTCCGCCCAAGCTTTAACTTCCTGGCTGATGTCTTGAGATGTTGCTTCAGTATTGCCACATAATCTTCTTTTCTCATGGTGTCATCTATTTTGTGAAGTGAACCAGTCCCTCCTGCAGCAAATCAACCCCAGATCATGATGCTGCCACCCCCATGTTTCACAGTTGGGATGGTGTTCTTAGGCTTCCAAGCTTCTCCCTTTTTCCTCCAAACGTAGCGATGGTCATTATGCCAAAAAAGTTCAATTTTAGTTTCATCAGACCACAGACATGTCTCCAAAAATTAAGGTCTTTGTTCCTGTGTGCATTTGCAAACATTAATTTGGCTTTTTTATGTTTCTTTTGGAGTAACGGCTTCTTCCTGGCAGAGTGGCCTTTCAGCCCATGTTGATACAGTACTCGTTTCACTGTGGTTATTGACACAATCTTACCAGCTTCCGCCATCATCTTCACAAGGTCTCTTGCTTTTGTCCTTGGGTTGATATGCATGTGTCGGACCAAAGCACGTTCATCTCTGGGACACAGAACCCGTCTCCTTCCTGAGCGATAAGATGGCAGTACATTCCCATCTTGTTTGTACTTGCGTATAATTGTTTGTACAGATGACCGAGGCACTGTCAGGTATCTTGAAATTGTATCTAAGGATGAGCCAGACTTGTGCAAGTCCACAATTCTCTTCCTGATATCTTCGCTAATTTCTTTAGACTTTCCCATGAAACTACAGAAAAAAAAACTATTAGAAGCTTCCAAACACATTACATCATCATATGGGCAGTCCAGAATTGTTTAAAGGCATAGTAATCTTAGTGTGTGTAAACTTTTGACTTTGCAGTAAGTAATAAAAATGACTTAAACATTCTCTCTCTCTCATTATTCTGGCATTTGGCAAATTTTAAAAATGATGGTAATCCTAATTGACCTAAAACGGGAAAGGTTTATTCTGATTTCATGTCAGATATTGAGAAAAACATGCAGATGTGTCTTTTTATATAGTGTATGGAAACTTCTGGTTTCAACTGTATGTGTGTGTATGTATGTATATATGTATATATTACACATACAGTTATGGCCGAAAGTGTTCACTCCTTTGAAATTGTTTCAGAAAATGAAGTATTTCTCCCAATTATTGCTGTTACACATGTTTTGCTATACACACTTTATTTTCTTTGTGTGTATTGCAACAACACAAAAAAGCAGAAAAAAAGGCAAATTGGACATAATTTCACACACAGCCCCAAAAATGGTCTGAACAAAATTGTTGGCACCCTCAACTTTAATATTTGGTTGCTCACCCTTTGGAATAAAATAACTGCAATCAATCGCTTCCTATAACCATCAACAAGCTTCTTACACCTCTCAGCTGGAATTTTGACCACTCTTCTTTTGTAAACTGCTCCATGTCTCTCATAGTTGCTGCTACTTCATACCTCTCCAGCGCTATGTTTCCATCCATTTCTGCGGGCTTCTTGAAGTATGTTTGGGGTCATTCTCCTGGAAGAACCATGACCTAGGACGCAAACCCAGCTTTCTGACACTGGGCACTACATTGCGACCCAAAATCCGTTGGTAATATTTTTCAACAATTTTGGTTCTCAAGTACTCAGACAGTTCTCTTCTCTTTCTGTACTCCATGCTTAGTGTGGCACACACAGACACAATGCAAAGATTGAGTCAACTTCTCCACTTTTTATCTGGTTTCAGGTGTGATTTTCATATTGCCCACACCTGTTACTTGCCACAGGTTAGTTTGAATGAGCATCACATGCTTGAAACAAAGTTGTTCACCCACAATTTTGGAAAGGTGCTATCAATTTTGTCCAGCCCATTTTTGGGGTTTTGTATGAAATGATGTCCAATTTGCCTTTTTTCCTTTTGTTTGTTTTTTTCTTTTGTTCCAATACACACAAAGAATATTAAACATGTGTATAACAAAACATGTATAATTGCAATAATTTTCTGGGAGAAATACTTCATTTTCTGGAACAATTTTAAGATTGCCAACACTTTCGGCCGTGGCCATATATAGTAGCTGAGTACAGGTGGCTGCTGGGGCCCCTGATACCATTACTATGTGGCCCTTACACCTGATATACAGTGGTGGCCAAAAGTATTGGCACCCCTGCAATTCTGTCAGATAATACTCAGTTTCTTCCTGAAAATGATTGCAATCACAAATTCTTTGGTATTATTATCTTCATTTAATTTTCTTGCAAAGAAAAAACACAAAAGAGAATGAAACAACAATCAAATCAATGATCATTTCACACAAAACTCCAAAAATGGGCCAGACAAAAGTATTGGCACCTTCAGCCTAATACTTGGCTGCACAACCTTTAGCCAAAATAACTGCGAACAACCGCTTCCGGTAACCATCAATGAGTTTCTTACAATGCTCTGCTGGAATTGTAGACCATTCTTCTTTGGCAAGCTGCTCCAGGTCCCTGATATTTGAAGGGTGCCTTCTCCAAACTGCCATTTTGAGATCTCTGCACAGATGTTCCATGGGATTCAGGTCTGGACTCATTGCTGGCCACCTTAGAAGTCTCCAGTGCTTTCTCTCAAACCATTTTATAGTGCTTTTGGAAGTGTGTTTTGGGTCATTGTCCTGCTGGAAGACCCATGACCTATGAGGGAGACCCAGCTTTCTCACACTGGGCCCTACATTATGCTGCAAACTTTGTTGGTAGTCTTCAGACTTCATAATACCATGCATACGGTCAAGCAGTCCAGTGCCAGAGGCAGCAAAGCAACCCCAAAACATCAGGGAACTTCCGCCATGTTTGACTGTAGGGACCATGTTCTTTTCTTTGAATGCCTCTTTTTTTTCCTGTGCACTCTATGTTGATGCTTTTTCCCAAAAACCTCTACTTTTGTCTCATCTGACCAGAGAACATTCTTCCAAAACGTTTTAGGCTTTCTCAGGTAAGTTTTGGCAAACTCCAGCCTGGCTTTTTTATGTCTCGGGGTAAGAAGTGGGGTCTTCCTGGGTATCCTACCATACAGTCCCTTTTCATTCAGACGCCGACGGATAGTACGGGTTGACACTGTTGTACCCTCGGACTGCAGGGCAGCTTGAACTTGTTTGGATGTTAGTCGAGGTTCTTTATCCACCATCCGCACAATCTTGCGTTGAAATCTCTTGTCAATTTTTCTTTTCCGTCCACATCTAGATAGGTTAGCCACAGTGCCATGGGCTTTAAACTTCTTGATGACACTGCGCACGGAAGACACAGGAACATTCAGGTCTTTGGGGATGGACTTGTAGCCTTGAGATTGCTCATGCTTCCTCACAATTTGGTTTCTCAAGTCCTCAGACAGCTCTTTTGTCTTCTTTCTTTTCTCCATGCTCAATGTGGTACACACAAGGACACAGGACAGAGGCTGAGTCAACTTTACTCTGTTAGAACCCTCCTGTTAGTTTTTGCTATCTTGTGTTTTGCGGTCACGTGACTAGCTGCCTATATATTCCAGCTCCGCCCTTCTGGCTTTGCTGGACTTCAGTGTTTTTTGCCTGTCTCTCTAGCCAGGTGCTTCGGTGCCTATCTCTGTCTAGTTTGCTTGGTCCTCTGGACCTCTAGTACTTTTTGTTCAGTTTGTATTTTTGCTCTGCAACAACTTCTGTTAGGAGGTGTCCATTTTTTGTCCCAGTCCTTAGTTCTTTTAGGGACCCCTCCCTTTATTCTATAGGTCTCTGTTCAGACTAGCCGAGGACGAAGGCGGGTCTGTTCACAAGGAACAGGCTGCCCGCTACATCGTAGGGATTCAGCTTAGTCTTACTGTAGGGACAGCTTTTCCCTTTCTTTCCTTAGTTTATGTTGCAGATCATAACATAATCCATGTTAACTGGCTGCAAGTGTGATTTAGTTATTGCCAATTGTATCCAATTTGGCTTTAGGACAATTCTTTTTGTGTTTTTTCATTGAAGACAAATTAAATGAAGATAATAAGACCAAAGAATTTGTGATTGCAATCATTTTCAGGAAGAAACTGAGTATTATCTGACAGAATTGCAGGGGTGCCAATACTTTTGGCCACCACTGTATAGGAGCTGAGTACAGGCAGCTGCCGGGGCCCCTGATACCATTACTATGTGGCCCTTACACCTGATATATAGGAGCTGAGTACAGGCGACTGCTGGAGCCCCTGATACCATTACTATGTGGCCCTTACACCTGATATATAGGAGCTGAGTACAGGCGGCTGCTGGGCCCTTGATACCATTACTATGTGGCCCTTACCCCTGATATATAGGAGCTGAGTACAGGCGGCTGCTGGGGCCCCTGATACCATTACTATGTGGCCCTTACCCCTGATATATAGGGGCTGAGTACAGGCGGCTGCTGGGGCCCCTGATACCATTACTATGTGGCCCTTACACCTGATATATAAGGGCTGAGTACAGGCGGCTGCTGGGCCCTTGATACCATTACTATGTGGCCCTTACACCTGATATATAGGAGCTGAGTACAGGCGGCTGCTGGGGCCCCTGATACCATTACTATGTGGCCCTTACCCCTGATATATAAGGGCTGAGTACAGGCGGCTGCTGGGGCCCCTGACACCATTACTATGTGGCCCTTACACCTGATATAAAAGGGCTGAGTACAGGCGGCTGCTGGGGGCCCTGATACCAGTACTATGTGGCCCTTACACCTGATATATAAGGGCTGAGTACAGGCGGCTGCTGGGGCCCCTGATACCATTGCTATGTGGCCCTTACACCTGATATATAAGGGCTGAGTACAGGCGGCTGCTGGGGCCCCTGATACCATTGCTATGTGGCCCTTACACCTGATATATAAGGGCTGAGTACAGGCGGCTGCTGGGGCCCCTGATACCATTACTGTGTGGCCCTTACACCTGATATATAAGGGCTGAGTACAGGCGGCTGCTGGGGCCCCTGATACCATTACTATGTGGCCCTTACACCTGATATATAGGAGCTGAGTACAGGCGGCTGCCGGGGCCCCTGATACCATTACACTGGTGCCTTGTTATTAGGTCAATTCCATTATAAAACATTGTATCCGTCATTGTTGAGCTCTGCTGGGACTGTGTATCCCGCCTGCATTGCATAATGGGGCCCCTGAATACTCTGCACATAAGGGCCCATAACTCTAATTATGTTGTTTGCAATAGTCGCCCTCCTGCCACCCTGTAATATCGGGTCCCTGCCTGGTGTGGCCCCTATGACTTAATGTCCCCCTGTAAGTGCAGTACACCAGTTATCAGTCTACACGGCCAGGGTCCGGGACCCCTGTTGTTTTTGTTCTGGCTTTGTAATATATGTTCATTATCAGGGCGCCCTCTTCTCAGACATCCATCTAATCATCCGTCTGTCTCATCCATATTTGCCATATGGAGGTTTCCAGAAATAGGGCAGAACCTACTGGACTTCTGTGAAAGTTGACGAATCTGTTGAGCGCGGCTGAAGCCTCCTGGGAGCCGAGGTAAAATCAGTGGCCGTGGTAAAATTGTGGAGCGGTGGGGTCTGAAAAAGGAATCATGGCTATAAGGACAACGTTTGCACAAAGTGATTTCTTTCCTGCCCAACAGCCACTGTGTAAACCTGACAAAAATGCCCCCATCTATCCATCCATTCATCACTCTCATACTCTGTCTATGCAGGTATGTATCTCATCATTCTTCCTTACGGAGTTTCACATGGACCAGTCGGGGCTTTGGTCCGAACTCCCCCACAAAACTGGATTCGGTAGTGTGACGAGGCCATAGGCTTAGTAGACTGCGCCTCCAGTAGGCGTACACACCTGATGCACGACAGAGGGCACATTCACTCTGTCTGGACCATTATAGTCTATGGCCACGTCAGATCATATGCCCGAATCCCGTTCAGGTAAAGGCTGCAGCAGGTGGCTGCTGCCTTCTGTGCCCCTCTCCTCCGCCACTGCCATTCCCCCCAACACCCAGAGCCACAGTGTATGTATATATATATATATATATATATATATATATATATATACACTACTCAAAAAAATAAAGGGAACACTTAAACAACAGAATATAACTCCAAGTAAATCAAACTTCTGTGAAATCAAACTGTCCACTTAGGAAGCAACACTGATTGACAATCAATTTCACATGCTGATGTGCAAATGGAATAGACAATAGATGGAAATTATTGGCAATTATCAAAACACTCTCAATAAAGGAGTGGTTCTGCAGGTTGGGACCACAGACCACATCTCAGTACCAATGCTTTCTGGCTGATGTTTTGGTCACTTTTGAATGTTAGTTGTGCTCTCACACTAGTGGTAGCTTGAGATGGACTCTACAACCCACAGAAGTTGCTCAAGTAGTGCAGCTCTTCCAGGATGGCACATCAATGCGTGCTGTGGAAAGAAGGTTTGCTGTGTCTGTCAGCGTAGTGTCCAGAGGCTGGAGGCGCTACCAGGAGACAGGCCAGTACACCAGGAGACGTGGAGGGAGCCGTAGGAGGGCAACAACCCAGCAGCAGGACCACTACCTCCGCCTTTGTGCAAGGAGGAACAGGAGGAGCACTGCCAGAGCCCTAAAAAATGACCTCCAGCTGACCACAAATGTGGATGTGTCTGCACAAACGGTTAGAAACCCACTCCATAACGGTGGTATGAGGGCCCGACGTCCACAGATGGGGGTTGTGCTCACAGCCCAACACCGTGCAGGACGCTTTGCATTTGCCACAGAACACCAGGATTGGCAAAGTCGCCACTGGCACCCTGTGCTCTTCACAGATGAAAGCCGATTCACACTGAGCACATGTGACAGACGTGACAGAGTCTGGAGACGCCGTGGAGAGCGATCTGCTGCCTGCAACATCCTTCAGCATGACCGGTTTGGCAGTGGGTCAGTAATGGTGTGGGGTGGCATTTCTTTGGAGGGCCGCACAGCCCTCCACGTGCTCGCCAGAGGTAGCCTGACTGCCATTAGGTACCGAGATGAGATCCTCAGACCCCTTGTGAGACCATGTGCTGGTGCGGTTGGCCCTGGGTTCCTCCTAATGCAGGACAATGCCAGACCTCATGTGGCTGGAGTGTGTCAGCAGTTCCTGCAAGATGAAGGCATTGAGGTTATGGACTGGCCCGCCCGTTCCCCAGACCTGAATCCGATTGAGCACATCTGGGATATCATGTCTCGCTCCATCCACCAACGTCACGTTGCACCACAGACTGTCCAGGAGTTGGCGGATGCTTTAGTCCAGGTCTGGGAGGAGATCCCACAGGAGACCATCCGCAACCTCAGGACATTACATCAAAGTTGAATGAGCCTGTAGTGTGTTTTTCCACTTTAATTTTGGGGGTGACTCCAAATCCAGGCCTCCATTGGTTAATAAATGTGATTTCCATTGATGATTTTTGTGTGATTTTGTTTTCAGCACATTCAGCTTTGTACAGAACACAGTATTCAATGAGAATATTTCATTCATTCAGATCTAGGATGTGTTATTTCAGTGTTCCCTTTATTTTTTTGAGCAGTGTATATATAAATATACCAGGATGGGGGATATTAACAGAATTGGGGGACATTACCCCTATAACAGTGTAAGCAGCAGACCCCCTCCCCCTTAACAGGGCATAATGACCACATTTTTTGCTTACATTTTTTTTCTATTTTCCTCCTCTAAAACCTAGGTACGTCTTATGGTCCGGTGCGTCTTATAGTCCGAAAAATACGGTATATGCATTCAGTATATATATACTACTAGCTATTGAACCCGTTCTACGCCCGGGTGGCGAGCATTTTTATTGGTATATGGTCTCCCATGCTGGTATGTGCTGCCCCCCTCCTTGTATTTGTGCTGCCCCCATCCTGTCCCCACCATACAATCCTGGTATGCGTGGTACCCCTCACCCCCAATCCTGGTATGCGTGGCACCCCTCACCCCCAATCCTGGTATACGTGGCACCCCTCATCCCTATCCTGGTATGTGTGGCACCCCTCATCCCTATCCTGGTATGTATGGTACCCCTCATCCCTATCCTGGTATGTATGGTACCCCTCATCACTATCCTGGTGTGTATGGTATCCCTCATCCTGGTATGCATGGTACCCCATCCCTCATCCCGGTATGCATGGCACTCCATCCCTCATCCCCAATCCCGGTATGCGTGGCACCCCTCATCCCCAATCCCGGAATGTGTGGCACCCCTCATCCCCAATCCCGGCATGCGTGGCACCCCTCATCCCCAATCCCGGCATGCGTGGCACCCCTCATCCCCAATCCTGGCATGCGTGGCATCCCTCATCCCCAATCCCGGCATGCGTGGCACCCCTCATCCTCAATCCTTGTATGTGTGGCACCCCTCATCCCCAATCCCGGTATGCGTGGCACCCCTCATCCCCAATCCCGGTATGCATGGTCCCCTCACCCCCCAATCCTGGTATGCGTGTTACCCCTCACCACCCAATCCTGGTATGCGTGGCACCCCTCACCCCCGCAATCCTGGTATGCGTGGCACCCCTCACCCCCCAAATCCGGGTATGCGTGGTACCCCTCACCGCCCAATCCTGGTATGTGTGGCACTCCTCACCCCCCAATCCTGGTATGTGTGGCACCCCTCACCGCCCAATGCTGGTATGCATGGTACCCCTCACCCCCAATCGTGGTATGTGTGTTATCCCTCACCCCCCAATCCTGGTATGCGTGGTACCCCTCAGTTAACAAAATGCAGAGTAAAGTTTGATGGATGAACCAAGATCTCAGTAATAATAATTGTAATAATAATTGTATTTTTTTTTTTATTAATATTAGGATAGAAGGGAGGGACAAAACCAGGAACAGAATCAGTAGGCAAACTCATAGTCAGGAGGACAGCCGGGGTCAGATACCAGGTGATCAGTAACCGCCACGTCTGCGAGCAGTATGAATACCGCGGAGCCTGGTGACAGAGGTGATACTGAGATTGTCCGGGCAGAGATGTAACAGTCAGAAGGCCACCGGTAGATGGTGAAGGTCCTTCTGTACAGCTCCAGCAGTGATGGTGGATCTGCTGGACTTCAGGGCGCTGGATGCGGAGGTTTACCGTCTTTTAGATGTCTCTAGGGGAACGGTGACAACACGCAAATACGCGAGCAGCCCTGGATAATCCACGCCGGCAGGATGATAAGATCCGGCGGAAGATGGAACCTATGAGAAGAGAAGGAAATATAATGTAAGTGATGGGACTCCATATGACATGATACTACTGTGCGGTCACTGTGGCCGGACGCAGAGGAATCTCATCACACAGAGGTCAGGGATCATCGTCAGCCATCATACATGTGACAATCCCATCACCGACAGATGACATCTGCTCCACATGAATTATTCTCACTGACGACATCACACAACATGGAGATGACTCTCACACTTACCTCGTCTCTTTTTCCCCTTTTTCCCATTTTCTGATTTTTCGTTGTCAGCTGGAAATTCTGATCAGAAAGAAGAAAAAACAACAACTCACTAAAGACATATTGTTATGGGGTCTGCATTGTATCGCTCCTGTATATAGTACATAGATTGTTCTAGTCCTGTCCCCTATAGTCCTGACAATCTGGTATTACACAATAGGGCAGAATAAGTCCTATATACCGGACATGACCTCATATGAGGGGCATTAGATGTGTCACTAATATGGAGCAGTGAACGCCCTGTGTGTCGCCATATGGTGCATCCCTAATGAGCGATATTCTACTATAGGAGACGATATCTCATTATGATGGCGGAGGTTACTGGATGCAACAATGTATCACAGAATCCATGATAATACTGTACAAAATTACAGAAATGGAGACACAGTATGGGCCCATGGGCAAAGTAATTGGGTTCCTTGAAACATGGATAACATAGGAGACCCATTAAAGAAAAACTATGTGGAAATATTTCACCCTTGATGACAACATTCACATTGTTTGTGCTATAGACATGTACATACCTGACAATGGGGACGAGGACGGCAAGCTGGTTATAGCATCGTCTCTAGCAGATTCAGGAAAAGATCCTTTCTGCCTGTTAGGAAGAAGAAAAACGTGTAAATCACAAGTAAATTCAGTATAAATGGGATTGTCTCACTAGAAGAACCCCAACTATAAGGCTTAATAGGACATATGAAAGTCATAGTGGGGAAGTCTCCTGCTCAAAACTACCTTCTATGGAAACAACTAGCAACAATGGCCGGCATGTAATACTACATATCTCCTGCAGTGTGGGCAAAACTAACAATGCCTGACCGGCAGCAATTATGGGTTGTTATCTCCAGCGGATTCTGAAGCCAATAGCCAATGACCGCTGATCATGGGGCGGTGGATGCTGCATTCAATATTATGGTATTTATGTCCTATATTTGGTATTGTGCACATATATTAGCCTGGAGCTCCCAATAATGACCCCATAATCTACTCACATTTCTGAGATGTTTCTGCTGGATGCCGGGGTACACTCTGGAGGAAACTTGATAGCGGTGGTACAGAGCTAAAAAAGGACAAAAATAAGATATGAAATTCAATTTTTTACTTTTAGAGGTCTTTTTATGTATTCTGGATTTATTGATCACTTACTTTAGAAAGCCTTTTAGAGGATGTTGTAAAATTTTGGAAGAAAAGGCTCTCATTATCCTCACTTGTGTCCTTCTCCTCTGAGACAATAGGCTTGTTTGTATCAGCATGATCTACAAGACATAGGTAATGAAGTGTTATTAGCGGTTGTCAGTATAACATAGTCACCATTTATCACTACTATTAATGGGAACCGATTGTCACATATTATTGAAGACGAGACAAACAGCCGCTTAGTCTAGATGACGTCTTCTACTTACTGATAAATAAGCTGGTGTCCTCATCTGAAACAAGCCGAGGAATGTACTCCGGCTTCTGACTTAGAAGGTTTTCAAATTCTAAGTCACTCAAGAATGGATAACTCTTGATCTCAAATGCTCCTCCTGGAAAAAGAAAAACAAAAGTGATGCGGACATTGTTAGAGGCTGCTCCATATCTGAACAGTATATCTTAATCTTAAGTAATGACAAAACCGAAGGAAACAAACTGAAAGTTATATTATGGAGAACTAGAAATAGGCAAGCAGATAGAGAAGTGCTGATCCTCATGGACAGGAGCGAAGAGTCCTCGTTGTAAAAAGTGAATATTAATACTAATAAAGTATATCAGTTACCTGTCCCAAGTCTTTGTGCAGGATTTGTTCTGAGCAGGTCATTAATAAGGTCCTGAGCATCGGGGGGAGGAGCGCGATCCCAATCCCAAATTATGTCTCCTGTTATATAGAAAATTACAGAAAATAAAACCTCTGTTTTGGACTGTAAGATAAAGTAGAGGAAATAACTAAATTCATGTAACCAGTCAAAGCAATGATCGGATTATTCTACTTACCAGTGACAATATTTTTATAGAGCTCAGATAGGGAATCCCCATGAAATGGTACATATCCCACCAGAAACTCATGCAGGATGATTCCCATTGACCACCAGTCGGCAGGTCTTCCATAGCCTTTCTTCAGAATGATTTCTGGGGCCATGTAAAGCGGGGTGCCACAGTCCTGGAAACCAACAGAAGGTAGAAATGAGAATCGATGAAATTATTATTATGACAAGTTCTCGACATAAAAACTCAATGACAGAAGATAAAATATCAGTTGAAAAGTTCTCTAGAAATGAAGAACGTAGAGAAGAGACAATAGTGTGATGAGATTTGTAAAGAACCATCTAAGTTCCTGTAAGTGATGCCAACCTCATGGTCCTGGAACTCTCTGGCGATGTCCTCCAATGATTCCTTGTGGGTGTTGGTTTCTGGTATCATGACACCAACTTTTGAAATCCCAAAATCGGCGACTTTAATGTGTCCAGCCGGTGTAATCAGGAGGCTGTGAAAGAGAAGATGGTTTTAGGCTCACGGGCTGTCTGGTAATAAATGATAACTTTCCCCCCTTTATTAAACTATAGGGGGCACTTACTTCTCTGGCTTCAGGTCTCTATGCAACACACCATAGCTGTGCAGGTATTCCACAGCAAGTATCGCTTCAGCAAAGTACAGGCGGGCCAAGGGGACAGATAAAGGACCCCTGGTGCTTAGGAGGGTCCCACAGTCTCCACCTATAGAAGAAAGGAAATATGAGCGGTGAGGGGTTTATACAGCAGATCACCACGATGGATCATGAGAAGTGAGCGGAGACATTGGGGCAGGAGAGAATATATACAGATATAATGTATAGAGCACAGAATATTAGTCTGAGGTCATGGTGAGATGTCGTCCATGTCACTAATAAAGTGATGTCTCATCTCGTCTACAGCTGGCGATACTGACGTGCTCAGTGCGGACATACAGGGAGATCACACACATCAATGACTTTCCATAATATCTATAGTAAATGCTCTGCGGGGATGTAACCGTCCACGGGGACAAGTCCTAATGATATGAGCGCTGATAAGATGTCAGCAGACATGGGCTGAATATAATACATGTACATGTCCTACCTCCTACATACTCCATGACCATACACAGGTGAGATCTAGTAGGGAAGGAGCAGAGCATGGAGGTCACAAAGGGACAGTCAGCGAATGTCAGGATGTCCCTCTCCAGATAGGCCCCTTCCACATGTTTTGGAGTATCCAGGTCCCGCTTGGCAATTTTCTTCATAGCGAAGATCTTCTGTGAGTCTTTATGGTGAACTAAGTGGACGGACCTGGAGAGAAGAAGAAACCATGGTTTATAGTGAATCCTTATTAACAGTCCGTCTATAGAAGTCATTATATGATCTTCTGTTCTAATGTTTAATACCAGAAGTCCGACCATTACTAGAAATCCACATCTAGAAATACATTAAATAATACTACATAGATCATCTATGGGAGGGTCTACACAATGCCACGTCTGCCAGACCCTCACCCAGGTCACGTTATCACCTTTCACCTCAGATCATGTCCCTATGATAACACTGAATGGCAAAGCACAGAGGATGAAGCATTATCATAGGGAACCCTGAGAAATGTGGCTTATGCTAACTGAAATCTCACCCAAAAGATCCGCTGCTGATCAGCTTAGATGTTTCGTAGTCGCTCATACGCGGCTTTCTCGCCGGGATCAATGATTCCATCAAGTCCTAGAAAAGAAGAAGAAGAAGAAATGATATTAAGATCTAGAAGCTGCTGGAGAAAATCTCCAGATGCAGAAACGTCTCCTCCTATATTATGTCCCAGCTGATGTCACTGATCCGATAGGTGAGCAGAAACCTGCTGACGGATTCCCTATAATATAAACGCTATTATCTAATGCAATAGTGTCATCTCCTCTAATAATAGAGGCGCCCCCTGGTTATATGGGGGATAATACTGGACGGGTCATTTACACCCCGTGATCTGGTGATACACAGACATCTCCCTCTATAATACTTACACCGGCAGGTTCTTGGATCTCCGGGATCTCTAAGATTACACTGTCAGGATCCAACAGCTCAGTTGTTTCTAAAATAGCGATAAAATGATGAGGAAATAAAATGTATTAGAGGATATTAATCCTACAGACATAATACAGCAATATAATGGAGAAATGACTATTCTGTATGGAGGACTATGTGGGGCCATTATTCTTTATGGAGGACTATGTGGGGCCATTATATTGTATGGAGGACTATGTGGGGCCATTATTCTGTATGGAGGACTATGTTAGGCCTATTATTCTGTATGGTGAAATATGTGGGGCCCATTATTCTGTATGGAGGACTATATGGGGCCCATTATTCTGTATGGAGGACTATGTGGGGCCCATTATACTGTATGGAGGACTATGTGGGGCCTATGATTCTCTATGGAGGACTTTGTGGGGCCCATAATACTTTATGGAGGACTATGTGGGCCCATAATACTGTATGGAGGACTATGTGGGGCCTATTATTCTCTATGAAGGACTATGTGGGGCCCTTTATACTCTACGGTGGACTATGTGGGGCCCATAATACTGTATGGAGGACTATGTGGGGCCCATTAATCTCTATGGAGGACTATGTCGGGCCCATTATTCTGTATGGAGGACTATGTGGGGCCCATTATTCTGTATGGAGGATTATGTGGGGTCAATTATCCTGTTTGGAGGACTATGTGGGGCCATTATACTGTGTGGAGGACTGTGTGGGGCCATTATTCTGTATGGAGCACTATGTGGGGCCATTATTCCATAAGGAGGACTATGTGGGGCCATTATTCCTTATGGAGGACTATGTGGGGCCATTATATTGTATGGAGGACTATGTGGGGCCATTATGCTGTATGGAGGACTATGTGGGGCCTATTATTCTGTATGGTGGAATATGTGGGGTCCATTATTCTGTATGGAGGACTATGTGGGGCCCATTATTTCGTATGGAGGACTATGTGGTGCCCATTATACTGTATGGAGTACTATGTGGTGCCCATTATACTGTGTGCCGGACTATGTGGGGCCAATTATTCTGTATGGAGGGCTATCTGGGGCACGTTATTCTGTATGGATGACTTTGTGGGACCCATTATTCTGTATGGAGGACTATCTGGTGCCCATTATTCTGTGTGGAGGACTTTGTGGGGCCCATTATTCTGTTTGGAGGACTTGTGTGGCCCATTATTCTGTGTGGAGGACTATGTGGGGCATTATTCTGTATGGAGGACTATGTGGGGCCCATTATTCTGCATGGAGCACTATGTGGGGCCCATTATTCTGCATAGAGGACTATGTGGGACCCATTATTCATTATGGAGGACTTTGTGGGACCCATTATTCGTTATGGAGGACTTTGTGGGACCCATTATACTGCATTCTGGTTGGCTCGTGACTTTTTCCAAGTTTTTCATTTTGGCTCTCTGTATGTTTGATTACAGAGTGGAAAGAGTAACTATGACATTATCCCCTGTTCTCTATAATATCCGGATATCTCCTGTAGAAGGTTGTGTGATCGGCTCACCTGTAGTCAGATCGCTGCTCGGCCCCGGCTGACTCGTATTAGGGTCAGGGGTCTCTGGGGTCACATTTTGCTCGTCTTCGGTGTCGCCTTCTGGTGTCTCCTGATTGATAGAATATATAGAATTACCACGAGGAACCTTCCACTAAATCACCAAATCCACAAATCAGGAAGGACTAAACCCGCATTTACAGATGCACCAACTGTAACTATACAGATCAGGCGCCATCATGAGGACTTTTATCAGATAAAATGGATTAAGATGAGGTAACATTGCAAAAACATTAATATGGATAATAGAGGGAGACAGAGGCGGAAATACAGACTTCCCACCACTGAGCTGTGACTACATCAGCAGAATACAGACTGCCATCAGCAGAGACAGGCGGCCATATTACCTCCTGTGCTTGCCAGGAGCTGACAGGGAGGCCGATAAGATCTAACACCAGATCTTCTGATATCTGGCTGGTGATCTGGAGAAGATCAGAAAACAAGGACGTGTGGTAGAGAAGATGATGGATCCTTACCGGGCGTTCCGATGAGCGGGCCGGACCTTCCAGTACACACAGGACTTTTTCGGCCAGTTCTTTAACAAAAGACAAATCTCCATATTGAGATCTTTTTTCTGCCTATAAAGAAGAAAAGAAACACAAATGAATAATCTCGAGATGAGAAAGATCACAATGAAGGCCGCCATTGTATCTGACGTCTGCTCCTCTCTGCAGATACATTGACTACATATCTGGGGTCTTGTCCTGTTTTATATTGGAAGAAAGAAGAAGCTTCTATCCCACCGTTATTATCCATTATTGTGGAGAAGATTTGTGCGGAGCGTCCACCATTTACCTGCTGTGGAATGTCCTAATGTTCCATAGCGAGAAACTGCAAGTGCTCAGTCACTATGGAGCCAACAACGGCAGCCATGACCCTGTGTAGATTGTACACAGTGACTGTGAGCTCTGATGTCATAATGGCCGACCATCACTAGTGATGTCATCATGGAATCTTGTGATGGAATCTTATAGCGGCGGCTCTGCACAAATACATGCTGCCAAGCAATATTTAAAGTGTGTGGGGGCTCATGCTGTATATAGGGGGCTATGTGAGGGCTCAGCTATTTATAGCGGGCTATATGAGGGCTCATACTGTATATAGAGGGCTATGTGAGAGCTTGGCTGTATATAGAGGGCTATGTGAGGGCTCATACTCTAAATAGGATTCTGTGTGTGAGCTCATACTGTACATTGGTGCTATGTATGGGCTCTTACTGTATAAAGGGAGCTGTGTGTGGGCTCTTACTGTATATAGGGTATGTGTGTGGGCTCTTTCTGTATGTAGGGGGATGCCAGCACACTTAATTCTGCTCAATATTAAGTGATACAGTTAATAATATAAAATATAATTCATATGTTAATATTGAGCAGAATTAATTTCAGCCTATTGATTCAGCCTACACAACAGTCACATCTCTCATGTGGCCCCTCAGTAATATTACTTTCCCACCCCTGCTCTATTATGTATAGCGCTCTGTTATGTGTAGTGCACCCGAGCACCTGCATGTTAATCGCGTGACTTATCACATGATCTATCAAAGGCAATTTTGTGACATGTCATGTGATACATCGGGTGCTGGGAGCCCACGGCTCCTAAACTGCCCAGGGCCCTGGCTACTCTTAATCAGCCCCTGCTTCTATCCCACCATTATTATCCATTATTGAGAAGTTTTATGCGGATCTTCCGCCACTTACCTGCTGTAGTAATGTCCTGATGTTCTGAGGTAAATCCGTCAGATACTCTGAGGTGAGATGACCTCGGTGGTATTTGGTCAGGCAGTCCCTTACAAGCTCCACCACCAGCCGGTGAGTGAAGCTGAGGACGCCATCGGGTGGTAGAAGCACAATCTCAGGGCGATTGGTGGTAAGAATCTCCCATAGAGCTTCTACTTGAAGATTGTCCAAAAGTAATTCAGCCATAGAAGCTGCAAGTGCGATCAGTCACTATATATAATAGCGAGAAACTGCAAGTGCGCTCAGTCACTATGGGATAGCGAGAAACTGCAAGTGCGATCAGTCACTATAGAATAGCGAGAAACTGCAAGTGCGCTCAGTCACTATGAAGCCAACAAAGGCAGCCGTGACCCTGTGTACATTGTATATATAGTGACTGTGAGCTGTGATGTCATAATGCCCGACCATGACCTGTGATGTCATCATGGAATCTTGTGATGGAATCTTCAAGGAATGGCTCTACACACATACTTGCTGCCTAGCAATATGCTTTTTTGGCCGTCCTCTTTTATTTCCAAATACAACACAACCAGGATAAGGGAATGTTCACACGTTGCGTTTTTGCAGCATTTTTTTCCACACCAAAAACCAGGTTGTACTCAGGAAAAACACTGCATACAATCCACACTTATTTGCTGTGTTTTTGCAGTGTTTATACTTGTGGGTTTTTTTTTTTCATTCATTTGAATGGGTGAAAAATGTTGCAAAACCCCTGAAAGAATTAACATCCTGCAAATTTAAAATAAAAAAAGGAAAAAAACGCAGCATGTGAATGAGACTTTAGAAATCTCATTCACTAAGCTGGTACTGTAAAACGCAGTGTTTTAGCAGCAGAAAAATAACCCTGAAAAAAATGCCACTTGTGAACATTCCTCAAAGATATAATAGTCATATTATGGGAAATATTGTGTATATTTATTCCTCGCGTGTCTTTTTTTACCAAATAACATTTACCTCATTGGTTGGAGAGTTTACTATTAACAACTGTGACAAATATTGAAGAATTAATGATAAGTGACCCAAGTGATCAATCATTTACGTCATTAATGGTGATGGGCGAGCACTAAAATGCTCGATGCTCGGGTCGAGCACATTGGAATACTCGGCTGCTCGACCCGAGCAATGAGCCCAATGTAAGTCTATGGGAAACTCGAGCATTTTTCAGGCGGCTCCCCCCGGCGGTCTGCAGAGGGCCTAAAAATTGCCCAAATCGATGGGAACAGTGCTCAAATGACATGGGAACAGCATGGGGAAGACCCCTGGAATCATTTCTGACTCCCAGGTCACTGCTGTCAACAACGTTGTCAGAAATATTTATGCCACTTTTACGGACTCACAATAAAACATACAAAAACGAAACCAAAATGGATTTTCCTGGGAAGTATGTTAAGGAACATCCTTTCCAGGGTTATGACTTGTATATAAGGGAAAATAAATAACCAAAAACAAAGATACTCCTCCACACCTTGGGCTATGTTCACACGTAGCGTTTTTGATGCGTTTTTGCACTTTTGCATTGCTTTCAACCAACACAAATGCATTCACCAGGAAATGTCATTTTAACATTTTACAACCTTATCTGGCCATGTGTTGTGTGACACGTCATCAGACACATGCATACAGTGCTGAAAAGACATGGGAACAGCATGGAAGCATCTCTGACTCCCAGGTCACTGCCTAAAAGTGTGCCCATCATAAGAGATGCTTGGCGCATGCGAAGATGCCTCCCGCCATGGACCTGTCGTTACAGACTTGCAACAATCACCGTCCACGTCCTTGTCCCTCCTCAGCGTTCAGTTCCTTGGAATGCAAGTGCAAGTATGCAGGCAGCCACCCACCTACCCACCGGCTGCAATACTATACTGACAAATTTTTGACAGCTACTTGCACTTGAAATGTAGCCTTTTAGGCTCGTGGAGGCGGAAGCTTTTCATAACCTCATGTCGGCGGCGGCCGGGTGTCCATACTCTTTCCCCAGCCACCACTATATTTCCCGGTATCGCCTCTGCCTTCCACAAGCACGGGTCCCACAACATTACCCGTGCCCTCCCCAGTGCACTTACTGAGAAGGACCGCCTAACCACAAACATGTGGACAGGTGAACGTGGCCAGGGACGGTACATAGCCAGTCCACAACTTTTTTTTTGCTGACAGTTGTATTTAGCTCGGTGAAAGGACTGGCATAGAGGGAAACCGTATCTAACCTGGGTGTCATTTCTCCCAGGAAGTCCTGTAATTCAGCTTGTTGCAGAAGCAATGGCAGTCCGTCCAACATCAACTCACACTTGTCGGTGGTGCTTTGACACACACACATCTTTCTTTTCGCATTTTATTTCTTGAATACAGAGTTGGACAATGGCCTGATCTGTAATGCTTTTTGAGAAATAACATGCATAAGCATGGCCGATCCACATTAAAAAAGCAGCCACAGAGTGTCCGGAAACCTTCCCCCACAATTTTATTAGCCAGGGCAGCTTTTCGGCAGGGTTGGACGGGCCCACCAGAGAACCGGAGACTACTCCGGCGGGCCCTGGCTTCTCCTTCTGGAGAGTTCATAGTGCCGAGGTGAGGCCATGATGATGATAGAGGCCACCATCTGCTTAGTTTTCTGTTACTTGAAATGCAAGTGCAAGTATGCAGCCATCCACCCACCCACAGGCCGCAACACTAAACTGCCAGATTTCTGGGCAGCTGCTTGCACTTGAAATATGGCTTTTTAAGCTCGTGGAGGCGGAAGCTGTCCACAATCTTATGGCGGCGGCGACTGGGTATCTATACTCGGTCCCCAGCCGCCATTATTTTTTCCGGTATTGTCTCCGCCTTCCACAGGCATGGGTCCCACAACATTACCCGTGCCCTCCCCAGTGGAAGGACTGCCTAACCACAAACACGTGGACAGGTGAATGTGGCCAGAGACGGTACGGAGCCAGTCCACAACTTTTTTTGCTGAGAGTTGTATTTAGCTCGGTGAAAAGACTGGCGTAGAGGGGAACATCATACTGTGTGTGGGGGAATGTACTGTGGGGGCATCATACTGTGTGGGGGGAATGTACTGTGGGGACATCATACTGTGTGTGTGGGGGAATGTACTGTGGGGACACCATACTGTGTGTGGGGGGGAAATGTACTGTGGGGACATCATACTGTGTGGGGGGAATGTACTGTGGGGGCATCATACTGTGTGTTGGAGAAATGTACTGTGGGGGCATCATACTGTGTATGTGTGGGAATTTACTGTGGGGACATCATACTGTGTGTTGGAGAAATGTACTGTGGGGGCATCATACTGTGTATGTGTGGGAATTTACTGTGGGGACATCATACTGTGTGTGGGGGAAATGTACTGTGGGAGCATCATACTGTGTGTGGGGGCGAATGTACTGTGGGGACATCATACTTTGTGTGGGGGGGATGTACTGTGGGGGCATCATACTGTGTGTTGGAGAAATGTACTGTGGGGGCATCATACTGTGTATGTGTGGGAATTTACTGTGGGGGCATCAAACTGTGTGTGGGGAGGAATGTACTGTGGGGAATCATACTGTCTGTGGGGGGAATGTACTGTGGGGACATCATACTGTGTGTGGGGGAATGTACTGTGGGGATATCATATTGTGTGTGGGGGGAATGTACTGTGGGGGTATCATACTGTGTGTGGGGGAATGTACTGTGGGGACATCATACTGTGTGTGGGGGAAATGTACTGTGGGAGCATCATACTGTGTGTGGGGGGGAATGTACTGTGGGGACATCATACTTTGTGTGGGGGGGATGTACTGTGGGGGCATCATACTGTGTGTGGGGGAATTTACTGTGGGGGCATCATACTGTGTGTGAGAATTTACTGTGGGGACATCATGCTGTGTAGGGGCATTATATTGTGTGTGAGGGGGAATATACTGTGGGGGCATCATACTGTGTGTGTGGGAATGTACTGTGGGGGCATCATACTGTGTGTGGGGAGGAATGTACTGTGGGGGCATCATACTGTATGTGTGGGGGGAATGTACTGTGGGGACATCATACTGTGTGTGGAGAAATCTATTGTGGGGACATCATACTTTATGGGGAGGAATGTACTGTGGGGGCATCATACTGTGTGTGGGGAGGAATGTACTGTGGGGCCATCATACTGTGTGTGGGGGGGTGTACTGTGAGGACATCATACTGTGTGTGGGGGGGAATGTACTGTGGGGACATCATACTGTGTGTGGTGGAATGTACTGTGGGGACATCATACTTTGTCGGGGGAATGTACTGTGGGGGCATCATAATGTGTGTGTGAATAGCTGTTTATCATCGTACAATGATTGAATAACGGGAGCAGATGATTTATAAAAAGCACTGAATTATATGGTGTGGATTTGCTGCTACTGTGTCACCCCAGGCCTGGATGCCACAAACTTGTAAGGCTGTGTCTGAGAGCAGGAGGGAGGTTCTCTGGTCATGGACCATTAGCATGCAGCACCTCCTGTCCCAGGCCAGTAGGGGGAGCAGGCTGCCCCTATAAAAGCTGGTACTGAGGGCAGGGTTAGGGAAACCAGGACCCACTTCTGAAGCATCCAGAAGGGTTCCCAGAAGAGAGGGACAGGTCAGCGGCAGCTGAGGAGTCAAGGAGGCTAAGGAGGAACAGCAAGCCAGGGACAGAGGCGACGAGAGCTGGTCCTGGCTGAGAGAGAACAACATACCGGACACTGGGATCCGAGGCTGTCAGAATTGCAAGTCCTGCAGCAGATCATCTACTTGCGAGGGATTTTAGGTCCCTTGGCCTAAGAAGCCTGGAAGCTCCGCCACACAGAGGGACCGGTACAGCACAGAGAAGCTACAGGTACCTAAGGCCCGAGTCGCAAGTCATAAAGGCGTAGTACACGGCCAGCTCAGGGACGTGGGCTATCATACCACTAAAGGGGGAGATAGTCAGCAAGGGCAGAGAGAGAACGGTAGGCCTACCCACTCACCCTGACCAGTGGAGCTCGCCCGAATGCCCTCAGACACCCAGGTCCATTCCTCCCTGTACTCCTGGTGGGTCTGTGCCCCGAGCAACTACAGAGTCCAAATGAAGATCAAGATGACCTTGAATCCGCAGAGGACAAGGAAGAGATGATCAGCACAGTTCTCGGAGAGTTCCCCCGGACCTGGACTCAGATAAATGGCGCAATACTGGTACCCGTCCTACACTTCCTTCAGCCTACCCAGCAGGAGCCTACCGGAGAGCAAGAAGAGCAAGTGACTCGCCCCCTGGGCCGTGGGGCACTCGGATCCGGGCAGTGGGGGAACGATGGGAGTAGTAGTGGCAACCCGGTTCCGTGGCTCAGGGTGGTCAGGCCAGTGGTAGTCCGTTATGTGCTGATGTTTATGTCTGACTATGCCACCCGTGGATTGCGGTTATTAGGAACCGCCGCTGCATGCAGACCGCTGGGGCTGATGAGGTGTGCAGCTAGGGTAGTGTGACTCCCCACGGGAAGAGTGCGGCCCCAGGGCAGTATAATGGATGTTGGGAGTGATGGTGGTGAGAGTCCCAGTACCGGTAGTGCTGGAGGCGCGAAGGAGCACACAGACAATAGGTTGCAGTCCAGGGTCTTTACTGAAACAGGTAAACTGACCCATAAACAGTCCCAGCTAGGAGGGGACCTGGATGTCTGAGAGCAACGGGGAAATTGGCCCTGGTCAGGGTGAGGGTGTAGGCCTACCGTGCTTTCTGCGCTCCTTCTGGCTATCTCCTCGTTATAGGGTAACAGCCCACGTTTCCGAGCTTTCCGTGTATTCTCGCCTGTATGGCCTGCGACGTGGGTTCCTTTCTGCTCCCAGCCTTGTACGGCTTTACTGGTCCCTTCGGTTGTGGCAGGGCCTCCAGGCTTCTTAGGCCAAGGAATATACAGTCCCTTGCGGACTGGTTCTCTGCTGGAGGATGTGGAATCCTCCCAGCCTCAGACACCAAAGTCTGGTAAAGTCAGTCTCTTATCTGCCAAGACAGGCTTGCTTCGCCTCTTGTCTCTGGCTTGTGGCTCTCCTCCTGCCACACTTCCTCTTAGGTGCAGTGCAACTGTCTGTCCCTGTTCTGCTCTGGGACAAGTCTCAATGCTGAGACAGGCCATCCAGTTCTCCCTAACCCTGCCCCCAGCACCAGCTTTTATAGGGGCAGCCTGCTCCCCCTACTGGCCTTAGACAGGAGGCATTGCATGCTAATGTTCCCCTGACTAGAGAACCTCCCCCTTGCTCTCAGACACAGCTTTAATTACACTTGTGGCATCCATGCTAGGGTGACACATTCCCCCCTAGTGAAATTTAGTACTCCGGGACTAAACAATATACAAAGACAATATGCATACCATAAAACATTAGTATACAAGTGACGCACAGATTGAGTTCTTAAGGTCACAGTGTGGTCTGTGACCAGGTGTCCATATCACCAACACAACGGGGAGCCTTAACCAGGTGGGGGTCTGTCCTACCCCAAGTCCTTTACAGTCTTAGTTCATTCCTTGGTTAGGCTCCGAACGCAGTCCATACAAGGTCCTGGTTATAAAAAGTCCATAACCTGTGAGTCCTTAACCCACTGTCTGGTGGTGGACCAACCTGGCTTTCCCCACTAGCGTTAGGGTTACAGCTACCAGCTGGGTGTACAGGTAGGGCAGGCAGCTGTCTGCGGGTTCTTTGGCTTACCGCAGGCATGGCAGGCTCACTGTCAGCAGAGGGTTGACTCTCCTGGGCTGCTGGTACAGGCTCTTCTGCCTCTGGAACCGCTTGCTCCTCTTCACTTTCCGGCTCTGGTGTTGGTTGTTGCTGTGCCGGTTGCAGGAAATGCAGGACAGGTACCACTATGGCATCATTTATGCGAGTCCAGGACTGAGGGAACTCTCCGAGAACGGTGCTGATCATTTCTTCCTTGTCCTCTGCGGGTTCAAGGTCACTCTGATCCTCTTCTGCACTACGGAGTTGCTCGGGGCATCTTTTGAGGTGGTCTCTGGAGACAACACTAGTGGTTTCTCCTCCGTCCTTGGTGATTACGCACACCTTTGGGTTGTCGTGGTCAGACTGCAGTACGGTGTAGGGTTCCCTTTCCCACTGGTCGTCCAACTTATGTAGCCTTCTTTTTCGCTTTAGGACTTGCTCACCAGGTTCTAGGGGACCAGCAGGGGCGTGTTGATTGAAGAGTTTTTCTTGCCTCTCTCTCACCTGGGCCAGGCTCTTCTCCACACTCTCCTGTACCTTCTTGTACTGCAGTTGCCTTTCCGTATCCCAGTCCGCATCCGGGGAGGTGTCCTCAGGTATTAGGACTCCCATCTCCAGGTCTACGGGCAGCTTACCTGGTCTAGCTCGCATCAGGTAAGCCGGGGTGCAGTTTGTAGCATTCACCGGGATATTGTTGTATAGGTCTATTAGGTCCGGCAGTTTTTCTGGCCACAGGCTGCGTTCCTCCAGGGGCAACGTCTTCAGGAGATCAATGACTATATTGTTCATCTTCTCACACATCCCGTTGGTTTGTGGATGGTAAGGCGTTGTCCGAATCTTCTTACAGCCATAGAGGTTGCAGAACTCCTGGAAGATTTCAGCCTCGAACGCTGGACCCTGGTCTGTCAGGACCTGTTCCGGATACCCGTGTGGATGGCAGAAATATTGCTGGAAGGCTCTGGCCGCTGTTTGGGCTGTCAAGTCCTTTACCGGGACCACCACGAGAAAACGTGAATAGTGGTCCACGATTGTCAGGGCGTAGATGTACCCTGACCGGCTTGGAGCCAACTTGACGTGGTCTAGAGCTACCAGCTCAAGAGGCTGCGTGGTGACGATGGGCCTCAAGGGTGTCTTCTGGCTGGTGCGGTCCTTCCTCCTTAGGTGACAAGGGCCACAGTCTCTGCACCACTTTTCTACAGCTCCTCTCATGCCGACCCAAAAGAACCTTCCTCTTAGCTGGAACTCCAGTTTCTTCCAACCGAAGTGTCCCGCTCTGTCATGGTAAGCTCCCAGGACCATAGCTGCATCCCGCCTTGGAACCACGACTTGCCAGGTCAGCTCATGCGTCCGGTGGTTGACAATCCTTCTGCACAACTTGCCTTCGTAGAGGAACAGCTTGCTCTTCTCTTTCCATAGCTGCTTGGCTTCCTCTGGGGCATCTGGATCTAGGCGGGCGTCTTCCCGGGTCAGCAGATCTTTCACCAGGCGGACTGCAGGGTAACTATCTTGGGTCTCGGCCCAGCTGTGGTGAGGTAGGGGATTGATCATCACGGTTGTTAGATCCTCCTCTTTCACGCGGTGGGAGTATTGAGCGACTCCATACCGGTGAAACGCGGGGAGTTCTACCTCCTCCAGCTCTTCTGGGTCTTCGTCACCTTCAGGTAAGTGAGGCATCCTCGACAGGGCGTCTGCGTTGGCATTGGTTTTGCCGGCCCGGTACTTCATCACGAAGTCATAGTTGGAGAGACGGGCCATCCACCGCTGTTCTAGGGCACCCAGTCTTGCATTGTCCAGGTGTGTCAACGGGTTGTTGTCCGTGTACACGGTGAACTTTGCGGAGGCCAGGTAATGCTTGAAGCATTCCGTCACGGCCCACACCACCGCCAAGAATTCTAGCTTGAAGGAGCTGTAATTCTCCGGGTTCCTCTCGGTGGGTCTCAGCTTCCGGCTGGCGTACGCGATCACCCTTTCTCTGCCCTGTTGGTTTTGGGACAGTACGGCTCCCAGTCCCACATTACTGGCGTCTGTGTGGAGGATAAAAGGCTGGCCATAATCAGGGTAGGCCAGGATCTCATTCCCCGTGAGGGCCATCTTCAACTGGCGGAAGGACTCCTCTTCCAGTTTATCCCACTTGAAGGGTGGCTTTTGACTCCTGGACTTAGACTGTCCGATCAGGAGGTCCTGCATAGGAGCTGCCATCTTGGTGAACCCGGGGATGAATCTTCGTTAGTAGCCTACCAACCCGAGAAACTGTCTCACCTCTTTGATGTTCGAGGGGCTTGGCCAGCTCTTGATTGCCGTGACCTTGTCAGGGTCGGGGGCCACTCCTTCCGCGCTTACCACGTGCCCTAGGTACTGGACCTTTGGTTTCAGCAGGTGACACTTCGATGGTTTCACCTTCAGGCCATAGCCTGCCAGGGCTTCGAACACCTCGGCCAGGTGCTTGAGATGGTCCTCGTAGGTCTTCGAATAGACGATCACGTCGTCCAGGTAAAGGAGGACCGTCTCGAAGTTTCGGTGCCCTAGACAGCATTCCATCAGCCGCTGGAAGGTCCCTGGTGCGTTGCAGAGCCCGAAAGGCATGCAGTTGAATTCGCTCAGTCCCATCGGGGTGGTGAAGGCGGTCTTCTCCTTGTCAGCCTCTGCCACAGGAACCTGCCAGTACCCGCTAGTAAGGTCCAAAGTAGAAAACAAGTTAGCTGATTTTAGTGCGGCTAAAGACTCTTCTATTCTAGGCAGCGGATATGCGTCTTTGTGGGTGATATGGTTGATTTGTCTATAGTCGACGCACATTCTCATGGTGCCGTCTTTCTTTTTCACCAGAACCAAGGGGGCTGCCCAGGGGCTACAGTTGTCTCTAATGACCCCAGCTTCTTTCATCTCTCTTAGCATGCCCTTTGCGTTCTGATAAATTGCAGGGGGTACAGGTCGGTGTCTTTCTTTTATTGGTGGGAGGCTCTCTGTGGGGATGTGGTGTTCTATCCCTTTTACTCTGCCGAAGTCTAGCGGGTGCTTACTAAAGACTCTCTCGTACTCCTGTACCACCCGGTAGACTCCTTGTTTTTGGTGCAGGGGAGTGGAGTCAACACCCACGTGGAGTTTCTGGCACCAGTCCTCCTTTTGTTTCTGGGAGCCATTACCCTCCGCCTGTGGAGATGGAAGCAAGGGTTCCACGGCCCTGATAGCTTTGTGTTCGACAACAAACAGTTTGGCGAGTGTAGCGTATCTGGGTAAGTGTACTTCCCTCTCCCCAATGTTGAGGATGCGGACGGGCACCCTCCCATGACGGACATCAACCACCCCACGGGCTGTCAAAATGGTGGGCCTGCTGTCTGAGTACACGGGTTCTACCATGGCTTGGTAGTCTCTACCTCTCAACCCGATTGCAGTCCGACACCAGATCATCATTTCACTTTTGGGAGGCATGGAAATGGGGAATGGGTCACTCAGTCTTACGCTACCGATCTCACCACCAGACAGTTCTACCTGCTGCCGTCTCATCAGCGCTTTTATCTCCTTGTTGAGGACTCTCTGTTGGCTGGAACTAGCATTCACCGCCACCTGTTGTAGAATTACAATTACCTCTGAAAGACAATTTTCAATTACATTAGTACCCACAGTTATTTTAGGGTGACTTTCACGACGGTCAATGTCCACAATAATTACTCCCTGTGCCGGCTGTTCAACTTTACCAATTTTAATGGTCATCTCCTTGAACCCCATCTGCGGCACGGGTAAGCCATTACTGGCGATGATGCTCAAGTTACTGTCTGGATACCGTGTGATATCTGTCACTCTGTCTCTGTATACTGGAGGTAGGGAGCCTAAGCTGACCCTAAGCTGGGGCCCTGACTAATCCCTCAACCTGGAGGTACTGTTAAAGGTACAGAGGTCCAGGCCGCCAGCGTAACCCCTACCTCCTGAGGATCCCTGCACCTAAGTAATCTAGTCCTGAGAAGGACCCCGATCACAACAAAAGAGGACAAGTAATAATATGCCCACACACAGTACTTAGACGAACGAGACAGTACAAGGGAAAAACCAAAACCACCTTGCATACAAAAACTACACAACTACAACAGAGGGAACTCCAACGGGAAAGGAGATAAATGATAAAGCGAGGAAGGGAAAAAACACTCCAAATACACTTATCTCAGAAACTCCAAATACAACGATCCGCTCTGTAAGTCTGTGTGAAATGCTTTCACCGACACTTCCCAAACAGACCAGCAGGCATATGAAGGAGTCTCATTACAGCAACATTGATTGCAGCTGGGCGAGGCTGGACCTCGTCTAGCACAGAGAGAGAGAGAATTAACTCCCTCACTGCCGAAAACACCAAGCACCAAAAAGTCAGCTGCGAGAAGTCAGGCTGTGTAATCGTGACGATTTTCGTGGCGACACACCCGTGACAGTACCCCCCCTTCTACGAGGGGCCTCCGGACCCTCAGGGCCAGGTTTATCCGGGTGAGTCGTATGGAAGGCCCGAACTAATCGGTCTGCGTTAATATCCGACGCAGGAACCCACATCCTCTCCTCAGGACCATACCCTTTCCAATGAACCAGGTACTGAAGGGACCGGCGATTAAAACGTGAATCGATGACCCTTGATACCTGGAACTCCAAGTTACCATTGACCACCACTGGAGGGGGAGGTAAAGGTGACGGTACCACCGGCGCCACATACCTCTTAAGCAACGATCTGTGGAACACGTTGTGAATTTTAAACGTAGGGGGGAGGTCAAGACGGAATGCCACCGGATTAATAATAGAACTGATTCTGTACGGCCCGATGAACCTGGGACCCAGTTTCCAGGAGGGAACCTTAAGTTTAATATTCCTGGTAGACAACCATACCCGATCGTTCACACTTAGGTCCGGACCAGACACTCTCCTCCTATCAGCCATACGTTTGTATCGGTTCCCCATAGTATTCAGATTCTTCAGCACCCCTCTCCATACTGAAGCGAGTGATGAGGAAAATCGTTCCTCCTCAGGAACCCCCGAAGAGCCCCCCCTACTGAAAGTACAAAACTGGGGGTGAAAACCATATGCCCCAAAAAACGGGGACTTACCAGTGGACTCGCTCCGCCTATTATTAAGAGCAAACTCTGCCAGAGGTAAGAAAGAAGCCCAGTCCTCCTGGTTCTCTGACACAAAACACCGGAGATATGTCTCCAAGCTCTGGTTCATACGTTCCGTCTGACCATTGGTCTGAGGGTGAAAAGCCGATGAAAATGACAAATGCATCCCCCGCCGTGCACAAAACGCCTTCCAGAACTTGGACACAAACTGAGACCCCCGATCAGACACCACATCGGAGGGTACCCCGTGAAGCCTCACAATCTCCCCAATGAACACCTGTGCAAGAGTTTTAGCATTAGGGAGAGCCGGAAGAGCGATAAAATGTGCCATCTTGCTGAACCTGTCCACTACAACGAGTATGACCGTTTTACCCGAAGACGGAGGGAGGTCCGTAATAAAGTCCATAGACAGATGAGTCCAAGGACGCTCCGGAATCTTCAAAGGTAAGAGGGCCCCAGACGGACGGGTATGTGAGGTCTTAGAGCGCGCACAAACCCCACAGGACGCGACAAAAGTTACCACCTCCTTATGTAAGTTAGGCCACCAAAACCGACGCGAGAGGAGATCCACAGTTGCTTTACTCCCCGGGTGTCCTGCCAAAACTGAGTTATGGTGTGCCTCGATCACCTTTTGTCGCAACTGATCTGGAACAAACAGTCTCCCTGGAGGTCCAACAGGGGCGTCCCCCTGAGCCTCCAATACCTCCTCCTCCAGCTCAGAGCATACTGCCGAAACCACCACCCCCTCCTGAAGGATAGGAATCGGGTCGTCCGTATTCCCGGCCCCAGGGAAACTACGAGATAAGGCATCCGCCTTTACATTTTTTGACCCAGGACGATATGTAACGACAAAATTAAACCTGGTAAAAAACAATGACCACCTAGCTTGTCTGGGATTCAGACGTTTCGCGGACTCCAGATATAGCAGGTTCTTGTGATCGGTGATGACGGTGACCGGATGGACTGCCCCCTCCAAAAAATGGCGCCACTCCTCAAAGGCTAACTTAATGGCCAAGAGTTCCCTATTGCCGACATCGCAATTCCTCTCAGCGGACGACAATTTTTTAGAGAAAAAGGCGCACGGATGCCACTTACCAGGGGACGAACCTTGTGACAATACTGCTCCCACCCCTACCTCGGAAGCGTCTACCTCTACAATGAATGGCTGTGACGCATCAGGTTGAATGAGTATGGGTGCCGAGGCAAAACATTTTTTCAAGGAGGAGAATGCTTGACAAGCCTTGTCAGACCACCTAGAAAAATCCGTCCCCTTTTTAGTCATGTCTGTGAGAGGCTTAACCATGGACGAGAAATTACGAATGAACTTCCGGTAATAATTAGCAAACCCCAGGAAACGTTGTAGTGCCTTAAGATTCTCTGGCCGATCCCACTCAAGAACTGCCCGCACTTTCCCAGGGTCCATACGAAAACCGGACGCTGAAACCAGGAAGCCTAAAAACTGGAGTTCCTGTACGGCGAACACACACTTTTCCCATTTGGCATACAGTTTATTATCCCGCAAGATCTGTAACACCTGCCTAACGTGCTCCTGATGAGACACCAGATCCGGCGAGTAAATTAAGATATCATCCAGATATATGACAGCAAACTGTCCCACCAGGCGGCGAAAAATGTCATTAACAAAGTGTTGGAACACCGCCGGGGCATTAGTCAGACCGAATGGCATGACAAGGTTCTCATAATGCCCCTCCGGAGTGTTAAACGCCGTCTTCCACTCATCCCCCTCCTTCATCCTAATCAGATTGTACGCCCCCCTGAGATCCAACTTAGAGAACCATTTGGCGCCCACGATCTGATTAAAGAGATCGGGAATAAGTGGGAGTGGATACGGATCTCGGACCGTAATCCGATTAAGTTCACGGAAATCCAGGCAAGGGCGTAGGCCTCCATCTTTCTTCTTAACAAAGAAGAACCCCGCAGCCACCGGTGAAGATGAAGGTCTAATATGCCCCTTAGCCAGACTTTCTGAAATATAATCCTTCATGGCCTGCCTCTCAGGACCAGAAAGGTTATACAACCTAGCTTTAGGTAACTTGGCCTCAGGGAGCAGTTTTACAGAACAGTCATACTCGCGATGAGGAGGTAGTTCCTGACACCCTTTCTCCGAGAATACATCCTCAAAGTCCGCCAGAAATGGAGGTAAGACCCAAGGAGTAACCGCACCGATGACCGTGTTCATGCAGTTTATATTACAGAATTTACTCCATTGGCTTATCTCTCTGGTTTGCCAATTAATAACCGGGTTATGCTTAGTTAACCAAGGAAGGCCCAACACTATAGGAGCGGGAAGACCCTCCAACACGTAGCAAGACAACAGTTCTTTATGTATCGCCCCCACTTGAAGTTTTACGTCATGCACAGCTTGCAAAAAACTTCCCTGACCGAGAGGCCTGGCATCGATCGAGAATATGGGGATGGGTTTAGCCAACTCACTCAATCGCATACCTTGAACCCGGGCAAACCGAGCATCAACCAGATTAGCCCCGGCCCCACTATCCAGAAGAACAGATATCCTCTCAGTTCTCGTACCCACCACCACCTCCGCCGGTACGAGAAACTGAGACGAACCTAGGGACGAAATACCTATTCCCAGATTGCCGTCCACCACACAACCTGGGATCAACAGTTTTCCGACGACTCTTCACTCTGCAAGGGACGGGATGGACACCCCCCAATAAAATGTCCCTTTCTCCCGCAGAAGAAACACCTTCCTGTCTTATGGCACACCACCGGTCCCCTCCCCCGAAAAGATGTCCCTCCTAATTGCATAGGCTCCTCTGGACTGACCAGGGGAACCACCATATGAGGGGACCTTGTAGGAGGTGGAGTCATCACAGGGGGTCGAGTTATCCCGCACCTCTCCCGAAGCCGTCTGTCAACGCGAATAGCCAGGGCCATAGCGGCTTCCAGTGACGCGGGAGAGTCATACTGTGCCAACACATCCTGTAATTTGTCGGATAAACCTTGACAAAACTGGCTCCTAAGAGCCGGGTCATTCCACTGGGTGTCCGTGGCCCACCTACGGAACTCCGAACAGAATTCCTCCGCCGGACGATCTCCCTGCTGGATCCTACGTAACTTAGACTCAGCAAGGGAGATCCGATCTGGGTCATCATATACGAGTCCCAGAGCAGCGAAAAACCTATCCACTGACTGGAGAGCCGGGGAGCCCGGGGGAAGAGAGAACGCCCAAGATTGTGGGTCCCCTTGTAGGAGCGAGATGACAATTCCCACCCTTTGTTCTTCACTCCCCGATGACCGAGGCCGCAGCCGAAAGTACAATTTGCATGCCTCCCGGAAAACAAAAAACTTGTCCCGCCCCCCAGTGAACCTGTCAGGGAGAGCTACTTTAGGTTCTGGTCCGGCTTGCTCCAGAGGATGCAAAACCTTGGACCTAACGTCCGCCAGCTCCATGGACAAACTCTGCAACTGCCGAGCTAGACCGGCTACTGGATCCATGGTAGCTGGAGAAAAACTAAGTGGGTCGGTGAAAATGTCACGCTGTCTCTGTATACTGGAGGTAGGGAGCCTAAGCTGACCCTAAGCTGGGGCCCTGACTAATCCCTCAACCTTGTCTCACCACCAGACAGTTCGACCTGCTGCCGTCTCATCAGCGCTTTTATCTCCTTGTTGAGGACTCTCTGTTGGCTGGAACTAGCATTCACCGCCACCTGTTGTAGAATTACAATTACCTCTGAAAGACAATTTTCAATTACATTAGTACCCACAGTTATTTTAGGGTGACTTTCACGACGGTCAATGTCCACAATAATTACTCCCTGTGCCGGCTGTTCAACTTTACCAATTTTAATGGTCATCTCCTTGAACCCCATCTGCGGCACGGGTAAGCCATTACTGGCGATGATGCTCAAGTTACTGTCTGGATACCGTGTGATATCTGTCACGCTGTCTCTGTATACTGGAGGTAGGGAGCCTAAGCTGACCCTAAGCTGGGGCCCTGACTAATCCCTCAACCTGGAGGTACTGTTAAAGGTACAGAGGTCCAGGCCGCCAGCGTAACCCCTACCTCCTGAGGATCCCTGCACCTAAGTAATCTAGTCCTGAGAAGGACCCCGATCACAACAAAAGAGGACAAGTAATAATATGCCCACACACAGTACTTAGACGAACGAGACAGTACAAGGGAAAAACCAAAACCACCTTGCATACAAAAACTACACAACTACAACAGAGGGAACTCCAACGGGAAAGGAGATAAATGATAAAGCGAGGAAGGGAAAAAACACTCCAAATACACTTATCTCAGAAACTCCAAATACAACGATCCGCTCTGTAAGTCTGTGTGAAATGCTTTCACCGACACTTCCCAAACAGACCAGCAGGCATATGAAGGAGTCTCATTACAGCAACATTGATTGCAGCTGGGCGAGGCTGGACCTCGTCTAGCACAGAGAGAGAGAGAATTAACTCCCTCACTGCCGAAAACACCAAGCACCAAAAAGTCAGCTGCGAGAAGTCAGGCTGTGTAATCGTGACGATCTTCGTGGCGACACACCCGTGACAATATCAGCATCAGTCCAATACTGCTTAAAAAGTACATAAGGGATAGTGGTTACTTGCGACCCAGTATCCAGCAAGGCGCTCATGGGGATACCGTCCAGCACCACGGGTAAAACCGGGCGCCCCCCAACGTACTTATCACGCCAATTATAAGGGCCTGGTGATCTTATGCCTGGGGGTTGGCCCTCTGCCCCAGGTTGGACCCGTTTAAATTACAGTACCTGGAAGTGTGTCCAGGCTGGTTGCATCGACGGCAAATGGGCTGTCCATCCTCTGCGTAGCGGTCTGTGGGCCTCCCTCGGAACGACGGGATCCTCCTCTGTCGACGCCACGGGACATCCTCCGGACTTGAAGCCAGCTCGATGGGTCTTGACGGGTCCACTTGTAACGCCTGGACGGTCCTGGTCAACGCCGCGACGCTCCTGGTCAGCTCCTGGACTTGGTGGTGCAGGTCTTTCGACGGGGCTTGGTTCAGGGCCTGTGCATCAGCCCCCACGGGGTCCATAGAGGAGGGCGCCGCCTCCTGGTGGTAGGTGAGAGCAGGGCGCCAGGGGTTTATAGCGCCACTGGTTGCAGATTCACGGAGCACCCTTATGGCCCTGTCCTTAAATTGGGCAAAGGTCAGGTCGGGGTTCTGAAAGAACATGAGGCGCAGTTGGGCCCTGTGGGCGCTAGACAGCAGACCTTCTATGAATTGTTCTGTTAGCAGCTTATCCGTTTCCTGCACACTGCCAGGGTCAGTTTGTTGAATAGCCCTCAGGGCTTCCTGCAGATTTAGGGCATAGTCTCTGATGCTGTCCTGTGCCCGCTGCTTACATCCATAGAACCTCATTTTAATCTCAGCAGAGGTACGTGTGTCAAAGGTACCCCACAGCCGGGCCAGAATACCCTTCACAGTCCTTTTCTCCTCAGTGGGCCATGATTTTACCTCCCTTTGGGCTGCGCCAGTTAACTGCCCTGTCAGTATGCTGACCTTCTGTTCCTCTGTCAGGGGGTAAACGTGGAACAAACTGTATAGCCTTTCCTTGAAGTCAGTTAAGGCATGGGGCTCCCCTGAGTACTTGGGCAGCCAGGCCGCTCCAGGGATGTAGGGCAGGGAAAATGGCATCACCGCTGCTGCAGCTGCGTTGGTGGTAGTGGGCGCCTCCGTGTCCGACATCTTCCTCCCCCCTAGTTAAGCGTGGCCTACCTTCCGACGATCCTCTTCTGTAGGCCGTGGCTCCGCTGCTGCTGCTATAGACGAGGACCTGGCGTCGCGTCCTGATGACGTCAGCGTCACTCTCTCTCCCTTCCAGGACCTTGTGCAGCGTCGGTGCGGTGGGCGGAGCTTCGGATCTCGCGCGGTTTTGACGTCCACGCCCCTCTTCTTCCCGCGCGGCGTCCTGAAGATGGCGTCCGATGGCGGGAAACAGCTGCGGATGGCGGGAAGACGGCAGAAGACGGCGGGAAAGGTCCAAGATGGCGTCTGATGGCGGGAATCGGCTCCGGATGGCGGGAAACGACTCCGGACGGCGGGAAACTTCGCCACAGGTAAGTTACAAAAGTCTTTTTCAGGCACGCAGTACCCGGTGGTTGTGGACACGAAATCCTGCCGACTACGCCAAAGCTGACTCGCCCCCTGGGCCGTGGGGCACTCGGATCCGGGCAGTGGGGGACCGATGGGAGTAGTAGTGGCAACCAGGTTCCGTGGCTCAGGGTGGTCAGGCCAGTGGTAGTCCATTATGTGCTGATATTTATGTCCGACTACGTCACCCATGGATTGCGGTTATTAGGAACCGCCGCTGCATGCAGACCGCTGGGGCTGATGAGGTGTGCAGCTAGGGTAGTGTGACTCCCCACGGGAAGAGTGCGGCCCCAGGGCAGTATAATGGATGTTGGGAGTGATGGTGGTGAGAGTCCCAGTACCGGTAGTGCTGGAGGCGCGAAGGAGCACACAGACAATAGGTTGCAGTCCAGGGTCTTTACTGAAACAGGTAAACTGACCCATAAACAGTCCCAGCTAGGAGGGGACCTGGATGTCTGAGAGCAACGGGGAAATTGGCCCTGGTCAGGGTGAGGGTGTAGGCCTACCGTGCTTTCTGCGCTCCTTCTGGCTATCTCCTCGTTATAGGGTAACAGCCCACGTTTCCGAGCTTTCTGTGTATTCTCGCCTGTATGGCCTGCGACGTGGGTTCCTTTCTGCTCCCAGCCTTGTACGGCTTTACTGGTCCCTTCGGTTGTGGCAGGGCCTCCAGGCTTCTTAGGCCAAGTAATATACAGTCCATTGCGGACTGGTTCTTTGCTGGAGGATGTGGAATCCTCCCAGCCTCAGACACCAAAGTCTGGTAAAGTCAGTCTCTTATCTGCCAAGACAGGCTTGCTTCGCCTCTTGTCTCTGGCTTGTGGCTCTCCTCCTGCCACACTTCCTCTTAGGTGCAGTGCAACTGTCTGTCCCTGTTCTGCTCTGGGACAAGTCTCAATGCTGAGACAGGCCATCCAGTTCTCCCTAACCCTGCCCCCAGCACCAGCTTTTATAGGGGCAGCCTGCTCCCCCTACTGGCCTGAGACAGGAGGCATTGCATGCTAATGTTCCCCTGACTAGAGAACTTCCCCCTTGCTCTCAGACACAGCTTTAATTACACTTGTGGCATCCAGGCCAGGGTGACACACAAGCAGCCCCAGAGGCAGAAGAACCCATGCCAGCAGCCCAGGAGAGTCATCCCTCTGCTGACAGTGAGCCTGCCATGCCTGCGGTAAGCCAAAGAACCTGCGGACAGCTGCCTGCCCTACCTATGAACCTAGCTAGTAGCTGTACCCTCAATGGTAGTGGGGAAAGCCAGGTTGGTCCACCACCAGACAGTGGGTTAAGGAGATCAACCAGCAGCACTAGGGGACAAACACCAGCTCGCTGGAGGATATAAGTGCGAGATCTAAACGTACCATGTATATATTTAATATGTTTTTTACCTGTAACTAATAGTGTTTTCTCCAGTTTTTCTACATATATGGACTGACAGGTTATGAACTTTGGATAACCGAACTACCTTGTAAATAGTTGCACTTGGTGCCTCTTGCGAAGACGGCCACGGAAGAAAAACCTGTCTGGCGTGGCCCCGAGTGGTCCAAAGTAGTTTGCTTCGCCTTGCAGCCACGCCCAGGGCCAACGCTTGGGGTTTGCTTTGGACATGTCCCCGCACCGGTTAAGACTTCGCCTTACTGGGTGAAACGGACACCCGGTCACAGACCACGCTGTGACCTAAAGAACTCAATATGTGGTGTTGTTTGTTGTTTTCTTCTCTGTTGTGTTTATGTTATAATTTATACCCGGTATTCGTGTTTCTTGTTAGTCCCGGAGTACTAAACTTTACTAGGGGGGAATGTGTCACCCCAGGCCTGGATGCCACAAACTTGTAAGGCTGTGTCTGAGAGCAGGAGGGAGGTTCTCTGGTCATGGACCATTAGCCTGCAGCACCTCCTGTCCCAGGCCAGTAGGGGGGGCAGGCTGCCCCTATAAAAGCTGGTACTGAGGGCAGGGTTAGGGAGACCAGGACCCACTTCTGAAGCATCCAGAAGGGTTCCCAGAAGAGAGGGACAGGTCAACGGCAGCTGATGAGTCCATGAGGCTAAGGAGGAACAGCAAGCCAGGGACAGAGGCGACGAGAGTCGGTCCTGGCTGAGAGAGAACTACATACCGGACACTGGGATCCGAGGCTGTCAGGATTGCAAGTCCTGCAGCAGATCATCTACCTGCGAGGGATTTTAGGTCCCTTGGCCAAAGAAGCCTGGAAGCTCCGCCACACAGAGGGACCGGTACAGCACAGAGAAGCTATAGGTACCTAAGGCCCGAGTCGCAAGCCATACAGGCGTAGTACACGGCCAACTCAGGGACGTGGGCTATCATACCACTAAAGGGGGAGATAGTCAGCAAGGGCAGAGAGAGAACGGTAGGCCTACCCACTCACCCTGACCAGTGGAGCTCGCCCGAATGCCCTCAGACACCCAGGTCCATTCCTCCCTGTACTCCTGGTGGGTCTGTGATAAGATCTGCAGTAAAAGACCCTGGACTGCATTATTGGACTCTGTGTGATTACTGCTGCGCCTGCACCATCACCCCCAGCATCCTATTACACTGCTCTGAGGCTACACTCCTCCCGTGGGGAGTTGTACTATTCCCTGCTGCACCCCCAACACCAGCCTCAGCGGTCTGCCCTGCAGCGGCGGTCCTCCCTGACCGCAATCCACAGGTGGCGTAGTCGGACTTTCAAAACCTACAAATACACTGCCACAGCATTTGGTCTGACCACCCTGAGCCATGGGACCGGGTCGCCACTACTACTCCCAGCATTGCCCTGTTGTCTGGTTCCGAGAGCCCCACGGCCCAGGGGGCGAGTCACTACAAGTATGGATAGACGATACAATAAGCTCTATCGTAATATGTAGCAGCGAGTCAGCGGAATGTATCAATTCTAATATTGAGCAGAATTGATTTCAGCCTGTTGATTTTTCCCTCCAGAACAGTGGAGGGCTCCTCGGGAAAATAAATTGGCCATCCCTGGTATAACGTAATACAAAAATCTCACATTTTATGAGAGAAAACTGTATTTTATAACGATGCTTCCGTACATAAATCGAGAGAACTTCTTTTCATCAGACGACCCCTTTATCACCTATCCAAGGTGATCGGTGGTGTCCAACAGCTTAGAGCGGCACTGATGGGCAGAATGTGGCACTTTTATCACTTTTGGAATTGGGCAGCGGTGCACATGCTCAGTCTGACCTCCATTCTTGCCCTTTGGGGCTGCAGAGCGCTCTGCTTTTTCCAACAGCTCCATTGAGAATGAATGGATCAGTGGTCGGGCATCCAACCAGACGCTCCATTTTGTAACAGGGATAGAAATAGATGAGAAGATGCACTTAAATGTTTGGCCGCAGCAAGAGTGCATCGAGTGCCTGTGCTTGGTTTGAACAGTCATTCTGTGCTGACAGAGTCCCTTTAAGGCCTCAAACCTATTAGATAATTGTCAGCCCTACATTGTTTCTGGGCAGACAGTTACACAAGATTATGTCCCATTTCATGAAGATTGGCCTTTTACACGCCTGTTTTAGTGAAGGATTAGCTGGAAAAACCTGCGGCGCTGTTAAGCTCCTCCCCAAGAAGCTCCGCAAGGCTTCAAAATTTTGCCGGTGCTGGCCAAGACTGGTGGACACATGGGAAAAGTCAAATTTTGGCAAAGTTGAACAATCTGCATTGTGTGTAATATTTTATGATACAATAAATGATTAGAAAAATGCAAGTTTTATTAATGAGAAAAAAACTGAACTTTGCAGAATTTGTTGGCAACATAGAAATATGTAAAAAATATAAAAGTCTAAAAATTTTTTTACAATTTTTGATGCTTACATTAAAAACTTGAGCAATTCCCCAAAAAATCATTAGAGCCATGAAATCAATATGTGGCACCCCAGGGGTCTGGTTTTCCACAGTAATGTAATGTTATGTCTGAGAGCAGGTGGGAGGTCCTTTGGTCAGGGATCCTGTGCATGCCACACCTCCTGCCCAGTCTTGGGAGGGGAAGAACTTCCCCTGTATAAACCCGGGGCTGAGGCAGGGTAAGTCAGACAAGGAGAGTGGAGACAAGAAGCAGCATAGGAAACAGCAGAGTTACAAGGAGTCAGGGGCTGGCAGCAGCAGAGCTCGCCCTGACTAAGAAGATTCTTTACCGGACCCGGAGTCCGAGGCTGTGGGGACTAACTCCTACCCAGCAGCAGAATCCGTCAGGCAGGGGATTTCAGGTCCTCTGGCCCAGAAGCCCGAAGGCACGGTCACACGCGTGGGACCAGCACCGCCATCGTGGAGCGGAAGCCATTAGAAGGCCCCGAGTCACCGGCCATACGGGTGAGCACCACACGGTACACTCAGGGACGTGGGCTACTTACATCAGCTTCTAGCAAGGTAGCCAGAAGAGTACAGTCAGTTTGGGAGGCCTACAACTACGCCTGGCCAGGGGAGATCCCATCTGCTCAAAGACTGACCAGGCCCCGTTTGCTAGCAAGTACTCCGGGAGGGTCTGTCGTTGTTACCAGTAAAGACCCTGAACTACACCGTACCGTCTCTGAGTGGTTCCTGCTACCCCCATTATCCACGTCGGCTGCCCTGAGGCCATACCCCTCCCGTTGGGGGTTATACTATCACGCTGCACAATCCTACCACCGGCCTCAGCGGTCTGCCCTGCAGCAGCAGCTTCCTGGCTGCACTCAACGGGTGGCGTAGTCATCAACTATTTACTACTAATAGACTGCCGTCTAGTTTGACTCCCTGGGCACGGACCGGGTCACCGCCACGAGACTACAACCCTCCACTGATCCGGCTCCGGGTAGGCTCCCGCGTGCGCAACGCAGCGCGACACAGGCCCAGGGGCGCGTCAACTTTTGGCGTAGTCGGCAGGATTTCGTGCCCGCAATCACCGGGTACTGCGTGCCTGAAAAGCAAAGACTGTTCAAACTTACCAGTGGTGAAGGTTTCCCGCCATCCGGCGCCATCTTCTACCTTCTTCCCGCCATCCGCGAAGTTTTCCCGCCATCCGGCGCCATCTTCGACCTTCTTCCCGCCATCCGTGGAGTTTTCCCGCCATTGGACGCCATCTTGAGGACGCCGCGCGGGAAGAAGAGGGGCGTGGACTCCGAAAGCGCGCGAGAACTGAAGCCCCGCCTCACGTCCGGACGTTGCGTAAGGTCCTGGAAGGAGCCCAGCAGACGCCGACGTCACAGGAGCGCGACGGAAGGTCCTCAACCCTGACGATCCACTGCGGAGCCGCGGCCTACGGAAGAGGATCATCGCAAGGTAGGCCACGGTCCACTAGGGGGGAGGAAGATGTCGGATACGGAGGAGAGCTTCACTGTCTCAACCCCCGCCAGCGCTACCGCTGCTGCAGTTATGCCCTTCACCATGCCCTATATCCCGGGAGCAGCTTGGCTACCCCAGTACTCAGGGGAGTCACATACCCTGCATGACTTTAGAGAAAAGCTGGATAGCCTCTTCCAGGTGTACCCCCTCACAGAAGAGCAAAAAGTGAGCATCCTGGTGGCCCAACTAACCGGGGCAGCCAAAAGGGAAGTAAAATCCTGGCCACCTGGGAGGAAGACTGTCGCAGGGATACTAACCCGGCTGAAGGACACCTTTGATACCCGCACCTCAGCCGAGATTAAGCTTAGATTCTACGGGTGCAAGCAGCGAGCGCATGAGAGTATAAGGGACTATGCACTAAACCTACAAGAGGCCCTGAGGGCCATAAAGCAGACCGACCCTGATGGGGTGGGAAACGAGGACAGGCTATTGACTGAACAATTTATAGAGGGTTTATATTGCAATGCCCACCGAACCCAGTTGCGGGCAATGGCCTTACAGGATCCCCATCTGGACTTTGCACAGTTCAAGGATAGAGCTATCCGGGTGCTCCGAGAACCAGCACCGGGTGGCGTTGTTACCCACAGGCGCCCAGCTATCACTTACCACCAGGAGGCGGCGCCCTTGTCGGCAGGGCCTGTGGGAGCTGATGCGCAGGCTTTGGACAATGACCCGGCTCCAGACCTACACCATCAGGTCCAAGAGCTAGCTAAGAGCGTTGCTGCGCTAACCCGAACTGTGCAGTCTTTACAGGTTTCCACCCCAGGGAAGATCCAGCTGGCATCCGGACCGGAGGACATCCCGTGGCGTCGACCAAGGAGGACCCCACCGGCCAGAGGAAGACCCAGTGACCGATACAGCGAGGACGGACGACCCATCTGCCGCCGCTGCAATCAACCCGGACATATGGAAAGGTACTGTTCTTTAAACGGGCACAACCTGGGGTAGAGGGCCAACCCCCAGGAAAAAGATCACCAGGCCCATCGAACTGGCGCGACAGATATGTGGGAGGACGTCCAGTCTTGCCTGTGGTACTGGATGGCATTCCCATGAGTGCCCTACTGGATACCGGGTCACAGGTCACCACCATCCCGTATGTGCTCTTCAAGCAGTACTGGAATGACTCGGATATTACCCGCTACCCTGACGACGACTTGAGTATCATCGCCAGCAATGGCCAGCCCGTGCCACAGATCGGATTTAAAGAGGTGACCCTCAAAATCGGTAGAGTCGAACTGGCCGCACAGGGACTGATCATTGTAGATATTGATAAACATGAGAGTCACCCAAAAATAACTCTAGGAACTAACGTAATTGAAAATTGTCTTGCAGAGGTGATTTTCCTTTTACAGCAGGTTGCCAAGAACGCCAGCTCCGGCGAGCAGCGGGTGCTCCAGAAAGAGATCCGGGCACTGATGCAACGGCAACAAGTGGAACTCTCCGGCGGTGAGATTGGTAGCGTAAGAATGTGTGACCCTTTCCCTATTGCCATGCCCCCAAAAAGTGAAATGATGATTTGGTGCCGGGCAGCTATTGGTCTGAGAGGTAGAGATTACCAGGCAATGGTAGAACCAGTTTACTCAGACAGTAGGCCCACCATTTTGACAGCACGGGGGGTGGTCAATGTACGCCATGGGAGGGTGCCCATTCGCATAATAAATATCGGGGAGAGGGAAGTGTACCTGCCCCGGTATGCCACGCTAGCCAAATTATATACCACTAATCAAAATTCTATACAATCTGTGGAACCCTTGCCTCCATCTCACCCGGAGGAAGGTAACGGCTCTAAGAAAGACACGGAGGACTGGTGTCAGCAACTACATTTGGGTACTGATTCCACTCCCTCACATCAGAAACAAGGAGTCTATCGGGTGGTTCAAGAGTATGAGAGAGTGTTTAGTAAACACCCGTTAGACTTCGGGCGAGTCAAGGGGGTAGAACACCGCATCCCCACGGGAGATCATCCTCCCATAAAAGAGAGGTATCGACCCGTACCCCCTGCACATTACCAACACGCCAAGGGGATGCTTAGAGACATGAAGGAGGCTGGGGTAATCCGGGATAGCTGTAGCCCCTGGGCAGCCCCACTAGTTTTAGTCAAAAAGAAAGACAACACCATGAGGATGTGTGTAGATTACCGGAAAATCAACCGTATCACACACAAGGATGCGTACCCCTTACCAAGGATAGAGGAGTCATTGGCTGCTTTAAGATCTGCTAACTTCTTCTCTACCTTGGATCTCACTAGCGGGTACTGGCAGGTTCCTGTAGCAGAGGCGGACCGGGAGAAGACCGCATTCACCACCCCGATGGGACTTAGCGAGTTCACCTGCATGCCGTTCGGACTCTGCAACGCCCCAGGAACCTTCCAACGATTAATGGAGTGCTGTCTGGGCCACAGAAACTTCGAGACGGTCCTGTTGTACCTGGACGATGTCATCGTATACTCCAAAACTTATGAGGACCACCTGAAACACCTGGCGGAGGTGTTCGAAGCTCTGGCGAGTTACAGCCTAAAGGTGAAACCCTCCAAGTGTCACCTCCTGAAACCAAAGGTGCAATACCTGGGACACGTGGTGAGCGCTGACGGAGTGGCTCCCGACCCCGATAAGATCACCGCAATTAAGGGATGGCCAAGCCCCTCCAGCGTAAAAGAAGTGCGGCAGTTCCTAGGGTTGGTAGGCTACTACCGAAGGTTTATTCCCGGTTTCACCAAAAAGGCAGCGCCTATGCAGGACCTCCTAATAGGCCAGTCCCGAAAGGCCAAGAACCAGAAGCCGCCCTTCAAATGGGAAGAGCTAGAAGAAGAGTCCTTCCGCCAGCTGAAGATGGCCCTCACGGGGGATGAAATCTTGGCGTACCCGGACTATAGCCAGCCCTTCATCCTCTACACCGACGCCAGTAACATCGGGCTAGGAGCCGTACTGTCCCAGATTCAGCAGGGGAGAGAGCGAGTAATCTCCTATGCCAGCCGAAAACTGCGACCCACCGAAAGGAACCCCGAGAATTACAGCTCATTTAAGCTAGAGTTCCTGGCCGTGGTATGGGCAGTCACCGAGCGCTTTAGGCATTACCTCGCTTCTTCCCGGTTCACCGTATACACGGATAACAACCCGTTGACACACCTGGACACGGCAAGACTCGGTGCCCTGGAGCAGAGGTGGATGGCCCGTCTGTCCAACTACGAGTTCACAATCAAATACCGGGCAGGACGCTCCAATACTAACGCGGATGCCCTGTCCAGGATGCCCAACCTGCCGGACGAAGGAGAAGATCCGGAGGGACTGGAAGAAGTTGAACTCCCTGCGTTCCACCGTCATGGGACTATCCAGTATTCCCACCGGGTAAGGGGTAAGCAGGCTGCTACGTTGAACCCCTTACCCCACTACAACTGGGCGGAAACGCAAGACAGCGACCCTGCCGTCCGACTGGTGAAGGAGATGCTGACTCGGCCGGAGGCTCGCCTTGAACCAGACGCTCCGGAGGAAGCCAAACAACTATGGGCGGAGAAGAGTCGACTATTCCTTTACAAGGGGAAGTTGTGCCGCAGAATGGTCAACTCCCAGACGCATGAACTACTCTGGCAAGTAGTGGTGCCACGAAGAGACGCAGCCATGGTGATGGAGGCATACCACGACGGAGCTGGACACTTCGGGTGGAAAAAGCTGGAGTTCCTGCTGCGCGAGCGGTTCCACTGGGTAGGCATGAGGGGAACCATCGAGAAGTGGTGCAGAGACTGTGGCCCGTGCAATCTGAGAAGGAAGGACCGGGCCAGCCAGAAGACTCCCCTGCAGTCCATCGTCACCCGGCAACCGTTGGAACTGGTAGCCTTGGATCATGTAAAACTGACCCCAAGCAGAAGTGGCTACGTCTACGCGTTAACCATCGTGGATCATTACTCCCGGTTCTTGGTTGTCGTCCCCGTCAAGGACTTAACGGCTCAAACAGCAGCTAGAGCCTTCCAGCAGCACTTCTGCCGTCCACACGGGTACCCGGACCAAGTGCTGATGGACCAGGGACCTGCCTTTGAAGCGGAGGTCTTCCAGGAATTCTGCAATCTGTATGGCTGCCGGAAGATAAGGACGACACCCTACCATCCGCAAACTAATGGACTTTGTGAAAAAATGAACCAGGTGGTAATGGATCTTCTAAAAACATTGCCCCTGGAAGAACGCAGTCTGTGGCCTGAGAAGTTGCCCGATCTGGTGGACCTATACAACCACATCCCGGTAGGTTCCACCAACTGTACCCCGGCTTACCTAATGAGGGCGAGACCTGGTAAGTTACCTGTTGACCTGGAATTGGGAGTCCTGACACCTGAGGACACTTCACCAGAAACAGACTGGGACACAGAGAGGCAGCAGCAGTACCGGAGAGTACAAGAGAGCGTGGAGCGAAGTCTCTGTCAGGCTAGGGAAAGACAAGAGAAGACTTACAACCAGTATGCTCCCGCTGTTCCCCTGGTACCCGGAGAGCAGGTCTTGAAGAGGAAAAGACGGCTCCACAAGTTGGATGACCAGTGGGAGAAGGACCCGTACACCGTACTGCCCTCAAGCCACGAGAACCCGAAGGTCTGTACTATCAGTAAAGACGGAGGGGAAACCACAGCCATTGTATCCCGGGACCACCTGAAGAAGTGTCCCGAACAACTGAGGAACCCTGAAGAAGAACAAGAAGACCATCGACCCGTAGAGGAAAGGGAGGATATGGTTAGTACCGTGCTCGGGGACTTCCCTCGGTCTTGGACTCAAATCAATGGTGCAGTTGTGGTACCCGTACTCACCTTCCTCCAACCATCATCCCAAGAACCTACGGAGCAACGGATAGAGCTGGAAGAACAGCCGGTCCAGGAGGCAGAAGACTCCACACGAGTAGAACAGGAGAATCAACCCTCTGCTTATAGTGAGCCTGCCGTACCCCTAGTGAGACAAAGAGCCGGTAGACAGCTGCCCAGTTTACCCTTGACAGCTCCTACACCCTGTAGTTCAGGGCCAGACAGTCAGCTCCGTAGGTCCACTCGGGCCACTAGAGGCCAGTTACCCGCACGCTGGAGAATTTAAAGTGTATAAATTGTTTTATTTATGTTTTTCTGTGTATTGTTGCTTGTGAATAATTTTGTGTTTCCAGTTGTTTTTAGGAAACCTTGGTGGATTTACCGGGAATCCTTGTATATAGTTGGAGCGTAACCCAGGATGGACTAGAGACTGTTAAGGACTCGGGGTAGGACAGACCCCTACCTGGTTACGTCTCCCTGTGTTGGTGAAATGGACACCTTTGCTTTTCTTCAAAGACTGCACCCGGTTGCGGACACGCCGCAACCATCTTATGTGTTTTTCTTATTGTGTTGTTATTGTTATACTTTGTTATGTTTTTCTAAATGTGTTTAGTCCCGGAGTACTAAATTTCACTAGGGGGGAATGTGGCACCCCAGGGGTCTGGTTTTCCACAGTAATGTAATGTTATGTCTGAGAGCAGGTGGGAGGTCCTTTGGTCAGGGATCCTGTGCATGCCACGCCTCCTGCCCAGTCTTGGGAGGGGAAGAACTTCCCCTGTATAAACCCGGGGCTGAGGCAGGGTAAGTCAGACAAGGAGAGTGGAGACAAGAAGCAGCATAGGAAACAGCAGAGTTACAAGGAGTCAGGGGCTGGCAGCAGCAGAGCTCGCCCTGACTAAGAAGATTCTTTACCGGACCCGGAGTCCGAGGCTGTGGGGACTAACTCCTACCCAGCAGCAGAATCCGTCAGGCAGGGGATTTCAGGTCCTCTGGCCCAGAAGCCCGAAGGCACGGTCACACGCGTGGGACCAGCACCGCCATCGTGGAGCGGAAGCCATTAGAAGGCCCCGAGTCACCGGCCATACGGGTGAGCACCACACGGTACACTCAGGGACGTGGGCTACTTACATCAGCTTCTAGCAAGGTAGCCAGAAGAGTACAGTCAGTTTGGGAGGCCTACAACTACGCCTGGCCAGGGGAGATCCCATCTGCTCAAAGACTGACCAGGCCCCGTTTGCTAGCAAGTACTCCGGGAGGGTCTGTCGTTGTTACCAGTAAAGACCCTGAACTACACCGTACCGTCTCTGAGTGGTTCCTGCTACCCCCATTATCCACGTCGGCTGCCCTGAGGCCATACCCCTCCCGTTGGGGGTTATACTATCACGCTGCACAATCCTACCACCGGCCTCAGCGGTCTGCCCTGCAGCAGCAGCTTCCTGGCTGCACTCAACGGGTGGCGTAGTCATCAACTATTTACTACTAATAGACTGCCGTCTAGTTTGACTCCCTGGGCACGGACCGGGTCACCGCCACGAGACTACAACCCTCCACTGATCCGGCTCCGGGTAGGCTCCCGCGTGCGCAACGCAGCGCGACACAGGCCCAGGGGCGCGTCAAATACATATACAGATGAAACCAGAAGTTTCCATCCACTATATAAAGAGACACATCTGCATGTTTTTATCAATATCTGACATGAAATCAGAATAAATCTTTCCCGTTTTAGGTCAATTAGGATTACCATCATTTTTAATATTTGCCAAATGCCAGAATAATGAGAGAGAGAATGTTTTAAGGCATTTTTATTACTTACTGCAAAGTCTTAACATTATTCTAATCACTAATCAGTGTGTATATTTGTTCACTACACAATAGAATCCCATAATTTCTGCCTATTCACATCTTAGTATTATGTATGATCAGGTTAGAGTGTATGGCTGCTGAGCGCTAGCATTTATGGGCGCCTCCCCCTGACCTTGGCTGTTTCTGGCTCTTAGACCCTGCTGGCACGCACTGCCGTCATGTCCGTGACTGCACTGCCGGCTTGCGGGTCAAATGCCAGAAGCCGCAGAGTCACATGTATTGGGGCGGGCACAGAATGTCTCACGCCGTATACCAGCCAGAACACATACCGGAAAGTCAGGTGACACACTTTTTCTCTCCGGCTCGGTTCATGATTGGATTAGGCTCCCTATATAACATCTGGCGTTCCCCTCCCTGGCACGACCCCTGAGGAAGTGTTGATGAAACGCGTGTCGGGGTGGAGGGACGCGTGCTTACCCTGCCTAGAAGCTGCCATTCTAACCAGGTATTTCTTTCTCATGATGTGTTGAGCTGTTTTGTCTATTTGTGGACAGTGCCACTATTACACTATAGTTATTCTATGGGACCGTACCCAGCTGCTTTTATGTACCCAGTCTCCCCTGATAGATATACTAACATTATTAACTGCTATATGCATTAGTTTCTTTGAGGCTGGGAACAATACGTTATATTTATCTAAGCACTTTTGCACTTTTTTTCTGGACAGTCGACTCTATATCATCATATGCACTGCCGCTTTACATTTTATAGGCGTATCTCAAACTCATCAGTGATAGTCTAGTGACCATTATAATAGCATATGCATTTCTTTCTTTCTATTTTTGCCACATGAGCTGTTATTCAGATTGAAATGTTTTGCAATGCATTTGTATAGTCACATTATTTCAGTAATGGGGTAATATATGGTTATTACTCTTGCTGCGCAGATATAGGGTACAGCATTTGTTTGTCCCTCACATTTGAGGCCCCTGGTATTTTAATTATTGTTATTTTATGTTCTAATAAAATTATATTGTTAATATTATTTGAAGTGTTCATGTTTTTGTTTATCCTACCAGGGTCCTGGTTATAGCAGAATCAATTTTTGATATATATAAAGTCAAAAGTTTACATACATTTCATTAGTATTTGGTACCATCACCCTTAAACTGAATGACTTGGGTCAAACTTTTGGGATATCCTTCCACAAGCTTCTCACAATAGTTGGTCGGAATTTGGACCCATTCCTCCTGGCAAAACTGGTGTAACAGATCCAGGTTTGTAGGTCGCCTTGCTCACAGCAAGAGTGCCCATAAATTTTCAATATGATTGCAATCAGAGCTTTGTGATGGCCACGCCAAAACATTGACTTTGTTATTCTTAAGCCACTTTGTTCCCATTTTGTCAGTATGCTTCGGGTCATTGTCCATTTGGAAGACCCATTTCCGCCCAAGCTTTAACTTCCTGGCTGACGTCTTGAGATGTTGCTTCAGTATTGCCACATAATCTTCTTTTCTCATGGTGTCATCTATTTTGTGAAGTGAACCAGTTCCTCCTGCAGCAAATCAACCCCAGATCATGATGCTGCCACCCCCATGTTTCACAGTTGGGATGGTGTTCTTAGGCTTCCAAGCTTCTCCCTTTTTCCTCCAAACGTAGCGATGGTCATTATGCCAAAAAAGTTCAATTTTAGTTTCATCAGACCACAGTCATGTCTCCAAAAATTAAGGTCTTTGTTCCTGTGTGCATTTGCAAACATTAATTTGGCTTTTTTATGTTTCTTTTGGAGTAATGGCTTCTTCCTGGCAGAGTGGCCTTTCAGACCATGTTGATACAGTACTCCTTTCACTGTGGTTATTGACACAATCTTACCAGCTTCCGCCATCATCTTCACAAGGTCTCTTGCTTTTGTCCTTGGGTTGATATGCACATGTTGGACCAAAGCACGTTCATCTCTGGGAAACAGAACCCGTCTCCTTCCTGAGCGATAAGATGGCAGTACATTCCCATCTTGTTTGTACTTGTGTATAATTGTTTGTACAGATGAACGTGGCACCGTCAGGTATCTTGAAATTGTATCTAAGGATGAGCCAGACAATTCTCTTCCTGATATCTTCGCTGATTTCTTTAGACTTTCCCATGATACTACAGAAATAAGCAGTGTGTTTCAGGTGTGCATTAAAATACATCTACACGTGTGTCTCTAATTAACTCAGATGTTGCCAAAAAAACTATTAGAAGCTTCCAAACACATTACATCATCATATGGGCAGTCCAGAATTGTTTAAAGGCATAGTAATCTTAGTGTGTGTAGACTTTTGACTTTGCAGTAAGTAATAAAAATGACTTAAACATTCTCTCTCTCTCTCATTATTCTGCCATTTGGCAAATCTTAAAAATTATGGTAATCCTAATTGACCTAAAACGGGAAAGGTTTATTCTGATTTCATGTCAGATATTGAGAAAAACGTGCAGATGTGTCTTTTTATATAGTGTATGTAAACTTCTGGTTTCAACTGTGTGTGTGAGTGTGTATGTATATATGTATATATTACACATACAGTTATGGCCGAAAGTGTTCACTCCCTTGAAATTGTTTCAGAAAATGAAGTATTTCTCCCAATTATTGCAGTTACACATGTTTTGCTATACACACTTTATTTTCTTTGTGTGTATTGCAACAACACAAAAAAGCAGAAAAAAAGGCAAATTGGACATAATTTCACACACAGCCCCAAAAATGGTCTGGACAAAATTGTTGGCACCCTCTGTAGCGTCGGCGTCCCTGCCTCCTGCTAGGCAGGGACGCTGTTCCCCTCACCTCTCCGCTCCGTGCCCGGCGTCCTCCTCCCACTCTGCTGGCAGCGCGCGCTGCTTCCCGGCCACTGCGCTTAGGGCGCGCGCGCGCACTCCCCCTCTCTTAAAGGGGCCGCGCGCCGTCCTAAGGAGTCCCCGGCCAATGGCCGGAGGACCTCACCATATATAAGGCACCTCCTCCAAAATGGAGGTGCCCGAGCATTGTTGTTGCAAAGCCTTCACTCTGCTTCAGCCCTCAGGTCCCGTTACCAGTTACCTGCCAGTCACCTGCCATATTCCTGCTTGATACCTGCCTGATATCCGCTTACCTGCTTGCAAGCCTGCGGTCCGACGGTCTGCCTTCCGACACCTGTCAGTCTGTCTATGGACCAGCCTGCCTGCTCACCTGGGAGCGCTCACCTGCTACCTGCCTGCTAGTCTACCTGGAGGCTCTGCCGTCACTTGCCGTGACCACCTGCCAGTCCAGAGACTCTTGCCCGCTCACCTGGGAGCGCTCACCTGCTACCTGCCTGCTAGCCTACCTGGAGGCTCTGCCGTCACTTGCCGTGACCACCTGCCAGTCCAGAGACTCTTGCCCGCTCACCTGGGAGCGCTCACCTGCTACCTGCCTGCTAGCCTACCTGGAGGCTCTGCCGTCACTTGCCGTGACCACCTGCCAGTCCAGAGACTCTTGCCCGCTCACCTGGGAGCGCTCACCTGCTACCTGCCTGCTAGCCTACCTGGAGGCTCTGCCGTCACTTGCCGTGACCACCTGCCTGTCCAGAGACTCTTGTCCGCTCACCTGGGAGCGCTCACCTGCTACCTGCCTGCTAGCCTACCTGGAGGCTCTGCCGTCACTTGCTGTGACCACCTGCCCGTCCAGAGACTCTTGCCCGCTCACCTGGGAGCGTCCACCTGCTACCTGTCTGCTAGTCTACCCAGAGACTGTCCCTGTCACTACCTGCCCTTCTACCCAGAGACTGTCCCTGTCACTTGCCGTGACTACCTGCCCTTCTACCCAGAGACTGTCCCTGTCACTTGCCGTGACTACCTGCCCGTCTTCCCTGGGAGCCACCCGCTTCCTTACAAGGACCGCCCCCTTGTATAGTTGCTCAGAGGTTCCGCCTCCCAGACCCGTTACAGTTTGCTCGGGCCATGGAACCCGGTGGCACCCAAGCTCCCTCGCTCTCGGACCTATGTCATGAACTGTCCCGTCAGATATCCCAACAGGAGTCCATCCTGAGTCATCTACGTAATGTCAACTCTCGCCTGGACACTCTGACTGCTCCATCAGCAACCACCACTAGTGTCATGACTCTCAGCCCGGCAGCGCCGCTGCCCATCAATACCATGGCATCCTGCCCCGGACCCCGGCTTTCTGCACCTCCACGCTTCGGAGGCGACCCCGCTCAAGCTCGGGGCTTCATAAACCAGTGCACCCTGCACTTTGAACTCCTGTCCCACCAGTTTATCTCCGACCGGGCCAAAGTAGCCTTCATCATGTCCCATCTCACGGGGGAGGCACTGGCTTGGCTAAATCCTCTATGAGAGAGAGGAGACCCCCTGGTGTCCAACCTGCCAGCCTTTCTCACGGCTTTCCGGAAAGTCTTCGACGAACCCAGACGGAAGACCTCATCCACATCATCTCTGCTATGCCTCCATCAAGGAAATCTCACCGTGGGCCAATATGCCATACGGTTCCGTACCCTTGCTTCGGAGCTGGCCTGGGATAACGACGCCCTGGTGTCTGTCTTTTGGGAGGGTCTGTCCGGCCGTATTAAAGATGAACTCGCCGGTCGGGACATACCTACCACTCTCGACGACTTAATAACTCTTGCCACCCGGATTGACATCCGGTTCCAGGAACGCGCCAAAGAGGTCACCCGTGAGAGGAGGTTTCCACGTCTAGCCTCTACCTTTCAGAAACCTGTCACTTCTCCCGCTACTCCCCAGGCGCACTCACCCGAGCCTATGCAGGTCGACCAGACCAAGATGGTCAAAACTCGTCAAGAGTTACGCCGTGCCGAGGGGAGCTGCTTCTACTGTGGCAGTGAGAAGCACCGGATCCGTTCCTGCCCGGAGAGGTCGGGAAACGCCTGTGTCTAGGATCGCTCAGAGAGGTCGTCCTAGACAAGAGTAAACCCTCTCCATCTCTGTTGCTGTCGGTCTCTATCATCTGCGGGGAGAACCGTTATTTTGAACTAGCCCAACTTGACTCTGGAGCTGCCAGAAATCTCATTTCTCAGTCTCTGGTAGAGAAATACCGCATTCCCACCAAACCTCTAGCTGTACCCTTATCTGTCGCTGCCGTGAATGGGGGCCTCTTACCACATCCCATCCAACTCATCACCGAATCCATAACCCTGCAGGTGGGAATGCTGCACTCTGAGAGCATCTTCTTTCATGTTCTACCTGGACTCTCTCACGCCCTCTTACTAGGCCTACCTTGGCTTCAGAGACATGCACCCGTGCTTGATTGGCAGACCGGAGAAGTTCTTCGCTGGGGACAGGACTGCCATAAGACTTGTTTAGTTCCCGTCCATCCTGTCCGTCCTTCTCCTACTCCAGCCAATCTACCTGGTCTTCCGGCTCCTTATTGGTCGTATGCGGACGTCTTTAATAAAAAGGAGGCAGAGACATTACCCCCTCATAGACCATACGACTGCCCAATCGACCTGATGCCCGGCGCTACTCCTCCCCGTGGGCGCATTTACCCTTTGTCCGCTGCTGATACCCGATCCATGTCAGAATATATTAAGGAGAATCTGGCCCGGGGATTCATCCGGAAATCTACTTTCCAGGCAGGAGCAGGTTTCTTCTTCGTCAAAAAGAAGGACGGCTCACGCTCACTCCGTCCCTGTATAGACTATAGAGGCCTTAACCAGATCACGGTGAAGAATAAATACCCCCTTCCGCTCATTCCGGAATTATTTGATCGTCTGAGGGGGTCTAGAATCTTCACCAAGCTGGACCTCTGTGGGGCGTATAACCTGGTCCGTATCCGTCAGGGGGATGAATGGAAGACGGCATTCAACACCCGGGACAGCCACTATGAATACCTGGTAATGCCCTTCGGTCTCTGTAACGCTCCCGCCGTCTTTCAAGAGTTGGTCAATGACATCTTCCGGGACCTTCTCTACTCCTGCGTAGTGGTGTACCTGGACGACATCTTGCTCTTCTCTCCGGATCTCCCCACACACCGGAGGGATGTTCGTCAGGTTCTGCTCAGGCTCAGGCAGAACCACCTCTACGCTAAATATGAGAAGTGCCTCTTTGAGCAGACCTCGCTTCCGTTTTTGGGCTTCATAATTTCTCAGACCGGCCTACGAATGGATCCTGAGAAACTGTCTGCCATCGAGAAGTGGCCTCGACCAGAGGGGTTGAAGGCTATTCAGCGGTTCCTGGGCTTCGCCAACTACTACCGCCTCTTCATACCGCACTTCTCTTCCCGGACTGCCCCAATCTCTGCGCTCACCCGTAAGGGCACTAATCCCAGAGAATGGCCGCCCGAAGCTGAGGAAGCCTTTCTTTCCTTAAAACAGGCTTTCTCTTCCGCCCCGGTGCTGCATCGCCCGGACGGCAACAAACAATTCTTCCTGGAAGTTGACGCCTCCTCCTCTGGAGCCGAAGCGGTACTTACCCAAAAATCGTCTTCCGGGAGAATGGTAACTTGCGGCTTCTTCTCCAAACTCTTCTCCTCTTCCGAGCGCAACTATTCTATAGGAGACCGAGAGTTATTGGCCATCAAGCTGGCATTGGAGGAGTGGCGTTACCTGCTCGATGGGGGCTCTTCACCCGGTAATAATTTACACGGACCACAAGAACTTGACTTACCTCCAGAGTGCCCAGAGACTTAACCCGCGCCAAGCCCGGTGGTCCTTGTTTTTTGCTCGCTTTGATTTTGTTCTTCATTTTCGCCCGGCTGACAAAAACATCAAAGCTGACGCCTTGTCCCGATCCTTCCTGGTGTCTGATCTTGAGGAGGAACCTAAACACATCATCGATCCCGCCAGAGTAATGCAGGTGGCCCCCGTGAGTCTAAATCGTCTCCCTCCCGGAAAGACGTTCGTAATGGTACCTGATCGGGAGAGGATCCTACACTGGGGTCACTCGTCTAAGCTTGCTGGCCATGCCGGTCAGAAAAAGACCCTCCAGCTTATCACCCGGCACTACTGGTGGCCTACCCTGCACAAGGAATTAATAGACTTTGTTTCTGCCTGTGTGTCCTGCGCCCGCAACAAGGTTCCGAGACACCTGCCAGCCGGTCGCCTCCTTCCTCTTCCAGTACCTGCTGCCCCCTGGCAGCATATAGCTATGGACTTCATAACAGATCTCCCTGTCTCTGCCGGTTGTACGGTCATTTGGGTGGTCGCTGACCGCTTTTCCAAAATGGCTCATTTCATTCCCCTGCCAGGCCTCCCGTCTGCACCCGAGCTGGCTAAAGACTTTATCCGCCACATCTTCCGTCTCCATGGCCTGCCCCTCCACATCGTGTCGGATCGTGGGGTTCAGTTCACCTCACGCTTCTGGAGAGCCACATGTAAGCTGCTAGACGTCACCCTGGACTTCTCCTCCGCATACCACCCACAGTCCAATGGTCAAGTGGAGCGGATCAATCAGATCCTGACCAGTTACCTCCGGCACTTCGTTAATGCCCACCATTCAGACTGGGTGGATCTCCTGCCATGGGCCGAATTCTCTTACAATAATCACGAGAGCGAATCTTCCTCCAAATCCCCGTTTTTTGTAGTCTTCGCTCAGCATCCTCGGATCCCTTTTCCCGTCTCCACCTCGGTGGACAATCCGGCTGCGGAATCTCTCGTTAGCAAATTTTCCTCCATTTGGGAGAGTACCCGATCCGCACTCCTTCAGTCGTCCGAGCGGATGAAAAAACACGCTGACAAAAAACGCCTGGATCCTCCACAATTCCGTCCTGGAGATAAAGTCTGGCTCTCGTCCAAGTATGTCCGGCTCAAGATTCCTTCCTACAAGTTAGGGCCTCGGTTCATCGGCCCACTAGAAGTTATCAAACAAATCAACCCAGTGGCCTATGAATTGAAACTCCCGGCCAACTTGCGGATCCCTAACTCCTTCCATGTATCTCTCCTCAAACCCGTGGTACTTGACTCTTTTTCCAAGTCTACAGGTACGCCTCCTGCTCCGGTTTCCGCTGAAAACGAGTTTGAGGTAGAGAACATTCTGGCCACCAAAAGGGTAAGAGGAAAAACCTTTTTTCTGGTAGATTGGAAGGGGTTTGGTCCTGAGGAGAGAACGTGGGAGCCCCAGGAGAACATCCATGCCCCACTCATCCTTGATAAATTTCTGTCTGGCCTAAAAAAGGGGGGGCCTAAAGGGGGGGGTGTACTGTAGCGTCGGCTTCCCTGCCTCCTGCTAGGCAGGGACGCTGTTCCCCTCACCTCTCCGCTCCGTGCCCGGCGTCCTCCTCCCGCTCTGCTGGCAGCGCGCACTGCTTCCCGGCCACTGTGCTTAGGGCGCGCGCGCGCTCGCTCCCCCTCTCTTGAAGGGGCCGCGCGCGCCGTCCTAAGGAGTCCCCGGCCAATGGCCGGAGGACCTCACCATATATAAGGCACCTCCTACAAAATGGAGGTGCCCGAACATTGTTGCTGCAAAGCCTTCACTCTGCTTCAGCCCTCAGGTCCCGTTACCAGTTACCTGCCAGTCACCTGCCAGATTCCTGCTTGATACCTGCCTGATATCCGCTTACCTGCTTGCAAGCCTGCGGTCCGACGGTCTGCCTTCCGACACCTGTCAGTCTGTCTATGGACCAGCCTGCCCACTCACCTGGGAGCGCTCACCTGCTACCTGCCTGCTAGTCTACCTGGAGGCTCTGCCGTCACTTGCCGTGACCACCTGCCAGTCCAGAGACTCTTGCCCGCTCACCTGGGAGCGCTCACCTGCTACCTGCCTGCTAGCCTACCTGGAGGCTCTGCCGTCACTTGCCGTGACCACCTGCCAGTCCAGAGACTCTTGCCCGCTCACCTGGGAGCACTCACCTGCTACCTGCCTGCTAGCCTACCTGGAGGCTCTGCCGTCACTTGCCGTGACCACCTGCCAGTCCAGAGACTCTTGCCCGCTCACCTGGGAGCGCTCACCTGCTACCTGCCTGCTAGCCTACCTGGAGGCTCTGCCGTCACTTGCCGTGACCACCTGAGAGTCCAGAGACTCTTGCCCGCTCACCTGGGAGCGCTCATCTGCTACCTGCCTGCTAGCCTACCTGGAGGCTCTGCCGTCACTTGCCGTGACCAACTGCCAGTCCAGAGACTCTTGCCCGCTCACCTGGGAGCGCTCACCTGCTACCTGCCTGCTAGCCTACCTGGAGGCTCTGCCGTCGCTTGCTGTGACCACCTGCCCGTCCAGAGACTCTTGCCCGCTCACCTGGGAGCGTCCACCTGCTACCTGTCTGCTAGTCTACCCAGAGACTGTCCCTGTGACTACCTGCCCTTCTACCCAGAGACTGTCCCTGTCACTTGCCGTGACTACCTGCCCGTCTTCCCTGGGAGCCACCCGCTTCCTTACAAGGACCGCCCCCTTGTATAGCTGCTCAGAGGTTCCGCCTCCCAGACCCGTTACACGCTCAAATTTAATATTTGGTTGCTCACCCTTTGGAATAAAATAACTGCAATCAATCGCTTCCTATAACCATCAACAAGCTTCTTACACCTCTCAGCTGGAATTTTGACCACTCTTCTTTTGTAAACTGCTCCATGTCTCTCATAGTTGCGGCTACTTCATACCTCTCCAGCGCTATGTTTCCATCCATTTCTGCGGGCTTCTTGAAGTATGTTTGGGGTCATTCTCCGGGAAGAACCATGACCTAGGACGCAAACCCTGCTTTCTGACACTGGGCACTACATTGCGACCCAAAATCCTTTGGTAATCTTCAGATTTCATGATGCCTTGCACACAGTCAAGGCACCCAGTGCAAGAGGCAGCAAAACAACCACAAAACATCTTTGAACTTCCACCATATTTGACTGTAGGTAGTGTGTTCTTTTCTTTGTAGGCATTATTCCATTTTCAGTAAACAGTAGAATGATGTGCTTTACCAAAAAGCTCTGTCTTGGTCTCATCTGTCCAAAAGATGCGTTCCCAGAAGGATTTTGGCTTGCATACATTTTGGCACACTTTAGTGTAGCTTTTTATGTCTCTGTGTCAGCAGTGGGTTCTCTTGGGTCTCCTGCCATAGCGCTTATTTGCACTAACACTGATGCACCCTGAGCTTGCAGGACAACTTTGAATTTCTTTGGAACTTGATTGGCACTGCTTATCCATCATCCGGACTATCCTGCATTGCAACCTTTCATCAATTTTTCTCTTCCATCCACGTCCAGGGAGATTAGCTACAGTGCCATGACTTGTAAACTTCTTAATTATGTTGCGCACCGTGGACAAAGGGACATCAAGATCTCTGGAGATGGAATTGTAACTTTGAGATTGTTGATATTTTTCAACAATTTTGGTTCTCAAATACTCAGACAGTTCTCTTCTCTGTTCTCTGTTCTCTGTTCTCCATGCTTAGTGTGGCACACACAGACACAATGCAAAGATTGAGTCAACTTCTCCACTTTTTTTCTGGTTTCAGGTGTGATTTTCATATTGCCCACACCTGTTACTTGCCACAGGTTAGTTTGAATGAGCATCACATGCTTGAAACAAAGTTGTTCACCCACAATTTTGGAAAGGTGCTATCAATTTTGTCCGGCCCATTTTTGGGGTTTTGTATGAAATGATGTCCAATTTGCCTTTTTTCCTTTTGTTTGTTTTTTTCTTTTGTTCCAATGCACACAAAGAATATTAAACATGTGTATAACAAAACATGTGTAATTGCAATAATTTTCTGGGAGAAATACTTCATTTTCTGGAACAATTTCAAGATTGCCAACACTTTCGGCCGTGGCTGAATATAGGAGCTGCGTACAGGCGGCACCTGGGGCCCCTGATACCATTACTATGTGGCCCTTACACCTCATATATAGTAGCTGAGAACAGGCGGCTGCTGGGGCCCCTGATACCATTCCTATGTGGCCTTTACACCTGATATACAGTGGTGGCCAAAAGTATTGGCACCCCTGCAATTCTGTCAGATAATACTCAGTTTCTTCCTGAAAATGATTGCAATCACAAATTCTTTGGTATTATTATCTTCATTTAATTTTCTTGCAAAGAAAAAACACAAAAGAGAATGAAGCAAAAATCAAATCATTGATCATTTCACACAAAACTCCAAAAATGGGCCAGACAAAAGTATTGGCACCCTCAGCCTAATACTTGGTTGCAGAACCTTTAGCCAAAATAACTGCGAACAACCGCTTCCGGTAACCATCAATGAGTTTCTTACAATGCTCTGCTGGAATTGTAGACCATTCTTCTTTAGCAAACTGCTCCAGGTCGCTGATATTTGACGGGTGCCTTCTCCAAACTGCCATTTTGAGATCTCTCCACAGGTGTTCTATGGGATTCAGGTCTGGACTCATTGCTGGCCACCTTAGAAGTCTCCAGTGCTTTCTCTCAAACCATTTTATAGTGCTTTTGGAAGTGTGTTTTGGGTCATTGTCCTGCTGGAAGACCCATGACCTCTGAGGGAGACCCAGCTTTCTCACACTGGGCCCTACATTATGCTGCAAAATTTGTTGGTAGTCTTCAGACTTCATAATGCCATGCACACGGTCAAGCAGTCCAGTGCCAGAGGCAGCAAAGCAACCCCAAAACATCAGGGAACCTCCGCCATGTTTGACTGTAGGGACCGTGTTCTTTTCTTTGAATGCCTCTTTTTTTTCCCTGTACACTCTATGTTGATGCTTTTTCCCAAAAAGCTCTACTTTTGTCTCATCTGACCAGAGAACATTCTTCCAAAACATTTTAGGCTTTCTCAGGTAAGTTTTGGCAAACACCAACCTGCCTTTTTTATGTCTCTGGGTAAGAAGTGGGGTCTTCCTGGGTATCCTACCATACAGTCCCTTTTCATTCAGACGCCGACGGATAGTACGGGTTGACACTGTTGTACCCTCGGATTGCAGGGCAGCTTCAACTTGTTTGGATGTTAGTCGAGGTTCTTTATCCACCATCCACACAATCTTGCGTTGAAATCTCTTGTCAATTTTTCTTTTCCGTCCACATCTAGGGAGGTTAGCCACAGTGCCATGGGCTTTACACTTCTTGATGACACTGCGCACGGAAGACATAGCAACATTCAGGTCTTTGGAGGTGGACTTGTAGCCTTGAGATTGCTCATGCTTCCTCACAATTTGGTTTCTCAAGTCCTCAGACAGTTCTTTGGTCTTCTTTCTTTTCTCCATGCTCAATGTGGTACACACAAGGACACAGGACAGAGGCTGAGTCAACTTTAATCTGTTAGAACCCTCCTGTCAGTTTTTGCTATCTTGTGTTTTGCGGTCACGTGACTAGCTGCCTATATATTCCAGCTCCGCCCTTCTGGCTTTGCTGGACTTCAGTGTTTTTTGCCTGTCTCTCTAGCCAGGTGCTTCGGTGCCTATCTCTGTCTAGTTTGCTTGGTCCTCTGGACCTCTAGTACTTTTTGTTCAGTTTGTATTTTTGCTCTGCAACAACTTCTGTTAGGAGGTGTCCATTTTTTGTCCCAGTCCTTAGTTCTTTTAGGGACCCCTCCCTTTATTCTATAGGTCTCTGTTCAGACTAGCCGAGGACGAAGGCGGGTCTGTTCACAAGGAACAGGCTGCCCGCTACATCGTAGGGATTCAGCTTAGTCTTACTGTAGGGACAGCATTTCCCTTTCTTTCCTTAGTTTATGTTGCAGATCATAACATAATCCATGTTAACTGGCTGCAAGTGTGATTTAGTTATTGCTAATTGTATCCAATTTGGCTTTAGGACAATTCTTTTTGTGTTTTTTCATTGAAGACAAATTAAATGAAGATAATAAGACCAAAGAATTTGTGATTGCAATCATTTTCAGGAAGAAACTGAGTATTATCTGACAGAATTGCAGGGGTGCCAATACTTTTGGCCACCACTGTATAGGAGCTGAGTACAGGCAGCTGCCGGGGCCCCTGATACCATTACTATGTGGCCCTTACACCTGATATATAGGAGCTGAGTACAGGCGACTGCTGGGGCCCCTGATACCATTACTATGTGGCCCTTACACCTGATATATAGGAGCTGAGTACAGGCGGCTGCTGGGCCCTTGATACCATTACTATGTGGCCCTTACCCCTGATATATAGGGGCTGAGTACAGGCGGCTGCTGGGGCCCCTGATACCATTACTATGTGGCCCTTACACCTGATATATAGGGGCTGAGTACAGGCGGCTGCTGGGGCCCCTGATACCATTACTATGTGGCCCTTACACCTGATATATAGGAGCTGAGTACAGGCGGCTGCTGGGGCCCCTGATACCATTACTATGTGGCCCTTACACCTGATATATAGGAGCTGAGTACAGGCGGCTGCCGGGGCCCCTGATACCATTACTATGTGGCCCTTACACCTGATATATAGGAGCTGAGTACAGGCGGCTGCCGGGGCCCCTGATACCATTACTACGTGGCCCTTACACCTGATATATAAGGGCTGAGTACAGGCAGCTACTGGGGCCCCTGATACCATTACAATGTGGCCCTTACACCTCATATATAAGAGCTGAGTACAGGTGGCTGCTGGGGCCCCTGACACCATTACTATGTGGCCCTTACACCTGATATATAAGGGCTGAGTACAGGCGGCTGCTGGGGCCCCTGATACCATTACTATGTGTCCCTTACACCTGATATATAGGAGCTGAGGACAGGTGGCTGCCGGGGCCCCTGATACCATTAATATGTGGCCCTTACACCTGAAATATAGGGGCTGAGTACAGGCAGCTGCTGGGGCCCCTGATACCATTACTATGTGGCCCTTACACCTGATATATAGGAGCTGAGTACAGGCGGCTGCTGGGGCCCCTGATATCATTACTATGTGGCCCTTACACCTGATATATAGGAGCTGAGTACAGGCGGCCACTGGGGCCCCTGATACCATTACTATGTGGTCTTTACTCCTGATATATAGGAGATGAGTACAGGTGGCTGCCGGGGCCCCTGATACCATTACTATGTGGCCCTTACACCTGATATATAGGAGCTGAGTACAGGCGGCTGCTGGGGCCCCTGATACCATTACTATGTGGCCCTTACACCTGATATATAAGAGCTGAGTACAGGTGGCCGCTGGGGCCCCTGATACCATTACTATGTGGCCCTTACATCTGATATATAAGGGCTGAGTACAGGCGGCTGCTGGGGCCCCTGATACCATTACTATGTGGCCCTTACACCTGATATATAAGGGCTGAGTACAGGTGGCTGCTGGGGCCCCTGATACTATTACTATGTGGCCCTTACACCCGATATATAGGAGCTGAGTACAGGCGGCTGCTGGGGCCCCTGATACCATTACTATGTGGCCCTTACACCTGATATATAAGGGCTGAGTACAGGTGGCTGCTGGGGCCCCTGATACCATTGCTATGTGGCCCTTACACCTGATATATAGGAGCTGAGTACAGGCGGCTGCTGGGGCCCCTGATACCATTACTATGTGGCCCTTACACCTGATATATAGGAGCTGAGTACAGGCGGCTGCTGGGCCCTTGATACCATTACTATGTGGCCCTTACCCCTGATATATAAGGGCTGAGCACAGGCGGCTGCTGGGGCCCCTGATACCATTACTATGTGGCCCTTACACCTGATATATAGGAGCTGAGTACAGGCGGCTGCTGGGGCCCCTGATGCCATTACTATGTGGCCCTTACACCTGATATATAGGAGCTGAGTACAGGCGGCTGCCGGGGCCCCTGATACCATTACACTGGTGCCTTGTTATTAGGTAAATTCCATTATAAAACATTGTATCCGTCATTGTTGAGCTCTGCTGGGACTCTGTATCCCGCCTGCATTGCATAATGGGGCCCCTGAATACTCTGCACATAAGGGCCCATAGCTCTAATTATGTTGTTTGCAATAGTCGCCCTCCTGCCACCCTGTAATATCGGGTCCCTGCCTGGTGTGGCCCCTATGACTTAATGTCCCCCTGTAAGTGCAGCACACCAGTTATCAGTCTACACGGCCAGGGTCCGGGACCCCTGTTGTTTTTGTACTGACTTTGTAATATATGCTCATTATCAGGGCGCCCTCTTCTCAGTCATCCATCTAATCATCCGTCTGTCTCATCCATATTTGCCATATGGAGGTTTCCAGAAATAGGGCAGAACCTACTGGACTTCTGTGAAAGTTGAAGAATCTGTTGAGCGCGGTTGAAGCCTCCTGGGAGCCGAGGTAAAATCAGTGGCCGTGGTAAAATTGTGGAGCGGTGGGGTCTGAAAAAGGAATCATGGCTATAAGGACAACGTTTGCACAAAGTGATTTCTTTCCAGCCCAACAGCCACTGTGTAAACCTGACAAAAATGCCCCCATCTATCCATCCATTCATCACTCTCATACTCTGTCTATGCAGGTATGTATCTCATCATTCTTCCTTACGGAGTTTCACATTGACCAGTCAGGGCTTAGGTCCGAACTCCCCCACAAAACTGGATTCGGTAGTGTGTGCTGACGAGGCCATAGGCTTAGTAGACTGCGCCTCCAGTAGGCGTACACACCTGATGCACGACAGAGGGCACATTCACTCTGTCTGGACCATTATAGTCTATGGCCACGTCAGATCATATGCCCGAATCCCGTTCAGGTAAAGGCTGCAGCCACCGCAGCCATGCTGCCTTCAGTGTCCCGCTCCTCCGCCACTGCCGTTCCCCCCACCACTCAGAGCCACAGTATATATATATATATATATACACACTACTCAAAAAAAATAAGAGGAACACTTAAACAACAGAATAATAACTCCAATTAAATCAAACTTCTGTGAAATCAAACTGTCCACTTAGGAAGCAACACTGATTGACAATCAATTTCACATGCTGTTGTGCAAATGGAATAGACAATAGATGGAAATTATTGGCAATTATCAAAACACTCTCAATAAAGGAGTGGTTCTGCAGGTGGGGACCACAGACCACATCTCAGTACCAATGCTTTCTGGCTGATGTTTTGGTCACTTTTGAATGTTGTTTGTGCTTTCACACTCGTGGTAGCTTGAGATGGACTCTACAACCCACAGAAGTTGCTCAGGTAGTGCAGCTCATCCAGGATGGCACATCAATATGAGCTGTGGCAAGAAGATTTGCTGTGTCTGTCAGCGTAGTGTCCAGAGACTGGAGGCGCTACCAGGAATCAGGCCAGTACACCAGGAGACGTGGAGGGGGCCGTAGGAGGGCAACAACCCAGCAGCAGGACCGCTACCTCCGTCTTTGTGCAGAGCCCTGCAAAATGACCTCCAGCAGACCACAAATGTGCATGTGTCTGCACAAACAGTTAGAAACCGACTCCATGAGGGTGGTATGAAGGCCCGACGTCCACAGATGGGGGTTGTGCTCACAGACCAACACCGTGCAGGACTCTTGACATTTGCCACAGAACACCAGGATTGGCAAAATCGCCACTGGCGCCCTGTGCTCTTCACAGATGAAAGCAGGTTCACACTGAGCACATGTGACAGACGCGACAGAGTCTGGAGACGCCATGGAGAATGATCTGCTGCCTGCAACATCCTTCAGCATGACCGGTTTGGCAGTGGGTCAGTAATGGTGTGGGGTGGCATGTCTTTGGAGGGCCGTGCAGCCCTCCATGTGCTCGCCAGAGGTAGCCTGACTGCCATTAGGTACCGAGATGAGAACCTCAGACCCCTTGTGAGACCATATACTGGTGCGGTTGGCCCTGGGTTCCTCCTAATGCAGGACAATGCCAGACCTCATGTGGCTGGAGTGTGTCAGCAGATCCTGCAAGATGAGGGCATTGAAGTTATGGATTGGCCCACCCGTTCCCCAGACCTGAATCCGATTGAGCACATCTGGGACATCATGTCTCGCTTCATCCACCAACGTCACGTTGCACCACAGACTGTCCAGGAGTTGGCGGATGCTTTAGTCCAGGTCTGGGAGAAGATCCCACAATAGACCATCCGCAACCTCATCAGGAGAATGCCCAGGCTTTGTAGGGAGGTCATACAGGCACGTGGAGGCCACGCACAATACTGAGCCTCATTTTGACTTGTTTTAAGGACATTATATCAAAGTTGGATCAGCCTGTAGTGTGTTTTTCCACTTTAATTTTGGGGGTGACTCCAAATCCAGGCCTCCATTGGTTAATAAATTTGATTTCCATTGATGATTTTTGTGTGATTTTGTTGTCAGCACATTCAGCTTTGTACAGAACACAGTATTCAATGAGAATATTTCATTCATTCAGATCTAGGATGGGTTATTTGAGTGTTCCCTTTATTTTTTGAGCAGTGTATATATAAATATACCAGGATAGGGGATATTAACAGAATTGGGGGACATTACCTCTATAACAGTGTCAGCAGCAGACTCCCTCCCCCTTAACAGGGCATAATGACCACATTTTTTGCTTCAATTTTTTTTCTATTTTCCTCCTCTAAAACCTAGGTACGTCTTATGGTCCGGTGCGTCTTATAGTCCGAAAAATAAGGTATATGCATTCAGTATATATATACTATGGTAGATCAGCCCACTCAGTTGCACACAGAAGTAGCCACCGGAGCGCCGTCTCCTTAAGTCTCTCACTGGTTTATTTGAAGATGCTGCATAAGCCAGTGAGGAGTTAGCAAAAATAAATACGTGCTTTCTGTCCTAAGGAAAAACAAAACATAACATACAGCCGTGTTGCTGTGGGGATCTGCCCGCTCAGGAGAACAACCATCCACTGGTTCAGCTTTTCCTTCTCAGGACACAAAGCGCTGGAGTTCCTCTCTACAGCCCTACTGAACACTGAATGCCTTAGAAGGCCGACTATATACATCCTAGTCCCCACCCTGGGGTGGAGATATGGTGAATGACCTCCCAACCCGCTCTATGGTCATTCACAAAAACCCAGCCCTTAAAATGGCCGATTAATCCCTCTCAACACATAGTGTGCAGGTGTAAAACTTATGGGCTTCAAATCACTGAAGCTAATAGCCTCAGTGAAACATACCTCCCCTCCAGCACTTTGCCAGTGACTTTGTCACCATGTATATATAATCAGCATACTGTATATATATTATAAGCATACTCTATATATCCTTTTAAAAGCAGAAGTGGTAATAAATTACTTTTATCAGTTAACAAAATGCAGAGTAAAGTTTGATGGATGAAAAAAAATGTCAGTAATAATAATTGTAATTTTTTTTATTAATAATAGGATAGAAGGGAGGGACAAAACCAGGAACAGAATCAGTAGGCAAACTCATAGTCAGGAGGACAGCCGGGGTCAGATACCAGGTGATCAGTAACCGCCACGTCTGCGAGCAGTATGAATACCGCGGAGCCTGGTGACAGAGGTGATACTGAGATTGTCCGGGCAGAGATGTAGCAGTCAGAAGGCCACCGGTAGATGGTGAAGGTCCTTCTGTACAGCTCCAGCAGTGATGGTGGATCTGCTGGACTTCAGGGCGCAGGATGCGGAGGTTTACCGTCTTTTAGATGTCTCTAGGGGAACGGTGACAACACGCAAATACGCGAGCAGCCCTGGATAATCCACGCCGGCAGGATGATAAGATCCGGCGGAAGATGGAACCTATGAGAAGAGAAGGAAATATAATGTAAGTGATGGGACTCCATATGACATGATACTACTGTGCGGTCACTGTGGCCGGACGGCAGAGGAATCTCATCACACAGAGGTCAGGGATCATCGTCAGCCATCATACATGTGACAATCCCATCTCCGACAGATGACATCTGCTCCACATGAATTATTCTCACTGACGACATCACACAACATGGAGATGACTCTCACACTTACCTCGTCTCTTTTTCCCCTTTTTCCCATTTTCTGATTTTTCGTTGGCAGCTGGAAATTCTGATCAGAAAGAAGAAAAAACAACAACTCACTAAAGACATATTGTTATGGGATCTGCTTCGTATCTCTCCTGTATATAGTATATAGATTGTTCTAGTCCTGTCCCCTATAGTCCTGATAATCTGGTATTACACAATAGGGCAGAATAAGTCCTATATACCGGACATGACCTCATATGAAGGGCATTAGATGTGTCACTAATATGGAGCAGTGAACGCCCTGTGTGCCGCCATGTGGTGCATCCCTAATGAGCGATATTCTACTATAGGAGACGATGTCTCATTATGATGACAGAGGTTACTAGATGCAACAATGTATCACAGAATCCATGATAATACTGTACAAAATTACAGAAATGGAGACACAGTATGGGCCCATGGGCAAAGTAATTGGGTTCCTTGAAACATAGATAACATAGGAGACCCATTAAAGAAAAACCATGTGGAAATATTTCACCCTTGATGACAACATTCACATTGTTTGTGCTATAGACATGTACATACCTGACAATGGGGACGAGGACGGCAAGCTGCTTATAGCATCGTCTCTAGCAGATTCAGGAAAAGATCCTTTCTGCCTGTTAGGAAGAAGAAAAACGTGTAAATCACAAGTAAATTCAGTATAAATGGGATTGTCTCACTAGAAGAACCCCAACTATAAGGCCTAATAGGACATATGAAAGTCATAGTGGGGAAGTCTCCTGCTCAAAACTACCTTCTATGGAAACAACTAGCAACAATGGCCGGCATGTAATACTACATATCTACTGCAGTGTGGGCAAAACTAACAATGCCTGACCGGCAGCAATTATGGGCTGTTATCTCCAGCGGATTCTGAAGCCAATAGCCAATGACCGCTGATCATGGGGCGGTGGATGCTACATTCAATATTATGGTATTTATGTCCTATATTTGGTGTTGTGCTCATATATTAGCCTGGAGCTCCCAATAATGACCCCATAATCTACTCACATTTCTGAGATGTTTCTGCTGGATGCCGGGGTACACTCTGGAGGAAACTTGATAGGGGTGGTACAGAGCTAAATAAAGGACAAAAATAAGATATGAAATTCAATTTTTTACTTTTAGAGGTCTTTTTATGTATTCTGGATTTATTGATCACTTACTTTAGAAAGCCTTTTAGAGGATGTTGTAAAATTTTGGAAGAAAAGGCTCTCATTATCCTCACTTGTGTCCTCCTCCTCTGAGACAATAGGCTTGTCTGTATCAACGTGATCTACAAGACATAGGTAATGAAGTGTTAATAGCGGTTGTCAGTATAACACAGTCACCATTTATCACTACTATTAATGGGAACCGATTGTCACATATTATGGAAGACGAGACAAACAGCCGCTTAGTCTAGATGACGTCTTCTACTTACTGATAAATAAGCTGGTGTCCTCATCTGACACAAGCCGAGGAATGTACTCCGGCTTCTGACTTAGAAGGTTTTCAAATTCTAAGTCACTCAGGAACGGATAACTCTTGATCTCAAATGCTCCTCCTGGAAAAAGAAAAACAAAAGTGATGCGGACATTGTTAGAGGTTGCTCCATATCTGAACAGTATATCTTAATCTTAAGTAATGACAAAACCGAAGGAAACAAACTGAAAGTTATATTATGGAGAACTAGAAATAGGCAAGCAGATAGAGAAGTGCTGATCCTCATGGACAGGAGCGATGGGTCCTCGTTGTAAAAAGTGAATATTAATACTAATACAGTATATCAGTTACCTGTCCCAAGTCTTTGTGCAGGATTTGTTCTGAGCAGGTCATTAATAAGCTCCTGAGCATCGGGGGGAGGAGCGCGATCCCAATCCAAAATGATGTCTCCTGTTATATAGAAAATTACAGAAAATGAAACCTCTGTTTTGGACTGTACGATAAAGTAGAGGAAATAACTAAATTCATGTAACCAGTCAAAGCAATGATCGGATTATTTTACTTACCAGTGACAATATTTTTATAGAGCTCAGATAGGGAATCCCCATGAAATGGTACATATCCCACCAGAAACTCATGCAGGATGATCCCCATTGACCACCAATCAGCAGGTCTTCCATAGCCTTTCTTCAGAATGATTTCTGGGGCCATGTAAAGCGGGGTGCCACAGTCCTGGAAACCAACAGAAGGTAAAAATGAGAATCGATGAAATTATTATTATGACAAGTTCTCGACATAAAATCGCAATGACAGAAGATAAAATATCAGTGGAAAAGTTATCTAGAAATGAAGAACGTAGAGAAGAGACAATAGTGTGATGAGATTTGTAAAGAACAAGCTAAGATCCTGTAAGTGATGCCGACCTCATGGTCCTGGAACTCTCTGGCGATGTCCTCCAATGATTCCTTGTGGGTGTTGGTTTCTGGTATCATGACACCAACTTTTGAAATCCCAAAATCGGCGACTTTAATGTGTCCAGCCGGTGTAATCAGGAGGCTGTGAAAGAGAAGATGGTTTTAGTCTCACAGTCTGTGTGGTAATAAATGATAACTTTCCCCCCCTTTATTATACTACAGGGGGCACTTACTTCTCTGGCTTCAGGTCTCTATGCAACACACCATAGCTGTGCAGGTATTCCACAGCAAGTATCGCTTCTGCAAAGTACAGGCGGGCCAAGGGGACAGATAAAGGACCCCTGGTGCTTAGGAGGGTCCCACAGTCTCCACCTATAGAAGAAAGGAAATATGAGCGGTGAGGGGTTTATAAAGCAGATCACCACGATGGATCATGAGAAGTGAGCGGAGACATTGGGGCAGGAGAGAATATATACAGATATAATGTATAGAGCACAGAATATTAGTCTGAGGTCATGGTGAGATGTCGTCCATGTCACTAATAGAGTGATGTCTCATCTCGTCTACAGCTGGCGATACTGACGTGCTCAGTGCGGACATACAGGGAGATCACACACATCAATGACTTTCCATAATATCTATAGTAAATGCTGTGCGGGGATGTAACCGTCCACGGGGACAAGTCCTAATGATATGAGCGGTGATAAGATGTCAGCAGACATGGGCTGAATATAATACATGTACATGTCCTACCTCCTACATACTCCATGACCATACACAGGTGAGATCTAGTAGGGAAGGAGCAGAGTATGGAGGTCACAAAGGGACAGTCAGCGAATGTCAGGATGTCCCTCTCCAGATAGGCCCCTTCCACATGTTTTGGAGTATCCAGGTCCCGCTTGGCAATTTTCTTCATAGCGAAGATCTTCTGTGAGTCTTTATGGTGAACTAAGTGGACAGACCTGGAGAGAAGAAGAAACCATGGTTTATAGTGAATCCTTATTAACAGTCCGTCTATAGAAGTCATTATATGATCTTCTGTTCTAATGTTTAATACCAGAAGTCCGACCATTACTGGAAATCCACATCTAGAAATACATTAAATAATACTACATAGACCATCTATGGAAAGTCTGCACAATACCACGTCTGCCAGACCCTCACCCAGGTCACATTATCACCTATGGAAAGTCTGCACAATACCACGTATGCCGGACCCTCACCCAGGTCACGTTATCACCTTTCACCTCAGATCATGTCCCTATGATAACACTGAATGGCAAAGCACAGAGGATGAAGCATTATCATAGGGAACCCTGAGAAATGTGGCTTATGCTAACTGAAATCTCACCCAAAAGATCCGCTGCTGATCAGCTTAGATGTTTCGTAGTCGCTCATACGCGGCTTTCTCGCCGGGATCAATGATTCCATCAAGTCCTAGAAAAGAAGAAGAAGAAGAAATGATATTAAGATCTAGAAGCTGCTGGAGAAAATCTCCAGATGCAGAAACGTCTCCCCCTATATTATGTCCCAGCTGATGTCACTGATCCGATAGGTGAGCAGAAACCTGCTGACGGATTCCCTATAATATAAACGCTATTATCTAATGCAATAGTGTCATCTCCTCTAATAATAGAGGCGCCCCCTGGTTATATGGGGGATAATACTGGACGGGTCATTTACACCCCGTGATCTGGTGATACACAGACATCTACCTCTATAATACTTACACCGGCAGGTTCTTGGATCTCCGGGATCTCTAAGATTACACTGTCAGGATCCAACAGCTCAGTTGTTTCTAAAATAGTGATAAAATGATGAAGAAATAAAATGTATTAGAGGATATTAATCCTACAGACATAATACAGCAATATAATGGAGAAATGACTATTCTGTATGGAGGACGATGTGGGGCCATTATTCTTTATGGATGACTATGTGGGGCCATTATTCTGTATGGAGGACTATGTTGGGCCTATTATTCTGTATGGTGGAATATGTGGGGCCCATTATTCTGTATGGAGGACTATGTGGGGCCCATTATACTGTATGGAGGACTATGTGGGGCCTGTGATTCTCTATGGAGGACTTTGTGGGGCCCATAATACTTTATGGAGGACTATGTGGGCCCATAATATTGTATGGAGGACTATGTGGTGCCTATTATTCTCTATGAAGGACTATGTGGGGCCCTTTATACTCTACGGTGGACTATGTGGGCCCATAATACTGTATGGAGGACTATGTGGGGCCCATTAATCTCTATGGAGGACTATGTGGGGCCCATTATTCTGTATGGAGGACTATGTGGGGCCCATTATTCTGTATGGAGGATTATGTGGGGTCAATTATCCTGTATGGAGGACTATGTGGGGCCATTATACTGTGTGGAGGACTGTGTGGGGCCATTATTCTGTATGGAGCACTATGTGGGGCCATTATTCCATAAGGAGGACTATGTGGGGCCATTATTCTTTATGGAGGACAATGTGGGGCCATTATATTGTATGGAGGACTATGTGGGGCCATTATTCTGTATGGAGGACTATGTGGGGCCTATTATTCTGTATGGTGGAATATGTGGGGTCCATTATTCTGTATGGAGGACTATGTGGGGCCCATTATTTCGTATGGAGGACTATGTGGTGCCCATTATACTGTATGGAGTACTATGTGGTGCCCATTATACTGTGTGCCGGACTATGTGGGGCCCATTATTCTGCATGGAGGGCTATCTGGGGCACATTATTCTGTATGGATGACTTTGTGGGACCCATTATTCTGTATGGAGGACTATCTGGGGCCCATTATTCTGCATGGAGGACTTTGTGGGGCCGATTATTCTGTTTGGAGGACTTTGTGGGGCCCATTATTCTGTATGGAGGACTATGTGGTGCATTATTCTGTATGGAGGACTATGTGGGGCCCATTATTCTGTATGGAGGACTATGTGGGGCCCATTATTCTGCATGGAGCACTATGTGGGGCCCATTATTCTGCATGGAGCACTATGTGGGGCCCATTATTCTGCATGGAGGGCTATCTGGGGCACATTATTCTGTATGGATGACTTTGTGGGACCCATTATTCTGTATGGAGGACTATCTGGGGCCCATTATTCTGTATGGAGGACTTTGTGGGGCCGATTATTCTGTTTGGAGGACTTTGTGGGGCCCATTATTCTGTATGGAGGACTATGTGGGGCATTATTCTGTATGGAGGACTATGTGGGGCCCATTATTCTGTATGGAGGACTATGTGGGGCCCATTATTCTGCATGGAGGACTATGTGAGACCCATTATTCATTATGGAGGACTTTGTGGGACCCATTATACTGCATTCTGGTTGGCTCGTGACTTTTTCCAAGCTTTTCATTTTGGCTCTCTGTATGTTTGATTGCAGAGTGGAAAGAGTAACTATGACATTATCCCCTGTTCTCTATAATATCCGGATATTTCCGGTAGAAGGTTGTGTGATCGGCTCACCTGTAGTCAGATCGCTGCTCGGCCCCGGCTGACTCGTATTAGGGTCAGGGGTCTCTGGGGTCACATTTTGCTCGTCTTCGGTGTCGCCTTCTGGTGTCTCCTGATTGATAGAATATATAGAATTACCACGAGGAACCTTCCACTAAATCACCAAATCCACAAATCAGGAAGGACTAAACCCGCATTTACAGACGCACCAACTGTAACTATACAGATCAGCCGCCATCATGAGGACTTTTATCAGATAAAATGGATTAAGATGAGGTAACATTGCAAAAACATTAATATGGATAATAGAGGGAGACAGAGGCGGAAATACAGACTTCCCACCACTGAGCTGTGACTACATCAGCAGAATACAGACTGCCATCAGCAGAGACAGGCGGCCATATTACCTCCTGTGCTTGCCAGGGGCTGACAGGGAGGCCGATAAGATCTAACACCAGATCTTCTGATATCTGGCTGGTGATCTGGAGAAGATCAGAAAACAAGGACGTGTGATAGAGAAGATGATGGATCCTTACCGGGCGTTCCGATGAGCGGGCCGGACCTTCCAGTACACACAGGACTTTTTCGGCCAGTTCTTTAACAAAAGACAAATCTCCATATTGAGATCTTTTTTCAGCCTAAAAAGAAGAAAAGAAACACAAATGAAAATTCTGAGATGAGAAAGATCACAATGAAGGCGGCCATTGTATCTGACGTCTGCTCCTCTCTGCAGATACATTGACTACATATCTGGGGTCTTGTCCTGTCTTATATTGGAAGAAAGAAGAAGCTTCTATCCCACCGTTATTATCCATTATTGTGGAGAAGATTTGTGCGGAGCGTCCTCCATTTACCTGCTGTGGAATGTCCTGATGTTCCATAGCGAGAAACTGCAAGTGCTCAGTCACTATGGAGCCAACAACGGCAGCCATGACCCTGTGTAGATTGTACACAGTGACTGTGAGCTCTGATGTCTTAATGGCCGACCATCACTAGTGATGTCATCATGGAATCTTGTGATGGAATCTTATAGCGGCTGCTCTGCACAAATACATGCTGCCAAGCAATATTTAAAGAGTGTGGGGGCTCATGCTGTATATAGGGGGCTATGTGAGGGCTCATACTGTATATAGAGGGCTATGTGAGAACTAGGCTGTATATAGTGAGCTATGTGAGGGCTCATACTCTAAATAGGATTCTGTGTGTGAGCTCATACTGTACATTGGTGCTATGTATGGGCTCTTACTGTATAAAGGGTGCTGTGTGTGGGCTCTTACTGTATATAGGGTATGTGTGTGGGCTCTTTCTGTATGTAGGGGGATGCCAGCACACTTAATTCTGCTCAATATTAAGTGATACAGTTAATAATATAAAATATAATTAATATGTTAATATTGAGCAGAATTCATTTCAGCCTATTGCTTCAGCCTACACAACAGTCACATTTCTCATGTGGCCCCTCAGTAATATTACTTTCCCACCCCTGCTCTATTATGTATAGCGCTCTGTTATGTGTAGTGCACCCGAGCACCTGCATGTTAATCGCGTGACTTATCACATGATCTATCAAAGGGAATTATGTGCCATGTCATGTGATACATCGGGTGCTGGGGGCCCACGGCTCCTAAACTGCCCAGGGCCCTGGCTACTCTTAATACGTTCCTGCTTCTATCCCACCATTATTATCCATTATTGAGAAGTGTTATGCGGAGCTTCCGCCACTTACCTGCTGTAGTAATGTCCTGATGTTCTGAGGTAAATCCGTCAGATACTCTGAGGTGAGATGACCTCGGTGGTATTTGGTCAGGCAGTCTCTTACAAGCTCCACCATCAGCCGGTGAGTGAAGCTGAGGACGCCATCGGGTGGTTGAAGCACAATCTCAGGGCGATTGGTGGTAAGAATCTCCCATAGATCTTCTACTTGAAGATTGTCCAAAAGTAATTCAGCCATAGAAGCTGCAAGTGCGATCAGTCACTATATATAATAGCGAGAAACTGCAAGTGCGCTCAGTCACTATGGGATAGCGAGAAACTGCAAGTGCGATCAGTCACTATAGAATAGCGAGAAACTGCAAGTGCGCTCAGTCACTATGAAGCCAACAAAGGCAGCCGTGACCCTGTGTACATTGTATATATAGTGACTGTGAGCTGTGATGTCATAATGCCCGACCATGACCTGTGATGTCATCATGGAATCTTGTGATGGAATCTTCAAGGTGTGGCTCTACACACATACATGCTGCCGAGCAATATGCTTTTTTGGCCGTCCTCTTTTATTTCCAAATACAACACAACCAGGATAAGGGAATGTTCACACGTTGCGTTTTTGCAGCATTTTTTTCCACACCAAAAACCAGGTTGTACTCAGGAAAAACACTGCATACAATCCACACTTATTTGCTGTGTTTTTGCAGTGTTTATACTTGTGGGTTTTTTTTTTCATTCATTTGAATGGGTGAAAAATGTTGCAAAACCCCTGAAAGAATTAACATCCTGCAAATTTAAAATAAAAAAAGGAAAAACACGCAGCATGTGAATGAGACTTTAGAAATCTCATTCTCTAAGCTGGTACTGTAAAACGCAGTGTTTTAGCAGCAGAAAAATAACCCTGAAAAAACTGCCACTTGTGAACATTACTCAAAGATATAATAGTCATATTATGGGAAATATTGTGTATATTTATTCTGCGCGTGTCTTTTTTTACCCAATAACATTTACCTCATTGGTTGCAGAGTTTACTATTAACAACTGTGACAAATATTGAAGAATTAATGATGTGACCCAAGTGATCAATCATTTACGTCATTAATGGTGATGGGCGAGCACTAAAATGCTCGGGTGCTCGATGCTCGGGTCGAGCACATTGGAACACTCGGCTGCTCGACCCGAGCAATGAGCCCAATGTAAGTCTATGGGAAACTCGAGCATTTTTCAGGCGGCTCCCCCCGGCGGTCTGCAGAGGGCCTAAAAATTGCCCAAATCGATGGGAACAGTGCTCAAATGACATGGGAACAGCATGGGGAAGACCCCTGGAAGCATTTCTGACTCCCAGGTCACTGCTGTCAACAACGTTGTCAGAAGTATTTACGCCACTTTTACGGACTCACAATAAAACATACAAAAACAAAACCAAAATGGATTTTCCTGGGAAGTATGTTAAGGAACATCCTTTCCAGGGTTATAACTTGTATATAAGGGAAAATAAATAACCAAAAACAAAAATACTCCTCCACACCTTGGGCTATGTTCACACGTAGCGTTTTTGATGCGTTTTTGCACTTTTGCATTGCTTTCAACCAACACAAATGCATTCACCAGGAAATGTCATTTTAACATTTTACAACCTTATCTGGCCATGTGTTGTGTGACACATCATCAGACACATGCATACAGTGCTGAAAAGACATGGGAACAGCATGGAAGCATCTCTGACTCCCAGGTCACTGCCTAAAAGTGTGCCCATCATAAGAGATGCTTGGCGCATGCGAAGATGCCTCCCGCCATGGACCTGTCGTTACAGACTTGCAACAATCACCATCCACGTCCTTGTCCCTCCTCAGCGTTCAGTTCCTTGGAATGCAAGTGCAAGTATGCAGGCAGCCACCCACCTACCCACCGGCTGCAATACTATACTGACAAATTTTTGACAGCTACTTGCACTTGAAATGTAGCCTTTTAGGCTCGTGGAGGCGGAAGCTTTTCATAACCTCATGTCGGCGGCGGCCGGGTGTCCATACTCTTTCCCCAGCCACCACTATATTTCCCGGTATCGCCTCTGTCTTCCACAAGCACGGGTCCCACAACATTACCCGTGCCCTCCCCAGTGCACTTACTGAGAAGGACCGCCTAACCACAAACACATGGACAGGTGAACGTGGCCAGGGACGGTACATAGCCAGTCCACAACTTTTTTTTGCTGACAGTTGTATTTAGCTCGGTGAAAGGACTGGCATAGAGGGAAACCGTATCTACCCTGGGTGTGATTTCTCCCAGGAAGTCCTGTAATTCAGCTTGTTGCAGAAGCAATGGCAGTCCGTCCAACATCAACTCGCACTTGTCGGTGGTGCTTTGACACACACACATCTTTCTTTTCGCATTTTATTTCTTGAATACAGAGTTGGACAATGGCCTGATCTGTAATGCTTTTTGAGAAATAACATGCATAAGCATGGCCGATCCACATTAAAAAAGCAGCCACAGAGTGTCCGGAAACCTTCCCCCACAATTTTATTAGCCAGGGCAGCTTTTCGGCAGGGTTGGACGGGCCCACCAGAGAACCGGAGACTACTCCGGCGGGCCCTGGCTTCTCCTTCTGGAGAGTTCATAGTGCCGAGGTGAGGCCATGATGATGATAGAGGCCACCATCTGCTTAGTTTTCTGTTACTTGGAATGCAAGTGCAAGTATGCAGCCATCCACCCACCCACAGGCCGCAACACTAAACTGCCAGATTTCTGGGCAGCTGCTTGCACTTGAAATATGGCTTTTTAAGCTCGTGGAGGCGGAAGCTGTCCACAATCTTATGGCGGCGGCGACTGGGTATCTATACTCGGTCCCCAGCCGCCATTATTTTTTCCGGTATTGTCTCCTCCTTCCACAAGCATGGGTCCCACAACATTACCCGTGCCCTCCCCAGTGGAAGGACTGCCTAACCCCAAACACGTGGACAGGTGAATATGGCCAGAGACGGTACGGAGCCAGTCCACAACTTTTTTTGCTGAGAGTTGTATTTAGCTCGGTGAAAAGACTGGCATAGAGGGGAACATCATACTGTGTGTGGGGGAATGTACTGTGGGGGCATCATACTGTGTGGGGGGAATGTACTGTGGGGACATCATACTGTGTGTGTGGGGGAATGTACTGTGGGGACTCCATACTGTGTGTTGGGGGGAAATGTACTGTGGGGACATCATACTGTGTGGGGGGAATGTACTGTGGGGGCATCATACTGTGTGTGAAGGAATGTACTGTGGGGGCATCATACTGTGTGTGGGGGAATTATACAGTGTGTTGGAGGAATGTACTGTGGGGGCATCATACTGTGTATGTGTGGGAATGTACTGTGGGGGCATCATACTGTGTGTGGGGAGGAATGTACTGTGGGGAATCATACTGTCTGTGGGGGGAATGTACTGTGGGGACATCATACTGTGTGTGGGTGAATGTACGGTGGGGACATCATATTGTGTGTGGGGGGAATGTACTGTGGGGGTATCATACTGTGTGTGGGGGAATGTACTGTGGGGACATCATACTGTGTGTGGGGGAAATGTACTGTGGGAGCATCATACTGTGTGTGGGGGGGAATGTACTGTGGGGACATCATACTTTGTGTGGGGGGGATGTACTGTTTGGACATCATACTGAGTGTGGGGGAATTTACTGTGGGGGCATCATACTGTGTGTGAGAATTTACTGTGGGGACATCATGCTGTGTAGGGGCATTATATTGTGTGTGAGGGGGAATATACTGTGGGGGCATCATACTGTGTGTGTGGGAATGTACTGTGGGGGCATCATACTGTGTGTGGGGAGGAATGTACTGTGGGGGCATCATACTGTGTGTGTGGGGGGAATGTACTGTGAGGGCATCATACTGTGTGTGTGTGGGGGGAATGTACTGTGGGGGCATCATACTGTGTGTGGAGGAATCTATTGTGGGGACATCATACTTTATGGGGAGGAATGTACTGTGGGGACATCATACTGTGTGTGTGAGGGAATGTACTGTGGGGGCATCATACTGTGTGTGGGGAGGAATGTACTGTGGGGCCATCATACTGTGTGTGGGGGGATGTACTGTGAGGACATCATACTGTGTGTGGAGGAATGTACTGTGGGGGCATCATACTGTGTGTGTGAGGGAATGTACTGTGGGGGCATCATACTGTGTGTGGGGAAGAATGTACTGTGGGGCCATCATACTGTGTGTGGGGGGATGTACTGTGAGGACATCATACTGTGTGTGGAGGAATGTACTGTGGGGGCATCATACTGTGTGTGTGAGGGAATGTACTGTGGGGACATCATACTGTGTGTGGGGAGGAATGTACTGTGGGGCCATCATACTGTGTGTGGGGGGGGAAGTACTGTGAGGACATCATACTGTGTGTGGGGGGAATGTACTGTGGGGACATCATACTGTGTGTGGGGGGAATGTACTGTGGGGGCATCATACTGTGTGTGGCGGGGAATGTGCTGTGGGGACATCATACTGTGTGTGGTGGAATGTACTGTGGGGACATCATACTTTGTCGGGGGAATGTACTGTGGGGGCATCATAATGTGTGTGTGAAGAGCTGTTTATCATCGTACAATGATTGAATAACGGGAGCAGATGATTTATAAAAAGCACTGAATTATATGGTGTGGATTTGCTGCTACTGTGTCACCCCAGGCCTGGATGCCACAAACTTGTAAGGCTGTGTCTGAGAGTCGGAGGGAGGTTCTCTGGTCATGGACCATTAGCATGCAGCACCTCCTGTCCCAGGCCAGTAGGGGGAGCAGGCTGCCCCTATAAAAGCTGGTACTGAGGGCAGGGTTAGGGAGACCAGGACCCACTTCTGAAGCATCCAGAAGGGTTCCCAGAAGAGAGGGACAGGTCAACGGCAGCTGAGGAGTCCAGGAGGCTAAGGAGGAACAGCAAGCCAGGGACAGAGGCGACGAGAGCTGGTCCTGGCTGAGAGAGAACAACATACCGGACACTGGGATCCGAGGCTGTCAGAATTGCAAGTCCTGCAGCAGATCATCTACTTGCGAGGGATTTTAGGTCCCTTGGCCTAAGAAGCCTGGAAGGTCCGCCACACAGAGGGACCAGTACAGCACAGACAAGCTATAGGTACCTAGGGCCCGAGTCGCAAGCCATACAGGCGTAGTACACGGCCAGCTCAGGGACGTGGGCTATCATACCACTAAAGGGGGAGATAGTCAGCAAGGGCAGAGAGAGAACGGTAGGCCTACCCACTCACCCTGACCAGTGGAGCTCGCCCGAATGCCCTCAGACACCCAGGTCCATTCCTCCCTGTACTCCTGGTGGGTCTGTGATAAGATCTGCAGTAAAAGACCCTGGACTGCATTATTGGACTCTGTGTGATTACTGCTGCGCCTGCACCATCACCCCCAGCATCCTATTACACTGCCCTGAGGCTACACTCCTCCCGTGGGGAGTTGTACTATTCCCTGCTGCACCCCCAACACCAACCTCAGCGGTCTGCCCCGCAGCGGCGGTCCTCCCTGACAGCAATCCACAGGTGGCGTAGTCGGACTTTCAAAACCTACAAATACACTGCCACAGCATTTGGTCTGACCACCCTGAGCCACGGGACCGGGTCGCCACTACTACTCCCAGCATTGCCCTGTTGTCTGGTTCCAAGAGCCCCACGGCCCAGGGGGCGAGTCACTACAAGTAAGGATAGACGATACAATAAGCTCTATCGTAACATGTAGCAGCGAGTCAGCGGAATGTATCAATTCTAATATTGAGCAGAATTGATTTCAGCCTGTTGATTTTTCCCTCCAGAACAGTGGAGGGCTCCTCGGGAAAATAAATTGGCCATCCCTGGTATAACGTAATACTAAAATCTCACAATTATTGAGAGAAAACTGTATTTTATAACGATGCTTCCGTACATAAATCAAGAGAACTTCTTTTCATCAGACGACCCCTTTATCACCTATCCAAGGTGATCGGTGGTGTCCAACAGCTTAGAGCGGCACTGATGGGCAGAATGCGCCACTTTTATCACTTTTGGAGTTGGGCAGCGGTGCACATGCTCAGTCTGACCTCCATTCTTGCCCTTTGGGGCTGCAGAGCGCTCTGCTTTTTCCAACAGCTCCATTGAGAATGAATGGATCAGTGGTCGGGCATCCAACCAGACGCTCCATTTTGTAACAGGGATAGAAATACCGTAGATGAGAAGATGCACTTAACTGTTTGGCTGCAGCAAGAGTGCATCGAGTGCCTGTGCTTGGTTTGAACAGTCATTCTGTGCTGACAGAGTCCCTTTAAGGCCTCAAACCTATTAGATAATTGTCAGCCCTACATTGTTTCTGGGCAGACAGTTACACAAGATTATGTCCCATTTCATGAAGATTGGCCTTTTACACGCCTGTTTTAGTGAAGGATTAGCTGGAAAAACCTGCGGCGCTGTTAAGCCTCTCCCCAAGAAGCTCCGCAAGGCTTCAAAATTTTGCCGGTGCTGGTCAAGACTGGTGGACACATGGGAAAAGTCAAATTTTGGCAAAGTTGAACAATCTGCATTGTGTGTAATATTTTATGATACAATAAATGATTAGAAAAATGCAAGTTTTATTAATGAGAAAAAAACTGAACTTTGCAGAATTTGTTGGCGACATAGAAATATGTAAAAAATATAAAAGTGTAAAAAATTTTTTACAATTTTTGATGCTTACATTAAAAACTTGAGCAATTCCCCCAAAAATCATTAGAGCCATGAAATCAATACATATACAGATGAAACCAGAAGTTTCCATCCACTATATAAAGAGACACATCTGCATGTTTTTATCAATATCTGACATGAAATCAGAATAAATCTTTCCCCTTTTAGGATAATTAGGATTACCATCATTTTTGATATTTTCCAAATGCCAGAATAATGAGAGAGAGAGAATGTTTTAAGGCATTTTTATTACTTACTGCAAAGTCTTAACATTATTCTAATCACTAATCAGTGTGTATATTTGTTCACGACACAATAGAATCCCATAATTTCTGCCTATTCACATCTTAGTATTATGTATGATCAGGTCAGAGTGTATGGCTGCTGAGCGCTAGCATTTATGGGCGCCTCCCCCTGACCTTGGCTGTTTCTGGCTCTTAGACCCTGCTGGCACGCACTGCCGTCATGTCCGTGACTGCACTGCCGGCTTGCGGGTCAAATGCCAGAAGCCGCAGAGTCACATGTATTGGGGCGGGCACAGAATGTCTCACGCCGTATACCAGCCAGAACACATACCGGAAAGTCAGGTGACACACTTTTTCTCTCCGGCTCGGTTCATGATTGGATTAGGCTCCCTATATAACATCTGGCGTTCCCCTCCCTGGCACGACCCCTGAGGAAGTGTTGATGAAACGCGCGTCGGGGTGGAGGGACGCGTGATTACCCTGCCTAGAAGCTGCCATTCTAACCAGGTATTTCTTTCTCATGATGTGTTGAGCTGTTTTGTCTATTTGTGGACAGTGCCACTATTACACTATAGTTATTCTATGGGACCGTACCCAGCCTCTTTTATGTACCCAGTCTCCCCTGATAGATATACTAACATTATTAACCGCTATATGCATTAGTTTCTTTGAGGCTGGAAACAATACGTTATCTTTATCTAAGCACTTTGCACTTTTTTGCTGGACAGTCGACTCTATATCATCATATGCACTGCCGCTTTACATTTTATAGGCGTATCTCAAACTCATCAGTGATAGTCTAGTGACCGTTATAATAGCATATGCATTTCTTTCTTTCTATTTTTGCCACATGAGCGGTTATTCAGATTGAAATCTTTTGTAGTGCATTTGTATAGTCACATTATTTCAGTAATGGGGTAATATATGGTTATTACTCTTGCTGCGCAGATATAGGGTACAGCATTTGTTTGTCCCTCACATTTGAGGCCCCTGCTATTTTAATTATTGTTATTTTATGTTCTAATAAAATTATATTGTTAATATTATTTGAAGTGTTCATGTTTTTGTTTATCCTACCAGGGTTCTGGTTATAGCAGAATCAATTTTTGATATATATAAAGTCAAAAGTTTACATACATTTCATTAGTATTTGGTACCATCACCCTTAAACTGAATGACTTGGGTCAAACTTTTGGGATATCCTTCCACAAACTTCTCACAATAGTTGGTCGGAATTTGGACCCATTCCTCCTGGCAAAACTGGGGTAACAGATCCAGGTTTGTAGTGCCCATAAATTTTCAATAGGATTGCCATCAGAGCTTTGTGATAGCCACGCAGAAACATTGACTTTGTTATTCTTAAGCCACTTTGTTCCCATTTTGTCAATATGCTTCGGGTCATTGTCCATTTGGAATACCCATTTCCGCCCAAGCTTTAACTTCCTGGCTGATGTCTTGAGATGTTGCTTCAGTATTGCCACATAATCTTCTTTTCTCATGGTGTCATCTATTTTGTGAAGTGAACCAGTCCCTCCTACAGCAAATCAACCCCAGATCATGATGCTGCCACCCCCATGTTTCACAGTTGGGATGGTGTTCTTAGGCTTCCAAGCTTCTCCCTTTTTCCTCCAAACGTAGCGATGGTCATTATGCCAAAAAAGTTCAATTTTAGTTTCATCAGACCACAGACATGTCTCCAAAAATTAAGGTCTTTGTTCCTGTGTGCATTTGCAAACATTAATTTGGCTTTTTTATGTTTCTTTTGGAGTAATGGCTTCTTCCTGGCAGAGTGGCCTTTCAGCCCATGTTGATACAGTACTCGTTTCACTGTTGTTATTGACACAATCTTACCATCTTCCGCCATCATCTTCACAAGGTCTCTTGCTTTTGTCCTTGGGTTGATATGCACGTGTCGGACCAAAGCACGTTCATCTCTGGGACACAGAACCCGTCTCCTTCCTGAGCGATAAGATGGCAGTACATTCCCATCTTGTTTATACTTGCGTATAATTGTTTGTACAGATGACCGAGGCACCGTCAGGTATCTTGAAATTGTATCTAAGGATGAGTCAGACTTGTGCAAGTCCACAATTCTCTTCCTGATATCTTCGCTAATTTCTTTAGACTTTCCCATGATACTACAGAAAAAAAAACTATTAGAAGCTTCCAAACACATTACATCATCATATGGGCAGTCCAGAATTGTTTAAAGGCATAGTAATCTTAGTGTGTGTAAACTTTTGACTTTGCAGTAAGTAATAAAAATGACTTAAACATTCTCTCTCTCTCATTATTCTGGCATTTGGCAAATTTTAAAAATTATGGTAATCCTAATTGACCTAAAACGGGAAAGGTTTATTCTGATTTCATGTCAGATATTGAGAAAAACATGCAGATGTGTCTTTTTATATAGTGTATGGAAACTTCTGGTTTCAACTGTATGTGTGTGTGTGTATGTATATATGTATATATTACACATACAGTTATGGCCGAAAGTGTTCACTCCCTTGAAATTGTTTCAGAAAATGAAGTATTTCTCCCAATTATTGCTGTTACACATGTTTTGCTATACACACTTTATTTTCTTTATGTGTATTGCAACAACACAAAAAAGCAGAAAAAAAGGCAAATTGGACATAATTTCACACACAGCCCCAAAAATGGTCTGAACAAAATTGTTGGCACCCTCAACTTTAATATTTGGTTGCTCACCCTTTGGAATAAAATAACTGCAATCAATCGCTTCCTATAACCATCAACAAGCTTCTTACACCTCTCAGCTGGAATTTTGACCACTCTTCTTTTGTAAACTGCTCCATGTCTCTCATAGTTGCTGCTACTTCATACCTCTCCAGCGCTATGTTTCCATCCATTTCTGCGGGCTTCTTGAAGTATGTTTGGGGTCATTCTCCTGGAAGAACCATGACCTAGGACGCAAACCCAGCTTTCTGACACTGGGCACTACATTGCGACCCAAAATCCGTTGGTAATATTTTTCAACAATTTTGGTTCTCAAGTACTCAGACAGTTCTCTTCTCTTTCTGTACTCCATGCTTAGTGTGGCACACACAGACACAATGCAAAGATTGAGTCAACTTCTCCACTTTTTATCTGGTTTCAGGTGTGATTTTCATATTGCCCACACCTGTTACTTGCCACAGGTTAGTTTGAATGAGCATCACATGCTTGAAACAAAGTTGTTCACCCACAATTTTGGAAAGGTGCTATCAATTTTGTCCGGCCCATTTTTGGGGTTTTGTATGAAATGATGTCCAATTTGCCTTTTTTCCTTTTGTTTGTTTTTTTCTTTTGTTCCAATACACACAAAGAATATTAAATATGTGTATAACAAAACATGTGTAATTGCAATAATTTTCTGGGAGAAATACTTCATTTTCTGGAACAATTTTAAGATTGCCAACACTTTCGGCCGTGGCCATATATAGTAGCTGAGTACAGGCGGCTGCTGGGGCCCCTGATACCATTACTATGTGGCCCTTACACCTGATATATAGTAGCTGAGTACAGGCGGCTGCTGGGGCCCCTGATACCATTACTATGTGGCCCTTACACCTGATATACAGTGGTGGCCAAAAGTATTGGCACCCCTGCAATTCTGTCAGATAATACTCAGTTTCTTCCTGAAAATGATTGCAATCACAAATTCTTTGGTATTATTATCTTCATTTAATTTTCTTGCAAAGAAAAAACACAAAAGAGAATGAAACAAAAATCAAATCAATGATCATTTCACACAAAACTCCAAAAATGGGCCAGACAAAAGTATTGGCACCTTCAGCCTAATACTTGGCTGCACAACCTTTAGCCAAAATAACTGCGAACAACCGCTTCCGGTAACCATCAATGAGTTTCTTACAATGCTCTGCTGGAATTGTAGACCATTCTTCTTTGGCAAACTGCTCCAGGTCCCTGATATTTGAAGGGTGCCTTCTCCAAACTGCAATTTTGAGATCTCTGCACAGATGTTCCATGGGATTCAGGTCTGGACTCATTGCTGGCCACCTTAGAAGTCTCCAGTGCTTTCTCTCAAACCATTTTATAGTGCTTTTGGAAGTGTGTTTTGGGTCATTGTCCTGCTGGAAGACCCATGACCTATGAGGGAGACCCAGCTTTCTCACACTGGGCCCTACATTATGCTGCAAACTTTGTTGGTAGTCTTCAGACTTCATAATGCCATGCATACGGTCAAGCAGTCCAGTGCCAGAGGCAGCAAAGCAACCCCAAAACATCAGGGAACTTCCGCCATGTTTGACTGTAGGGACCATGTTCTTTTCTTTGAATGCCTCTTTTTTTTCCTGTACACTCTATGTTGATGCTTTTTCCCAAAAACCTCTACTCTTGTCTCATCTGACCAGAGAACATTCTTCCAAAACGTTTTAGGCTTTCTCAGGTAAGTTTTGGCAAACTCCAGCCTGGCTTTTTTATGTCTCGGGGTAAGAAGTGGGGTCTTCCTGGGTATCCTACCATACAGTCCCTTTTCATTCAGACGCCGACGGATAGTACGGGTTGACACTGTTGTACCCTCGGACTGCAGGGCAGCTTGAACTTGTTTGGATGTTAGTCGAGGTTCTTTATCCACCATCCGCACAATCTTGCGTTGAAATCTCTTGTCAATTTTTCTTTTCCGTCCACATCTAGATAGGTTAGCCACAGTGCCATGGGCTTTAAACTTCTTGATGACACTGCGCACGGAAGACACAGGAACATTCAGGTCTTTGGGGATGGACTTGTAGCCTTGAGATTGCTCATGCTTCCTCACAATTTGGTTTCTCAAGTCCTCAGACAGCTCTTTTGTCTTCTTTCTTTTCTCCATGCTCAATGTGGTACACACAAGGACACAGGACAGAGGCTGAGTCAACTTTACTCTGTTAGAACCCTCCTGTTAGTTTTTGCTATCTTGTGTTTTGCGGTCACGTGACTAGCTGCCTATATATTCCAGCTCCGCCCTTCTGGCTTTGCTGGACTTCAGTGTTTTTTGCCTGTCTCTCTAGCCAGGTGCTTCGGTGCCTATCTCTGTCTAGTTTGCTTGGTCCTCTGGACCTCTAGTACTTTTTGTTCAGTTTGTATTTTTGCTCTGCAACAACTTCTGTTAGGAGGTGTCCATTTTTTGTCCCAGTCCTTAGTTCTTTTAGGGACCCCTCCCTTTATTCTATAGGTCTCTGTTCAGACTAGCCGAGGACGAAGGCGGGTCTGTTCACAAGGAACAGGCTGCCCGCTACATCGTAGGGATTCAGCTTAGTCTTACTGTAGGGACAGCTTTTCCCTTTCTTTCCTTAGTTTATGTTGCAGATCATAACATAATCCATGTTAACTGGCTGCAAGTGTGATTTAGTTATTGCCAATTGTATCCAATTTGGCTTTAGGACAATTCTTTTTGTGTTTTTTCATTGAAGACAAATTAAATGAAGATAATAAGACCAAAGAATTTGTGATTGCAATCATTTTCAGGAAGAAACTGAGTATTATCTGACAGAATTGCAGGGGTGCCAATACTTTTGGCCACCACTGTATAGGAGCTGAGTACAGGCAGCTGCCGGGGCCCCTGATACCATTACTATGTGGCCCTTACACCTGATATATAGGAGCTGAGAACAGGCGGCTGCTGGGGCCCCTGATACCATTACTATGTGGCCCTTACACCTGATATATAGGAGCTGAGTACAGGCGGCTGCTGGGCCCTTGATACCATTACTATGTGGCCCTTACCCCTGATATATAGGAGCTGAGTACAGACGGCTGCTGGGGCCCCTGATACCATTACTATGTGGCCCTTACCCCTGATATATAGGGGCTGAGTACAGGCGGCTGCTGGGGCCCCTGATTCCATTACTATGTGGCCCTTATGACGCGCCCCTGGGCCTACTTGGTGTAGCGTTGCGCACGCGGGGACTACCCGGAGCCGGGCCTGTTGGGGGTAGTAGTCTCGTGGCGCTGACCCGGTCCGTGCCCAGGGAGTCAAACTGTGTGGCAGAGTTTAGCAGTAGATGGTACGGTGTTCGACTACGCCACCCGTTGAATGCGGCTATGAGGCCGCCGCTGCAGGGCAGACCGCTGAGGCCGGTGGTACGATTGTGCAGCGTAGATGGTATAACCCCCAACGGGAGGGGTATGGCCTCAGGGCAGCCGACGTGGATGATGGGGGTAGCAGGAACCACTCAGAGACGATGCGGTGTAGTTCAGGGTCTTTACTGGTGATAAAGATAGACCCTCCCGGAGTACTGGCTAGCGATCGGGGCCTGGTCAGTCTTTGAGCAGATGGGATTTCCCCTGGCCAGGCGGAGTTGTAGGCCTCCCCAACTAATTGTACTCTTCTGGCTACCTTGCTAGAGGCGGGTAAAAGTAGCCCACGTCCCTGAGTGTACCGTGTGGTGCTCACCCGTATGGCCGGTGACTCGGGGCCTTCTAGTGGCTTCCGCTCCACGACGGCGGTGCTGGTCCCACGCGTGTGACCGTGCCTTCGGGTTTCTTGGCCAGAGGACCTGAAATCCCCTGCCGGTCGGTTTCTGCTGCTGGGTAAGGATTAGTCCCCACAGCCTCGGACTCCGGGTCCGGTGGTAACTCTTCAATCATGGCGAGCTCTTCAGCTGCCAGCCCCTGATTCCTTGTAGCACTGCTCCCACTGAGCTCCTGATCTTTCTTTCCTATAGCTGCTCCTCTTCTTAACTAACTAACCCTGCCTCAGCCCCAGTTTTATATAGGGGAAGTTCTTCCCCTCCCAGGACTGGGCAGGAGGTGTGGCATGCACAGGATTCCTGACCAAGAGACCTCCCACCTGCTCTCAGACATAATATTGCTATTACTGTGGAAATCAGACCCCTGGGGTGCCACACTTACACCTGATATATAAGGGCTGAGTACAGGCGGCTGCTGGGCCCTTGATACTGACGCGCCCCCTGGGCCAGTGTTGTTGGGGATACCCGGAGCCGGATCAGATGGGGGTTGTAGTCTCCGAGTGGCTGTGACCCGGTCCGTGCCCAGGGTGTCAAGCTCAGTGTGTGGCAGTCCTTATGATGTTACTAAAGTTCTTTATGTCGACTACGCCACCCGTTGAATTGCGGTCACTACGGCCGCCGCTGCAGCAGGGTCCGCTGAGGCTGATGGTGTTTGTGCAGCCCAGGTAGAATAACCCCCAACGGGAGGGGTATAGCCTCAGGGGGTCAGGTGCAGAGGATGGTGGTTGTGGAGGTGCAGTGAGGATGGAAATGAGAGTCAGAGTCGGGCTGTGCAGTTCAGGGTTTGTTTACTTACTGCTGTTCTTGAACCGGTCACTCCGGCCTTGAGTGACCACCCGAGCCGTGCTGCGTCCACCAGGTCCTGGACTCGGCCAACCCCCAAGTAGTTCTGGAGCGTGGTTCTGAGCTCCCTTTCTGTCCTGTCCTCGTCTCTGGCCTTCCCCACCAGGGATCCACCTATGTCCAGCTCCCTCGGGCCTCTTGGTGGTAAACCCTTGTCTCTGGGTTCCCTGACCCTATGCGTGGTCTGCCTTCCGGGTGGATATAGTGGGTGGCCGTGGCAGATTCTGCCCACGGCCTCCGGTTCCTGGCTAAGGTGTGCTGTAGCCTCTGCCAGCTTGGGATCCGGTACCCTGTTGCCAACTCTTCACCCTTTGATTTAGTTTGGGCTCTCAGAGTTCCTTCTTTCTCCCCCTCTGGGTCTTTCTTTCTCCTCTCTCACTCTTGGCCTTGGGGCTGCTCTGCTCCTCTGCTTTCCTCCACTGCTCTGCAAAAGACTGACAGACTGACCAGCCTTCTGCAAAAGACTCCTCTGCAAAGACCCTGATCTAAGATGGTGCCCACCTTATATACTCCCTCTATGTGTGAGCTCAGGTGACCAGCACCCAATGAGCTCCTAGCTCTACCCAGACTGCTCCCCCTATCTGCCCCTACACTACTGGGATGTTCCACCCCCCTCCCACTCCAGCCAGGAACAGACACTGTCGTACCTGCACATAAACTGGTGGGAGTACCGTCGGTCTGTTCCTCGGAAATGGGATGTGTGTAGTGCATGCAGCTAACCGAGCTCAGTTCCACACTCCATCCTTACCCGGGAGTGGAATATCACACCTCTGGCTGAGGTGCAATACCCCTGTAGCAGCCGAATCCTCAGGGTGCTACAATACCATTACTATGTGGCCCTTACACCTGATATATAGGAGCTGAGTACAGGCGGCTGCTGGGGCCCCTGATACCATTACTATGTGGCCCTTACCCCTGATATATAAGGGCTGAGTACAGGCGGCTGCTGGGGCCCCTGACACCATTACTATGTGGCCCTTACACCTGATATAAAAGGGCTGAGCACAGGCGGCTGCTGGGGGCCCTGATACCAGTACTATGTGGCCCTTACACCTGATATATAAGGGCTGAGTACAGGCGGCTGCTGGGGCACCTGATACCATTGCTATGTGGCCCTTACACCTGATATATAAGGGCTGAGTACAGGCGGCTGCTGGGGCCCCTGATACCATTGCTATGTGGCCCTTACACCTGATATATAAGGGCTGAGTACAGGCGGCTGCTGGGGCCCCTGATACCATTGCTATGTGGCCCTTACACCTGATATATAAGGGCTGAGTACAGGCGGCTGCTGGGGCCCCTGATACCATTACTGTGTGGCCCTTACACCTGATATATAAGGGCTGAGTACAGGCGGCTGCTGGGGCCCCTGATACCATTACTATGTGGCCCTTACACCTGATATATAGGAGCTGAGTACAGGCGGCTGCTGGGGCCCCTGATACCATTACTATGTGGCCCTTACACCTGATATATAGGAGCTGAGTACAGGCGGCTGCCGGGGCCCCTGATACCATTACACTGGTGCCTTGTTATTAGGTCAATTCCATTATAAAACATTGTATCCGTCATTGTTGAGCTCTGCTGGGACTCTGTATCCCGCCTGCATTGCATAATGGGGCCCCTGAATACTCTGCACATAAGGGCCCATAGCTCTAATTATGTTGTTTGCAATAGTCGCCCTCCTGCCACCCTGTAATGTCGGGTCCCTGCCTGGTGTGGCCCCTATGACTTAATGTCCCCCTGTAAGTGCAGTACACCAGTTATCAGTCTACACGGCCAGGGTCCGGGACCCCTGTTGTTTTTGTACTGGCTTTGTAATATATGCTCATTATCAGGCCGCCCTCTTCTCAGTCATCCATCTAATCATCCGTCTGTCTCATCCATATTTGCCATATGGAGGTTTCCAGAAATAGGGCAGAACCTACTGGACTTCTGTGAAAGTTGACGAATCTGTTGAGCGCGGCTGAAGCCTCCTGGGAGCCGAGGTAAAATCAGTGGCCGTGGTAAAATTGTGGAGCGGTGGGGTCTGAAAAAGGAATCATGGCTATAAGGACAACGTTTGCACAAAGTGATTTCTTTCCTGCCCAACAGCCACTGTGTAAACCTGACAAAAATGCCCCCATCTATCCATCCATTCATCACTCTCATACTCTGTCTATGCAGGTATGTATCTCATCATTCTTCCTTACGGAGTTTCACATGGACCAGTCGGGGCTTTGGTCCGAACTCCCCCACAAAACTGGATTCTGTAGTGTGCACTGACGAGGTCATAGGCTTAGTAGACTGCGCCTCCAGTAGGCGTACACACCTGATGCACGACAGAGGGCACATTCACTCTGTCTGGACCATTATAGTCTATGGCCACGTCAGATCATATGCCCGAATCCCGTTCAGGTAAAGGCTGCAGCAGGTGGCTGCTGCCTTCTGTGCCCCTCTCCTCCGCCACTGCTGTTCCCCCCAACACCCAGAGCCACAGTGTATGTATATATATATATATATATATATACACTACTCAAAAAAATAAAGGGAACACTTAAACAACAGAATATAACTCCAAGTAAATCAAACTTCTGTGAAATCAAACTGTCCACTTAGGAAGCAACACTGATTGACGATCAATTTCACATGCTGCTGTGCAAATGGAATAGACAATAGATGGAAATTATTGGCAATTATCAAAACACTCTCAATAAAGGAGTGGTTCTGCAGGTTGGGACCACAGACCACATCTCAGTACCAATGCTTTCTGGCTGATGTTTTGGTCACTTTTGAATGTTGGTTGTGCTTTCACACTAGTGGTAGCTTGAGATGGACTCTACAACCCACAGAAGTTGCTCAGGTAGTGCAGCTCATCCAGGATGGCACATCAATGCGAGCTGTGGAAAGAAGGTTTGCTGTGTCTGTCAGCGTAGTGTCCAGAGGCTGGAGGCGCTACCAGGAGACAGGCCAGTACACCAGGAGACGTGGAGGGGGCCGTAGGAGGGCAACAACCCAGCAGCAGGACCGCTACCTCCGCCTTTGTGCAAGGAGGAACAGGAGGAGCACTGCCAGAGCCCTGAAAAATGACCTCCAGCTGACCACAAATGTGGATGTGTCTGCACAAACGGTTAGAAACCCACTCCATAACGGTGGTATGAGGGCCCGACGTCCACAGATGGGGGTTGTGCTCACAGCCCAACACCGTGCAGGACGCTTTGCATTTGCCACAGAACACCAGGATTGGCAAAGTCGCCACTGGCGCCCTGTGCTCTTCACAGATGAAAGCCGGTTCACACTGAGCACATGTGACAGACGTGACAGAGTCTGGAGACGCCGTGGAGAGCGATCTGCTGCCTGCAACATCCTTCAGCATGACCGGTTTGGCAGTGGGTCAGTAATGGTGTGGGGTGGCATTTCTTTGGAGGGCCGCACAGCCCTCCACGTGCTCGCCAGAGGTAGCCTGACTGCCATTAGGTACCGAGATGAGATCCTCAGACCCCTTGTGAGACCATGTGCTGGTGCGGTTGGCCCTGGGTTCCTCCTAATGCAGGACAATGCCAGACCTCATGTGGCTGGAGTGTGTCAGCAGTTCCTGCAAGATGAAGGCATTGAGGTTATGGACTGGCCCGCCCGTACCCCAGACCTGAATCCGATTGAGCACATCTGGGATATCATGTCTCGCTCCATCCACCAACGTCACGTTGCACCACAGACTGTCCAGGAGTTGGCGGATGCTTTAGTCCAGGTCTGGGAGGAGATCCCACAGGAGACCATCCGCAACCTCATCAGGAGCATGCCCAGGCATTGTAGGGAGGTCATACAGGCACGTGGAGGCCACACACAATACTGAGACTCATTTTGACTTGTTTTAAGGACATTACATCAAAGTTGAATGAGCCTGTAGTGTGTTTTTCCACTTTAATTTTGGGGGTGACTCCAAATCCAGGCCTCCATTGGTTAATAAATGTGATTTCCATTGATGATTTTTGCGTGATTTTGTTTTCAGCACATTCAGCTTTGTACAGAACACAGTATTCAATGAGAATATTTCATTCATTCAGATCTAGGATGTGTTATTTCAGTGTTCCCTTTATTTTTTTGAGCAGTGTATATATAAATATACCAGGATGGGGGATATTAACAGAATTGGGGGACATTACCCCTATAACAGTGTAAGCAGCAGACCCCCTCCCCCTTAACAGGGCATAATGACCACATTTTTTGCTTACATTTTTTTTCTATTTTCCTCCTCTAAAACCTAGGTACGTCTTATGGTCCGGTGCGTCTTATAGTCCGAAAAATACGGTATATGCATTCAGCATATATATACTACTAGCTATTGAACCCGTTCTACGCCCGGGTGGCGAGCATTTTTATTGTTATATGGTCTCCCATGCTGGTATGTGCTGCCCCCCTCCTTGTATTTGTGCTGCCCCCATCCTGTCCCCACCATCCAATCCTGGTATGCGTGGTACCCCTCACCCCCAATCCTGGTATGCGTGGCACCCCTCACCCCCAATCCTGGTATGCGTGGCACCCCTCACCCCCAATCCTGGTATACGTGGCACCCCTCATCACTATCCTGGTATGTGTGGCACCCCTCATCCCTATCCTGGTATGTATGGTACCCCTCATCCCTATCCTGGTATGTATGGTACCCCTCATCACTATCCTGGTGTGTATGGTATCCCTCATCCTGGTATGCATGGTACCCCATCCCTCATCCCGGTATGCATGGCACTCCATCCCTCATCCCCAATCCCGGTATGCGTGGCACCCCTCATCCCCAATCCCGGAATGTGTGGCACCCCTCATCCCCAATCCCGGCATGCGTGGCACCCCTCATCCCCAATCCCGGCATGCGTGGCACCCCTCATCCCCAATCCTGGCATGCGTGGCATCCCTCATCCCCAATCCCGGCATGCGTGGCACCCCTCATCCTCAATCCTTGTATGTGTGGCACCCCTCATCCCCAATCCCGGTATGCGTGGCACCCCTCATCCCCAATCCCGGTATGCATGGTCCCCTCACCCCCCAATCCTGGTATGCGTGTTACCCCTCACCACCCAATCCTGGTATGCGTGGCACCCCTCACCCCCGCAATCCTGGTATGCGTGGCACCCCTCACCCCCCAAATCCTGGTATGCGTGATACCCCTCACCGCCCAATCCTGGTATGTGTGGCACTCCTCACCCCCCAATCCTGGTATGTGTGGCACCCCTCACCGCCCAATGCTGGTATGCATGGTACCCCTCATCCCCAATCGTGGTATGTGTGTTATCCCTCACCCCCCAATCCTGGTATGCGTGGTACCCCTCACCCCACAATCCTGGTATGTGTGGTACCCCTCACCCCCAATCTTGGTATGTGTGTTACCCCTCACCCCCAATCTTGGTATGTGTGTTACCCCTCACCCCCAATCCTGGTATGTGTGGTACGCCTCACCCCCAATCCTGGTATGTGTGGTACCCCTCACCCCCCAATCCTGGTATGTGTGGTACCCCTCACCCCCCAGTCCTGATATATGCATGGTACCCCTCACCCCCCAGTCCTGATATATGCATGGTCCCCTCACCCCACAATCCTGTTATGTGTGGCCCCCTCATCCCTTTCACACTGTACACACATACACAAAAAAAAAAACAGTTATACTCACCTTTCTTCTCTGTACTCCAGCACTGCTGCGTCCTCTTCTGCCAGAGGCCGGGGGAGGAGTGCGGCGCTGGAGCACCGCACTGTCCGGCGCCATTTTGCTGAAGACACACTGTAAATGTGTCTTCAGTAAAATGACGCTGGATAGCGCAATGCGCATGCGTCGATCTGACGCCTTCACTCCGCCCCCGGTCTCCAGCGAAGAGAGGCGCCGCAGCAACGCTCCTCCCGGTCAGGTAAGTATGTAAGTATGGCGCCGGAGATCGCGGTATGCGTTCAGTGTCTACGCATCCCGCGATCTCCGGCGCCATACACCTCCTCTTACCTGTAACGGCTGGATGCCTGCTTCTCTCTGGAGCCAGGCTGCGCATCACGCATGCGCAGTTTATCGAATCTTCAGACAAAGACACGCATGCCGCCTTATATATACTATGGTAGATCGGCCGACTCAGTTGCACACAGAAGTAGCCACCGGAGCGCCGTCTCCTTAAGTCTCTCACTGGTTTATTTGTAGATGCTGCATAAGCCAGTGAGGAGTTAGCAAAAATAAATACGTGCTTTCTGACCTAAGGAAAAACAAAACATAACATACAGCCGTGTTGCTGTGGGGATCTGCCCGCTCAGGAGAACAACCATCCACTAGTTCAGCTTTTCCTTCTCAGGACACAAAGCGCTGGAGTTCCTCTCTACAGCCCTACTGAACACTCAATGCCTTAGAAGGCCGACTATATACATCCTAGTCCCCACCCTGGGGTGGAGATATGGTGAATGACCTCCCAACCCGTTCTATGGTCGTTCACAAAAACCCAGCCCTTAAAATGGCCGATTAATCCCTCTCAACACATAGTGTGCTGGTGTAAAACTTATGGGCTTCAAATCACTGAAGCTAATAGCCTCAGTGAAACATACCTCCCCTCCAGCACTTTGCCAGTGACTTTGTCACCATGTATATATAATCAGCATACTGTATATATATTATAAGCATACTCTATATATCCTTTTAAAAGCAGAAGTGTCAATAAATTATTTTTATCAGTTAACAAAATGCAGAGTAAAGTTTGATGGATGAACCAAGATCACAGTAATAATAATTGTATTTTTTTTTTATTAATATTAGGATAGAAGGGAGGGACAAAACCAGGAACAGAATCAGTAGGCAAACTCATAGTCAGGAGGACAGCCGGGGTCAGATACCAGGTGATCAGTAACCGCCACGTCTGCGAGCAGTATGAATACCGCGGAGCCTGGTGACAGAGGTGATACTGAGATTGTCCGGGCAAAGATGTAACAGTCAGAAGGCCACCGGTAGATGGTGAAGGTCCTTCTGTACAGCTCCAGCAGTGATGGTGGATCTGCTGGACTTCAGGGCGCTGGATGCGGAGTTTTACCGTCTTTTAGATGTCTCTAGGGGAACGGTGACAACACGCAAATACGCGAGCAGCCCTGGATAATCCACGCCGGCAGGATGATAAGATCCGGCGGAAGATGGAACCTATGAGAAGAGAAGGAAATATAGTGTAAGTGATGGGACTCCATATGACATGATACTACTGTGCGGTCACTGTGGCCGGACGGCAGAGGAATCTCATCACACAGAGGTCAGGGATCATCGTCAGCCATCATACATGTGACAATCCCATCTCCGACAGATGACATCTGCTCCACATGAATTATTCTCACTGACGACATCACACAACATGGAGATGACTCTCACACTTACCTCGTCTCTTTTTCCCCTTTTTCCCATTTTCTGATTTTTCGTTGTCAGCTGGAAATTCTGATCAGAAAGAAGAAAAAACAACAACTCACTAAAGACATATTGTTATGGGGTCTGCATTGTATCGCTCCTGTATATAGTACATAGATTGTTCTAGTCCTGTCCCCTATAGTCCTGACAATCTGGTATTACACAATAGGGCAGAATAAGTCCTATATACCGGACATGACCTCATATGAGGGGCATTAGATGTGTCACTAATATGGAGCAGTGAACGCCCTGTGTGCCGCCATATGGTGCATCCCTAATGAGCGATATTCTACTATAGGAGACGATATCTCATTATGATGACAGAGGTTACTGGATGCAACAATGTATCACAGAATCCATGATAATACTGTACAAAATTACAGAAATGGAGACACAGTATGGGCCATGGGCAAAGTAATTGGGTTCCTTGAAACATGGATAACATAGGAGACCCATTAAAGAAAAACCATGTGGAAATATTTCACCCTTGATGACAACATTCACATTGTTTGTGCTATAGACATGTACATACCTGACAATGGGGACGAGGACGGCAAGCTGGTTATAGCATCGTCTCTAGCAGATTCAGGAAAAGATCCTTTCTGCCTGTTAGGAAGAAGAAAAACGTGTAAATCACAAGTAAATTCAGTATAAATGGGATTGTCTCACTAGAAGAACCCCAACTATAAGGCTTAATAGGACATATGAAAGTCATAGTACGGAAGTCTCCTGCTCAAAACTACCTTCTATGGAAACAACTAGCAACAATGGCCGGCATGTAATACTACATATCTCCTGCAGTGTGGGCAAAACTAACAATGCCTGACCGGCAGCAATTATGGGTTGTTATCTCCAGCGGATTCTGAAGCCAATAGCCAATGACCGCTGATCATGGGGCGGTGGATGCTGCATTCAATATTATGGTATTTATGTCCTATATTTGGTATTGTGCACATATATTAGCTTGGAGCTCCCAATAATGACCCCATAATCTACTCACATTTCTGAGATGTTTCTGCTGGATGCCGGGGTACACTCTGGAGGAAACTTGATAGCGGTGGTACAGAGCTAAAAAAGGACAAAAATAAGATATGAAATTCAATTTTTTACTTTTAGAGGTCTTTTTATGTATTCTGGATTTATTGATCACTTACTTTAGAAAGCCTTTTAGAGGATGTTGCAAAATTTTGGAAGAAAAGGCTCTCATTATCCTCACTTGTGTCCTCCTCCTCTGAGACAATAGGCTTGTTTGTATCAGCGTGATCTACAAGACATAGGTAATGAAGTGTTATTAGCGGTTGTGAGTATAACACAGTCACCATTTATCACTACTATTAATGGGAACCGATTGTCACATATTATTGAAGACGAGACAAACAGCCGCTTAGTCTAGATGACGTCTTCTACTTACTGATAAATAAGCTGGTGTCCTCATCTGAAACAAGCCGAGGAATGTACTCCGGCTTCTGACTTAGAAGGTTTTCAAATTCTAAGTCACTCAAGAATGGATAACTCTTGATCTCAAATGCTCCTCCTGGAAAAAGAAAAACAAAAGTGATGCGGACATTGTTAGAGGCTGCTCCATATCTGAACAGTATATCTTAATCTTAAGTAATGACAAAACCGAAGGAAACAAACTGAAAGTTATATTATGGAGAACTAGAAATAGGCAAGCAGATAGAGAAGTGCTGATCCTCATGGACAGGAGCGAAGAGTCCTCGTTGTAAAAAGTGAATATTAATACTAATAAAGTATATCAGTTACCTGTCCCAAGTCTTTGTGCAGGATTTGTTCTGAGCAGGTCATTAATAAGGTCCTGAGCATCGGGGGGAGGAGCGCGATCCCAATCCCAAATTATGTCTCCTGTTATATAGAAAATTACAGAAAATAAAACCTCTGTTTTGGACTGTAAGATAAAGTAGAGGAAATAACTAAATTCATGTAGCCAGTCAAAGCAATGATCGGATTATTCTACTTACCAGTGACAATATTTTTATAGAGCTCAGATAGGGAATCCCCATGAAATGGTACATATCCCACCAGAAACTCATGCAGGATGATTCCCATTGACCACCAGTCGGCAGGTCTTCCATAGCCTTTCTTCAGAATGATTTCTGGGGCCATGTAAAGCGGGGTGCCACAGTCCTGGAAACCAACAGAAGGTAGAAATGAGAATCGATGAAATTATTATTATGACAAGTTCTCGACATAAAAACTCAATGACAGAAGATAAAATATCAGTTGAAAAGTTCTCTAGAAATGAAGAACGTAGAGAAGAGACAATAGTGTGATGAGATTTGTAAAGAACCATCTAAGTTCCTGTAAGTGATGCCAACCTCATGGTCCTGGAACTCTCTGGCGATGTCCTCCAATGATTCCTTGTGGGTGTTGGTTTCTGGTATCATGACACCAACTTTTGAAATCCCAAAATCGGCGACTTTAATGTGTCCAGCCGGTGTAATCAGGAGGCTGTGAAAGAGAAGATGGTTTTAGGCTCACGGGCTGTGTGGTAATAAATGATAACTTTCCCCCCTTTATTAAACTATAGGGGGCACTTACTTCTCTGGCTTCAGGTCTCTATGCAACACACCATAGCTGTGCAGGTATTCCACAGCAAGTATCGCTTCTGCAAAGTACAGGCGGGCCAAGGGGACAGATAAAGGACCCCTGGTGCTTAGGAGGGTCCCACAGTCTCCACCTATAGAAGAAAGGAAATATGAGCGGTGAGGGGTTTATACAGCAGATCACCACGATGGATCATGAGAAGTGAGCGGAGACATTGGGGCAGGAGAGAATATATACAGATATAATGTATAGAGCACAGAATATTAGTCTGAGGTCATGGTGAGATGTCGTCCATGTCACTAATAAAGTGATGTCTCATCTCGTCTACAGCTGGCGATACTGACGTGCTCAGTGCGGACATACAGGGAGATCACACACATCAATGACTTTCCATAATATCTATAGTAAATGCTGTGCGGGGATGTAACCGTCCACGGGGACAAGTCCTAATGATATGAGCGCTGATAAGATGTCAGCAGACATGGGCTGAATATAATACATGTACATGTCCTACCTCCTACATACTCCATGACCATACACAGGTGAGATCTAGTAGGGAAGGAGCAGAGCATGGAGGCCACAAAGGGACAGTCAGCGAATGTCAGGATGTCCCTCTCCAGATAGGCCCCTTCCACATGTTTTGGAGTATCCAGGTCCCGCTTGGCAATTTTCTTCATAGCGAAGATCTTCTGTGAGTCTTTATGGTGAACTAAGTGGACGGACCTGGAGAGAAGAAGAAACCATGGTTTATAGTGAATCCTTATTAACAGTCCTTCTATAGAAGTCATTATATGATCTTCTGTACTAATGTTTAATACCAGAAGTCCGACCATTACTGGAAATCCACATCTAGAAATACATTAAATAATACTACATAGATCATCTATGGGAGGGTCTACACAATACCACGTCTGCCGGACCCTCACTCAGGTCACATTATCACCTGTGGGAAATCTGCACAATGCCACGTCTGCCGGACCCTCACTCAGGTCACATTATCACCTGTGGGAGGTCTGCACAATGCCACATCTTCCACACCCTCACCCAGGTCACATTGTCACCTATGGATGTCTGCACAATGCTATGTCTGCCATACCCTCACCCAGGTCACATTATCACCTATGGGAAGTCTGCACAATTGCACGTCTGCCAGACCCTCACCCAGGTCACATTATTACCTGTGGGAAGTCTGCACAATGCCACGTCTGCCGGACCCTCACTCAGGTCACATTATCACCTGTGGGAGGTCTGCACAATGCCACATCTTCCACACCCTCACCCAGGTCACATTGTCACCTATGGATGTCTGCACAATGCTACGTCTGCCATACCCTCACCCAGGTCACATTATCACCTATGGGAAGTCTGCACAATGCCACGTCTGCCGAACCCTCACCCAGGTCACATTATCACCTTTCACCTCAGATCATGTTCCTATAATAACACTGAATGGCAGAGCGCAGAGGATGAAGCATTATCATAGGGAACCCTGAGAAATGTGGCTTATGCCAACTGAAATCTCACCCAAAAGATCCGCTGCTGATCAGCTTAGATGTTTCGTAGTCGCTCATACGCGGCTTTCTCGCCGGGATCAATGATTCCATCAAGTCCTAGAAAAGAAGAAGAAGAAGAAATGATATTAAGATCTAGAAGCTGCTGGAGAAAATCTCCAGATGCAGAAACGTCTCCCCCTATATTATGTCCCATCTGATGTCACTGATCCGATAGGTGAGCAGAAACCTGCTGACGGATTCCCTATAATATAAACGCTATTATCTAATGCAATAGTGTCATCTCCTCTAATAATAGAGGCGCCCCCTGGTTATATGGGGGATAATACTGGACGGGTCATTTACACCCCGTGATCTGGTGATACACAGACATCTCCCTCTATAATACTTACACCGGCAGGTTCTTGGATCTCCGGGATCTCTAAGATTACACTGTCAGGATCCAACAGCTCAGTTGTTTCTAAAATAGTGATAAAATGATGAAGAAATAAAATGTATTAGAGGATATTAATCCTACACACATAATACAGCAATATAATGGAGAAATGACTATTCTGTATGGAGGACTATGTGGGGCCCATTATTCTGTATGGAGCACTATGTGGGGCCCATTATACTGTATGGAGGACTATGTGGGGCCTATTATTCTCTATGGAGGACTTTGTGGGGCCCATAATACTTTATGGAGGACTATGTGGGCCCATAATACTGTATGGAAGACTATGTGGGGTCTATTATTCTCTATGAAGGACTATGTGGGGCCCTTTATACTCTACGGTGGACTATGTGGGGCCCATTATTCTCTATGGAGGACTATGTGGGGCCCATTATTCTGTATGGAGGACTATGTGGGGCCCATTATTCTGTATGGAGGATTATGTGGGGTCAATTATCCTGTATGGAGGACTATGTGGGGCCATTATACTGTGTGGAGGACTGTGTGGGGTCATTATTCTGTATGGAGCACTATATGGGGCCATTATTCCGTAAGGAGGACTATGTGGGGCCATTATTCTTTATGGAGGACTATGTGGGGCCATTATATTGTATGGAGGACTATGTTGGGCCATTATTCTGTATGGAGGACTCTGTGGGGCCCATTATACTGTACGGTGGAATATGTGGGGTCCATTATTCTGTATGGAGGACTATGTGGGGCCCATTATTCCGTATGGAGGACTATGTGGGGCCCATTATACTGTAAGGAGTACTTTGTGGTGCCCATTATACTGTGTGCCGGACTATGTGGGGCCCATTATTCTGTATGAAGGGCTATCTGGGGCACATTATTCTGTATGGATGACTTTGTGGGACCCATTATTCTTTATGGAGGACTATCTGGGGCCCATTATTCTGTATGGAGGACTTTGTGGGGCCCATTATTCTGTTGGAAGACTTTGTGGGGCCCATTATTCTGTATGGAGGACTATGTGGGGCATTATTCTGTATGGAGGACTATGTGGGGCCCATTATTCTGTATGGAGGACTATGTGGGCCCATTATTCTGTATGGAGGACTATGTGGGGCCCATTATTCTGTATGGAGGACTATGTGGGGCCCATTATTCTGCATGGAGCACTATGTGGGGCCCATTATTCTGCATGGAGGAATATGTGGGGCCATTATACTGTATGGAGGACTATGTGGGACCCATTATTCATTATGGAGGACTTTGTGGGACCCAGTATACTGGTTGGCTCGTGACTTTTTCCAAGTTTTTCATTTTGGCTCTCTGTATGTTTGAGTGGAAAGAGTAAATGTGAATTGATCCCCTGTTCTCTTTAATATCCGGATATTTCCTGTAGAAGGTTGTGTGATCGGCTCACCTGTAGTCAGATCGCTGCTCGGCCCCGGCTGACTCGTATTAGGGTCAGGGGTTTCTGGGGTCACATTCTGCTCGTCTTCGGTGTCGCCTTCTGGTGTCTCCTGATTGATAGAATATATAGAATTAACACGAGGAACCTTCCACTAAATCACCAAATCCACAAATCAGGAAGGACTGAACCTGCTTTTACAGATACACCAACTGTAACTATACAGATCAGACGCCATCATGAGGACTTTTCTCAGATAAAATGGATTAAGATGAGGTAACATTGCAAAAACATTAATATGGATAATAGAGGGAGACAGAGGCGGAAATACAGACTTCCCACCACTGAGCTGTGACTACATCAGCAGAATACAGACTGCCATCAGCAGAGACAGGCGGCCATATTACCTCCTGTGCTTGCCAGGAGCTGACAGGGAGGCCGATAAGATCTAACACCAGATCTTCTGATATCTGGCTGGTGATCTGGAGAAGATCAGAAAACAAGGACGTGTGATAGAGAAGATGATGGATCCTTACCGGGCGTTCCGATGAGCGGGCCGGACCTTCCAGTACACACAGGACTTTTTCGGCCAGTTCTTTAATAAAAGACAAATCTCTATATTGAGATCTTTTTTCAGCCTAAAAAGAAGAAAAGGAACACAAATGAAAAATCTCGAGATGAGAAAGATCACAATGAAGGCCGCCATTGTATCTGACATCTGCTCCTCTCTGCAGATACATTGACTACATATCTGGGGTCTTGTCCTGTTTTATATTGGAAGAAAGAAGAAGCTTCTATCCCACCGTTATTATCCATTATTGTGGAGAAGATTTGTGCGGAGCGTCCACCATTTACCTGCTGTGGAATGTCCTAATGTTCCATAGCGAGAAACTGCAAGTGCTCAGTCACTATGGAGCCAACAACGGCAGCCATGACCCTGTGTAGATTGTTCACAGTGACTGTGAGCTCTGATGTCATAATGGCCGACCATCACTAGTGATGTCATCATGGAATCTTGTGATGGAATCTTATAGCGGCGGCTCTGCACAAATACATGCTGCCAAGCAATATTTAAAGTGTGTGGGGGCTCATGCTGTATATAGGGGGCTATGTGAGGGCTCAGCTATTTATAGCGGGCTATGTGGGGGCTCATACTGTATATAGAGGGCTATGTGAGGGCTCAGCTATTTATAGCGGGCTATGTGAGGGCTCATACTGTATATAGAGGGCTATGTGAGAACTAGGCTGTATATAGTGAGCTATGTGAGGGCTCATACTGTATATAGAGGGCTTTGTGAGGGCTCAGCTATTTATAGCGGGCTATGTGAGGGCTCATACTGCATATAGAGGGCTATGTGAGAACTAGGCTGTATATAGTGAGCTATGTGAGGGCTCATACTCTAAATAGGATTCTGTTTGTGAGCTCATACTGTACATTGGGGCTATGTATAGGCTCTTACTGTATATAGGGGGACTGTGTGTGGGCTTTTACTGTATATAGGGGCTGTGCGTGGGCTCTAACTGTATGTAGAGGGCTATGTGTGGGCTCATACAGTATATAAAAGGCTGTGCTTGGGCTTATACAATATTTAAGGGGATGTCAATTCACTTAATTCTGCTCAATATTAAGTGAAACAGTTAATAATATAAAATATAATTCATATGTTAATATTAAGCAGAATTAATTTCAGCCTATTGATTCGGCCTACACAACAGTCACATTTCTCATGTGGCCCCTCAGTATTATTACTTTCCCACCCCTGCTCTATTATGTATAGCGCTCTGTTATGTGTAGTGCACCCGAGCACCTGCATGTTAATCACGTGACTTATCACATGATCTATCAAAGGCAATCTTGTGACATGTCATGTGATACATCGGGTGCTGGGAGCCCACGGCTCCTAAACTGCCCAGGGCCCTGGCTACTCTTAATACGTTCCTGCTTCTATCCCACCATTATTAACCATTATTGAGAAGTTTTATGCGGAGCGTCCGCCACTTACCTGCTGTAGTAATGTCCTGATGTTCTGAGGTAAATCCGTCAGATACTCTGAGGTGAGATGACCTCGGTGGTATTTGGTCAGGCAGTCTCTTACGAGCTCCATCACCAGCCGGTGAGTGAAGCTGAGGACGCCATCGGGTGGTAGAAGCACAATCTCAGGGCGATTGGTGGTAAGAATCTCCCATAGAGCTTCTACTTGAAGATTGTCCAAAAGTAATTCAGCCATAGAAACTGCAAGTGCGATCAGTCACTATATATAATAGCGAGAAACTGCAAGTGCGCTCAGTCACTATGGGATAGCGAGAAACTGCAAGTGCGATCAGTCACTATAGAATAGCGAGAAACTGCAAGTGCTCTCAGTCACTATGAAGCCAACAAAGGCAGCCGCGACCCTGTGTACATTGTATATATAGTGACTGTGAGCTGTGATGTCATAATGCCCGACCATGACCTGTGATGTCATCATGGAATCTTGTGATGGAATCTTCAAGGGGTGGCTCTGCATAAATACATGCTGACTAACAATATGCTGTTTTGGCCGTCCTCTTTTATTTACAATTACAACACAACCAGGATAAGGGAATGTTCACACGTTTCATTTTTGCAGCATTTTTTTCTGCATCAAAAACCAGGTTGTACTCAGGAAAAACACTGCATACAATCCACACTTATTTGCTGTCTTTTTGCAGTGTTCATACTTGTGGGTTTTTGTTTATTCATTTAAATGGGTGAAAAATGCTGCAAAACCCCTGAAAGAATTAACATACTGCAAATTTTTAAGAAAACGCAAGAAAAAAATCGCAGCATGTGAATGAGACTTTAAAAATGTCATTCACCAAGCCGGTACTGTAAAAATCATGTGAAAAAACGCTACTTGTGAACAGTCCCCAAAGATATTACTCAGTGATATTATGGGAAATATTGTGTATATTTATTCCTCACGTGTCTTTTTTTTTACCATAGAACATTTAATTTACCTCATTGGTTGCAGAGATTACGACTAACAAATGTGACAAATATTGAAGAATTAATGATAAGTGACCCAAGTGATCAATCATTTACGTCATTAATGGTGATGGGCGAGCACTAAAATGCTCGGGTGCTCGATGCTCGGGTCGAGCACATTGGAATACTCGGCTGCTCGACCCGAGCAATGAGCCCAATGTAAGTCTATGGGAAACTCAAGCATTTTTCAGGCGGCTCCCCCCGGCGGTCTGCAGAGGGCCTAAAAATTGCCCAAATCGATGGGAACAGTGCTCAAATGACATGGGAACAGCATGGGGAAGACCCCTGGAAGCATCTATGACTCCCAGGTCACTGCTGTCAACAACGTTGTCAAAAGTATTTACGCCACTTTTACGGACTCACAATAAAACATACAAAAACGAAACCAAAATGGATTTTCCTGGGAAGTATGTTAAGGAACATCCTTTCCAGGGTTATAACTTGTATATAAGGGAAAATAAATAACCAAAAACAAAAATACTCCTCCACACCTTGGGCTATGTTCACACGTAGCGTTTTTGATGCGTTTTTGCACTTTTGCATTGCTTTCAACCAACACAAATGCATTCACCAGGAAATGTCATTTTAACATTTTACAACCTTATCTGGCCATGTGTTGTGTGACACGTCATCAGACACATGCATACAGTGCTGAAAAGACATGGGAACAGCATGGAAGCATCTCTGACTCCCAGGTCACTGCCTAAAAGTGTGCCCATCATAAGAGATGCTTGGCGCATGCGAAGATGCCTCCCGCCATGGACCTGTCGTTACAGACTTGCAACAATCACCATCCACGTCCTTGTCCCTCCTCAGCGTTCAGTTCCTTGGAATGCAAGTGCAAGTATGCAGGCAGCCACCAACCTACCCACCGGCTGCAATACTATACTGACAAATTTTTGACAGCTACTTGCACTTGAAATGTAGCCTTTTAGGCTCGTGGAGGCGGAAGCTTTTCATAACCTCATGTCGGCGGCGGCCGGGTGTCCATACTCTTTCCCCAGCCACCACTATATTTCCCGGTATCGCCTCTGCCTTCCACAAGCACGGGTCCCACAACATTACCCGTGCCCTCCCCAGTGCACTTACTGGGAAGGACCGCCTAACCACAAACACATGGACAGGTGAACGTGGCCAGGGACGGTACATAGCCAGTCCACAACTTTTTTTTGCTGACAGTTGTATTTAGCTCGGTGAAAGGACTGGCATAGACGGAAACCGTATCTAACCTGGGTGTCATTTCTCCCAGGAAGTCCTGTAATTCAGCTTGTTGCAGAAGCAATGGCAGTCCGTCCAACATCAACTCGCACTTGTCGGTGGTGCTTTGACACACACACATCTTTCTTTTCGCATTTTATTTCTTGAATACAGAGTTGGACAATGGCCTGATCTGTAATGCTTTTTGAGAAATAACATGCATAAGCATGGCCGATCCACATTAAAAAAGCAGTCACAGAATGTCCGGAAACCTTCCCCCACAATTTTATTAGCCAGGGCAGCTTTTCGGCAGGGTTGGACGGGCCCACCAGAGAACCGGAGACTACTCCGGCGGGCCCTGGCTTCTCCTTCTGGAGAGTTCATAGTGCCGAGGTGAGGCCATGATGATGATAGAGGCCACCATCTGCTTAGTTTTCTGTTACTTGAAATGCAAGTGCAAGTATGCAGCCATCCACCCACCCACAGGCCGCAACACTAAACTGCCAGATTTCTGGGCAGCTGCTTGCACTTGAAATATGGCTTTTTAAGCTCGTGGAGGCGGAAGCTGTCCACAATCTTATGGCGGCGGCGACTGGGTATCTATACTCGGTCCCCAGCCGCCATTATTTTTTCCGGTATTGTCGCCGCCTTCCACAAGCATGGGTCCCACAACATTACCCGTGCCCTCCCCAGTGGAAGGACTGCCTAACCACAAACACGTGGACAGGTGAATGTGGCCAGAGACGGTACGGAGCCAGTCCACAACTTTTTTTGCTGAGAGTTGTATTTAGCTCGGTGAAAAGACTGGCATAGAGGGGAACATCATACTGTGTGTGGGGGAATGTACTGTGGTGGCATCATACTGTGTGGGGGGAATGTACTGTGGGGACATCATACTGTGTGTGTGGGGGAATGTACTGTGGGGACACCATACTGTGTGTGGGGGGGAAATGTACTGTGGGGACATCATACTGTGTGGGGGGAATGTACTGTGGGGGCATCATACTGTGTGTGAAGGAATGTACTGTGGGGGCATCATACTGTGTGTGGGGGAATTATACAGTGTGTTGGGGGAATGTACTGTGGGGGCATCATACTGTGTATGTGTGGGAATGTACTGTGGGGGCATCATACTGTGTGTGGGGAGGAATGTACTGTGGGGAATCATACTGTCTGTGGGGGGAATGTACTGTGGGGACATCATACTGTGTGTGGGGGAATGTACTGTGGGGACATCATATTGTGTGTGGGGGGAATGTACTGTGGGGGTATCATACTGTGTGTGGGGGAATGTACTGTGGGGACATCATACTGTGTGTGGGGGAAATGTACTGTGGGAGCATCATACTGTGTGTGGGGGGGAATGTACTGTGGGGACATCATACTGTGTGTGGAGAATGTCCTGTGGGGACATCATACTTTGTGTGGGGGGATGTACTGTTTGGACATCATACTGAGTGTGGGGGAATTTACTGTGGGTTCATCATACTGTGTGTGAGAATTTACTGTGGGGACATCATGCTGTGTAGGGGCATTATAATGTGTGTGAGGGGGAATATACTGTGGGGGCATCATACTGAGTGTGTGGGGGGAATGTACTGTGGGGACATCATACTGTGTGTGGAGGAATCTATTGTGGGGACATCATACTTTATGGGGAGGAATGTACTGTGGGGGCATCATACTGTGTGTGTGAGGGAATGTACTGTGGGGGCATCATACTGTGTGTGGGGAGGAATGTACTGTGGGGCCATCATACTGTGTGTGGGGGGATGTACTGTGGGGGCATCATACTGTGTGTGTGAGGGAATGTACTGTGGGGGCATCATACTGTGTGTGTGAGGGAATGTACTGTGGGGGCATCATACTGTGTGTGGGGAGGAATGTACTGTGGGGCCATCATACTGTGTGTGGGGGGGGGGATGTACTGTGAGGACATCATACTGTGTGTGGGGGGGAATGTACTGTGGGGACATCATACTGTGTGTGGTGGAATGTACTGTGGAGACATCATACTTTGTCGGGGGAATGTACTGTGGGGGCATCATAATGTGTGTGTGAAGAGCTGTTTATCATCGTACAATGATTGAATAACGGGAGCAGATGATTTATAAAAAGCACTGAATTATATGGTGTGGATTTGCTGCTACTGTGTCACCCCAGGCCTGGATGCCACAAACTTGTAAGGCTGTGTCTGAGAGCAGGAGGGAGGTACTCTGGTCATGGACCATTAGCATGCAGCACCTCCTGTCCCAGGCCAGTAGGGGGAGCAGGCTGCCCCTATAAAAGCTGGTACTGAGGGCAGGGTTAGGGAGACCAGGACCCACTTCTGAAGCATCCAGAAGGGTTCCCAGAAGAGAGGGACAGGTCAGCGGCAGCTGAGGAGTCCAGGAGGCTAAGGAGGAACAGCAAGCCAGGGACAGAGGCGACGAGAGCTGGTCCTGGCTGAGAGAGAACAACATACCGGACACTGGGATCCGAGGCTGTCAGAATTGCAAGTCCTGCAGCAGATCATCTACTTGCGAGGGATTTTAGGTCCCTTGGCCTAAGAAGCCTGGAAGCTCCGCCACACAGAGGGACCGGTACAGCACAGACAAGCTATAGGTACCTAGGGCCCGAGTCGCAAGCCATACAGGCGTAGTACACGGCCAGCTCAGGGACGTGGGCTATCATACCACTAAAGGGGGAGATAGTCAGCAAGGGCAGAGAGAGAACGGTAGGCCTACCCACTCACCCTGACCAGTGGAGCTCGCCCGAATGCCCTCAGACACCCAGGTCCATTCCTCCCTGTACTCCTGGTGGGTCTGTGATAAGATCTGCAGTAAAAGACCCTGGACTGCATTATTGGACTATGTGTGATTACTGCTGCGCCTGCACCATCACCCCCAGCATCCTATTACACTGCCCTGAGGCTACACTCCTCCCATGGGGAGTTGTACTATTCCCTGCTGCACCCCCAACACCAGCCTCAGCGGTCTGCCCCGCAGCGGCGGTCCTCCCTGACCGCAATCCACAGGTGGCGTAGTCGGACTTTCAAAACCTACAAATACACTGCCACAGCATTTGGTCTGACCACCCTGAGCCACGGGACCGGGTCGCCACTACTACTCCCAGCATTGCCCTGTTGTCCGGTTCCGAGAGCCCCACGGCCCAGGGGGCGAGTCACTACAAGTAAGGATAGACGATACAATAAGCTCTATCGTAACATGTAGCAGCGAGTCAGCGGAATGTATCAATTCTAATATTGAGCAGAATTGATTTCAGCCTGTTGATTTTTCCCTCCAGAACAGTGGAGGGCTCCTCGGGAAAATAAATTGGCCATCCCTGGTATAACGTAATACTAAAATCTCACAATTTATGAGAGAAAACTGTATTTTATAACGATGCTTCCGTGCATCAATCGAGAGAACTTCTTTTCATCAGACGACCCCTTTATCACCTATCCAAGGTGATCGGTGGTGTCCAACAGCTTAGAGCGGCACTGATGGGCAGAATGCGGCACTTTTATCACTTTTGGAATTGGGCAGCGGTGCACATGCTCAGTCTGACCTCCATTCTTGCCCTTTGGGGCTGCAGAGCGCTCTGCTTTTTCCAACAGCTCCATTGAGAATGAATGGATCAGTGGTCGGGCATCCAACCAGACGCTCCATTTTGTAACAGGGATAGAAATAGATGAGAAGATGCACTTAAATGTTTGGCCGCAGCAAGAGTGCATCGAGTGCCTGTGCTTGGTTTGAACAGTCATTCTGTGCTGACAGAGTCCCTTTAAGGCCTCAAACCTATTAGATAATTGTCAGCCCTACATTGTTTCTGGGCAGACAGTTACACAAGATTATGTCCCATTTCATGAAGATTGGCCTTTTACACGCCTGTTTTAGTGAAGGATTAGCTGGAAAAACCTGCGGCGCTGTTAAGCCTCTCCCCAAGAAGCTCCGCAAGGCTTCAAAATTTTGCCGGTGCTGGTCAAGACTGGTGGACACATGGGAAAAGTCAAATTTTGGCAAAGTTGAACAATCTGCATTGTGTGTAATATTTTATGATACAATAAATGATTAGAAAAATGCAAGTTTTATTAATGAGAAAAAAACTGAACTTTGCAGAATTTGTTGGCGACATAGAAATATGTAAAAAATATAAAAGTGTAAAAATTTTTTTACAATTTTTGATGCTTACATTAAAAACTTGAGCAATTCCCCCAAAAATCATTAGAGCCATGAAATCAATACATATACAGATGAAACCAGAAGTTTCCATCCACTATATAAAGAGACACATCTGCATGTTTTTATCAATATCTGACATGAAATCAGAATAAATCTTTCCCGTTTTAGGATAATTAGGATTACCATCATTTTTGATATTTTCCAAATGCCAGAATAATGAGAGAGAGAATGTTTTAAGGCATTTTTATTACTTACTGCAAAGTCTTAACATTATTCTAATCACTAATCAGTGTGTATATTTGTTCACTACACAATAGAATCCCATAATTTCTGCCTATTCACATCTTAGTATTATGTATGATCAGGTTAGAGTGTATGGCTGCTGAGCCCTAGCATTTATGGGCGCCTCCCCCTGACCTTGGCTGTTTCTGGCTCTTAGACCCTGCTGGCACGCACTGCCGTCATGTCCGTGACTGCACTGCCGGCTTGCGGGTCAAATGCCAGAAGCCGCAGAGTCACATGTATTGGGGCGGGCACAGAATGTCTCACGCCGTATACCAGCCAGAACACATACCGGAAAGTCAGGTGACACACTTTTTCTCTCCGGCTCGGTTCATGATTGGATTAGGCTCCCTATATAACATCTGGCGTTCCCCTCCCTGGCACGACCCCTGAGGAAGTGTTGATGAAACGCGTGTCGGGGTGGAGGGACGCGTGCTTACCCTGCCTAGAAGCTGCCATTCTAACCAGGTATTTCTTTCTCATGATGTGTTGAGCTGTTTTGTCTATTTGTGGACAGTGCCACTATTACACTATAGTTATTCTATGGGACCGTACCCAGCCTCTTTTATGTACCCAGTCTCCCCTGATAGATATACTAACATTATTAACTGCTATATGCATTAGTTTCTTTGAGGCTGGAAACAATACGTTATATTTATCTAAGCACTTTGCACTTTTTTTCTGGACAGTCGACTCTATATCATCATATGCACTGCCGCTTTACATTTTATAGGCGTATCTCAAACTCATCAGTGATAGTCTAGTGACCGTTATAATAGCATATGAATTTCTTTCTTTCTATTTTTGCCACATGAGCGGTTATTCAGGTTGAAATGTTTTGCAATGCATTTGTATAGTCGCATTATTTCAGTAATGGGGTAATATATGGTTATTACTCTTGCTGCGCAGATATAGAATCATAGAATCATAGAATGGTAGAGTTGGAAGGGAGCTCCTGGGTCATCTGGTTCAACCCCCTGCTCAAAGCAGGATTCACTAGATCATCTCAGACAGATGTCTGTCCAGCCTCTGTTTGAAGACGTCCATTGAAGGGGAACTCACCACCTCTCGTGGCAGCCTGTTCCACTCATTAATCACCCTAACTGTCAAAAAGTTTTTTCTAATATCTAATCTGTGTCTCCTCCCATTTAGTTTCATCCCATTGCTTCTAGTCTTTCCTTGTGCAAATGAGAATAAAGATGATCCTTCTACAATGTGACAGCCCTTGACATATTTGTAGACAGCTATTAAGTCTCCTCTCAGTCTTCTTTTTTGCAAGCTAAACATTCCCAAATCCTGCAACCGTTCCTCATAGGACATGGTTTGCAGACCAGTCACCATTCTGGTCGCTCTTCTCTGAACTTGCTCCAGTTTGCCTATGTCTTTTTTAAAATGTGGTGCCCAAAACTGTACACAGTATTCCAGATGAGGTCTGACCAAAGAGGAGTAAAGACCGATAATGACTTCACGTGATCTAGACTGTATGCTTCTGTTAATACATCCCAGAATTGTATTTGCCTTTTTTGCTGCTGCATCACACTGTTGACTCATGTTCAGTCTATGATCTATTAGTATACCTAAGTCTTTTTCACATGTACTGTTGCTTAGCTCTATTCCTCCCATTCTGTATATGCTTTTTTCATTTTTATTGCCCAGATGTAGTACTTTGCATTTTTCCCTGTTAAAAACCATTCTGTTGGTTGCTGCCCACTGCTCCAGTTTATTTAAGTCTTTTTGAATCCTCTCTCTCTCTTCTCTAGTATTAGCTATCCCTCCTAGCTTTGTGTCATCAGCAAATTTAATCAGTTTACCCTCAATTCCTTCAGGAATAGGGTACAGCATTTGTTTGTCCCTCACATTTGAGGCTCCTGGTATTTTAATTATTGTTATTTTATGTTCTAATAAAATTATATTGTTAATATTATTTGAAGTGTTCATGTTTTTGTTTATCCTACCAGGGTTCTGGTTATAGCAGAATAAATTTTTGATATATATAAAGTCAAAAGTTTACATACATTTCATTAGTATTTGGTACCATCACCCTTAAACTGAATGACTTGGGTCAAACTTTTGGGATATCCTTCCACAAGCTTCTCACAATAGTTGGTCGGAATTTGGACCCATTCCTCCTGGCAAAACTGGTGTAACAGATCCAGGTTTGTAGGTCGCCTTGCTCGCAGCAAGAGTGCCCATAAATTTTCAATAGGATTGCAATCAGAGCTTTGTGATGGCCACGCCAAAACATTGACTTTGTTATTCTTAAGCCACTTTGTTCCCATTTTGTCAATATGTGACACCCCAGGGGTCTGGTTGCCACAGTGATAGAGATATTACGTCTGAGAGCAGGTGGGAGGTCTCTTGGTCAGGAATCCTATGCATGCCACACCTCCTGCCCAGTCCTGGGAGGGGAAGGACTTCCCCTATATAAACCTGGGGCTGAGGCAGGGTTGGGGAGTTCAGAGGGAGAGTTCAGCCAGGAGGGCTGACAGGGAGCTGTGGCTCCGGCTGGGCCCAGCTCCTGGGCCATGCCAGAAGTAGAGACAGAGAAGAGAAGCAGCTATGGGAAGAAACAACAGGAGCTCTGTGGGAGCAGTGTTACAAGGAGTCAGGGGCTGGCAGCTGCAGAGCTCGCCCTGACTGAGAAGATTTCTTACCGGACCCGGAGTCCGAGGCTGTGGGGACTAACTCCTACCCAGCAGCAGAATCCGTCAGGCAGGGGATTTCAGGTCCTCTGGCCAAGAAACCCGAAGGCACGGTCACACGCATGGGACCAGCACCGCCGTCGTGTAGCGGAAGCTACTAGAAGGCCCCGAGTCACCGGCCATACGGGTGAGCACCACACGGTACACTCAGGGACGTGGGCTACTTATACCCGCCTCTAGCAAGGTAGCCAGAAGAGTACAGTTAGTTTGGGAGGCCTACAACTCCGCCTGGTCAGGGGAGATCCCATCTGCTCAAGGACTGACCAGGCCCCAATCGCTAGCCAGTACTCCGGGAGGGTCTATCTTTGTCTCCAGTAAAGACCCTGAACTACACCGTACCGTCTCCGAGTGGTTCCTGCTACCCCCATCATCCACGTCGGCTGCCCTGAGGCCATACCCCTCCCGTTGGGGGTTATACTATCACGCTGCACAATCCTACCACCGGCCTCAGCGGTCTGCCCTGCAGCAGCAGCTCCTTAGCTGTACTCAACGGGTGGCGTAGTCGTCCAACATCTACCGCTGATACAGCGCCACTTAGTCTGACTCCCTGGGCACGGACCGGGTCACCGCCACGAGACTACAACCCTCAACAGATCCGGCTCCGGGTAAGCTCCCGCGTGCGCAACGCTGCGCGACACCGGCCCAGGGGTGCGTCAACTTTTGGCGTAGTCGGCAGGATCTCGTGCCCGCAACCACCGGGTACTGCGTGCCTGAAAAAGACTGTTCAAACTTACCAGTGGTGAAGATTCCCGCCATCCGGCGCCATCTTCTGTCTTCTTCCCGCCATCCGCGAAGTTTTCCCGCCATCCGGCGCCATCTTCTGCCTTCTTCCCGCCATCCGTGGAGTTTTCCCGCCGTTGGATGCCATCTTGAAGACGCCGCGCGGGAAGAAGAGGGGCGTGGACTCCGAAAGCGCGCGAGAACTGAAGCCCCGCCTCACGTCCGGACGTTGCGTAAGGTCCTGGAAGGAGCCCAGCAGACGCCGACGTCACAGGAGCGCGACGGAAGGTCCTCAACCCTGACGATCCACTGTGGAGCCGCGGCCTACGGAAGAGGATCATCGCAAGGTAGGCCACGGTCCACTAGGGGGGAGAAGGATGTCGGATACGGAGGAGAGCTTCACCGCTTCAACCCCCGCCAGCGCCACCGCTGTTGCGGTCATGCCTTTCACCATGCCCTATATCCCGGGGGCAGCCTGGCTACCCCAGTACTCAGGGGAGTCACATACCCTGCATGACTTTAGAGAAAAGCTGGATAGCCTCTTCCAGGTGTATCCCCTCACAGAGGAGCAAAACGTGAGCATCCTGGTGGCCCAATTAACCGGGGCAGCCCAAAGGGAGGTAAAGTCCTGGCCACCTGGGAGGAGGACTGTCGCAGAGATACTAACCCAGCTAACCGAGGAGGAGCTGCAGTACTACCAATACGAGGAAAGCCAAGAGGACCCGGACGGGTCTGAGGACTACCCTCAGGAGGGAGCACAAAGAGGACATAGCTACTGAAGGGAAGTAGCGTGAATAAAGAGCTGTAAATAGTTACCCGTAAGGGTACAAGGACTGCTGCTAATTAAAATATGGTCCCCGTTGGGATTAGTGAATTGTTCCCCATGTGCCCCTATCTTAAACCAGGCTGAGGACTGTGAGCAGCCATTCCTTATCCCCACTGGCCGAGGACTGAGAGCGGCCATATCCTGTAAATAATTATGTGTTTCTAGTAATTTATGGGAGTCTTTGGTGGATTTACCGGGAATCCTTTGTACATGGTTGGAGCGTAACCCAGGAATGGACTAAAGACTGTTAAGGACTCGGGGCAGGACAGACCCCTACCTGGTTACGTCTCCCTGTTTTGGTGAAATGGACACCTTGCTTTTCTTCAAAAACTGCACCCGGTTGCGGACACGCCGTGACCATCTTTATGTGTTTTTCTTATTGTATTATTATTGTTTATACCTTGTTATGTTTTTCTAAAAATATGTTTAGTCCCGGAGTACTAAATTTCACTAGGGGGGAATGTGACACCCCAGGGGTCTGGTTGCCACAGTGATAGAGATATTACGTCTGAGAGCAGGTGGGAGGTCTCTTGGTCAGGAATCCTATGCATGCCACACCTCCTGCCCAGTCCTGGGAGGGGAAGGACTTCCCCTATATAAACCTGGGGCTGAGGCAGGGTTGGGGAGTTCAGAGGGAGAGTTCAGCCAGGAGGGCTGACAGGGAGCTGTGGCTCCGGCTGGGCCCAGCTCCTGGGCCATGCCAGAAGAAGAGACAGAGAAGAGAAGCAGCTATGGGAAGAAACAACAGGAGCTCTGTGGGAGCAGTGTTACAAGGAGTCAGGGGCTGGCAGCTGCAGAGCTCGCCCTGACTGAGAAGATTTCTTACCGGACCCGGAGTCCGAGGCTGTGGGGACTAACTCCTACCCAGCAGCAGAATCCGTCAGGCAGGGGATTTCAGGTCCTCTGGCCAAGAAACCCGAAGGCACGGTCACACGCATGGGACCAGCACCGCCGTCGTGGAGCGGAAGCTACTAGAAGGCCCCGAGTCACCGGCCATACGGGTGAGCACCACACGGTACACTCAGGGACGTGGGCTACTTATACCCGCCTCTAGCAAGGTAGCCAGAAGAGTACAGTTAGTTTGGGAGGCCTACAACTCCGCCTGGTCAGGGGAGATCCCATCTGCTCAAGGACTGACCAGGCCCCAATCGCTAGCCAGTACTCCGGGAGGGTCTATCTTTGTCTCCAGTAAAGACCCTGAACTACACCGTACCGTCTCCGAGTGGTTCCTGCTACCCCCATCATCCACGTCGGCTGCCCTGAGGCCATACCCCTCCCGTTGGGGGTTATACTATCACGCTGCACAATCCTACCACCGGCCTCAGCGGTCTGCCCTGCAGCAGCAGCTCCTTAGCTGTACTCAACGGGTGGCATAGTCGTCCAACATCTACCGCTGATACAGCGCCACTTAGTCTGACTCCCTGGGCACGGACCGGGTCACCGCCACGAGACTACAACCCTCAACAGATCCGGCTCCGGGTAAGCTCCCGCGTGCGCAACGCTGTGCGACACCGGCCCAGGGGTGCGTCAAATATGCTTCGGGTCATTGTCCATTTGGGATACCCATTTCCGCCCAAGCTTTAACTTCCTGGCTGATGTCTTGAGATGTTGCTTCAGTATTGCCACATAATCTTCTTTTCTCATGGTGTCATCTATTTAGTGAAGTGAACCAGTCCCTCCTGCAGCAAATCAACCCCAGATCATGATGCTGCCACCCCCATGTTTCACAGTTGGGATGGTGTTCTTTGGCTTCCAAGCTTCTCCCTTTTTCCTCCAAACGTAGCGATGGTCATTATGCCAAAAAAGTTCAATTTTAGTTTCATCAGACCACAGACATGTCTCCAAAAATTAAGGTCTTTGTTCCTGTGTGCATTTGCAAACATTAATTTGGCTTTTTTATGTTTCTTTTGGAGTAATGGCTTCTTCCTGGCAGAGTGGCCTTTCAGCCCATGTTAATACAGTACTCGTTTCACTGTGGTTATTGACACAATCTTACCAGCTTCCGCCATCATCTTCACAAGGTCTCTTGCTTTTGTCCTTGGGTTGATATGCACATGTCGGACCAAAGCACGTTCATCTCTGGGACACAGAACCCGTCTCCTTCCTGAGCGATAAGATGGCAGTACATTCCCATCTTGTTTGTACTTGCGTATAATTGTTTGTACAGATGAACGAGGCACCGTCAGGTATCTTGAAATTGTATCTAAGGATGAGTCAGACTTGTGCAAGTCCACAATTCTCTTCCTGAAATCTTCGCTGATTTCTTTAGACTTTCCCATGATACTACAGAAATAAGCAGTGTGTTTCAGGTGTGCATTAAAATACATCTACATGTGTGTCTCTAATTAACTCAGATGTTGCCAAAAAAACTATTAGAAGCTTCCAAACACATTACATCATCATATGGGCAGTCCAGAATTGTTTAAAGGCATAGTAATCTTAGTGTGTGTAAACTTTTGACTTTGCAGTAAGTAATAAAAATGACTTAAACATTCTCTCTCTCTCTCATTATTCTGGCATTTGGCAAATTTTAAAAATTATGGTAATCCTAATTGACCTAAAACGGGAAAGGTTTATTCTGATTTCATGTCAGATATTGAGAAAAACATGCAGATGTGTCTTTTTATATAGTGTATGTAAACTTCTGGTTTCAACTGTGTGTGTGTGTGTGTGTATGTATATATGTATATATTACACATACAGTTATGGCCGAAAGTGTTCACTCCCTTGAAATTGTTTCAGAAAATGAAGTATTTCTCCCAATTATTGCAGTTACATCTGTTTTGCTATACACACTTTATTTTCTTTGTGTGTATTGCAACAACACAAAAAAAGCAGAAAAAAAGGCAAATTGGACATAATTTCACACACAGCCCCAAAAATGGTCTGAAGAAAATTGTTGGCACCCTCAACTTTAATATTTGGTTGCTCACCCTTTGGAATAAAATAACTGCAATCAATCGCTTCCTATAACCATCAACAAGCTTCTTACACCTCTCAGCTGGAATTTTGACCACTCTTCTTTTGTAAACTGCTCCATGTCTCTCATAGTTGCTGCTACTTCATACCTCTCCAGCGCTATGTTTCCATCCATTTCTGCGGGCTTCTTGAAGTATGTTTTGGGTCATTCTCCTGGAAGAACCATGACCTAGGACGCAAACCCAGCTTTCTGACACTGGGCACTACATTGCGACCCAAAATCCGTTGGTAATCTTCAGATTTCATGATGCCTTGCACACAGTCAAGGCACCCAGTGCATGAGGCAGCAAAACAACCACAAAACGTCTTTGAACTTACACCATATTTGACTGTAGGTAGTGTGTTCTTTTCTTTGTAGGCATTATTCCATTTTCCGTAAACAGTAGAATGATGTGCTTTACCAAAAAGCTCTGTCTTGGTCTCATCTGTCGAAAAGATGCGTTCCCAGAAGGATTTTGGCTTGCATACATTTTGGCACACTTCAGTGTAGCTTTTTATGTCTCTGTGTCAGCAGTGGGGTTCTCTTGGGTCTCCTGCCTTAGCGCTTATTTGCGCTAACACTGATGCACCCTGAGCTTGCAGGACAACTTTGAATTTCTTTGGAACTTGATTGGCACTGCTTATCCATCATCCGGACTATCCTGCGTTGCAACCTTTCATCAATTTTTCTCTTCCATCCACGTCCAGGGAGATTAGCTACAGTGCCATGACTTGTAAGCTTCTTAATTATGTTTCGCACCGTGGACAAAGGGACATCAAGATCTCTGGAGATGGAATTGTAACTTTGAGATTGTTGATATTTTTCAACAATTTTGGTTCTCAAGTACTCAGACAGTTCTCTTCTCTTTCTGTTCTCCATACTTAGTGTGGCACACACAGACACAATGCAAAGATTGAGTCAACTTCTCCACTTTTTATCTGGTTTCAGGTGTGATTTTCATATTGCTCACACCTGTTACTTGCCACAGGTTAGTTTGAATGAGCATCACATGCTTGAAACAAAGTTGTTCACCCACAATTTTGGAAAGGTGCTATCAATTTTGTCCTGCCCATTTTTGGGGTTTTGTATGAAATGATGTCCAATTTGCCTTTTTTCCTTTTGTTTGTTTTTTTCTTTTGTTCCAATACACACAAAGAATATTAAACATGTGTATAACAAAACATGTGTAATTGCAATAATTTTCTGGGAGAAATACTTCACTTTCTGGAACAATTTCAAGATTGCCAACACTTTCGGCCGTGGCCATATATAGTAGCTGAGTACAGGCGGCTGCTGGGGCCCCTGATACCATTACTATGTGGCCCTTACACCTGATATACAGTGGTGGCCAAAAGTATTGGCACCCCTGCAATTCTGTCAGATAATACTCAGTTTCTTCCTGAAAATGATTGCAATCACAAATTCTTTGGTATTATTATCTTCATTTTATTTTCTTGCAAAGAAAATACACAAAAGAGAATGAAACAAAAATCAAATCAATGATCATTTCACACAAAACTCCAAAAATGGGCCAGACAAAAGTATTGGCACCCTCAGTCTAATACTTGGTTGCAGAACCTTTAGCCAAAATAACTGCGAACAACCGCTTCCGGTAACCATCAATGAGTTTCTTACAATGCTCTGCTGGAATTGTAGACCATTCTTCTTTGGCAAACTGCTCCAGGTCCCTGATATTTGAAGGGTGCCTTCTCCAAACTGCCATTTTGAGATCTCTCCACAGGTGTTCTATGGGATTCAGGTCTGGACTCATTGCTGGCCACCTTAGAAGTCTCCAGTGCTTTCTCTAAAACCATTTTATAGTGCTTTTGGAAGTGTGTTTTGGGTCATTGTCCTGCTGGAAGACCCATGACCTCTGAGGGAGACCCAGGTTTCTCACACTGGGCCCTACATTATGCTGCAAACTTTGTTGGTAGTCTTCAGACTTCATAATGCCATGCACACGGTCAATCAGTCCAGTGCCAGAGGCAGCAAAGCAACCCCAAAACATCAGGGAACCTCCGCCATGTTTGACTGTAGGGACCGTGTTCTTTTCTTTGAATGCCTCTTTTTTTTCCCTGTACACTCTATGTTGATGCTTTTTCCCAAAAAGCTCTACTTTTGTCTCATCTGACCAAAGAACATTCTTCCAAAACGTTTTAGGCTTTCTCAGGTAAGTTTTGGCAAACTCCAGCCTGGCTTTTTTATGTCTCGGGGTAAGAAGTGGGGTCTTCCTGGGTATCCTACCATACAGTCCCTTTTCATTCAGACGCCGACGGATAGTACGGGTTGACACTGTTGTACCCTCGGACTGCAGGGCAGCTTGAACTTGTTTGGATGTTAGTCGAGGTTCTTTATCCACCATCCGCACAATCTTGCGTTGAAATCTCTTGTCAATTTTTCTTTTCCGTCCACATCTAGATAGGTTAGCCACAGTGCCATGGGCTTTACACTTCTTGATGACACTGCGCACGGAAGACACAGGAACATTCAGATCTTTGGAGATGGACTTGTAGCCTTGAGATTGCTCATGCTTCCTCACAATTTGGTTTCTCAAGTCCTCAGACAGTTCTTTTGTCTTCTTTCTTTTCTCCATGCTCAATGTGGTACACACAAGGACACAGGACAGAGGCTGAGTCAACTTTAATCTGTTAGAACCCTCCTGTTAGTTTTTGCTATCTTGTGTTTTGCGGTCACGTGACTAGCTGCCTATATATTCCAGCTCCGCCCTTCTGGCTTTGCTGGACTTCAGTGTTTTTTGCCTGTCTCTCTAGCCAGGTGCTTCGGTGCCTATCTCTGTCTAGTTTGCTTGGTCCTCTGGACCTCTAGTACTTTTTGTTCAGTTTGTATTTTTGCTCTGCAACAACTTCTGTTAGGAGGATTCCATTTTTTGTCCCAGTCCTTAGCTCTTTTAGGGACCCCTCCCTTTATTCTATAGGTCTCTGTTCAGACTAGCCGAGGACGAAGGCGGGTCTGTTCACAAGGAACAGGCTGCCCACTACATCGTAGGGATTCAGCTTAGTCTTACTGTAGGGACAGCTTTTCCCTTTCTTTCCTTAGTTTATGTTGCAGATCATAACATAATCCATGTTAACTGGCTGCAAGTGTGATTTAGTTATTGCCAATTGTATCCAATTTGGCTTTAGGACAATTCTTTTTGTGTTTTTTCATTGAAGACAAATTAAATGAAGATAATAAGACCAAAGAATTTGTGATTGCAATCATTTTCAGGAAGAAACTGAGTATTATCTGACAGAATTGCAGGGGTGCCAATACTTTTGGCCACCACTGTATAGGAGCTGAGTACAGGCGGCTGCTGGGGCCCCTGATACCATTACTATGTGGCCCTTACACCTGATATATAGGAGCTGAGTACAGGCGGCTGCCGGGGCCCCTGATACCATTACTATGTGGCCATTACACCTGATATATAGGAGCTGAGTACAGGCGGCTGCTGGGGCCCCTGATACCATTACTATGTGGCCCTTACACCTGATATATAAGGGCTGAGTACAGGCGGCTGCTGGGGCCCCTGATACCATTACTATGTGGCCCTTACACCTGATATATAGGAGCTGAGTACAGGCGGCTGCCGGGGCCCCTGATACCATTACTATGTGGCCCTTACACCTGATATATAGGAGCTGAGTACAGGCGGCTGCTGGGGCCCCTGATACCATTACTATGTGGCCCTTACACCTGATATATAAGGGCTGAGTACAGGCGGCTGCTGGGGCCCCTGATACCATTACTATGTGGCCCTTACACCTGATATATAGGAGCTGAGTACAGGCGGCTGCTGGGGCCCCTGATACCATTACTATGTGGCCCTTACACCTGATATATAGGAGCTGAGTACAGGCGGTTGCTGGGGCCCCTGATACCATTACTATGTGGCCCTTACACCTGATATATAGGAGCTGAGTACAGGCGGCTGCCGGGGCCCCTGATACCATTACTATGTGGCCCTTACACCTGATATATAGGAGCTGAGTACAGGCGGCTGCTGGGGCCCCTGATACCATTACTATGTGGCCCTTACACCTGATATATAGGAGCTGAGTACAGGCGGCTGCCGGGGCCCCTGATACCATTACACTGGTGCCTTGTTATTAGGTCAATTCCATTATAAAACATTGTATCCGTCATTGTTGAGCTCTGCTGGGACTCTGTATCCCGCCTGCATTGCATAATGGGGCCCCTGAATACTCTGCACATAAGGGCCCATAGCTCTAATTATGTTGTTTGCAATAGTCGCCCTCCTGCCACCCTGTAATATCGGGTCCCTGCCTGGTGTGCCCCCTATGACTTAATGTCCCCCTGTACGACAGAGGGCACATTCACTCTGTCTGGACCATTATAGTCTATGGCCACGTCAGATCATATGCCCGAATCCCGTTCAGGTAAAGGCTGCAGCCACCGCAGCCATGCTGCCTTCAGTGCCCCGCTCCTCCGCCACTGCCATTCCCCCCACCACCCAGAGCCACAGTATATATATATATATATATATATATATATATATACACTACTCAAAAAATAAAGGGAACCCTTAAACAACAGAATATAACTCCAAGTAAATCAAACTTCTGTGAAATCAAACTGTCCACTTAGGAAGCAACACTGATTGACGATCAATTTCACATGCTGTTGTGCAAATGGAATAGACAATAGATGGAAATTATTGGCAATTATCAAAACACTCTCAATAAAGGAGTGGTTCTGCAGGTGGGGACCACAGACAACATCTCAGTACCAATGCTTTCTGGCTGATGTTTTGGTCACTTTTGAATGTTGGTTGTGCTTTCACACTCGTGGTAGCTTGAGATGGACTCTACAACCCACAGAAGTTGCTCAGGTAGTGCAGCTCTTCCAGGATGGCACATCAATGCGAGCTGTGGAAAGAAGGTTTGCTGTGTCTGTCAGCGTAGTGTCCAGAGGCTGGAGGCACTACCAGGAGACAGGCCAGTACACCAGGAGACGTGGAGGGAGCCGTAGGAGGGCAACAACCCAGCAGCAGGACCGCTACCTCCGCCTTTGTGCAAGGAGGAACAGGAGGATCACTGCCAAAGCCCTGCAAAATGACCTCCAGCTGACCACAAATGTGGATGTGTCTGCAAAAACGGTTAGAAACCAACTCCATAAGGGTGGTATGAGGGCCCGACGTCCACAGATGGGGGTTGTACTCACAGCCCAACACCGTGCAGGACGCTTGGCATTTGCCACAGAACACCAGGATTGGCAAAGTGGCAACTGGCGCCCTGTGCTCTTCACAGATGAAAGCAGGTTCACACTGAGCACATGTGACAGACGTGACAGAGTCTGGAGACACCGTGGAGAACGATCTGCTGCCTGCAACATCCTTCAGCATGACCGGTTTGGCAGTAGGTGAGTAATGGTGTGGGGTGGCATTTCTTTGGAGGGCCGCACAGCCCTCCATGTGCTCGCCAGAGGTAGCCTGACTGCCACTAAGTACTGAGAGGAGATCCTCAGACCCCTTGTGAGACCATATGCTGGTGCGGTTGGCCCTGGGTTCCTCCTAATGCAGGACAATGCCAGACCTCATGTGGCTGGAGTGTGTCAGCAGTTCCTGCAAGATGAAGGCATTGAAGTTATGGACTGGCCCGCCCGTTCCCCAGACCTGAATCCGATTGAGCACATCTGGGACATCATGTCTTGCTCCCTGGGACCCGTTCAAGATCCGGAAGGGAGCGAAACGGCCATCGTCCTCTCTCTCACTCCCCCGCACACCCTTAGGGGTCTCCATCCTATGCCGCCAGACAACATGTACTGTTAGTACTAATAAAGGACATCTTCGGAACTTTTGTTGAGTGCTACCTTTATTTTTGCTTCTGCATTACTAGACTGTTTACTTGGACATGCACCACCATGTATCCGGGAGTTTCATTTCATTGAATGAGAGGTGTATTTAAAGCAGAGGTGGTGCCGGATTTCTTCTCTTTTATTGCTCATTTGACATGTCTTGCTCCATGCACCAATGTCACGTTGCACCACAGACTGTCCAGGAGTTGGCGGATGCTTTAGTCCAGGTCTGGCAGGAGATCCCACAGGAGACCATCTGCAACCTCATCAGGAGCATGCCCAGGCGTTGTAGGGAGGTCATACAGGCACGTGGAGGCCACACACAATACTGAGCCTCATCAGGAGCATGCCCAGGCGTTGTAGGGAGGTCATACAAGCACGTGGAGGCCACACACAATACTCAGCCTCATCAGGAGCATGCCCAGGCGTTGTAGGGAGGTCATACAGGCACGTGGAGGCCACACACAATACTCAGCCTCATCAGGAGCATGCCCAGGCATTGTAGGGAGGTCATACAGGCACGTGGAGGCCACACACAATACTCAGCCTCATCAGGAGCATGCCCAGGCGTTGTAGGGTTGTCATACAGGCACGTGGAGGCCACACACAATACTCAGCATCATCAGGAGCATGCCCAGGCGTTGTAGGGAGGTCATACAGGCACGTGGAGGCCACACACAATACTCAGCCTCATCAGGAGCATGCCCAGGCGTTGTAGGGAGGTCATACAGGCACGTGGAGGCCACACACAATACTGAGACTCATTTTGACTTTTTTTAAGGATATTACATCAAAGTTGGATCAGCCTGTAGTGTGTTTTTCCACTTTAATTTTGGGGGTGACTCCAAATCCAGGCCTCCATTGGTTAATAAATGTGATTTCCATTGATGATTTTTGTGTGATTTTGTTGTCAGAACAAAGTATTCAATGAGAATATTTCATTCATTCAGATCTAGGATGTGTTATTTGATTGTTCCCTTTATTTTTTTGAGCAGTGTGTATATAAATATACCAGGATGGGGGATATTAACAGAATTGGGGGACATTACCCCTATAACAGTGTAAGCAGCAGACCCCCTCCCCCTTAACAGGGCATAATGACCACATTTTTTGCTTACATTTTTTTTCTATTTACCTACTCTAAAACCTAGGTACGTCTTATGGTCCGGTGCGTCTTATAGTCCGAAAAATTCGGTATATGCATTCAGTATATATATACTACTAGCTATTGAACCCGTTCTACGCCCGGGTGGACAGCATTTTTATTGGTATATGGTCTCCCATGCTGGTATGTGCTGCCCCCCTCCTTGTATTTGTGCTGTCCCCATCCTGTCCCCACCATCCAATCCTGGTATGCGTGGTACACCTCACCCCCAATCCTGGTATGCTTGACACCCCTCACCCCCAATCCTGGTATGCGTGGCACCCCTCACCCCCAATCCTGGTATGCGTGGCACCCCTCACGCCCTATCCTGGTATGCGTGGCACCCCTCATCCCCAATCCTGGTATACGTGGCACCCCTCATCCCTATCCTGGTATGCGTGGCACCCCTCATCCCTATCCTGGTATGTATGGTACCCCTCATCACTATCCTGGTGTGTATGGTATCCCTCATCCTGGTATGCATGGTACGCCATCCCTCATCCCGGTATGCATGGCACTCCATCCCTCATCCCCAATCCCGGTATGCGTGGCACCCCTCATCCTCAATCCCGGCATGCGTGGCACCCCTCATCCCCAATCCCGGCATGCGTGGCACCCCTCATCCCCAATCCCGGCATGCGTGGCACCCCTCATCCCCAATCCCGGCATGAGTGGCACCCCTCATCCCAATCCTTGTATGTGTGGCACCCCTCATCCCCAATCCCGGTATGCGTGGCACCCCTCATCCCCAATCCCAGTATACATGGCACCCCTCATCCCCAATCCCGGTATGTGTGGCACCCCTCATCCCCAATCCCGGTATGCGTGGCACCCCTCATCCCTAATCCCGGTATGCGTGGCACCCCTCACCCCAATCCCGGTATGCATGGCACCCCTCACCCCCCAATCCCGGTATGCGTGGCACCCCTCATCCCCAATCCCGGTATGCGTGGCACCCCTCATCCCCCAATACCAATATGCGTGGCAACCCTCATCCCCAATCCCAGTATGCGTGGCACCCCTCATCCCCAATCCCGGTATGCATGGCACCCCTCATCCCCAATCCCGGTATGCGTGGCACCCCTCACCCTCAATCCTGGTATGCATGGTCCCCTCACCCCCCAATCCTGGTATGCGTGTTACCCCTCACCCCCCAATCCTGTTATGCGTGTTACCCCTCACCCCCCAATCCTGGTATGCGTGGAACCCCTCACTCCCCAATCCTGGTATGCGTGGCACCCCTAACCCCCCAAATCCTGGTATGCGTGGTACCCCTCACCGCCCAATCCTGGTATGTGTGGCACTCCTCACCCCCCAATCCTGGTATGTGTGGCACCCCTCACCGCCCAATGTTGGTATGCGTGGTACCCCTCACCCCCAATCGTGGTATGTGTGTTACCCCTCACCCCCCAAATCCTAGTATGCGTGGTACACCTCACCCCACAATCCTGGTATGTGTGGTACCCCTCACCCCCAATCTTGGTATGCGTGGTACCCCTCACCCCCAATCCTGGTATGTGTGGTACCCCTCACCTCCCAATCCTGGTATATGTGGTACCCCTCACCCCCCAATCCTGATATATGCATGGTCCCCTCACCCCACAATCCTGTTATGTGTGGCCCCCTCATCCCTTTCACACTGTACACACATACACAAAAAAAAACAGTTATACTCACCTTTCTTCTCTGTACTCCAGCACTGCTGCGTCCTCTTCTGCCGGAGGCCGAGGGAGAAGTGCGGCGCTGGAGCACCGCGCTGTCCGGCGCCATTTTTCTGAAGACACACTGTAAATGTGTCTTCAGTAAAATGGCGCCGGATAGCGCAATGCGCATGCGTCGATCTGACGCCTTCACTCCGCCCCCGGTCTCCAGCGAAGAGAGGCGCCGCGACAACGCTCCTCCCGGTCAGGTAAGTATGTAAGTATGGCGCCGGAGATCGCGGTATGCGTTCAGTGTCTACGCATCCCGCGATCTCCGGCGCCATACACCACCTCTTACCTGTAACGGCTGGATGCCTGCTTCTCTCTGGAGCCAGGCTGCGCATCACACATGCGCAGTCTATCGAAGCTTCAGACAGAGACACGCATGCCGCCTTATATATACTATGGTAGATCGGCCCACTCAGTTGCACACAGAAGTAGCCACCGGAGCACTGTCTCCTTAAGTCTCTCACTGGTTTATTTGAAGATGCTGCATAAGCCAGTGAAGAGTTAGCAAAAATAAATACGTGCTTTCTGACCTAAGGAAAAACAAAACATAACATACAGCCGTGTTGCTGTGGGGATCTGCCCGCTCAGGAGAACAACCATCCACTAGTTCAGCTTTTCCTTCTCAGGACACAAAGCGCTGGAGTTCCTCTCTACAGCCCTACTGAACACTGAATGCCTTAGAAGGCCGTCTATATATATCCTAGTCCTCACCCAGGGGTGGAGATATGATGAATGACCTCCCAACCCGTTCTATGGTCGTTCACAAAAACCCAGCCCTTAAAATGGCCGATTAATCCCTCTCAACACATAGTGTGCTGGTGTAAAACTTATGGGTTTCAAATCACTGAAGCTAATAGCCTCAGTGAAACATACCTCCCCTCCAGCACTTTGCCAGTGACTTTGTCACCATGTATATATAATCAGCATACTGTATATATATTATAAGCATACTGTATATATCCTTTTAAAAGCAGAAGTGTTAATAAATTATTTTTATCAGTTAACAAAATGCAGAGTAAAGTTTGATGGATGAACCAAGATCTCAGTAATAATAATTGTATTTTTTTTTTATTAATAATAGGATAGAAGGGAGGGACAAAACCAGGAACAGAATCAGTAGGCAAACTTATAATCAGGAAAACAGCCGGGGTCAGATACCAGGTGATCAGTAACCCCCACGTCTGCGAGCAGTATGAATACCGCGGAGCCTGGTGACAGAGGTGATACTGAGATTGTCCCGGCAGAGATGTAACAGTCAGAAGGCCACCGGTAGATGGTGAAGGTCCTTCTGTACAGCTCCAGCAGTGATGGTGGATCTGCTGGACTTCAGGGAGCTGGATGCGGAGGTTTACCGTCTTTTAGATGTCTCTAGGGGAACGGTGACAACACGCAAATACGCGAGCAGCCCTGGATAATCCACGCCGGCAGGATGATAGGATCCGACGGAAGATGGAACCTATGAGAAGAGAAGGAAATATAATGTAAGTGATGGGACTCCATATGACATGATACTACTGTGCGGTCACTGTGGCCGGACGGCAGAGGAATCTCATCACACAGAGGTCAGGGATCATCGTCAGCCATCATACATGTGACAATCCCATCTCCGACAGATGACATCTGCTCCACATGAATTATTCTCACTGACGACATCACACAACATGGAGATGACTCTCACACTTACCTCGTCTCTTTTTCCCCTTTTTCCCATTTTCTGATTTTTCGTCATCAGCTTGAAATTCTGATCAGAAAAAAGAAAAAACAACAACTCACTAAAGACATATTGTTATGGGGTCTGCATTGTATCGCTCCTGTATATAGTATATAGATTGTTCTAGTCCTTTCCCCTATAGTCCTGATAATCTGGTATTACACAATAGGGCAGAATAAGTCCTATATACCGGACATGACCTAATATGAGGGGCATTAGATGTGTCACTAATATGGAGCCGTGAGCGCCCTGTGTGCCGCTATGTGGTGCATACCTAATGAGCGATATTCTACTATAGGAGACGATGTCTCATTATGATGACAGAGGTTACTGGATGCAACAATGTATCACAGAATCCATGATAATACTGTACAAAGTTACAGAAATGGAGACACAGTATGGGCCCATGGGCAAAGTAATTGGGATCCATGGAACATAGATAACATAGGAGACCTATTACAGAAAAACCATGTGGAAATATTTCACCGTTGATGATAACATTCACATTGTTTGTGCTATAGACATGTACATACCTGACAATGGGGACGAGGACGGCAAGCTGGTTATAGCATCGTCTCTAGCAGATTCAGGAGAAGATCCTTTCTGCCTGTTAGGAAGAAGAAAAACGTGTCAATCACAAGTAAATTCAGTATAAAAGGGATTGTCTCACTAGAAGAACCCCAACTATAAGGCCTAATAGGACATATGAAAGTCATAGTGGGGAAGTCTCCTGCTCAAAAGTACCTTCTATGGAGCAGAGCGGAAAACAACTACCAATAATGGCCGGCATGTAATACTACATCTGTCCCACAATGTGGGCAATACTAACAATGCCTGACCGGCAGCAATTATGGGCTGTTATCTCCAGCGGATTCTGAAGCCAAAAGCGCAATGACCGCTGATCATGTGGCGGTGGATGCTGCATTCGATATGATGGTATTTATGTCCTATATTTGGTGTTGTGCACATATATTAGTCTGGAGCTCCCAGTAATGACTCCACAATCTACTTACATTTCTGAGATGTTTCTGCTGGATGCTGGGGTACACTCTGGAGGGGACTTGATAACGGTGGTACAGAGCTAAATAAGGACAAAAATAAGATATGAAATTCTATTTTTTGCTTTTAGAGGTCTTTTTATGTATTCTGGATTTATTGATCACTTACTTTAGAAAGCCTTTTAGAGGATGTTGTAAAATTTTGGAAGAAAAGGCTCTCATTATCCTCACTTGTGTCCTCCTCCTCTGAGACAATAGGCTTGTCTGAATCAGCGTGATCTACAATACATAGGTAATGAAGTGTTATTAGTGGTTGTCAGTATAACACAGTCACCATTTATCACTACTATTAATGGGAACCGATTGTCACATATTATGGAAGATGAGACAAACAGCCGCTTAGTCTAGATGATGTCTTCTACTTACTGATAAATAAGCTGGTGTCCATATCTGACACCAGCCGAGGAATGTACTCTGGCTTCTGACTTAGAAGGTTTTCAAATTCTAAGTCACTCAGGAATGGATAACTCTTGATCTCAAATGCTCCTCCTGGAAAAAGAAAAACAAAAGTGATGCGGACATTGCTAGAGGCTGCTCCATATCTGAACAGTATATCTTAAGTAATGACAAAACCGAAGGAAACAAACTAAAAGTTATATTATGGAGAACTAGAAATAGGCAAGCAGATAGAGGAGTGCTGATCCTCATGGACAGGAGCGATGAGTCCTCGTTGTAAAAAGTGAATATTAATACTAATACAGTATATCAGTTACCTGTCCCAAGTCTTTGTGCAGGATTTGTTCTGAGCAGGTCATTAATGAGGTCCTGAGCATCGGGGGGAGGAGAGCGATCCCAATCCCAAATTATGTCTCCTGTTATATAGAAAATTACAGAAAATAAAACCTCTGTTTTGGACTGTAAGATAAAGTAGAGGAAATAAGTAAATTCATGTAACCAGTCAAAGCAATGATCGGATTATTCTACTTACCAGTGACAATATTTTTATAGAGCTCAGATAGGGAATCCCCATGAAATGGTACATATCCCACCAGAAACTCATGCAGGATGATCCCCATTGACCACCAGTCCGCAGGTCTTCCATAGCCTTTCTTCAGGATGATTTCTGGGGCCATGTAGAGCGGGGTGCCACAGTCCTGGAAACCAACAGAAGATAAAGATAAGAATCGATGAAATGATTATTATGACAAGTTCTCTACATAAAAAGCCAATGACAGAAGATAAAATATCAGTGGAAAAGTTCTCTAGAAATGAAGAACGTAGAGAAGAGACAATAGTGTGATGAGATTTGTAAAGAACCATCTAAGTTCCTGTAAGTGATGCCAACCTCATGGTCCTGGAACTCTCTGGCGATGTCCTCCAATGATTCCCTGTGGGTGTTGGTTTCTGGTATCATGACACCAACTTTTGAAATCCCAAAATCGGCGACTTTAATGTGTCCAGCCGGTGTAATCAGGAGGCTGTGAAAGACAAGATGGTTTTAGTCTCACAGGCTGTGTGGTAATAAATAACTTCCCCCCTTTATTATACTACAGGGGGCACTTACTTCTCTGGTTTCAGGTCTCTATGCAACACACCATAGCTGTGCAGGTATTCCACAGCAAGTATCGCTTCTGCAAAATACAGACGGGCCAAGGGGACAGATAAAGGACCCCTGGTGCTTAGGAGGGTCCCACAGTCTCCACCTATAGAAGAAAGGAAATATGAGCGGTGAGGGGTTTATACAGCAGATCACCACGGTGGATCATGAGAAGTGAGCGGAGACATTGGGGCAGGAGAGAATATATACAGATATAATGTATAGAGCACAGAATATTAGTCTGAGGTCATGGTGAGATGTCGTCCATGTCACTAATAGAGTGATGTCTCATCTCGTCTACAGCTGGCGATACTGACGTGCTCAGTGCGGACATACAGGGAGATCACACACATCAATGACTTTCCATAATATCTATAGTAAATGCTGTGCGGGGATGTAACCGTCCACGGGGACAAGTCCTAATGATATGAGCGGTGATAAGATGTCAGCAGACATGGGCTGAATATAATACATGTACATGTCCTACCTCCTACATACTCCATGACCATACACAGGTGAGATCTAGTAGGGAAGGAGCAGAGTATGGAGGTCACAAAGGGACAGTCAGCGAATGTCAGGATGTCCCTCTCCAGATAGGCCCCTTCCACATGTTTTGGAGTATCCAGGTCCCGCTTGGAAATTTTCTTCATAGCGAAGATCTTCTGTGAGTCTTTATGGTGAACTAAGTGGACGGACCTGGAGAGAAGAAGAAACCATGGTTTATAGTGAATCCTTATTAACAGTCCGTCTATAGAAGTCATTATATGATCTTCTGTTCTAATGTTTAATACCAGAAGTCCGACCATTACTGGAAATCCACATCTAGAAATACATGAAATAATACTACATAGACCATCTATGGGAGGGTCTGCACAATGCCACGTCTGCCAGACCCTCACCTAGGTCACATTATCACCTATGGGAAGTCTGCACAATGCCACGTCTGCCGGACCCTCACCCAGGTCACATTATCACCTTTCACCTCAGATCATATCCCTATGATAACAGTGAATGGCAGAGCACAGAGGATGAAGCATTATCATAGGGAACCCTGAGAAATGTGGCTTATGCCAACTGAAATCTCACCCAAAAGATCCGCTGCTGATCAGCTTAGATGTTTCGTAGTCGCTCATACGCGGCTTTCTCGCCGGGATCAATGATTCCATCAAGTCCTAGAAAAGAAGAAGAAGAAGAAATGATATTAAGATCTAGAAGCTGCTGGAGAAAATCTCCAGATGCAGAAACGTCTCCTCCTATATTATGTCCCAGCTGATGTCACTGATCCGATAGGTGAGCAGAAACCTGCTGACGGATTCCCTATAATATAAACGCTATTATCTAATGCAATAGTGTCATCTCCTCTAATAATAGAGGCGCCCCCTGGTTATATGGGGGATAATACTGGACGGGTCATTTACACCCCGTGATCTGGTGATACACAGACATCTACCTCTATAATACTTACACCGGCAGGTTCTTGGATCTCCGGGATCTCTAAGATTACACTGTCAGGATCCAACAGCTCAGTTGTTTCTAAAATAGTGATAAAATGATGAAGAAATAAAATGTATTAGAGGATATTAATCCTACAGACATAATACAGCAATATAATGGAGAAATGACTATTCTGTATGGAGGACTATGTGGGGCCATTATACTGTATGGAGGACTATGTGGTGCCCATTATTCTGTATGGAGGGCTATGTGGGGCCATTATACTGTATGGAGGACTATGTGGTGCCCATTATTCTGTATGGAGGGCTATGTGGGGCCCCTTATTCTGTATGGAGGACTATGTGGGGCCCATTATTCTGTATGGAGGACTATGTGGGGCCATTATTCTGTATGGAGGACTATGTGGGGCCCATTATACTGTATGGAGGACTATGTGGGGCCCATTATTCTGTATGGAGGGCTATGTGGTGCCCATTATTCTGTATGGAGGGCTATGTGGGGCCCATTATACTGTATGGAGGACTATGTGGGGCCAATTATACTGTATAGAGGACTATGTGGGGCCCATTATTCTGAATGGAGGGCTATGTGGTGCCCATTATACTGTATGGAGGGCTATGTGGGGCCCATTATTCTGTATGGAGGACTATGTGGGGCCCATTATACTGTATGGAGGACTATGTGGGGCCCATTATTCTGTATGGAGGACTATGTGGGGCCATTATTCTGTATGGAGGACTATGTGGGGCCCATTATACTGTATGGAGGACTATGTGGGGCCCATTATTCTGTATGGAGGGCTATGTGGTGCCCATTATTCTGTATGGAGGGCTATGTGGGGCCCATTATACTGTATGGAGGACTATGTGGGGCCAATTATACTGTATAGAGGACTATGTGGGGCCCATTATTCTGAATGGAGGGCTATGTGGTGTTCATTATACTGTATGGAGGGCTATGTGGGGCCCATTATTCTGTATGGAGGACTATGTGGGGCCCATTATACTGTATGGAGGACTATGTGGGGCCCGTTATACTGTATAGAGGACTATGTGGGGCCCATTATTCTGAATGGAGGGCTATGTGGTGCCCATTATACTGTATGGAGGGCTATGTGGGGCCCATTATTCTGTATGGAGCACTATGTTGAGCCCATTATTCTGTATGGAGGGCTATGTGGTGCCCATAGTACTGTATGGAGGGCTATGTGGGGCCCATTATTCTGTATGAAGGACTATGTGGGGCCCATTATACTGTATTGAGGACTATGTGGGACCCATTATAATGCAAGGAGGACGGACTATGTGGTCCCATTATACTGTATGGAGGACTATGTGGGGCCCATTATACTGTATGGAAGACTATGTGGGGCCATTATACTGTATAGAAGACTATGTGGTCCCATTATACTGTATGGAGGACTATGTGGGGCCATTATACTGTATGGAGCACTATGTGGAGCCCATTATTCTGTATGGAGGACTATGTGGTGCCCATTATACTGTATAGAGGACTATGTGGGGCCCATTATTCTGTATGGAGGACTATGTGGGGCCCATTATTCCGTATGGAGGACTATGTGGGCCCATTATTCTTTATGGAGGACTATGTGGGGCCATTATTCTGCATGGAGGACAATGTGTTACCCATTATACTGTATGGAGGACTATGTGGGGCCTATTATTCTCTATGGAGGACTATGTGGGGCCCATAATACTTTATGGAGGACTATGTCGGCCCATAATATTGTATGGAGGACTATGTGGGGCCTATTATTCTCTATGAAGGACTATGTGGGGCCCTTTATACTGTATGGTGGACTATGTGGGGCCCATAATACTGTATGGAGGACTATGTGGAGCCCATTATTCTCTATGGAGGACTATGTGGGGCCCATTATTCTGTATGGAGCACTATGTGGGGCCCATTATACTGTATGGAGGACTATCTGGGGCCTATTATTCTCTATGGAGGACTATGTGGGGCCCTTTATACTCTACGGTGGACGATGTGGGGCCCATAATACTGTATGGAGGACTATGTGGGGCCCATTATTCTCTATGGAGGACTATGTGGGGCTCATTATTCTGTATGGAGGACTATGTGGGGCCCATTATTCTGTATGGAGGATTATGTGGGGTCAATTATCCTGTATGGAAGACTATGTGGGGCCATTATATTGTGTGGAGGACTGTGTGGGGCCATTATTCTGTATGCAGCACTATGTGGGGCCATTATTCCGTAAGGAGGACTGTGTGGGGCCATTATTCTTTATGGAGTACTATGTGGGGCCATTATTCTTTATGGAGTACTATGTGGGGCCATTATATTGTATGGAGGACTATGTGGGGCCATCATTCTGTATGGAGGACTATGTGAGGCCTATTATTCTGTACGGTGGAATATGTGGGGTCCATTATTCTGTATGGAGGACTATGTGGGGCCCATTATTCCGTATGGAGGACTATGTGGTGCCCATTATACTGTATGGAGTACTATGTGGTGCCCATTATACTGTGTGCCGGACTATGTGGGGCCCATTATTCTGCATGGAGGGCTATCTGGGGCACATTATTCTGTATGGATGACTTTGTGGGACCCATTATTCTGTATGGAGGACTATCTGGGGCCCATTATTCTGCATGGAGGACTTTGTGGGGCCGATTATTCTGTTTGGAGGACTTTGTGGGGCCCATTATTCTGTATGGAGGACTATGTGGGGCATTATTCTGCATGGAGTACTATGTGGGGCCCATTATTCTGTATGGAGGACTATGTGGGGCCCATTATTCTGCATGGAGCACTATGTGGGGCCAATTATTCTGCATGGAGCACTATGTGGGGCCCATTATTCTGCATGGAGGGCTATCTGGGGCACATTATTCTGTATGGATGACTTTGTGGGACCCATTATTCTGTATGGAGGACTATCTGGGGCCCATTATTCTGTATGGAGGACTTTGTGGGGCCGATTATTCTGTTTGGAGGACTTTGTGGGGCCCATTATTCTGTATGGAGGACTATGTGGGGCATTATTCTGTATGGAGGACTATGTGGGGCCCATTATTCTGTATGGAGGACTATGTGGGGCCCATTATTCTGCATGGAGCACTATGTGGGGCCCATTATTCTGCATGGAGGACTATGTGGGACCCATTATTCATTATGGAGGACTTTGTGGTACCCAGTATACTGATTGGCTCGTGACTTTTTCCAAGTTTTTCATTTTGGCTCTCTGTATGTTTGATTAGAGAGTGGAAAGAGTAAATGTGAAATGATCCCCTGTTCTCCATAATATCCGGATTTTTCCTGTAGAAGGTTGTGTGATCGGCTCACCTGTAGTCAGATCGCTGCTCGGTCCCGGCTGACTCGTATTAGGGTCAGGGGTTTCTGGGGTCACATTTTGCTCATCTTCGGTGTCGCCTTCTGGTGTCTCCTGATTGATAGAATATATAGAATTAACACGATGAACCTTCCACTAAATCACCAAATCCACAAATCAGGAAGGACTGAACCTGCATTTACAGACACACCAACTGTAACTATACAGATCAGCCGCCATCATGAGGACTTTTCTCAGATAAAATGGATTAAGATGAGGTAACATTGCAAAAACATTAATATGGATAATAGAGGGAGACAGAGGCGGAAATACAGACTTCCCACCACTGAGCTGTGACTACATCAGCAGAATACAGACTGCCATCAGCAGAGACAGGCGGCCATATTACCTCCTGTGCTTGCCAGGGGCTGACAGGGAGGCCGATAAGATCTAACACCAGATCTTCTGATATCTGACTGGTGATCTGGAGAAGATCAGAAAACAAGGACGTGTGATAGAGAAGATGATGGATCCTTACCGGGCGTTCCGATGAGCGGGCCGGACCTTCCAGTACACACAGGACTTTTTCGGCCAGTTCTTTAACAAAAGACAAATCTCTATATTGAGATCTTTTTTCAGCCTAAAAAGAAGAAAAGAAACACAAATGAAAAATCTCGAGATGAGAAAGATCACAATGAAGGCGGCCATTGTATCTGACATCTGCTCCTCTCTGCAGATACATTGACTACATATCTGGGGTCTTGTCCTGTCTTATATTGGAAGAAAGAAGAAGCTTCTATCCCACCATTATTATCCATTATTGTGGAGAAGATTTGTGCGGAGCGTCCACCATTTACCTACTGTAGTAATGTCCTGATGTTCCATAGCGAGAAACTGCAAGTGCTCAGTCACTATGGAGCCAACAACGGCAGCCATGACCCTGTGTAGATTGTACACAGTGACTGTGAGCTCTGATGTCATAATGGCCGACCATCACTAGTGATGTCATCATGGAATCTTGTGATGGAATCTTATAGCGGCTGCTCTGCACAAATACATGCTGCCAAGCAATATTTAAAGTGTGTGGGGGCTCATGCTGTATATAGGGGGCTATGTGAGGGCTCAGCTATTTATAGCGGGCTATGTGAGGGCTCATACTGTATATAGAGGGCTATGTGAGAGCTAGGCTGTATATAGTGAGCTATGTGAGGGCTCATACTGTATATAGAGGGCTATGTGAGGGCTCATACTCTAAATAGGATTCTGTGTGTGAGCTCATACTGTACATTGGTGCTATGTATGGGCTCTTACTGTATAAAGGGTGCTGTGTGTGGGCTCTTACTGTATATAGGGTATGTGTGTGGGCTCTTACTGTATGTAGGGGGATGCCAGCACACTTAATTCTGCTCAATAATAAGTGATACAGTTAATAATATAAAATATAATTAATATGTTAATATTGAGCAGAATTAATTTCAGCCTATTGATTCGGCCTACACAACAGTCACATTTCTCATGTGGCCCCTCAGTAATATTACTTTCCCACCCCTGCTCTATTATGTATAGCGCTCTGTTATGTGTAGTGCACTTGAGCACCTGCATGTTAATCGAATGACTTATCACATGATCTATCAAAGGGAATTATGTGCCATGTCATGTGATACATCGGGTGCTGGGGGCCCACGGCTCCTAAACTGCCCAGGGCCCTGGCTACTCTTATTCAGCCCCTGCTTCTATCCCACCATTATTATCCATTATTGAGAAGTTTTATGCGGAGCGTCCACCACTTACCTGCTGTAGTAATGTCCTGATGTTCTGAGGTAAATCCGTCAGATACTCTGAGGTGAGATGACCTCGGTGGTATTTGGTCAGGCAGTCCCTTACAAGCTCCACCACCAGCCGGTGAGTGAAGCTGAGGACGCCATCGGGTGGTTGAAGCACAATCTCAGGGCGATTGGTGGTAAGAATCTCCCATAGAGCTTCTACTTGAAGATTGTCCAAAAGTAATTCAGCCATAGAAGCTGCAAGTGCGATCAGTCACTATATATAATAGCGAGAAACTGCAAGTGCGCTCAGTCACTATGGAATAGCGAGAAACTGCAAGTGCGATCAGTCACTATAGAATAGCGAGAAACTGCAAGTGCGCTCAGTCACTATGAAGCCAACAAAGGCAGCCGCGACCCTGTGTACATTGTATATATAGTGACTGTGAGCTGTGATGTCATAATGCCCGACCATGACCTGTGATGTCATCATGGAATCTTGTGATGGAATCTTCAAGGAGTGGCTCTACAAACATACTTGCTGCCTAGCAATATGCTTTTTTGGCCGTACTGTTTTATTTCCAAATACAACACAACCAGGATAAGGGAATGTTCACACGTTGCGTTTTTGCAGCATTTTCTTCCACACCAAAAACCAGGTTGTACTCAGGAAAAACACTGCATACAATCCACACTTATTTGCTGTGTTTTTGCAGTGTTTATACTTGTGTTGTTTTTTTTTCATTCATTTGAATGGGTGAAAAATGCTGCAAAACCCCTGAAAGAATTAACATCCTGCAAATTTAAAATAAAAAAAGGAAAAAAACGCAGCATGTGAATGAGACTTTAGAAATCTCATTCACTAAGCTGGTACTGTAAAACGCAATGTTTTAGCAGCAGAAAAATAACCCTGAAAAAAATGCCACTTGTGAACATTCCCCAAAGATATAATAGTCATATTATGGGAAATATTGTGTATATTTATTCCTCGCGTGTCTTTTTTTTACCAAATAACATTTACCTCATTGGTTGGAGAGTTTACTATTAACAACTGTGACAAATATTGAAGAATTAATGATAAGTGACCCAAGTGATCAATCATTTACGTCATTAATGGTGATGAGCGAGCACTAAAATGCTCGGGTGCTCGTTGCTCGGGTCGAGCACATTGGAATACTCGGGTGCTCGACCCGAGTAACGAGCCCATTGTAAGTCTATGGGAAACTCGAGCATTTTTCAGGCGGCTCTCCCCGGCGGTCTACAGAGGGCCTAAAAATTGCCAAAATCGATGGGAATAATGCTCAAACGACATGGTAACAGCATGGGGAAGACCCCTGGAAGCATCTATGACTCCCAGATCACTGCTGTCAACAACGTGGTCAGAGGTATTACGCCACTTTTACAGACTCACAATAAAACTTACAAAAACGAAACCAAAATGGATTTTCCTGGGAAATATGTTAAGGAACATCCTTTCCAGGGTAATGACTTGTATATAAGGCAAAATAAATAACCAAAAACAAAAATTCTCCTCCACACCTTGGGCTATGTTCACTCGTAGCGTTTTTGATGCGTTTTTACACTTTTGCATTGCTTTTAACCAACACAAATGCATTCACCTGGGAATGTCATTTTAACATTTTACAACATTATCTGGCCATGTGGTGTGTGACACATCATCAGACACATGCATACAGTGCTGAAAAGACGTGGGAACAGCATGGGGAAGACCTCTGGAAGCATCTTAGGTCACTGCCTAAAAGTGTGCCCATCATAAGAGATGCTTGGCACATGCGAAGATGCCTCCTGCCATGCACCTGTCGTTGCAGACTTGCAACAATCACCGTCCACGTCCTTGTCCCACTGCAGCGTTCACTTGTCCCTTCTCCATTCCTTGGAATGCAAGCGCAAGTATGCAGGTAGCCACCCATCTACCCACCCACAGGCTGCAATACTATACTGCCAAATTTTTGACAGCTGTTTGCACTTGAAATGTAGCCTTTTAGGCTCATGGAGGCGGAAGTTTTTCATAACCTCATGCCGGCGGCGGCTGGGTGTCCATACTCGGTCCCCAGCCGCCAATATATTTCCCAGTATCGCCTCTGCCTTCCACAAGCACGGGTCCCACAACATTACCCGTGCCCCCCCAGTGCACTTACTGGGAACGACCGCCTAACCAAACACATGTGGACAGGTGAATGTGGCCAGGGACGGTACGGAGCCAGTCCGCAACTTTTTTTTGCTGACAGTTGTATTTAGCTCGGTGAAAGGACTGGCATAGAGGGAAACCGTATCTACCCTGGGTGTCATTTCTCCCAGGAAGTCCTGTAATTGAGCTTGTTGCAGAAGCAATGGCAGCCCGTCCAACATCAACTCGCACTTGTCGGTGGTGCTTTGACACACACACATCTTTCTTTGCGCATTTAATTTCTTGAATACAGAGTTGGACAATGGCCTGATCTGTAATGCATTTTGAGAAATAACATGCATAAGCATGGCCGATCAACATTAAAAAAGCAGCCACAGAGTGTCCGGAAACCTTCCCCCACACTTTTATTAGCCAGGGCTGCTTTTCGGCAGGGTTGGACGGGCCCACCAGAGAGGGAAACCGTATCTACCCCGGCTGTCAGTTCTCCGTCACCAGGTTCCGCCCATTGTCACACACGACCATGCCTGGCTGTATGTTCAGCGGTGAGAGCCACAGATCAGGCTGCTGTGTTACAGCTTTCAACAACTCTGCAGCGCTGGGCGGTTTGTCACCTAAGCATTAAGCATGTTATCTTCAGCACAGCCTGTTGCCGCTTGGCCAAGGCAGTGCTGCAGTTCTGTCAGCTTGTGACTGATGTGGTCATTTCGGAGATGGAGGAGGAGGTGCATGAGCTGAACAATGTGATTACATTGAGGTTAAATTGCTTTTTATACTAAAGAAATATCCTATTGTTTTGTTTACGTTATTTTTTAAGACAAATGCGTTCACCGGGAAATGTCATTTTAACATTTTACAACCTTATCTGGCAATGTGGTGTGTGACACATCATCAGACACATCCTGTTTTATTTATGATGGAGGGACTCTGAAAGTCATAAAGCCTATTTTTATAGGGACATCAGATGGCCCTTACTATTCTTAAAAGGCCAGCAGTCTGCCCTAGCTATTGTTAGAGAGCCATCAGCCGGCTATGCTTTGTTGTTCCCATTATTAACAAGTGGGTCTCCTATACTGTTATTGCGTATCCAGGGCTGCTTTTCGGCAGGGTTGGACGGGCCCACCAGAGAACCGGAGACTCCTCCGGCGGGCCCTGGCTTCTCCTTCAGGAGAGTTCATAGTGCCGAGGTGAGGCCATGATGATGATAGAGGCCACCATCTTCTTAGTTTTCTGTTACTTGGAATGTAAGTGCAAGTATGCAGCCAGCCACCCACCCACCCACAGGTCGCAACACTAAACTGCCAGATTTGTGGGCAGCTGCTTGCACTTGAAATATGGGTTTTTAAGCTCATGGAGGCGGAAGCTGTCCACAATCTTATGGCGGTGGCGACTGGGTATCCATACTCGGTCCCCAGCCGCCATTATTTTTCCCGGTATCGTCTCCGCCTTCCACAAGCATGGGTCCCACAACATTACCCATGCCCTCCCCAGTGGAAGGACCGCCTAACCACAAACACGTGGACAGGTGAATGTGGCCAGGGACGGTATGGAGCCAGTCCACAACTTTTTTTGCTGAGAGTTGTATTTAGCTCAGTGAAAAGACTGGCATAGAGGGAAACCGTATCTACCCTGCATGTCATTTCTCCCAGGAAGTCCTCTAAAGCTGCTTGCACTTGAAATGTGGCCTGAATATTACTGCTGGTACTTTTCTGTGGGAATTTGCTTGCCTCCTACCAGCCTGGAATATTTCCAGTAAACTATGGTACGACGCCATGGTATTAGCACTGCCCCAGTACCAGTAGCGAAGCCTTCCCCAATTTCCTTCTCAGGAATTTTATTTGGTAGACTGAGTGGCTGCCCAAATACATTTTCTCACAAAGGAGCTGAAGATAGCGTGGCAGTAGGTGCAAGTTTCTCCAGCCTGTTAGATATTAGAGGGTGAATGGCAGCATTGGATCAGTGGTTAGCACTGAAGACTTGTAGCGCTGGGATCCTGGGTTTAAATCCCAGCAAGGTCAACATCTGCAAGGACTTTGTATGTTCTCCCCGTGTTTGCGTGTGTTTCCTCCTCAGTAAAAAAGCAGCCATAGAGTGTCCGGGAACCTTCCCACACACTTTTCTTAGGACTGCTTTTCGGCAGGGTTGGACGGTCCCAGCAGAGAATCCTCTGGTGTGCCTTGGCTTCTACCTCAGGAGAGTTCATGATAGCGCTAACTTTGCAGCTGCTATGGGGCTCTTGAGCAGGTGAGAAAGGTCAGAATCAAATCCTCTGGTGGGCGCAATGTTTTTCAATCTGAAACAGCTTATCAGTGGGAGTTGTATTTCACCACAGCCATATTCTTTAGCTCGGTGAAAGGACTGGCATAGAGGGAAACCGTATCTACCCCGGCTGTCAGTTCTCCGTCACCAGATTCCACCCATTGTCACACACGACCATGCCTGGCTGTATGTTCAGCGGTGAGAGCCACAGATCAGGCTGCTGTGTTACAGCTTTCAACAACTCTGCAGAGCTGGGCGGTTTATCACCTAAGCATTAAGCATGTTATCTTCAGCACAGCCTGTTGCCGTTTGGCCAAGGCAGTGCTGCAGTGCTGTCAGCTTGTGACTGATGTGGTCATTTCGGAGATGGAGGAGGAGGTGCAGGAGCTGAACAATGTGATTACATTGAGGTTAAATTGGTGACGCTGCTTTTTATACTAAAGAAATATCCTATTGTTTTGTTTACGTTATTTTTTAAGACAAATGCATTCACTGGGAAATGTCATTTTAACATTTTACAACCTTATCTGGCAATGTGGTGTGTGACACATCATCAGACACATCCTGTTTTATTTATGATGGAGGGACTCTGAAAGTCATAAAGCCTATTTTTATAGGGACATCAGATGGCCCTCACTATTCTTAAAAGGTCAGCAGTCTGCCCTAGCTATTGTTAGACAGCCATCAGCTGGTTATGCTTTGTTGTTCCCATTATTAACAAGTGGGTCTCCTATACTGTTTTTGCGTATCCAGTGACTGCAAGGGCTGCCAAAAATTTGGACACAACCCAATACCCCTTTGAAGAGACATAGAGGAGGGTCTCAGTAAAAAAAATGTTCCCATTATAAAGGTGCAGGTCTCCTATAGTGGTAATGCCCATGCTGTGACTGCAAGGGCTGACCAATTTTAGGAAAAAGCCCACTAAGAATTTAAAGACACACAGAGCAGGGCCACAGTAACAAGGTACGACATGTTCCCATTAGAAAGGAGAGGGTCTGCTTTACAGTTATAGGGTATGCAGTGAGTCCAACGGCTGAAAAATTTTAAGAAATACCCTACAAAGAATTTAAAGACACACAGAGCAGGGCCACAGTAACAAGGTACGAAATGTTCCCATTAGAAAGGAGAGGGTCTGCTATAAAGTTGTAGGGTATGCAGTGAGTCCAACGGCTGACCAATTTTAGGAAAAACCCCACTAAGAATTTAAAGACACACAGAGCAGGGCCACAGTAACAAGGTACGACATGATCCCATTAGAAAGGAGAGGGTTTGCTATACCGTTATAGGGTATGCAGTGAGTCCAACGGCTGACCAGTTTTAGGAAAAACCCCACTAAAAATTTAAAGACACACGGAGCAGGGCCACAGTAACAAGGTACGACATGTTCCCATTAGAAAGGAGAGGGTCTGCTATACAGTTATAAGGTATGCAGTGAGTCCAACGGCTGACCAATTTTAGGAAAAACCCCACTAAGAATTTAAAGACACACAGAGCAGGGCCACAGTAATGACAATTTCCCATTAGAAAGGAGAGAGTCTCCCATAGTGTTGGCCTATGCAGTGAATGCAAGAGCTGCCAAAAATTTGGAGGCACTTCAATGCCCCTTGGAAGAGACGTGGAGGAGGGCCTCATAAAAAATGTTCCCATTAGAAAGCAGCGGGCCTCCTATACTTGTAATGCCCATGCACTAAGTGTATGGGCTGACAAACATTTACCCCTGGGGGGTATACATGAACATACTGTATAAAAAAAATTTTTTACGGGCATCATAAACACCCTTTAAAAAAATTATGTGGGTGTTGCATCACGGACCACGTTCACCCTGGTGATATGGTGGTGGAGGATGAAGAGAAGGAGGAGGACAAGAGCAAATAGCCAAAATCAGTAAGTGTATACCCATGTGTGGGTGTAAAAAGGTGCATGGCAATACATCTCCCAAGAAAAGACACTGGATTGGAGTTTATGTTACGCTGCTATCATTTGGTGGTGATGAGAAGTCTGGCCCAATCCACCCCTTGTTCATTTTTATAAGAGTCAGCCTGTCAGCATTTTCAGTTGACAGGCAGATGCGCTTATCAGTTATAATTCCACCAGCGGCACTAAAAACCTGCTCTGATAAAACGCTGGCGACAGGGCAGGCCAGGCCAGGACCTCCAAGTCATAGAGAGCCAGTTCATTCCACGTATCCAGCTTGGATACCCAATAATTATAAGGCACAGAGGAATCACGGAGGACGTTGGTACGGTCGGCAAGGTACTCCCTCAGCATCTTCCCAAACTTTGCACTCCTTGTGATAGTACCCCGCGCTTCAGGGCCTGTGCGATGGGAGGGTCTGAGAAAACTCTCCCAGAACTTTGACAGTGTTCCGCTGCCTCTGCTGGATTGAAGTTGTGTCTCTCTCGCCTGTGCTCCTTGGTTGTCCAACAAAGTGTGCCCTCTGCCCCCAGCGTTTTCAGATGGGAATTTTCTTAATAGTTCCGCAACAAGGGCCTTCTGGTACTGCCCCATTTTTGTACACCTGTCTGCCTCAGGAATAACAGATATAAAGTTCTCCTTGTAGCGTGGGTCTAGAAGTGTCACCAACCAGTAATGACTGTCACCCAAAATTTTGAGAACGCGAGGGTCATGGGAAAGGCAGCGTAACATAAACTCAGCCATGCGTGCCAGACTACTAACAGGCAAGACTTCAGTGTCCTCACCAAGAGGATGACTGACCATGCTCTCCTCCTCCTCCTCTCTGTCCTCTGGCCATCCACGCTGAACAGACGGTATGACAGCTGTGCAGGTAGTACCATCTATAGTGCATGAAACTAGCTCCTGTCCTTCCTACTCCTCTTCCTCATTGTCACCCAATCTACGTTGGGATGAGATGAGGCTGGGCTGTGTGTAATCACCCTGTATGGTTCCTTGCTCCATCTCATCATGCTCTGCCTGCAATGCATCCTCTTTGATTGTGAGCAGAGAGCGTTTCAGAAGACAGAGAAGTGGGATGGTGACGCTAATTGTGATGTCATCGCCGCTCACCATCTTGGTGGAGTCCTCAAAGTTTTGGAGGATGGTACATATGTCTGACATCCATGTCCACTCCTGAGGTCTTATGTGTGGAGTCTGAACTGAATACCGACGGCCTTGTTGATGCTGGTAGTCAACAACTGCCCTCTTCTGCTCACAATTCCTTCCCAACATCTGCAGTGTAGAGTTCCAACGCGTGGGGACATCACACAGCAGTCTGTGAGCCGGTAGCTGCAAACGCTGCTGAAGCACTGCAAGGGCGGCGGAAGCTGTAGCTGACTTTCTAAAATGGGCACACTGGTGGCGTACTTTAACAAGCAGATCTGGCAGCTCCGGGTAGGATTTGAGAAACCGCTGAACCACGAGGTTAAGCACATGGGCCAGGCATGGTACGTGTGTGAGCTCGCCTCGCCTCAGAGCCGCCACCAGGTTCCGGCCATTGTCACACATGACCATGCCTGGCTGAAGATTCAGCGGTGTGAGCCACAGATCTGCCTGCTCTTTCAGAGCTGTCCACAACTCTTCAGCATTGTGGGTCTTTTCACCCAAGCATATTAGCTTCAGCACAGCCTGTTGCAGCTTGGCCGAGGCAGTGCTGCAGTGCTTCCAGCTTGTGACTGATGTGGTCATTTCGGAGATGGAGGCTGAAGAGGAGGAGGAGGCTAAGGAGGATGAGGTGCAGAAGCTGTAGACCGTGGGGGCAACGCTGATTGACCTAGGGCCCGCAATCCTTGGCGTCGGTAGGACGTGTTCCGTCCCAAGGTCCGACTGGGTCCTGGCTTCCACTATGTTAACCCAGTGTGCCACCAGCGAGATGTACCGTCCCTGCCCACAAGCACTTGTGGATGATATGCATCTCCTGCTTTAACAGACACAAGAGAGGACAAATCTTGCCAAGTAGCTGAGTATGTCTTCTGAATAGCCAAAACTGCACGGTAGAAAGGCATGGGTTGTTTCTCTGGGTCTGGCAATTGGTTGCAGAGTGTCATGGCTTGAGTCGGTGTGAATTTTACATACATGATAGGTTCTGGTTTGCCAAGAGCAGGTGGTGGTATGATAGGCTTAAGGGTTAAATTAGATGGTGGTCTAGGTAGGCTTGGCAGCAACTTTTCTTCATCCACATCATTTTTAATTGGTACTGGTGTGATGGGAGTCACATGTGTTTGACAAGCATCTTTCATTGCCCTTGCAGTGTCAGTTTGTTTACTGACTAGACATATCTCGGTTAGATGGCAAGAAGGCTTAGAGGCCTCTTCTATCACTGTCTGTACTAGCTCCCTTGCACATGCTCTGACTGGGTATCCAAAGATACCGGAGCTAATTAAAGGAAGTGCTATAGTCTTAATGCCAGCAGTCTTGTTTGCAATGTCTAATGCTGCGTGTACAGTCTGGCACAAGAGCCGTGCACTATTATCTGGATAGGAAGGGTCATAGATGGGCCCCACTGCATGAATAATAGTGTTACAGGGTAAATCGCCTGATTCGGTAACTGTGACCATTGCTGGCTGGAAAGGACCATGTCGTCATACAATATTATCACTTTCCCTTTGAATACTGTCTCCCCCTGCCATGACAATATCTCTAGCCAGGCCACCCCTGTGCTGCAGGTGGCTATTGGTAGCATTCACTATAGCATCCACCCGCTGAGTGACCATGTTCCCTACACCCACAGAGATTAGTACCCCAGCCCCTGTCTGACACTGGGCAATCATTTTCTCAAAAATAGGATCCCAGTCCTCTGGGGGGCCCGACACAAAGCTGCCATTATCCACATGTTGATATGATGGGGCAACAGATGGAGCCCCTTCACCTGAATGAGAGACAGGTGATGTAAGAGCTGGGAACATTGGTGTCGGAGGTGGGGAAGATGCTGAGGTAGATTGCTGAGGTGGGGTGTAATATTGTCCTTGCATAGTCACAACCGGATATATAGAAACTGGTGGAGAAACTAATTGGGCATTAGGCTTTGGAATATCTGTCGTCTCATTGTTATCAGGCCTTCCGGGTGGAGTAAGATGGCCGCCACAGAAAGTACCTGTGGGTGGGACTTCCTTTGAGTCATGCATTCCAAAGGTGGGAGGGCACCTGGGTGGTGTGTCTGTCCAAGAGCAGTCAAGAGAAGGCGCTGTGGCTACAAAGTCAGTGGGGAGGGGGGATGGTCTATGAACTCCACAATGTAAACCATTGTCCCCAGAGTCTAAAGTTTGCACATCACTCCTAGAACATGTCCACCCCCTGAGGCCATTATAAGGTGGTGGCTCAACAGTATTCAAAGCAACATTAAAAACATGGTTCTTAACATACATGTAATATACATCATCATTATCATCTGTTCTCTCTTCCTCTTCCCATCCCTCTTTTGCTATGTCATTTGCCATAGCCACAGATAATAAACCTGTTTCCTCTAGTTTACCCTTTTTTTTTTTTTTTCTTTAAAGCTATTTTCCACAGCCCCCGCTGAAGTCTTCCCCTCCTATTCATTCCTACAATGTCCATTAACTGTTTAACCCTAGCAACATACTTAAACCCCTTCCCTGTCAGCTACCAGTGTTTGAGCCGTATAGCTGTTATTCGACACCAACTTTCTTTGTGAACAGTCTCAAGAATTTATGCATGGCTGACGAACGTTGACACAATACAAACAGAAAGACGGACCAGACAAAGTGAATTCTTGTGTCAGTATGACTCAATGAAACAGAATAATCTCCTTATTAATAACCGCAGATACTAGCTGGCCAGCCTAGCTTCTGTTTCCTACCCTCGTGCGTTCTATCTTCCAAGAACAGGATGTTTTTTTAGGGAGCGATACAGAACTGCAAAACTTTCTTTTTTTTTTTTAAACCTTCCTCACATCATCCCCCCTACGTTCTCTCAAGAACAGGAGGTATATGGAAATGCAATGTGGGATTCCATCCAGGAGAATACTCCGTTCACAAGTCACACACGACAGCTCATCCACTAAGTCAGTCTCAAACACAAACAAATTAGAATAAGCAAAGGTTACAGTGGATTGGAATGTGAGTGGGTTTCGATAACACCAGCAGGGTCACCCCTATCCCCACTTAAGGATTACCACAACAGACCGACTCGTGCCCTCTGCTAATCTATGAACGACTGGAAACACAAGCAAGTCTGTAATTACAGTGTAATTAACTAGAGTTACCGTGTAAGGGGGGTGATCAGGCCCATCCAGTCATCCACGATCCACAGCTGGACACCTTCATTCGGTCTGCCCTGGTGTGGTGCCCGTGTGGTGCCCCATGTTGGGCGCCAATTGTGGAAGTGAGGTTCAAAGGACCCCAACCCTTTGCTTATCCCTTGCCAAATTAAATTATTCAAGTGTATACGTGAAGCTTTGATATCGGACAGACAGAGTCAGATACTGAACTTCTCTTGAAGAGAAATGGCGCAGGAAAGATGTGTTTATTATTCCAGCATAACATATATATGTTCAGTATGGAGGAAAGTCCCAATAGGGTGTTGCCCTGAGGCAATTGAGCAATCACAGTGGTCTCTGGCCCATGGTATAGATAAGTCTCATTATCTTGTCCTATGGGGTTAAATGTTTCCTCCCCAGATATTCTCCTCATTCCTCAGGATATTCTCTTGGGAGGTGTCATGTTGAATCCTTTGTCTCGTCTCCTTCTTGTAAACAATTTGAAAGTCCACCTCTATAACCAGCTCCAACTAATCCTTTCAGGATATTTATATAGTGACACACGAGTACAGATATCTGATATATATATATATCAAGGTTTTCATAATATATATTAAAGTGAGGGTATATATGACTAAATGATATCCAATATAACAGATATATGCAAAACAAGATTCATAACATATAACAGAATATAAGTATAGATATTTAGTATACATCAGAGTTTCATATAATGTTTTTAAGTAGATTTTAGAATCTTATCTTTAACACACTTATCCACGTCTCCGTGGTTAGGTGGACTTTACCGGTAACTGCATTGTTGAGAGCACGGCTAATGTTTTGGGACACGTGCTTGTGTAATGCGGGGACGGCACACCGGGAGAAATAGTGGTGGCTGGGGACCGAGTACCGAGGGTCGGCCGCCGCCATCAGGATGCGGAATGCTTCCGCCTCCACGAGCCTAAAAGGCAACATTTCGAGCACAAGCAGTCGTGAAATGTGAGAATTTAGCAGTGTGGCCTGTGGGGCGTTGGCTGCATTTTCGCGCTTGCATTCCAAGGACTGGGGTATGGACAACTGAACGCTGCGCTGGGACAAGGACATGGACTTGCTTCCTGATGCTGCTACTTGAGAGTGTGCAACGACAGGTGCAGGGCAGGAGGCATCTTCACATGCACTATGGACAGGGGATTGGCTTGCATGCACAACAGCGGAAGAAGCAATGGTGCCACCCGCAGACACTGTTCCTGGACCCTGGGGTTCGGCCCACAAAGTCAGGTGCTTTGCTGCCATGTGCCTGATCATGCTGGTGGCGGTCAGGCTGGTCGTTTTGCCACAACTGCTGATGCTGGCCTGGCAGGTGGTGCAAATGGCCTTTTTGGGGTTATCGGCAGAGTCTTTAAAAAACAACCAGACTCGGGAAGACCTAACAGTTGTACTGGCAACTTCCTTCGTGTTGGTGTTACGGGGAACGGTTGCCTGCCTTCTGTCTGCGGCCACCACACTGCTTCTTCCTGCCTGTTGGGGTGCTCTGCCTCCCTCCCCCTGTGTGCTGCTGTGCTCTCTCTGAATGTCCTCCTGCCAGGTTGGGTCAGTTACTATATCATCCACCACCTCGTCTTCCACTTCCGCACCCTGGTCCTCCTCCTGACTTTCTGGCAATTGTGTCTCATCATCGTCCATCTCTTGTGACACTTTCCCACCGTCGCCTTGGTGTGACCGTGGCTGCTCAAATACTGTATTTGGGCATCGCTACACGCGATCTCCTCTTGCCCCGCTTCAAATGAACAGGGCGAGAGGCCCGAATCTATAAATGGAAAAGTGAACAGCTCTTCAGAGTGTCCAAGTGTGGGATCAGTTGTCTCTGGGTACTCAGCATGGTGGGAGGAAGGAGGATCAGGGTGAGGAATATGCTGTCCAGACTCACAGCTACTGAGACTTGACCGTGTGGAAGACAGGGTGGTGGTGGTGGTGGCTAAGTGACTGGAAGCATTATCCGCTATCCAACCAACAACCTTTTGACACTGCTCTGGGTTCAATAGTGGTGTGCTGCGGTCCCCTAGTAATTGGGACAGGAAGGTCAGGCGAGAAGATGTGGGTGTTTGTTGTGGCACAATTTTGGCTTGCCCACGGCCTTGTCCTCGGCCTCTGCATGCACCATTACCATCACGTCCAGTTCCCCGTCCCTTGCCACGTGCCTTGCCCATTTTAAATGGAGGACAGTATCTTCCATGCTCACTACAAATGACTGAGTTTGGACTGAACTTATATGTGATCCGTGTGATGGAGAAAACAAAGTTTTAAATACCTGGCCTGTAGGTAAGTAGTTTGAACAGCAAACTGCTGTGAATTGCTTCACTGACACACTAAAGGAAATTTTTAATGGAGGCCAGAAATGGCAGTATTTTCTGACAACGTATATGTGATCCGTTTGACGGAGAAAACACAGTTTTTAATAGCCGAATTTCTAGAGCTCTAATATGGAAAGGACCTGGCTGTATTCTGCCGTGCCAACAAGCAAAAAAAAACCCGTGTTCTCTGGATTGCTTTTTAAGCAAATAATGAGGATTAAGATCCAAAGAAAAGTATTCCTGGCCCCTGAGACCTGGGCCTTTGTATAGAAATATCTAACAGCATCAGAAGGCAGAAATGGAATGGAGACTCTTGTGCTATATGTACTGCAGTCTGCTATATACACCGTCTGCCTATACACCCTGCCTGCCTGATATCTCTGCAGATGAATTAGTCCTCAGAAGGACTGTTTGTTAAGATGGATATGTGTAATGTACGGTTTTTCTCCCTACACTACCTAATACACAATCAAATCTCTCCCTATCGTAGCAGCAGCTCTCCCTACACTGCCTGATTCCGAAGGGACTGTGACGAACATGGCGGCGCCAGGTCTGATATAGACCTGATGACACTGTGCGACCAGCCAATCACTGTAATGCCCACAACCAACATGGCTACTGCATTACAGTGCATGGCAGGCAATCCCTGCATGTTCATTGGCTCTCTAAAGAGCGCCAAACATGCAGGGAGGGGACCCGAGTTCCCCCCCGAGCAACCCGAAAATACTCGGCGAGCACTGAGCATCTCGAGCAGTGAGATGCTCGGGCGAGCACCGAGCAGTAGCGAGCATGCTCGCTCATCACTATTTACTACCTTATTTGGCCATGTGGTGTGTGACACATCATCAGACACATGCATACATTGCTGAAAAGACATGGGAACAGCATGGGGAAGACCCCTGGAAGCATCTCTGACTTCCAGGTCACTGCCTAACACTGTGGTCATCAGACTTGATCCTATATTACTGCGGTAATAATACAGACATTTTTGTCAACGTGACAAATATTAAACTCAATTTAAAATGGGCAAGATGTGTGGCAAGGGACGGGGAAGTGGATGTTATGGTGATTGTGCACGCAGAGGCCGAGGCCGTGGGCAAGATGAAACTGTGCCTGCTGAGGGAGCACAACAAACACCCTCATCATGTCGAACTACCTTCCTGTCCCAATTTCTAGGGGGCCGCGGAACACCACTATTGAAGCCAGAGCTGTGAGAAAAGGTTTTTGGTTGGATAGCAGATAATGCTTCCAGTCACTTTGCCACCACCACCCTGTCTTCCACATTTTTGTTCAAGATTATTGTAATTGTTTTTGCAATGTATACCCCTTTTTCACATCTAAAGCGCCATGGAATAAATGGCGAAAAAGTAACAATAATAATGTGGTCCAGTCTCATTAGCCGTGAGTCTGGACCACATTATTATTGTTACTTTTTCGCCATTTATTCCATGGCGCTTTAGATGTGAAAAAGGGGTATACATTGCAAAAACAATTACAATAATCTTGAACAAAAATGTGACAGTGACTGGTACAGGAGAGGAGAGGACCCTGCCAGCGAGGGCTCATAGTTTACAAGGGATGGATGAGGATACAGTAGGTGAGGACAAAGCTGATCGTGCAACGGTGTGGTGGAGCGAGGGTTCCTGCAGGTTGTACGCTTGTCGGAAGAGGTGGGTGTTCAGCTTCCTTTTAAAAGTTTCAACAGTAGGTGAGAGTCAGAAATGGTGGGGTAGAGAGTTCCAGAGTTGGGGGGATGCACGGGAGAAATCTTGTATGCTATTGTGGGAAGAGGAGATAAGAGGGTAGAGAAGGTGATCTTGTGAGGATCGGAGGTTGCGTGCAGGTAAGTACTGGGAGACTAGGTCACAGATGTATGGAGGAGACAGGTTGTGAATGGCTTTGCATGCCAAGGTTAGGGTTTTGAACTGGAGACAGTGAAGGGATTGACAGAGAGGAGAGGCCAGGGAATAGCGGGGGGATAGGTGGATTAGTCTGGCAACAGAGTTTAGGATATATTGGAGAAATGCGAGAGTGTTAGAAGGGAGGCCACAGAGCAGGAGGTTGCAGTCATCGAGACGGGAGATGATGAGGGCGTGCACTAGTGTTTTTGGAGATTCGTGGTTGAGGAATGTGCGGATCCAGGAGATTTTTTTACTTAAGTCGGCATCTTCCTCACCCTCTTTCCTCCCACCATTCCGAGTGCCCTGAGACAACTGATCCCATACTTGGACTCTCCGAAGAGCTGTTTTGTTCATATTTCCATTTATAGATTCTGGCCTCTCGCTCGGTCCGCACGGAAGTGGAAAGAGCTTGGATATGTGGTTTGAAGGAGAGATTAGAGTCCAGGGTTACCCCAAGAGCTGTTCACTTTTCCATTGATAGATTCGGGCCCCTCGGACGGCCAGTTTCAAGCAGGGCAACAGAAGATCGCATGTAGCGATTTGAGCAGCATTGGTCACCCGAAGGTGACTGTGGGAAACTGCAATTACTGTTGAAAAGATGGTTGATGATTAGTGTTGAGCATTCCGATACTGAAATATCGGGTATCGGCCGATATTCACTGTATCGGAATTCCGATACTTAATTCCGATACTTTTATAATATCGAATACCGGAATCGGAAGTTCCCATAATGCCTGCGCTCTGCAGTGTCTGTGAAGGATGACAAGCTGGATGGCAGCGCTCAGCTGCGATCCAGCTTGTCATCAGAATGCCATCCCAGCGTGGGAGAATTCTCCTGATTGTTTAAAAGCCGGCGGGCGGTAAAAAGCCGCCGGCTTTTAAACAATCACACAGCCCCATACTGCTTCCCCGCAGCCTCCCACCCCGATCCTCCGCTCCCCTCGCCACCTCCAATCCCAATCGTAAATTAGGACCGGGCGGGGAGCGCAGCACCAAGGAGCGAAGGACCCGGGCGGGGAAGCCGGCAGTGAAAAGACTTCACCGCCGGCTTTCCCGTTCTGTGCTGCGCTTTCCCGCCGGTTATTTCAAATGAACAGCTGAGGTATCAGGTGATGCCGATCAGCTGTTCATTTGAAGTAGCCGCAGTGCCCTCAGAGGGTTCATGTGAGTTCATGCTTGACTGCATGAACTCACATGAACTTTCCCACGGCCGCACAGGTCAGCCTCACCTCCCAGACCCGTCATGATTAGTGTGTGCGGGGTGTGTGTGTGCGGGGTGTGTGTGTGTGCGGGGTGTGTGTGCGGGGTGTGTGTGTGCGGGGTGTGTGTGTGTGCGGGGTGTGTGTGCGGGGTGTCTGTGCGTGCAGGCAGACATAGGCCGATGTGACACTACTACTCCCATCGGCCTATGTCTGTCCCCCGTCCACTCGTGCCAGCAGGATCAGCTCGATGGGAGCAATAGTTCCCATCAGCCTGATCCTGCTATATAAATTGCCCTACTGTGTCCCCAATAAATGTTAGATACATGTCATTGGTGGCCAGTGGTTACCTAAAAGAAATTAGTTTATACATTACCTGTCCCCGCCGATCGCCACCTAAAATAAAGTAAAAAATAAAAAACTACACCTATACTCACCTAGACACCTAATTCCCCGAAGCCATCGATCTCCTGTAATAAAATATAAAATAATAAACCACAACCTTATCCTTACCCCTCCGTAGCAGTCCACGAGTGTCCCACGAAGATCTCCAGTTCAGAGCAGCCACATAGAATGTGACCGCTCTGAACCGCTGCCGCCGCTAGAATGACGGGGCCGTAAGGGTTCACCAGAGTTAAGGCAGCGCTGCTCCGGTTAGCTGCTTTACGGCACTGCTGTATCGTGAGAAATTCCCACGGTACAGCACTGCCGTAAAGGAGGTCTCCGGAGCTGCGCTGCCTGAATGCACTCCGGTAACCTCAGTCAGTGGCTCCCGCTGCCGGGAGCGGACGTGTTCCCGGCAGCGTGAGCTTACAGCAGCCATGCACAGCTGTCACCATCTCCAGATGTGACAGCTGTGCATGGGAGATCAGCGCAGGAACGTGGACAGGTAACTATTTTTTTTTAGTAAACTAAGAATTAAATAAAATGGTGTTTTATTTCAAATAAATTATTTTTTTCTGGGTGTAGTGTGTTTTTTCTTTTTAACACTTTGTAGGTTAGTAATGGGGGTGTCTTATAGACACCCATCATTACTAACCTGGGCTTCATGGCAGCTGGCGCTGACATGAACCCCACCACTATTACCCCCTGCCACCGCACCAGGGCAGCGTGGAAGAGCGAGGCTAAGTGCCAGAATTGGCGCATCCTATGGATGCGCCATTTCTGGGGCGGCTGACGGCTGGTGTTTCTAGCCTGGGAGGGGGCCAATATTCATGGCACCCTTCCTGAGCTATTAATATCAGCCCCCAGCTGTCTGCCTAGCCTTTGCTAGCTATTAAAATAGGGGGGACCCCACGTCATTTTTTTGGGGGGGGTCCCCCATTTTAATAGCTAGTAAAGGCTAGGTATTCAGCTGGGGGCTGATATTAGTAGCCTGGGAAGCTCCGTGGGTTTTACCCCCTTCCCAGGCTTCAAACATCTGCCCCAGCCGTCTGCTTAACCTCCGCTAGAGACTAAAATTATGGGGGATCCCACGCCATTTTTTTTTAAAATAAATCCTTTATTTTAACACTAAATGACATTTGAGGACTTAATAAAGATGCAGTCCCTAAATTATTATTTATTTTTTAATAAATTTTTCCCAAAACTTTTGACGTGGGCTTCGCCATATTTTTGTATGCCAGCCAGGTACAGCATCCAGCTTCTATGAACGCGCCATTTTCCGGGGCGGCCGCGGACTGCAATTTTCAGCGGGGGGGGGGGGCAGAAAGCTTGGGCCTCCCTGCGCTGCAGATTCCATCCCCCAGCTGCCTAGTTGTACCTGGCTGGACACAAAAATAGGGAGAAGCCCCACGTTTTTTTTTTTTTTAATTATTTCATGAAATTCATGGAATAATTAAGAAAAAAAGGGCTTCCCTATATTGTTGTGTCTGGCCAGGTACAAATAGGCAGCTGGTGGTTGGGGGCAGCCCGTTCCTGCCTGCTGTACCTGGCTGGACACAAATATAGTGTGAAGCCCCACGTCAATTTTTTTTAAATTATTTCAGGAAATTCATGAAATAATTAAAAAAAAATTGATGTGGGGCTTCGCCCTATATTTGTGTCCAGTCAGGTACAGCAGGCAGGAACGGGCTGCCCCCAACCACCAGCTGCCTATTTGTACCTAGCCGGACACAACAATATAGGGAAGCCCTTTTTTTCTTAATTATTCCATGAATTTCATGAAATAATTAAAAAAAAAAATGTGTGGCGCTTCGCCCTATTTTTGTGTCCAGCCAGGTACAACTAGGCAGCTGGGGGCTGGAATCTGCAGCGCAGGGAGGCCCAAGCTTTCTGGGCCCCACCCGCTGCAAATTGCAGTCCGCAGCCGCCCCGGAAAATGGCGCGTTCATAGAAGCGCCATCTTCTGGCGCTGTACCCAACTCATCCAGGGCCCTGGTGCGGTGGCTCATTGGGTAATAAAGGGGTTAAGGCCAGCTTGGCATTATCAGCTGGCCCTAAGCCCGAAATTCATGGGGTCACGCCAATATTAGACATGACCGCCATGAATTTCTAGTAAAGTATTTAAAAAAAACACAAACACCCAGAAAAAAGTCCTTTAATTGAAATAAAGACACAATTCTTTATTGTTCTAAATTAAACCATACTTACAGTCACGCCCATTCCAGCTGAAGCCAACGATCTCCTGCAATAAAAGTAAAATAATAAAGCAACCTCATCCTTACCTTTCCATGGTTCCCAGGACAGCTTCAGCTCTGCTACATCGAGATGACAGGCTGGACCGCAGCAGAACGCTGCCATCCAGCCTGTCATCCCGCAGACACTGAGAAGCGCAGGCATGCTTGCGCTCCTCAGTGTCTCGCTGTGACGGCATTCAGATGAGCCGAGGTCATGTCCAATGAACTCAGCTCACCTCATGCACGTCACTGACAGCGTGGGAAAATTCTCCTGCACTCAGCGCTTCAGCGTGAGAATTCTCCCACGCTGTCAGTGACGTGCATGAGGTGCGCCGAGTTCATTGGACATGACCTCACCTCATGCACGTCACTGACAGCGTGGGAAAATTCTCACGCTGAAGCGCTGAGTGCAGGAGAATTCTCCCACGCTGTCAGTGACGTACATGAGGTGAGCCGAGTTCATTGTCGGCTCATCTGGATGCCGTCACAGCCAGACACTGAGGAGTGGAAGTATGCCTGCGCTTCTCAGTGTCTGCGGGATGACAGGCTGGATGGCAGCGTTCTGCTGCGGTCCAGCCTGTCATCTCGATGTAGCAGAGCTGGAGCCGTCGTGGGAGCCATGGAAAGGTAAGGATGAGGTTGCTTTATTATTTTTCTTTTATTGCAGGAGATCGTTGGCTTCAGCTGGAATGGGCGTGATGGTAAGTATGGTTTAATTTAGAACAATAAAGAATTGTGTGTTTATTTCAATTAAAGGACTTTTTTCTGGGTGTTTGTGTTTTTTTTAAATACTTTACTAGAAATTCATGGTGGTCATGTCTAATATTGGCGTGACCCCATGAATTTCGGGCTTAGGGCCAGCTGATAATGCCAAGCTGGCCTTAACCCCTTTATTACCCAGTGAGCCACCGCACCAGGGCCCTGGATGAGTTGGGTACAGCGCCAGAAGATGGCGCTTCTATGAACGCGCCATTTTCCGGGGCGGCTGCGGACTGCAATTTGCAGCGGGTGGGGCCCAGAAAGCTTGGGCCTCCCTGCGCTGCAGATTCCAGCCCCCAGCTGCCTAGTTGTACCTGGCTGGACACAAAAATAGGGCGAAGCTCCACGTTTTTTTTTTTTTAATTCATGAAATTCATGAAATCATTAAGAAAAAAAGGGCTTCCCTATATTGTTGTGTCCAACCAGGTAGAAATAGGCAGCTGGTGGTTGGGGGCAGCCCGTTCCTGCCTACTGTACCTGACTGGACACAAATATAGGGCGAAGCCCCACATCAATTTTTTTTAGTTATTTCATGAATTTCCTGAAATGATTTTAAAAAAATTGACGTGGGGCTTCGCACTATATTTGTGTCCAGCCAGGTACAGCAGGCAGGAACGGGCTGCCCCCAACCACCAGCTGCCTATTTGTACCTGGTTGGACACAACAATATAGGGAAGCCCTTTTTTTCTTAATTATTTCATGAATTTCATGAAATAATTAAAAAAAAAAAATACGTGAAGCTTCTCCCTATTTTTGTGTCCAGCCAGGTACAACTAGGCAGCTGGGGGATGGAATCTGCAGCGCAGGGAGGCCCAAGCTTTCTGCCCCCCCCCCCCCCGCTGAAAATTGCAGTCCGCAGCCACCCCGGAAAATGGCGCGTTCATAGAAGCTGGATGCTGTACCTGGCTGGCATACAAAAATATGGCGAAGCCCACGTCAAAAGTTTTGGGAAAAATTAATTAAAAAATAAATAATAATTTAGGGACTGCATCTTTATTAACTCCTCAAATGTCATTTAGTGTTAAAATAAAGGATTTATTTAAAAAAAAATTGACGTGGGGCTTCGCCCTATATTTGTGTCCAGCCAGGTACAGCAGGCAGGAACAGGCTGCCCCCAACCACCAGCTGCCTATTTGTACCTGGCCGGACACAACAATATAGGGAAGCCCTTTTTTTCTTAATTATTCCATGAATTTCATGAAATAATTAAAAAAAAACATGCTTGGGGCTTCGCCCTATTTTTGTGCCCAGCCAGATACAACTATGCAGCTGGGGGCTGGAATCCGCAGCGCAGGGAGACCCAAGCTTTCTGGGCCACCCCCGCTGCAAATTGCAGTCCGCAGCCGCCCCAGAAAATGGCGCGTTCATTGAAGCGCCATCTTCTGGCGCTGTACCCAACTCATCCAGGGCCCTGGTGCGGTGGCTCACTGGGTAATAAAGGGGTTAAGGCCAGCTTGGTATTATCAGCTGGCCCTAAGCCCAAAATTCATGGGGTCACGCCAATATTAGACATGACCACCATGAATTTCTAGTAAAGTATTTAAAAAAACACAACACCCAGAAAAAAGTCCTTTAATTGAAATAAACACACAATTCTTTATTGTTCTAAATTAAACCATACTTACCATCACGCCCATTCCAGCTGAAGCCAACGATCTCCTGCAATAAAAGTAAAATAATAAAGCAACATCATCCTTACCTTTCCATGGCTCCCACGACAGCTTCAGCTCTGCTACATCGAGATGACAGGCTGGACCGCAGCAGAACGCTGCCATCCATCCTGTCATCCCGCAGACACTGAGAAGCGCAGGCATGCTTGTGCTCCTCAATGTCTGGCTGTGACGGCATAAAGATGAGCCGAGGTCATGTCCAATGAACTCAGCTCACCTCATGTACGTCACTGACAGCGTGGGAAAATTCTCCTGCACTCAGCACTTCAGCGTGAGAATTTTCCCACACTGTCAGTGACGTGCATGAGGTGAGCTGAGTTCATTGGACATGACCTCACCTCATGTATGTCACTGACAGCGTGGGAGAATTCTCACGCTGAAGCGCTGAGTGCAGGAGAACTTTCCCACGCTGTCAGTGACGTGCATGAGGTGAGCTGAGTTCATTGGACATGAACTCGGCTCATCTGGATGACGTCACAGAGAGACACTGAGGAGCGCAAGCATGCCTGCCTTCTCAGTGTCTGCGGGATGACAGGCTGGATGGCAGCTTTCTGCTGCGGTCCAGCCTGTCATCTCGATGTAGCAGAGCTGGAGCTGTCCTGGGAACCATCGAAAGGTAAGGATGAGGTTGCTTTATTATTTTTCTTTTATTGCAGGAGATCGTTGGCTTCAGCTGGAATGGGCGTGATGGTAAGTATGGTTTAATTTAGAACAATAAAGAATTGTGTCTTTATTTCAATTAAAGGACTTTACTCTGGGTGTTTGTGTTTTCTTTTAACTTTGACTATGGGGTTAGTAATGGGGGTGTCTTATAGACGCCTCTCCATTACTAACCTGGGCTTGATGTCAGCTGACATTATAAGCTGACATCAACCCCAACCCTATTACCCCCTGCCACCACACCAGGGCAGCGTGGAAGAGCGAGGCTAAGTGCCAGAATTGGCGCATCCTATGGATGCGCCATTTCTGGGGCGGCTGACGGCTGGTGTTTCTAGCCTGGGAGGGGGCCAATATTCATGGCACCCTTCCTGGGCTATTAATATCAGCCCCCAGCTGTCTGCCTAGCCTGTGCTAGCTATTAAATTAGGGGGGACCCCACGTTATTTTTTTGGGGGGGTTCCCCCATTTTAATAGCTAGTAAAGGCTAGGTATTCAGCTGGGGGCTGATATTAGTAGCCTGGGAAGCTCCGTGGGTATTACCCCCTTCCCAGGCTTCAAACATTTGCCCCAGCTGTCTGCTTAACCTCCGCTAGAGCCTAAAATTAAGGGGAACCCCACGCCAATTTTTTTTTAAATAAATCCTTTATTTTAACACTAAATGACAAGTACAGTAATCAACACTGTCACTGTACTTCATATATATGTGACTGACATGTTTCTATCTATCTAATCTATGTGTGATTCTCTATTCTTTCTGTTCTAAATTGTCGGGTACAGATGCTGAATTGCCGGCCGGCTTTCTTAAAGAGACGGTGCATGAAAACACTATTATTTTTTTAAATAAATCCTTTACACTAAATGACAAGTACAGTAAGCAACACTGTCACTGTACTTCATATATATGTGACTGACATGTTTCTATCTATCTAATCTATGTGTGAAGCTCTATTCTTTCTGTTATAAATTGTCGGGTACAGATGCTGAATTGCCGGCCGGCTTTCTTAAAGAGACGGTGCATGAAAACACTATTATTTTTTTAAATAAATCCTTTACACTAAATGACAAGTACAGTAAGCAACACTGTCACTGTACTTCATATATATGTGACTGACATGTTTCTATCTATCTAATCTATGTGTGATTCTCTATTCTGTCTGTTATAAATTGTCGGGTACCGCTGCTGAATTGCCGGCCGGCTTTTTTAAAGAGACGGTGCACGAAAACACTAATATTTTTTTTAATAAATCCTTTACACTAAATGACAAGTACAGTAAGCAACACTGTCACTGTACTTCATATATATGTGACTGACATGTTTCTATCTATCTAATCTATGTGTGATGCTCTATTCTTTCTGTTGTAAATTGTCGGGTACCGGTGTATGCCGCTGATGAATTGCCGGCTTTTCATGTCATTCTACATTATTCTTAGTTGTTTTACTTCATGTAGAATTAACCTACAAGGAAAGAAAGGGTTTATTTTCATTCCGATATTTGTGTCCCATTGACTTGCATTGGTTTCCGGTATCGGAATCGGCGATATCCGATACTTTTTGGGTATCGGCCCGATCCAATCCGATACGATATTTCCTGATATCGGAAGGTATCGCTCAACACTATTGATGATAAGACACAATGGACAGAAAGTCAGGAGGAGGACCAGGGTGCGGAAGTGGAAGACGAAGCGGTGGACAATGAAGTCACTGATCCGACCTGGCAAGGGGACATGCAGAGCGAGGACAGCAGCATACAGGGGGAGGGAGGCGTAGCACCACAATAGGCAGGAACAAGCAGTGTGGTGGCCACAGACACAAGGCGGGCAACTGCTCCGCGGAACACCAACATGACGGAAGTTGCCAGTTCAACTGTTAGGTCTTTCCAAGTCTGGTTCTTTTTTAAAGACTGTTTAGATAACCCCAAAAAGGCCATTTGCAACATCTGCCAGGCCACCATCAGCAAGAGCACCAAAACTACCAGCCTGACCACCACCAGCATGCTCAGGCGCATGACAGCAAAGAACCTGACTAGCTGGGCCGAATGCCAAGGTCCAGAAACAGTGTCTGTGGGTGACACCACTGCCTCTTCCGCTGTTGTGCGTGCACTCCAATCCTTTTCCATGGTGCATGTGAAGATGCCTCCCACCCTGTACCTGTCATTGCAGACTTGCAACCATCACCGTCCACGTCTTGTCCCTTTGCAGCGTTCAGTTGTCCCTACCCCAGTCCCTGGAATGCAAGCGCAAGTATATAGCCAGTCGCTCACCCACCCACCCACAGGCTGCAATACTATACTGCCAAATTTTTGACAGCTGCTTGTGACTCGCCCCCTGAGCCGTGGGGCACTCGGATCTGGGCAATTAGGGAAACGGTGGGAGTAGTAGTGGCAACCCGGTTCCGTGGCTCAGGGTGGTCAGGCCAGTGGTAGTCCGTTATGTGCTGATGTTTATGTCCGACTACGCCACCCGTGGATTGCGGTTATTAGGAACCGCCGCTGCATGCAGACCGCTGGGGCTGATGAGGTGTGCAGCTAGGGTAGTGTGACTCCCCACGGGAAGAGTGCGGCCCCAGGGCAGTATAGTGGATGGTGGGAGTGATGGTAGTGAGAGTCCCAGTGCTGATAGTGCTGGAGGAGCAAGGAGCACACAGACAACAGGTTGCAGTCCAGGGTCTTTACTAAAACAGGTAAACTGACCCACAAACAGTCCCAGCTAGGAGGGGACCTGGATGTCTGAGAGCAACGGGGAAATTGGCCCTGGTCAGGGTGAGGGTGTAGGCCTACCGTGCTTTCTGCGCTCCTTCTGGCTATCTCCTCGTTATAGAGTAACTGCCCACGTTTCCGAGCTTTCGGTGTATTCTCGCCTGTATGGCCTGCGACGTGGGTTCCTTTCTGCTCCCAGCCTTGTACGGCTTTACTGGTCCCTTCGGTTGTGGCAGGGCCTCCAGGCTTCTTAGGCCAAGGAATATACAGTCCCCTGCGGACTGGTTATCTGCTGGAGGATGTAGAATCCTCCCAGCCTCAGACACCAAAGTCTGGTAAATTAAGTCCTTTATCTGCCAAGACAGGCTCTCTTCGCCTCTTGTCTCTGGCTTGTGGCTCTCGTCCTGCCACACTTCCTCTTAGGTGCAATACAACTGTCTGTCCCTGCTCTGCTCTGGGACACGTCTCATTGCTGAGACAGGCCATCAAGTTCTCCCTAACCCTGCCCCCAGCACCAGCTTTTCTGGGGCAGCCTGCTCCCCCTACTGGCCTGAGACAGGAGGCATTGCATGCTAATGTTCCCCTGACTAGAGAACCTCCCCCTTGCTCTCAGACACAGCTTTATTTACACTTGTGGCATCCAGGCCAGGGTGACACATTCCCCCCTAGTGAAATTTAGTACTCCGGGACTAAACAATAAACAAAGACAATATTCATAACAATAAAACATTAATAGACAGACGACGCACAAATTGAGTTCTTAAGGTCACAGTGTGGTCTGTGACCGGGTGTCCATATCACCAGCACAACGGGGAGCCTTAACCAGGTGGGAGTCTGTCCTACCCCAAGTCCTTCACAGTCTTAGTTCATTCCTGGGTTAGGCTCCAAACGCAGTCCATACAAGGTCCCGGTTATAAAAAGTCCATAACCTTTGAGTCCTTACGGTAGCTGCAAGAAACTGAAACACAGAATTACCAAACAAGCATGTAACTTGGCAAACAATTCAACATTTGGCAACAGGGTCATTTACAATTTTAGCGCGCTCTATATTCTCCAGCGAGCGGGTATCTGCCCCTTTGTGCTCCTGGTTGACCTACGTAGCCCACTGTCTGGTGGTGGACCAACCTGGCTTTCCCCACTAGCGTTAGGGGTACAGCTACCAGCTGGGTGTACAGGTAGGGCAGGCAGCTATCTGCGAGTCCTTTGGCTTACCGCAGGCATGGCAGGCTCACTGTCAGCAGAGGGTTGACTCTCCTGGGCTGCTGGTACAGGCTCTTCTGCCCTGGAACTGCTTGCTCCTCTTCACCTTCCGGCTCTGGTGTTGGTTGTTGCTGTGCCGGTTGCAGGAAATGCAGGACGGGTACCACTATGGCATCATTTATGCGAGTCCAGGACTGAGGGAACTCTCCGAGAACGGTGCTGATCATTTCTTCCTTGTCCTCTGCGGGTTCAAGGTCACTCTGATCCTCTTCTGCACTACGGAGTTGCTCGGGGCACCTTTTGAGGTGGTCTCTGGAGACGACACTAGTGGTTTCTCCTCCGTCCTTGGTGATTACGCACACCTTTGGGTTGCCGTGGTCAGACTTCAGTACGGTGTAGGGTTCCCTTTCCCACTGGTCGTCCAACTTATGTAGCCTTCTTTTTCGCTTTAGGACTTGCTCACCAGGTTCTAGGGGACCAGCAGGGGCGTGTTGATTGAAGAGTTTTTCTTGCCTCTCTCTCACCTGGGCCAGGCTCTTCTCCACACTCTCCTGTACCTTCTTGTACTGCAGTTGCCTTTCCGTATCCCAGTCCGCATCCGGGGAGGTGTCCTCAGGTATTAGGACTCCCATCTCCAGGTCTACAGGCAGCTTACCTGGTCTAGCTCGCATCAGGTAAGCCGGGGTGCAGTTTGTAGCATTCACCGGGATATTGTTGTATAGGTCTATTAGGTCCAGCAGATTTTCTGGCCACAGGCTGCGTTCCTCCAGGGGCAACGTCTTTAGGAGATCAATGACCATATTGTTCATCTTCTCACACATCCCGTTGGTTTGTGGATGGTAAGGCGTTGTCCGAATCTTCTTACAGCCATAGAGGTTGCAGAACTCCTGGAAGATTTCAGCCTCGAACGCTGGACCCTGGTCTGTCAGGACCTGTTCCGGATACCCGTGTGGACGGCAGAAATATTGCTGGAAGGCTCTGGCCGCTGTTTGGGCTGTCAAGTCTTTTACCGGGACCACCATTAGAAAACGGGAATAGTGGTCCACGATTGTCAGGGCATAGATGTATCCAGACCGGCTTGGAGCCAATTTGACGTGGTCCAGAGCTACCAGCTCAAGAGGCTGCGTGGTGACGATGGGCCTCAAGGGTGTCTTCTGGCTGGTGCGGTCCTTCCTCCTCAGGTGACAAGGGCCACAATCTCTGCACCACTTTTCTACAGCTCCTCTCATGCCGACCCAAAAGAACCTTCCTCTTAGCAGGAACTCCAATTTCTTCCATCCGAAGTGTCCCGCTCTGTCATGGTAAGCCCCCAGGACCATGGCTGCATCCCGTCTTGGGACCACGACTTGCCAGGTCAGCTCGTGCGTCCGGTGGTTAACAATCCTTCTGCACAACTTGCCTTCGTAGAGGAACAGCTTGCTCTTCTCCTTCCATAGCTGCTTGGCTTCCTCTGGGGCATCTGGATCTAAGCGGGCGTCTTCCCGGGTCAGCAGATCTTTCACCAGGCGGACTGCAGGGTCACTATCTTGGGTCTCGGCCCAGCTGTGGTGAGGTAGGGGATTGATTATCACAGTGGTTAGATCCTCCTCCTTCACGCGGTGAGAGTATTGAGCGGCTCCATACCGGTGAAACGCGGGGAGTTCTACCTCCTCCAGCTCTTCTGGGTCTTCGTCACCTTCAGGTAAGTGAGGCATCCTTGATAGGGCGTCCGCGTTGGCATTGGTTTTGCCTGCCCGGTACTTGATCACGAAGTCATAGTTTGAGAGACGGGCCATCCACCGCTGTTCTAGGGCACCCAGTCTTGCATTGTCCAGGTGTGTCAACGGGTTGTTGTCCGTGTACACGGTGAACTTCGCGGAGGCCAGGTAATGCTTGAAGCGTTCCGTCACGGCCCATACCACCGCCAAGAATTCTAGCTTGAAGGAGCTGTAATTCTCCGGGTTCCTCTCGGTGGGCCTCAGCTTCCGGCTGGCGTACGCGATCACCCTTTCTCTGCCCTGTTGGTTTTGGGACAGTACAGCTCCCAGTCCCACATTACTGGCATCTGTGTGGAGAATGAAAGGCTGGCCATAATCAGGGTAGGCCAAGATCTCGTCCCCTGTGAGGGCCATCTTTAGCTGGCGGAAGGACTCCTCTTCCGGTTTATCCCACTTGAAGGGCGGCTTTTGGCTCCTGGACTTAGACTGTCCGATCAGGAGGTCCTGCATAGGAGCTGCCATCTTGGTGAACCCGGGGATGAACCTTCGGTAGTAGCCTACCAACCCGAGAAACTGTCTCACCTCTTTGATGTTCGAGGGTCTTGGCCAGCTCTTGATTGCCGTGACCTTGTCAGGGTCGGGGGCCACTCCTTCCGCGCTTACCACATGCCCTAGGTACTGGACCTTTGGTTTCAACAGGTGACACTTCAATGGTTTCACCTTCAGGCCGTAGCCTGCCAGGGCTTCGAACACCTCGGCCAGGTGCTTTAGGTGGTCCTCGTAGGTCTTCGAATAGACGATCACGTCGTCCAGGTAAAGGAGAACCGTCTCGAAGTTTCGGTGCCCTAGACAGCATTCCATCAACCGCTGGAAGGTCCCTGGTGCGTTGCAGAGCCCGAAAGGCATACAGTTGAACTCACTCAGTCCCATCGGGGTGGTGAAGGCGGTCTTCTCCTTGTCAGCCTCTGCCACAGGAACCTGCCAGTACCCGCTAGTAAGGTCCAAAGTAGAAAAGAAGTTAGCTGATTTTAGTGCGGCTAAAGACTCCTCTATTCTAGGCAACGGGTATGCGTCTTTGTGGGTGATACAGTTGATTTGTCTATAGTCTACACACATTCTCATGGTGCCGTCTTTCTTTTTGACCAGAACCAAGGGGGCTGCCCAGGGGCTACAGCTGTCTCTAATGACCCCAGCTTCTTTCATCTCTCTTAGCATGCCCTTTGCGTTCTGATAATGTGCAGGGGGTACAGGTCTGTGCCTCTCTTTTATTGGTGGGTGGCTCCCTGTGGGGATGTGGTGTTCTATCCCTTTTACTCTGCCGAAGTCTAGCGGGTGCTTACTAAAGACTCTCTCGTGCTCCTGTACCACCCGGTAGACTCCTTGTTTTTGGTGCAGGGGAGTGGAGTCAGCACCCACATTGAGTTTCTGGCACCAGTCCTCCTTTTGTTTCTGGGAGCCATTACCCTCCGCCTGAGGAGATGGAGGCAAGGGTTCCACGGCCCTGATAGCTTTGTGTTCGACAACAAACAGTTTGGCGAGTGTAGCGTACCTGGGTAAGTGTACCTCCCTCTCCCCAATGTTGAGGATGCGGACGGGCACCCTCCCATGACGGACATCAACCACCCCCCGGGCTGTCAAAATGGTGGGCCTGCTGTCTGAGTACACGGGTTCTACCATGGCTTGGTAGTCTCTACCTCTCAACCCGATTGCAGTCCGACACCAGATCATCATTTCACTTTTGGGAGGCATGGAAATGGGGAATGGGTCACTCAGTCTTACGCTACCGATCTCACCACCAGACAGTTCTACCTGCTGCCGTCTCATCAGGGCTTTTATCTCCTTGTTGAGGACTCTCTGTTGGCTGGAACTAGCATTCACCGCCACCTGTTGTAAGATTACAATTACCTCTGAAAGACAATTTTCAATTACGTTAGTACCCACAGTTATTTTAGGGTGACTTTCACGACGGTCAATGTCCACAATAATTACTCCCTGTGCCGGCAGTTCAACTTTACCAATTTTAATGGTCATCTCCTTGAACCCCATCTGCGGCACGGGTAAGCCATTACTAGCGATGATGCTCAAGTTACTGTCTGGATACCGTGTGATATCAGCATCAGTCCAATACTGCTTAAAAAGTACATAAGGGATAGTGGTTACTTGCGACCCAGTATCCAGCAAGGCGCTCATGGGGATACCGTCCAGCACCACGGGTAAAACCGGGCGCCCCCCAACGTACTTATCACGCCAATTATAAGGGCCTGGTGATCTTATGCCTGGGGGTTGGCCCTCTGCCCCAGGTTGGACCCGTTTAAATTACAGTACCTGGAAATGTGTCCGGGCTGGTTGCATCGACGGCAAATGGGCTGTCCATCCTCTGCGTAGCGGTCTGTGGGCCTCCCTCGGAACGACGGGATCCTCCTCTGTCGACGCCACGGGACATCCTCCGGACTTGAAGCCAGCTCGATGGGTCTTGACGGGTCCACTTGCAACGCCTGGACGGTCCTGGTCAACGCCGCGACACTCCTGGTCAGCTCCTGGACTTGGTGGTGCAGGTCTTTCGACGGGGCTTGGTTCAGGGCCTGTGCATCAGCCTCCACGGAGTCCATAGAGGAGGGCGCCGCCTCCTGGTGGTAGGTGAGAGCAGGGCACCGGGGGTTTATAGCGCCACTAGTTGCAGATTCACGGAGCACCCTTATGGCCCTGTCCTTAAATTGGGCAAAGGTCAGGTCGGGGTTCTGAAAGAACATGAGGCGCAGTTGGGCCCTGTGGGCGCTAGACAGCAGACCTTCTATGAATTGTTCTGTTAGCAGCTTATCCATTTCCTGCACACTGCCAGGGTCAGTTTGTTGAAAAGCCCTCAAGGCTTCCTGCAGATTTAGGGCATAGTCTCTGATGCTGTCCTGTGCCCGCTGCTTACATCCATAGAACCTCATTTTAATCTCAGCGGAGGTACGTGTGTCAAAGGTACCCCGCAGCCGGGCCAGAATACCCTTCACAGTCCTTTTCTCCTCAGTGGGCCATGATTTTACCTCCCTTTGGGCTGCGCCAGTTAACTGCCCTGTCAATATGCTGACCTTCTGTTCCTCTGTCAGGGGGTAAACGTGGAACAAACTGTATAGCCTTTCCTTGAAGTCAGTTAGGGCATGGGGCTCCCCTGAGTATTTGGGCAGCCAGGCCGCTCCAGGGATGTAGGGCAGGGAAAAGGGCATCAGCGCTGCTGCAGCTGCTTTGGTGGTAGTGGGGGCCTCTGTGTCCGACATCTTCCTCCCCCCTAGTCAAGCGTGGCCTACCTTCCGACGATCCTCTTCTGTAGGCCGCGGCTCCGCTGCTGCTGCTATGGACGAGGACCTGGCGTCGCGTCCTGGTGACGTCAGCGTCGCTCTCTCTCCCTTCCAGGACCTTGCGCAGCGTCGGTGCGTGGGGCGGAGCTTCGGATCTCGCGCGGTTTTGACGTCCACGCCCCTCTTCTTCCCGCGCGGCGTCCTGGAGATGGCGTCCGATGGCGGGAAACAGCTGCAGATGGCGGGAAGACAGCAGAAGACGGCGGGAAAAGGTCCAAGATGGCGTCTGATGGCGGGAATCGGCTCCGGATGGCGGGAAACGACTCCGGACGGTGGGAAACTTTGCCACAGGTAAATTACAAAAGTCTTTTTCAGGCACGCAGTACCCGGTGGTTGCGGGCACGAAATCCTGCCGACTACGCCAAAGCTGACTCGCCCCCTGAGCCGTGGGGCACTCGGATCCGGGCAATTAGGGAAACGGTGGGAGTAGTAGTGGCAACCCGGTTCCGTGGCTCAGGGTGGTCAGGCCAGTGGTAGTCCGTTATGTGCTGATGTTTATGTCCGACTACGCCACCCGTGGATTGCGGTTATTAGGAACCGCCGCTGCATGCAGACCGCTGGGGCTGATGAGGTGTGCAGCTAGGGTAGTGTGACTCCCCACGGGAAGAGTGCGGCCCCAGGGCAGTATAGTGGATGGTGGGAGTGATGGTAGTGAGAGTCCCAGTGCTGATAGTGCTGGAGGAGCAAGGAGCACACAGACAACAGGTTGCAGTCCAGGGTCTTTACTAAAACAGGTAAACTGACCCACAAACAGTCCCAGCTAGGAGGGGACCTGGATGTCTGAGAGCAACGGGGAAATTGGCCCTGGTCAGGGTGAGGGTGTAGGCCTACCGTGCTTTCTGCGCTCCTTCTGGCTATCTCCTCGTTATAGGGTAACTGCCCACGTTTCCGAGCTTTCGGTGTATTCTCGCCTGTATGGCCTGCGACGTGGGTTCCTTTCTGCTCCCAGCCTTGTACGGCTTTACTGGTCCCTTCGGTTGTGGCAGGGCCTCCAGGCTTCTTAGGCCAAGGAATATACAGTCCCCTGCGGACTGGTTATCTGCTGGAGGATGTAGAATCCTCCCAGCCTCAGACACCAAAGTTTGGTAAATTAAGTCCTTTATCTGCCAGGACAGGCTCTCTTCGCCTCTTGTCTCTGGCTTGTGGCTCTCGTCCTGCCACACTTCCTCTTAGGTGCAATACAACTGTCTGTCCCTGCTCTGCTCTGGGACACGTCTCATTGCTGAGACAGGCCATCAAGTTCTCCCTAACCCTGCCCCCAGCACCAGCTTTTATAGGGGCAGCCTGCTCCCCCTACTGGCCTGAGACAGGAGGCATTGCATGCTAATGTTCCCCTGACTAGAGAACCTCCCCCTTGCTCTCAGACACAGCTTTATTTACACTTGTGGCATCCAGGCCAGGGTGACACACTTGCACTTGAAATATGGCCTTTTAGGCTCGTGGAGGTGGAAGCTTTCCAGCCGGGTATCCATACACGTCCCCAGCCACCATTATTTCTCCTGGTGTTGTCCCCGCCTTCCACCAGCACGGGTCCCAGAACTTTACCCGTGCCCTCCTCAGCGCACTTAGTGTGAAGGACCGCCTAACCACAAACACATGGACAAGTGAATGTGGCCAGGGATGGTACATCTCACTGACACATTTCACTGGGTTAATATTCTGGAAGCCGGGACCCAGTGGGACCTTGGGACGGAATGCGTACTCCCGACGCAGAGGATTGCAAGCCCTGGGTCAACCAGGGTTGCCCCCACATTCTACAGCTCCTGCACCACCTCCTCCTCTTCAGCCTCCATCTCCATCACTTGATTCATTTTTTTCAGGAGATATTCCAGATTATGTACTAAAACTTTGTGGGTGCCAATAACAATAAGCAGGACTGTATGCTTAGTTGACAAACCACACACCATTGCAGAGTTGTTGAAAGCTGTGTCAGAGAACCTGGTGGCGGCTCTGAAGCTAGGCAAGCTCACACGCGAGCCATTCCTGGCCCATGTGCTCAACTTAGTGGTTCAGCTGTTTCTCAAAACCTACCCAGGTCTGCCACAGCGACTTGTGAAAGTACGCTGCATGTGTGCCCATTTCAGAAAGTCAGCTACAGCTTTCACCGCTCTGGCAGGGCTTCAGCAGCTTTCAGATCACCGACTAGTGTGCGATGTGACCACGGATTGGAAATCAAAGTTGCAGATGTTTGGAATGATTTTGAGCAGCAGAGAGCAGTTGAGTACCAGCTTCAATACGCCCGTCGGCATTCAGGTCAGCCTCCGCACATAAGAGCTGATGAGTGGGCATGAATGTCTGACATCTGTGCCGTCCTCCAAAACTTTGAGGACTCCACCAAGATGGTGAGCGGCGATGACGCCATAATTAGCATCATCATCCCGCTTCTCTGTGTACTGGAACAATCGCTGCTCACAATTAAAGAGGAGGCATTGCAGGTGGAGCAAGGAGCTATACAGGGTTATGCTACTCAGCCCAGCCTCATCTCATCCCGACGCGGATTGGGTGATAATGAGGAGGAGGAAGAGAACATGGACAAAAGTCCTCTTGATGAGAACAGGGAAGTCTTGGCTGTTGGCAGTCTGGCACACAAGCCGACTTGGGCATTACAGAAAACTGGCACGGCACGAGAGAAGTCTTGTAGACAGAGGTGTGAGGTTCTGATTAAGGAGAATGTCAGTCTTAGATCAGTTGCAGAACGGAGGGCATGGGAGGGGTGATACACAGAAATGAGGGAAGAGATATAGGCCGGTGCAGAACTGTGGAGAGCTTGGTGGGTGAAAGAGATGAGTTTGTATTGTATTCTGTAGTGATTGTTTAACCTAACCAGTGCAATGACTCGCAAAGGGTAGAGGCTTCGGTGAAGCGGCTTAATAATAATAATTAGGGTTGAGCGAGTATGTTCTGTCCGAGTATGCTCGGGCCGAGCTCCAAGTATTTACAGCTGCTCAGTGATATGGTTGAATTGCTCCCGGGTGCATGATTTGCAACTGTTTGACAGCTTTATTACTTGTGAGGAATGTGTAAGAAATAGACATTACTTCCATGTAATAAAATTGTCAAAACAGTCGCAAATCATGCACACGGGAGCGATTCAACCATATCACCGAGCAGCTATAAATACACGGAGCTCGGCCCGAGCATACTCGCCGAAAGGGTTAATAGAACATACTCGCTCAACACTAATAATCTTTTTATTTATATAGCGCCAACATATTCCACAGCGCTTTACAATTCAGACAATTTATAGACATTATGGGCACTGTCCCCATTGGGGCTCACAATCTACATGCCCTATCAGTATGTCTTTGGAGTGTGGGAGAAAACCAGAGAACCCAGAGGAAACCCATGCAAACACAGGGAGAACATACAAACTACTTGCAGATGTTGTCCTTGGTGGGATTTGAACCCAGAACCCCAGCGCTGCAAGGCTGCAGTGCTAACCACTGAGCCACCGTGCTGCCCTTTATAGAAATACGACTCTGGCTGCTACATTCAGAAAGGATTGGAGAAGAGAGTTTGTTTAGAGGGAAATTGATTAGAAGATAGCTGCAGTAATTAATCAGAGACACAGTAAGAGTTTTTACAGTATCAAAGGTGCGAAAAGGTTGAATTCTGGATATGTTTTTAAGGTGCAGGTGACATGTGTGGGAGTTATGGTGGCACCACCTAAAAGAAATTGCAAAGTCAGGTATAGGTAGGATAGTAAAAGTCAGATATAGGTAGGTTAGTAAAAGTCAGGTAAAGGAAAGGTAGGTTAGATGGCTACGTGCGGCCTCCTGTTGTGTATAGATGGCTACGTGCGGCCTCCTGCTGTGTATAGATGGCTACGTGCAGCCTCCTGCTGTGTATAGATGGCGCCGTGCGGCCTCCTGGTGTGTATAGATGGCGCCGTGTGGCCTCCTGCTGTGTATAGATGGCGCCGTGAGGCCTCCTGCTGTGTATAGATGGCTATGTGTGGCCCCCTGCTGTGTATAGATGGCTATGTGCGGCCTCCTGCTGTGTATAGATGGCATCGTGCGGCCTCCTGCTGTGTATAGATGGCGCCATGCAGCCTCCTGCTGTGTATATGGCTACGTCCGGCCTCCTGCTGTGTATAGATGGCTACGTGCGGCCTCCTGCTGTATATAGATGGCTACGTGCGGCCTCCTGCAGTGTATAGATGGCTACGTGCAGCCTCCTGCTGTGTATAGATGGCTACGTGCGGCCTCCTGCTGTGTATAGATGGCTACGTGCAGCCTCCTGCTGTGTATAGATGGCGCCGTGCAGCCCCCTGCTGTGTATAGATGGCTACGTGCGGCCTCCTGCTGTGTATAGATGGCTACGTGCAGCCTCCTGCTGTGTATAGATGGCGCCGTGCAGCCCCTGCTGTGTATAGATGGCTACGTGCGGCCTCCTGCTGTGTATTGATGGCTACGTGCAGCCTCCTGTTGTGTATAGATGGCGCCGTGCAGCCCCCTGCTGTGTATAGATGGCTACGTGCGGCCTCCCGCTGTGCATAGATGGCTACGTGCTTCCTCCCGCTGTGTATAGATGGCTACGTGCTTCCTCCCGCTGTGTATAGATGGCTATGTGCGGCGCCCTGCTGTGTATAGATGGCTACGTGCGGCCTCCTGCTGTGTATAGATGACTACGTGCTGCCTCCTGCTGTGTATAGATGGCTACGTCCGGCCTCCTGCTGTGTATAGATGGCTACGTGCGGCCTCCTGCTGTATATAGATGGCTACGTGCGGCCTCCTGCTGTGTATAGATGGCTATGTGCAGCCTCCTGCTGTGTATAGATGGCTAAGTGCGGCCTCCTGCTGTGTATAGATGGCTACGTGCAGCCTCCTGCTGTGTATAGATGGCTACGTGCGGCCTCCTGCTGTGTATAGATGGCTACGTGCAGCCTCCTGCTGTGTATAGATGGCGCCGTGCAGCCCCCTGCTGTGTATAGATGGCTACGTGCGGCCTCCTGCTGTGTATAGATGACTACGTGCAGCCTCCTGTTGTGTATAGATGGCTCCGTGCAGCCCCCTGCTGTGTATAGATGGCTACGTGCGGCCTCCTGCTGAGTATAGATGGCTACGTGCGGCCTCCTGCTGAGTATAGATGGCTACGTGTGCTCAATATTAAGTCATCCAATGTTAGGCTGTGTGCCCACGATGCAGAAATGCTCCAGATTTTTTTTGAGCGTTTCTGCATCTCCCTGGCAGAAAAAACGCATGCGGATTGTACATGCGGATTGTACATGCGGATTGTACGTGCGTTTTTCCTGCCAGGGACAAGCGGATGTGATGCATTCTTCACATGCATTTTCGCATGCGGGTTGTCAAGCGTTTTCCAAGCGATTTTAGCATCACTTGGAAAAGTACTTGACAACTTGGTCACACTATATAAATACATGCAACCGGCAAGGATTTATATAGTGTGACCGAAAGAATGGTAAAAAATAAATATACTTACCTTCTGATGGCCTGCCGACGTCAGCGGTCGCGTGACCCGTCACATGACTAAATGACGTCACCACAGGTCCTTTAGTCTACCGCGAGCTGCCGGCGAGGCAGGACGCATCGGATAAAGACACCGGGGGCCATCAGAAGGTAAGTATAATATTTATTTTTTATTTTATTCTTTTTTTTACAGGTTCCATGGTACTCGGGTCCGGAGGAGAGTCTTCTGTTCTCCAAACCCGGGTACCATCCGCACATTGAAACGCATGGAATCCGCATGTACAGATGCAGTGATGCGGATACCATGCGTTCCAATGCAAGTCAATGGCGGCGAAAACGCAGCTCTTCCGCAAAATAATTGGTAGTGCTGCGAATTTTTCCACAATGATACCAAGCGGAAACGCTTAAAAAACCCATAGTGGGCACACAGCCTAAAAAAAAATATTATAAATTATTATTATAATTAATATATTAATATTGTGCCAAATTAATTTCACGTGAACTATCACATGATCTATCACAGGTGATCATGTGACATGTGATACATCAGGTGTGCGTGTGTGTGTGTGTGTGTGTGGGGGGGGGGGGGGGGCGCCTTCTAAACTGCCCGGGGCCCTTGCTACTCTTAATCCACCCCTGCACCCTCCACACTACTTATATGCACATGTAGCTCTTTCACGGACTGTTCCTCCATTACTGAGAAATCAGCTTTTAAATTGGTATGCAAATGAGGCTGAAGAGCTATGGTAGATCTGAAGCCTCTGAATGGTATAAGTATATACAGTACAGATAAATCCAGAGTCTTATCGGTGACATGTTCTTGCTGATCATAGTCATTCACTTTCCCTTCTCTCCTCTATTTAGCCCAGATCACCGTGATAACTTCTTCCATCCACGATGTGTCTCTGCAGAACTTAATGCACAGACGTCTTTGGATTATTATTTAACCGGCACTTTTCCCACTTTTTCCCACCTCTACACAAACTGCATAATGCTATAACCATCTCTAGTGCCCTGGAGAGTAATAATGCCCTCTCTGTTGCCCCACACAGTAATAGTACACCCCTCTTTGCCTTTATACAGTAATTGTGTCCAGCTCTCTGCCTCCATATACTAAAAGTCTCACGTCTGAGCTTCCACATGGTAAAAATGCCCCCATTGTGCTACTATATAGAAATATTAGGCACATTAAGGAATAGTTCCCACTCTGTGCCTCTATATAGTAATAATGCACCCCTCTGTGCCTCCATATAGTAATAATGCCCCCTCTCCCCTCTGTGCCTCCATGTAGTAATAGTGCCTCCTCTGTGTCTCCATATGGTAATAATGCCCCCCTATGTGTCCCCATATAGTAATAGTGCCCCCTCCGTGCCTCCATATAGTAATAGTGCCTCCTCTGTGTCTCCATATAGTAATAGTGCCTCCTCTGTGTTTCCATATAGTAATAGTGCCCCCTCCGTGTCTCCATATAGAAATAATGCCCCCTCTGTGCCTCCATATAGTAATAGTGCCCCCTCTGTGTCTCCATATAGAAATAATGCCCCCTCTGTGCTTCCATATAGTAATAATGCCCCCTCCGTGCCTCCATATAGTAATAGTGCCTCCTCTGTGTCTCCATATAGTAATAATGCCCCCTCTGTGTCCTCGTATAGTAATAGTGCCCCCTCCGTGCCTCCATATAGCAATAATGCCCCCTCTGTGTCTCCATATAGTAATAGTGCCTTCTCTGTGTCTCCATATAGTAATAGTGCCCCCTCCATGTCTCCATATAGAAATAATGCCCCCTCTATGCCTCCATAAAGTAATAGTGCCCCCCTCTGTGTCTCCATATAGTGATAGTGCCACTTCTATTCCTCCATATAGTAATAGTGCCCCCCTCTGTTTTTCCATATAGTGATAGTGCCCCCTCTGTGCTTCCATATAGTGATAGTGCCCCTTCTATTCCTCCATATAGTGATAGTGCCTCTTCTGTGCCTATATGCAGTATGTCCATATACCAGGCATAGTGCTCCTCTGTAATTCTATATATTACTAGTGCCTCCATACAATTGTAATCCCCCCTTTACATCCTCCCATCCAGTGCCCTGGCAATAAAATAAAAATAAATGAAAACTCCCTTCTCCCACAACGAGTGGTGCTGTCCTTGTGCCGCAGTCTGTAGCTGCAGGCGGTGCGATGGAGTGATGTCATTGCGCTGGAGAAGCCTATAATTCAGGCATGTGCTGCGAGGACTGGCAGATGGTGGTGCAGGGGGCTGTATATAATGTATGGACAGACAGGTGGGAGGTATACAGACATGTAATATGTGCACCGCTCATTTAGACATAGACAACAGAATCAATTACATTTTATAATATATATTTGGGATAAGAAATTTTTACCCCAAGGAGGCGGAGGCTCGTAAAGTGCCTGCCGCACCCAGAGCACTTAAAGGGAAGTTGTCATGTCAGATAACGCTATCAACCTGTTTGGTTTTGAACCTGCAGGTTGTATTACAGGTAAGAGTGCTATCTATGAAAAACACTGTTAGCTTTCCTATGCAGAAAATTCACGAGCTTTTATCAGAGCGCTGACTGCTGTTATGTTCTGCAGCTTAGAACTAAAGAATAGGAGGGAAAAGCTGTCCCTGCACTGAGACTCAGCTAAACTCTACGCTGGGGTGGGTGCTCTATTCCTTGTGAATAGCCCCACCGAAACTCCTGCACTGAACTCAAACAAAGACCTGAAGGAAGGGGAAAAGGGGTCCCTAACAGATCTAAGGACTAGGAGAAAAAACAGGAGACCTCCTAATAGAAAAGTTAGTTGCAGAAACGAAGATTAAAGGGAACAAAACTGGTGGAACAAGAAGTCCCAGCATATCAATTGTCCAAAGCACAGAGAACTTAGCAAGGAAACTTAGCCAGAGCACAAGCGTAACAACACTGATGTCTAGCGGGGAATGGGAGACAGGTGCTGAGTAATAAAGAGTGAAGAGATCACGTGACCAAGACACCCAGCACCAGAGGAAAAGACTAGAAGCCAGCAAACCACAACAAGATGGCCGATAGTAAAACAATATAGATTCTAACACCTGCCTTTTTTATATTTTATACAGTGGACCTCACTACGGTTTCGAGGGGATCGCACCCAATATTCCACGGTGCGGCTATTATTTGTTTTCACATATTTTTCTCTATCTATCCAGATCATCCTAATTTCTAGTTTTCATCTTTATGTATCTCATTTTCTATGTTATCTATCTATGTCAGATCAATGTATTTATTATGGTTAATAAAAGGCTGTAAAAGTAAGTATAAGTAATGAAAAACAAATGGAGGGTCAATTTCTAACTAAATCACATGACTGTGTATAAAAAAAAGCATGTTAGAGAGGCAGAGCCTCCCAGAAGCAAAGATGGTCAGAGGTCACCGATCTGTGAACAACTGCGTCTAATAATTGTAGAATAATTTCAGGAAATTTTTCCTCAATGTGAAATTACAAAGACTTTGAATATCTTCCATCTACAGGCCATAAAATCATCAAAAAATTCTGGAAAAATCCATGTGCACAAAGAATGGGGCTGATGGTCAATATTGAATGCTCATGATGTACGGACCCTGAGAAGGCTCTGCATGATATCAAGACATGATTCAGTCATCCAAGTCACTGCATGGGCTCAAAAAAATTTCCAGAAATCATTGTCTGTGATCACAGTTCACCATGCGTTCCACAAATGTAAATGACAGCTCTATCATGCAAAGAAAAAGCAGAATATCAGCACAATCCAGAAACGCTGTAGTCTTCTCTGCACTCATTTATAATGGACTCAGGCGAAATAGAAAACTGTTCTGTGGTCAGAAAAATCAAAATGTGAAATTCGTTATGGAAACCACAGACGCTGTGCCCTCAGAGTGAGAGGGACCATTCAGCTTGTTATGGAGGAGACGGACCATCCAGCTTGTTATCAAGGAGAGGGACCATCCAGCTTGTTACGGAGGAGAGTAAACATCCAGCTTGTTATGGAGTTAAAGGATCATCCAGCTTGTTATGGAGAAGAGGGACCATCCAGCTTGTTATCATGGAGAGGGACTATCCAGCTTGTTATGGAGGAGAGGGACCATCCAGCTTGTTATGGAGGAGAGGGCATTTGCAGCTTGTTATGGAGGAGAGGGACCATCCAGCTTTTTATCAAGGAGAGGGACCTTTATCAAGGAGAGGGACCATCCAGCTTGTTACGGAGGAGAGTAAACATCCAGCTTGTTATGGAGTTAAAAGATCATCCAGCTTGTTATGGAGAAGAGGGACCATCCAGCTTGTTATCATGGAGAGGGACCATCCAGCTTGTTATGGAGGAGAGGGACCATCCAGCTTGTTATGGAGGAGAGGGCATTTGCAGCTTGTTATGGAGGAGAGGGACCATCCAGCTTTTTATCAAGGGGAGGGACCTTTATCAAGGAGAGGGACCATCCAGCTTGTTACGGAGGAAAGTAAACATCCAGCTTGTTATGGAGTTAAAGGATCATCCAGCTTGTTATGGAGAAGAGGGACCAGCCAGCTTGTTATCATGGAGAGGGACTATCCAGCTTGTTATGGAGGAGAGGGACCATCCAGCTTGTTATGGAGGAGAGGGCATTTGCAGCTTGCTATGGAGGAGAGGGACCATCCAGCTTTTTATCAACGGGAGGGACCTTTATCAAGGAGAGGGACCATCCAGCTTGTTATCGAGGAGAAAAAACATCCATCTTGTTATTGAAGAGAGGAACCATCCAGATTGTTATGGAGGACATGAACCATCCAGCTTGCTGTGGACGAGAGAGACCATAAAGCTTGTTATGGAGGAGAGAGACCATAAAGATTGTTATGGAGTAGAGGAACCATCGAGCTTGATATGGAGGAGAGGAAACATCCAGCTTGATATGGAGGAGAGGAACCATCCAGCTTGATATGGAGGAGAGGAACCATACACCTTATCATGTAGGAGAGGGTCAATCCACCTTGTTATGGAGGAGAGGGACCATCCAGCTTGTTATTGGCACACAGTTCTTTATCTCTGATAGTATCTGGCTGCATTAATGCCTATTATAGGGACAGCACTCACATGAAATGCACCATCAATGCTGAGCCTTACGTGTAGAGATGTTATAACAACATCTGCTCCATCCAGACAACGTCTATTTCAGGGAAGACCTTGTATATGTTGACAGGACAATGGTAAACCACATCCTGCATACATCACACACCACGGCTCTGCAGAAAAAGAGTCCTGGTGATGAACCGGCCACCTGCAGTCCAGACCTTTCACCAATAGAAAATATTGTGAGCATCATGAAACAAAAAATCCGACAAAGGAGGAGCAGTGAGAATCCGACATCAGACAAGAATGGGTCAACGTTCTTCCCTCAGAACTCCAGCGATTATGTCCTCCCTTCCCCCAATGGGGGAAATCCCAAAGCAATTAGGACAACAGTAGAGAAAAACAGGAGCTAAATACCCCATAAGTAATAGCAACAACAAATATAATGCGCATAAAATATGTATTAACTTTATTAAACACTTAAAAAAAATAATAGAGTATCATGAAAAGTATACATGGTTGCTGGTGAAAAACACAAAAAAGTGTAACCACACTGGCAAAGTTCAGATGTCAATACAACAGAAGCAACTGAATAAATATATAACACATGAAACCACATGAGTGTATCAGTCATGTATGGTGACAATCACTGATACAAAAAAAATCCCATCTCAAATGAGTGGTAATAAGATGTTAGGCATAATAGATCCCAGGTGGGAAAAAGGCTCTGTCACAAGGCAAATGCCAGACAGTCCTCATGCTATGATAGCAGTAGTGTGTATAATGCCATACGAATAGCGTCACATGTAGGAGTATGTGCTGTCATGTGTCAAAAGGACACACATTCAGCTGAAATGTATTGCAGCGCACAGACCCTTCGGGTCCATGCACGGCGATACATGCTGCCAGCCAATCAGAGGCCAGACGCTGACGTCATGCGCTCCCGTCACTTGTACTCTGAAGTCAGCTGCCGGCTTCAGAAGAGGATGCCGCTCGGAGGGGGAGCGCAGGGCAGGGGAGTATTTATTTTTTTCTTTCTAAACCAGTGAGTACATGGTGACCATACTTCTACACAGGTGACTATGGGGAGTGCATTATACTATATGGAGGATATGGGCTTTGTATTATACTAAGATGGAGGACTATGGGCTGTGCATTATATTATATGAAGGATATGGGCTGTGATTTATACGAATACGGAGGACTATGGGGGTGCATCATATTATATGGAGGTGCAGTATACTATATGGAGGACAATGGGGAGTGCATTATACAATATGGAGGACTATGGGAGTGCATTATACTATATGGAGGACTATAGAGAGTGCATTATACTATATGGAGGACTATGGAGAGTGCACTATACTATATGGAGGACTATGGGGAGTGCATTATATAATATGGAGGACTATGGGGAGTGCATTATACTATACGGAGGACTAAGGGGAGTGTATTATACTATATGGAGGACTATGGAGTCCATTATTCTATATGAAGGACTATGGGGAAGAGCATTATACTATATGGAGGACTATGGGGTGCATTATACTACATGGAGGACTATAGAGAGTCCATTATACTATATGGAGGACTATGGAGAGTACATTATACTATATGGAGGACTATGAGGAGTGCATTATACTATATGGAGGACTATGGGCTGTGCATTATACTATATGGAGGACTATGGGGAGTGCATTATTCTATATGGAGGACTATGGGGAAGTGCATTATACTATAAGGAGGACTGTGGGCTGTTCATTATACTATATGGAGGACTATGGGCTGTGCATTATACTATATGGAGGACTATGGGGAGTGCATTTTTCTACATGGAGGTCTATGGGGAAGTGCATTTTACTATATGGAGGACTATGGGGAGTGCATTATTCTTTATGGAGGACTATGGGGAAGTGCATTATACTATATGGAGGTCTATGGGGAGTACATTATTCTATATGGAGGACTATGGGGAAGTGCTTTATACTATATGGAGGACTATGGGGATTGCATTATACTATATGGAGGACTATGGGGAGTGTATTATACTATATGGAGGACTATGGGGTGCATTATTCTATATGGAGGACTATGGGGAAGTGCTCTATACTATATGCAGGACTATGGGCTGTGCATTATACTATATGGAGGACTATGGAGAGTGCATTATACTATATGGAGGACTATGGGGAGTGCATTATTCTATATGGAGGACCATGGGGAAGTGCATTATACTATATGGAGGACTATAGGGAGTGCATTATACTATATAGAGGACTATGGGGTGCATTATTCTATCTGGAGGACTATGGGGAAGTGCATTATACCATATGGAGGACTATGGGGTGCATTATTCTATCAGGAGGACTATGGGGAAGTGCATTATACCATATGGAGGACTATGGGATGCATTATACTATACGGAGGACTATGGGATGCATTATACCATATGCAGGACTATGGATGCATTATACTATATGGAGGACTATGGGGGTGCATTATACCATACGGAGGACTAGGGGGAGAGCATCATACTATATGGAGGACTATGGGGAGTGCATTATTCTATATGAAGGACTATAGGGAGTGCAATATAATATATGGAGGACTATGGAGAGTGCATTATACTACATGGAGGACTATGGTGAGTGCATTATACTATATGGAGGACTATGGGGTGCATTATTCTATATGGAGAACTATGGGGAAGTGCATTATACTATATGAAGGACTATGGGCTGTGTAGTATACTATATGGAGGACTATGGAGACTGTATTATACTATATGGAGGACTATGGGGAGTGCATTATTCTATATGGAGGACTGTGGGAAGTGTATTATGCTATGTGGAGGACTATGGAGAGTGCACTATACTATATGGAGGACTATGGGGAGTGCATTATACTATATGGAGAACTATGGGCAGTGCATTATACCATATGGAGGACTATGGGATGCATTATACTATATGAAGGAGTATGGGGGTGCATTATACAATATAGAGGACTGTGGGGAGTGCATTATACTATATGGAGGACTATGGAGAGTGCATTATACTATATGGAGGACTTTGGAGAATGCATTATACTATATAGAGGATTATGGAGAGTGCATAATACTATATGGAGGACTATGGGGAGGGCATTATACTATAAGGAGGACTATGGGGTGCATTATTCTATATGGAGAACTATGGGTTGTGCATTATACTATATGGAGGACTATGAGTTGTGCATTATACTATATGGAGGACTATGGAGAGTGCATTGTACTATATTTGGGACTATGGGGAGTGCATTATTCTATATGGAGGACTATGGGGTGCGTTATACTATGTAGTGGACTATGGAGAGTGCATTATACTATATGGAGGACTATGGGGAGTGCAATATACCATATGAAGGACTATGAGATGTATTATACTATATGGAGGACTATGGGGTGCATTATTCTATATGGAGGACTATGGGGAAGTGCATTATACTATATGTAGGACTATGGGCTGTGCATTATACTATATGGAGGACTATGGAGAGTGTATTATACTATATGGAGGACTATGGGGAAGTGCATTATACTATATGGAGGACTATGGGGAGCGCATTATACTATATAGAGGACTATGGGGAGTGTATTATACTATATGGAGAACTATGGGCTGTGTATTTAACTTTATGGAGGACTATGGAGAGTGCATTATATTATATGGAAGACTATGGGGAGTTCATTATTCTTTATGGAGGACTATGGCGAAGTGCATTATACTATATGTAGGACTATGGAGAGTGCATTATACTATATGGAGGACTATGGGGAGTGCATTATACTATATGGAGGACTATGGGAAGTTCATTATACCATAAGGAGGACTATGGGATGCATTAAACCATATGGAGAACTATGGGATGCATTATACTATATGGAGGACTATGGGGGTCCATTATACAATATGGATGGCTATGGGGAGTGCATTATACTACATGGAGGACTATGGGAAGTGCATTATTCTATATGGAGGACTATGGGGAGTGCAATATACTATATGGAGGACTATGGGGTGCATTATACTAAATGAAGGACTATGGGCTGTGTATTATACTATATGGAGGACTATGGGAAGTGTATTATACTATATGGAGGACTACGGAGAGTGCACTATACTATATGAAGGACTATGGGGAGTGCATTATACTATATGAAGAACTATGGGGAGTGCATTATACCATAAGGAGGACTATGGGATGAATTATACCATATGAAGGACTATGGGGCTGCATTATACAATATAGAGGACTATGGGATGCATTATACTAAATGAGGACTATGGGGGTGCATTTTACAATATGGAGGACTGTGGGGAGTGCATTATACTATATGGAGGACTATGGGGAGTGCATTATTCTATATGGAGGACTATAGGGAGTGCATTATACTATATGGATGACTATGGGGAGTGATTTATACTATATGGAGGACTATGGGGAGTGCATTATACTATATGGAGGACTATGGGGAGTATATTATACTATATGGAGGACTATGGGGTGCATTATTCTATATGGAGGACTATGGGTTGTGCATTATACTATATGGAGGACTATGGAGAGTGCATTATACTATATTTTGGACTATGGGGAGTGCATTATTCTATATGAATGACTATGGGAAAGTGCATTATACTATATGGAGGACTATGGAGAGTGCATTATACGATATGGAGGACAATGGAGAGTGCATTATACTATATGGAGGACTATAGGGGTGCATTATACAATATGGAGGACTATGAAGAGTGCATTATACTATGTGGAGGACTATGGGGAGTGCATTATTCTATATGGAGGACTATGGAGAGTGCATTATACTACATGAAGGACTTTGGGGAGTGCATTATACCATATTGAGGACTATTGGATGCATTATACTACAAGGAGGACTATGGGGGTGCATTATTCAAAATGTTGGACTATGGGGAGTGCATTATACTATATGGAGGACTATGGGGAGTGCATTATTCTATATGGAGAACTATCGGGAGTGCATTATACTGTATGGAGTATAATGTGGAGTGCAGTATACTGTATGGAGGATTATGGGGAGTGCATTATACTGTATGGTGGACTATGAGGCACATTATACTATACGGAAGACTATGGGGAGTGAATTGTACTCTAAGATGGACTATGGGGCACATTATGCTATATGGAGGACTATGGGGAGTGCATTATACTATAAGGAGGACTATGGGATGCATTATATTATATGGAGGACCATTGGGAGTGTATTATACTATATGAAGGACTATGCGGACTGCAGTATACTATATGGAAGACTATGGGGAGTGTATTTTACTATACAGAGGACTATGGTATGCATTATACCATATGGAGGACTATGGGATGCATTCTACTATATGGATGACTAAGGAATGCATTATATTATATGGAGGACTATGGGGAGTGCATTATGCTACATGGAGGACTATGGGATGCATTATACTATATGGAAAACTATGGGGATTGCATTATGCTATATGGAGGACTATGGGATGCATTATACTATATGGAAGACTATGGAATGGATAATATTATATGGAGGACTATGGGGAGTTCATTATACTGTATGGAGGACTATTGAGAGTACATTATACTATATGAAGGACTGTGGAATGCATTATACAACATGGAGGACTATGGGATGCATTAAACTATATGGAGGACTATGGGGAGTGCATTATACTATATGGAGGAGTATGGGGAGAACATATACTATATGGAGGACTATTGTATTCATTATACTATATGGAGGACTATAGGGAGTGCATTATACTATATGGAGGACTATGGGATGCATTATGTTTTATGGAGGACTATGGGGAGTGCATTATTCTATATGGAGGAGTATGGGGAGAGCATATACTATATGGAGGACAATGGGATTTATTATACTATATGGAGGACTATAGGGAGTGCCTTATACTATATGGAGGACTATGGGATGCATTATGTTTTATGGAGGACTATGGGGAGTGCATTATACTATATGGAGGAGTATGGAGAGAGCATATACTATATGGAGGACTATGGGATTCATTATACTATATGGAGGACTATAGGGAGTGCATTATACTATATGGAGGACTATGGGATGCATTATGTTTTATGGAGGACTATGGGGAGTGCATTATTCTATATGGAGGAATATGGGGGTGCATAATACTATATGGAGGAATATGGGGAGTTTATTATACCATATTGTGGACTATGGGGAGTGCATTATACTATATAGTGGACTATGGGGAGTGCATTATACTATATGGAGGACTATGGGGAGTGAATTATACTATATGGAGGACTATGGGGGTCCATTATACTATATGGAGGACTATGGCGAGAGCATTATACTATATGGAGGACTATGGAGAGTGCATTATACTATATGGAGGACTACGGGGAGTACATTATACTATATGGAGGACTATGGGGAGTGCATTGTACTGTATGGAGGAGTATTGGGAGTGCATTATATTATATGAACGGCTATTGGGCACATTATACTATATGGAGTACTGTGGTGAGTGCATCATACTGTATGGAGGACTATGGGGAGTGCATTATACCATATGGAGCACTATGGGGAGTGCATTGTACTATATAGAGGACTATGGGGAGTGTATTACACTATATGGAGGACTATGGGGTGCATTGTACTATATAGAGGACTATGGGATGCATTATACTATATGGAGGACAATGGGGAGTGCATTATACTGTATGGAGGACTATGAGGAGTGCATTATGCTATATGAAGGACTATGGGATGCGTTATACTATATGAAGGACTATGGGATGCATTATACTATATGGACGACTATGGGGAGTGCATTATACTATATGGAGGACTATGGGATGCATTAAACTATATAGAGGATTATGGGGAGTACATTATACTATATGGAGGACTATGGGATGCATTGTGTTATATGGAGGACTATGGGGAGTGCATTATACTATATGGAGGACTATGGGATGCATTATATTATATGGAGGATCATGGGAAGTTCATTATATTATATGGAGGACTATGGGGAGTGCATTATACTATATGGAGGACTATGGGATGCATTATATTATATTGAGGACTATGGGGAGTGCGTTATACTTTATGTAGGACTATGGGATGCATTATATTATATGGAGGACCATGGGAAGTTCATTATACTGTATGAAGGACTATGGGGAGTGCATTATACTATATGTAGGACTACGGGATGCATTATTTTATATGAAGGACTATGAGGAGTGCATTTTACTATATGGAGGACTATGTGGTACATTATACTATATGGAGGACTATGGGGAGTGCATTATGCTATATAGAGGACTATGGGGAGTGAATTATACTGTATGAAGGACAATGTGGTGCATTATACTATATGGAGGACTATGAGGAGTGCATTATACTGTTTGGAGGACTATGTCATGTATTATACTATATGAAGGTCTATGTGGTGCATTATACTATATGGAGGACTATGGGGAGTGTATTATACTATATGGAGGACTATGGGGAGTGCAGTATGCTATATAGAAGACTATGGGGAGTGCATTATACTATATGGAGGACTATGGGGAGTGCATTATACTATATAGAGGACTGTGGGGAGTCTATTAAACTATACGGAGGACTATGGGATGCATTATACCATATGAAGGAATATGTGATGCATTCTATTATATGGAGGATTATGGGGAGTGCATTATACTGTATGGAGGAATATGTGGTGCATTATACTATATGGAGTACTATGGGGAGTGCATTATACTATATGGAGGACTATGGGGAGTGCATTATACCATATGGAGGACTATGGGATGCATTATGTTATATGGAGCACTATGAGGAGTGCATTTTACTATATGGAGGACTATGGGGGTGCATTACACTATATGGAGGACTATGGCGAGAGCATTATACTATATGGAGGACTATGGAGAGTGCATTATACTATATGGAGGACTATGGGGAATGCATTATACTATATGGAGGACTATGGGGAATGCATTATTCTGTATGGAGGACTATGGGGAGTACATTATATTATATGGAGGGCTATGGGGCACATTATACTATATGGAGGACAAGGGGGAGTGCATTATACTGTATGGAGGACTATGGGGAGTGCATTATACTATATAGAGGACTATATGATGCATTATATTATATGAAGGACTATGGGGAGTGCATTATACAATATAAAACACTATGGGGAGTGCATTATACTATATGGAGGACTATGGGGAGTGTATTATACTATATGGAGGACTATGGGATGCATTGTACTATATAGAGGACTATGGGATGCATTATACTATATGGAGGATTATTGGGAGTGCATTATACTGTATGGAGGACTATGAGGAGTGCATTATACTATATGAAGGACTATGGGATGCATTGTACTATATGGAGGACTATGGGGATTGAATTATACTGTATGGAGGACTATGAGGAGTGCATTATACTATAAGGAGGACTATATGAAGTGCACTATACTATATGGAGGACTACGGTATGTATTATACTGTATAGAGGACTATGGGGATTACATTATACTATATGGAGGACTATGGGATGCATTATGCTATATGGAGGACTATGGGGAGTGCATTATTCTATATGGAGGACTATGGGATGCATTATATTATATGGAGGACCATGGGGAGTTCATTATAATATATGGAGGACCATGGGGAGTGCATTATACTGTATGGAGGACTATGGGAAGCATAATATTATATGGAGGACTATGGGGAGTGCATTATACTATATGGAGGACTATGGGATGCATTATATTATATGGAGGACCATGGGGAGTTCATTATACTTTATGGAGGACTATGGGGAGTGCATTAAACTATATGTAGCAGTATGGGGAGTGTATTATACTATTTGGAGGACTATGGGATGCATTATTTTATATGAAGGACTATGAGGAGTGCAATATGCTATATGGATGAGTATGTGGTCCATTATACTATAATGAGGACTATGGGGAGTGCATTATGCTATATGGATGACTCTGGGGAGTGGATTATACTGTATGGAGGACTATGTGGTGCATTATACTATATGGAGGACTATGTGGTGCATTGTACTATATGAAGGACTATGGTGAGTTCATTATAGTATATGGAGGACTATGGGGAGTGCATTATACTATATGGAGGACTATGGGGAGTTCATTATACTGTATGGAGGACTATGTGGTGTATTATACTATATGGAGGACTATGTAGTGCATTATACTATATGGAGGACTATGGGGAGTGTATTATACTATATGAAAGACTATGGGGAATGCAGTATTGTATATGGAAGACTAAGGGGAGTGCATTATACTATATTGAGGACTATGGGGAGTGTATTATACTATATAGAGGACTGTGGGGAGTCAATTATACTATACGGAGGACTATGGGATGCATTATACTATGTGGAGGAATATGGGATGCATACTATTATATTAAGGACTATGGGGAGTGCATTATACTATATGGATAACTATGGGGAGTGCATTATACTGTATGGAGGACTATGTGGTGCATTATACTATAAGGAGTACTATGGGGAGTGCAATATACTATATGGAGGACTATGGGGAGTGCATTATACTGTATGGAGGACTATATGGTGCATTATACTATCAGGAGGACTATGGGGAGTGCATTATACTATATGAAGGACTATAGGGAGTGCATTATACTATATGGAGGACTATGGGGAGTGGATTATACTGTATGGAGGACTTTGTGGTGCATTATACTATATGGAGGACTATGTGGTGCATTATACTATATGGAGGACTATGGGGAGTGTATTATACTATATGGAGGACTATGGGGAGCGCAGTATGCTATATGGAAGACTATGGGGAGAATATTATACTATATAGAGGACTGTGGGGAATCCATTATACTATATGGAGGACTACGGAATGCATTATATTATATGGAGGACTATGTGGAATGCATTATGCTATATGGAGGACTATGGGATGCATTATACTATATGGAGAACTATGGGGAGCATATTATACTATATGGAGGACTATGGGATGCATTATACTATATGGAGGAATGTGGGACGCATTCTATTTTATGGAGGACTATGGGAAGTGCATTATACTGTATGGAGTACTATGTGGTGCATTATCCTATATGGAAGACTATGGGGAGAATATTATACTATATAGAGGACTGTGGGGAATCCATTATACTATATGGAGGACTACGGCATGCATTATATTATATGGAGGACTATGGGGAATGCATTATGCTATATGGAGGACTATGGGATGCATTATACTATATGGAGGACTATGGGGAGTGTATTATACTATATGGAGGATTATGGGATGCATTATACTATATAGAGGACTGTGGGGAGTCCATTATACTATATGGAGGACTATGGGATGCATTATATTATATGGAGGACTATGGGGGGGTGCATTATGCTATATGGAGAACTATGGGATGCATTATACTATATGGAGGACTATGGGGAGTGTATTATACTATATGGAGGAGTATGGGATGCATTATACCATATGGAGGACTATTGTGAGTGCATTATACTTTATGGAGGACTATGGGGAGTCCATTATACTATATGGAGGACTATGGGATGCATTATTATATGGAGGACTATGGGGAGTGCATTGTAATACACTGCTCAAAAAAATAAAGCAAACACTCAAATAACCCATCCTAGATCTGAAAGAATGAAATATTCTCATTGAATATTTTGTTCTGTACAAAGTTGAATGTGCTGACAACAAAATCACACAAAAATCATCAATGGAAATCAAATTTATTAAGCAATGGAGGCCTGGATTTGGAGTCACCCCCAAAATTAAAGTGGAAAAACACACTACAGGCTGATCCAACTTTGATGTAATGTCCTTAAAACAAGACAAAATGAGGCTCAGTATTGTGTGTGGCCTCCACGTGCCTGCATGACCTCCCTACAATGCCTGGGCATGCTCCTGATGAGGTTGCGGATGGTCTCCTGTGGGATCTCCTCCCAGACCTGGACTAAAGCATCCGCCAACTCCTGGACAGTCTGTGGTGCAACATGACGTTGGTGGATGGAGCGAGACATGATGTCCCAGATGTGCTCAATCAGATTCAGGTCTGGGGAACGGGCGGGACAGTCCATAACCTCAATGCCTTCATCTTGCAGGAACTGCTGACACACTCCAGCCACATGAGGTCTGGCATTGTCCTGCATTAGGAGGAACCCAGGGCCAACCACACCAGCATATGGTCTCACAAGGGGTCTGAGGATCTCATCTTGGTACCGAATGGCAGTCAGGCTACCTCTGGCGAGCACATGGAGGGCTGTGCGGCCCTCCAAAGAAATGCCACCCCACACCATTACAGACCCACTGCCAAACCGGTCACGCTGAAGGATGTTGCAGGCAGCAGATCGCTCTCCACGGCGTCTCCAGACTCTGTCACGTCTGTCACACGTGCTCAGTGTGAACCTGCTTTCATCTGTGAAGAGCACAGGGTGCCAGTGGCGACTTTGCCAATCCTGGTGTTCTAAGGCAAATGCCAAGCGTCCTGCACGGTGTTGGGCTGTGAGCACAACCCTCATCTGTGGACATCCGGCCCTCATTCCAACCTCATGGAGTCGGTTTCTAACCGTTTGTGCAGACACATGCAGATTTGTGGCCTGTTGGAGGTCATTTTGCAGGGCTCTGGCAGTGCTCCTCCTGTTCCTCCTAGCACAAAGGCGGAGGTAGCGGTCCTGCTGCTGGGTTGTTGCCCTCCTACGGCCCCCTCCATGTCTCCTGGTGTACTGGCCTGTCTCCTGGTAGCGCCTCCAGCCTCTGGACACTACGCTGACAGACACAGCAAGCCTTCTTGCCACAGCTCGCATTGATGTGCCATCCTGGATGAGCTGCACTACCTGAGCAACTTCTGTGGGTTGTAGAGTCCGTCTCTTGCTACCACGAATGTGAAAGCACAACCAACATTCAAAAGTGACCAAAACATCAGCCAGAAAGCATTGGTACTGAGATGTGGTCTGTGGTCCCCACCTGCAGAACCACTCCTTTATTGAGGGTGTCTTGATAATTGCCAATAATTTCCATCTATTGTCTATTCCATTTGCACAACAAAATATGAAATTAATTGTCAATCAGTGTTGCTTCCTAAGTGGACAGTTTGATTTCACAGAAGTTTGATTTACGTGGAGTTATATTCTGTTGTTTAAGTGTTCCCTTTATTTTTTGAGCAGTGTATATGGAGGACTATGGGGAGTGCATTATACTATATGGAGGACTATGGGATGCATTATATTATATGAAGGACTATGTGGAGTGCATTATACTATATGGAGGACTATGGGGAGTGTATTATACTATATAGAGGATTGTGGGGAGTCCATTATACTATATGGAGGACTATGGGATGCATTATACCATATGGAGGACTATGGGATGCATTATATTATATGGAGGACTATGGTTTGCATTATAGTATAGAGAGGACTATGGGGAGTGTATTATACTATGTGGAGGACTATGGAACGCATTATACTATATGGAGGACTATGGGGAAAGCTTTATACTATATGGAGGACTGTGTGGTGCATTATACTATATAGAGGACTATGGGGAGTGCATTATACTGTATGGAGGACTATGTTGTGCATTATATTAAATGGAGGACTATGGGGAGTGCATTATACTATATGGAGGACTATGGTGTTGTGGTGTTGCTATCAGAGTGTCAAGAGTGGGAGAAGAGGGTTGCATTGACAATCCAACACAATGGGCAGCAATTTGAACACATTTTATAAGTGGTCATAAAGTTACATTAAAACCAAGCACACCATTGTTTTTCTTATCAAATTCTCAATAAGTTTGATGTGTCACATGACCCTCTTTCCTTTGAAAAAAATAAAGTTGGATCCAAAATGGCCGACTTCAAAATAGCCGCCATGGTCACCACCCATCTGGAAAAGTTTTCCCCTCACATATACTAATGTGCCACAAACAGGAAGTTGATATTACCAACCATTCCCATTTAATTTAGGTGTATCCATGTAAATGGCCCACCCTGTATATAATCAGAATGGGGGGGTCCAAATCTTGCTCCGGGACCCATCAGCCTCGTTACGCCACTGGTTATATATTATACTAGCTATTGAACCCCTTCTACGCCCGGGTGGTGAGCATTTTTATTGGTATATTTCTGGCGCCATTTTTTTTTAAGACACTGTCTGCAAATTCGCATATACATTGTCTTCAATAAAATAGCGCCGGATAAGCGCCATTTTACTGAAGTAATGTACTACAATGTCAACACAGCAGTGCACACGTGCCAGCCAAAGGGATAATGGTGATGGGTGGTGCATGCGCACTGCTATGTTGACGTTGTAGTACATTACTTCAATAAAATGGCGCTGGAGTCAGCGTTTGCGCTTATCCGGCGCTATTTTATTGAAGACACTGTATATGCGAATTTGCAGACAGTGTCTTAAAAAAATGGTGCCGGATAGCATGGTATAGGCATACACTGAGTCCGGGTCATTCTATTGAAGTATTGTACTACAAAATTAAAGGGAACCTGTCACCAGAAGTAACACCGTTAACCTGCACATATGTGATTAATCTGCAGGTTAATAGCGTTATTATGTTGCCCGACGCCTGCACGTAGTCGAATGCAGCAGGGAGAAAATAAACCTTCCTGGTATATGATCCCCCAATCCTGGTCCACTTCTTGGTATATGCTCCACCCCATCCTTGTATATGTTCCCCCAATCCTTGTATATGCTCCCCACATACTGGTATAAGCTCCCCCCATACTGGTATATGCTCCCTCCATCCTGGTATATGCTCCCTCCATCCTGGTATATGCTCCCCCATCCTGGTATATGCTCTCCCCATCCTGGTATATGCTCCCCCATCCTAGTATATACCCCCCCATCCTGGTATATGCTTCCCCCATCCTGGTATATGCTCCCCCCATCCTGTTATATGCTCCCTCCATCCTGGTATATGCTCCCCCATCCTGGTATAACTTCCCCATCCTGGTATATGCTCCCCCCATCCTGGTATATGCTCCCTCCATCCTGGTATATGCTCCCTCCATCCTCGTATATGCTTCCCCTATCCTGGTATATGCTCCCCCAATCCTGGTATATGCTCCCCCAGTCCTCGCATATGCTCCCTCCATCCTGTTATATGCCCCCCATCCTGGTATGTGCTACACCCATCCTGGTATATGCTGCCTCAATCCTCGTATATATGCCCCCCCACCCTGATATATGTCCCCCCATCCTGGTATATGCTTCCCTACCCTGGTATATGCTCCCCCAATTCTTGTATATGCTCCCTCCATCCTGGTATATGCTCCCCCATCCTGGTATATGCTTCCCTATCCTGGTATATGCCCCCCCATCCTGTTATATGCTCCCTCCATCCTGGTATATGCCCCCATCCTGGTATATGCTCCCCCCATCCTGGTATATGCTCCCCCCATCCTGGTATATCCCCCCATCCTGGTATATGCTCCTCCCCATCCTGGGTTATGCTCCCCCCATCCTGGTATATGCTCCCGCTATCCTGGCATGTGCTCCCCCCATCCTGGTATATGCTCCCCCATCCTGGTATATGCTCCCCCCCATCCTGGTATATGCCCCACATCCTGGTATATCCCCACATTCTGGTATATGCTCCCCGTTATATGCTCCCCCATCCTGGTATATGCTCCCCCATCCTGGTATATGCTCCCCCCATCCTGGTATATGCCCCCATCCTGGTATATGCTCCCCCTCATCCTGGTATATGCTCCCCCCATCCTGGTATATGCTCCCCCCATCCTGGTATATGCCCCCTCCATCCTGGTATATGTCCCCCATCCTGGTATGTGCTCCCCCCATCCTGGTATATACCCCCCATCCTGGTATATGCTCCCCCTATCCTGTTATATGCTCCCACCATCCTGGTATATGCTCCCCAATCCTGGTATATACTTCCCCATCCTGGTATATGCTCCCCCCATACTGGTATATGCTCCCCCCATCCTGGTATATGCTCCCTCCATCCTGGTATATGCTCCCTCCATCCTCGTATATGGTTCCCCTATCCTGGTATATGCTCCCTCCATTCTGGTATATGCCCCCCCATTCTGGTATACACTCCATCCATCCTGGTATATGCTGCCTTAATCCTCGTATATGCCTCCCCACCCTGGTATATGCTCCCCATCCTGGTATATGCTTCCCTACCCTGGTATATGCTCCCCCAATTCTTGTATATGCTCCCTCCATCCTGGTATATGCCCCCCATCTTGTTATATGCTCCCTCCATCCTGGTATAATCTCCCCCCATCCTGGTATATGCTCCCCCATCCTGGTATATGCTCCCCCCATCCTGGTATATGCTCCCCCTATCCTGGTATATCCCCCATCCTGGTATATGCTCCTCCCCATCCTGATATATGCTCCCCCCATACTGGTATATGTTCCCCCATCCTGGTATATGCTCCCCCCCATCCTGGTATATGCTCCCTCCATCCTCGTATATGGTTCCCCTATCCTGGTATATGCTCCCTCCATTCTGGTATATGCCCCCCCATTCTGGTATACACTCCACCCATCCTGGTATATGCTGCCTCAATCCTCGTATATGCCTCCCCACCCTGGTATATGCCCCCCATCCTGGTATATGCTTCCCTACCCTGGTATATGCTCCCCCAATTCTTGTATATGCTCCCTCCATCCTGGTATATGCCCCCCATCTTGTTATATGCTCCCTCCATCCTGGTATATTCTCCCCCCATCCTGGTATATGCTCCCCCATCCTGGTATATGCTCCCCCCATCCTGGTATATGCTCCCCCTATCCTGGTATATCCCCTCATCCTGGTATATGCTCCTCCCCATCCTGGTATATGCTCCCCCCATACTGGTATATGTTCCCCCATCCTGGTATATGCTCCCCCCCATCCTGGTATATGATCCCCCAATCCTGGTCCCCTTCTTGGTATATGCTCCCCCCATCCTTGTATATGTTCCCCCAATCCTCGTATATGCTCCCCCCATACTGGTATAAGCTCCCCCCATACTGGTATATGCTCCCTCCATCCTGGTATATGCTCCCTCCATCCTGGTATATGCTCCCCCATCTTGGTATATGCTCTCCCCATCCTGGTATATGCTCCCCCATCCTGGTATATACCCCCCATCCAGGTATATGCTCCCCCCATCCTGGTATATGCTCCCCCCATCCTGTTATATGCTCCCTCCATCCTGGTATATGCTCCCCCATCCTGGTATATACTTCCCCATTCTGGTATATGCTCCCCCCATCCTGGTATATACCCCCCCATCCTGGTATATGCTCCCCCCATCCTGGTATATGCTCCCCCCATCCTGTTATATGCTCCCTCCATCCTGGTATATGCTCCCCCATCCTGGTATATACTTCCCCATTCTGGTATATGCTCCCCCCATCCTGGTATATGCTCCCTCCATCCTGGTATATGCTCCCTCCATCCTCATATATGCTTCCCCTATCCTGGTATATGCTCCCCCAATCCTGGTATATGCTCCCCCCATCCTGGTATATGCTCCCCCCATCCTGGTATATGCCCCCTCCATCCTGGTATATGTCCCCCATCCTGGTATGTGCTCCCCCCATCCTGGTATATACCCCCCATCCTGGTATATGCTCCCCCCATCCTGGTATATGCTCCCCCTATCCTGTTATATGCTCCCACCATCCTGGTATATGCTCCCCCATCCTGGTATATACTTCCCCATCCTGGTATATGCTCCCCCCATACTGGTATATGCTCCCCCCATCCTGGTATATGCTCCCTCCATCCTGGTATATGCTCCCTCCATCCTCGTATATGGTTCCCCTATCCTGGTATATGCTCCCTCCATTCTGGTATATGCCCCCCCATTCTGGTATACACTCCATCCATCCTGGTATATGCTGCCTTAATCCTCGTATATGCCTCCCCACCCTGGTATATGTCTCCCATCCTGGTATATGCTTCCCTACCCTGGTATATGCTCCCCCAATTCTTGTATATGCTCCCTCCATCCTGGTATATGCCCCCTATCTTGTTATATGCTCCCTCCATCCTGGTATATTCTCCCCCCATCCTGGTATATGCTCCCCCATCCTGGTATATGCTCCCCCCATCCTGGTATATGCTCCCCCTATCCTGGTATATCCCCCCATCCTGGTATATGCTCCTCCCCATCCTGGTATATGCTCCCCCCATACTGGTATATGTTCCCCCATACTGGTATATGCTCCCCCCCATCCTGGTATATGCTCCCTCCATCCTCGTATATGGTTCCCCTATCCTGGTATATGCTCCCTCCATTCTGGTATATGCCCCCCCATTCTGGTATACACTCCACCCATCCTGGTATATGCTGCCTCAATCCTCGTATATGCCTCCCCACCCTGGTATATGCCCCCCATCCTGGTATATGCTTCCCTACCCTGGTATATGCTCCCCCAATTCTTGTATATGCTCCCTCCATCCTGGTATATGCCCCCCATCTTGTTATATGCTCCCTCCATCCTGGTATATTCTCCCCCCATCCTGGTATATGCTCCCCCATCCTGGTATATGCTCCCCCCATCCTGGTATATGCTCCCCCTATCCTGGTATATCCCCTCATCCTGGTATATGCTCCTCCCCATCCTGGTATATGCTCCCCCCATACTGGTATATGTTCCCCCATCCTGGTATATGCTCCCCCCCATCCTGGTATATGATCCCCCAATCCTGGTCCCCTTCTTGGTATATGCACCCCCCCATCCTTGTATATGTTCCCCCAATCCTCGTATATGCTCCCCCCATACTGGTATAAGCTCCCCCCATACTGGTATATGCTCCCTCCATCCTGGTATATGCTCCCTCCATCCTGGTATATGCTCCCCCATCTTGGTATATGCTCTCCCCATCCTGGTATATGCTCCCCCATCCTGGTATATACCCCCCCATCCTGGTATATGCTCCCCCCATCCTGGTATATGCTCCCCCCATCCTGTTATATGCTCCCTCCATCCTGGTATATGCTCCCCCATCCTGGTATATACTTCCCCATTCTGGTATATGCTCCCCCCATCCTAGTATATACCCCCCCATCCTGGTATATGCTCCCCCCATCCTGGTATATGCTCCCCCCATCCTGTTATATGCTCCCTCCATCCTGGTATATGCTCCCCCATCCTGGTATATACTTCCCCATTCTGGTATATGCTACCCCCATCCTGGTATATACCCCACCATCCTGGTATATGCTCCCCCCATCCTGGTATATGCTCCCCCCATCCTGTTATATGCTCCCTCCATCCTGGTATATGCTCCCCCATCCTGGTATATACTTCCCCTATCCTGGTATATGCTCCCCAATCCTGGTATATGCTCCCCCAATCCTCGTATATGCTCCCTCCATCCTGTTATATGCCCCCCCATCCTGGTATATGCTCAGCCCATCCTGGTATATGCTGCCTCAATCCTCGTATATGCCCCCCCACCCTGGTATATGTCCCCCCATCCTGGTATATGCTTCCCTACCCTGGTATATGCTCACCCAATTCTTGTATATGCTCCCTCCATCCTGGTATATGCCCCCCCATCCTGGTATATGCTTCCCTATCCTGGTATATGCCCCCCCATCCTGTTATATGCTCCCTCCATCCTGGTATGTGTCCCCATCCTGGTATATGCTCCCCCATCCTGGTATATGCTCCCCCCATCCTGGTATATGCTCCTTCCCATCCTGGTATATGCTCCCCCCATCCTGGTATATGCCCCCCATTCTGGTATATGCCCCCCATCCTGGTATGTGCTCCCCCCATCCTGGTATATGCTCCCTCCATCCTGGTATATGCTCCCTCCATCCTCGTATATGCTTCCCCTATCCTGGTATATGCTCCCCCAATCCTGGTATATGCTCACCCAATGCTAGTATATGCTCCCTCCATCCTGGTATATGCCCCCCCATTCTCGTATATGCTCCCCCCTATCCTGTTATATGCTCCCTCCATCCTGGTATATGCTCCCCCATCCTGGTATATACTTCCCCATCCTGGTATATGCTCCCCCCATCCTGGTATATGCTCCCCCCATCCTGGTATATGCTCCCTCCATCCTGATATATGCTCCCTCCATCCTCGTATATGCTTACCCTATACTGGTATATGCCCCCCATCCTGGTATATGCCCCCCATCCTGGTATATCCCCACATTCTGGTATATGCTCCCCCGTTATATGCTCCCCCATCCTGGTATATGCTCCCCCATCCTGGTATATGCTCCCCCCATCCTGGTATATGCCCCCCATCCTGGTATATGTCCCCCATCCTGGTATGTGCTCCCCCCATCCTGGTATATACCCCACATCCTGGTATATGCTCCCCCCATCCTGGTATATGCTCCCCCTATCCTGTTATATGCTCCCACCATCCTGGTATATGCTCCCCCATCCTGGTATATACTTCCCCATCCTGGTATATGCTTCCCCCATCCTGGTATATGCTCCCCCCATCCTGGTATATGCTCCATCCATCCTGGTATATGCTCCCTCCATCCTCGTATATGCTCCCCTATCCTGGTATATGCTCCCTCCATTCTGGTATATGCCCCCCCATTCTGGTATACACTCCACCCATCCTGGTATATGCTGCCTCAATCCTCGTATATGCCTCCCCACCCTGGTATATGCCCCCCATCCTGGTATATGCTTCCCTACCCTGGTATATGCTACCCCAATTCTTGTATATGCTCCCTCCATCCTGGTATATGCCCCCCATCTTGTTATATGCTCCCTCCATCCTGGTATATTCTCCCCCCATCCTGGTATATGCTCCCCCATCCTGGTATATGCTCCCCCCATCCTGGTATATGCTCCCCCTATCCTGGTATATCCCCCCATCCTGGTATATGCTCCTCCCCATCCTGGTATATGCTCCCCCCATACTGGTATATGTTCCCCCATCCTGGTATATGCTCCCCCCCATCCTGGTATATGATCCCCCAATCCTGGTCCCCTTCTTGGTATATGCTCCCCCCCATCCTTGTATATGTTCCCCCAATCCTCGTATATGCTCCCCCCATACTGGTATAAGCTCCCCCCATACTGGTATATGCTCCCCCATCTTGGTATATGCTCTCCCCATCCTGGTATATGCTCCCCCATCCTGGTATATACACCCCCATGCTGGTATATGCTCCCCCCATCCTGGTATATGCTCCCCCCATCCTGTTATATGCGCCCTCCATCCTGGTATATGCTCCCCCATCCTGGTATATACTTCCCCATTCTTGTATATGCTCCCCCCATCCTGTTATATGCTCCCTCCATCCTGGTATATGCTCCCTCCATCCTCATAGATGCTTCCCCTATCCTGGTATATGCTCCCCCAATCCTGGTGTATGCTCCCCCAATCCTCGTATATGCTCCCTCCATCCTGTTATATGCCCCCCCATCCTGGTATATGCTCAACCTATCCTGATATATGCTGCCTCAATCCTCGTATATGCCCCCCCACCCTGGTATATGTCCCCCCATCCTGGTATATGCTTCCCTACCCTGGTATATGCTCACCCAATTCTTGTATATGCTCCCTCCATCCTGGTATATGCCCCCTATCCTGGTATATGCTTCCCTATCCTGGTATATGCCCCCCATCCTGTTATATGCTCCTTCCATCCTGGTATGTGCCCCCATCCTGGTATATGCTCCCCCATCCTGGTATATGCTCCCCCCATCCTGGTATATGCTCCTCCCCATCCTGGTATATGCTCCCCCCATCCTGGTATATGCTCCCGCTATCCTGGCATATGCTCCCCCCATCCTGGTATATGCTCCCCCATCCTGATATATGCTCCCCCCAATCCTGGTATATGCCCCCCATCCTGGTATATCCGCCCATTCTGGTATATGCTCCCCCATCCTGGTATATGCTCCCCCATCCTGGTATATGCTCCCCCCATCCTGGTATATGCCCACCATCCTGGTATATGCTCCCCCTCATCCTGGTATATGCTCCCCCCATCCTGGTATATGCTCTCCCCATCCTGGTATATGCCTCCCATCCTGATATATGCCCCTCATCCTGGTATGTGCTCCCCCCATCCTGGTATATACCCCCCATCCTGGTATATGCTCCCCCCATCCTGGTATATGCTCCCCCTATCCTGTTATATGCTCCCTCCATCCTGGTATATGCTCCCCCATCCTGGTGTATACTTCCCCATCTTGGTATATGCTCCCCCCATCCTGGTATATGCTCCCCCCATCCTGGTATATGCTCCCTCCATCCTGGTATATGCTCCCCCTATCCTGGTATATGCTCCCCCAATCCTGGTATATGCTCCTCCAATCCTCGTATATGCTCCCTCCATCCTGGTATATGCCCCCCCATCCTGGTATATGCTCCACCCATCCTGGTATATGCTGCCTCAATCCTCGTATATGCCCCTCCACCCTGGTATATGCCCCCCATCCTGGTATTTGCTTCCCTACCCTGGTATATGCTCCCCCAATTCTTGTATATGCTCCCTCCATCCTGGTATATGCCCCCCATCCTGTTATATACTCCCTCCATCCTTGTATATGCTCCCCCCATCCTGGTATATGCTCCCCCATCCTGGTATATGCTCCCCCCATCCTGGTATATGCTCCCCCTATCCTGGTATATCCCCCCATCCTGGGATATGCTCCTCCCCATCCTGGTATATGCTCCCCCCATACTGGTATATGCTCCCCCATCCAGGTATTTGCTCCCCCCCATCCTGGTATATGCCCCCCATCCTGGTATATCCCCCCATCCTGGTATATGTTCCCCCCATCCTGGTATATGCTCCCCCATCCTGGTATATGCTCCCCCCATCCTCGTACATGCCCCTCCATCCTGGTATATGCTCCCCCTCATCCTGGTATATGCTCCCCCTACCCTGGTATATGCTCCCCCCTTCCTGGTATATGCCCCCCATCCTGGTATATGCCCCCATCCAGGTATGTGCTCCCCCCATCCTGGTATATGCTCCCCCCATCCTTATATATGTCACCCCCATCCTGGTATATTCTCCCCCCATCCTGGTATATGCTCCCCCCTATCCTGGTATATGTCACTCCCCATCCTGGTATATGCTCCCCCCATCCTGGTATGTCGCCCCCTGATCCTTGTATATGCTCCCTCCCATCCTGGTATATGTCACCCCCGATCCTGGTATATCGTCCCCCCCATCCTGGTATATACTTCCCCTCATCCTGGTATATGCTCCACCCCATCCTAGTATATGTCAACCCCCAATCCTGGTATATGCTCCCCCCATCCTGGTATATGTCACCCCCCGATCGTGGTATGTGCTCCCCCCATCCTGGTATATGTCACCCCCGATCCTGGTATATGCTACCCCCATACTGATATATGCTCCCCCTCATTAGGTATATGCTCCCCCATCCTGGTATATGCTCCCCCTCATTCTGGTATATGCTCCCCCCATTCTGGTATATGCTCCCCCCATCCTGGTATATGCCCCCCCCCCATCCTGGTATATGCTTCCTCCATCCATGTATATGCTCCCCCCATCATGGAGAACAAGGAAGCACAAAAGAACTTCATGAAAACATGAAAATACAAAATCTTTATTGAAAAAAATCAAGAATAGAAAAAATGGAAAACACTCAGAGGCATAAAATTAAAAACAATGGAGGAGCATGGAGACGAGGAACAGGTTAAATGTACTGCCCTATGTAAATCAATTGCCTGAAGGCAAAATATGGCACTGCAAAAACAGGTCATAAAGAGGTAGCTCAAGTGTCTATCCAATTGAAAGGTCGCACAGTGAGAGACTTCTGTTTAATGCAGGTTCTAATATAGAAGCATTTTCCCAAAGTGGATGCAAGTATGACACTCAGTACATTAATAGAAATAAGTGTCATGAAAGACAATATAGTCAAAGTGACAACCAATCCAATATATAATATGAAAAGGTTCCATACTTACAGCCGCTGTGGTTGCGTCGCCGCACCTCGCTCCTGCTCTACCCCAGCATCCTGGTATATGCTCCCCCCCATCCTGGTATATGCTCCCCCTCATCCTGGTATATGCTCTCACCCATCCTGGTAAATGCTCCCCGTCATCCTGGTATATGCTCTCCCCCATCCTGGTATATGCTCCCCTCCATCCTGGTATATGTCACCGCCGAACCTGGTATATGCTCCCCCCCATCCTGGTATATGTCACCCCCCAATCCTGGTATATGCTCCCCGTCATCCTGGTATATGCTCCCCCTCATTCTGGTATATATGCTCCCCCCCATCCTGGTATATGTCACCCCCCGATCCTGGTATATGCTCCCCCTCATCCTGGCATATGCCGCCCCCCATCCTGGTATATGTCACCCCCGATCTTGGTATATGTCACCCCCTCATCCTGGTATATGCTCCCCCCATCCTGGTATATGTCACCCAAGATCCTGGTATATGCTCCCCCCCATCCTGGTATATGTCACCCCCCAATACTGGTATATGCTCCCCCTCATCCTGGTATATGCCCCCCCCATCCTGGTATATGTCACCCCCGATCCTGGTATATGCTCCCCCTCATTCTGGTATATGCTCCCCCCCATCCTGGTATATGTCACCCCCCGATCCTGGTAAATGCTCCCCCTCATCCTGGCATATGCCGCCCCCCATCCTGGTATATGTCACCCCCTCATCCTGGTATATGCTCCCCCCATCCTGGTATATGTCACCCCCCCCCGATCCTGCCTGTCCTGCTCATCCATCCACAAACACTCCTACTCACCCTTCCCCCGCAGCACATCGTCTGTGTTAAATATGTAAATAAAATGGCGCTGGAGTCAGTGTGTGCACATACTGCGCTATTTGGCGCCATTTTGTTGAAGACACTGCGAATTTGTCTTCAACAAAATGGTGCTGGATATCGCGCTATGCGCTGGCTCCGGCACAGACTCCTCCTTAAGCCTCGCCGGAGACGTGGTCAGCGCCTATGCACATGGTGATCTCCGGCGACGCACTCTTCCTCCAGCCTCGTCCTCCCGGCGCAGACTATAGAGGCTTAGGACAGAAGGACACATCCCTGGATATATATATCTCATCTCTCCCAATTACATGGAGTCTATTAGGATCCCTGATCTATTATGTGTCGCCATCTGCACAGATCCAATGTCACACAAAAGGAAGCGACATTTTTAGCGAGTAAACAGCGCATTCCGTCCTGTGCTGATCTACAGCGCCATCTAGAGGCTGATCAGCGGCGCATCAGCTCAGCCTACTCGTTTTCATCTTCGCACCAGATGACGCGTTACCGGGATAAAATATGATTGGGTCCCAGTGAAAATACAAGACTGGGAGCCGGCTGCTCTGCTCCAATCGTCGCGCTTTGGAAGATACCAACTCTTTGTAGCCCTCAGGGGGAGCTGAGGAGAATAAATTGTTATTGTTTGTAAAAGTGCAGATATTTAATGAACTGATAGGTAAAATAAAGATGCGGCTGCGATCAGTGACGGGACAGAGTAAGAGCGGCCGCTGCAGTTCCCCCCCCGTGCTCAGATCAGTGGTAGACGCGACTCCTCCTCCGCCTTCGGAAGCCGGAAGTGGCAGGCAGTGTTGTGAGAGAGGAGCAGAGAGACAGGTGGGTGATTGGTGCTGTGTGCGCTGCCCCCTGCTGGTCGCATCGCCGCAGTGCAGGTTGTTATGGGCTGATCAGGAGCCCCTATGCCGCTCTCCATGGTGCGACCCCCACTGCTGTGTCTTGGGGTCTGTTACCCCTGATATATAGGAGCTGAGTACAGGCTGCTGCTGGGGCCCCTGATACCATTACTATGTGGCCCTTACACCTGATATATAGGAGCTGAGTACAGGCTGCTGCTGGGGCCCCTGATACCATTACTATGTGGCCCTTACACCTGATATATAGGAGCTGAGTACAGGCGGCTGCTGGGGCCCCTGATACCATTACTATGTGGCCCTTACACCTGATATATAAGGGCTGAGTACAGGCAGCTGCTGGGGCCCCTGATACCATTACTATGTGGCCCTTACACCTGATATATAGGAGCTGAGTACAGGCGGCTGCTGGGGCCCCTGATACCATTACTATGTGGCCCTTACACCTGATATATAGGAGCTGAGTACAGGCTGCTGGGGCCCCTGATACCATTACTATGTGGCCCTTACACCTGATATATAAGGGCTGAGTACAGGCTGCTGCTGGGGCCCCTGATACCATTACTATGTGGCCCTTACACCTGATATATAGGAGCTGAGTACAGGTGGCTGCTGGGGCCCCTGATACCATTACTATGTGGCCCTTACACCTGATATATAGGAGCTGAGTAAAGGCGGCTGTTGGGGCCCCTGATACCATTACTATGTGGCCCTTACACCTGATATATAGGAGCTGAGTAAAGGCGGCTGTTGGGGCCCCTGATACCATTACTATGTGGCCCTTACACCTGATATATAGGAGCTGAGTACAGGCTGCTGCTGGGGCCCCTGATACCATTACTATGTGGCCCTTACACCTGATATATAGGAGCTGAGTAAAGGCGGCTGCTGGGGCCCCTGATACCATTACTATGTGGCCCTTACACCTGATATATAGGAGCTGAGTACAGGCTGCTGCTGGGGCCCCTGATACCATTACTATGTGGCCCTTACACCTGATATATAAGGGCTGAGTACAGGCGGCCGCTGGGGCCCCTGATACCATTACTATGTGGCCCTTACACCTGATATATAGGAGCTGAGTACAGGCGGCTGCCGGGGCCCCTGATACCATTACTATGTGGCCCTTACACCTGATATATAGGAGCTGAGTACAGGCGGCCGCTGGGGCCCCTGATACCATTACTATGTGGCCCTTACACCTGATATATAAGGGCTGAGTACAGGCGGCCGCTGGGGCCCCTGATACCATTACTATGTGGCACTTACACCTGATATATAGGGGCTGAGTACAGGCGGCTGCTGGGGCCCCTGATACCATTACTATGTGGCCCTTACACCTGATATATAGGGGCTGAGTACAGGCGGCTGCTGGGGCCCCTGATACCATTACTATGTGGCCCTTACACCTGATATATAAGAGCTGAGTACAGGCAGCTGCTGGGGCCCCTGATACCATTACTATGCGGCCCTTACACCTGATATATAGGAGCTGAGTACAGGCGGCTGCTGGGGCCCCTGATACCATTACTATGTGGCCCTTACACCTGATATATAGGAGCTGAGTACAGGCAGCTGCTGGGGCCCCTGATACCATTACTATGTGGCCCTTACATCTGATATATAGGAGCTGAGTACAGGCGGCTGCTGGGGCCCCTGATACCATTACTATGTGGCCCTTACACCTGATATATAGGAGCTGAGGACAGGTGGCTGCCGGGGCCCCTGATACCATTACTATGTGGCCCTTACACCTGATATATAGGGGCTGAGTACAGGCGGCTGCTGGGGCCCCTGATACCATTACTATGTGGCCCTTACACCTGATATATAGGAGCTGAGTACAGGCTGCTGCTGGGGTCCCTGATACCATTACTATGTGGCCCTTACACCTGATATATAAGGGCTGAGTACAGGCGGCTGCTGGGGTCCCTGATACCATTACTATGTGGCCCTTACACCTGATATATAGGAGCTGAGTACAGGCGGCTGCTGGGGTCCCTGATACCATTACTATGTGGCCCTTACACCTGATATATAAGGGCTGAGTACAGGTGGCTGCTGGGGCCCCTGATACCATTACTATGTGGCCCTTACACCTGATATATAAGGGCTGAGTACAGGCGGCTGCTGGGGCCCCTGATACCATTACTATGTGGCCCTTACACCTGATATATAGGAGCTGAGTACAGGCTGCTGCTGGGGCCCCTGATACCATTACTATGTGGCCCTTACACCTGATATATAGGAGCTGAGTACAAGCGGCTGCTGGGGCCCCTGATACCATTACTATGTAGCCCTTACACCTGATATATAAGGGCTGAGTACAGGCTGCTGCCGGGGCCCCTGATACCATTACTATGTGGCCCTTACACCTGATATATAGGAGCTGAGTACAGGCGGCTGCTGGGGCCCCTGATACCATTACTATGTGGCCCTTACACCTGATATATAGGAGCTGAATACAGGCGGCTGCTGGGGCCCCTGATACCATTACTATGTGGCCCTTACACCTGATATATAGGAGCTGAGTACAGGCGGCTGCCGGGGCCCCTGATACCATTACTATGTGGCCCTTACACCAGATATATAGGCGCTGAGTACAGGCAGCTGCTGGGGCCCCTGATACCATTACTATGTGGCCCTTGCATCTGATATATAAGGGCTGAGTACAGGCAGCTGCTGGGGCCCCTGATACCATTACTATGTGGCCCTTACACCTGATATATAGGAGCTGAGTACAGGTGGCTGCTGGGGCCCCTGATACCATTACTATGTGGCCCTTACACCTGATATATAGGAGCTGAGTACAGGCGGCTGCTGGGGCCCCTGATACCATTACTATGTGGCCCTTACACCTGATATATAGGAGCTGAGTACAGGCGGCTGCTGGGGCCCCTGATACCATTACTATGTGGCCCTTACATCTGATATATAGGAGCTGAATACAGGCGGCTGCTGGGGCCCCTGATACCATTACTATGTGGCCCTTACACCTGATATATAGGAGCTGAGTACAGGCTGCTGCTGGGGCCCCTGATACCATTACTATGTGGCCCTTACACCTGATATATAGGAGCTGAGTACAGGCAGCTGCTGGGGCCCCTGATACCTTTACTATGTGGCCCTTACACCAGATATATAGGAGCTGAGTACAGGCGGCTGCTGGGGCCCCTGATACCATTACTATGTGGCCCTTACACCTGATATATAGGAGCTGAGTACAGGCAGCTGCTGGGGCCCCTGATACCTTTACTATGTGGCCCTTACACCAGATATATAGGAGCTGAGTACAGGCGGCTGCTGGGGCCCCTGATACCATTACTATGTGGCCCTTACACCTGATATATAGGAGCTGAGTACAGGCGGCTGCTGGGGCCCCTGATACCATTACTATGTGGCCCTCACACCAGATATATAGGCGCTGAGTACAGGCGGCTGCTGGGGCCCTTGATACCATTACTATGTGGCCCTTACACCTGATATATAGGAGCTGAGTACAGGCAGCTGCTGGGGCCCCTGATACCATTACTATGTGGCCCTTACACCTGATATATAAGGGCTGAGTACAGGCAGATGCTGGGGCCCCTGATATCATTACTATGTGGCCTTTACACCTGATATATAGGAGCTGAGTACAGGCGGCTGCTGGGGCCCCTGATACCATTACTATGTGGCCCTTACACCTGATATATAGGAGCTGAGTACAGGCGGCTGCTGGGGCCCCTGATACCATTACTATGTGGCCCTTACACCTGATATATAGGAGCTGAGTACAGGCAGCTGCTGGGGCCCCTGATACCATTACTATGTGGCCCTTACACCTGATATAAAAGGGCTGAGTACAGGCAGATGCTGGGGCCCCTGATATCATTACTATGTGGCCTTTACACCTGATATATAGGAGCTGAGTACAGGCGGCTGCTGGGGCCCTTGATACCATTACTATGTGGCCCTTACACCTGATATATAGGAGCTGAGTACAGGCAGCTGCTGGGGCCCCTGATACCATTACTATGTGGCCCTTACACCTGATATATAAGGGCTGAGTACAGGCAGATGCTGGGGCCCCTGATATCATTACTATGTGGCCTTTACACCTGATATATAGGAGCTGAGTACAGGCGGCTGCTGGGGCCCCTGATATCATTACTATGTGGCCCTTACACCTGATATATAAGCTCTGCTGGGACTCTGTATCCCGCCTGCATTGCATAATGGGGCCCCTGAATACTCTGCACATAAGGGCCCATAGCTCTAATTATGTTGTTTGCAATAGTCGCCCTCCTGCCACCCTGTAATATCGGGTCCCTGCCTGGTGTGGCCCCTATGACTTAATGTCCCCCTGTAAGTGCAGTACACCAGTTATCAGTCTACACGGCCAGGGTCCGGGACCCCTGTTGTTTTTGTACTGGCTTTGTAATATATGCTCATTATCAGGGCGCCCTCTTCTCAGTCATCCATCTAATCATCCGTCTGTCTCATCCATATTTGCCATATGGAGGTTTCCAGAAATAGGGCAGAACCTACTGGACTTCTGTGAAAGTTGACGAATCTGTTGAGCGCGGCTGAAGCCTCCTGGGAGCCGAGGTAAAATCAGTGGCCGTGGTAAAATTGTGGAGCGGTGGGGTCTGAAAAAGGAATCATGACTATAAGGACAACGTTTGCACAAAGTGATTTCTTTCCTGCCCAACAGCCACTGTGTAAACCTGACAAAAATGCCCCCATCTATCCATCCATTCATCACTCTCATACTCTGTCTATGCAGGTATGTATCTCATCATTCTTCCTTACGGAGTTTCACATTGACCAGTCGGGGCTTTGGTGCGAACTCCCTCACAAAACTGGATTCGGTAGTGTGTGCTGACGAGGCCATAGGCTTAGTAGACTGCGCCTCCAGTAGGCGTACAAACCTGATGCACGACAGAGGGCACATTCACTCTGTCTGGACCATTATAGTCTATGGCCACGTCAGATCATATGCCCGAATCCCGTTCAGGTGTAGGCTGCAGCAGGTGGCTGCTGCCTTCTGTGCCCCGCTCCTCCGCCACTGCCGTTCCCCCCAACACCCAGAGCCACAGTGTGTATATATATATATATATATGTACACTACTCAAAAAAATAAAGGGAACACTTAAACAACAGAACATAACTCCAAGTAAATCAAACTTCTGTGACATCAAACTGTCCACTTAGGAAGCAACACTGATTGACAATCAATTTCACACGCTGATGTGCAAATGGAATAGACAATAGATGGAAATTATTGGCAATTATCAAGACACCCTCAATAAAGGAGTGGTTCTGCAGGTGGGGACCACAGACCACATCTCAGTACCAATGCTTTCTGACTGATGTTTTGGTCACTTTTGAATGTTGGTTGTGCTTTCACACTCGTGGTAGTTTGAGATGGACTCTACAACCCACAGAAGTTGCTCAGGTAGTGCAGCTCATCCAGGATGGCACATCAATGCGAGCTGTAGAAAGAAGGTTTGCTGTGTCTGTCAGCGTAGTGTCCAGAGGCTGGAGGCGCTACCAGGAGACAGGCCAGTACACCAGGAGACGTGGAGGAAGCTGTAGGAGGGCAACAACCCAGCAGCAGGACCGCTACCTCTGCCTTTGTGCAAGGAGGAACAGGAGGAGCACTGCCAGAGCCCTGCAAAATGACCTCCAGCTGACCACAAATGTGGATGTGTCTGCACAAACGCTTAGAAACCCACTCCATAACGGTGGTATGAGGGCCCGACGTCCACAGATGGGGGTTGTGCTCACAGCCCAACACCTTGCAGGACTCTTGGCATTTGCCTTAGAACACCAGGATTGGCAAAGTGGCAACTGGTGCCCTGTGCTCTTCACAGACGAAATCAAGTTCACACTGAGCACATGTGACAGACGTGACAGAGTCTGGAGACGCCGTGGAGAGCGATCTGCTGCCTGCAACATCCTTCAGCATGACCGGTTTGGCAGTGGGTCAGTAATGGTGTGGGGTGGCATTTCTTTGGAGGGCCGCACAGCCCTCCATGTGCTCGCCAGAGGTAGCCTGACTGCCATTAGGTACCGAGATGAGATCCTCAGACCCCTTGTGAGACCATGTGCTGGTGCGGTTGGCCCTGGGTTCCTCCTAATGCAGGACAATGCCAGACCTCATGTGGCTGGAGTGTCAGCAGTTCCTGCAAGATGAAGGCATTGAGGTTATGGACTGGCCCACCCGTTCCCCAGACCTGAATCCGATTGAGGACATCTGGGACATCATGTCTCGCTCCATCCACCAACGTCACGTTGCACCACAGACTGTCCAGGAGTTGGCGGATGCTTTAGTCCAGGTCTGGCAGGAGATCCCACAGGAGACCATCCGCAACCTCATCAGGAGCATGCCCAGGCGTTGTAGGGAGGTCATACAGGCACGTGGAGGCCACACACAATACTCAGCCTCATCAGGAGCATGCCCAGGCGTTGTAGGGAGGTCATACAGGCACGTGGAGGCCACACACAATACTGAGACTCATTTTGACTTGTTTTAAGGACATTACATCAAAGTTGGATCAGCCTGTAGTGTGTTTTTCCACTTTAATTTTGGGGGTGACTCCAAATCCAGGCCTCCATTGGTTAATAAATGTGATTTCCATTGATGATTTTTGTGTGATTTTGTTGTCAGCACATTCAACTTTGTACAGAACAAAGTATTCAATGAGAATATTTCATTCATTCAGATCTAGGATGTGTTATTTCAGTGTTCCCTTTATTTTTTTGAGCAGTGTATATATAAATATACCAGGATGGGGGATATTAACAGAATTGGGAGACATTACCCCTATAACAGTGTAAGCAGCAGACCCCCTCCCCCTTAACAGGGCATAATGACCACATTTTTTGCTTCAATTTTTTTTCTATTTTCCTCCTCTAAAACCTAGGTACGTCTTATGGTCCGGTGCTTCTTATAGTCCGAAAAATACGGTATAAGCATTCAGTATATATATACTATGGTAGATCGGCCCATTCAGTTGCACACAGAAGTAGCCACCGGAGCGCCGTCTCCTTAAGTCTCTCACTGGTTTATTTGAAGATGCTGCATAAGCCAGTGAGGAGTTAGCAAAAATAAATACGTGCTTTCTGACCTAAGGAAAAACAAAACATAACATACAGCCGTGTTGCTGTGGGGATCTGCCCGCTCAGGAGAACAACCATCCACTAGTTCAGCTTTTCCTTCTCAGGACACAAAGCGCTGGAGTTCCTCTCTACAGCCCTACTGAACACTGAATGCCTTAGAAGGACTATATACATCCTAGTCCCCACCCTGGGGTGGAGATATGGTGAATGACCTCCCAAATGGTGAACAACCTCCCAACCCGCTCTATGGTCGTTCACAAAAACCCAGCCCTTAAAATGGCCGATTAATCCCTCTCAACACATAGTGTGCTGGTGGAAAACTTATGGGCTTCAAATCACTGAAGCTAACAGCCTCAGTGAAACATACCTCCCCTCCAGCACTTTGCCAGTGACTTTGTCACCATGTATATATAATCAGCATACTGTATATATATTATAAGCATACTGTATATATCCTTTTAAAAGCAGAAGTGTCAATAAATTATTTTTATCAGTTAACAAAATGCAGAGTAAAGTTTGATGGATGAACCAAGATCTCAGTAATAATAATTGTAATTTTTTTTTAATTAATAATAGGATAGAAGGGAGGGACAAAACCAGGAACAGAATCAGTAGGCAAACTCATAGTCAGGAGGACAGCCGGGGTCAGATACCAGGTGATCAGTAACCGCCACGTCTGCGAGCAGTATGAATACCGCGGAGCCTGGTGACAGAGGTGATACTGAGATTGTCCGGGCAGAGATGTAACAGTCAGAAGGCCACCGGTAGATGGTGAAGGTCCTTCTGTACAGCTCCAGCAGTGATGGTGGATCTGCTGGACTTCAGGGCGCTGGATGCGGAGGTTTACCGTCTTTTAGATGTCTCTAGGGGAACGGTGACAACACGCAAATACGCGAGCAGCCCTGGATAATCCACGCCGGCAGGATGATAAGATCCGGCGGAAGATGGAACCTATGAGAAGAGAAGGAAATATAATGTAAGTGATGGGACTCCATATGACATGATACTACTGTGCGGTCACTGTGGCCGGACGGCAGAGGAATCTCATCACACAGAGGTCAGGGATCATCGTCAGCCATCATACATGTGACAATCCCATCTCCGACAGATGACATCTGCTCCACATGAATTATTCTCACTGACGACATCACACAACATGGAGATGACTCTCACACTTACCTCGTCTCTTTTTCCCCTTTTTCCCATTTTCTGATTTTTCGTCATCAGCTGGAAATTCTGATCAAAAAGAAGAAAAAACAACAACTCACTAAAGACATATTGTTATGGGATCTGCTTCGTATCTCTCCTGTGTATAGTATATAGATTGTTCTAGTCCTGTCCCCTATAGTCCTGACAATCTGGTATTACACAATAGGGCAGAATAAGTCCTATATACCGGACATGACCTAATATGAGGGGCATTAGATGTGTCACTAATATGGAGCAGTGAGCGCCCTGTGTGCCGCCATGTGGTGCATCCCTAATGAGCGATATTCTACTATAGGAGACGATGTCTCATTATGATGACGGAGGTTACTGGATGCAACAATGTATCACAGAATCCATGATAATACTGTACAAAGTTGCAGAAATGGAGACACTGTATGGTCCCATGGGCAAAGTAATTGGGTTCCTTGAAAAATGGATAACATAGGAGACCCGTTAAAGAAAAACCATGTGGAAATATTTCACCCTTGATGACAACATTCACATTGTTTGTGCTATAGACATCTACGTACCTGACAATGGGGACGAGGACGGCAAGCTGGTTATAGCATCGTCTCTAGCAGATTCAGGAGAAGATCCTTTCTGCCTGTTAGGAAGAAGAAAAACGTGTAAATCACAAGTAAATTCAGTATAAAAGGGATTGTCTCACTAGAAGAACCCCGACTATAAGGCCTAATAGGACATATGAAAGTCATAGTGGGGAAGTCTCCTGCTCAAAACGACCTTCTATGGAAACAACTAGCAACAATGGCCGGCATGTAATACTACATATCTCCTGCAGTGTGGGCAAAACTAACAATGCCTGACCGGCAGCAATTATGGGTTGTTATCTCCAGCGGATTCTGAAGCCAATAGCCAATGACCGCTGATCATGGGGCGGTGGATGCTGCATTCAATATTATGGTATTTATGTCCTATATTTGGTGTTGTGCACATATATTAGCCTGGAGCTCCCAATAATGACCCCATAATCTACTCACATTTCTGAGATGTTTCTGCTGGATGCCGGGGTACACTCTGGAGGAAACTTGATAGCGGTGGTACAGAGCTAAAAAATGACAAAAATAAGATATGAAATTAAATTTTTTACGTTTAGGGTATGTGCACACGATGCAGAAATGCTCAGGATTTTTTCCTGAGCGTTAAAGCATCTCTCTGGCAGGAAAAAATTCATGCGGATTGTACATGCGGTTTCCTGCCAGGGACATGCGGAAATGAAGCGGTCTTCACTTTCATTTCCGCATGCGGGTTGACAAGCACTTCCCAAGCGATTTTAGCATCACTTGGAAAGTGCTTGTCAACTTCACACTATATAAATCCATGCAGCCGGCATGGATTTATATAGTGTGTGATGTCAAAAAATAAATATATACTTTACCCTCTGATGGCCCCCGGTGTCCTGCTTCATCGGTCCCGGCTGCCGGCAGTGAAGACTGTAGGACCTTCCGACGTCAGCGTCACGTGACCCGTCACATGACTCTGACGTCAGCGAAGGTCCTTCATTCAACCGCGAAGTGCGCGGGAAGCCGGCAGGACGCAGCGCGGGCCGTCAGAAGGTGAGAATATATATATTTTTTATTTTATTCTTTTTTTTTTAATGGTACCTGGGTCTGGATGAGAGTCCTCTCATCCACACCCGGGTACCATCCGCACATTAGACCGCATGAAAAGCGCATCAACATATACAGTGATGCGGATTCCATGCGGTCTAATGCAAGTCAATGGCGGCAAAAGAGCAGCGTTTCCGCAAAATTAATTGACATGCTGCGGATTTTTGACCGCAGCGTTTACGCTGCGGAAAAATCCGCATCATGGGCACAGCACATGCGGATTTCCATTGGGGAACATTGCTGCCCTTCTACCATGCGTTTTTCATGCGTTTCCGCGACGTTTACGCAACTGCAAAAACGCCGCGGAAACGCATGAAAAACGCATCGTGTGAACTCAGCCTTAGAGGTCTTTTTATGTATTCTGGATTTATTGATCACTTACTTTAGAAAGCCTTTTAGAGGATGTTGTAAAATTTTGGAAGAAAAGGCTCTCATTATCCTCACTTGTGTCCTCCTCCTCTGAGACAATAGGCTTGTTTGTATCAGCGTGATCTACAAGACATAGGTAATGAAGTGTTATTGGCGGTTGTCAGTATAACACAGTCACCATTTATCACTACTATTAATGGGAACCGATTGTCACATATTATTGAAGACGAGACAAACAGCCGCTTAGTCTAGATGACGTCTTCTACTTACTGATAAATAAGCTGGTGTCCTCATCTGAAACAAGCCGAGGAATGTACTCCGGCTTCTGACTTAGAAGGTTTTCAAATTCTAAGTCACTCAGGAATGGATAACTCTTGATCTCAAATGCTCCTCCTGGAAAAAGAAAAACAAAAGTGATGCGGACATTGTTAGAGGCTGCTCCATATCTGAACAGTATTTCTTAATCTTAAGTAATGACAAAACCGAAGGAAACAAACTGAAAGTTATATTATGGAGAACTAGAAATAGGCAAGCAAATAGAGAAGTGCTGATCCTCATGGACAGGAGCGAAGAGTCCTCATTGTAAAAAGTGAATATTAATACTAATAAAGTATATCAGTTACCTGTCCCAAGTCTTTGTGCAGGATTTGTTCTGAGCAGGTCATTAATAAGGTCCTGAGCATCGGGGGGAGGAGCGCGATCCCAATCCCAAATTATGTCTCCTGTTATATAGAAAATTACAGAAAATAAAACCTCTGTTTTGGACTGTAAGATAAAGTAGAGGAAATAACTAAATTCATGTAATCAGTCAAAGCAATGATCGGATTATTCTACTTACCAGTGACAATATTTTTATAGAGCTCAGATAGGGAATCCCCATGAAATGGTACATATCCCACCAGAAACTCATGCAGGATGATTCCCATTGACCACCAGTCGGCAGGTCTTCCATAGCCTTTCTTCAGAATGATTTCTGGGGCCATGTAAAGCGGGGTGCCACAGTCCTGGAAACCAACAGAAGGTAAAAATGAGAATTGATGAAATTATTATTATGACAAGTTCTCGACATAAAAACTCAATGACAGAAGATAAAATATCAGTTGAAAAGTTCTCTAGAAATGAAGAACATAGAGAAGAGACAATAGTGTGATGAGATTTGTAAAGAACCATCTAAGTTCCTGTAAGTGATGCCAACCTCATGGTCCTGGAACTCTCTGGCGATGTCCTCCAATGATTCCTTGTGGGTGTTGGTTTCTGGTATCATGACACCAACTTTTGAAATCCCAAAATCGGCGACTTTAATGTGTCCAGCCGGTGTAATCAGGAGGCTGTGAAAGAGAAGATGGTTTTAGGCTCACGGGCTGTGTGGTAATAAATGATAACTTTCCCCCCTTTATTAAACTATAGGGGGCACTTACTTCTCTGGCTTCAGGTCTCTATGCAACACACCATAGCTGTGCAGGTATTCCACAGCAAGTATCGCTTCTGCAAAGTACAGGCGGGCCAAGGGGACAGATAAAGGACCCCTGGTGCTTAGGAGGGTCCCACAGTCTCCACCTATAGAAGAAAGGAAATATGAGCGGTGAGGGGTTTATACAGCAGATCACCACGATGGATCATGAGAAGTGAGCGGAGACATTGGGGCAGGAGAGAATATATACAGATATAATGTATAGAGCACAGAATATTAGTCTGAGGTCATGGTGAGATGTCGTCCATGTCACTAATAAAGTGATGTCTCATCTCGTCTACAGCTGGCGATACTGACGTGCTCAGTGCGGACATACAGGGAGATCACACACATCAATGACTTTCCATAATATCTATAGTAAATGCTCTGCGGGGATGTAACCGTCCACGGGGACAAGTCCTAATGATATGAGCGGTGATAAGATGTCAGCAGACATGGGCTGAATATAATACATGTACATCTCCTACCTCCTACATACTCCATGACCATACACAGGTGAGATCTAGTAGGGAAGGAGCAGAGCATGGAGGTCACAAAGGGACAGTCAGCGAATGTCAGGATGTCCCTCTCCAGATAGGCCCCTTCCACATGTTTTGGAGTATCCAGGTCCCGCTTGGCAATTTTCTTCATAGCGAAGATCTTCTGTGAGTCTTTATGGTGAACTAAGTGGACAGACCTGGAGAGAAGAAGAAACCATGGTTTATAGTGAATCCTTATTAACAGTCCTTCTATAGAAGTCATTATATGATCTTCTGTACTAATGTTTAATACCAGAAGTCCGACCATTACTAGAAATCCACATCTAGAAATACATTAAATAATACTACATAGATCATCTATGGGAGGGTCTACACAATGCCACGTCTGCCGGACCCTCACTCAGGTCACATTATCACCTGTGGGAGGTCTGCACAATGCCACATCTTCCACACCCTCACCCAGGCCACATTGTCACCTATGGAAGGTGTGCACAATGCTAGGTCTGCCAGACCCTCACCCAGGTCACATTATCACCTATGGGAAGTCTGCACAATGCCACGTCTGCCGGACCCTCACCCAGGTCACGTTATCACCTTTCACCTCAGATCATGTCCCTATGATAACACTGAATGGCAAAGCACAGAGGATGAAGCATTATCATAGGGAACCCTGAGAAATGTGGCTTATGCTAACTGAAATCTCACCCAAAAGATCTGCTGCTGATCAGCTTAGATGTTTCGTAGTCGCTCATACGCGGCTTTCTCGCCGGGATCAATGATTCCATCAAGTCCTAGAAAAGAAGAAGAAGAAGAAATGATATTAAGATCTAGAAGCTGCTGGAGAAAATCTCCAGATGCAGAAACGTCTCCTCCTATATTATGTCCCAGCTGATGTCACTGATCCGATAGGTGAGCAGAAACCTGCTGACGGATTCCCTATAATATAAACGCTATTATCTAATGCAATAGTGTCATCTCCTCTAATAATAGAGGCGCCCCCTGGTTATATGGGGGATAATACTGGACGGGTCATTTACACCCCGTGATCTGGTGATACACAGACATTTACCTCTATAATACTTACACCGGCAGGTTCTTGGATCTCCGGGATCTCTAAGATTACACTGTCAGGATCCAACAGCTCAGTTGTTTCTAAAATAGCGATAAAATGATGAGGAAATAAAATGTATTAGAGGATATTAATCCTACAGACATAATACAGCAATATAATGGAGAAATGACTATTCTGTATGGAGGTCTATGTGGGGCCATTATTCTTTATGGAGGACTATGTGGGGCCATTATATTGTATGGAGGACTATGTGGGGCCATTATTCTTTATGGAGGACTATGTGGGGCCATTATATTGTATGGAGGACTATGTGGGGCCATTATTCTGTATGGAGGACTATGTTAGGCCTATTATTCTGTATGGTGGAATATGTGGGGCCCATTTTTCTGTATGGAGGACTATATGGGGCCCATTATTCTGTATGGAGGACTATGTGGGGCCCATTATACTGTATGGAGGACTATGTGGGGCCTATGATTCTCTATGGAGGACTTTGTGGGGCCCATAATACTTTATGGAGGACTATGTGGGCCCATAATACTGTATGGAGGACTATGTGGGGCCTATTATTCTCTATGAAGGACTATGTGGGGCCCTTTATACTCTACGGTGGACTATGTGGGGCCCATAATACTGTATGGAGGACTATGTGGGGCCCATTAATCTCTATGGAGGACTATGTGGGGCCCATTATTCTGTATGGAGGACTATGTGGGGCCCATTATTCTGTATGGAGGATTATGTGGGGTCAATTATCCTGTATGGAGGACTATGTGGGGCCATTATACTGTGTGGAGGACTGTGTGAGGCCATTATTCTGTATGGAGCACTATGTGGGGCCATTATTCCATAAGGAGGACTATGTGGGGCCATTATTCCTTATGGAGGACTATGTGGGGCCATTATATTGTATGGAGGACTATGTGGGGCCATTATTCTGTATGGAGGACTATGTGGGGCCTATTATTCTGTATGGTGGAATATGTGGGGTCCATTATTCTGTATGGAGGACTATGTGGGGCCCACTATTTCGTATGGAGGACTATGTGGTGCCCATTATACTGTATGGAGTACTATGTGGTGCCCATTATACTGTGTGCCGGACTATGTGGGGCCAATTATTCTGTATGGAGGGCTATCTGGGGCACGTTATTCTGTATGGATGACTTTGTGGGACCCATTATTCTGTATGGAGGACTATCTGGTGCCCATTATTCTGTGTGGAGGACTTTGTGGGGCCCATTATTCTGTTTGGAGGACTTTGTGGGGCCCATTATTCTGTGTGGAGGACTATGTGGGGCATTATTCTGTATGGAGGACTATGTGGGGCCCATTATTCTGCATGGAGCACTATGTGGGGCCCATTATTCTGCATAGAGGACTATGTGGGACCCATTATTCATTATGGAGGACTTTCTGGGACCCATTACTCGTTATGGAGGACTTTGTGGGACCCATTATACTGCATTCTGGTTGGCTCGTGACTTTTTCCAAGTTTTTCATTTTGGCTCTCTGTATGTTTGATTACAGAGTGGAAAGAGTAACTATGACATTATCCCCTGTTCTCTTTAATATCTGGATATTTCCGGTAGAAGGTTGTGTGATCGGCTCACCTGTAGTCAGATCGCTGCTCGGTCCCGGCTGACTCGTATTAGGGTCAGGGGTCTCTGGGGTCACATTTTGCTCGTCTTCGGTGTCGCCTTCTGGTGTCTCCTGATTGATAGAATATATAGAATTACCACGAGGAACCTTCCACTAAATCACCAAATCCACAAATCAGGAAGGACTAAACCCGCATTTACAGACGCACCAACTGTAACTATACAGATCAGCCGCCATCATGAGGACTTTTATCAGATAAAATGGATTAAGATGAGGTAACATTGCAAAAACATTAATATGGATAATAGAGGGAGACAGAGGCGGAAATACAGACTTCCCACCACTGAGCTGTGACTACATCAGCAGAATACAGACTGCCATCAGCAGAGACAGGCGGCCATATTACCTCCTGTGCTTGCCAGGGGCTGACAGGGAGGCCGATAAGATCTAACACCAGATCTTCTGATATCTGGCTGGTGATCTGGAGAAGATCAGAAAACAAGGACGTGTGATAGAGAAGATGATGGATCCTTACCGGGCGTTCCGATGAGCGGGCCGGACCTTCCAGTACACACAGGACTTTTTCGGCCAGTTCTTTAACAAAAGACAAATCTCTATATTGAGATCTTTTTTCAGCCTATAAAGAAGAAAAGAAACACAAATGAAAAATCTCGAGATGAGAAAGATCACAATGAAGGCCGCCATTGTATCTGACATCTGCTCCTCTCTGCAGATACATTGACTACATATCTGGGGTCTTGTCCTGTTTTATATTGGAAGAAAGAAGAAGCTTCTATCCCACCGTTATTATCCATTATTGTGGAGAAGATTTGTGCGGAGCGTCCACCATTTACCTGCTGTGGAATGTCCTAATGTTCCATAGCGAGAAACTGCAAGTGCTCAGTCACTATGGAGCCAACAACGGCAGCCATGACCCTGTGTAGATTGTACACAGTGACTGTGAGCTCTGATGTCATAATGGCCGACCATCACTAGTGATGTCATCATGGAATCTTGTGATGGAATCTTATAGCGGCGGCTCTGCACAAATACATGCTGCCAAGCAATATTTAAAGTGTGTGGGGGCTCATGCTGTATATAGGGGGCTATGTGACGGCTCAGCTATTTATAGCGGGCTATGTGAGGGCTCATACTGTATATAGAGGGCTATGTGAGAGCTTGGCTGTATATAGTGAGCTATGTGAGGGCTCATACTCTAAATAGGATTCTGTGTGTGAGCTCATACTGTACATTGGTGCTATGTATGGGCTCTTACTGTATAAAGGGTGCTGTGTGTGGGCTCTTACTGTATATAGGGTATGTGTGTGGGCTCTTTCTGTATGTAGGGGGATGCCAGCACACTTAATTCTGCTCAATATTAAGTGATACAGTTAATAATATAAAATATAATTCATATGTTAATATTGAGCAGAATTAATTTCAGCCTATTGATTCGGCCTACACAACAGTCACATTTCTCATTTGGCCCCTCAGTAATATTACTTTCCCACCCCTGCTCTATTATGTATAGCGCTCTGTTATGTGTAGTGCACCCGAGCACCTGCATGTTAATCGCGTGACTTATCACATGATCTATCAAAGGCAATCTTGTGACATGTCATGTGATACATCGGGTGCTGGGAGCCCACGGCTCCTAAACTGCCCAGGGCCCTGGCTACTCTTAATCAGCCCCTGCTTCTATCCCACCATTATTATCCATTATTGAGAAGTGTTATGCGGAGCTTCCGCCACTTACCTGCTGTAGTAATGTCCTGATGTTCTGAGGTAAATCCGTCAGATACTCTGAGGTGAGATGACCTCGGTGGTATTTGGTAAGGCAGTCCCTTACAAGCTCCACCACCAGCCGGTGAGTGAAGCTGAGGACGCCATCGGGTGGTAGAAGCACAATCTCAGGGCGATTGGTGGTAAGAATCTCCCATAGAGCTTCTACTTGAAGATTGTCCAAAAGTAATTCAGCCATAGAAGCTGCAAGTGCGATCAGTCACTATATATAATAGCGAGAAACTGCAAGTGCACTCAGTCACTATGGGATAGCGAGAAACTGCAAGTGCGATCAGTCACTATAGAATAGCGAGAAACTGCAAGTGCGCTCAGTCACTATGAAGCCAACAAAGGCAGCCGTGAACCTGTGTACATTGTATATATAGTGACTGTGAGCTGTGATGTCATAATGCCCGACCATGACCTGTGATGTCATCATGGAATCTTGTGATGGAATCTTCAAGGAATGGCTCTACACACATACATGCTGCCTAGCAATATGCTTTTTTGGCCGTCCTCTTTTATTTCCAAATACAACACAACCAGGATAAGGGAATGTTCACACGTTGCGTTTTTGCAGCATTTTTTTCCACACCAAAAACCAGGTTGTACTCAGGAAAAACACTGCATACAATCCACACTTATTTGCTGTGTTTTTGCAGTGTTTATACTTGTGGGTTTTTTTTTTCATTCATTTGAATGGGTGAAAAATGTTGCAAAACCCCTGAAAGAATTAACATCCTGCAAATTTAAAATAAAAAAAGGAAAAAAACGCAGCATGTGAATGAGACTTTAGAAATCTCATTCTCTAAGCTGGTACTGTAAAACGCAGTGTTTTAGCAGCAGAAAAATAACCCTGAAAAAACTGCCACTTGTGAACATTCCTCAAAGATATAATAGTCATATTATGGGAAATATTGTGTATATTTATTCCTCGCGTGTCTTTTTTTTACCAAATAACATTTACCTCATTGGTTGGAGAGTTTACTATTAACAACTGTGACAAATATTGAAGAATTAATGATAAGTGACCCAAGTGATCAATCATTTACGTCATTAATGGTGATGGGCGAGCACTAAAATGCTCGGGTGCTCGATGCTCGGGTCGAGCACATTGGAATACTCGGCTGCTCGACCCGAGCAATGAGCCCAATGTAAGTCTATGGGAAACTCGAGCATTTTTCAGGCGGCTCCCCCCGGCGGTCTGCAGAGGGCCTAAAAATTGCCCAAATCGATGGGAACAGTGCTCAAATGACATGGGAACAGCATGGGGAAGACCCCTGGAAGCATTTCTGACTCCCAGGTCACTGCTGTCAACAATGTTGTCAGAAGTATTTACGCCACTTTTACGGACTCACAATAAAATATACAAAAACGAAACCAAAATGGATTTTCCTGGGAAGTATGTTAAGGAACATCCTTTCCAGAGTTATAACTTGTATATAAGGGAAAATAAATAACCAAAAACAAAAATACTCCTCCACACCTTGGGCTATGTTCACACGTAGCGTTTTTGATGCGTTTTTGCACTTTTGCATTGCTTTCAACCAACACAAATGCATTCACCAGGAAATGTCATTTTAACATTTTACAACCTTATCTGGCCATGTGGTGTGTGACACATCATCAGACACATGCATACAGTGCTGAAAAGACATGGGAACAGCATGGAAGCATCTCTGACTCCCAGGTCACTGCCTAAAAGTGTGCCCATCATAAGAGATGCTTGGCGCATGCGAAGATGCCTCCCGCCATGGACCTGTCGTTACAGATTTGCAACAATCACCATCCACGTCCTTGTCCCTCCTCAGCGTTCAGTTCCTTGGAATGCAAGTGCAAGTATGCAGGCAGCCACCCACCTACCCACCGGCTGCAATACTATACTGACAAATTTTTGACAGCTACTTGCACTTGAAATGTAGCCTTTTAGGCTCGTGGAGGCGGAAGCTTTTCATAACCTCATGTCGGCGGCGGCCGGGTGTCCATACTCTTTCCCCAGCCACCACTATATTTCCCGGTATCGCCTCTGCCTTCCACAAGCACGGGTCCCACAACATTACCCGTGCCCTCCCCAGTGCACTTACTGAGAAGGACCGCCTAACCACAAACACATGGACAGGTGAACGTGGCCAGGGACGGTACATAGCCAGTCCACAACTTTTTTTTGCTGACAGTTGTATTTAGTTCGGTGAAAGGACTGGCATAGAGGGAAACCGTATCTACCCTGGGTGTCATTTCTCCCAGGAAGTCCTGTAATTCAGCTTGTTGCAGAAGCAATGGCAGTCCGTCCAACATCAACTCGCACTTGTCGGTGGTGCTTTGACACACACACATCTTTCTTTTCGCATTTTATTTCTTGAATACAGAGTTGGACAATGGCCTGATCTGTAATGCTTTTTGAGAAATAACATGCATAAGCATGGCCGATCCACATTAAAAAAGCAGCCACAGAGTGTCTGGAAACCTTCCCCCACAATTTTATTAGCCAGGGCAGCTTTTCGGCAGGGTTGGACGGGCCCACCAGAGAACCGGAGACTACTCCGGCGGGCCCTGGCTTCTCCTTCTGGAGAGTTCATAGTGCCGAGGTGAGGCCATGATGATGATAGAGGCCACCATCTGCTTAGTTTTCTGTTACTTGGAATGCAAGTGCAAGTATGTAGCCATCCACCCACCCACAGGCCGCAACACTAAACTGCCAGATTTCTGGGCAGCTGCTTGCACTTGAAATATGGCTTTTTAGGCTCGTGGAGGCGGAAGCTGTCCACAATCTTATGGCGGCGGCGACTGGGTATCTATACTCGGTCCCCAGCCGCCATTATTTTTTCCGGTATTGTCTCCTCCTTCCACAAGCATGGGTCCCACAACATTACCCGTGCCCTCCCCAGTGGAAGGACTGCCTAACCACAAACACGTGGACAGGTGAATATGGCCAGAGACGGTACGGAGCCAGTCCACAACTTTTTTTGCTGAGAGTTGTATTTAGCTCGGTGAAAAGACTGGCATAGAGGGGAACATCATACTGTGTGTCGGGGAATGTACTGTGGGGGCATCATACTGTGTGGGGGAATGTACTGTGGGGACATCATACTGTGTGTGTGGGGGAATGTACTGTGGGGACACCATACTGTGTGTTGGGGGGAAATGTACTGTGGGGACATCATACTGTGTGGGGGGAATGTACTGTGGGGGCATCATACTGTGTGTGAAGGAATGTACTGTGGGGGCATCATACTGTGTGTGGGGGAATTATACAGTGTGTTGGAGGAATGTACTGTGGGGGCATCATACTGTGTATGTGTGGGAATGTACTGTGGGGCCATCATACTGTGTGTGGGGAGGAATGTACTGTGGGGAATCATACTGTCTGTGGGGGGAATGTACTGTGGGGACATCATACTGTGTGTGGGGGAATGTACTGTGGGGACATCATATTGTGTGTGGGGGGAATGTACTGTGGGGGTATCATACTGTGTGTGGGGGAATGTACTGTGGGGACATCATACTGTGTGTGGGGGAAATGTACTGTGGGAGCATCATACTGTGTGTGGGGGGGAATGTACTGTGGGGACATCATACTTTGGGGGGGATGTACTGTTTGGACATCATACTGAGTGTGGGGGAATTTACTGTGGGGGCATCATACTGTGTGTGAGAATTTACTGTGGGGACATCATGCTGTGTAGGGGCATTATATTGTGTGTGAGGGGGAATATACTGTGGGGGCATCATAATGTGTGTGTGGGAATGTACTGTGGGGGCATCATACTGTGTGTGGGGCGGAATGTACTGTGGGGGCATCATACTGTGTGTGTGGGGGGAATGTACTGTGGGGGCATCATACTGTGTGTGTGTGGGGGGAATGTACTGTGGGGACATCATACTGTGTGTGGAGGAATCTATTGTGGGGACATCATACTTTATGGGGAGGAATGTACTGTGGGGACATCATACTGTGTGTGTGAGGGAATGTACTGTGGGGAATCATACTGTCTGTGGGGGGAATGTACTGTGGGGACATCATACTGTGTGTGGGGGAATGTACTGTGGGGACATCATATTGTGTGTGGGGGGAATGTACTGTGGGGGTATCATACTGTGTGTGGGGGAATGTACTGTGGGGACATCATACTGTGTGTGGGGGAAATGTACTGTGGGAGCATCATACTGTGTGTGGGGGGAATGTACTGTGGGGACATCATACTTTGGGGGGGATGTACTGTTTGGACATCATACTGAGTGTGGGGGAATTTACTGTGGGGGCATCATACTGTGTGTGAGAATTTACTGTGGGGACCTCATGCTGTGTAGGGGCATTATATTGTGTGTGAGGGGGAATATACTGTGGGGGCATCATACTGTGTGTGTGGGAATGTACTGTGGGGGCATCATACTGTGTGTGGGGAGGAATGTACTGTGGGGGCATCATACTGTGTGTGTGGGGGGAATGTACTGTGGGGGCATCATACTGTGTGTGTGGGGGGAATGTACTGTGGGGACATCATACTGTGTGTGTGAGGGAATGTACTGTGGGGGCATCATACTGTGTGTGGGGAGGAATGTACTGTGGAGCCATCATACTGTGTGTGGGGGGATGTACTGTGAGGACATCATACTGTGTGTGGAGGAATGTACTGTGGGGGCATCATACTGTGTGTGTGAGGGAATGTACTGTGGGGGCACCATACTGTGTGTGGGGAGGAATGTACTGTGGGGCCATCATACTGTGTGTGTGGGGGGGGAAGTACTGTGAGGACATCATACTGTGTGTGGGGGGGAATGTACTGTGGGGACATCATACTGTGTGTGGGGGGGAATGTACTGTGGGGGCATCATACTGTGTGTGGGAGGGAATGTGCTGTGGGGACATCATACTGTGTGTGGTGAAATGTACTGTGGGGACATCATACTTTGTCGGGGGAATGTACTGTGGGGGCATCATAATGTGTGTGTGAAGAGCTGTTTATCATCGTACAATGATTGAATAACGGGAGCAGATGATTTATAAAAAGCACTGAATTATATGGTGTGGATTTGCTGCTACTGTGTCACCCCAGGCCTGGATGCCACAAACTTGTAAGGCTGTGTCTGAGAGCAGGAGGGAGGTTCTCTGGTCATGGACCATTAGCATGCAGCACCTCCTGTCCCAGGCCAGTAGGGGGAGCAGGCTGCCCCTATAAAAGCTGGTACTGAGGGCAGGGTTAGGGAGACCAGGACCCACTTCTGAAGCATCCAGAAGGGTTCCCAGAAGAGAGGGACAGGTCAGCGGCAGCTGAGGAGTCCAGGAGGCTAAGGAGGAACAGCAAGCCAGGGACAGAGGCGACGAGAGCTGGTCCTGGCTGAGAGAGAACAACATACCGGACACTGGGATCCGAGGCTGTCAGAATTGCAAGTCCTGCAGCAGATCATCTACTTGCGAGGGATTTTAGGTCCCTTGGCCTAAGAAGCCTGGAAGGTCCGCCACACAGAGGGACCAGTACAGCACAGACAAGCTATAGGTACCTAAGGCCCGAGTCGCAAGCCATACAGGCGTAGTACACGGCCAGCTCAGGGACGTGGGCTATCATACCACTAAAGGGGGAGATAGTCAGCAAGGGCAGAGAGAGAACGGTAGGCCTACCCACTCACCCTGACCAGTGGAGCTCGCCCGAATGCCCTCAGACACCCAGGTCCATTCCTCCCTGTACTCCTGGTGGGTCTGTGATAAGATCTGCAGTAAAAGACCCTGGACTGCATTATTGGACTCTGTGTGATTACTGCTGCGCCTGCACCATCACCCCCAGCATCCTATTACACTGCCCTGAGGCTACACTCCTCCCATGGGGAGTTGTACTATTCCCTGCTGCACCCCCAACACCAGCCTCAGCGGTCTGCCCCGCAGCGGCGGTCCTCCCTGACCGCAATCCACAGGTGGCGTAGTCGGACTTTCAAAACCTACAAATACACTGCCACAGCATTTGGTCTGACCACCCTGAGCCACGGGACCGGGTCGCCACTACTACTCCCAGCATTGCCCTGTTGTCTGGTTCCGAGAGCCCCACGGCCCAGGGGGCGAGTCACTACAAGTAAGGGGATAGACGATACAATAAGCTCTATCGTAACATGTAGCAGCGAGTCAGCGGAATGTATCAATTCTAATATTGAGCAGAATTGATTTCAGCCTGTTGATTTTTCCCTCCAGAACAGTGGAGGGCTCCTCGGGAAAATAAATTGGCCATCCCTGGTATAACGTAATACTAAAATCTCACATTTTATGAGAGAAAACTGTATTTTATAACGATGCTTCCGTACATAAATCGAGAGAACTTCTTTTCATCAGACGACCCCTTTATCACCTATCCAAGGTGATCGGTGGTGTCCAACAGCTTAGAGCGGCACTGATGGGCAGAATGCGCCACTTTTATCACTTTTGGAATTGGGCAGCGGTGCACATGCTCAGTCTGACCTCCATTCTTGCCCTTTGGGGCTGCAGAGCGCTCTGCTTTTTCCAACAGCTCCATTGAGAATGAATGGATCAGTGGTCGGGCATCCAACCAGACGCTCCATTTTGTAACAGGGATAGAAATAGATGAGAAGATGCACTTAACTGTTTGGCCGCAGCAAGAGTGCATCGAGTGCCTGTGCTTGGTTTGAACAGTCATTCTGTGCTGACAGAGTCCCTTTAAGGCCTCAAACCTATTAGATAATTGTCAGCCCTACATTGTTTCTGGGCAGACAGTTACACAAGATTATGTCCCATTTCATGAAGATTGGCCTTTTACACGCCTGTTTTAGTGAAGGATTAGCTGGAAAAACCTGCGGCGCTGTTAAGCCTCTCCCCAAGAAGCTCCACAAGGCTTCAAAATTTTGCCGGTACTGGTCAAGACTGGTGGACACATGGGAAAAGTCAAATTTTGGCAAAGTTGAACAATCTGCATTGTGTGTAATATTTTATGATACAATAAATGATTAGAAAAATGCAAGTTTTATTAATGAGAAAAAAACTGAACTTTGCAGAATTTGTTGGCGACATAGAAATATGTAAAAAATATAAAAGTGTAAAAATTTTTTTACAATTTTTGATGCTCACATTAAAAACTTGAGCAATTCCCCCAAAAATCATTAGAGCCATGAAATCAATACATATACAGATGAAACCAGAAGTTTCCATCCACTATATAAAGAGACACATCTGCATGTTTTTATCAATATCTGACATGAAATCAGAATAAACCTTTCCCGTTTTAGGTCAATTAGGATTACCATCATTTTTGATATTTTCCAAATGCCAGAATAATGAGAGAGAGAATGTTTTAAGGCATTTTTATTACTTACTGCAAAGTCTTAACATTATTCTAATCACTAATCAGTGTGTATATTTGTTCACTACACAATAGAATCCCATAATTTCTGCCTATTCACATCTTAGTATTATGTATGATCAGGTTAGAGTGTATGGCTGCTGAGCCCTAGCATTTATGGGCGCCTCCCCCTGACCTTGGCTGTTTCTGGCTCTTAGACCCTGCTGGCACGCACTGCCGTCATGTCCGTGACTGCACTGCCGGCCTGCGGGTCAAATGCCAGAAGCCGCAGAGTCACATGTGGGGCGGGCACAGAATGTCTCGCGCCGTATACCAGCCAGAACACATACCGGAAAGTCAGGTGACACACTTTTTCTCTCCGGCTCGGTTCATGATTGGATTAGGCTCCCTATATAACATCTGGCGTTCCCCTCCCTGGCACGACCCCTGAGGAAGTGTTGATGAAACGCGCGTCGGGGTGGAGGGACGCGTGATTACCCTGCCTAGAAGCTGCCATTCTAACCAGGTATTTCTTTCTCATGATGTGTTGAGCTGTTTTGTCTATTTGTGGACAGTGCCACTATTACACTATAGTTATTCTATGGGACCGTACCCAGCCTCTTTTATGTACCCAGTCTCCCCTGATAGATATACTAACATTATTAACCGCTATATGCATTAGTTTCTTTGAGGCTGGAAACAATACGTTATCTTTATCTAAGCACTTTGCACTTTTTTGCTGGACAGTCGACTCTATATCATCATATGCACTGCCGCTTTACATTTTATAGGCGTATCTCAAACTCATCAGTGATAGTCTAGTGACCGTTATAATAGCATATGTATTTCTTTCTTTCTATTTTTGCCACATGAGCGGTTATTCAGATTGAAATCTTTTGTAGTGCATTTGTATAGTCACATTATTTCAGTAATGGGGTAATATATGGTTATTACTCTTGCTGCGCAGATATAGGGTACAGCATTTGTTTGTCCCTCACATTTGAGGCCCCTGGTATTTTAATTATTGTTATTTTATGTTCTAATAAAATTATATTGTTAATATTATTTGAAGTGTTCATCTTTTTGTTTATCCTACCAGGGTTCTGGTTATAGCAGAATCAATTTTTGATGTATATAAAGTCAAAAGTTTACATACATTTCATTAGTATTTGGTACCATCACCCTTAAACTGAATGACTTGGGTCAAACTTTTGGGATATCCTTCCACAAACTTCTCACAATAGTTGGTCGGAATTTGGACCCATTCCTCCTGGCAAAACTGGGGTAACAGATCCAGGTTTGTAGGTCGCCTTGCTCGCAGCAAGTGTGCCCATAAATTTTCAATAGGATTGCAATCAGAGCTTTGTGATAGCCACGCCGAAACATTGACTTTGTTATTCTTAAGCCACTTTGTTCCCATTTTGTCAATATGCTTCGGGTCATTGTCCATTTGGAATACCCATTTCCGCCCAAGCTTTAACTTCCTGGCTGATGTCTTGAGATGTTGCTTCAGTATTGCCACATAATCTTCTTTTCTCATGGTGTCATCTATTTTGTGAAGTGAACCAGTCCCTCCTGCAGCAAATCAACCCCAGATCATGATGCTGCCACCCCCATGTTTCACAGTTGGGATGGTGTTCTTAGGCTTCCAAGCTTCTCCCTTTTTCCTCCAAACGTAGCGATGGTCATTATGCCAAAAAAGTTCAATTTTAGTTTCATCAGACCACAGACATGTCTCCAAAAATTAAGGTCTTTGTTCCTGTGTGCATTTGCAAACATTAATTTGGCTTTTTTATGTTTCTTTTGGAGTAACGGCTTCTTCCTGGCAGAGTGGCCTTTCAGCCCATGTTGATACAGTACTCGTTTCACTGTGGTTATTGACACAATCTTACCAGCTTCCGCCATCATCTTCACAAGGTCTCTTGCTTTTGTCCTTGGGTTGATATGCACGTGTCGGACCAAAGCACGTTCATCTCTGGGACACAGAACCCGTCTCCTTCCTGAGCGATAAGATGGCAGTACATTCCCATCTTGTTTGTACTTGCGTATAATTGTTTGTACAGATGACCGAGGCACCGTCAGGTATCTTGAAATTGTATCTAAGGATGAGCCAGACTTGTGCAAGTCCACAATTCTCTTCCTGATATCTTCGCTAATTTCTTTAGACTTTCCCATGATACTACAGAAAAAAAAACTATTAGAAGCTTCCAAACACATTACATCATCATATGGGCAGTCCAGAATTGTTTAAAGGCATAGTAATCTTAGTGTGTGTAAACTTTTGACTTTGCAGTAAGTAATAAAAATGACTTAAACATTCTCTCTCTCTCATTATTCTGGCATTTGGCAAATTTTAAAAATTATGGTAATCCTAATTGACCTAAAACGGGAAAGGTTTATTCTGATTTCATGTCAGATATTGAGAAAAACATGCAGATGTGTCTTTTTATATAGTGTATGGAAACTTCTGGTTTCAACTGTATGTGTGTGTGTGTATGTATATATGTTTATATTACACATACAGTTATGGCCGAAAGTGTTCACTCCCTTGAAATTGTTTCAGAAAATGAAGTATTTCTCCCAATTATTGCTGTTACACATGTTTTGCTATACACACTTTATTTTCTTTGTGTGTATTGCAACAACACAAAAAAGCAGAAAAAAAAGGCAAATTGGACATAATTTCACACACAGCCCCAAAAATGGTCTGAACAAAATTGTTGGCACCCTCAACTTTAATATTTGGTTGCTCACCCTTTGGAATAAAATAACTGCAATCAATCGCTTCCTATAACCATCAACAAGCTTCTTACACCTCTCAGCTGGAATTTTGACCACTCTTCTTTTGTAAACTGCTCCATGTCTCTCATAGTTGCTGCTACTTCATACCTCTCCAGCGCTATGTTTCCATCCATTTCTGCGGGCTTCTTGAAGTATGTTTGGGGTCATTCTCCTGGAAGAACCATGACCTAGGACGCAAACCCAGCTTTCTGACACTGGGCACTACATTGCAACCCAAAATCCGTTGGTAATATTTTTCAACAATTTTGGTTCTCAAGTACTCAGACAGTTCTCTTCTCTTTCTGTACTCCATGCTTAGTGTGGCACACACAGACACAATGCAAAGATTGAGTCAACTTCTCCACTTTTTATCTGGTTTCAGGTGTGATTTTCATATTGCCCACACCTGTTACTTGCCACAGGTTAGTTTGAATGAGCATCACATGCTTGAAACAAAGTTGTTCACCCACAATTTTGGAAAGGTGCTATCAATTTTGTCCGGCCCATTTTTGGGGTTTTGTATGAAATGATGTCCAATTTGCCTTTTTTCCTTTTGTTTGTTTTTTTCTTTTGTTCCAATACACACAAAGAATATTAAACATGTGTATAACAAAACATGTATAATTGCAATAATTTTCTGGGAGAAATACTTCATTTTCTGGAACAATTTTAAGATTGCCAACACTTTCGGCCGTGGCCATATATAGTAGCTGAGTACAGGTGGCTGCTGGGGCCCCTGATACCATTACTATGTGGCCCTTACACCTGATATACAGTGGTGGCCAAAAGTATTGGCACCCCTGCAATTCTGTCAGATAATACTCAGTTTCTTCCTGAAAATGATTGCAATCACAAATTCTTTGGTATTATTATCTTCATTTAATTTTCTTGCAAAGAAAAAACACAAAAGAGAATGAAACAACAATCAAATCAATGATCATTTCACACAAAACTCCAAAAATGGGCCAGACAAAAGTATTGGCACCTTCAGCCTAATACTTGGCTGCACAACCTTTAGCCAAAATAACTGCAAACAACCGCTTCCGGTAACCATCAATGAGTTTCTTACAATGCTCTGCTGGAATTGTAGACCATTCTTCTTTGGCAAGCTGCTCCAGGTCCCTGATATTTGAAGGGTGCCTTCTCCAAACTGCCATTTTGAGATCTCTGCACAGATGTTCCATGGGATTCAGGTCTGGACTCATTGCTGGCCACCTTAGAAGTCTCCAGTGCTTTCTCTCAAACCATTTTATAGTGCTTTTGGAAGTGTGTTTTGGGTCATTGTCCTGCTGGAAGACCCATGACCTATGAGGGAGACCCAGCTTTCTCACACTGGGCCCTACATTATGCTGCAAACTTTGTTGGTAGTCTTCAGACTTCATAATGCCATGCATACGGTCAAGCAGTCCAGTGCCAGAGGCAGCAAAGCAACCCCAAAACATCAGGGAACTTCCGCCATGTTTGACTGTAGGGACCATGTTCTTTTCTTTGAATGCCTCTTTTTTTTCCTGTGCACTCTATGTTGATGCTTTTTCCCAAAAACCTCTACTTTTGTCTCATCTGACCAGAGAACATTCTTCCAAAACGTTTTAGGCTTTCTCAGGTAAGTTTTGGCAAACTCCAGCCTGGCTTTTTTATGTCTCGGGGTAAAAAGTGGGGTCTTCCTGGGTATCCTACCATACAGTCCCTTTTCATTCAGACGCCGACGGATAGTACGGGTTGACACTGTTGTACCCTCGGACTGCAGGGCAGCTTGAACTTGTTTGGATGTTAGTCGAGGTTCTTTATCCACCATCCGCACAATCTTGCGTTGAAATCTCTTGTCAATTTTTCTTTTCCGTCCACATCTAGATAGGTTAGCCACAGTGCCATGGGCTTTAAACTTCTTGATGACACTGCGCACGGAAGACACAGGAACATTCAGGTCTTTGGGGATGGACTTGTAGCCTTGAGATTGCTCATGCTTCCTCACAATTTGGTTTCTCAAGTCCTCAGACAGCTCTTTTGTCTTCTTTCTTTTCTCCATGCTCAATGTGGTACACACAAGGACACAGGACAGAGGCTGAGTCAACTTTACTCTGTTAGAACCCTCCTGTTAGTTTTTGCTATCTTGTGTTTTGCGGTCACGTGACTAGCTGCCTATATATTCCAGCTCCGCCCTTCTGGCTTTGCTGGACTTCAGTGTTTTTTGCCTGTCTCTCTAGCCAGGTGCTTCGGTGCCTATCTCTGTCTAGTTTGCTTGGTCCTCTGGACCTCTAGTACTTTTTGTTCAGTTTGTATTTTTGCTCTGCAACAACTTCTGTTAGGAGGTGTCCATTTTTTGTCCCAGTCCTTAGTTCTTTTAGGGACCCCTCCCTTTATTCTATAGGTCTCTGTTCAGACTAGCCGAGGATGAAGGCGGGTCTGTTCACAAGGAACAGGCTGCCCGCTACATCGTAGGGATTCAGCTTAGTCTTACTGTAGGGACAGCTTTTCCCTTGCTTTCCTTAGTTTATGTTGCAGATCATAACATAATCCATGTTAACTGGCTGCAAGTGTGATTTAGTTATTGCCAATTGTATCCAATTTGGCTTTAGGACAATTCTTTTTGTGTTTTTTCATTGAAGACAAATTAAATGAAGATAATAAGACCAAAGAATTTGTGATTGCAATCATTTTCAGGAAGAAACTGAGTATTATCTGACAGAATTGCAGGGGTGCCAATACTTTTGGCCACCACTGTATAGGAGCTGAGTACAGGCAGCTGCCGGGGCCCCTGATACCATTACTATGTGGCCCTTACACCTGATATATAGGAGCTGAGTACAGGCGGCTGCTGGGGCCCCTGATACCATTACTATGTGGCCCTTACACCTGATATATAGGAGCTGAGTACAGGCGGCTGCTGGGCCCTTGATACCATTACTATGTGGCCCTTACCCCTGATATATAGGAGCTGAGTACAGGCGGCTGCTGGGGCCCCTGATACCATTACTATGTGGCCCTTACCCCTGATATATAAGGGCTGAGTACAGGCGGCTGCTGGGGCCCCTGATACCATTACTATGTGGCCCTTACACCTGATATATAAGGGCTGAGTACAGGCGGCTGCTGGGCCCTTGATACCATTACTATGTGGCCCTTACACCTGATATATAGGAGCTGAGTACAGGCGGCTGCTGGGGCCCCTGATACCATTACTATGTGGCCCTTAACCCTGATATATAAGGGCTGAGTACAGGCTGCTGCTGGGGCCCCTGACACCATTACTATGTGGCCCTTACACCTGATATAAAAGGGCTGAGTACAGGCGGCTGCTGGGGGCCCTGATACCAGTACTATGTGGCCCTTACACCTGATATATAAGGGCTGAGTACAGGCGGCTGCTGGGGCCCCTGATACCATTGCTATGTGGCCCTTACACCTGATATAAAAGGGCTGAGTACAGGCGGCTGCTGGGGCCCCTGATACCATTGCTATGTGGCCCTTACACCTGATATATAAGGGCTGAGTACAGGCGGCTGCTGGGGCCCCTGATACCATTGCTATGTGGCCCTTACACCTGATATATAAGGGCTGAGTACAGGCGTCTGCTGGGGCCCCTGATACCATTACTGTGTGGCCCTTACACCTGATATATAAGGGCTGAGTACAGGCGGCTGCTGGGGCCCCTGATACCATTACTATGTGGCCCTTACACCTGATATATAGGAGCTGAGTACAGGCGGCTGCTGGGGCCCCTGATACCATTACTATGTGGCCCTTACACCTGATATATAGGAGCTGAGTACAGGCGGCTGCCGGGGCCCCTGATACCATTACACTGGTGCCTTGTTATTAGGTCAATTCCATTATAAAACATTGTATCCGTCATTGTTGAGCTCTGCTGGGACTGTGTATCCCGCCTGCATTGCATAATGGGGCCCCTGAATACTCTGCACATAAGGGCCCATAGCTCTAATTATGTTGTTTGCAATAGTCGCCCTCCTGCCACCCTGTAATATCGGGTCCCTGCCTGGTGTGGCCCCTATGACTTAATGTCCCCCTGTAAGTGCAGTACACCAGTTATCAGTCTACACGGCCAGGGTCCGGGACCCCTGTTGTTTTTGTTCTGGCTTTGTAATATATGTTCATTATCAGGGCGCCCTCTTCTCAGACATCCATCTAATCATCCGTCTGTCTCATCCATATTTGCCATATGGAGGTTTCCAGAAATAGGGCAGAACCTACTGGACTTCTGTGAAAGTTGACGAATCTGTTGAGCGCGGCTGAAGCCTCCTGGGAGCCGAGGTAAAATCAGTGGCCGTGGTAAAATTGTGGAGCGGTGGGGTCTGAAAAAGGAATCATGGCTATAAGGACAACGTTTGCACAAAGTGATTTCTTTCCTGCCCAACAGCCACTGTGTAAACCTGACAAAAATGCCCCCATCTATCCATCCATTCATCACTCTCATACTCTGTCTATGCAGGTATGTATCTCATCATTCTTCCTTACGGAGTTTCACATGGACCAGTCGGGGCTTTGGTCCGAACTCCCCCACAAAACTGGATTCGGTAGTGTGACGAGGCCATAGGCTTAGTAGACTGCGCCTCCAGTAGGCGTACACACCTGATGCACGACAGAGGGCACATTCACTCTGTCTGGACCATTATAGTCTATGGCCACGTCAGATCATATGCCCGAATCCCGTTCAGGTAAAGGCTGCAGCAGGTGGCTGCTGCCTTCTGTGCCCCTCTCCTCCGCCACTGCCATTCCCCCCAACACTCAGAGCCACAGTGTATGTATGTATATATATATATATATATATATATATATATATATATATATATATATACACTACTCAAAAAAATAAAGGGAACACTTAAACAACAGAATATAACTCCAAGTAAATCAAACTTCTGTGAAATCAAACTGTCCACTTAGGAAGCAACACTGATTGACAATCAATTTCACATGCTGATGTGCAAATGGAATAGACAATAGATGGAAATTATTGGCAATTATCAAAACACTCTCAATAAAGGAGTGGTTCTGCAGGTTGGGACCACAGACCACATCTCAGTACCAATGCTTTCTGGCTGATGTTTTGGTCACTTTTGAATGTTAGTTGTGCTCTCACACTAGTGGTAGCTTGAGATGGACTCTACAACCCACAGAAGTTGCTCAAGTAGTGCAGCTCTTCCAGGATGGCACATCAATGCGTGCTGTGGAAAGAAGGTTTGCTGTGTCTGTCAGCGTAGTGTCCAGAGGCTGGAGGCGCTACCAGGAGACAGGCCAGTACACCAGGAGACGTGGAGGGAGCCGTAGGAGGGCAACAACCCAGCAGCAGGACCACTACCTCCGCCTTTGTGCAAGGAGGAACAGGAGGAGCACTGCCAGAGCCCTAAAAAATGACCTCCAGCTGACCACAAATGTGGATGTGTCTGCACAAACGGTTAGAAACCCACTCCATAATGGTGGTATGAGGGCCCGACGTCCACAGATGGGGGTTGTGCTCACAGCCCAACACCGTGCAGGACGCTTTGCATTTGCCACAGAACACCAGGATTGGCAAAGTCGCCACTGGCACCCTGTGCTCTTCACAGATGAAAGCCGGTTCACACTGAGCACATGTGACAGACGTGACAGAGTCTGGAGACGCCGTGGAGAGCGATCTGCTGCCTGCAACATCCTTCAGCATGACCGGTTTGGCAGTGGGTCAGTAATGGTGTGGGGTGGCATTTCTTTGGAGGGCCGCACAGCCCTCCACGTGCTCGCCAGAGGTAGCCTGACTGCCATTAGGTACCGAGATGAGATCCTCAGACCCCTTGTGAGACCATATGCTGGTGCGGTTGGCCCTGGGTTCCTCCTAATGCAGGACAATGCCAGACCTCATGTGGCTGGAGTGTGTCAGCAGTTCCTGCAAGATGAAGGCATTGAGGTTATGGACTGGCCCGCCCGTTCCCCAGACCTGAATCCGATTGAGCACATCTGGGATATCATGTCTCGCTCCATCCACCAACGTCACGTTGCACCACAGACTGTCCAGGAGTTGGCGGATGCTTTAGTCCAGGTCTGGGAGGAGATCCCACAGGAGACCATCCGCAACCTCAGGACATTACATCAAAGTTGAATGAGCCTGTAGTGTGTTTTTCCACTTTAATTTTGGGGGTGACTCCAAATCCAGGCCTCCATTGGTTAATAAATGTGATTTCCATTGATGATTTTTGTGTGATTTTGTTTTCAGCACATTCAGCTTTGTACAGAACACAGTATTCAATGAGAATATTTCATTCATTCAGATCTAGGATGTGTTATTTCAGTGTTCCCTTTATTTTTTTGAGCAGTGTATATATAAATATACCAGGATGGGGGATATTAACAGAATTGGGGGACATTACCCCTATAACAGTGTAAGCAGCAGACCCCCTCCCCCTTAACAGGGCATAATGACCACATTTTTTGCTTACATTTTTTTTCTATTTTCCTCCTCTAAAACCTAGGTACGTCTTATGGTCCGGTGCGTCTTATAGTCCGAAAAATACGGTATATGCATTCAGCATATATATACTACTAGCTATTGAACCCGTTCTACGCCCGGGTGGCGAGCATTTTTATTGGTATATGGTCTCCCATGCTGGTATGTGCTGCCCCCCTCCTTGTATTTGTGCTGCCCCCATCCTGTCCTCACCCCCAATCCTGGTATGCGTGGCACCCCTCACCCCCAATCCTGGTATGCGTGGCACCCCTCACCCCCAATCCTGGTATACGTGGCACCCCTCATCCCTATCCTGGTATGTGTGGCACCCCTCATCCCTATCCTGGTATGTATGGTACCCCTCATCCCTATCCTGGTATGTATGGTACCCCTCATCACTATCCTGGTGTGTATGGTATCCCTCATCCTGGTATGCATGGTACCCCATCCCTCATCCCGGTATGCATGGCACTCCATCCCTCATCCCCAATCCCGGTATGCGTGGCACCCCTCATCCCCAATCCCGGAATGTGTGGCACCCCTCATCCCCAATCCCGGCATGCGTGGCACCCCTCATCCCCAATCCCGGCATGCGTGGCACCCCTCATCCCCAATCCTGGCATGCGTGGCATCCCTCATCCCCAATCCCGGCATGCGTGGCACCCCTCATCCTCAATCCTTGTATGTGTGGCACCCCTCATCCCCAATCCCGGTATGCGTGGCACCCCTCATCCCCAATCCCGGTATGCATGGTCCCCTCACCCCCCAATCCTGGTATGCGTGTTACCCCTCACCACCCAATCCTGGTATGCGTGGCACCCCTCACCCCCGCAATCCTGGTATGCGTGGCACCCCTCACCCCCCAAATCCGGGTATGCGTGGTACCCCTCACCGCCCAATCCTGGTATGTGTGGCACTCCTCATCCCCCAATCCTGGTATGTGTGGCACCCCTCACCGCCCAATGCTGGTATGCATGGTACCCCTCACCCCCAATCGTGGTATGTGTGTTATCCCTCACCCCCCAATCCTGGTATGCGTGGTACCCCTCACCCCACAATCCTGGTATGTGTGGTACCCCTCACCCCCAATCTTGGTATGTGTGTTACCCCTCACCCCCAATCTTGGTATGTGTGTTACCCCTCACCCCCAATCCTGGTATGTGTGGTACCCCTCACCCCCAATCCTGGTATGTGTGGTACCCCTCACCCCCCAATCCTGGTATGTGTGGTACCCCTCACCCCCCCAGTCCTGATATATGCATGGTACCCCTCACCCCCCAGTCCTGATATATGCATGGTCCCCTCACCCCACAATCCTGTTATGTGTGGCCCCCTCATCCCTTTCACACTGTACACACATACACAAAAAAAAAAACAGTTATACTCACCTTTCTTCTCTGTACTCCAGCGCTGCTGCGTCCTCTTCTGCCAGAGGCCGGGGGAGGAGTGCGGCGCTGGAGCACCGCACTGTCCGGCGCCATTTTGCTGAAGACACACTGTAAATGTGTCTTCAGTAAAATGACGCCGGATAGCGCAATGCGCATGCGTCAATCTGACGCCTTCACTCCGCCCCCGGTCTCCAGCAAAGAGAGGCGCCGCAGCAACGCTCCTCCCGGTCAGGTAAATATGTAAGTATGGCGCCGGAGATCGCGGTATGCGTTCAGTGTCTACGCATCCCGCGATCTCCGGCGCCATACACCTCCTCTTACCTGTAACGGCTGGATGCCTGCTTCTCTCTGGAGCCAGGCTGCGCATCACGCATGCGCAGTTTATCGAATCTTCAGACAAAGACACGCATGCCGCCTTATATATACTATGGTAGATCGGCCCACTCAGTTGCACACAGAAGTAGCCACCGGAGCGCCGTCTCCTTAAGTCTCTCACTGGTTTATTTGTAGATGCTGCATAAGCCAGTGAGGAGTTAGCAAAAATAAATACGTGCTTTCTGACCTAAGGAAAAACAAAACATAACATACAGCCGTGTTGCTGTGGGGATCTGCCCGCTCAGGAGAACAACCATCCACTAGTTCAGCTTTTCCTTCTTAGGACACAAAGCGCTGGAGTTCCTCTCTACAGCCCTACTGAACACTGAATGCCTTAGAAGGACGACTATATACATCCTAGTCCCCACCCTGGGGTGGAGATATGGTGAATGACCTCCCAACCCGTTCTATGGTCGTTCACAAAAACCCAGCCCTTAATATGGCCGATTAATCCCTCTCAACACATAGTATGCTGGTGTAAAACTTATGGGCTTCAAATCACTGAAGCTAATAGCCTCAGTGAAACATACCTCCCCTCCAGCACTTTGCCAGTGACTTTGTCACCATGTATATATAATCAGCATACTGTATATATATTATAAGCATACTCTATATATCCTTTTAAAAGCAGAAGTGTCAATAAATTATTTTTATCAGTTAACAAAATGCAGAGTAAAGTTTGATGGATGAACCAAGATCTCAGTAATAATAATTGTATTTTTTTTTTATTAATATTAGGATAGAAGGGAGGGACAAAACCAGGAACAGAATCAGTAGGCAAACTCATAGTCAGGAGGACAGCCGGGGTCAGATACCAGGTGATCAGTAACCGCCACGTCTGCGAGCAGTATGAATACCGCGGAGCCTGGTGACAGAGGTGATACTGAGATTGTCCGGGCAGAGATGTAACAGTCAGAAGGCCACCGGTAGATGGTGAAGGTCCTTCTGTACAGCTCCAGCAGTGATGGTGGATCTGCTGGACTTCAGGGCGCTGGATGCGGAGGTTTACCGTCTTTTAGATGTCTCTAGGGGAACGGTGACAACACGCAAATACGCGAGCAGCCCTGGATAATCCACGCCGGCAGGATGATAAGATCCGGCGGAAGATGGAACCTATGAGAAGAGAAGGAAATATAATGTAAGTGATGGGACTCCATATGACATGATACTACTGTGCGGTCACTGTGGCCGGACGGCAGAGGAATCTCATCACACAGAGGTCAGGGATCATCGTCAGCCATCATACATGTGACAATCCCATCTCCGACAGATGACATCTGCTCCACATGAATTATTCTCACTGACGACATCACACAACATGGAGATGACTCTCACACTTACCTCGTCTCTTTTTCCCCTTTTTCCCATTTTCGGATTTTTCGTCATCAGCTGGAAATTCTGATCAGAAAGAAGAAAAAACAACAACTCACTAAAGACATATTGTTATGGGGTCTGCATTGTATCGCTCCTGTATATAGTACATAGATTGTTCTAGTCCTGTCCCCTATAGTCCTGACAATCTGGTATTACACAATAGGGCAGAATAAGTCCTATATACCGGACATGACCTCATATGAGGGGCATTAGATGTGTCACTAATATGGAGCAGTGAACGCCCTGTGTGCCGCCATATGGTGCATCCCTAATGAGCGATATTCTACTATAGGAGACGATATCTCATTATGATGGCGGAGGTTACTGGATGCAACAATGTATCACAGAATCCATGATAATACTGTACAAAATTACAGAAATGGAGACACAGTATGGGCCCATGGGCAAAGTAATTGGGTTCCTTGAAACATGGATAACATAGGAGACCCATTAAAGAAAAACTATGTGGAAATATTTCACCCTTGATGACAACATTCACATTGTTTGTGCTATAGACATGTACATACCTGACAATGGGGACGAGGACGGCAAGCTGGTTATAGCATCGTCTCTAGCAGATTCAGGAAAAGATCCTTTCTGCCTGTTAGGAAGAAGAAAAACGTGTAAATCACAAGTAAATTCAGTATAAATGGGATTGTCTCACTAGAAGAACCCCAACTATAAGGCTTAATAGGACATATGAAAGTCATAGTGGGGAAGTCTCCTGCTCAAAACTACCTTCTATGGAAACAACTAGCAACAATGGCCGGCATGTAATACTACATATCTCCTGCAGTGTGGGCAAAACTAACAATGCCTGACCGGCAGCAATTATGGGTTGTTATCTCCAGCGGATTCTGAAGCCAATAGCCAATGACCGCTGATCATGGGGCGGTGGATGCTGCATTCAATATTATGGTATTTATGTCCTATATTTGGTATTGTGCACATATATTAGCCTGGAGCTCCCAATAATGACCCCATAATCTACTCACATATCTGAGATGTTTCTGCTGGATGCCGGGGTACACTCTGGAGGAAACTTGATAGCGGTGGTACAGAGCTAAAAAAGGACAAAAATAAGATATGAAATTCAATTTTTTACTTTTAGAGGTCTTTTTATGTATTCTGGATTTATTGATCACTTACTTTAGAAAGCCTTTTAGAGGATGTTGTAAAATTTTGGAAGAAAAGGCTCTCATTATCCTCACTTGTGTCCTTCTCCTCTGAGACAATAGGCTTGTTTGTATCAGCATGATCTACAAGACATAGGTAATGAAGTGTTATTAGCGGTTGTCAGTATAACACAGTCACCATTTATCACTACTATTAATGGGAACCGATTGTCACATATTATTGAAGACGAGACAAACAGCCGCTTAGTCTAGATGACGTCTTCTACTTACTGATAAATAAGCTGGTGTCCTCATCTGAAACAAGCCGAGGAATGTACTCCGGCTTCTGACTTAGAAGATTTTCAAATTCTAAGTCACTCAGGAATGGATAACTCTTGATCTCAAATGCTCCTCCTGGAAAAAGAAAAACAAAAGTGATGCGGACATTGTTAGAGGCTGCTCCATATCTGAACAGTATATCTTAATCTTAAGTAATGACAAAACCGAAGGAAACAAACTGAAAGTTATATTATGGAGAACTAGAAATAGGCAAGCAGATAGAGAAGTGCTGATCCTCATGGACAGGAGCGAAGAGTCCTCGTTGTAAAAAGTGAATATTAATACTAATAAAGTATATCAGTTACCTGTCCCAAGTCTTTGTGCAGGATTTGTTCTGAGCAGGTCATTAATAAGGTCCTGAGCATCGGGGGGAGGAGCGCGATCCCAATCCCAAATTATGTCTCCTGTTATATAGAAAATTACAGAAAATAAAACCTCTGTTTTGGACTGTAAGATAAAGTAGAGGAAATAACTAAATTCATGTAACCAGTCAAAGCAATGATCGGATTATTCTACTTACCAGTGACAATATTTTTATAGAGCTCAGATAGGGAATCCCCATGAAATGGTACATATCCCACCAGAAACTCATGCAGGATGATTCCCATTGACCACCAGTCGGCAGGTCTTCCATAGCCTTTCTTCAGAATGATTTCTGGGGCCATGTAAAGCGGGGTGCCACAGTCCTGGAAACCAACAGAAGGTAGAAATGAGAATCGATGAAATTATTATTATGACAAGTTCTCGACATAAAAACTCAATGACAGAAGATAAAATATCAGTTGAAAAGTTCTCTAGAAATGAAGAACGTAGAGAAGAGACAATAGTGTGATGAGATTTGTAAAGAACCATCTAAGTTCCTGTAAGTGATGCCAACCTCATGGTCCTGGAACTCTCTGGCGATGTCCTCCAATGATTCCTTGTGGGTGTTGGTTTCTGGTATCATGACACCAACTTTTGAAATCCCAAAATCGGCGACTTTAATGTGTCCAGCCGGTGTAATCAGGAGGCTGTGAAAGAGAAGATGGTTTTAGGCTCACGGGCTGTGTGGTAATAAATGATAACTTTCCCCCCTTTATTAAACTATAGGGGGCACTTACTTCTCTGGCTTCAGGTCTCTATGCAACACACCATAGCTGTGCAGGTATTCCACAGCAAGTATCGCTTCAGCAAAGTACAGGCGGGCCAAGGGGACAGAAAAAGGACCCCTGGTGCTTAGGAGGGTCCCACAGTCTCCACCTATAGAAGAAAGGAAATATGAGCGGTGAGGGGTTTATACAGCAGATCACCACGATGGATCATGAGAAGTGAGCGGAGACATTGGGGCAGGAGAGAATATATACAGATATAATGTATAGAGCACAGAATATTAGTCTGAGGTCATGGTGAGATGTCGTCCATGTCACTAATAAAGTGATGTCTCATCTCGTCTACAGCTGGCGATACTGACGTGCTCAGTGCGGACATACAGGGAGATCACACACATCAATGACTTTCCATAATATCTATAGTAAATGCTCTGCGGGGATGTAACCGTCCACGGGGACAAGTCCTAATGATATGAGCGGTGATAAGATGTCAGCAGACATGGGCTGAATATAATACATGTACATGTCCTACCTCCTACATACTCCATGACCATACACAGGTGAGATCTAGTAGGGAAGGAGCAGAGCATGGAGGTCACAAAGGGACAGTCAGCGAATGTCAGGATGTCCCTCTCCAGATAGGCCCCTTCCACATGTTTTGGAGTATCCAGGTCCCGCTTGGCAATTTTCTTCATAGCGAAGATCTTCTGTGAGTCTTTATGGTGAACTAAGTGGACGGACCTGGAGAGAAGAAGAAACCATGGTTTATAGTGAATCCTTATTAACAGTCCGTCTATAGAAGTCATTATATGATCTTCTGTTCTAATGTTTAATACCAGAAGTCCGACCATTACTAGAAATCCACATCTAGAAATACATTAAATAATACTACATAGATCATCTATGGGAGGGTCTGCACAATGCCACGTCTGCCGGACCCTCACCCAGGTCACATTATCACCTATGGGAAGTCTGCACAATGCCACGTCTGCCGGACCCTCACCCAGGTCACGTTATCACCTTTCACCTCAGATCATGTCCCTATGATAAGACTGAATGGCAAAGCACAGAGGATGAAGCATTATCATAGGGAACCCTGAGAAATGTGGCTTATGCTAACTGAAATCTCACCCAAAAGATCCGCTGCTGATCAGCTTAGATGTTTCGTAGTCGCTCATACGCGGCTTTCTCGCCTGGATCAATGATTCCATCAAGTCCTAGAAAAGAAGAAGAAGAAATGATATTAAGATCTAGAAGCTGCTGGAGAAAATCTCCAGATGCAGAAACGTCTCCTCCTATATTATGTCCCAGCTGATGTCACTGATCCGATAGGTGAGCAGAAACCTGCTGACGGATTCCCTATAATATAAACGCTATTATCTAATGCAATAGTGTCATCTCCTCTAATAATAGAGGCGCCCCCTGGTTATATGGGGGATAATACTGGACGGGTCATTTACACCCCGTGATCTGGTGATACACAGACATCTCCCTCTATAATACTTACACCGGCAGGTTCTTGGATCTCCGGGATCTCTAAGATTACACTGTCAGGATCCAACAGCTCAGTTGTTTCTAAAATAGCGATAAAATGATGAGGAAATAAAATGTATTAGAGGATATTAATCCTACAGACATAATACAGCAATATAATGGAGAAATGACTATTCTGTATGGAGGACTATGTGGGGCCATTATTCTTTATGGAGGACTATGTGGGGCCATTATATTGTATGGAGGACTATGTGGGGCCATTATTCTGTATGGAGGACTATGTTAGGCCTATTATTCTGTATGGTGGAATATGTGGGGCCCATTATACTGTATGGAGGACTATGTGGGGCCTATGATTCTCTATGGAGGACTTTGTGGGGCCCATAATACTTTATGGAGGACTATGTGGGCCCATAATACTGTATGGAGGACTATGTGGGGCCTATTATTCTCTATGAAGGACTATGTGGGGCCCTTTATACTCTACGGTGGACTATGTGGGGCCCATAATACTGTATGGAGGACTATGTGGGGCCCATTAATCTCTATGGAGGACTATGTGGGGCCCATTATTCTGTATGGAGGACTATGTGGGGCCCATTATTCTGTATGGAGGATTATGTGGGGTCAATTATCCTGTATGGAGGACTATGTGGGGCCATTATACTGTGTGGAGGACTGTGTGGGGCCATTATTCTGTATGGAGCACTATGTGGGGCCATTATTCCATAAGGAGGACTATGTGGGGCCATTATTCCTTATGGAGGACTATGTGGGGCCATTATATTGTATGGAGGACTATGTGGGGCCATTATTCTGTATGGAGGACTATGTGGGGCCTATTATTCTGTATGGTGGAATATGTGGGGTCCATTATTCTGTATGGAGGACTATGTGGGGCCCATTATTTCGTATGGAGGACTATGTGGTGCCCATTATACTGTATGGAGTACTATGTGGTGCCCATTATACTGTGTGCCGGACTATGTGGGGCCCATTATTCTGTATGGAGGGCTATCTGGGGCACGTTTTTCTGTATGGATGACTTTGTGGGACCCATTATTCTGTATGGAGGACTATCTGGTGCCCATTATTCTGTGTGGAGGACTTTTTGGGGCCCATTATTCTGTTTGGAGGACTTGTGTGGCCCATTATTCTGTGTGGAGGACTATGTGGGGCATTATTCTGTATGGAGGACTATGTGGGGCCCATTATTCTGCATGGAGCACTATGTGGGGCCCATTATTCTGCATAGAGGACTATGTGGGACCCATTATTCATTATGGAGGACTTTGTGGGACCCATTATTCGTTATGGAGGACTTTGTGGGACCCATTATACTGCATTCTGGTTGGCTCGTGACTTTTTCCAAGTTTTTCATTTTGGCTCTCTGTATGTTTGATTACAGAGTGGAAAGAGTAACTATGACATTATCCCCTGTTCTCTATAATATCTGGATATTTCCGGTAGAAGGTTGTGTGATCGGCTCACCTGTAGTCAGATCGCTGCTCGGCCCCGGCTGACTCGTATTAGGGTCAGGGGTCTCTGGGGTCACATTTTGCTCGTCTTCGGTGTCGCCTTCTGGTGTCTCCTGATTGATAGAATATATAGAATTACCACGAGGAACCTTCCACTAAATCACCAAATCCACAAATCAGGAAGGACTAAACCCGCATTTACAGACGCACCAACTGTAACTATACAGATCAGCCGCCATCATGAGGACTTTTATCAGATAAAATGGATTAAGATGAGGTAACATTGCAAAAACATTAATATGGATAATAGAGGGAGACAGAGGCAGAAATACAGACTTCCCACCACTGAGCTGTGACTACATCTGCAGAATACAGACTGCCATCAGCAGAGACAGGCGGCCATATTACCTCCTGTGCTTGCCAGGGGCTGACAGGGAGGCCGATAAGATCTAACACCAGATCTTCTGATATCTGGCTGGTGATCTGGAGAAGATCAGAAAACAAGGACGTGTGATAGAGAAGATGATGGATCCTTACCGGGCGTTCCGATGAGCGGGCCGGACCTTCCAGTACACACAGGACTTTTTCGGCCAGTTCTTTAACAAAAGACAAATCTCTATATTGAGATCTTTTTTCAGCCTATAAAGAAGAAAAGAAACACAAATGAATAATCTCGAGATGAGAAAGATCACAATGAAGGCGGCCATTGTATCTGACATCTGCTCCTCTCTGCAGATACATTGACTACATATCTGGGGTCTTGTCCTGTTTTATATTGGAAGAAAGAAGAAGCTTCTATCCCACCGTTATTATCCATTATTGTGGAGAAGATTTGTGCGGAGCGTCCACCATTTACCTGCTGTGGAATGTCCTAATGTTCCATAGCGAGAAACTGCAAGTGCTCAGTCACTATGGAGCCAACAACGGCAGCCATGACCCTGTGTAGATTGTACACAGTGACTGTGAGCTCTGATGTCATAATGGCCGACCATCACTAGTGATGTCATCATGGAATCTTGTGATGGAATCTTATAGCGGCGGCTCTGCACAAATACATGCTGCCAAGCAATATTTAAAGTGTGTGGGGGCTCATGCTGTATATAGGGGGCTATGTGAGGGCTCAGCTATTTATAGCGGGCTATGTGAGGGCTCATACTGTATATAGAGGGCTATGTGAGAGCTTGGCTGTATATAGTGAGCTATGTGAGGGCTCATACTCTAAATAGGATTCTGTGTGTGAGCTCATACTGTACATTGGTGCTATGTATGGGCTCTTACTGTATAAAGGGTGCTGTGTGTGGGCTCTTACTGTATATAGGGTATGTGTGTGGGCTCTTTCTGTATGTAGGGGGATGCCAGCACACTTAATTCTGCTCAATATTAAGTGATACAGTTAATAATATAAAATATAATTCATATGTTAATATTGAGCAGAATTAATTTCAGCCTATTGATTCGGCCTACACAACAGTCACATCTCTCATGTGGCCCCTCAGTAATATTACTTTCCCACCCCTGCTCTATTATGTATAGCGCTCTGTTATGTGTAGTGCACCCGAGCACCTGCATGTTAATCGCGTGACTTATCACATGATCTATCAAAGGCAATTTTGTGACATGTCATGTGATACATCGGGTGCTGGGAGCCCACGGCTCCTAAACTGCCCAGGGCCCTGGCTACTCTTAATCAGCCCCTGCTTCTATCCCACCATTATTATCCATTATTGAGAAGTTTTATGCGGATCTTCCGCCACTTACCTGCTGTAGTAATGCCCTGATGTTCTGAGGTAAATCCGTCAGATACTCTGAGGTGAGATGACCTCGGTGGTATTTGGTCAGGCAGTCCCTTACAAGCTCCACCACCAGCCGGTGAGTGAAGCTGAGGACGCCATCGGGTGGTAGAAGCACAATCTCAGGGCGATTGGTGGTAAGAATCTCCCATAGAGCTTCTACTTGAAGATTGTCCAAAAGTAATTCAGCCATAGAAGCTGCAAGTGCGATCAGTCACTATATATAATAGCGAGAAACTGCAAGTGCGCTCAGTCACTATGGGATAGCGAGAAACTGCAAGTGCGATCAGTCACTATAGAATAGCGAGAAACTGCAAGTGCGCTCAGTCACTATGAAGCCAACAAAGGCAGCCGTGAACCTGTGTACATTGTATATATAGTGACTGTGAGCTGTGATGTCATAATGCCCGACCATGACCTGTGATGTCATCATGGAATCTTGTGATGCAATCTTCAAGGAATGGCTCTACACACATACATGCTGCCTAGCAATATGCTTTTTTGGCCGTCCTCTTTTATTTCCAAATACAACACAACCAGGATAAGGGAATGTTCACACGTTGCGTTTTTGCAGCATTTTTTTCCACACCAAAAACCAGGTTGTACTCAGGAAAAACACTGCATACAATCCACACTTATTTGCTGTGTTTTTGCAGTGTTTATACTTGTGGGTTTTTTTTTTTCATTCATTTGAATGGGTGAAAAATGTTGCAAAACCCCTGAAAGAATTAACATCCTGCAAATTTAAAATAAAAAAAGGAAAAAAACGCAGCATGTGAATGAGACTTTAGAAATCTCATTCACTAAGCTGGTACTGTAAAACGCAGTGTTTTAGCAGCAGAAAAATAACCCTGAAAAAAATGCCGCTTGTGAACATTCCTCAAAGATATAATAGTCATATTATGGGAAATATTGTGTATATTTATTCCTCGCGTGTCTTTTTTTACCAAATAACATTTACCTCATTGGTTGGAGAGTTTACTATTAACAACTGTGACAAATATTGAAGAATTAATGATAAGTGACCCAAGTGATCAATCATTTACGTCATTAATGGTGATGGGCGAGCACTAAAATGCTCGGGTGCTCGATGCTCGGGTCGAGCACATTGGAATACTCGGCTGCTCGACCCGAGCAATGAGCCCAATGTAAGTCTATGGGAAACTCGAGCATTTTTCAGGCGGCTCCCCCCGGCGGTCTGCAGAGGGCCTAAAAATTGCCCAAATCGATGGGAACAGTGCTCAAATGACATGGGAACAGCATGGGGAAGACCCCTGGAAGCATTTCTGACTCCCAGGTCACTGCTGTCAACAACGTTGTCAGAAATATTTATGCCACTTTTACGGACTCACAATAAAACATACAAAAACGAAACCAAAATGGATTTTCCTGGGAAGTGTGTTAAGGAACATCCTTTCCAGGGTTATGACTTGTATATAAGGGAAAATAAATAACCAAAAACAAAGATACTCCTCCACACCTTGGGCTATGTTCACACGTAGCGTTTTTGATGCGTTTTTGCACTTTTGCATTGCTTTCAACCAACACAAATGCATTCACCAGGAAATGTCATTTTAACATTTTACAACCTTATCTGGCCATGTGTTGTGTGACACGTCACCAGACACATGCATACAGTGCTGAAAAGACATGGGAACAGCATGGAAGCATCTCTGACTCCCAGGTCACTGCCTAAAAGTGTGCCCATCATAAGAGATGCTTGGCGCATGCGAAGATGCCTCCCGCCATGGACCTGTCGTTACAGACTTGCAACAATCACCGTCCACGTCCTTGTCCCTCCTCAGCGTTCAGTTCCTTGGAATGCAAGTGCAAGTATGCAGGCAGCCACCCACCTACCCACCGGCTGCAATACTATACTGACAAATTTTTGACAGCTACTTGCACTTGAAATGTAGCCTTTTAGGCTCGTGGAGGCAGAAGCTTTTCATAACCTCATGTCGGCGGCGGCCGGGTGTCCATACTCTTTCCCCAGCCACCACTATATTTCCCGGTATCGCCTCTGCCTTCCACATGCACGGGTCCCACAACATTACCCGTGCCCTCCCCAGTGCACTTACTGAGAAGGACCGCCTAACCACAAACATGTGGACAGGTGAACGTGGCCAGGGACGGTACATAGCCAGTCCACAACTTTTTTTTTGCTGACAGTTGTATTTAGCTCGGTGAAAGGACTGGCATAGAGGGAAACCGTATCTAACCTGGGTGTCATTTCTCCCAGGAAGTCCTGTAATTCAGCTTGTTGCAGAAGCAATGGCAGTCCGTCCAACATCAACTCGCACTTGTCGGTGGTGCTTTGACACACACACATCTTTCTTTTCGCATTTTATTTCTTGAATACAGAGTTGGACAATGGCCTGATCTGTAATGCTTTTTGAGAAATAACATGCATAAGCATGGCCGATCCACATTAAAAAGGCAGCCACAGAGTGTCCGGAAACCTTCCCCCACAATTTTATTAGCCAGGGCAGCTTTTCGGCAGGGTTGGACGGGCCCACCAGAGAACCGGTGACTACTCCGGCGGGCCCTGGCTTCTCCTTCTGGAGAGTTCATAGTGCCGAGGTGAGGCCATGATGATGATAGAGGCCACCATCTGCTTAGTTTTCTGTTACTTGAAATGCAAGTGCAAGTATGCAGCCATTCACCCACCCACAGGCCGCAACACTAAACTGCCAGATTTCTGGGCAGCTGCTTGCACTTGAAATATGGCTTTTTAAGCTCGTGGAGGCGGAAGCTGTCCACAATCTTATGGCGGCGGCGACTGGGTATCTATACTCGGTCCCCAGCCGCCATTATTTTTTCCGGTATTGTCTCCGCCTTCCACAAGCATGGGTCCCACAACATTACCCGTGCCCTCCCCAGTGGAAGGACTGCCTAACCACAAACACGTGGACAGGTGAATGTGGCCAGAGACGGTACGGAGCCAGTCCACAACTTTTTTTGCTGAGAGTTGTATTTAGCTCGGTGAAAAGACTGGCGTAGAGGGGAACATCATACTGTGTGTGGGGGAATGTACTGTGGGGGCATCATACTGTGTGGGAGGAATGTACTGTGGGGACATCATACTGTGTGTGTGGGGGAATGTACTGTGGGGACACCATACTGTGTGTGGGGGGGAAATGTACTGTGGGGACATCATACTGTGTGGGGTGAATGTACTGTGGGGGCATCATACTGTGTGTTGGAGAAATGTACTGTGGGGGCATCATACTGTGTATGTGTGGGAATTTACTGTGGGGACATCATACTGTGTGTGGGGGAAATGTACTGTGGGAGCATCATACTGTGTGTGGGGGGGAATGTACTGTGGGGACATCATACTTTGTGTGGGGGGGATGTACTGTGGGGGCATCATACTGTGTGTTGGAGAAATGTACTGTGGGGGCATCATATTGTGTATGTGTGGGAATTTACTGTGGGGGCATCAAACTGTGTGTGGGGAGGAATGTACTGTGGGGAATCATACTGTCTGTGGGGGGAATGTACTGTGGGGACATCATACTGTGTGTGGGGGAATGTACTGTGGGGACATCATATTGTGTGTGGGGGGAATGTACTGTGGGGGTATCATACTGTGTGTGGGGGAATGTACTGTGGGGACATCATACTGTGTGTGGGGGAAATGTACTGTGGGAGCATCATACTGTGTGTGGGGGAATGTACTGTGGGGACATCATACTTTGTGTGGGGGGGATGTACTGTGGGGGCATCATACTGTGTGTGGGGGAATTTACTGTGGGGGCATCATACTGTGTGTGAGAATTTACTGTGGGGACATCATGCTGTGTAGGGGCATTATATTGTGTGTGAGGGGGAATATACTGTGGGGGCATCATACTGTGTGTGTGGGAATGTACTGTGGGGGCATCATACTGTGTGTGGGGAGGAATGTACTGTGGGGGCATTATACTGTATGTGTGGGGGGAATGTACTGTGGGGACATCATACTGTGTGTGGAGAAATCTATTGTGGGGACATCATACTTTATGGGGAGGAATGTACTGTGGGGGCATCATACTGTGTGTGGGGAGGAATGTACTGTGGGGCCATCATACTGTGTGTGGGGGGGTGTACTGTGAGGACATCATACTGTGTGTGGGGGGGAATGTACTGTGGGGACATCATACTGTGTGTGGTGGAATGTACTGTGGGGATGTAGCACCCTGAGGATTCGGCTGCTACAGGGGTATTGCACCTCAACCCTGAGGTGTGATATTCCACTCCCGGGTAAGGATGGAGTGTGGAACTGAGCTCAGAAAGCTGCATGCACTACACACATCCCATTTCCGAGGAACAGACCAACGGTACTCCCACTTAGAAATGTGCAGGTACGACCGAGTCTGTTCCTGGCTGGAGTGGGAGGGGGGTGGTACATCCCAGTAGTGTAGGGGCAGATAGGGGGAGCAGCCTGGGTAAAGATAGGAGCTCATTGGGTGCTGGTCACCTGAGCTCACACATAGAGGGAGTATTTAAGGTGGGCACCATCTAAGATCAGGGTCAGTTTGCCACAGTCGGTCAGTCTGCCACAGTCAGTCAGTCTGTGAGAAGCCAGAGGAGGAGAGCAGAGGAGCAGAGCAGCCCCAGAGCAAGAGTGAGAGAGGAGAAAGGAAGAAAGACCCAGAGGGGGTGAAAGAAAAGGACTCTGAGAACCCAAAGTCCATCACCGGGTGAAGAGTTGGCAACTGGGTACCGGATCCCAAACTGGTGGGGGCTAAAGCATACCTCAGCCAGAGACCGGAGGCCGTGGGCAGGATCTGCCACGGCCACCCACCACATCCACCCTGAAGGCAAACCACGTGTAGGGTCAGGGAACCCAAGGCCAAGGGTCTCCCAACAGAAGGCCCGAGGGAGCTGGACCTAGGTGGATCCCTGGTGGGGACGGCCAGAAGAAAGGACAAGAAGGAGGGCTCAGGGACACGCTCCGGACTTGCTTGGGGGTTGGCTGAATCCAGGACCTGGTGGACGCAGCACGGCTCGGGTGGTCACTCAAGGCCGGAGTGACCGGAATATCTGCAGTAAGTAAACACCCTGAACTGCACAACCCGACTCTGTCTTTAATTATCATCTACGCTGCACCACCACAACCCCCATCCTCTGCACCTGACCCCCTGAGGCCATACCCCTCCCGTTGGGGGTTATACTATCTAAAGCTGCACCAACACCATCAGCCTCAGCGGACCCTGCTGCAGCGGCGGCCGTAGTGACCGCAATCCAACGGGTGGCGTAGTCGACATAAAGAACTTTAGTAACATCAGTAAGGACTGCCACACACTGAGCTTGACACCCTGGGCACGGACCGGGTCACAGCCACTCGGAGACTACAACCCCCATCTGATCCGGCTCCGGGTATTCCCCTAAAGAATATGGCCCAGGGGGCGCGTCAACTTTGGCGTAGTCGGCAGGATCTCGTGCCCGCAACACCCGGGTACTGCGTGCCTGAAGAAAAGAACAAGTTTACCTCAAAAAGAAGTCTCCTGCCGGTTCCGGAGGGTCCCCGCCATCGGACCCCATCACAGGTCGTTTCCCGCCGGTTGTCCGCCATTAACAGCTTTTTCCCGCCATCTGCAGAGTTTCCCGCCACTGGGAGATGATTCCCGCCATTTCCAAAGGTTTCCCGCCTTGGAAGAGCGGACGCCATTATGGGCGTGCCAGAGGATGGCAAGAGGCCGCCTCCCATCGTGGGCCAGGACCGAAAATGGCGCCAAAAGTGGAAACCGCCCCCACCAACAGAGACTGTGATGCTAGAGGTGTCTGTCAGCGTGAAAGAACTGCCCCTGGAGCTGACAATCACCAAGTGGCCCCGGGACCGCCCTCGAAGTGGGAGGACTGAGAAGAAGAGAGCAAAGATGGGTGTCGCCTGGAGCAGTCTGGAGAGAGCGCACCCGGAGACAAGAAGCCTGGAGCAGAGTCCAGAAAGAGCCTACCCGGAGATGGAGGAAGAGCCAGGCAGCACCGACCCAGTGGTCAGGAGCCTGATGCGGGCCGCCACTCCAGGCAGCACCGACCCAGTGGTCAGGAGCCTGTTGTCGGTCGCCACTCCAGAAGACCTGCTGGAGACAACGGAAGGAGAGCAGAGCAGCACCGACCCGTTGGTCAGGAGCCTGCTAGAAGCAACGACCCCACTAGGCTTAGTGGAGGTCCTGGCACAGCTCCCCCGAGATCGGGAGTGTGCACAGACTGCGCTGGAGGGCCTCGCACGGAGGATGGCCCGGGTGCAGCGAGAGACGTTAGCAGAATGGAGCCGTGAGATGGCCCAGCAGACAAGAACTCGTCAGCGGAGCACGCCACCCGAGACGAGGAGACAGACCGCCTCTGAGGATGGCGCAGGAGGACTGAAGGCCGGAGACGGCGCCGAGAAGGGAGCCGAACGAAAGGAGGCAGGTAAAGGGGACGTCTCTACCCCAAACCGGGAAACCGCGTACCTGCCCCAGCTCCCCGTCGCAGAGCCCGAAGTACCCCCTGCCGTGCCCGTAACCGCAACGTCACCGCCGCCGACTGGGCCTCAAACGGAAGCCGCGACCCCTGTGACGTCACACGCCTCGACCCCGAGCGTGACCAAGCAGGAAGTACCACCAGCCTGGTCGCAAGGCCTAGTACCCCCGGGCGCCGCAATACCAACAGCGCCCCCTACCTCCGCGGAGCCCCCGGCCTGGTCGCAGGGCCAAGTAACACAGGGCGCCGCCGTCCTTACGGTGCCCTTTACTTTCAAAGTGCCCCAAGCCTGGTCGCAAGGCCTGGTCAACCCGGGCGCCGCTACCACCACAGCGCCCATAACACCTAAAGTACCGCACCTGGGTGAGGACCTGTTCGCCCAGCATACGTGCCCGGATGGGCAGCCCTTCGTATGGCCCCAGGAATACATCCAGCTGGAGCTGCAAAAAGCAAGGGCCATGTGCGAACCCCTGATCCCGGCTCCAAAGCCCATGAAGAGGATCTCGCCCCCGCTAGAAGAGACCCAGTTTGAGTGGGATCCCACCGGAGAAGACCTCATGGGGTTCACTCAGGAGACCCGGGCAGCTGCAGCGGAGCGTGCAGAGTGCTGCCGGCAACAGCTCGAGGTCTTTGAGAGGGAGCGGAGAGAGAGGCGGGTCCGGGAACAACAAGCCCAAATAAAGAGCGCGGAGCAGAAGAGCCGGGCCAGGAGGAGTCCCCGTGCAGCTCATGGTCCCCCTTCCACCGGGACTGTGATCAAGTTTAATATGCAGCACGGGTGGGGCTTCATCCGAGATCACCGCACCCCAGGCGACGTCTTCGTGACAAGAAGAGACGTTGAGTCCCACCTACCGGAAGGACACAGAGGTCGTGACCTTTATATAGGGGACGAGGTCACCTTCACCCGGCACAAGTGTGCCAAAGGACCCTACGCCCTCCATGTGCATCGCCTGACGGAGGAGGAGCTGCGGTGTGAGGAGGAGCAAGAGGACCCGGACGGGTCTGAAGCTAAAGTTAATCACAAAGAAAGAGCAGGAGGACGTCGTCGTTGAGTACAGCGGAGTAGAAGCTGTATATAGTTGCCCGTCGGGGCACAGTGAACCGTTGCTGCTATTATAGTCCCCGTTGGGACCAGAGAATTGAACTGTTACCCGTATTTCCCTTAACCCCACTGACCGAGGACTGAGAGCGGTCATCCCTTTCCTAAATACCTGGCCGAGGACTGAGAGCGGCCATATCCCCTTGTATATAGTTGCGCTTCCTAAAGCGCCCCCTACCGGTTTTATAGGAAAACCATTTTTCTAGAGAAACTGTTGCACTTTTTCCAGGCACACGTTGCACAGTGTCCGGAGGAGGAGCTAGAAGCAAGAGAAGTCTACGAGAATGTTATTTATGAAAAAAAAGTTTTATTGCTGATATATATGTTTTATATGTTTTTATTATGTTGTTTATGCAAAAATTGTATGTTTTGGTGTTTTTATATCTTACAGCCCGAGGACGTGCTGTGATTTACCAGGGGGGAATGTAGCACCCTGAGGATTCGGCTGCTACAGGGGTATTGCACCTCAACCCTGAGGTGTGATATTCCACTCCCGGGTAAGGATGGAGTGTGGAACTGAGCTCAGAAAGCTGCATGCACTACACACATCCCATTTCCGAGGAACAGACCAACGGTACTCCCACTTAGAAATGTGCAGGTACGACCGAGTCTGTTCCTGGCTGGAGTGGGAGGGGGGTGTTACATCCCAGTAGTGTAGGGGCAGATAGGGGGAGCAGCCTGGGTAAAGATAGGAGCTCATTGGGTGCTGGTCACCTGAGCTCACACATAGAGGGAGTATTTAAGGTGGGCACCATCTAAGATCAGGGTCAGTTTGCCACAGTCGGTCAGTCTGCCACAGTCAGTCAGTCTGTGAGAAGCCAGAGGAGGAGAGCAGAGGAGCAGAGCAGCCCCAGAGCAAGAGTGAGAGAGGAGAAAGGAAGAAAGACCCAGAGGGGGTGAAAGAAAAGGACTCTGAGAACCCAAAGTCCATCACCGGGTGAAGAGTTGGCAACTGGGTACCGGATCCCAAACTGGTGGGGGCTAAAGCATACCTCAGCCAGAGACCGGAGGCCGTGGGCAGGATCTGCCACGGCCACCCACCACATCCACCCTGAAGGCAAACCACGTGTAGGGTCAGGGAACCCAAGGCCAAGGGTCTCCCAACAGAAGGCCCGAGGGAGCTGGACCTAGGTGGATCCCTGGTGGGGACGGCCAGAAGAAAGGACAAGAAGGAGGGCTCAGGGACACGCTCCGGACTTGCTTGGGGGTTGGCTGAATCCAGGACCTGGTGGACGCAGCACGGCTCGGGTGGTCACTCAAGGCCGGAGTGACCGGAATATCTGCAGTAAGTAAACACCCTGAACTGCACAACCCGACTCTGTCTTTAATTATCATCTACGCTGCACCACCACAACCCCCATCCTCTGCACCTGACCCCCTGAGGCCATACCCCTCCCGTTGGGGGTTATACTATCTAAAGCTGCACCAACACCATCAGCCTCAGCGGACCCTGCTGCAGCGGCGGCCGTAGTGACCGCAATCCAACGGGTGGCGTAGTCGACATAAAGAACTTTAGTAACATCAGTAAGGACTGCCACACACTGAGCTTGACACCCTGGGCACGGACCGGGTCACAGCCACTCGGAGACTACAACCCCCATCTGATCCGGCTCCGGGTATTCCCCTAAAGAATATGGCCCAGGGGGCGCGTCAGGGACATCATACTTTGTCGGGGGAATGTACTGTGGGGGCATCATAATGTGTGTGTGAATAGCTGTTTATCATCGTACAATGATTGAATAATGGGAGCAGATGATTTATAAAAAGCACTGAATTATATGGTGTGGATTTGCTGCTACTGTGTCACCCCAGGCCTGGATGCCACAAACTTGTAAGGCTGTGTCTGAGAGCAGGAGGGAGGTTCTCTGGTCATGGACCATTAGCATGCAGCACCTCCTGTCCCAGGCCAGTAGGGGGAGCAGGCTGCCCCTATAAAAGCTGGTACTGAGGGCAGGGTTAGGGAAACCAGGACCCACTTCTGAAGCATCCAGAAGGGTTCCCAGAAGAGAGGGACAGGTCAGCGGCAGCTGAGGAGTCAAGGAGGCTAAGGAGGAACAGCAAGCCAGGGACAGAGGCGACGAGAGCTGGTCCTGGCTGAGAGAGAACAACATACCGGACACTGGGATCCGAGGCTGTCAGAATTGCAAGTCCTGCAGCAGATCATCTACTTGCGAGGGATTTTAGGTCCCTTGGCCTAAGAAGCCTGGAAGCTCCGCCACACAGAGGGACCGGTACAGCACAGAGAAGCTACAGGTACCTAAGGCCCGAGTCGCAAGTCATAAAGGCGTAGTACACGGCCAGCTCAGGGACGTGGGCTATCATACCACTAAAGGGGGAGATAGTCAGCAAGGGCAGAGAGAGAACGGTAGGCCTACCCACTCACCCTGACCAGTGGAGCTCGCCCGAATGCCCTCAGACACCCAGGTCCATTCCTCCCTGTACTCCTGGTGGGTCTGTGCCCCGAGCAACTACAGAGTCCAAATGAAGATCAAGATGACCTTGAATCCGCAGAGGACAAGGAAGAGATGATCAGCACAGTTCTCGGAGAGTTCCCCCGGACCTGGACTCAGATAAATGGCGCAATACTGGTACCCGTCCTACACTTCCTTCAGCCTACCCAGCAGGAGCCTACCGGAGAGCAAGAAGAGCAAGTGACTCGCCCCCTGGGCCGTGGGGCACTCGGATCCGGGCAGTGGGGGAACGATGGGAGTAGTAGTGGCAACCCGGTTCCGTGGCTCAGGGTGGTCAGGCCAGTGGTAGTCCGTTATGTGCTGATGTTTATGTCTGACTATGCCACCCGTGGATTGCGGTTATTAGGAACCGCCGCTGCATGCAGACCGCTGGGGCTGATGAGGTGTGCAGCTAGGGTAGTGTGACTCCCCACGGGAAGAGTGCGGCCCCAGGGCAGTATAATGGATGTTGGGAGTGATGGTGGTGAGAGTCCCAGTACCGGTAGTGCTGGAGGCGCGAAGGAGCACACAGACAATAGGTTGCAGTCCAGGGTCTTTACTGAAACAGGTAAACTGACCCATAAACAGTCCCAGCTAGGAGGGGACCTGGATGTCTGAGAGCAACGGGGAAATTGGCCCTGGTCAGGGTGAGGGTGTAGGCCTACCGTGCTTTCTGCGCTCCTTCTGGCTATCTCCTCGTTATAGGGTAACAGCCCACGTTTCCGAGCTTTCCGTGTATTCTCGCCTGTATGGCCTGCGACGTGGGTTCCTTTCTGCTCCCAGACTTGTACGGCTTTACTGGTCCCTTCGGTTGTGGCAGGGCCTCCAGGCTTCTTAGGCCAAGGAATATACAGTCCCTTGCGGACTGGTTCTCTGCTGGAGGATGTGGAATCCTCCCAGCCTCAGACACCAAAGTCTGGTAAAGTCAGTCTCTTATCTGCCAAGACAGGCTTGCTTCGCCTCTTGTCTCTGGCTTGTGGCTCTCCTCCTGCCACACTTCCTCTTAGGTGCAGTGCAACTGTCTGTCCCTGTTCTGCTCTGGGACAAGTCTCAATGCTGAGACAGGCCATCCAGTTCTCCCTAACCCTGCCCCCAGCACCAGCTTTTATAGGGGCAGCCTGCTCCCCCTACTGGCCTTAGACAGGAGGCATTGCATGCTAATGTTCCCCTGACTAGAGAACCTCCCCCTTGCTCTCAGACACAGCTTTAATTACACTTGTGGCATCCATGCTAGGGTGACACATTCCCCCCTAGTGAAATTTAGTACTCCGGGACTAAACAATATACAAAGACAATATGCATACCATAAAACATTAGTATACAAGTGACGCACAGATTGAGTTCTTAAGGTCACAGTGTGGTCTGTGACCAGGTGTCCATATCACCAACACAACGGGGAGCCTTAACCAGGTGGGGGTCTGTCCTACCCCAAGTCCTTTACAGTCTTAGTTCATTCCTTGGTTAGGCTCCGAACGCAGTCCATACAAGGTCCTGGTTATAAAAAGTCCATAACCTGTGAGTCCTTAACCCAAGGTCTGGTGGTGGACCAACCTGGCTTTCCCCACTAGCGTTAGGGTTACAGCTACCAGCTGGGTGTACAGGTAGGGCAGGCAGCTGTCTGCGGGTTCTTTGGCTTACCGCAGGCATGGCAGGCTCACTGTCAGCAGAGGGTTGACTCTCCTGGGCTGCTGGTACAGGCTCTTCTGCCTCTGGAACCGCTTGCTCCTCTTCACTTTCCGGCTCTGGTGTTGGTTGTTGCTGTGCCGGTTGCAGGAAATGCAGGACAGGTACCACTATGGCATCATTTATGCGAGTCCAGGACTGAGGGAACTCTCCGAGAACGGTGCTGATCATTTCTTCCTTGTCCTCTGCGGGTTCAAGGTCACTCTGATCCTCTTCTGCACTACGGAGTTGCTTGGGGCATCTTTTGAGGTGGTCTCTGGAGACAACACTAGTGGTTTCTCCTCCGTCCTTGGTGATTACGCACACCTTTGGGTTGTCGTGGTCAGACTGCAGTACGGTGTAGGGTTCCCTTTCCCACTGGTCGTCCAACTTATGTAGCCTTCTTTTTCGCTTTAGGACTTGCTCACCAGGTTCTAGGGGACCAGCAGGGGCGTGTTGATTGAAGAGTTTTTCTTGCCTCTCTCTCACCTGGGCCAGGCTCTTCTCCACACTCTCCTGTACCTTCTTGTACTGCAGTTGCCTTTCCGTATCCCAGTCCGCTTCCGGGGAGGTGTCCTCAGGTATTAGGACTCCCATCTCCAGGTCTACGGGCAGCTTACCTGGTCTAGCTCGCATCAGGTAAGCCGGGGTGCAGTTTGTAGCATTCACCGGGATATTGTTGTATAGGTCTATTAGGTCCGGCAGTTTTTCTGGCCACAGGCTGCGTTCCTCCAGGGGCAACGTCTTCAGGAGATCAATGACTATATTGTTCATCTTCTCACACATCCCGTTGGTTTGTGGATGGTAAGGCGTTGTCCGAATCTTCTTACAGCCATAGAGGTTGCAGAACTCCTGGAAGATTTCAGCCTCGAACGCTGGACCCTGGTCTGTCAGGACCTGTTCCGGATACCCGTGTGGATGGCAGAAATATTGCTGGAAGGCTCTGGCCGCTGTTTGGGCTGTCAAGTCCTTTACCGGGACCACCACGAGAAAACGTGAATAGTGGTCCACGATTGTCAGGGCGTAGATGTACCCTGACCGGCTTGGAGCCAACTTGACGTGGTCTAGAGCTACCAGCTCAAGAGGCTGCGTGGTGACGATGGGCCTCAAGGGTGTCTTCTGGCTGGTGCGGTCCTTCCTCCTTAGGTGACAAGGGCCACAGTCTCTGCACCACTTTTCTACAGCTCCTCTCATGCCGACCCAAAAGAACCTTCCTCTTAGCTGGAACTCCAGTTTCTTCCAACCGAAGTGTCCCGCTCTGTCATGGTAAGCTCCCAGGACCATAGCTGCATCCCGCCTTGGAACCACGACTTGCCAGGTCAGCTCATGCGTCCGGTGGTTGACAATCCTTCTGCACAACTTGCCTTCGTAGAGGAACAGCTTGCTCTTCTCTTTCCATAGCTGCTTGGCTTCCTCTGGGGCATCTGGATCTAGGCGGGCGTCTTCCCGGGTCAGCAGATCTTTCACCAGGCGGACTGCAGGGTCACTATCTTGGGTCTCGGCCCAGCTGTGGTGAGGTAGGGGATTGATCATCACGGTTGTTAGATCCTCCTCTTTCACGCGGTGGGAGTATTGAGCGACTCCATACCGGTGAAACGCGGGGAGTTCTACCTCCTCCAGCTCTTCTGGGTCTTCGTCACCTTCAGGTAAGTGAGGCATCCTCGACAGGGCGTCTGCGTTGGCATTGGTTTTGCCGGCCCGGTACTTCATCACGAAGTCATAGTTGGAGAGACGGGCCATCCACCGCTGTTCTAGGGCACCCAGTCTTGCATTGTCCAGGTGTGTCAACGGGTTGTTGTCCGTGTACACGGTGAACTTTGCGGAGGCCAGGTAATGCTTGAAGCATTCCGTCACGGCCCACACCACCGCCAAGAATTCTAGCTTGAAGGAGCTGTAATTCTCCGGGTTCCTCTCGGTGGGTCTCAGCTTCCGGCTGGCGTACGCGATCACCCTTTCTCTGCCCTGTTGGTTTTGGGACAGTACGGCTCCCAGTCCCACATTACTGGCGTCTGTGTGGAGGATAAAAGGCTGGCCATAATCAGGGTAGGCCAGGATCTCATTCCCCGTGAGGGCCATCTTCAACTGGCGGAAGGACTCCTCTTCCAGTTTATCCCACTTGAAGGGTGGCTTTTGACTCCTGGACTTAGACTGTCCGATCAGGAGGTCCTGCATAGGAGCTGCCATCTTGGTGAACCCGGGGATGAATCTTCGTTAGTAGCCTACCAACCCGAGAAACTGTCTCACCTCTTTGATGTTCGAGGGGCTTGGCCAGCTCTTGATTGCCGTGACCTTGTCAGGGTCGGGGGCCACTCCTTCCGCGCTTACCACGTGCCCTAGGTACTGGACCTTTGGTTTCAGCAGGTGACACTTCGATGGTTTCACCTTCAGGCCATAGCCTGCCAGGGCTTCGAACACCTCGGCCAGGTGCTTGAGATGGTCCTCGTAGGTCTTCGAATAGACGATCACGTCGTCCAGGTAAAGGAGGACCGTCTCGAAGTTTCGGTGCCCTAGACAGCATTCCATCAGCCGCTGGAAGGTCCCTGGTGCGTTGCAGAGCCCGAAAGGCATGCAGTTGAATTCGCTCAGTCCCATCGGGGTGGTGAAGGCGGTCTTCTCCTTGTCAGCCTCTGCCACAGGAACCTGCCAGTACCCGCTAGTAAGGTCCAAAGTAGAAAACAAGTTAGCTGATTTTAGTGCGGCTAAAGACTCTTCTATTCTAGGCAGCGGATATGCGTCTTTGTGGGTGATACGGTTGATTTGTCTATAGTCGACGCACATTCTCATGGTTCCGTCTTTCTTTTTCACCAGAACCAAGGGGGCTGCCCAGGGGCTACAGTTGTCTCTAATGACCCCAGCTTCTTTCATCTCTCTTAGCATGCCCTTTGCGTTCTGATAAATTGCAGGGGGTACAGGTCGGTGTCTTTCTTTTATTGGTGGGAGGCTCTCTGTGGGGATGTGGTGTTCTATCCCTTTTACTCTGCCGAAGTCTAGCGGGTGCTTACTAAAGACTCTCTCGTACTCCTGTACCACCCGGTAGACTCCTTGTTTTTGGTGCAGGGGAGTGGAGTCAGCACCCACGTGGAGTTTCTGGCACCAGTCCTCCTTTTGTTTCTAGGAGCCATTACCCTCCGCCTGTGGAGATGGAAGCAAGGGTTCCACGGCCCTGATAGCTTTGTGTTCGACAACAAACAGTTTGGCGAGTGTAGCGTATCTGGGTAAGTGTACTTCCCTCTCCCCAATGTTGAGGATGCGGACGGGCACCCTCCCATGACGGACATCAACCACCCCACGGGCTGTCAAAATGGTGGGCCTGCTGTCTGAGTACACGGGTTCTACCATGGCTTGGTAGTCTCTACCTCTCAACCCGATTGCAGTCCGACACCAGATCATCATTTCACTTTTGGGAGGCATGGAAATGGGGAATGGGTCACTCAGTCTTACGCTACCGATCTCACCACCAGACAGTTCTACCTGCTGCCGTCTCATCAGCGCTTTTATCTCCTTGTTGAGGACTCTCTGTTGGCTGGAACTAGCATTCACCGCCACCTGTTGTAGAATTACAATTACCTCTGAAAGACAATTTTCAATTACATTAGTACCCACAGTTATTTTAGGGTGACTTTCACGACGGTCAATGTCCACAATAATTACTCCCTGTGCCGGCTGTTCAACTTTACCAATTTTAATGGTCATCTCCTTGAACCCCATCTGCGGCACGGGTAAGCCATTACTGGCGATGATGCTCAAGTTACTGTCTGGATACCGTGTGATATCTGTCACTCTGTCTCTGTATACTGGAGGTAGGGAGCCTAAGCTGACCCTAAGCTGGGGCCCTGACTAATCCCTCAACCTGGAGGTACTGTTAAAGGTACAGAGGTCCAGGCCGCCAGCGTAACCCCTACCTCCTGAGGATCCCTGCACCTAAGTAATCTAGTCCTGAGAAGGACCCCGATCACAACAAAAGAGGACAAGTAATAATATGCCCACACACAGTACTTAGACGAACGAGACAGTACAAGGGAAAAACCAAAACCACCTTGCATACAAAAACTACACAACTACAACAGAGGGAACTCCAACGGGAAAGGAGATAAATGATAAAGCGAGGAAGGGAAAAAACACTCCAAATACACTTATCTCAGAAACTCCAAATACAACGATCCGCTCTGTAAGTCTGTGTGAAATGCTTTCACCGACACTTCCCAAACAGACCAGCAGGCATATGAAGGAGTCTCATTACAGCAACATTGATTGCAGCTGGGCGAGGCTGGACCTCGTCTAGCACAGAGAGAGAGAGAATTAACTCCCTCACTGCCGAAAACACCAAGCACCAAAAAGTCAGCTGCGAGAAGTCAGGCTGTGTAATCGTGACGATCTTCGTGGCGACACACCCGTGACAGTACCCCCCCTTCTACGAGGGGCCTCCGGACCCTCAGGGCCAGGTTTATCCGGGTGAGTCGTGTGGAAGGCCCGAACTAATCGGTCTGCGTTAATATCCGACGCAGGAACCCACATCCTCTCCTCAGGACCATACCCTTTCCAATGAACCAGGTACTGAAGGGACCGGCGATTAAAACGTGAATCGATGACCCTTGATACCTGGAACTCCAAGTTACCATTGACCACCACTGGAGGGGGAGGTAAAGGTGACGGTACCACCGGCGCCACATACCTCTTAAGCAACGATCTGTGGAACACGTTGTGAATTTTAAACGTAGGGGGGAGGTCAAGACGGTATGCCACCGGATTAATAATAGAACTGATTCTGTACGGCCCGATGAACCTGGGACCCAGTTTCCAGGAGGGAACCTTAAGTTTAATATTCCTGGTAGACAACCATACCCGATCGTTCACACTTAGGTCCGGACCAGACACTCTCCTCCTATCAGCCATACGTTTGTATCGGTTCCCCATAGTATTCAGATTCTTCAGCACCCCTCTCCATACTGAAGCGAGTGATGAGGAAAATCGTTCCTCCTCAGGAACCCCCGAAGAGCCCCCCCTACTGAAAGTACAAAACTGGGGGTGAAAACCATATGCCCCAAAAAACGGGGACTTACCAGTGGACTCGCTCCGCCTATTATTAAGAGCAAACTCTGCCAGAGGTAAGAAAGAAGCCCAGTCCTCCTGGTTCTCTGACACAAAACACCGGAGATATGTCTCCAAGCTCTGGTTCATACGTTCCGTCTGACCATTGGTCTGAGGGTGAAAAGCCGATGAAAATGACAAATGCATCCCCCGCCGTGCACAAAACGCCTTCCAGAACTTGGACACAAACTGAGACCCCCGATCAGACACCACATCGGAGGGTACCCCGTGAAGCCTCACAATCTCCCCAATGAACACCTGCGCAAGAGTTTTAGCATTAGGGAGAGCCGGAAGAGCGATAAAATGTGCCATCTTGCTGAACCTGTCCACTACAACGAGTATGACCGTTTTACCCGAAGACGGAGGGAGGTCCGTAATAAAGTCCATAGACAGATGAGTCCAAGGACGCTCCGGGATCTTCAAAGGTAAGAGGGCCCCAGACGGACGGGTATGTGAGGTCTTAGAGCGCGCACAAACCCCACAGGACGCGACAAAAGTTACCACCTCCTTATGTAAGTTAGGCCACCAAAACCGACGCGAGAGGAGATCCACAGTTGCTTTACTCCCCGGGTGTCCTGCCAAAACTGAGTTATGGTGTGCCTCGATCACCTTTTGTCGCAACTGATCTGGAACAGTCTCCCTGGAGGTCCAACAGGGGCGTCCCCCTGAGCCTCCAATACCTCCTCCTCCAGCTCAGAGCATACTGCCGAAACCACCACCCCCTCCTGAAGGATAGGAATCGGGTCGTCCGTATTCCCGGCCCCAGGGAAACTACGAGATAAGGCATCCGCCTTTACATTTTTTGACCCAGGACGATATGTAACGACAAAATTAAACCTGGTAAAAAACAATGACCACCTAGCTTGTCTGGGATTCAGACGTTTCGCGGACTCCAGATATAGCAGGTTCTTGTGATCGGTGATGACGGTGACCGGATGGACTGCCCCCTCCAAAAAATGGCGCCACTCCTCAAAGGCTAACTTAATGGCCAAGAGTTCCCTATTGCCGACATCGTAATTCCTCTCAGCGGACGACAATTTTTTAGAGAAAAAGGCGCACGGATGCCACTTACCAGGGGACGAACCTTGTGACAATACTGCTCCCACCCCTACCTCGGAAGCGTCTACCTCTACAATGAATGGCTGTGACGCATCAGGTTGAATGAGTATGGGTGCCGAGGCAAAACATTTTTTCAAGGAGGAGAATGCTTGACAAGCCTTGTCAGACCACCTAGAAAAATCCGTCCCCTTTTTAGTCATGTCTGTGAGAGGCTTAACCATGGACGAGAAATTACGAATGAACTTCCGGTAATAATTAGCAAACCCCAGGAAACGTTGTAGTGCCTTAAGATTCTCTGGCCGATCCCACTCAAGAACTGCCCGCACTTTCCCAGGGTCCATACGAAAACCGGACGCTGAAACCAGGAAGCCTAAAAACTGGAGTTCCTGTACGGCGAACACACACTTTTCCCATTTGGCATACAGTTTATTATCCCGCAAGATCTGTAACACCTGCCTAACGTGCTCCTGATGAGACACCAGATCCGGCGAGTAAATTAAGATATCATCCAGATATATGACAACAAACTGTCCCACCAGGCGGCGAAAAATGTCATTAACAAAGTGTTGGAACACCGCCGGGGCATTAGTCAGACCGAATGGCATGACAAGGTTCTCATAATGCCCCTCCGGAGTGTTAAACGCCGTCTTCCACTCATCCCCCTCCTTCATCCTAATCAGATTGTACGCCCCCCTGAGATCCAACTTAGAGAACCATTTGGCGCCCACGATCTGATTAAAGAGATCGGGAATAAGTGGGAGTGGATACGGATCTCGGACCGTAATCCGATTAAGTTCACGGAAATCCAGGCAAGGGCGTAGGCCTCCATCTTTCTTCTTAACAAAGAAGAACCCCGCAGCCACCGGTGAAGATGAAGGTCTAATATGCCCCTTAGCCAGACTTTCTGAAATATAATCCTTCATGGCCTGCCTCTCAGGACCAGAAAGGTTATACAACCTAGCTTTAGGTAACTTGGCCTCAGGGAGCAGTTTTACAGAACAGTCATACTCGCGATGAGGAGGTAGTTCCTGACACCCTTTCTCCGAGAATACATCCTCAAAGTCCGCCAGAAATGGAGGTAAGACCCAAGGAGTAACCGCACCGATGACCGTGTTCATGCAGTTTATATTACAGAATTTACTCCATTGGCTTATCTCTCTGGTTTGCCAATTAATAACCGGGTTATGCTTAGTTAACCAAGGAAGGCCCAACACTATAGGAGCGGGAAGACCCTCCAACACGTAGCAAGACAACAGTTCTTTATGTATCGCCCCCACTTGAAGTTTTACGTCATGCACAGCTTGCAAAAAACTTCCCTGACCGAGAGGCCTGGCATCGATCGAGAATATGGGGATGGGTTTAGCCAACTCACTCAATCGCATACCTTGAACCCGGGCAAACCGAGCATCAACCAGATTAGCCCCGGCCCCACTATCCAGAAGAACAGATATCCTCTCAGTTCTCGTACCCACCACCACCTCCGCCGGTACGAGAAACTGAGACGAACCTAGGGACGAAATACCTATTCCCAGATTGCCGTCCACCACACAACCTGGGATCAACAGTTTTCCGACGACTCTTCACTCTGCAAGGGACGGGATGGACACCCCCCAATAAAATGTCCCTTTCTCCCGCAGAAGAAACACCTTCCTGTCTTATGGCACACCACCGGTCCCCTCCCCCGAAAAGATGTCCCTCCTAATTGCATAGGCTCCTCTGGACTGACCAGGGGAACCACCATATGAGGGGACCTTGTAGGAGGTGGAGTCATCACAGGGGGTCGAGTTATCCCGCACCTCTCCCGAAGCCGTCTGTCAACGCGAATAGCCAGGGCCATAGCGGCTTCCAGTGACGCGGGAGAGTCATACTGTGCCAACACATCCTGTAATTTGTCGGATAAACCTTGACAAAACTGGCTCCTAAGAGCCGGGTCATTCCACTGGGTGTCCGTGGCCCACCTACGGAACTCCGAACAGAATTCCTCCGCCGGACGATCTCCCTGCTGGATCCTACGTAACTTAGACTCAGCAAGGGAGATCCGATCTGGGTCATCATATACGAGTCCCAGAGCAGCGAAAAACCTATCCACTGACTGGAGAGCCGGGGAGCCCGGGGGAAGAGAGAACGCCCAAGATTGTGGGTCCCCTTGTAGGAGCGAGATGACAATTCCCACCCTTTGTTCTTCACTCCCCGATGACCGAGGCCGCAGCCGAAAGTACAATTTGCATGCCTCCCGGAAAACAAAAAACTTGTCCCGCCCCCCAGTGAACCTGTCAGGGAGAGCTACTTTAGGTTCTGGTCCGGCTTGCTCCAGAGGATGCAAAACCTTGGACCTAACGTCCGCCAGCTCCATGGACAAACTCTGCAACTGCCGAGCTAGACCGGCTACTGGATCCATGGTAGCTGGAGAAAAACTAAGTGGGTCGGTGAAAATGTCACGCTGTCTCTGTATACTGGAGGTAGGGAGCCTAAGCTGACCCTAAGCTGGGGCCCTGACTAATCCCTCAACCTTGTCTCACCACCAGACAGTTCGACCTGCTGCCGTCTCATCAGCGCTTTTATCTCCTTGTTGAGGACTCTCTGTTGGCTGGAACTAGCATTCACCGCCACCTGTTGTAGAATTACAATTACCTCTGAAAGACAATTTTCAATTACATTAGTACCCACAGTTATTTTAGGGTGACTTTCACGACGGTCAATGTCCACAATAATTACTCCCTGTGCCGGCTGTTCAACTTTACCAATTTTAATGGTCATCTCCTTGAACCCCATCTGCGGCACGGGTAAGCCATTACTGGCGATGATGCTCAAGTTACTGTCTGGATACCGTGTGATATCTGTCACGCTGTCTCTGTATACTGGAGGTAGGGAGCCTAAGCTGACCCTAAGCTGGGGCCCTGACTAATCCCTCAACCTGGAGGTACTGTTAAAGGTACAGAGGTCCAGGCCGCCAGCGTAACCCCTACCTCCTGAGGATCCCTGCACCTAAGTAATCTAGTCCTGAGAAGGACCCCGATCACAACAAAAGAGGACAAGTAATAATATGCCCACACACAGTACTTAGACGAACGAGACAGTACAAGGGAAAAACCAAAACCACCTTGCATACAAAAACTACACAACTACAACAGAGGGAACTCCAACGGGAAAGGAGATAAATGATAAAGCGAGGAAGGGAAAAAACACTCCAAATACACTTATCTCAGAAACTCCAAATACAACGATCCGCTCTGTAAGTCTGTGTGAAATGCTTTCACCGACACTTCCCAAACAGACCAGCAGGCATATGAAGGAGTCTCATTACAGCAACATTGATTGCAGCTGGGCGAGGCTGGACCTCGTCTAGCACAGAGAGAGAGAGAATTAACTCCCTCACTGCCGAAAACACCAAGCACCAAAAAGTCAGCTGCGAGAAGTCAGGCTGTGTAATCGTGACGATCTTCGTGGCGACACACCCGTGACAATATCAGCATCAGTCCAATACTGCTTAAAAAGTACATAAGGGATAGTGGTTACTTGCGACCCAGTATCCAGCAAGGCGCTCATGGGGATACCGTCCAGCACCACGGGTAAAACCGGGCGCCCCCCAACGTACTTATCACGCCAATTATAAGGGCCTGGTGATCTTATGCCTGGGGGTTGGCCCTCTGCCCCAGGTTGGACCCGTTTAAATTACAGTACCTGGAAGTGTGTCCAGGCTGGTTGCATCGACGGCAAATGGGCTGTCCATCCTCTGCGTAGCGGTCTGTGGGCCTCCCTCGGAACGACGGGATCCTCCTCTGTCGACGCCACGGGACATCCTCCGGACTTGAAGCCAGCTCGATGGGTCTTGACGGGTCCACTTGTAACGCCTGGACGGTCCTGGTCAACGCCGCGACGCTCCTGGTCAGCTCCTGGACTTGGTGGTGCAGGTCTTTCGACGGGGCTTGGTTCAGGGCCTGTGCATCAGCCCCCACGGGGTCCATAGAGGAGGGCGCCGCCTCCTGGTGGTAGGTGAGAGCAGGGCGCCAGGGGTTTATAGCGCCACTGGTTGCAGATTCACGGAGCACCCTTATGGCCCTGTCCTTAAATTGGGCAAAGGTCAGGTCGGGGTTCTGAAAGAACATGAGGCGCAGTTGGGCCCTGTGGGCGCTAGACAGCAGACCTTCTATGAATTGTTCTGTTAGCAGCTTATCCGTTTCCTGCACACTGCCAGGGTCAGTTTGTTGAATAGCCCTCAGGGCTTCCTGCAGATTTAGGGCATAGTCTCTGATGCTGTCCTGTGCCCGCTGCTTACATCCATAGAACCTCATTTTAATCTCAGCAGAGGTACGTGTGTCAAAGGTACCCCACAGCCGGGCCAGAATACCCTTCACAGTCCTTTTCTCCTCAGTGGGCCATGATTTTACCTCCCTTTGGGCTGCGCCAGTTAACTGCCCTGTCAGTATGCTGACCTTCTGTTCCTCTGTCAGGGGGTAAACGTGGAACAAACTGTATAGCCTTTCCTTGAAGTCAGTTAGGGCATGGGGCTCCCCTGAGTACTTGGGCAGCCAGGCCGCTCCAGGGATGTAGGGCAGGGAAAATGGCATCACCGCTGCTGCAGCTGCGTTGGTGGTAGTGGGCGCCTCCGTGTCCGACATCTTCCTCCCCCCTAGTTAAGCGTGGCCTACCTTCCGACGATCCTCTTCTGTAGGCCGCGGCTCCGCTGCTGCTGCTATGGACGAGGACCTGGCGTCGCGTCCTGATGACGTCAGCGTCACTCTCTCTCCCTTCCAGGACCTTGTGCAGCGTCGGTGCGGTGGGCGGAGCTTCGGATCTCGCGCGGTTTTGACGTCCACGCCCCTCTTCTTCCCGCGCGGCGTCCTGAAGATGGCGTCCGATGGCGGGAAACAGCTGCGGATGGCGGGAAGACGGCAGAAGACGGCGGGAAACGGTCCAAGATGGCGTCTGATGGCGGGAATCGGCTCCGGATGGCGGGAAACGACTCCGGACGGCGGGAAACTTCGCCACAGGTAAGTTACAAAAGTCTTTTTCAGGCACGCAGTACCCGGTGGTTGTGGACACGAAATCCTGCCGACTACGCCAAAGCTGACTCGCCCCCTGGGCCGTGGGGCACTCGGATCCGGGCAGTGGGGGACCGATGGGAGTAGTAGTGGCAACCAGGTTCCGTGGCTCAGGGTGGTCAGGCCAGTGGTAGTCCATTATGTGCTGATATTTATGTCCGACTACGCCACCCGTGGATTGCGGTTATTAGGAACCGCCGCTGCATGCAGACCGCTGGGGCTGATGAGGTGTGCAGCTAGGGTAGTGTGACTCCCCACGGGAAGAGTGCGGCCCCAGGGCAGTATAATGGATGTTGGGAGTGATGGTGGTGAGAGTCCCAGTACCGATAGTGCTGGAGGCGCGAAGGAGCACACAGACAATAGGTTGCAGTCCAGGGTCTTTACTGAAACAGGTAAACTGACCCATAAACAGTCCCAGCTAGGAGGGGACCTGGATGTCTGAGAGCAACGGGGAAATTGGCCCTGGTCAAGGTGAGGGTGTAGGCCTACCGTGCTTTCTGCGCTCCTTCTGGCTATCTCCTCGTTATAGGGTAACAGCCCACGTTTCCGAGCTTTCTGTGTATTCTCGCCTGTATGGCCTGCGACGTGGGTTCCTTTCTGCTCCCAGCCTTGTACGGCTTTACTGGTCCCTTCGGTTGTGGCAGGGCCTCCAGGCTTCTTAGGCCAAGGAATATACAGTCCATTGCGGACTGGTTCTTTGCTGGAGGATGTGGAATCCTCCCAGCCTCAGACACCAAAGTCTGGTAAAGTCAGTCTCTTATCTGCCAAGACAGGCTTGCTTCGCCTCTTGTCTCTGGCTTGTGGCTCTCCTCCTGCCACACTTCCTCTTAGGTGCAGTGCAACTGTCTGTCCCTGTTCTGCTCTGGGACAAGTCTCAATGCTGAGACAGGCCATCCAGTTCTCCCTAACCCTGCCCCCAGCACCAGCTTTTATAGGGGCAGCCTGCTCCCCCTACTGGCCTGAGACAGGAGGCATTGCATGCTAATGTTCCCCTGACTAGAGAACTTCCCCCTTGCTCTCAGACACAGCTTTAATTACACTTGTGGCATCCAGGCCAGGGTGACACACAAGCAGCCCCAGAGGCAGAAGAACCCATGCCAGCAGCCCAGGAGAGTCATCCCTCTGCTGACAGTGAGCCTGCCATGCCTGCGGTAAGCCAAAGAACCTGCGGACAGCTGCCTGCCCTACCTATGAACCTAGCTAGTAGCTGTACCCTCAATGGTAGTGGGGAAAGCCAGGTTGGTCCACCACCAGACAGTGGGTTAAGGAGATCAACCAGCAGCACTAGGGGACAAACACCAGCTCGCTGGAGGATATAAGTGCGAGATCTTAACGTACCTTGTATATATTTAATATGTTTTTTACCTGTAACTAATAGTGTTTTCTCCAGTTTTTCTACATATATGGACTGACAGGTTATGAACTTTGGATAACCGAACTACCTTGTAAATAGTTGCACTTGGTGCCTCTTGCGAAGACGGCCACGGAAGAAAAACCTGTCTGGCGTGGCCCCGAGTGGTCCAAAGTAGTTTGCTTCGCCTTGCAGCCACGCCCAGGGCCAACGCTTGGGGTTTGCTTTGGACATGTCCCCGCACCGGTTAAGACTTCGCCTTACTGGGTGAAACGGACACCCGGTCACAGACCACGCTGTGACCTAAAGAACTCAATATGTGGTGTTGTTTGTTGTTTTCTTCTCTGTTGTGTTTATGTTATAATTTATACCCGGTATTCGTGTTTCTTGTTAGTCCCGGAGTACTAAACTTTACTAGGGGGGAATGTGTCACCCCAGGCCTGGATGCCACAAACTTGTAAGGCTGTGTCTGAGAGCAGGAGGGAGGTTCTCTGGTCATGGACCATTAGCCTGCAGCACCTCCTGTCCCAGGCCAGTAGGGGGGGCAGGCTGCCCCTATAAAAGCTGGTACTGAGGGCAGGGTTAGGGAGACCAGGACCCACTTCTGAAGCATCCAGAAGGGTTCCCAGAAGAGAGGGACAGGTCAACGGCAGCTGAGGAGTCCAGGAGGCTAAGGAGGAACAGCAAGCCAGGGACAGAGGCGACGAGAGTCGGTCCTGGCTGAGAGAGAACTACATACCGGACACTGGGATCCGAGGCTGTCAGGATTGCAAGTCCTGCAGCAGATCATCTACCTGCTAGGGATTTTAGGTCCCTTGGCCAAAGAAGCCTGGAAGCTCCGCCACACAGAGGGACCGGTACAGCACAGAGAAGCTATAGGTACCTAAGGCCCGAGTCGCAAGCCATACAGGCGTAGTACACGGCCAACTCAGGGACGTGGGCTATCATACCACTAAAGGGGGAGATAGTCAGCAAGGGCAGAGAGAGAACGGTAGGCCTACCCACTCACCCTGACCAGTGGAGCTCGCCCGAATGCCCTCAGACACCCAGGTCCATTCCTCCCTGTACTCCTGGTGGGTCTGTGATAAGATCTGCAGTAAGAGACCCTGGACTGCATTATTGGACTCTGTGTGATTACTGCTGCGCCTGCACCATCACCCCCAGCATCCTATTACACTGCTCTGAGGCTACACTCCTCCCGTGGGGAGTTGTACTATTCCCTGCTGCACCCCCAACACCAGCCTCAGCGGTCTGCCCCGCAGCGGCGGTCCTCCCTGACCGCAATCCACAGGTGGCGTAGTCGGACTTTCAAAACCTACAAATACACTGCCACAGCATTTGGTCTGACCACCCTGAGCCACGGGACCGGGTCGCCACTACTACTCCCAGCATTGCCCTGTTGTCTGGTTCCGAGAGCCCCACGGCCCAGGGGGCGAGTCACTACAAGTATGGATAGACGATACAATAAGCTCTATCGTAATATGTAGCAGCGAGTCAGTGGAATGTATCAATTCTAATATTGAGCAGAATTGATTTCAGCCTGTTGATTTTTCCCTCCAGAACAGTGGAGGGCTCCTCGGGAAAATAAATTGGCCATCCCTGGTATAACGTAATACTAAAATCTCACAATTTATGAGAGAAAACTGTATTTTATAACGATGCTTCCGTACATAAATCGAGAGAACTTCTTTTCATCAGACGACCCCTTTATCACCTATCCAAGGTAATCGGTGGTGTCCAACAGCTTAGAGCGGCACTGATGGGCAGAATGTGGCACTTTTATCACTTTTGGAATTGGGCAGCGGTGCACATGCTCAGTCTGACCTCCATTCTTGCCCTTTGGGGCTGCAGAGCGCTCTCCTTTTTCCAACAGCTCCATTGAGAATGAATGGATCAGTGGTCGGGCATCCAACCAGACGCTCCATTTTGTAACAGGGATAGAAATAGATGAGAAGATGCACTTAAATGTTTGGCCGCAGCAAGAGTGCATCGAGTGCCTGTGCTTGGTTTGAACAGTCATTCTGTGCTGACAGAGTCCCTTTAAGGCCTCAAACCTATTAGATAATTGTCAGCCCTACATTGTTTCTGGGCAGACAGTTACACAAGATTATGTCCCATTTCATGAAGATTGGCCTTTTACATGCCTGTTTTAGTGAAGGATTAGCTGGAAAAACCTGCGGCGCTGTTAAGCCTCTCCCCAAGAAGCTCCGCAAGGCTTCAAAATTTTGCCGGTGCTGGTCAAGACTGGTGGACACATGGGAAAAGTCAAATTTTGGCAAAGTTGAACAATCTGCAATGTGTGTAATATTTTATGATACAATAAATGATTAGAAAAATGCAAGTTTTATTAATGAGAAAAAAACTGAACTTTGCAGAATTTGTTGGCGACATAGAAATATGTAAAAAATATAAAAGTGTAAAAAATTTTTTACAATTTTTGATGCTTACATTAAAAACTTGAGCAATTCCCCCAAAAATCATTAGAGCCATGAAATCAATACATATACAGATGAAACCAGAAGTTTCCATCCACTATATAAAGAGACACATCTGCATGTTTTTATCAATATCTGACATGAAATCAGAATAAACCTTTCCCGTTTTAGGTCAATTAGGATTACCATCATTTTTAATATTTGCCAAATGCCAGAATAATGAGAGAGAGAGAATGTTTTAAGGCATTTTTATTACTTACTGCAAAGTCTTAACATTATTCTAATCACTAATCAGTGTGTATATTTGTTCACGACACAATAGAATCCCATAATTTCTGCCTATTCACATCTTAGTATTATGTATGATCAGGTTAGAGTGTATGGCTGCTGAGCGCTAGCATTTATGGGCGCCTCCCCCTGACCTTGGCTGTTTCTGGCTCTTAGACCCTTCTGGCACGCACTGCCGTCATGTCCGTGACTGCACTGCCGGCTTGCGGGTCAAATGCCAGAAGCCGCAGAGTCACATGTGGGGCGGGCACAGAATGTCTCTCGCCGTATACCAGCCAGAACACATACCGGAAAGTCAGGTGACACACTTTTTCTCTCCAGCACGGTTCATGATTGGATTAGGCTCCCTATATAACATCTGGCGTCCCCCTCCCTGGCACGACCCCTGAGGAAGTGTTGATGAAACGCGCGTCGGGGTGGAGCGACGCGTGCTTACCCTGCCTAGAAGCTGCCATTCTAACCAGGTATTTCTTTCTCATGATGTGTTGAGCTGTTTTGTCTATTTGTGGACAGTGCCACTATTACACTATAGTTATTCTATGGGACCGTACCCAGCTGCTTTTATGTACCCAGTCTCCCCTGATAGATATACTAACATTATTAACTGCTATATGCATTCGTTTCTTTGAGGCTGGGAACAATACGTTATATTTATCTACGCACTTTTGCACTTTTTTTCTGGACAGTCGACTCTATATCATCATATGCACTGCCGCTTTACATTTTATAGGCGTATCTCAAACTCATCAGTGATAGTCTAGTGACCATTATAATAGCATATGCATTTCTTTCTTTCTATTTTTGCCACATGAGCGGTTATTCAGATTGAAATGTTTTGCAATGCATTTGTATAGTCACATTATTTCAGTAATGGGGTAATATATGGTTATTACTCTTGCTGCGCAGATATAGGGTACAGCATTTGTTTTGTCCCTATTATTTGAAGTGTTCATGTTTTTGTTTATCCTACCAGGGTTCTGGTTATAGCAGAATCAATTTTTGATATATATAAAGTCAAAAGTTTACATACATTTCATTAGTATTTGGTACCATCACCCTTAAACTGAATGACTTGGGTCAAACTTTTGGGATATCCTTCCACAAGCTTCTCACAATAGTTGGTCGGAATTTGGACCCATTCCTCCTGGCAAAACTGGTGTAACAGATCCAGGTTTGTAGGTCGCCTTGCTCACAGCAAGAGTGCCCATAAATTTTCAATATGATTGCAATCGGAGCTTTGTGATGGCCACGCCAAAACATTGACTTTGTTATTCTTAAGCCACTTTGTTCCCATTTTGTCAGTATGCTTCGGGTCATTGTCCATTTGGAAGACCCATTTCCGCCCAAGCTTTAACTTCCTAGCTGACGTCTTGAGATGTTGCTTCAGTATTGCCACATAATCTTCTTTTCTCATGGTGTCATCTATTTTGTGAAGTGAACCAGTTCCTCCTGCAGCAAATCAACCCCAGATCATGATGCTGCCACCCCCATGTTTCACAGTTGGGATGGTGTTCTTAGGCTTCCAAGCTTCTCCCTTTTTCCTCCAAACGTAGCGATGGTCATTATGCCAAAAAAGTTCAATTTTAGTTTCATCAGACCACAGTCATGTCTCCAAAAATTAAGGTCTTTGTTCCTGTGTGCATTTGCAAACATTAATTTGGCTTTTTTATGTTTCTTTTGGAGTAATGGCTTCTTCCTGGCAGAGTGGCCTTTCAGACCATGTTGATACAGTTCTCCTTTCACTGTGGTTATTGACACAATCTTACCAGCTTCCGCCATCATCTTCACAAGGTCTCTTGCTTTTGTCCTTGGGTTGATATGCACATGTTGGACCAAAGCACGTTCATCTCTGGGAAACAGAACCCGTCTCCTTCCTGAGCGATAAGATGGCAGTACATTCCCATCTTGTTTGTACTTGTGTATAATTGTTTGTACAGATGAACGAGGCACCGTCAGGTATCTTGAAATTGTATCTAAGGATGAGCCAGACAATTCTCTTCCTGATATCTTCGCTGATTTCTTTAGACTTTCCCATGATACTACAGAAATAAGCAGTGTGTTTCAGGTGTGCATTAAAATACATCTACACGTGTGTCTCTAATTAACTCAGATGTTGCCAAAAAAACTATTAGAAGCTTCCAAACACATTACATCATCATATGGGCAGTCCAGAATTGTTTAAAGGCATAGTAATCTTAGTGTGTGTAGACTTTTGACTTTGCAGTAAGTAATAAAAATGACTTAAACATTCTCTCTCTCTCTCTCATTATTCTGCCATTTGGCAAATCTTAAAAATTATGGTAATCCTAATTGACCTAAAACGGGAAAGGTTTATTCTGATTTCATGTCAGATATTGAGAAAAACGTGCAGATGTGTCTTTTTATATAGTGTATGTAAACTTCTGGTTTCAACTGTGTGTGTGAGTGTGTATGTATATATGTATATATTACACATACAGTTATGGCCGAAAGTGTTCACTCCCTTGAAATTGTTTCAGAAAATGAAGTATTTCTCCCAATTATTGCAGTTACACATGTTTTGCTATACACACTTTATTTTCTTTGTGTGTATTGCAACAACACAAAAAAGCAGAAAAAAAGGCAAATTGGACATAATTTCACACACAGCCCCAAAAATGGTCTGGACAAAATTGTTGGCACCCTCTGTAGCGTCGGCGTCCCTGCCTCCTGCTAGGCAGGGACGCTGTTCCCCTCACCTCTCCGCTCCGTGCCCGGCGTCCTCCTCCCACTCTGCTGGCAGCGCGCGCTGCTTCCCGGCCACTGCGCTTAGGGCGCGCGCGCGCACTCCCCCTCTCTTAAAGGGGCCGCGCGCGCCGTCCTAAGGAGTCCCCGGCCAATGGCCGGAGGACCTCACCATATATAAGGCACCTCCTCCAAAATGGAGGTGCCCGAGCATTGTTGTTGCAAAGCCTTCACTCTGCTTCAGCCCTCAGGTCCCGTTACCAGTTACCTGCCAGTCACCTGCCATATTCCTGCTTGATACCTGCCTGATATCCGCTTACCTGCTTGCAAGCCTGCGGTCCGACGGTCTGCCTTCCGACACCTGTCAGTCTGTCTATGGACCAGCCTGCCCGCTCACCTGGGAGCGCTCACCTGCTACCTGCCTGCTAGTCTACCTGGAGGCTCTGCCGTCACTTGCCGTGACCACCTGCCAGTCCAGAGACTCTTGCCCGCTCACCTGGGAGCTCTCACCTGCTACCTGCCTGCTAGCCTACCTGGAGGCTCTGCCGTCACTTGCCGTGACCACCTGCCAGTCCAGAGACTATTGCCCGCTCACCTGCTACCTGCCTGCTAGCCTACCTGGAGGCTCTGCCGTCACTTGCCGTGACCACCTGCCAGTCCAGAGACTCTTGCCCGCTCACCTGGGAGCGCTCACCTGCTACCTGCCTGCTAGCCTACCTGGAGGCTCTGCCGTCACTTGCCGTGACCACCTGCCTGTCCAGAGACTCTTGCCTGCTCACCTGGGAGCGCTCACCTGCTACCTGCCTGCTAGCCTACCTGGAGGCTCTGCCGTCACTTGCTGTGACCACCTGCCCGTCCAGAGACTCTTGCCCGCTCACCTGGGAGCGTCCACCTGCTACCTGTCTGCTAGTCTACCCAGAGACTGTCCCTGTGACTACCTGCCCTTCTACCCAGAGACTGTCCCTGTCACTTGCCGTGACTACCTGCCCTTCTACCCAGAGACTGTCCCTGTCACTTGCCGTGACTACCTGCCCGTCTTCCCTGGGAGCCACCCGCTTCCTTACAAGGACCGCCCCCTTGTATAGTTGCTCAGAGGTTCCGCCTCCCAGACCCGTTACAGTTTGCTCGGGCCATGGAACCCGGTGGCACCCAAGCTCCCTCGCTCTCGGACCTATGTCATGAACTGTCCCGTCAGATATCCCAACAGGAGTCCTTCCTGAGTCATCTACGTAATGTCAACTCTCGCCTGGACACTCTGACTGCTCCATCAGCAACCACCACTAGTGTCATGACTCTCAGCCCGGCAGCGCCGCTGCCCATCAATACCATGGCATCCTGCCCCGGACCCCGGCTTTCTGCACCTCCACGCTTCGGAGGCGACCCCGCTCAAGCTCGGGGCTTCATAAACCAGTGCACCCTGCACTTTGAACTCCTGTCCCACCAGTTTATCTCCGACCGGGCCAAAGTAGCCTTCATCATGTCCCATCTCACGGGGGAGGCACTGGCTTGGCTAAATCCTCTATGAGAGAGAGGAGACCCCCTGGTGTCCAACCTGCCAGCCTTTCTCACGGCTTTCCGGAAAGTCTTCGACGAACCCAGACCTCATCCACATCATCTCTGCTATGCCTCCATCAAGGAAATCTCACCGTGGGCCAATATGCCATACGGTTCCGTACCCTTGCTTCGGAGCTGGCCTGGGATAACGACGCCCTGGTGTCTGTCTTTTGGGAGGGTCTGTCCGGCCGTATTAAAGATGAACTCGCCGGTCGGGACATACCTACCACTCTCGACGACTTAATAACTCTTGCCACCCGGATTGACATCCGGTTCCAGGAACGCGCCAAAGAGGTCACCCGTGAGAGGAGGTTTCCACGTCTAGCCTCTACCTTTCAGAAACCTGTCACTTCTCCCGCTACTCCCCAGGCGCACTCACCCGAGCCTATGCAGGTCGACCAGACCAAGATGGTCAAAACTCGTCAAGAGTTACGCCGTGCCGAGGGGAGCTGCTTCTACTGTGGCAGTGAGAAGCACCGGATCCGTTCCTGCCCGGAGAGGTCGGGAAACGCCTGTGTCTAGGATCGCTCAGAGAGGTCGTCCTAGACAAGAGTAAACCCTCTCCATCTCTGTTGCTGTCGGTCTCTATCATCTGCGGGGAGAACCGTTATTTTGAACTAGCCCAACTTGACTCTGGAGCTGCCAGAAATCTCATTTCTCAGTCTCTGGTAGAGAAATACCGCATTCCCACCAAACCTCTAGCTGTACCCTTATCTGTCGCTGCCGTGAATGGGGGCCTCTTACCACATCCCATCCAACTCATCACCGAATCCATAACCCTGCAGGTGGGAATGCTGCACTCTGAGAGCATCTTCTTTCATGTTCTACCTGGACTCTCTCACGCCCTCTTACTAGGCCTACCTTGGCTTCAGAGACATGCACCCGTGCTTGATTGGCAGACCGGAGAAGTCCTTCGCTGGGGACAGGACTGCCATAAGACTTGTTTAGTTCCCATCCATCCTGTCCGTCCTTCTCCTACTCCAGCCAATCTACCTGGTCTTCCGGCTCCTTATTGGTCGTATGCGGACGTCTTTAATAAAAAGGAGGCAGAGACATTACCCCCTCATAGACCATACGACTGCCCAATCGACCTGATGCCCGGCGCTACTCCTCCCCGTGGGCGCATTTACCCTTTGTCCACTGCTGATACCCGATCCATGTCAGAATATATTAAGGAGAATCTGGCCCCCGGATTCATCCAGAAATCTACTTTCCAGGCAGGAGCAGGTTTCTTCTTCGTCAAAAAGAAGGACGGCTCACGCTCACTCCGTCCCTGTATAGACTATAGAGGCCTTAACCAGATCACGGTGAAGAATAAATACCCCCTTCCGCTCATTCCGGAATTATTTGATCGTCTGAGGGGGTCTAGAATCTTCACCAAGCTGGACCTCTGTGGGGCGTATAACCTGGTCCGTATCCGTCAGGGGGATGAATGGAAGACGGCATTCAACACCCGGGACAGCCACTATGAATACCTGGTAATGCCCTTCGGTCTCTGTAACGCTCCCGCCGTCTTTCAAGAGTTGGTCAATGACATCTTCCGGGACCTTCTCTACTCCTGCGTAGTGGTGTACCTGGACGACATCTTGCTCTTCTCTCCGGATCTCCCCACACACCGGAGGGATGTTCGTCAGGTTCTGCTCAGGCTCAGGCAGAACCACCTCTACGCTAAATATGAGAAGTGCCTCTTTGAGCAGACCTCGCTTCCGTTTTTGGGCTACATAATTTCTCAGACCGGCCTACGAATGGATCCTGAGAAACTGTCTGCCATCGAGAAGTGGCCTCGACCAGAGGGGTTGAAGGCTATTCAGCGGTTCCTGGGCTTCGCCAACTACTACCGCCTCTTCATACCGCACTTCTCTTCCCGGACTGCCCCAATCTCTGCGCTCACCCGTAAGGGGACTAATCCCAGAGAATGGCCGCCCGAAGCTGAGGAAGCCTTTCTTTCCTTAAAACAGGCTTTCTCTTCCGCCCCGGTGCTGCATCGCCCGGACGGCAACAAACAATTCTTCCTGGAAGTTGACGCCTCCTCCTCTGGAGCCGGAGCGGTACTTACCCAAAAATCGTCTTCCGGGAGAATGGTAACTTGCGGCTTCTTCTCCAAACTCTTCTCCTCTTCCGAGCGCAACTATTCTATAGGAGACCGAGAGTTATTGGCCATCAAGCTGGCATTGGAGGAGTGGCGTTACCTGCTCGATGGGGGCTCTTCACCCGGTAATAATTTACACGGACCACAAGAACTTGACTTACCTCCAGAGTGCCCAGAGACTTAACCCGCGCCAAGCCCGGTGGTCCTTGTTTTTTGCTCGCTTTGATTTTGTTCTTCATTTTCGCCTGGCTGACAAAAACATCAAAGCTGACGCCTTGTCCCGATCCTTCCTGGTGTCTGATCTTGAGGAGGAACCTAAACACATCATCGATCCCGCCAGAGTAATGCAGGTGGCCCCCGTGAGTCTAAATCGTCTCCCTCCCGGAAAGACGTTCGTAATGGTACCTGATCGGGAGAGGATCCTACACTGGGGTCACTCGTCTAAGCTTGCTGGCCATGCCGGTCAGAAAAAGACCCTCCAGCTTATCACCCGGCACTACTGGTGGCCTACCCTGCACAAGGAATTAATAGACTTTGTTTCTGCCTGTGTGTCCTGCGCCCGCAACAAGGTTCCGAGACACCTGCCAGCCGGTCGCCTCCTTCCTCTTCCAGTACCTGCTGCCCCCTAGCAGCATATAGCTATGGACTTCATAACAGATCTCCCTGTCTCTGCCGGTTGTACGGTCATTTGGGTGGTCGCTGACCGCTTTTCCAAAATGGCTCATTTCATTCCCCTGCCAGGCCTCCCGTCTGCACCCGAGCTGGCTAAAGACTTTATCCGCCACATCTTCCGTCTCCATGGCCTGCCCCTCCACATCGTGTCGGATCGTGGGGTTCAGTTCACCTCACGCTTCTGGAGAGCCACATGTAAGCTGCTAGACATCACCCTGGACTTCTCCTCCGCATACCACCCACAGTCCAATGGTCAAGTGGAGCGGATCAATCAGATCCTGACCAGTTACCTCCGGCACTTCGTTAATGCCCACCATTCAGACTGGGTGGATCTCCTGCCATGGGCCGAATTCTCTTACAATAATCACGAGAGCGAATCTTCCTCCAAATCCCCGTTTTTTGTAGTCTTCGGTCAGCATCCTCGGATCCCTTTTCCCGTCTCCACCTCGGTGGACAATCCGGCTGCGGAATCTCTCGTTAGCAAATTTTCCTCCATTTGGGAGAGTACCCGATCCGCACTCCTTCAGTCGTCCGAGCGGATGAAAAAACACGCTGACAAAAAACGCCTGGATCCTCCACAATTCCGTCCTGGAGATAAAGTCTGGCTCTCGTCCAAGTATGTCCGGCTCAAGATTCCTTCCTACAAGTTAGGGCCTCGGTTCATCGGCCCACTAGAAGTTATCAAACAAATCAACCCAGTGGCCTATGAATTGAAACTCCCGGCCAACTTGCGGATCCCTAACTACTTCCATGTATCTCTCCTCAAACCCGTGGTACTTGACTCTTTTTCCAAGTCTACAGGTACGCCTCCTGCTCCGGTTTCCGCTGAAAACGAGTTTGAGGTAGAGAACATTCTGGCCACCAAAAGGGTAAGAGGAAAAACCTTTTTTCTGGTAGATTGGAAGGGGTTTGGTCCTGAGGAGAGAACGTGGGAGCCCCAGGAGAACATCCATGCCCCACTCATCCTTGATAAATTTCTGTCTGGCCTAAAAAAGGGGGGGCCTAAAGGGGGGGGTACTGTAGCGTCGGCTTCCCTGCCTCCTGCTAGGCAGGGACGCTGTTCCCCTCACCTCTCCGCTCCGTGCCCGGCGTCCTCCTCCCGCTCTGCTGGCAGCGCGCACTGCTTCCCGGCCACTGTGCTTAGGGCGCGCGCGCGCTCGCTCCCCCTCTCTTGAAGGGGCCGCGCGCGCCGTCCTAAGGAGTCCCCGGCCAATGGCCGGAGGACCTCACCATATATAAGGCACCTCCTACAAAATGGAGGTGCCCGAGCATTGTTGCTGCAAAGCCTTCACTCTGCTTCAGCCCTCAGGTCCCGTTACCAGTTACCTGCTAGTCACCTGCCAGATTCCTGCTTGATACCTGCCTGATATCCGCTTACCTGCTTGCAAGCCTGCGGTCCGACGGTCTGCCTTCTGACACCTGTCAGTCTGTCTATGGACCAGCCTGCCCACTCACCTGGGAGCGCTCACCTGCTACCTGCCTGCTAGTCTACCTGGAGGCTCTGCCGTCACTTGCCGTGACCACCTGCCAGTCCAGAGACTCTTGCCCGCTCACCTGGGAGCGCTCATCTGCTACCTGCCTGCTAGCCTACCTGGAGGCTCTGCCGTCACTTGCCGTGACCACCTGCCAGTCCAGAGACTCTTGCCCGCTCACCTAGGAGCGCTCACCTGCTACCTGCCTGCTAGCCTACCTGGAGGCTCTGCCGTCACTTGCCGTGACCACCTGCCAGTCCAGAGACTCTTGCCCGCTCACCTGGGAGCGCTCACCTGCTACCTGCCTGCTAGCCTACCTGGAGGCTCTGCCGTCACTTGCCGTGACCACCTGAGAGTCCAGAGACTCTTGCCCGCTCACCTGGGAGCGCTCATCTGCTACCTGCCTGCTAGCCTACCTGGAGGCTCTGCCGTCACTTGCCGTGACCAACTGCCAGTCCAGAGACTCTTGCCCGCTCACCTGGGAGCGCTCACCTGCTACCTGCCTGCTAGCCTACCTGGAGGCTCTGCCGTCGCTTGCTGTGACCACCTGCCCGTCCAGAGACTCTTGCCCGCTCACCTGGGAGCGTCCACCTGCTACCTGTCTGCTAGTCTACCCAGAGACTGTCCCTGTGACTACCTGCCCTTCTACCCAGAGACTGTCCCTGTCTCTTGCCGTGACTACCTGCCCTTCTACCCAGAGACTGTCCCTGTCACTTGCCGTGACTACCTGCCCGTCTTCCCTGGGAGCCACCCGCTTCCTTACAAGGACCGCCCCCTTGTATAGCTGCTCAGAGGTTCCGCCTCCCAGACCCGTTACACCCTCAAATTTAATATTTGGTTGCTCACCCTTTGGAATAAAATAACTGCAATCAATCGCTTCCTATAACCATCAACAAGCTTCTTACACCTCTCAGCTGGAATTTTGACCACTCTTCTTTTGTAAACTGCTCCATGTCTCTCATAGTTGCTGCTACTTCATACCTCTCCAGCGCTATGTTTCCATCCATTTCTGCGGGCTTCTTGAAGTATGTTTGGGGTCATTCTCCGGGAAGAACCATGACCTAGGACGCAAACCCTGCTTTCTGACACTGGGCACTACATTGCGACCCAAAATCCTTTGGTAATCTTCAGATTTCATGATGCCTTGCACACAGTCAAGGCACCCAGTGCAAGAGGCAGCAAAACAACCACAAAACATCTTTGAACTTCCACCATATTTGACTGTAGGTAGTGTGTTCTTTTCTTTGTAGGCATTATTCCATTTTCAGTAAACAGTAGAATGATGTGCTTTACCAAAAAGCTCTGTCTTGGTCTCATCTGTCCAAAAGATGCGTTCCCAGAAGGATTTTGGCTTGCATACATTTTGGCACACTTTAGTGTAGCTTTTATGTCTCTGTGTCAGCAGTGGGTTCTCTTGGGTCTCCTGCCATAGCGCTTATTTGCACTAACACTGATGCACCCTGAGCTTGCAGGACAACTTTGAATTTCTTTGGAACTTGATTGGCACTGCTTATCCATCATCCGGACTATCCTGCATTGCAACCTTTCATCAATTTTTCTCTTCCATCCACGTCCAGGGAGATTAGCTACAGTGCCATGACTTGTAAACTTCTTAATTATGTTGCGCACCGTGGACAAAGGGACATCAAGATCTCTGGAGATGGAATTGTAACTTTGAGATTGTTGATATTTTTCAACAATTTTGGTTCTCAAATACTCAGACAGTTCTCTTCTCTGTTCTCTGTTCTCTGTTCTCCATGCTTAGTGTGGCACACACAGACACAATGCAAAGATTGAGTCAACTTCTCCACTTTTTTTCTGGTTTCAGGTGTGATTTTCATATTGCCCACACCTGTTACTTGCCACAGGTTAGTTTGAATGAGCATCACATGCTTGAAACAAAGTTGTTCACCCACAATTTTGGAAAGGTGCTATCAATTTTGTCCGGCCCATTTTTGGGGTTTTGTATGAAATGATGTCCAATTTGCCTTTTTTCCTTTTGTTTGTTTTTTTCTTTTGTTCCAATGCACACAAAGAATATTAAACATGTGTATAACAAAACATGTGTAATTGCAATAATTTTCTGGGAGAAATACTTCATTTTCTGGAACAATTTCAAGATTGCCAACACTTTCGGCCGTGGCTGAATATAGGAGCTGCGTACAGGCGGCACCTGGGGCCCCTGATACCATTACTATGTGGCCCTTACACCTCATATATAGTAGCTGAGAACAGGCGGCTGCTGGGGCCCCTGATACCATTCCTATGTGGCCTTTACACCTGATATACAGTGGTGGCCAAAAGTATTGGCACCCCTGCAATTCTGTCAGATAATACTCAGTTTCTTCCTGAAAATGATTGCAATCACAAATTCTTTGGTATTATTATCTTCATTTAATTTTCTTGCAAAGAAAAAACACAAAAGAGAATGAAGCAAAAATCAAATCATTGATCATTTCACACAAAACTCCAAAAATGGGCCAGACAAAAGTATTGGCACCCTCAGCCTAATACTTGGTTGCAGAACCTTTAGCCAAAATAACTGCGAACAACCGCTTCCGGTAACCATCAATGAGTTTCTTACAATGCTCTGCTGGAATTGTAGACCATTCTTCTTTAGCAAACTGCTCCAGGTCGCTGATATTTGACGGGTGCCTTCTCCAAACTGCCATTTTGAGATCTCTCCACAGGTGTTCTATGGGATTCAGGTCTGGACTCATTGCTGGCCACCTTAGAAGTCTCCAGTGCTTTCTCTCAAACCATTTTATAGTGCTTTTGGAAGTGTGTTTTGGGTCATTGTCCTGCTGGAAGACCCATGACCTCTGAGGGAGACCCAGCTTTCTCACACTGGGCCCTACATTATGCTGCAAAATTTGTTGGTAGTCTTCAGACTTCATAATGCCATGCACACGGTCAAGCAGTCCAGTGCCAGAGGCAGCAAAGCAACCCCAAAACATCAGGGAACCTCCGCCATGTTTGACTGTAGGGACCGTGTTCTTTTCTTTGAATGCCTCTTTTTTTTCCCTGTACACTCTATGTTGATGCTTTTTCCCAAAAAGCTCTACTTTTGTCTCATCTGACCAGAGAACATTCTTCCAAAACATTTTAGGCTTTCTCAGGTAAGTTTTGGCAAACACCAACCTGCCTTTTTTATGTCTCTGGGTAAGAAGTGGGGTCTTCCTGGGTATCCTACCATACAGTCCCTTTTCATTCAGACGCCGACGGATAGTACGGGTTGACACTGTTGTACCCTCGGATTGCAGGGCAGCTTCAACTTGTTTGGATGTTAGTCGAGGTTCTTTATCCACCATCCACACAATCTTGCGTTGAAATCTCTTGTCAATTTTTCTTTTCCGTCCACATCTAGGGAGGTTAGCCACAGTGCCATGGGCTTTACACTTCTTGATGACACTGCGCACGGAAGACATAGCAACATTCAGGTCTTTGGAGGTGGACTTGTAGCCTTGAGATTGCTCATGCTTCCTCACAATTTGGTTTCTCAAGTCCTCAGACAGTTCTTTGGTCTTCTTTCTTTTCTCCATGCTCAATGTGGTACACACAAGGACACAGGACAGAGGCTGAGTCAACTTTAATCTGTTAGAACCCTCCTGTCAGTTTTTGCTATCTTGTGTTTTGCGGTCACGTGACTAGCTGCCTATATATTCCAGCTCCGCCCTTCTGGCTTTGCTGGACTTCAGTGTTTTTTGCCTGTCTCTCTAGCCAGGTGCTTCGGTGCCTATCTCTGTCTAGTTTGCTTGGTCCTCTGGACCTCTAGTACTTTTTGTTCAGTTTGTATTTTTGCTCTGCAACAACTTCTGTTAGGAGGTGTCCATTTTTTGTCCCAGTCCTTAGTTCTTTTAGGGACCGCTCCCTTTATTCTATAGGTCTCTGTTCAGACTAGCCGAGGACGAAGGCGGGTCTGTTCACAAGGAACAGGCTGCCCGCTACATCGTAGGGATTCAGCTTAGTCTTACTGTAGGGACAGCATTTCCCTTTCTTTCCTTAGTTTATGTTGCAGATCATAACATAATCCATGTTAAATGGCTGCAAGTGTGATTTAGTTATTGCTAATTGTATCCAATTTGGCTTTAGGACAATTCTTTTTGTGTTTTTTCATTGAAGACAAATTAAATGAAGATAATGAGACCAAAGAATTTGTGATTGCAATCATTTTCAGGAAGAAACTGAGTATTATCTGACAGAATTGCAGGGGTGCCAATACTTTTGGCCACCACTGTATAGGAGCTGAGTACAGGCAGCTGCCGGGGCCCCTGATACCATTACTATGTGGCCCTTACACCTGATATATAGGAGCTGAGTACAGGCGACTGCTGGGGCCCCTGATACCATTACTATGTGGCCCTTACACCTGATATATAGGAGCTGAGTACAGGCGGCTGCTGGGCCCTTGATACCATTACTATGTGGCCCTTACCCCTGATATATAGGAGCTGAGTACAGGCGGCTGCTGGGGCCCCTGATACCATTACTATGTGGCCCTTACCCCTGATATATAGGAGCTGAGTACAGGCGGCTGCTGGGCCCTTGATACCATTACTATGTGGCCCTTACCCCTGATATATAGGGGCTGAGTACAGGCGGCTGCTGGGGCCCCTGATACCATTACTATGTGGCCCTTACACCTGATATATAGGGGCTGAGTACAGGCGGCTGCTGGGGCCCCTGATACCATTACTATGTGGCCCTTACACCTGATATATAGGAGCTGAGTACAGGCGGCTGCTTGGGCCCCTGATACCATTACTATTTGGCCCTTACACCTGATATATAGGAGCTGAGTACAGGCAGCTGCCGGGGCCCCTGATACCATTACTATGTGGCCCTTACACCTGATATATAAGGGCTGAGTACAGGCAGCTACTGGGGCCCCTGATACCATTACTATGTGGCCCTTACACCTCATATATAAGAGCTGAGTACAGGTGGCTGCTGGGGCCCCTGACACCATTACTATGTGGCCCTTACACCTGATATATAAGGGCTGAGTACAGGCGGCTGCTGGGGCCCCTGATACCATTACTATGTGGCCCTTACACCTGATATATAGGAGCTGAGGACAGGTGGCTGCCGGGGCCCCTGATACCATTAATATGTGGCCCTTACACCTGAAATATAGGGGCTGAGTACAGGCGGCTGCTGGGGCCCCTGATACCATTACTATGTGGCCCTTACACCTGATATATAGGAGCTGAGTACAGGCGGCTGCTGGGGCCCCTGATATCATTACTATGTGGCCCTTACACCTGATATATAGGAGCTGAGTACAGGCGGCCACTGGGGCCCCTGATACCATTACTATGTGGTCTTTACTCCTGATATATAGGAGATGAGTACAGGTGGCTGCCGGGGCCCCTGATACCATTACTATGTGGCCCTTACACCTGATATATAGGAGCTGAGTACAGGAGGCTGCTGGGGCCCTTGATACCATTACTATGTGGCCCTTACACCTGATATATAAGAGCTGAGTACAGGTGGCCGCTGGGGCCCCTGATACCATTACTATGTGGACCTTACATCTGATATATAAGGGCTGAGTACAGGCGGCTGCTGGGGCCCCTGATACCATTACTATGTGGCCCTTACACCTGATATATAAGGGCTGAGTACAGGTGGCTGCTGGGGCCCCTGATACCATTGCTATGTGGCCCTTACACCTGATATATAGGAGCTGAGTACAGGCGGCTGCTGGGGCCCCTGATACCATTACTATGTGGCCCTTACACCTGATATATAGGAGCTGAGTACAGGCGGCTGCTGGGCCCTTGATACCATTACTATGTGGCCCTTACCCCTGATATATAAGGGCTGAGCACAGGCGGCTGCTGGGGCCCCTGATACCATTACTATGTGGCCCTTACACCTGATATATAGGAGCTGAGTACAGGCGGCTGCTGGGGCCCCTGATACCATTACTATGTGGCCCTTACACCTGATATATAGGAGCTGAGTACAGGCGGCTGCCGGGGCCCCTGATACCATTACACTGGTGCCTTGTTATTAGGTAAATTCTATTATAAAACATTGTATCCGTCATTGTTGAGCTCTGCTGGGACTCTGTATTCCGCCTGCATTGCATAATGGGGCCCCTGAATACTCTGCACATAAGGGCCCATAGCTCTAATTATGTTGTTTGCAATAGTCGCCCTCCTGCCACCCTGTAATATCGGGTCCCTGCCTGGTGTGGCCCCTATGACTTAATGTCTCCCAGTAAGTGCAGTACACCAGTTATCAGTCTACACGGCCAGGGTCCGGGACCCCTGTTGTTTTTGTACTGGCTTTGTAATATATGTTCATTATCAGGGCGCCCTCTTCTCAGACATCCATCTAATCATCCGTCTGTCTCATCCATATTTGCCATATGGAGGTTTCCAGAAATAGGGCAGAACCTACTGGACTTCTGTGAAAGTTGAAGAATCTGTTGAGCGCGGCTGAAGCCTCCTGGGAGCCGAGGTAAAATCAGTGGCCGTGGTAAAATTGTGGAGCGGTGGGGTCTGAAAAAGGATTCATGACTATAAGGACAACGTTTGCACAAAGTGATTTCTTTCCAGCCCAACAGCCACTGTGTAAACCTGACAAAAATGCCCCCATCTATCCATCCATTCATCACTCTCATACTCTGTCTATGCAGGTATGTATCTCATCATTCTTCCTTACGGAGTTTCACATTGACCAGTCAGGGCTTAGGTCCGAACTCCCCCACAAAACTGGATTCGGTAGTGTGCACTGACGAGGCCATAGGCTTAGTAGACTGCGCCTCCAGTAGGCGTACACACCTGATGCACAACAGAGGGCACATTCACTCTGTCTGGACCATTATAGTCTATGGCCACGTCAGATCATATGCCCGAATCCCGTTCAGGTAAAGGCTGCAGCCAGCGCAGCCATGCTGCCTTCAGTGTCCCGCTCCTCCGCCACTGCCGTTCCCCCCACCACTCAGAGCCACAGTATATATATATATATATATATACACACTACTCAAAAAAAATAAGAGGAACACTTAAACAACAGAATAATAACTCCAATTAAATCAAACTTCTGTGAAATCAAACTGTCCACTTAGGAAGCAACACTGATTGACAATCAATTTCACATGCTGTTGTGCAAATGGAATAGACAATAGATGGAAATTATTGGCAATTATCAAAACACTCTCAATAAAGGAGTGGTTCTGCAGGTGGGGACCACAGACCACATCTCAGTACCAATGCTTTCTGGCTGATGTTTTGGTCACTTTTGAATGTTGTTTGTGCTTTCACACTCGTGGTAGCTTGAGATGGACTCTACAACCCACAGAAGTTGCTCAGGTAGTGCAGCTCATCCAGGATGGCACATCAATGTGAGCTGTGGCAAGAAGATTTGCTGTGTCTGTCAGCGTAGTGTCCAGAGACTGGAGGCGCTACCAGGAATCAGGCCAGTACACCAGGAGACGTGGAGGGGGCCGTAGGAGGGCAACAACCCAGCAGCAGGACCGCTACCTCCGTCTTTGTGCAGAGCCCTGCAAAATGACCTCCAGCAGACCACAAATGTGCATGTGTCTGCACAAACAGTTAGAAACCGACTCCATGAGGGTGGTATGAAGGCCCGACGTCCACAGATGGGGGTTGTGCTCACAGACCAACACCGTGCAGGACTCTTGACATTTGCCACAGAACACCAGGATTGGCAAAATCGCCACTGGCGCCCTGTGCTCTTCACAGATGAAAGCAGGTTCACACTGAGCACATGTGACAGACGCGACAGAGTCTGGAGACGCCATGGAGAATGATCTGCTGCCTGCAACATCCTTCAGCATGACCGGTTTGGCAGTGGGTCAGTAATGGTGTGGGGTGGCATGTCTTTGGAGGGCCGTGCAGCCCTCCATGTGCTCGCCAGAGGTAGCCTGACTGCCATTAGGTACCGAGATGAGAACCTCAGACCCCTTGTGAGACCATATACTGGTGCGGTTGGCCCTGGGTTCCTCCTAATGCAGGACAATGCCAGACCTCATGTGGCTGGAGTGTGTCAGCAGTTCCTGCAAGATGAGGGCATTGAAGTTATGGATTGGCCCACCCGTTCCCCAGACCTGAATCCGATTGAGCACATCTGGGATATCATGTCTCGCTCCATCCACCAACGTCACGTTGCACCACAGACTGTCCAGGAGTTGGCGGATGCTTTAGTCCAGGTCTGGGAGAAGATCCCACAATAGACCATCCGCAACCTCATCAGGAGAATGCCCAGGCTTTGTAGGGAGGTCATACAGGCACGTGGAGGCCACGCACAATACTGAGCCTCATTTTGACTTGTTTTAAGGACATTATATCAAAGTTGGATCAGCCTGTAGTGTGTTTTTCCACTTTAATTTTGGGGGTGACTCCAAATCCAGGCCTCCATTGGTTAATAAATTTGATTTCCATTGATGATTTTTGTGTGATTTTGTTGTCAGCACATTCAGCTTTGTACAGAACACAGTATTCAATGAGAATATTTCATTCATTCAGATCTAGGATGGGTTATTTGAGTGTTCCCTTTATTTTTTGAGCAGTGTATATATAAATATACCAGGATAGGGGATATTAACAGAATTGGGGGACATTACCTCTATAACAGTGTCAGCAGCAGACTCCCTCCCCCTTAACAGGGCATAATGACCACATTTTTTGCTTCAATTTTTTTTCTATTTTCCTCCTCTAAAACCTAGGTACGTCTTATGGTCCGGTGCGTCTTATAGTCCGAAAAATAAGGTATATGCATTCAGTATATATATACTATGGTAGATCAGCCCACTCAGTTGCACACAGAAGTAGCCACCGGAGCGCCGTCTCCTTAAGTCTCTCACTGGTTTATTTGAAGATGCTGCATAAGCCAGTGAGGAGTTAGCAAAAATAAATACGTGCTTTCTGTCCTAAGGAAAAACAAAACATAACATACAGCCGTGTTGCTGTGGGGATCTGCCCGCTCAGGAGAACAACCATCCACTGGTTCAGCTTTTCCTTCTCAGGACACAAAGCGCTGGAGTTCCTCTCTACAGCCCTACTGAACACTGAATGCCTTAGAAGGCCGACTATATACATCCTAGTCCCCACCCTGGGGTGGAGATATGGTGAATGACCTCCCAACCCGCTCTATGGTCATTCACAAAAACCCAGCCCTTTAAATGGCCGATTAATCCCTCTCAACACATAGTGTGCAGGTGTAAAACTTATGGGCTTCAAATCACTGAAGCTAATAGCCTCAGTGAAACATACCTCCCCTCCAGCACTTTGCCAGTGACTTTGTCACCATGTATATATAATCAGCATACTGTATATATATTATAAGCATACTCTATATATCCTTTTAAAAGCAGAAGTGGTAATAAATTACTTTTATCAGTTAACAAAATGCAGAGTAAAGTTTGATGGATGAAAAAAAATGTCAGTAATAATAATTGTAATTTTTTTTATTAATAATAGGATAGAAGGGAGGGACAAAACCAGGAACAGAATCAGTAGGCAAACTCATAGTCAGGAGGACAGCCGGGGTCAGATACCAGGTGATCAGTAACCGCCACGTCTGCGAGCAGTATGAATACCGCGGAGCCTGGTGACAGAGGTGATACTGAGATTGTCCGGGCAGAGATGTAACAGTCAGAAGGCCACCGGTAGATGGTGAAGGTCCTTCTGTACAGCTCCAGCAGTGATGGTGGATCTGCTGGACTTCAGGGCGCAGGATGCGGAGGTTTACCGTCTTTTAGATGTCTCTAGGGGAATGGTGACAACACGCAAATACGCGAGCAGCCCTGGATAATCCACGCCGGCAGGATGATAAGATCCGGCGGAAGATGGAACCTATGAGAAGAGAAGGAAATATAATGTAAGTGATGGGACTCCATATGACATGATACTACTGTGCGGTCACTGTGGCCGGACGGCAGAGGAATCTCATCACACAGAGGTCAGGGATCATCGTCAGCCATCATACATGTGACAATCCCATCTCCGACAGATGACATCTGCTCCACATGAATTATTCTCACTGACGACATCACACAACATGGAGATGACTCTCACACTTACCTCGTCTCTTTTTCCCCTTTTTCCCATTTTCTGATTTTTCGTTGGCAGCTGGAAATTCTGATCAGAAAGAAGAAAAAACAACAACTCACTAAAGACATATTGTTATGGGATCTGCTTCGTATCTCTCCTGTATATAGTATATAGATTGTTCTAGTCCTGTCCCCTATAGTCCTGACAATTTGGTATTACACAATAGGGCAGAATAAGTCCTATATACCGGACATGACCTCATATGAGGGGCATTAGATGTGTCACTAATATGGAGCAGTGAGCGCCCTGTGTGCCGCCATGTGGTGCATCCCTAATGAGCGATATTCTACTATAGGAGACGATGTCTCATTATGATGACAGAGGTTACTAGATGCAACAATGTATCACAGAATCCATGATAATACTGTACAAAATTACAGAAATGGAGACACAGTATGGGCCCATGGGCAAAGTAATTGGGTTCCTTGAAACATAGATAACATAGGAGACCCATTAAAGAAAAACCATGTGGAAATATTTCACCCTTGATGACAACATTCACATTGTTTGTGCTATAGACATGTACATACCTGACAATGGGGACGAGGACGGCAAGCTGCTTATAGCATCGTCTCTAGCAGATTCAGGAAAAGATCCTTTCTGCCTGTTAGGAAGAAGAAAAACGTGTAAATCACAAGTAAATTCAGTATAAATGGGATTGTCTCACTAGAAGAACCCCGACTATAAGGCCTAATAGGACATATGAAAGTCATAGTGGGGAAGTCTCCTGCTCAAAACTACCTTCTATGGAAACAACTAGCAACAATGGCCGGCATGTAATACTACATATCTACTGCAGTGTGGGCAAAACTAACAATGCCTGACCGGCAGCAATTATGGGCTGTTATCTCCAGCGGATTCTGAAGCCAATAGCCAATGACCGCTGATCATGGGGCGGTGGATGCTACATTCAATATTATGGTATTTATGTCCTATATTTGGTGTTGTGCTCATATATTAGCCTGGAGCTCCCAATAATGACCCCATAATCTACTCACATTTCTGAGATGTTTCTGCTGGATGCCGGGGTACACTCTGGAGGAAACTTGATAGGGGTGGTACAGAGCTAAAAAAGGACAAAAATAAGATATGAAATTCAATTTTTTACTTTTAGAGGTCTTTTTATGTATTCTGGATTTATTGATCACTTACTTTAGAAAGCCTTTTAGAGGATGTTGTAAAATTTTGGAAGAAAAGGCTCTCACTATCCTCACTTGTGTCCTCCTCCTCTGAGACAATAGGCTTGTCTGTATCAACGTGATCTACAAGACATAGGTAATGAAGTGTTAATAGCGGTTGTCAGTATAACACAGTCACCATTTATCACTACTATTAATGGGAACCGATTGTCACATATTATGGAAGACGAGACAAACAGCCGCTTAGTCTAGATGACGTCTTCTACTTACTGATAAATAAGCTGGTGTCCTCATCTGACACAAGCCGAGGAATGTACTCCGGCTTCTGACTTAGAAGGTTTTCAAATTCTAAGTCACTCAGGAACGGATAACTCTTGATCTCAAATGCTCCTCCTGGAAAAAGAAAAACAAAAGTGATGCGGACATTGTTAGAGGCTGCTCCATATCTGAACAGTATATCTTAATCTTAAGTAATGACAAAACCGAAGGAAACAAACTGAAAGTTATATTATGGAGAACTAGAAATAGGCAAGCAGATAGAGAAGTGCTGATCCTCATGGACAGGAGCGATGGGTCCTCGTTGTAAAAAGTGAATATTAATACTAATACAGTATATCAGTTACCTGTCCCAAGTCTTTGTGCAGGATTTGTTCTGAGCAGGTCATTAATAAGCTCCTGAGCATCGGGGGGAGGAGCGCGATCCCAATCCAAAATGATGTCTCCTGTTATATAGAAAATTACAGAAAATGAAACCTCTGTTTTGGACTGTACGATAAAGTAGAGGAAATAACTAAATTCATGTAACCAGTCAAAGCAATGATCGGATTATTTTACTTACCAGTGACAATATTTTTATAGAGCTCAGATAGGGAATCCCCATGAAATGGTACATATCCCACCAGAAACTCATGCAGGATGATCCCCATTGACCACCAATCAGCAGGTCTTCCATAGCCTTTCTTCAGAATGATTTCTGGGGCCATGTAAAGCGGGGTGCCACAGTCCTGGAAACCAACAGAAGGTAAAAATGAGAATCGATGAAATTATTATTATGACAAGTTCTCGACATAAAATCGCAATGACAAAAGATAAAATATCAGTGGAAAAGTTCTCTAGAAATGAAGAACGTAGAGAACAGACAATAGTGTGATGAGATTTGTAAAGAACAAGCTAAGATCCTGTAAGTGATGCCGACCTCATGGTCCTGGAACTCTCTGGCGATGTCCTCCAATGATTCCTTGTGGGTGTTGGTTTCTGGTATCATGACACCAACTTTTGAAATCCCAAAATCGGCGACTTTAATGTGTCCAGCCGGTGTAATCAGGAGGCTGTGAAAGAGAAGATGGTTTTAGTCTCACAGTCTGTGTGGTAATAAATGATAACTTTCCCCCCCTTTATTATACTACAGGGGGCACTTACTTCTCTGGCTTCAGGTCTCTATGCAACACACCATAGCTGTGCAGGTATTCCACAGCAAGTATCGCTTCTGCAAAGTACAGGCGGGCCAAGGGGACAGATAAAGGACCCCTGGTGCTTAGGAGGGTCCCACAGTCTCCACCTATAGAAGAAAGGAAATATGAGCGGTGAGGGGTTTATACAGCAGATCACCACGATGGATCATGGGAAGTGAGCGGAGACATTGGGGCAGGAGAGAATATATACAGATATAATGTATAGAGCACAGAATATTAGTCTGAGGTCATGGTGAGATGTCGTCCATGTCACTAATAAAGTGATGTCTCATCTCGTCTACAGCTGGCGATACTGACGTGCTCAGTGCGGACATACAGGGAGATCACACACATCAATGACTTTCCATAATATCTATAGTAAATGCTGTGCGGGGATGTAACCGTCCACGGGGACAAGTCCTAATGATATGAGCGGTGATAAGATGTCAGCAGACATGGGCTGAATATAATACATGTACATGTCCTACCTCCTACATACTCCATGACCATACACAGGTGAGATCTAGTAGGGAAGGAGCAGAGCATGGAGGTCACAAAGGGACAGTCAGCGAATGTCAGGATGTCCCTCTCCAGATAGGCCCCTTCCACATGTTTTGGAGTATCCAGGTCCCGCTTGGCAATTTTCTTCATAGCGAAGATCTTCTGTGAGTCTTTATGGTGAACTAAGTGGACGGACCTGGACAGAAGAAGAAACCATGGTTTATAGTGAATCCTTATTAACAGTCCGTCTATAGAAGTCATTATATGATCTTCTGTTCTAATGTTTAATACCAGAAGTCCGACCATTACTGGAAATTCACATCTAGAAATACATGAAATAATACTACATAGATCATCTATGGGAGGGTCTGCACAATGCCACGTCTGCCGGACCCTCACCCAGGTCACATTATCACCTATGGGAAGTCTGCACAATGCCACGTCTGCCGGACCCTCACCCAGGTCACGTTATCACCTTTCACCTCAGATCATGTCCCTATGATAACACTGAATGGCAAAGCACAGAGGATGAAGCATTATCATAGGGAACCCTGAGAAATGTGGCTTATGCTAACTGAAATCTCACCCAAAAGATCCGCTGCTGATCAGCTTAGATGTTTCGTAGTCGCTCATACGCGGCTTTCTCGCCGGGATCAATGATTCCATCAAGTCCTAGAAAAGAAGAAGAAGAAGAAATGATATTAAGATCTAGAAGCTGCTGGAGAAAATCTCCAGATGCAGAAACGTCTCCTCCTATATTATGTCCCAGCTGATGTCACTGATCCGATAGGTGAGCAGAAACCTGCTGACGGATTCCCTATAATATAAACGCTATTATCTAATGCAATAGTGTCATCTCCTCTAATAATAGAGGCGCCCCCTGGTTATATGGGGGATAATACTGGACGGGTCATTCACACCCCGTGATCTGGTGATACACAGACATCTACCTCTATAATACTTACACCGGCAGGTTCTTGGATCTCCGGGATCTCTAAGATTACACTGTCAGGATCCAACAGCTCAGTTGTTTCTAAAATAGTGATAAAATGATGAAGAAATAAAATGTATTAGAGGATATTAATCCTACAGACATAATACAGCAATATAATGGAGAAATGACTATTCTGTATGGAGGACGATGTGGGGCCATTATTCTTTATGGAGGACTATGTGGGGCCATTATTCTGTATGGAGGACTATGTTGGGCCTATTATTCTGTATGGTGGAATATGTGGGGCCCATTATTCTGTATGGAGGACTATGTGGGGCCCATTATACTGTATGGAGGACTATGTGGGGCCTGTGATTCTCTATGGAGGACTTTGTGGGGCCCATAATACTTTATGGAGGACTATGTGGGCCCATAATACTGTATGGAGGACTATGTGGTGCCTATTATTCTCTATGAAGGACTATGTGGGGCCCTTTATACTCTACGGTGGACTATGTGGGGCCCATAATACTGTATGGAGGACTATGTGGGGCCCATTAATCTCTATGGAGGACTATGTGGGGCCCATTATTCTGTATGGAGGACTATGTGGGGCCCATTATTCTGTATGGAGGATTATGTGGGGTCAATTATCCTGTATGGAGGACTATGTGGGGCCATTATACTGTGTGGAAGACTGTGTGGGGCCATTATTCTGTATGGAGCACTATGTGGGGCCATTATTCCATAAGGAGGACTATGTGGGGCCATTATTCTTTATGGAGGACAATGTGGGGCCATTATATTGTATGGAGGACTATGTGGGGCCATTATTCTGTATGGAGGACTATGTGGGGCCTATTATTCTGTATGGTGGAATATGTGGGGTCCATTATTCTGTATGGAGGACTATGTGGGGCCCATTATTTCGTATGGAGGACTATGTGGTGCCCATTATACTGTATGGAGTACTATGTGGTGCCCATTATACTGTGTGCCGGACTATGTGGGGCCCATTATTCTGCATAGAGGGCTATCTGGGGCACATTATTCTGTATGGATGACTTTGTGGGACCCATTATTCTGTATGGAGGACTATCTGGGGCCCATTATTCTGCATGGAGGACTTTGTGGGGCCGATTATTCTGTTTGGAGGACTTTGTGGGGCCCATTATTCTGTATGGAGGACTATGTGGTGCATTATTCTGTATGGAGGACTATGTGGGGCCCATTATTCTGTATGGAGGACTATGTGGGGCCCATTATTCTGCATGGAGCACTATGTGGGGCCCATTATTCTGCATGGAGCACTATGTGGGGCCCATTATTCTGCATGGAGGGCTATCTGGGGCACATTATTCTGTATGGATGACTTTGTGGGACCCATTATTCTGTATGGAGGACTATCTGGGGCCCATTATTCTGTATGGAGGACTTTGTGGGGCCGATTATTCTGTTTGGAGGACTTTGTGGGGCCCATTATTCTGTATGGAGGACTATGTGGGGCATTATTCTGTATGGAGGACTATGTGGGGCATTATTCTGTATGGAGGACTATGTGGGGCCCATTATTCTGTATGGAGGACTATGTGGGGCCCATTATTCTGCATGGAGGACTATGTGAGACCCATTATTCATTATGGAGGACTTTGTGGTACCCAGTATACTGGTTGGCTCGTGACTTTTTCCAAGCTTTTCATTTTGGCTCTCTGTATGTTTGATTGCAGAGTGGAAAGAGTAACTATGACATTATCCCCTGTTCTCTATAATATCCGGATATTTCCGGTAGAAGGTTGTGTGATCGGCTCACCTGTAGTCAGATCGCTGCTCGGCCCCGGCTGACTCGTATTAGGGTCAGGGGTCTCTGGGGTCACATTTTGCTCGTCTTCGGTGTCGCCTTCTGGTGTCTCCTGATTGATAGAATATATAGAATTACCACGAGGAACCTTCCACTAAATCACCAAATCCACAAATCAGGAAGGACTAAACCCGCATTTAGAGACGCACCAACTGTAACTATACAGATCAGCCGCCATCATGAGGACTTTTATCAGATAAAATGGCTTAAGATGAGGTAACATTGCAAAAACATTAATATGGATAATAGAGGGAGACAGAGGCGGAAATACAGACTTCCCACCACTGAGCTGTGACTACATCAGCAGAATACAGACTGCCATCAGCAGAGACAGGCGGCCATATTACCTCCTGTGCTTGCCAGGGGCTGACAGGGAGGCCGATAAGATCTAACACCAGATCTTCTGATATCTGGCTGGTGATCTGGAGAAGATCAGAAAACAAGGACGTGTGATATTAAAGATGATGGATCCCTACCGGGCGTTCCGATGAGCGGGCCGGACCTTCCAGTACACACAGGACTTTTTCGGTCAGTTCTTTAACAAAAGACAAATCTCTATATTGAGATCTTTTTTCAGCCTAAAAAGAAGAAAAGAAACACAAATGAAAAATCTCGAGATGAGAAAGATCACAATGAAGGCGTCCATTGTATCTGACATCTGCTCCTCTCTGCAGATACATTGACTACATATCTGGGGTCTTGTCCTGTTTTATATTGGGGGAAAGAAGAAGCTTCTATCCCACCGTTATTATCCATTATTGTGGAGAAGATTTGTGCGGAGCGTCCACCATTTACCTGCTGTGGAATGTCCTGATGTTCCATAGCGAGAAACTGCAAGTGCTCAGTCACTATGGAGCCAACAACGGCAGCCATGACCCTGTGTAGATTGTACACAGTGACTGTGAGCTCTGATGTCATAATGGCCGACCATCACTAGTGATGTCATCATGGAATCTTGTGATGGAATCTTATAGCGGCTGCTCTGCACAAATACATGCTGCCAAGCAATATTTAAAGTGTGTGAGGGCTCATGCTGTATATAGGGGGCTATGTGAGGGCTCATGCTGTATATAGGGGGCTATGTGAGGGCTCATGCTGTATATAGAGGGCTATGTGAGAGCTTGGCTGTATATAGTGAGCTATGTGAGGGCTCATGCTGTATATAGGGGGCTATGTGAGGGCTCAGCTATTTATAGCGGGCTATGTGAGGGCTCATACTGTATATAGAGGGCTATGTGAGAGCTTGGCTGTATATAGAGGGCTATGTGAGGGCTCATACTCTAAATAGGATTCTGTGTGTGAGCTCATACTGTACATTGGTGCTATGTATGGGCTCTTACTGTATAAAGGGTGCTGTGTGTGGGCTCTTACTGTATATAGGGTATGTGTGTGGGCTCTTTCTGTATGTAGGGGGATGCCAGCACACTTAATTCTGCTCAATATTAAGTGATACAGTTAATAATATAAAATATAATTCATATGTTAATATTGAGCAGAATTCATTTCAGCCTATTGCTTCAACCTACACAACAGTCACATTTCTCATGTGGCCCCTCAGTAATATTACTTTCCCACCCCTGCTCTATTATGTATAGCGCTCTGTTATGTGTAGTGCACCCGAGCACCTGCATGTTAATCGCGTGACTTATCACATGATCTATCAAAGGCAATCTTGTGACATGTCATGTGATACATCGGGTGCTGGGGGCCCACGGCTCCTAAACTGCCCAGGGCCCTGGCTACTCTTAATACGTTCCTGCTTCTATCCCACCATTATTATCCATTATTGAGAAGTGTTATGCGGAGCTTCCGCCACTTACCTGCTGTAGTAATGTCCTGATGTTCTGAGGTAAATCCGTCAGATACTCTGAGGTGAGATGACCTCGGTGGTATTTGGTCAGGCAGTCTCTTACAAGCTCCATCACCAGCCGGTGAGTGAAGCTGAGGACGCCATCGGGTGGTAGAAGCACAATCTCAGGGCGATTGGTGGTAAGAATCTCCCATAGATCTTCTACTTGAAGATTGTCCAAAAGTAATTCAGCCATAGAAGCTGCAAGTGCGATCAGTCACTATATATAATAGCGAGAAACTGCAAGTGCGCTCAGTCACTATGGGATAGCGAGAAACTGCAAGTGCGATCAGTCACTATAGAATAGCGAGAAACTGCAAGTGCGCTCAGTCACTATGAAGCCAACAAAGGCAGCCGTGACCCTGTGTACATTGTATATATAGTGACTGTGAGCTGTGATGTCATAATGCCCGACCATGACCTGTGATGTCATCATGGAATCTTGTGATGGAATCTTCAAGGAGTGGCTCTACACACATACATGCTGCCGAGCAATATGCTTTTTTGGCCGTCCTCTTTTATTTCCAAATACAACACAACCAGGATAAGGGAATGTTCACACGTTGCGTTTTTGCAGCATTTTTTTCCACACCAAAAACCAGGTTGTACTCAGGAAAAACACTGCATACAATCCACACTTATTTGCTGTGTTTTTGCAGTGTTTATACTTGTGGGTTTTTTTTTTCATTCATTTGAATGGGTGAAAAATGTTGCAAAACCCCTGAAAGAATTAACATCCTGCAAATTTAAAATAAAAAAAGGAAAAAAACGCAGCATGTGAATGAGACTTTAGAAATCTCATTCACTAAGCTGGTACTGTAAAACGCAGTGTTTTAGCCGCAGAAAAATAACCCTGAAAAAACTGCCACTTGTGAACATTACTCAAAGATATAATACTCATATTATGGGAAATATTGTGTATATTTATTCCGCGCGTGTCTTTTTTTACCCAATAACATTTACCTCATTGGTTGCAGAGTTTACTATTAACAACTGTGACAAATATTGAAGAATTAATGATGTGACCCAAGTGATCAATCATTTACGTCATTAATGGTGATGGGCGAGCACTAAAATGCTCGGGTGCTCGATGCTCGGGTCGAGCACATTGGAATACTCGGCTGCTCGACCCGAGCAATGAGCCCAATGTAAGTCTATGGGAAACTCGAGCATTTTTCAGGCGGCTCCCCCCGGCGGTCTGCAGAGGGCCTAAAAATTGCCCAAATCGATGGGAACAGTGCTCAAATGACATGGGAACAGCATGGGGAAGACCCCTGGAAGCATTTCTGACTCCCAGGTCACTGCTGTCAACAACGTTGTCAGAAGTATTTACGCCACTTTTACGGACTCACAATAAAACATACAAAAACGAAACCAAAATGGATTTTCCTGGGAAGTATGTTAAGGAACATCCTTTCCAGGGTTATAACTTGTATATAAGGGAAAATAAATAACCAAAAACAAAAATACTCCTCCACACCTTGGGCTATGTTCACACGTAGCGTTTTTGATGCGTTTTTGCACTTTTGCATTGCTTTCAACCAACACAAATGCATTCACCAGGAAATGTCATTTTAACATTTTACAACCTTATCTGGCCATGTGTTGTGTGACACATCATCAGACACATGCATACAGTGCTGAAAAGACATGGGAACAGCATGGAAGCATCTCTGACTCCCAGGTCACTGCCTAAAAGTGTGCCCATCATAAGAGATGCTTGGCGCATGCGAAGATGCCTCCCGCCATGGACCTGTCGTTACAGACTTGCAACAATCACCGTCCACGTCCTTGTCCCTCCTCAGCGTTCAGTTCCTTGGAATGCAAGTGCAAGTATGCAGGCAGCCACCCACCTACCCACCGGCTGCAATACTATACTGACAAATTTTTGACAGCTTCTTGCACTTGAAATGTAGCCTTTTAGGCTCGTGGAGGCGGAAGCTTTTCATAACCTCATGTCGGCGGCGGCCGGGTGTCCATACTCTTTCCCCAGCCACCACTATATTTCCCGGTATCGCCTCTGCCTTCCACAAGCACGGGTCCCACAACATTACCCGTGCCCTCCCCAGTGCACTTACTGAGAAGGACCGCCTAACCACAAACACGTGGACAGGTGAACGTGGCCAGGGACGGTACATAGCCAGTCCACAACTTTTTTTTGCTGACAGTTGTATTTAGCTCGGTGAAAGGACTGGCATAGAGGGAAACCGTATCTACCCTGGGTGTCATTTCTCCCAGGAAGTCCTGTAATTCAGCTTGTTGCAGAAGCAATGGCAGTCCGTCCAACATCAACTCGCACTTGTCGGTGGTGCTTTGACACACACACATCTTTCTTTTCGCATTTTATTTCTTGAATACAGAGTTGGACAATGGCCTGATCTGTAATGCTTTTTGAGAAATAACATGCATAAGCATGGCCGATCCACATTAAAAAAGCAGCCACAGAGTGTCCGGAAACCTTCCCCCACAATTTTATTAGCCAGGGCAGCTTTTCGGCAGGGTTGGACGGGCCCACCAGAGAACCGGAGACTACTCCGGCGGGCCCTGGCTTCTCCTTCTGGAGAGTTCATAGTGCCGAGGTGAGGCCATGATGATGATAGAGGCCACCATCTGCTTAGTTTTCTGTTACTTGGAATGCAAGTGCAAGTATGCAGCCATCCACCCACCCACAGGCCGCAACACTAAACTGCCAGATTTCTGGGCAGCTGCTTGCACTTGAAATATGGCTTTTTAAGCTCGTGGAGGCGGAAGCTGTCCACAATCTTATGGCGGCGGCGACTGGGTATCTATACTCGGTCCCCAGCCGCCATTATTTTTTCCGGTATTGTCTCCTCCTTCCACAAGCATGGGTCCCACAACATTACCCGTGCCCTCCCCAGTGGAAGGACTGCCTAACCACAAACACGTGGACAGGTGAATATGGCCAGAGACGGTACGGAGCCAGTCCACAACTTTTTTTGCTGAGAGTTGTATTTAGCTCGGTGAAAAGACTGGCATAGAGGGGAACATCATACTGTGTGTGGGGGAATGTACTGTGGGGGCATCATACTGTGTGGGGGGAATGTACTGTGGGGACATCATACTGTGTGTGTGGGGGAATGTACTGTGGGGACACCATACTGTGTGTTGGGGGGAAATGTACTGTGGGGACATCATACTGTGTGGGGGGAATGTACTGTGGGGGCATCATACTGTGTGTGAAGGAATGTACTGTGGGGGCATCATACTGTGTGTGGGGGAATTATACAGTGTGTTGGAGGAATTTACTGTGGGGGCATCATACTGTGTATGTGTGGGAATGTACTGTGGGGGCATCATACTGTGTGTGGGGAGGAATGTACTGTGGGGAATCATACTGTCTGTGGGGGGAATGTACTGTGGGGACATCATACTGTGTGTGGGTGAATGTACTGTGGGGACATCATATTGTGTGTGGGGGGAATGTACTGTGGGGGTATCATACTGTGTGTGGGGGAATGTACTGTGGGGACATCATACTGTGTGTGGGGGAAATGTACTGTGGGAGCATCATACTGTGTGTGTGGGGGAATGTACTGTGGGGACATCATACTTTGTGTGGGGCGGATGTACTGTTTGGACATCATACTGAGTGTGGGGGAATTTACTGTGGGGGCATCATACTGTGTGTGAGAATTTACTGTGGGGACATCATGCTGTGTAGGGGCATTATATTGTGTGTGAGGGGGAATATACTGTGGGGGCATCATACTGTGTGTGTGGGAATGTACTGTGGGGGCATCATACTGTGTGTGGGGAGGAATGTACTGTGGGGGCATCATACTGTGTGTGTGGGGGGAATGTACTGTGAGGGCATCATACTGTGTGTGTGTGGGGGGAATGTACTGTGGGGGCATCATACTGTGTGTGGAGGAATCTATTGTGGGGACATCATACTTTATGGGGAGGAATGTACTGTGGGGACATCATACTGTGTGTGTGAGGGAATGTACTGTGGGGGTATCATACTGTGTGTGGGGAGGAATGTACTGTGGGGCCATCATACTGTGTGTGGGGGGATGTACTGTGAGGACATCATACTGTGTGTGGAGGAATGTACTGTGGGGGCATCATACTGTGTGTGTGAGGGAATGTACTGTGGGGGCATCATACTGTGTGTGGGGAAGAATGTACTGTGGGGCCATCATACTGTGTGTGGGGGGATGTACTGTGAGGACATCATACTGTGTGTGGAGGAATGTACTGTGGGGGCATCATACTGTGTGTGTGAGGGAATGTACTGTGGGGGCATCATACTGTGTGTGGGGAGGAATGTACTGTGGGGCCATCATACTGTGTGTGGGGGGGGAAGTACTGTGAGGACATCATACTGTGTGTGGGGGGAATGTACTGTGGGGACATCATACTGTGTGTGGGGGGGAATGTACTGTGGGGGCATCATACTGTGTGTGGGGGGGAATGTGCTGTGGGGACATCATACTGTGTGTGGTGGAATGTACTGTGGGGACATCATACTTTGTCGGGGGAATGTACTGTGGGGGCATCATAATGTGTGTGTGAAGAGCTGTTTATCATCGTACAATGATTGAATAACGGGAGCAGATGATTTATAAAAAGCACTGAATTATATGGTGTGGATTTGCTGCTACTGTGTCACCCCAGGCCTGGATGCCACAAACTTGTAAGGCTGTGTCTGAGAGTCGGAGGGAGGTTCTCTGGTCATGGACCATTAACATGCAGCACCTCCTGTCCCAGGCCAGTAGGGGGAGCAGGCTGCCCCTATAAAAGCTGGTACTGAGGGCAGGGTTAGGGAGACCAGGACCCACTTCTGAAGCATCCAGAAGGGTTCCCAGAAGAGAGGGACAGGTCAACGGCAGCTGAGGAGTCCAGGAGGCTAAGGAGGAACAGCAAGCCAGGGACATAGGCGACGAGAGCTGGTCCTGGCTGAGAGAGAACAACATACCGGACACTGGGATCCGAGGCTGTCAGAATTGCAAGTCCTGCAGCAGATCATCTACTTGCGAGGGATTTTAGGTCCCTTGGCCTAAGAAGCCTGGAAGCTCCGCCACACAGAGGGACCAGTACAGCACAGACAAGCTATAGGTACCTAGGGCCCGAGTCGCAAGCCATACAGGCGTAGTACACGGCCAGCTCAGGGACGTGGGCTTTCATACCACTAAAGGGGGAGATAGTCAGCAAGGGCAGAGAGAGAACGGTAGGCCTACCCACTCACCCTGACCAGTGGAGCTCGCCCGAATGCCCTCAGACACCCAGGTCCATTCCTCCCTGTACTCCTGGTGGGTCTGTGATAAGATCTGCAGTAAAAGACCCTGGACTGCATTATTGGACTCTGTGTGATTACTGCTGCGCCTGCACCATCACCCCCAGCATCCTATTACACTGCCCTGAGGCTACACTCCTCCCGTGGGGAGTTGTACTATTCCCTGCTGCACCCCCAACACCAGCCTCAGCGGTCTGCCCCGCAGCGGCGGTCCTCCCTGACCGCAATCCACAGGTGGCGTAGTCGGACTTTCAAAACCTACAAATACACTGCCACAGCATTTGGTCTGACCACCCTGAGCCACGGGACCGGGTCGCCACTACTACTCCCAGCATTGCCCTGTTGTCTGGTTCCGAGAGCCCCACGGCCCAGGGGGCGAGTCACTACAAGTATGGATAGACGATACAATAAGCTCTATCGTAACATGTAGCAGCGAGTCAGCGGAATGTATCAATTCTAATATTGAGCAGAATTGATTTCAGCCTGTTGATTTTTCCCTCCAGAACAGTGGAGGGCTCCTCGGGAAAATAAATTGGCCATCCCTGGTATAACGTAATACTAAAATCTCACAATTTATGAGAGAAAACTGTATTTTATAACGATGCTTCCGTACATAAATCAAGAGAACTTCTTTTCATCAGACGACCCCTTTATCACCTATCCAAGGTGATCGGTGGTGTCCAACAGCTTAGAGCGGCACTGATGGGCAGAATGCGCCACTTTTATCACTTTTGGAATTGGGCAGCGGTGCACATGCTCAGTCTGACCTCCATTCTTGCCCTTTGGGGCTGCAGAGCGCTCTGCTTTTTCCAACAGCTCCATTGAGAATGAATGGATCAGTGGTCGGGCATCCAACCAGACGCTCCATTTTGTAACAGGGATAGAAATAGATGAGAAGATGCACTTAACTATTTGGCCGCAGCAAGAGTGCATCGAGTGCCTGTGCTTGGTTTGAACAGTCATTCTGTGCTGACAGAGTCCCTTTAAGGCCTCAAACCTATTAGATAATTGTCAGCCCTACATTGTTTCTGGGCAGACAGTTACACAAGATTATGTCCCATTTCATGAAGATTGGCCTTTTACACGCCTGTTTTAGTGAAGGATTAGCTGGAAAAACCTGCGGCGCTGTTAAGCCTCTCCCCAAGAAGCTCCGCAAGGCTTCAAAATTTTGCCGGTGCTGGTCAAGACTGGTGGACACATGGGAAAAGTCAAATTTTGGCAAAGTTGAACAATCTGCATTGTGTGTAATATTTTATGATACAATAAATGATTAGAAAAATGCAAGTTTTATTAATGAGAAAAAAACTGAACTTTGCAGAATTTGTTGGCGACATAGAAATATGTAAAAAATATAAAAGTGTAAAAAATTTTTTACAATTTTTGATGCTTACATTAAAAACTTGAGCAATTCCCCCAAAAATCATTAGAGCCATGAAATCAATACATATACAGATGAAACCAGAAGTTTCCATCCACTATATAAAGAGACACATCTGCATGTTTTTCTCAATATCTGACATGAAATCAGAATAAACCTTTCCCGTTTTAGGACAATTAGGATTACCATCATTTTTGATATTTTCCAAATGCCAGAATAATGAGAGAGAGAGAATGTTTTAAGGCATTTTTATTACTTACTGCAAAGTCTTAACATTATTCTAATCACTAATCAGTGTGTATATTTGTTCACGACACAATAGAATCCCATAATTTCTACCTATTCACATCTTAGTATTATGTATGATCAGGTTAGAGTGTATGGCTGCTGAGCGCTAGCATTTATGGGCGCCTCCCCCTGACCTTGGCTGTTTCTGGCTCTTAGACCCTGCTGGCACGCACTGCCGTCATGTCCGTGACTGCACTGCCGGCTTGCGGGTCAAATGCCAGAAGCCGCAGAGTCACATGTATTGTGGCGGGCACAGAATGTCTCACGCCGTATACCAGCCAGAACACATACCGGAAAGTCAGGTGACACACTTTTTCTCTCCGGCTCGGTTCATGATTGGATTAGGCTCCCTATATAACATCTGGCGTTCCCCTCCCTGGCACGACCCCTGAGGAAGTGTTGATGAAACGCGCGTCGGGGTGGAGGGACGCGTGATTACCCTGCCTAGAAGCTGCCATTCTAACCAGGTATTTCTTTCTCATGATGTGTTGAGCTGTTTTGTCTATTTGTGGACAGTGCCACTATTACACTATAGTTATTCTATGGGACCGTACCCAGCCTCTTTTATGTACCCAGTCTCCCCTGATAGATATACTAACATTATTAACCGCTATATGCATTAGTTTCTTTGAGGCTGGAAACAATACGTTATCTTTTATCTAAGCACTTTGCACTTTTTTGCTGGACAGTCGACTCTATATCATCATATGCACTGCCGCTTTACATTTTATAGGCGTATCTCAAACTCATCAGTGATAGTCTAGTGACCGTTATAATAGCTTATGCATTTCTTTCTTTCTATTTTTGCCACATGAGCGGTTATTCAGATTGAAATCTTTTGTAGTGCATTTGTATAGTCACATTATTTCAGTAATGGGGTAATATATGGTTATTACTCTTGCTGCGCAGATATAGGGTACAGCATTTGTTTGTCCCTCACATTTGAGGCCCCTGCTATTTTAATTATTGTTATTTTATGTTCTAATAAAATTATATTGTTAATATTATTTGAAGTGTTCATGTTTTTGTTTATCCTACCAGGGTTCTGGTTATAGCAGAATCAATTTTTGATATATATAAAGTCAAAAGTTTACATACATTTCATTAGTATTTGGTACCATCACCCTTAAACTGAATGACTTGGGTCAAACTTTTGGGATATCCTTCCACAAACTTCTCACAATAGTTGGTCGGAATTTGGACCCATTCCTCCTGGCAAAACTGGGGTAACAGATCCAGGTTTGTAGTGCCCATAAATTTTCAATAGGATTGCAATCAGAGCTTTGTGATAGCCACGCAGAAACATTGACTTTGTTATTCTTAAGCCACTTTGTTCCCATTTTGTCAGTATGCTTCGGGTCATTGTCCATTTGGAATACCCATTTCCGCCCAAGCTTTAACTTCCTGGCTGATGTCTTGAGATGTTGCTTCAGTATTGCCACATAATCTTCTTTTCTCATGGTGTCATCTATTTTGTGAAGTGAACCAGTCCCTCCTACAGCAAATCAACCCCAGATCATGATGCTGCCACCCCCATGTTTCACAGTTGGGATGGTGTTCTTAGGCTTCCAAGCTTCTCCCTTTTTCCTCCAAACGTAGCGATGGTCATTATGCCAAAAAAGTTCAATTTTAGTTTCATCAGACCACAGACATGTCTCCAAAAATTAAGGTCTTTGTTCCTGTGTGCATTTGCAAACATTAATTTGGCTTTTTTATGTTTCTTTTGGAGTAATGGCTTCTTCCTGGCAGAGTGGCCTTTCAGCCCATGTTGATACAGTACTCGTTTCACTGTGGTTATTGACACAATCTTACCATCTTCCGCCATCATCTTCACAAGGTCTCTTGCTTTTGTCCTTGGGTTGATATGCACGTGTCGGACCAAAGCACGTTCATCTCTGGGACACAGAACCCGTCTCCTTCCTGAGTGATAAGATGGCAGTACATTCCCATCTTGTTTATACTTGCGTATAATTGTTTGTACAGATGAACGAGGCACCGTCAGGTATCTTGAAATTGTATCTAAGGATGAGCCAGACTTGTGCAAGTCCACAATTCTCTTCCCTATATCTTCGCTAATTTCTTTAGACTTTCCCATGATACTACAGAAAAAAAAACTATTAGAAGCTTCCAAACACATTACATCATCATATGGGCAGTCCAGAATTGTTTAAAGGCATAGTAATCTTAGTGTGTGTAAACTTTTGACTTTGCAGTAAGTAATAAAAATGACTTAAACATTCTCTCTCTCTCATTATTCTGGCATTTGGCAAATTTTAAAAATTATGGTAATCCTAATTGACCTAAAACGGGAAAGGTTTATTCTGATTTCATGTCAGATATTGAGAAAAACATGCAGATGTGTCTTTTTATATAGTGTATGGAAACTTCTGGTTTCAACTGTATGTGTGTGTGTGTATGTATATATGTATATATTACACATACAGTTATGGCCGAAAGTGTTCACTCCCTTGAAATTGTTTCAGAAAATGAAGTATTTCTCCCAATTATTGCTGTTACACATGTTTTGCTATACACACTTTATTTTCTTTGTGTGTATTGCAACAACACAAAAAAGCAGAAAAAAAGGCAAATTGGACATAATTTCACACACAGCCCCAAAAATGGTCTGAACAAAATTGTTGGCACCCTCAACTTTAATATTTGGTTGCTCACCCTTTGGAATAAAATAACTGCAATCAATCGCTTCCTATAACCATCAACAAGCTTCTTACACCTCTCAGCTGGAATTTTGACCACTCTTCTTTTGTAAACTGCTCCATGTCTCTCATAGTTGCTGCTACTTCATACCTCTCCAGCGCTATGTTTCCATCCATTTCTGCGGGCTTCTTGAAGTATGTTTGGGGTCATTCTCCTGGAAGAACCATGACCTAGGACGCAAACCCAGCTTTCTGACACTGGGCACTACATTGCGACCCAAAATCCGTTGGTAATATTTTTCAACAATTTTGGTTCTCAAGTACTCAGACAGTTCTCTTCTCTTTCTGTACTCCATGCTTAGTGTGGCACACACAGACACAATGCAAAGATTGAGTCAACTTCTCCACTTTTTATCTGGTTTCAGGTGTGATTTTCATATTGCCCACACCTGTTACTTGCCACAGGTTAGTTTGAATGAGCATCACATGCTTGAAACAAAGTTTTTCACCCACAATTTTGGAAAGGTGCTATCAATTTTGTCCGGCCCATTTTTGGGGTTTTGTATGAAATGATGTCCAATTTGCCTTTTTTCCTTTTGTTTGTTTTTTTCTTTTGTTCCAATACACACAAAGAATATTAAACATGTGTATAACAAAACATGTGTAATTGGAATAATTTTCTGGGAGAAATACTTCATTTTCTGGAACAATTTTAAGATTGCCAACACTTTCGGCCGTGGCCATATATAGTAGCTGAGTACAGGTGGCTGCTGGGGCCCCTGATACCATTACTATGTGGCCCTTACACCTGATATACAGTGGTGGCCAAAAGTATTGGCACCCCTGCAATTCTGTCAGATAATACTCAGTTTCTTCCTGAAAATGATTGCAATCACAAATTCTTTGGTATTATTATCTTCATTTAATTTTCTTGCAAAGAAAAAACACAAAAGAGAATGAAACAAAAATCAAATCAATGATCATTTCACACAAAACTCCAAAAATGGGCCAGACAAAAGTATTGGCACCTTCAGCCTAATACTTGGCTGCACAACCTTTAGCCAAAATAACTGCGAACAACCGCTTCCGGTAACCATCAATGAGTTTCTTACAATGCTCTGCTGGAATTGTAGACCATTCTTCTTTGGCAAACTGCTCCAGGCCCCTGATATTTGAAGGGTGCCTTCTCCAAACTGCAATTTTGAGATCTCTGCACAGATGTTCCATGGGATTCAGGTCTGGACTCATTGCTGGCCACCTTAGAAGTCTCCAGTGCTTTCTCTCAAACCATTTTATAGTGCTTTTGGAAGTGTGTTTTGGGTCATTGTCCTGCTGGAAGACCCATGACCTATGAGGGAGACCCAGCTTTCTCACACTGGGCCCTACATTATGCTGCAAACTTTGTTGGTAGTCTTCAGACTTCATAATGCCATGCATACGGTCAAGCAGTCCAGTGCCAGAGGCAGCAAAGCAACCCCAAAACATCAGGGAACTTCCGCCATGTTTGACTGTAGGGACCATGTTCTTTTCTTTGAATGCCTCTTTTTTTTCCTGTACACTCTATGTTGATGCTTTTTCCCAAAAACCTCTACTTTTGTCTCATCTGACCAGAGAACATTCTTCCAAAACGTTTTAGGCTTTCTCAGGTAAGTTTTGGCAAACTCCAGCCTGGCTTTTTTATGTCTCGGGGTAAGAAGTGGGGTCTTCCTGGGTATCCTACCATACAGTCCCTTTTCATTCAGACGCCGACGGATAGTACGGGTTGACACTGTTGTACCCTCGGACTGCAGGGCAGCTTGAACTTCTTTGGATGTTAGTCGAGGTTCTTTATCCACCATCCGCACAATCTTGCGTTGAAATCTCTTGTCAATTTTTCTTTTCCGTCCACATCTAGATAGGTTAGCCACAGTGCCATGGGCTTTAAACTTCTTGATGACACTGCGCACGGAAGACACAGGAACATTCAGGTCTTTGGGGATGGACTTGTAGCCTTGAGATTGCTCATGCTTCCTCACAATTTGGTTTCTCAAGTCCTCAGACAGCTCTTTTGTCTTCTTTCTTTTCTCCATGCTCAATGTGGTACACACAAGGACACAGGACAGAGGCTGAGTCAACTTTACTCTGTTAGAACCCTCCTGTTAGTTTTTGCTATCTTGTGTTTTGCGGTCACGTGACTAGCTGCCTATATATTCCAGCTCCGCCCTTCTGGCTTTGCTGGACTTCAGTGTTTTTTGCCTGTCTCTCTAGCCAGGTGCTTCGGTGCCTATCTCTGTCTAGTTTGCTTGGTCCTCTGGACCTCTAGTACTTTTTGTTCAGTTTGTATTTTTGCTCTGCAACAACTTCTGTTAGGAGGTGTCCATTTTTTGTCCCAGTCCTTAGTTCTTTTAGGGACCCCTCCCTTTATTCTATAGGTCTCTGTTCAGACTAGCCGAGGACGAAGGCGGGTCTGTTCACAAGGAACAGGCTGCCCGCTACATCGTAGGGATTCAGCTTAGTCTTACTGTAGGGACAGCTTTTCCCTTTCTTTCCTTAGTTTATGTTGCAGATCATAACATAATCCATGTTAACTGGCTGCAAGTGTGATTTAGTTATTGCCAATTGTATCCAATTTGGCTTTAGGACAATTCTTTTTGTGGTTTTTCATTGAAGACAAATTAAATGAAGATAATAAGACCAAAGAATTTGTGATTGCAATCATTTTCAGGAAGAAACTGAGTATTATCTGACAGAATTGCAGGGGTGCCAATACTTTTGGCCACCACTGTATAGGAGCTGAGTACAGGCAGCTGCCGGGGCCCCTGATACCATTACTATGTGGCCCTTACACCTGATATATAGGAGCTGAGTACAGGCGGCTGCTGGGGCCCCTGATACCATTACTATGTGGCCCTTACACCTGATATATAGGAGCTGAGTACAGGCGGCTGCTGGGCCCTTGATACCATTACTATGTGGCCCTTACCCCTGATATATAGGAGCTGAGTACAGACGGCTGCTGGGGCCCCTGATACCATTACTATGTGGCCCTTACCCCTGATATATAGGGGCTGAGTACAGGCGGCTGCTGGGGCCCCTGATTCCATTACTATGTGGCCCTTATGACGCGCCCCTGGGCCTACTTGGTGTAGCGTTGCGCACGCGGGGACTACCCGGAGCCGGGCCTGTTGGGGGTAGTAGTCTCGTGGCGGTGACCCGGTCCGTGCCCAGGGAGTCAAACTGTGTGGCAGAGTTTAGCAGTAGATGGTACGGTGTTCGACTACGCCACCCGTTGAATGCGGCTATGAGGCCGCCGCTGCAGGGCAGACCGCTGAGGCCGGTGGTACGATTGTGCAGCGTAGATGGTATAACCCCCAACGGGAGGGGTATGGCCTCAGGGCAGCCGACGTGGATGATGGGGGTAGCAGGAACCACTCAGAGACGATGCGGTGTAGTTCAGGGTCTTTACTGGTGATAAAGATAGACCCTCCCGGAGTACTGGCTAGCGATCGGGGCCTGGTCAGTCTTTGAGCAGATGGGATTTCCCCTGGCCAGGCGGAGTTGTAGGCCTCCCCAACTAATTGTACTCTTCTGGCTACCTTGCTAGAGTCGGGTAAAAGTAGCCCACATCCCTGAGTGTACCGTGTGGTGCTCACCCGTATGGCCGGTGACTCGGGGCCTTCTAGTGGCTTCCGCTCCACGACGGCGGTGCTGGTCCCACGCGTGTGACCGTGCCTTCGGGTTTCTTGGCCAGAGGACCTGAAATCCCCTGCCGGTCGGTTTCTGCTGCTGGGTAAGGATTAGTCCCCACAGCCTCGGACTCCGGGTCCGGTGGTAACTCTTCAATCATGGCGAGCTCTTCAGCTGCCAGCCCCTGATTCCTTGTAGCACTGCTCCCACTGAGCTCCTGATCTTTCTTTCCTATAGCTGCTCCTCTTCTTAACTAACTAACCCTGCCTCAGCCCCAGTTTTATATAGGGGAAGTTCTTCCCCTCCCAGGACTGGGCAGGAGGTGTGGCATGCACAGGATTCCTGACCAAGAGACCTCCCACCTGCTCTCAGACATAATATTGCTATTACTGTGGAAATCAGACCCCTGGGGTGCCACACTTACACCTGATATATAAGGGCTGAGTACAGGCGGCTGCTGGGCCCTTGATACTGACGCGCCCCCTGGGCCAGTGTTGTTGGGGATACCCGGAGCCGGATCAGATGGGGGTTGTAGTCTCCGAGTGGCTGTGACCCGGTCCGTGCCCAGGGTGTCAAGCTCAGTGTGTGGCAGTCCTTATGATGTTACTAAAGTTCTTTATGTCGACTACGCCACCCGTTGAATTGCGGTCACTACGGCCGCCGCTGCAGCAGGGTCCGCTGAGGCTGATGGTGTTTGTGCAGCCCAGGTAGAATAACCCCCAACGGGAGGGGTATAGCCTCAGGGGGTCAGGTGCAGAGAATGGTGGTTGTGGAGGTGCAGTGAGGATGGAAATGAGAGTCAGAGTCGGGCTGTGCAGTTCAGGGTTTGTTTACTTACTGCTGTTCTTGAACCGGTCACTCCGGCCTTGAGTGACCACCCGAGCCGTGCTGCGTCCACCAGGTCCTGGACTCGGCCAACCCCCAAGTAGTTCTGGAGCGTGGTTCTGAGCTCCCTTTCTGTCCTGTCCTCGTCTCTGGCCTTCCCCACCAGGGATCCACCTATGTCCGGCTCCCTCGGGCCTCTTGGTGGTAAACCCTTGTCTCTGGGTTCCCTGACCCTATGCGTGGTCTGCCTTCCGGGTGGATATAGTGGGTGGCCGTGGCAGATTCTGCCCACGGCCTCCGGTTCCTGGCTAAGGTGTGCTGTAGCCTCTGCCAGCTTGGGATCCGGTACCCTGTTGCCAACTCTTCACCCTTTGATTTAGTTTGGGCTCTCAGAGTTCCTTCTTTCTCCCCCTCTGGGTCTTTCTTTCTCCTCTCTCACTCTTGGCCTTGGGGCTGCTCTGCTCCTCTGCTTTCCTCCACTGCTCTGCAAAAGACTGACAGACTGACCAGCCTTCTGCAAAAGACTCCTCTGCAAAGACCCTGATCTAAGATGGTGCCCACCTTATATACTCCCTCTATGTGTGAGCTCAGGTGACCAGCACCCAATGAGCTCCTAGCTCTACCCAGACTGCTCCCCCTATCTGCCCCTACACTACTGGGATGTTCCACCCCCCTCCCACTCCAGCCAGGAACAGACACTGTCGTACCTGCACATAAACTGGTGGGAGTACCGTCGGTCTGTTCCTCGGAAATGGGATGTGTGTAGTGCATGCAGCTAACCGAGCTCAGTTCCACACTCCATCCTTACCCGGGAGTGGAATATCACACCTCTGGCTGAGGTGCAATACCCCTGTAGCAGCCGAATCCTCAGGGTGCTACATTCCCCCCTGGTAAATCACAGCACGTCCTCGGGCTGTAAGATACAAACATCCACAAACATACATTTTTTTTTTCATAACATAAACATATAAAACATATAAACATTATCAGCAGCATAAACTTTTCATATAAACATTCTTGTTTCTGGTTCCTCTGGTCACGGTGCAACTTGTGACCGGGTAAAGTGCGACAGTCTCTTGTAGTAAAAACAACAGTTTCCTATAAAACCAGTAGGGGGCGCTTTAGGAAGCGCAACTATATACAAGGGAAATATGGCCGCTCTCAGTCCTCGGCCAGGTATTAGGGAGGATTGACCGCTCTCAGTCCTCGGTCAGTGGGAATAGGGACACACGGGGTTAACAGTTCAATTTGCTGGTCCCAACGGGGACTATATTTTAACTAGAACAGTTCTTGTACCCCGACGGGCAACTTTATACAGTCTCTTCACTACCGTACTCAACGACGGCGTCCTCCTGCTCTTTCTTTGTGGACAGTTTCAGTTTCAGACCCGTCCGGGTCCTCTTGCTCCTCCTCACACCGCAGCTCCTCCTCCGTCAGGCGATGCACATGGAGGGCGTAGGGTCCTTTGGCACACTTGTGCCGGGTGAAGGTGACCTCGTCCCCTAAATACAGGTCACGACCTCTGTGTCCCTCCGGTAGGTGGGACTCAATGTCTCTCCTGGTCACGAAGACGTCGCCTGGGGTGCGGTGATCCCTGATGAAACCCCACCCATGCTGCAGATTGAACTTTATCACAGTCCCGATGGTACGGGGACCATGCGCTGCACGGGGGTTTCTCCTGGTCCGGCTCTTCTGCTCCGCGCTCCTTATTTGGGGTTGTTGTTCCCGGACCCGCCTCTCTCTCCGCTCCCTCTCAAAGACCTCGAGCTGCTGGCGGCAGCACTCTGCACGCTCCGCTGCGGCTGCCCGAGTCTCCTGAGTGAACCCCATGAGGTCTTCTCCGGTGGGATCCCACTCAAACTGGGTCTCTTCTAGCGGGGGCGTGATCCTCTTTATGGGCTTTGGAGCCGGGATCAGGGGTTCGCACATGGCCCTTGCTTTTTGCAGCTCCAGCTGGATGTATTCCTGGGGCCATACGAAGGGCTGCCCATCCGGGCACGTATGCTGGGCGAACAGGTCCTCACCCAGGTGCGGCACTCTAGAGGTTGAGGGCGCGTTGATGGTAGCTGCGCCCGGGTCGACCAGGCCTTGCGACCAGGCTTGGGGCACCTTAAAGGCAAAGGGCACCGTAAGAACGGCGGCGCCCGTGGTTACTCGGCCCTGCGACCAGGCCGGGGGCTCCGCGGAGGTAGGGGGCGCTGTTGGTATTGCGGCGCCCGGGGGTACTAGGCCTTGCGACCAGGCCGGTGGTATTTCCTGCTTGGCCACGCTCGAGGTCGAGGCGTGTGACGTCACAGGGGTCGCGGCTTCCGTTTGAGGCCTAGTCGGCGGCGGTGACGATGCAGCGACGGGCACGGCAGGGGGAATTTCGGGCTCTGCGACGGGGAGCTGGGGCAGGCACGCGGTTTCCCAGCTCGGGGTAGTGACGTCCCCTTTACCTGCCTCCATTCGTTCGGCTCCCTTCTCGGCGCCGTCTCCGGCCTTCAGTCCTCCTGCGCCATCCTCAGAGGCGGTCTGTCTCCTCGTCTCGGGTGGCGTGCTCCGCTGACGAGTCTCGGTCTGCTGGGCCATCTCTCGGCTCCACTCTGCCAACGTCTCTCGTTGCACCCGGGCCAACCTCTGTGCGAGGCCCTCCAGCGCAGTCTGTGCACACTCCCGGTCTCGGGGGAGCTGTGTTAGGATCTCCAGCAGGCCTTCTGGAGTGGCGACCTGCAACAGGCTCCTGACCACTGGGTCGGTGCTGCCTGGAGTGGCGGCCCGCATCAGGCTCCTGACCACTGGGTCGGTGCTGCCTGGCTCTCCCTCCATCTCCGGGTAGGCTCTCTCTGGACTCTCTTCCAGACGTCTTGTCTCCGGGTGCGCTCTCTCCAGACTTCTCCAGGCGACACCCATCTTTGCTCTCTTCTTCTGTCTCCGCCCACATCGAGGGTGGTCCCGGGGCAACTTGGTGATTGTCAGTTCCAGGGGCAGTTCTCTTACGCTGATGGACACTTCCAGCATCACAGTCTCTGTTGGTGGGCGCGGTTTCCGCTTTTGGCGCCATTCTTCGACCTGGCCCACGATGGGAGGTGGCCTTTTGCCACCCTCTGGCACGCCCATAATGGCGTCCCCTCTTCCAAGGCGGGAAATCTTCGGAAATGGCGGGAATCGTCTCCCAGTGGCGGGAAACTCCATGGATGGCGGGAAAAAGCTGCAAATGGCGGACAACCGGCGGGAAACGACCTGTGATGGGGCCCGATGGCGGGGACCCTCCGGAACCGGCGGGAGACTTCTTTTTAAGGTAACGATGTACTTTTCTTCAGGCACGCAGTACCCGGTTGTTGCGGGCACGTTATCCTGCCGACTACGCCAAAGTTGACGCGCCCCCTGGGCCAGTGTTGTTGGGGATACCCGGAGCCGGATCAGATGGGGGTTGTAGTCTCCGAGTGGCTGTGACCCGGTCCGTGCCCAGGGTGTCAAGCTCAGTGTGTGGCAGTCCTTATGATGTTACTAAAGTTCTTTATGTCGACTACGCCACCCGTTGAATTGCGGTCACTACGGCCGCCGCTGCAGCAGGGTCCGCTGAGGCTGATGGTGTTTGTGCAGCCCAGGTAGAATAACCCCCAACGGGAGGGGTATAGCCTCAGGGGGTCAGGTGCAGAGGATGGTGGTTGTGGAGGTGCAGTGAGGATGGAAATGAGAGTCAGAGTCGGGCTGTGCAGTTCAGGGTTTGTTTACTTACTGCTGTTCTTGAACCGGTCACTCCGGCCTTGAGTGACCACCCGAGCCGTGCTGCGTCCACCAGGTCCTGGACTCGGCCAACCCCCAAGTAGTTCTGGAGCGTGGTTCTGAGCTCCCTTTCTGTCCTGTCCTCGTCTCTGGCCTTCCCCACCAGGGATCCACCTATGTCCGGCTCCCTCGGGCCTCTTGGTGGTAAACCCTTGTCTCTGGGTTCCCTGACCCTATGCGTGGTCTGCCTTCCGGGTGGATATAGTGGGTGGCCGTGGCAGATTCTGCCCACGGCCTCCGGTTCCTGGCTAAGGTGTGCTGTAGCCTCTGCCAGCTTGGGATCCGGTACCCTGTTGCCAACTCTTCACCCTTTGATTTAGTTTGGGCTCTCAGAGTTCCTTCTTTCTCCCCCTCTGGGTCTTTCTTTCTCCTCTCTCACTCTTGGCCTTGGGGCTGCTCTGCTCCTCTGCTTTCCTCCACTGCTCTGCAAAAGACTGACAGACTGACCAGCCTTCTGCAAAAGACTCCTCTGCAAAGACCCTGATCTAAGATGGTGCCCACCTTATATACTCCCTCTATGTGTGAGCTCAGGTGACCAGCACCCAATGAGCTCCTAGCTCTACCCAGACTGCTCCCCCTATCTGCCCCTACACTACTGGGATGTTCCACCCCCCTCCCACTCCAGCCAGGAACAGACACTGTCGTACCTGCACATAAACTGGTGGGAGTACCGTCGGTCTGTTCCTCGGAAATGGGATGTGTGTAGTGCATGCAGCTAACCGAGCTCAGTTCCACACTCCATCCTTACCCGGGAGTGGAATATCACACCTCTGGCTGAGGTGCAATACCCCTGTAGCAGCCGAATCCTCAGGGTGCTACAATACCATTACTATGTGGCCCTTACACCTGATATATAGGAGCTGAGTACAGGCGGCTGCTGGGGCCCCTGATACCATTACTATGTGGCCCTTACCCCTGATATATAAGGGCTGAGTACAGGCGGCTGCTGGGGCCCCTGACACCATTACTATGTGGCCCTTACACCTGATATAAAAGGGCTGAGCACAGGCGGCTGCTGGGGGCCCTGATACCAGTACTATGTGGCCCTTACACCTGATATATAAGGGCTGAGTACAGGCGGCTGCTGGGGCACCTGATACCATTGCTATGTGGCCCTTACACCTGATATATAAGGGCTGAGTACAGGCGGCTGCTGGGGCCCCTGATACCATTGCTATGTGGCCCTTACACCTGATATATAAGGGCTGAGTACAGGCGGCTGCTGGGGCCCCTGATACCATTGCTATGTGGCCCTTACACCTGATATATAAGGGCTGAGTACAGGCGGCTGCTGGGGCCCCTGATACCATTACTGTGTGGCCCTTACACCTGATATATAAGGGCTGAGTACAGGCGGCTGCTGGGGCCCCTGATACCATTACTATGTGGCCCTTACACCTGATATATAGGAGCTGAGTACAGGCGGCTGCTGGGGCCCCTGATACCATTACTATGTGGCCCTTACACCTGATATATAGGAGCTGAGTACAGGCGGCTGCCGGGGCCCCTGATACCATTACACTGGTGCCTTGTTATTAGGTCAATTCCATTATAAAACATTGTATCCGTCATTGTTGAGCTCTGCTGGGACTCTGTATCCCGCCTGCATTGCATAATGGGGCCCCTGAATACTCTGCACATAAGGGCCCATAGCTCTAATTATGTTGTTTGCAATAGTCGCCCTCCTGCCACCCTGTAATATCGGGTCCCTGCCTGGTGTGGCCCCTATGACTTAATGTCCCCCTGTAAGTGCAGTACACCAGTTATCAGTCTACACGGCCAGGGTCCGGGACCCCTGTTGTTTTTGTACTGACTTTGTAATATATGCTCATTATCAGGGCGCCCTCTTCTCAGTCATCCATCTAATCATCCGTCTGTCTCATCCATATTTGCCATATGGAGGTTTCCAGAAATAGGGCAGAACCTACTGGACTTCTGTGAAAGTTGACGAATCTGTTGAGCGCGGCTGAAGCCTCCTGGGAGCCGAGGTAAAATCAGTGGCCGTGGTAAAATTGTGGAGCGGTGGGGTCTGAAAAAGGAATCATGGCTATAAGGACAACGTTTGCACAAAGTGATTTCTTTCCTGCCCAACAGCCACTGTGTAAACCTGACAAAAATGCCCCCATCTATCCATCCATTCATCACTCTCATACTCTGTCTATGCAGGTATGTATCTCATCATTCTTCCTTACGGAGTTTCACATGGACCAGTCGGGGCTTTGGTCCGAACTCCCCCACAAAGCTGGATTCGGTAGTGTGCACTGACGAGGTCATAGGCTTAGTAGACTGCGCCTCCAGTAGGCGTACACACCTGATGCACGACAGAGGGCACATTCACTCTGTCTGGACCATTATAGTCTATGGCCACGTCAGATCATATGCCCGAATCCCGTTCAGGTAAAGGCTGCAGCAGGTGGCTGCTGCCTTCTGTGCCCCTCTCCTCCGCCACTGCCGTTCCCCCCAACACCCAGAGCCACAGTGTATGTATATATATATATATATATATATATATACACTACTCAAAAAAATAAAGGGAACACTTAAACAACAGAATATAACTCCAAGTAAATCAAACTTCTGTGAAATCAAACTGTCCACTTAGGAAGCAACACTGATTGACGATCAATTTCACATGCTGCTGTGCAAATGGAATAGACAATAGATGGAAATTATTGGCAATTATCAAAACACTCTCAATAAAGGAGTGGTTCTGCAGGTTGGGACCACAGACCACATCTCAGTACCAATGCTTTCTGGCTGATGTTTTGGTCACTTTTGAATGTTGGTTGTGCTTTCACACTAGTGGTAGCTTGAGATGGACTCTACAACCCACAGAAGTTGCTCAGGTAGTGCAGCTCATCCAGGATGGCACATCAATGCGAGCTGTGGAAAGAAGGTTTGCTGTGTCTGTCAGCGTAGTGTCCAGAGGCTGGAGGCGCTACCAGGAGACAGGCCAGTACACCAGGAGACGTGGAGGGGGCCGTAGGAGGGCAACAACCCAGCAGCAGGACCGCTACCTCCGCCTTTGTGCAAGGAGGAACAGGAGGAGCACTGCCAGAGCCCTGAAAAATGACCTCCAGCTGACCACAAATGTGGATGTGTCTGCACAAACGGTTAGAAACCCACTCCATAACGGTGGTATGAGGGCCCGACGTCCACAGATGGGGGTTGTGCTCACAGCCCAACACCGTGCAGGACGCTTTGCATTTGCCAAAGAACACCAGGATTGGCAAAGTCGCCACTGGCGCCCTGTGCTCTTCACAGATGAAAGCCGGTTCACACTGAGCACATGTGACAGACGTGACAGAGTCTGGAGACGCCGTGGAGAGCGATCTGCTGCCTGCAACATCCTTCAGCATGACCGGTTTGGCAGTGGGTCAGTAATGGTGTGGGGTGGCATTTCTTTGGAGGGCCGCACAGCCCTCCACGTGCTCGCCAGAGGTAGCCTGACTGCCATTAGGTACCGAGATGAGATCCTCAGACCCCTTGTGAGACCATGTGCTGGTGCGGTTGGCCCTGGGTTCCTCCTAATGCAGGACAATGCCAGACCTCATGTGGCTGGAGTGTGTCAGCAGTTCCTGCAAGATGAAGGCATTGAGGTTATGGACTGGCCCGCCCGTACCCCAGACCTGAATCCGATTGAGCACATCTGGGATATCATGTCTCGCTCCATCCACCAACGTCACGTTGCACCACAGACTGTCCAGGAGTTGGCGGATGCTTTAGTCCAGGTCTGGGAGGAGATCCCACAGGAGACCATCCGCAACCTCATCAGGAGCATGCCCAGGCATTGTAGGGAGGTCATACAGGCACGTGGAGGCCACACACAATACTGAGACTCATTTTGACTTGTTTTAAGGACATTACATCAAAGTTGAATGAGCCTATAGTGTGTTTTTCCACTTTAATTTTGGGGGTGACTCCAAATCCAGGCCTCCATTGGTTAATAAATGTGATTTCCATTGATGATTTTTGTGTGATTTTGTTTTCAGCACATTCAGCTTTGTACAGAACACAGTATTCAATGAGAATATTTCATTCATTCAGATCTAGGATGTGTTATTTCAGTGTTCCCTTTATTTTTTTGAGCAGTGTATATATAAATATACCAGGATGGGGGATATTAACAGAATTGGGGGACATTACCCCTATAACAGTGTAAGCAGCAGACCCCCTCCCCCTTAACAGGGCATAATGACCACATTTTTTGCTTACATTTTTTTTCTATTTTCCTCCTCTAAAACCTAGGTACGTCTTATGGTCCGGTGCGTCTTATAGTCCGAAAAATACGGTATATGCATTCAGCATATATATACTACTAGCTATTGAACCCGTTCTACGCCCGGGTGGCGAGCATTTTTATTGGTATATGGTCTCCCATGCTGGTATGTGCTGCCCCCCTCCTTGTATTTGTGCTGCCCCCATCCTGTCCCCACCATCCAATCCTGGTATGCGTGGTACCCCTCACCCCCAATCCTGGTATGCGTGGCACCCCTCACCCCCAATCCTGGTATGCGTGGCACCCCTCACCCCCAATCCTGGTATATGTGGCACCCCTCATCACTATCCTGGTATGTGTGGCACCCCTCATCCCTATCCTGGTATGTATGGTACCCCTCATCCCTATCCTGGTATGTATGGTACCCCTCATCACTATCCTGGTGTGTATGGTATCCCTCATCCTGGTATGCATGGTACCCCATCCCTCATCCCGGTATGCATGGCACTCCATCCCTCATCCCCAATCCCGGTATGCGTGGCACCCCTCATCCCCAATCCCGGAATGTGTGGCACCCCTCATCCCCAATCCCGGCATGCGTGGCACCCCTCATCCCCAATCCCGGCATGCGTGGCACCCCTCATCCCCAATCCTGGCATGCGTGGCATCCCTCATCCCCAATCCCGGCATGCGTGGCACCCCTCATCCTCAATCCTTGTATCTGTGGCACCCCTCATCCCCAATCCCGGTATGCGTGGCACCCCTCATCCCCAATCCCGGTATGCATGGTCCCCTCACCCCCCAATCCTGGTATGCGTGTTACCCCTCACCACCCAATCCTGGTATGCGTGGCACCCCTCACCCCCGCAATCCTGGTATGCGTGGCACCCCTCACCCCCCAAATCCTGGTATGCGTGATACCCCTCACCGCCCAATCCTGGTATGTGTGGCACTCCTCACCCCCCAATCCTGGTATGTGTGGCACCCCTCACCGCCCAATGCTGGTATGCATGGTACCCCTCACCCCCAATCGTGGTATGTGTGTTATCCCTCACCCCCCAATCCTGGTATGCGTGGTACCCCTCACCCCACAATCCTGGTATGTGTGGTACCCCTCACCCCCAATCTTGGTATGTGTGTTACCCCTCACCCCCAATCTTGGTATGTGTGTTACCCCTCACCCCCAATCCTGGTATGTGTGGTACGCCTCACCCCCAATCCTGGTATGTGTGGTACCCCTCACCCCCCAATCCTGGTATGTGTGGTACCCCTCACCCCCCAGTCCTGATATATGCATGGTACCCCTCACCCCCCAGTCCTGATATATGCATGGTCCCCTCACCCCACAATCCTGTTATGTGTGGCCCCCTCATCCCTTTCACACTGTACACACATACACAAAAAAAAAAACAGTTATACTCACCTTTCTTCTCTGTACTCCAGCGCTGCTGCGTCCTCTTCTGCCAGAGGCCGGGGGAGGAGTGCGGCGCTGGAGCACCGCACTGTCCGGCGCCATTTTGCTGAAGACACACTGTAAATGTGTCTTCAGTAAAATGACGCCGGATAGCGCAATGCGCATGCGTCGATCTGACGCCTTCACTCCGCCCCCGGTCTCCAGCGAAGAGAGGCGCCGCAGCAACGCTCCTCCCGGTCAGGTAAGTATGTAAGTATGGCGCCGGAGATCGCGGTATGCGTTCAGTGTCTACGCATCCCGCGATCTCCGGCGCCATACACCTCCTCTTACCTGTAACGGCTGGATGCCTGCTTCTCTCTGGAGCCAGGCTGCGCATCACGCATGCGCAGTTTATCGAATCTTCAGACAAAGACACGCATGCCGCCTTATATATACTATGGTAGATCGGCCCACTCAGTTGCACACAGAAGTAGCCACCGGAGCGCCGTCTCCTTAAGTCTCTCACTGGTTTATTTGTAGATGCTGCATAAGCCAGTGAGGAGTTAGCAAAAATAAATACGTGCTTTCTGACCTAAGGAAAAACAAAACATAACATACAGCCGTGTTGCTGTGGGGATCTGCCCGCTCAGGAGAACAACCATCCACTAGTTCAGCTTTTCCTTCTCAGGACACAAAGCGCTGGAGTTCCTCTCTACAGCCCTACTGAACACTCAATGCCTTAGAAGGCCGACTATATACATCCTAGTCCCCACCCTGGGGTGGAGATATGGTGAATGACCTCCCAACCCGTTCTATGGTCGTTCACAAAAACCCAGCCCTTAAAATGGCCGATTAATCCCTCTCAACACATAGTGTGCTGGTGTAAAACTTATGGGCTTCAAATCACTGAAGCTAATAGCCTCAGTGAAACATACCTCCCCTCCAGCACTTTGCCAGTGACTTTGTCACCATGTATATATAATCAGCATACTGTATATATATTATAAGCATACTCTATATATCCTTTTAAAAGCAGAAGTGTCAATAAATTATTTTTATCAGTTAACAAAATGCAGAGTAAAGTTTGATGGATGAACCAAGATCTCAGTAATAATAATTGTATTTTTTTTTTATTAATATTAGGATAGAAGGGAGGGACAAAACCAGGAACAGAATCAGTAGGCAAACTCATAGTCAGGAGGACAGCCGGGGTCAGATACCAGGTGATCAGTAACCGCCACGTCTGCGAGCAGTATGAATACCGCGGAGCCTGGTGACAGAGGTGATACTGAGATTGTCCGGGCAAAGATGTAACAGTCAGAAGGCCACCGGTAGATGGTGAAGGTCCTTCTGTACAGCTCCAGCAGTGATGGTGGATCTGCTGGACTTCAGGGCGCTGGATGCGGAGGTTTACCGTCTTTTAGATGTCTCTAGGGGAACGGTGACAACACGCAAATACGCGAGCAGCCCTGGATAATCCACGCCGGCAGGATGATAAGATCCGGCGGAAGATGGAACCTATGAGAAGAGAAGGAAATATAATGTAAGTGATGGGACTCCATATGACATGATACTACTGTGCGGTCACTGTGGCCGGACGGCAGAGGAATCTCATCACACAGAGGTCAGGGATCATCGTCAGCCATCATACATGTGACAATCCCATCTCCGACAGATGACATCTGCTCCACATGAATTATTCTCACTGACGACATCACACAACATGGAGATGACTCTCACACTTACCTCGTCTCTTTTTCCCCTTTTTCCCATTTTCTGATTTTTCGTCATCAGCTGGAAATTCTGATCAGAAAGAAGAAAAAACAACAACTCACTAAAGACATATTGTTATGGGATCTGCTTTGTATCGCTCCTGTATATAGTACATAGATTGTTCTAGTCCTGTCCCCTATAGTCCTGACAATCTGGTATTACACAATAGGGCAGAATAAGTCCTATATACCGGACATGACCTCATATGAGGGGCATTAGATGTGTCACTAATATGGAGCAGTGAACGCCCTGTGTGCCGCCATATGGTGCATCCCTAATGAGCGATATTCTACTATAGGAGACGATATCTCATTATGATGGCGGAGGTTACTGGATGCAACAATGTATCACAGAATCCATGATAATACTGTACAAAATTACAGAAATGGAGACACAGTATGGGCCATGGGCAAAGTAATTGGGTTCCTTGAAACATGGATAACATAGGAGACCCATTAAAGAAAAACCATGTGGAAATATTTCACCCTTGATGACAACATTCACATTGTTTGTGCTATAGACATGTACATACCTGACAATGGGGACGAGGACGGCAAGCTGGTTATAGCATCGTCTCTAGCAGATTCAGGAAAAGATCCTTTCTGCCTGTTAGGAAGAAGAAAAACGTGTAAATCACAAGTAAATTCAGTATAAATGGGATTGTCTCACTAGAAGAACCCCAACTATAAGGCTTAATAGGACATATGAAAGTCATAGTGGGGAAGTCTCCTGCTCAAAACTACCTTCTATGGAAACAACTAGCAACAATGGCCGGCATGTAATACTACATATCTCCTGCAGTGTGGGCAAAACTAACAATGCCTGACCGGCAGCAATTATGGGTTGTTATCTCCAGCGGATTCTGAAGCCAATAGCCAATGACCGCTGATCATGGGGCGGTGGATGCTGCATTCAATATTATGGTATTTATGTCCTATATTTGGTATTGTGCACATATATTAGCTTGGAGCTCCCAATAATGACCCCATAATCTACTCACATTTCTGAGATGTTTCTGCTGGATGCCGGGGTACACTCTGGAGGAAACTTGATAGCGGTGGTACAGAGCTAAAAAAGGACAAAAATAAGATATGAAATTCAATTTTTTACTTTTAGAGGTCTTTTTATGTATTCTGGATTTATTGATCACTTACTTTAGAAAGCCTTTTAGAGGATGTTGCAAAATTTTGGAAGAAAAGGCTCTCATTATCCTCACTTGTGTCCTCCTCCTCTGAGACAATAGGCTTGTTTGTATCAGCGTGATCTACAAGACATAGGTAATGAAGTGTTATTAGCGGTTGTCAGTATAACACAGTCACCATTTATCACTACTATTAATGGGAACCGATTGTCACATATTATTGAAGACGAGACAAACAGCCGCTTAGTCTAGATGACGTCTTCTACTTACTGATAAATAAGCTGGTGTCCTCATCTGAAACAAGCCGAGGAATGTACTCCGGCTTCTGACTTAGAAGGTTTTCAAATTCTAAGTCACTCAGGAATGGATAACTCTTGATCTCAAATGCTCCTCCTGGAAAAAGAAAAAGAAAAGTGATGCGGACATTGTTAGAGGCTGCTCCATATCTGAACAGTATATCTTAATCTTAAGTAATGACAAAACCGAAGGAAACAAACTGAAAGTTATATTATGGAGAACTAGAAATAGGCAAGCAGATAGAGAAGTGCTGATCCTCATGGACAGGAGCGAAGAGTCCTCGTTGTAAAAAGTGAATATTAATACTAATAAAGTATATCAGTTACCTGTCCCAAGTCTTTGTGCAGGATTTGTTCTGAGCAGGTCATTAATAAGGTCCTGAGCATCGGGGGGAGGAGCGCGATCCCAATCCCAAATTATGTCTCCTGTTATATAGAAAATTACAGAAAATAAAACCTCTGTTTTGGACTGTAAGATAAAGTAGAGGAAATAACTAAATTCATGTAGCCAGTCAAAGCAATGATCGGATTATTCTACTTACCAGTGACAATATTTTTATAGAGCTCAGATAGGGAATCCCCATGAAATGGTACATATCCCACCAGAAACTCATGCAGGATGATTCCCATTGACCACCAGTCGGCAGGTCTTCCATAGCCTTTCTTCAGAATGATTTCTGGGGCCATGTAAAGCGGGGTGCCACAGTCCTGGAAACCAACAGAAGGTAGAAATGAGAATCGATGAAATTATTATTATGACAAGTTCTCGACATAAAAACTCAATGACAGAAGATAAAATATCAGTTGAAAAGTTCTCTAGAAATGAAGAACGTAGAGAAGAGACAATAGTGTGATGAGATTTGTAAAGAACCATCTAAGTTCCTGTAAGTGATGCCAACCTCATGGTCCTGGAACTCTCTGGCGATGTCCTCCAATGATTCCTTGTGGGTGTTGGTTTCTGGTATCATGACACCAACTTTTGAAATCCCAAAATCGGCGACTTTAATGTGTCCAGCCGGTGTAATCAGGAGGCTGTGAAAGAGAAGATGGTTTTAGGCTCACGGGCTGTGTGGTAATAAATGATAACTTTCCCCCCTTTATTAAACTATAGGGGGCACTTACTTCTCTGGCTTCAGGTCTCTATGCAACACACCATAGCTGTGCAGGTATTCCACAGCAAGTATCGCTTCTGCAAAGTACAGGCGGGCCAAGGGGACAGATAAAGGACCACTGGTGCTTAGGAGGGTCCCACAGTCTCCACCTATAGAAGAAAGGAAATATGAGCGGTGAGGGGTTTATACAGCAGATCACCACGATGGATCATGAGAAGTGAGCGGAGACATTGGGGCAGGAGAGAATATATACAGATATAATGTATAGAGCACAGAATATTAGTCTGAGGTCATGGTGAGATGTCGTCCATGTCACTAATAAAGTGATGTCTCATCTCGTCTACAGCTGGCGATACTGACGTGCTCAGTGCGGACATACAGGGAGATCACACACATCAATGACTTTCCATAATATCTATAGTAAATGCTCTGCGGGGATGTAACCGTCCACGGGGACAAGTCCTAATGATATGAGCGGTGATAAGATGTCAGCAGACATGGGCTGAATATAATACATGTACATGTCCTACCTCCTACATACTCCATGACCATACACAGGTGAGATCTAGTAGGGAAGGAGCAGAGCATGGAGGCCACAAAGGGACAGTCAGCGAATGTCAGGATGTCCCTCTCCAGATAGGCCGCTTCCACATGTTTTGGAGTATCCAGGTCCCGCTTGGCAATTTTCTTCATAGCGAAGATATTCTGTGAGTCTTTATGGTGAACTAAGTGGACGGACCTGGAGAGAAGAAGAAACCATGGTTTATAGTGAATCCTTATTAACAGTCCTTCAATAGAAGTCATTATATGATCTTCTGTACTAATGTTTAATACCAGAAGTCCGACCATTACTAGAAATCCACATCTAGAAATACATTAAATAATACTACATAGATCATCTATGGGAGGGTCTACACAATACCACGTCTGCCGGACCCTCACTCAGGTCACATTATCACCTGTGGGAAATCTGCACAATGCCACGTCTGCCGAAACCTCACTCAGGTCACATTATCACCTGTGGGAGGTCTGCACAATGCCACATCTTCCACACCCTCACCCAGGTCACATTGTCACCTATGGATGTCTGCACAATGCTACGTCTGCCATACCCTCACCCAGGTCACATTATCACCTATGGGAAGTCTGCACAATTGCACGTCTGCCAGACCCTCACCCAGGTCACATTATTACCTGTGGGAAGTCTGCACAATGCCACGTCTGCCGGACCCTCACTCAGGTCACATTATCACCTGTGGGAGGTCTGCACAATGCCACATCTTCCACACCCTCACCCAGGTCACATTGTCACCTATGGATGTCTGCACAATGCTACGTCTGCCATACCCTCACCCAGGTCACATTATCACCTATGGGAAGTCTGCACAATGCCACGTCTGCCGAACCCTCACCCAGGTCACATTATCACCTTTCACCTCAGATCATGTTCCTATAATAACTCTGAATGGCAGAGCGCAGAGGATGAAGCATTATCATAGGGAACCCTGAGAAATGTGGCTTATGCCAACTGAAATCTCACCCAAAAGATCCGCTGCTGATCAGCTTAGATGTTTCGTAGTCGCTCATACGCGGCTTTCTCGCCGGGATCAATGATTCCATCAAGTCCTAGAAAAGAAGAAGAAGAAGAAATGATATTAAGATCTAGAAGCTGCTGGAGAAAATCTCCAGATGCAGAAACGTCTCCTCCTATATTATGTCCCAGCTGATGTCACTGATCCGATAGGTGAGCAGAAACCTGCTGACGGATTCCCTATAATATAAACGCTATTATCTAATGCAATAGTGTCATCTCCTCTAATAATAGAGGCGTCCCCTGGTTATATGGGGGATAATACTGGACGGGTCATTCACACCCCGTGATCTGGTGATACACAGACATCTACCTCTATAATACTTACACCGGCAGGTTCTTGGATCTCCAGGATCTCTAAGATTACACTGTCAGGATCCAACAGCTCAGTTGTTTCTAAAATAGCGATAAAATGATGAGGAAATAAAATGTATTAGAGGATATTAATCCTACAGACATAATACAGCAATATAATGGAGAAATGACTATTCTGTATGGAGGTCTATGTGGGGCCATTATTCTTTATGGAGGACTATGTGGGGCCATTATATTGTATGGAGGACTATGTGGGGCCATTATTCTGTATGGAGGACTATGTTAGGCCTATTATTCTGTATGGTGGAATATGTGGGGCCCATTTTTCTGTATGGAGGACTATATGGGGCCCATTATTCTGTATGGAGGACTATGTGGGGCCCATTATACTGTATGGAGGACTATGTGGGGCCTATGATTCTCTATGGAGGACTTTGTGGGGCCCATAATACTTTATGGAGGACTATGTGGGCCCATAATACTGTATGGAGGACTATGTGGGGCCTATTATTCTCTATGAAGGACTATGTGGGGCCCTTTATACTCTACGGTGGACTATGTGGGGCCCATAATACTGTATGGAGGACTATGTGGGGCCCATTAATCTCTATGGAGGACTATGTGGGGCCCATTATTCTGTATGGAGGGCTATGTGGGGCCCATTATTCTGTATGGAGGATTATGTGGGGTCAATTATCCTGTATGGAGGACTATGTGGGGCCATTATACTGTGTGGAGGACTGTGTGGGGCCATTATTCTGTATGGAGCACTATGTGGGGCCATTATTCCATAAGGAGGACTATGTGGGGCCATTATTCCTTATGGAGGACTATGTGGGGCCATTATATTGTATGGAGGACTATGTGGGGCCATTATTCTGTATGGAGGACTATGTGGGGCCTATTATTCTGTATGGTGGAATATGTGGGGTCCATTATTCTGTATGGAGGACTATGTGGGGCCCATTATTTCGTATGGAGAACTATGTGGTGCCCATTATACTGTATGGAGTACTATGTGGTGCCCATTATACTGTGTGCCGGACTATGTGGGGCCAATTATTCTGTATGGAGGGCTATCTGGGGCACGTTATTCTGTATGGATGACTTTGTGGGACCCATTATTCTGTATGGAGGACTATCTGGTGCCCATTATTCTGTGTGGAGGACTTTGTGGGGCCCATTATTCTGTTTGGAGGACTTTGTGGGGCCCATTATTCTGTGTGGAGGACTATGTGGGGCATTATTCTGTATGGAGGACTATGTGGGGCCCATTATTCTGTATGTAGGACTATGTGGGGCCCATTATTCTGTATGGAGGACTATGTGGGGCCTATTATTCTCTATGGAGGACTTTGTGGGGCCCATAAAACTTTATGGAGGACTATGTGGGCCCATAATACTGTATGGAAGACTATGTGGGGTCTATTATTCTCTATGAAGGACTATGTGGGGCCCTTTATACTCTAAGGTGGACTATATGGGGCCCATTATTCTCTATGGAGGACTATGTGGGGCCCATTATTCTGTATGGAGGACTATGTGGGGCCCATTATTCTGTATGGAGGATTATGTGGGGTCAATTATCCTGTATGGAGGACTATGTGGGGCCATTATACTGTGTGGAGGACTGTGTGGGGTCATTATTTTGTATGGAGCACTATATGGGGCCATTATTCCGTAAGGAGGACTATGTGGGGCCATTATTCTTTATGGAGGACTATGTGGGGCCATTATATTGTATGGAGGACTATGTTGGGCCATTATTCTGTATGGAGGACTCTGTGGGGCCCATTATACTGTACGGTGGAATATGTGGGGTCCATTATTCTGTATGGAGGACTATGTGGGGCCCATTATTCCGTATGGAGGACTATGTGGGGCCCATTATACTGTAAGGAGTACTTTGTGGTGCCCATTATACTGTGTGCCGGACTATGTGGGGCCCATTATTCTGTATGAAGGGCTATCTGGGGCACATTATTCTGTATGGATGACTTTGTGGGACCCATTATTCTTTATGGAGGACTATCTGGGGCCCATTATTCTGTATGGAGGACTTTGTGGGGCCCATTATTCTGTTTGGAGGACTTTGTGCGGCCCATTATTCTGCATGGAGGACTATGTGGGCCCATTATTCTGTATGGAGGACTATGTGGGGCCCATTATTCTGTATGGAGGACTATGTGGGGCCCATTATTCTGCATGGAGCACTATGTGGGGCCCATTATTCTGCATGGAGGAATATGTGGGGCCATTATACTGTATGGAGGACTATGTGGGACCCATTATTCATTATGGAGGACTTTGTGGGACCCAGTATACTGGTTGGCTCGTGACTTTTTCCAAGTTTTTCATTTTGGCTCTCTGTATGTTTGAGTGGAAAGAGTAAATGTGAATTGATCCCCTGTTCTCTTTAATATCCGGATATTTCCTGTAGAAGGTTGTGTGATCGGCTCACCTGTAGTCAGATCGCTGCTCGGCCCCGGCTGACTCGTATTAGGGTCAGGGGTTTCTGGGGTCACATTTTGCTCGTCTTCGGTGTCGCCTTCTGGTGTCTCCTGATTGATAGAATATATAGAATTAACACGAGGAACCTTCCACTAAATCACCAAATCCACAAATCAGGAAGGACTGAACCTGCTTTTACAGATACACCAACTGTAACTATACAGATCAGACGCCATCATGAGGACTTTTCTCAGATAAAATGGATTAAGATGAGGTAACATTGCAAAAACATTAATATGGATAATAGAGGGAGACAGAGGCGGAAATACAGACTTCCCACCACTGAGCTGTGACTACATCAGCAGAATACAGACTGCCATCAGCAGAGACAGGCGGCCATATTACCTCCTGTGCTTGCCAGGGGCTGACAGGGAGGCCGATAAGATCTAACACCAGATCTTCTGATATCTGACTGGTGATCTGGAGAAGATCAGAAAACAAGGACGTGTGATATTAAAGATGATGGATCCTTACCGGGCGTTCCGATGAGCGGGCCGGACCTTCCAGTACACACAGGACTTTTTCGGCCAGTTCTTTAACAAAAGACAAATCTCTATATTGAGATCTTTTTTCAGCCTAAAAAGAAGAAAAGGAACACAAATGAAAAATCTCGAGATGAGAAAGATCACAATGGAGGCCGCCATTGTATCTGACGTCTGCTCCTCTCTGCAGATACATTGACTACATATCTGGGGTCTTGTCCTGTCTTATATTGGAAGAAAGAAGAAGCTTCTATCCCACCGTTATTATCCATTATTGTGGAGAAGATTTGTGCGGAGCGTCCACCATTTACCTGCTGTGGAATGTCCTAATGTTCCATAGCGAGAAACTGCAAGTGCTCAGTCACTATGGAGCCAACAACGGCAGCCATGACCCTGTGTAGATTGTACACAGTGACTGTGAGCTCTGATGTCATAATGGCCGACCATCACTAGTGATGTCATCATGGAATCTTCTGATGGAATCTTATAGAGGCTGCTCTGCACAAATACATGCTGCCAAGCAATATTTAAAGTGTGTGGGGGCTCATGCTGTATATAGGGGGCTATGTGAGGGCTCAGCTATTTATAGCGGGCTATGTGGGGGCTCATACTGTATATAGAGGGCTATGTGAGGGCTCATCTATTTATAGCGGGCTATGTGAGGGCTCATACTGTATATAGAGGGCTTTGTGAGGGCTCAGCTATTTATAGCGGGCTATGTGAGGGCTCATACTGCATATAGAGGGCTATGTGAGAACTAGGCTGTATATAGTGAGCTATGTGAGGGCTCATACTCTAAATAGGATTCTGTTTGTGAGCTCATACTGTACATTGGGGCTATGTATAGGCTCTTACTGTATATAGGGGGACTGTGTGTGGGCTTTTACTGTATATAGGGGCTGTGCGTGGGCTCTAACTGTATGTAGAGGGCTATGTGCGGGCTCATACAGTATATAAAAGGCTGTGCTTGGGCTTATACAATATTTAAGGGGATGTCAATTCACTTAATTCTGCTCAATATTAAGTGAAACAGTTAATAATATAAAATATAATTCATATGTTAATATTGAGCAGAATTAATTTCAGCCTATTGGTTCAGCCTACACAACAGTCACATTTCTCATGTGGCCCCTCAGTAATATTACTTTCCCACCCCTGCTCTATTATGTATAGCGCTCTGTTATGTGTAGTGCACCCGAGCACCTGCATGTTAATCGCGTGACTTATCACATGATCTATCAAAGGCAATCTTGTGACATGTCATGTGATACATCGGGTGCTGGGAGCCCACGGCTCCTAAACTGCCCAGGGCCCTGGCTACTCTTAATACGTTCCTGCTTCTATCCCACCATTATTAACCATTATTGAGAAGTTTTATGCGGAGCGTCCGCCACTTACCTGCTGTAGTAATGTCCTGATGTTCTGAGGTAAATCCGTCAGATACTCTGAGGTGAGATGACCTCGGTGGTATTTGGTCAGGCAGTCTCTTACGAGCTCCATCACCAGCCGGTGAGTGAAGCTGAGGACGCCATCGGGTGGTAGAAGCACAATCTCAGGGCGATTGGTGGTAAGAATCTCCCATAGAGCTTCTACTTGAAGATTGTCCAAAAGTAATTCAGCCATAGAAACTGCAAGTGCGATCAGTCACTATATATAATAGCGAGAAACTGCAAGTGCACTCAGTCACTATGGGATAGCGAGAAACTGCAAGTGCGATAAGTCACTATAGAATAGCGAGAAACTGCAAGTGCTCTCAGTCACTATGAAGCCAACAAAGGCAGCCGTGACCCTGTGTACATTGTATATATAGTGACTGTGAGCCGTGATGTCATAATGGCCAACCATGACCTGTGATGTCATCATGGAATCTTGTGATGGAATCTTCAAGGGGTGGCTCTGCATAAATACATGCTGACTAACAATATGCTGTTTTGGCCGTCCTCTTTTATTTACAATTACAACACAACCAGGATAAGGGAATGTGCACACGTTTCATTTTTGCAGCATTTTTTTCTGCATCAAAAACCAGGTTGTACACAAGAAAAACACTGCTTATAATCCACACTTATTTGCTGTCTTTTTGCAGTGTTCATACTTGTGGGTTTTTGTTTATTCATTTGAATGGGTGAAAAATGCTGCAAAACCCCTGAAAGAATTAACATACTGCAAATTTTTAAGAAAACGCAAGAAAAAAATCGCAGCATGTGAATGAGACTTTAAAAATGTCATTCACCAAGCCGGTACTGTAAAAATCATGTGAAAAAACGCTACTTGTGAACAGTCCCCAAAGATATTACTCAGTGATATTATGGGAAATATTGTGTATATTTATTCCTCACGTGTCTTTTTTTTTACCATAGAACATTTAATTTACCTCATTGGTTGCAGAGATTACGACTAACAAATGTGACAAATATTGAAGAATTAATGATAAGTGACCCAAGTGATCAATCATTTACGTCATTAATGGTGATGGGCGAGCACTAAAATGCTCGGGTGCTCGATGCTCGGGTCGAGCACATTGGAATACTCGGCTGCTCGACCCGAGCAATGAGCCCAATGTAAGTCTATGGGAAACTCGAGCATTTTTCAGGCGGCTCCCCCCGGCGGTCTGCAGAGGGCCTAAAAATTGCCCAAATCGATGGGAACAGTGCTCAAATGACATGGGAACAGCATGGGGAAGACCCCTGGAAGCATTTCTGACTCCCAGGTCACTGCTGTCAACAATGTTGTCAAAAGTATTTACGCCACTTTTACGGACTCACAATAAAACATACAAAAACGAAACCAAAATGGATTTTCCTGGGAAGTATGTTAAGGAACATTCTTTCCAGGGTTATGACTTGTATATAAGGGAAAATAAATAACCAAAAACAAAAATACTCCTCCACACCTTGGGCTATGTTCACACGTAGCGTTTTTGATGCGTTTTTGCACTTTTGCATTGCTTTCAACCAACACAAATGCATTCACCAGGAAATGTCATTTTAACATTTTACAACCTTATCTGGCCATGTGTTGTGTGACACGTCATCAGACACATGCATACAGTGCTGAAAAGACATGGGAACAGCATGGAAGCATCTCTGACTCCCAGGTCACTGCCTAAAAGTGTGCCCATCATAAGAGATGCTTGGCGCATGCGAAGATGCCTCCCGCCATGGACCTGTCGTTACAGACTTGCAACAATCACCGTCCACGTCCTTGTCCCTCCTCAGCGTTCAGTTCCTTGGAATGCAAGTGCAAGTATGCAGGCAGCAACCCACCTACCCACCGGCTGCAATACTATACTGACAAATTTTTGACAGCTTCTTGCACTTGAAATGTAGCCTTTTAGGCTCGTGGAGGCGGAAGCTTTTCATAACCTCATGTCGGCGGCGGCCGGGTGTCCATACTCTTTTCCCAGCCACCACTATATTTCCCGGTATCGCCTCTGCCTTCCACAAGCACGGGTCCCACAACATTACCCGTGCCCTCCCCAGTGCACTTACTGGGAAGGACCGCCTAACCACAAACACGTGGACAGGTGAACGTGGCCAGGGACGGTACATAGCCAGTCCACAACTTTTTTTTGCTGACAGTTGTATTTAGCTCGGTGAAAGGACTGGCATAGAGGGAAACCGTATCTACCCTGGGTGTCATTTCTCCCAGGAAGTCCTGTAATTCAGCTTGTTGCAGAAGCAATGGCAGTCCGTCCAACATCAACTCGCACTTGTCGGTGGTGCTTTGACACACACACATCTTTCTTTTCGCATTTTATTTCTTGAATACAGAGTTGGACAATGGCCTGATCTGTAATGCTTTTTGAGAAATAACATGCATAAGCATGGCCGATCAACATTAAAAAAGCAGTCACAGAATGTCCGGAAACCTTCCCCCACAATTTTATTAGCCAGGGCAGCTTTTCGGCAGGGTTGGACGGGCCCACCAGAGAACCGGAGACTACTCCGGCGGGCCCTGGCTTCTCCTTCTGGAGAGTTCATAGTGCCGAGGTGAGGCCATGATGATGATAGAGGAGGCCACCATCTGCTTAGTTTTCTGTTACTTGGAATGCAAGTGCAAGTATGTAGCCATCCACCCACCCACAGGCCGCAACACTAAACTGCCAGATTTCTGGGCAGCTGCTTGCACTTGAAATATGGCTTTTTAAGCTCGTGGAGTCGGAAGCTGTCCACAATCTTATGGCGGCGGCGACTGGGTATCTATACTCGGTCCCCAGCCGCCATTATTTTTTCCGGTATTGTCGCCGCCTTCCACAAGCATGGGTCCCACAACATTACCCGTGCCCTCCCCAGTGGAAGGACTGCCTAACCACAAACACGTGGACAGGTGAATGTGGCCAGAGACGGTACGGAGCCAGTCCACAACTTTTTTTGCTGAGAGTTGTATTTAGCTCGGTGAAAAGACTGGCATAGAGGGGAACATCATACTGTGTGTGGGGGAATGTACTGTGGGGGCATCATACTGTGTGGGGGGAATGTACTGTGGGGACATCATACTGTGTGTGTGGGGGAATGTACTGTGGGGACACCATACTGTGTGTGGGGGGGAAATGTACTGTGGGGACATCATACTGTGTGGGGGGAATGTACTGTGGGGGCATCATACTGTGTGTGAAGGAATGTACTGTGGGGGCATCATACTGTGTGTGGGGGAATTATACAGTGTGTTGGGGGAATGTACTGTGGGGGCATCATACTGTGTATGTGTGGGAATGTACTGTGGGGGCATCATACTGTGTGTGGGGAGGAATGTACTGTGGGGAATCATACTGTCTGTGGGGGGAATGTACTGTGGGGACATCATACTGTGTGTGGGGGAATGTACTGTGGGGACATCATATTGTGTGTGGGGGGAAAGTACTGTGGGGGTATCATACTGTGTGTGGGGGAATGTACTGTGGGGACATCATACTGTGTGTGGGGGAAATGTACTGTGGGAGCATCATACTGTGTGTGGGGGGGAATGTACTGTGGGGACATCATACTGTGTGTGGAGAATGTCCTGTGGGGACATCATACTTTGTGTGGGGGGATGTACTGTTTGGACATCATACTGAGTGTGGGGGAATTTACTGTGGGTTCATCATACTGTGTGTGAGAATTTACTGTGGGGACATCATGCTGTGTAGGGGCATTATAATGTGTGTGAGGGGGAATATACTGTGGGGGCATCATACTGAGTGTGTGGGGGGAATGTACTGTGGGGACATCATACTGTGTGTGGAGGAATCTATTGTGGGGACATCATACTTTATGGGGAGGAATGTACTGTGGGGGCATCATACTGTGTGTGTGAGGGAATGTACTGTGGGGGCATCATACTGTGTGTGGGGAGGAATGTACTGTGGGGCCATCATACTGTGTGTGGGGGGATGTACTGTGGGGGCATCATACTGTGTGTGTGAGGGAATGTACTGTGGGGGCATCATACTGTGTGTGTGAGGGAATGTACTGTGGGGGCATCATACTGTGTGTGGGGAGGAATGTACTGTGGGGCCATCATACTGTGTGTGGGAGGGGGGATGTACTGTGAGGACATCATACTGTGTGTGGGGGGGAATGTACTGTGGGGACATCATACTGTGTGTGGGAGGGGGGATGTACTGTGAGGACATCATACTGTGTGTGGGGGGGAATGTACTGTGGGGGCATCATACTGTGTGTGGGGGGGAATGTACTGTGGGGACATCATACTGTGTGTGGTGGAATGTACTGTGGAGACATCATACTTTGTCGGGGGAATGTACTGTGGGGGCATCATAATGTGTGTGTGAAGAGCTGTTTATCATCGTACAATGATTGAATAACGGGAGCAGATGATTTATAAAAAGCACTGAATTATATGGTGTGGATTTGCTGCTACTGTGTCACCCCAGGCCTGGATGCCACAAACTTGTAAGGCTGTGTCTGAGAGCAGGAGGGAGGTACTCTGGTCATGGACCATTAGCATGCAGCACCTCCTGTCCCAGGCCAGTAGGGGGAGCAGGCTGCCCCTATAAAAGCTGGTACTGAGGGCAGGGTTAGGGAGACCAGGACCCACTTCTGAAGCATCCAGAAGGGTTCCCAGAAGAGAGGGACAGGTCAGCGGCAGCTGAGGAGTCCAGGAGGCTAAGGAGGAACAGCAAGCCAGGGACAGAGCCGACGAGAGCTGGTCCTGGCTGAGAGAGAACAACATACCGGACACTGGGATCCGAGGCTGTCAGAATTGCAAGTCCTGCAGCAGATCATCTACTTGCGAGGGATTTTAGGTCCCTTGGCCTAAGAAGCCTGGAAGCTCCGCCACACAGAGGGACCGGTACAGCACAGACAAGCTATAGGTACCTAAGGCCCGAGTCGCAAGCCATACAGGCGTAGTACACGGCCAGCTCAGGGACGTGGGCTATCATACCACTAAAGGGGGAGATAGTCAGCAAGGGCAGAGAGAGAACGGTAGGCCTACCCACTCACCCTGACCAGTGGAGCTCGCCCGAATGCCCTCAGACACCCAGGTCCATTCCTCCCTGTACTCCTGGTGGGTCTGTGATAAGATCTGCAGTAAAAGACCCTGGACTGCATTATTGGACTCTGTGTGATTACTGCTGCGCCTGCACCATCACCCCCAGCATCCTATTACACTGCCCTGAGGCTACACTCCTCCCATGGGGAGTTGTACTATTCCCTGCTGCACCCCCAACACCAGCCTCAGCGGTCTGCCCTGCAGCGGCGGTCCTCCCTGACCGCAATCCACAGGTGGCGTAGTCGGACTTTCAAAACCTACAAATACACTGCCACAGCATTTGGTCTGACCACCCTGAGCCACGGGACCGGGTCGCCACTACTACTCCCAGCATTGCCCTGTTGTCCGGTTCCGAGAGCCCCACGGCCCAGGGGGCGAGTCACTACAAGTAAGGATAGACGATACAATAAGCTCTATCGTAACATGTAGCAGCGAGTCAGCGGAATGTATCAATTCTAATATTGAGCAGAATTGATTTCAGCCTGTTGATTTTTCCCTCCAGAACAGTGGAGGGCTCCTCGGGAAAATAAATTGGCCATCCCTGGTATAACGTAATACTAAAATCTCACAATTTATGAGAGAAAACTGTATTTTATAACGATGCTTCCGTGCATAAATCGAGAGAACTTCTTTTCATCAGACGACCCCTTTATCACCTATCCAAGGTGATCGGTGGTGTCCAACAGCTTAGAGCGGCACTGATGGGCAGAATGCGCCACTTTTATCACTTTTGGAATTGGGCAGCGGTGCACATGCTCAGTCTGACCTCCATTCTTGCCCTTTGGGGCTGCAGAGCGCTCTGCTTTTTCCAACAGCTCCATTGAGAATGAATGGATCAGTGGTCGGGCATCCAACCAGACGCTCCATTTTGTAACAGGGATAGAAATAGATGAGAAGATGCACTTAACTGTTTGGCCGCAGCAAGAGTGCATCGAGTGCCTGTGCTTGGTTTGAACAGTCATTCTGTGCTGACAGAGTCCCTTTAAGGCCTCAAACCTATTAGATAATTGTCAGCCCTACATTGTTTCTGGGCAGACAGTTACACAAGATTATGTCCCATTTCATGAAGATTGGCCTTTTACACGCCTGTTTTAGTGAAGGATTAGCTGGAAAAACCTGCGGCGCTGTTAAGCCTCTCCCCAAGAAGCTCCGCAAGGCTTCAAAATTTTGCCGGTGCTGGTCAAGACTGGTGGACACATGGGAAAAGTCAAATTTTGGCAAAGTTGAACAATCTGCATTGTGTGTAATATTTTATGATACAATAAATGATTAGAAAAATGCAAGTTTTATTAATGAGAAAAAAACTGAACTTTGCAGAATTTGTTGGCGACATAGAAATATGTAAAAAATATAAAAGTGTAAAAATTTTTTTACAATTTTTGATGCTTACATTAAAAACTTGAGCAATTCCCCCAAAAATCATTAGAGCCATGAAATCAATACATATACAGATGAAACCAGAAGTTTCCATCCACTATATAAAGAGACACATCTGCATGTTTTTATCAATATCTGACATGAAATCAGAATAAACCTTTCCCGTTTTAGGTCAATTAGGATTACCATCATTTTTGATATTTTCCAAATGCCAGAATAATGAGAGAGAGAGAATGTTTTAAGGCATTTTTATTACTTACTGCAAAGTCTTAACATTATTCTAATCCGCAATCAGTCTGCATATTTGTTCACTACACAATAGAATCCCATAATTTCTGCCTATTCACATCTTAGTATTATGTATGATCAGGTTAGAGTGTATGGCTGCTGAGCGCTAGCATTTATGGGCGCCTCCCCCTGACCTTGGCTGTTTCTGGCTCTTAGACCCTGCTGGCACGCACTGCCGTCATGTCCGTGACTGCACTGCCGGCTTGCGGGTCAAATGCCAGAAGCCGCAGAGTCACATGTATTGGGGCGAGCACAGAATGTCTCACGCCGTATACCAGCCAGAACACATACCGGAAAGTCAGGTGACACACTTTTTCTCTCCGGCTCGGTTCATGATTGGATTAGGCTCCCTATATAACATCTGGCGTTCCCCTCCCTGGCACGACCCCTGAGGAAGTGTTGATGAAACGCGCGTCGGGGTGGAGGGACGCGTGCTTACCCTGCCTAGAAGCTGCCATTCTAACCAGGTATTTCTTTCTCATGATGTGTTGAGCTGTTTTGTCTATTTGTGGACAGTGCCACTATTACACTATAGTTATTCTATGGGACCGTACCCAGCCTCTTTTATGTACCCAGTCTCCCCTGATAGATATACTAACATTATTAACTGCTATATGCATTAGTTTCTTTGAGGCTGGAAACAATACGTTATATTTATCTAAGCACTTTGCACTTTTTTTCTGGACAGTCGACTCTATATCATCATATGCACTGCCGCTTTACATTTTATAGGCGTATCTCAAACTCATCAGTGATAGTCTAGTGACCGTTATAATAGCATATGCATTTCTTTCTTTCTATTTTTGCCACATGAGCGGTTATTCAGGTTGAAATGTTTTGCAATGCATTTGTATAGTCGCATTATTTCAGTAATGGGGTAATATATGGTTATTACTCTTGCTGCGCAGATATAGAATCATAGAATCATAGAATGGTAGAGTTGGAAGGGACCTCCTGGGTCATCTGGTTCAACCCCCTGCTCAAAGCAGGATTCACTAGATCATCTCAGACAGATGTCTGTCCAGCCTCTGTTTGAAGACGTCCATTGAAGGGGAACTCACCACCTCTCGTGGCAGCCTGTTCCACTCATTAATCACCCTAACTGTCAAAAAGTTTTTTCTAATATCTAATCTGTGTCTCCTCCCATTTAGTTTCATCCCATTGCTTCTAGTCTTTCCTTGTGCAAATGAGAATAAAGATGATCCTTCTACAATGTGACAGCCCTTGACATATTTGTAGACAGCTATTAAGTCTCCTCTCAGTCTTCTTTTTTGCAAGCTAAACATTCCCAAATCCTGCAACCGTTCCTCATAGGACATGGTTTGCAGACCAGTCACCATTCTGGTCGCTCTTCTCTGAACTTGCTCCAGTTTGTCTATGTCTTTTTTAAAATGTGGTGCCCAAAACTGTACACAGTATTCCAGATGAGGTCTGACCAAAGAGGAGTAAAGACCGATAATGACTTCACGTGATCTAGACTGTATGCTTCTGTTAATACATCCCAGAATTGTATTTGCCTTTTTTGCTGCTGCATCACACTGTTGACTCATGTTCAGTCTATGATCTATTAGTATACCTAAGTCTTTTTCACATGTACTGTTGCTTAGCTCTATTCCTCCCATTCTGTATATGCTTTTTTCATTTTTATTGCCCAGATGTAGTACTTTGCATTTTTCCCTGTTAAAAACCATTCTGTTGGTTGCTGCCCACTGCTCCAGTTTATTTAAGTCTTTTTGAATCCTCTCTCTCTCTTCTCTAGTATTAGCTATCCCTCCTAGCTTTGCGTCATCAGCAAATTTAATCAGTTTACCCTCAATTCCTTCAGGAATAGGGTACAGCATTTGTTTGTCCCTCACATTTGAGGCTCCTGGTATTTTAATTATTGTTATTTTATGTTCTAATAAAATTATATTGTTAATATTATTTGAAGTGTTCATGTTTTTGTTTATCCTACCAGGGTTCTGGTTATAGCAGAATCAATTTTTGATATATATAAAGTCAAAAGTTTACATACATTTCATTAGTATTTGGTACCATCACCCTTAAACTGAATGACTTGGGTCAAACTTTTGGGATATCCTTCCACAAGCTTCTCACAATAGTTGGTCGGAATTTGGACCCATTCCTCCTGGCAAAACTGGTGTAACAGATCCAGGTTTGTAGGTCGCCTTGCTCGCAGCAAGAGTGCCCATAAATTTTCAATAGGATTGCAATCAGAGCTTTGTGATGGCCACGCCAAAACATTGACTTTGTTATTCTTAAGCCACTTTGTTCCCATTTTGTCAATATGTGACACCCCAGGGGTCTGGTTGCCACAGTGATAGAGATATTACGTCTGAGAGCAGGTGGGAGGTCTCTTGGTCAGGAATCCTATGCATGCCACACCTCCTGCCCAGTCCTGGGAGGGGAAGGACTTCCCCTATATAAACCTGGGGCTGAGGCAGGGTTGGGGAGTTCAGAGGGAGAGTTCAGCCAGGAGGGCTGACAGGGAGCTGTGGCTCCGGCTGGGCCCAGCTCCTGGGCCATGCCAGAAGTAGAGACAGAGAAGAGAAGCAGCTATGGGAAGAAACAACAGGAGCTCTGTGGGAGCAGTGTTACAAGGAGTCAGGGGCTGGCAGCTGCAGAGCTCGCCCTGACTGAGAAGATTTCTTACCGGACCCGGAGTCCGAGGCTGTGGGGACTAACTCCTACCCAGCAGCAGAATCCGTCAGGCAGGGGATTTCAGGTCCTCTGGCCAAGAAACCCGAAGGCACGGTCACACGCATGGGACCAGCACCGCCGTCGTGGAGCGGAAGCTACTAGAAGGCCCCGAGTCACCGGCCATACGGGTGAGCACCACACGGTACACTCAGGGACGTGGGCTACTTATACCCGCCTCTAGCAAGGTAGCCAGAAGAGTACAGTTAGTTTGGGAGGCCTACAACTCCGCCTGGTCAGGGGAGATCCCATCTGCTCAAGGACTGACCAGGCCCCAATCGCTAGCCAGTACTCTGGGAGGGTCTATCTTTGTCTCCAGTAAAGACCCTGAACTACACCGTACCGTCTCCGAGTGGTTCCTGCTACCCCCATCATCCACGTCGGCTGCCCTGAGGCCTTACCCCTCCCGTTGGGGGTTATACTATCACGCTGCACAATCCTACCACCGGCCTCAGCGGTCTGCCCTGCAGCAGCAGCTCCTTAGCTGTACTCAACGGGTGGCGTAGTCGTCCAACATCTACCGCTGATACAGCGCCACTTAGTCTGACTCCCTGGGCACGGACCGGGTCACCGCCACGAGACTACAACCCTCAACAGATCCGGCTCCGGGTAAGCTCGCGCGTGCGCAACGCTGCGCGACACCGGCCCAGGGGTGCGTCAACTTTTGGCGTAGTCGGCAGGATCTCGTGCCCGCAACCACCGGGTACTGCGTGCCTGAAAAAGACTGTTCAAACTTACCAGTGGTGAAGATTCCCGCCATCCGGCGCCATCTTCTGTCTTCTTCCCGCCATCCGCGAAGTTTTCCCGCCATCCGGCGCCATCTTCTGCCTTCTTCCCGCCATCCGTGGAGTTTTCCCGCCGTTGGACGCCATCTTGAAGACGCCGCGCGGGAAGAAGAGGGGCGTGGACTCCGAAAGCGCGCGAGAACTGAAGCCCCGCCTCACGTCCGGACGTTGCGTAAGGTCCTGGAAGGAGCCCAGCAGACGCCGACGTCACAGGAGCGCGACGGAAGGTCCTCAACCCTGACGATCCACTGCGGAGCCGCGGCCTACGGAAGAGGATCATCGCAAGGTAGGCCACGGTCCACTAGGGGGGAGAAGGATGTCGGATACGGAGGAGAGCTTCACCGCTTCAACCCCCGCCAGCGCCACCGCTGTTGCGGTCATGCCTTTCACCATGCCCTATATCCCGGGGGCAGCCTGGCTACCCCAGTACTCAGGGGAGTCACATACCCTGCATGACTTTAGAGAAAAGCTGGATAGCCTCTTCCAGGTGTATCCCCTCACAGAGGAGCAAAACGTGAGCATCCTGGTGGCCCAATTAACCAGGGCAGCCCAAAGGGAGGTAAAGTCCTGGCCACCTGGGAGGAGGACTGTCGCAGAGATACTAACCCAGCTAACCGAGGAGGAGCTGCAGTACTACCAATACGAGGAAAGCCAAGAGGACCCGGACGGGTCTGAGGACTACCCTCAGGAGGGAGCACAAAGAGGACATAGCTACTGAAGGGAAGTAGCATGAATAAAGAGCTGTAAATAGTTACCCGTAAGGGTACAAGGACTGCTGCTAATTAAAATATGGTCCCCGTTGGGATTAGTGAATTGTTCCCCATGTGCCCCTATCTTAAACCAGGCTGAGGACTGTGAGCAGCCATTCCTTATCCCCACTGGCCGAGGACTGAGAGCGGCCATATCCTGTAAATAATTATGTGTTTCTAGTAATTTATGGGAGTCTTTGGTGGATTTACCGGGAATCCTTTGTACATGGTTGGAGCGTAACCCAGGAATGGACTAAAGACTGTTAAGGACTCGGGGCAGGACAGACCCCTACCTGGTTACGTCTCCCTGTTTTGGTGAAATGGACACCTTGCTTTTCTTCAAAAACTGCACCCGGTTGCGGACACGCCGTGACCATCTTTATGTGTTTTTCTTATTGTATTATTATTGTTTATACCTTGTTATGTTTTTCTAAAAATATGTTTAGTCCCGGAGTACTAAATTTCACTAGGGGGGAATGTGACACCCCAGGGGTCTGGTTGCCACAGTGATAGAGATATTACGTCTGAGAGCAGGTGGGAGGTCTCTTGGTCAGGAATCCTATGCATGCCACACCTCCTGCCCAGTCCTGGGAGGGGAAGGACTTCCCCTATATAAACCTGGGGCTGAGGCAGGGTTGGGGAGTTCAGAGGGAGAGTTCAGCCAGGAGGGCTGACAGGGAGCTGTGGCTCCGGCTGGGCCCAGCTCCTGGGCCATGCCAGAAGAAGAGACAGAGAAGAGAAGCAGCTATGGGAAGACACAACAGGAGCTCTGTGGGAGCAGTGTTACAAGGAGTCAGGGGCTGGCAGCTGCAGAGCTCGCCCTGACTGAGAAGATTTCTTACCGGACCCGGAGTCCGAGGCTGTGGGGACTAACTCCTACCCAGCAGCAGAATCCGTCAGGCAGGGGATTTCAGGTCCTCTGGCCAAGAAACCCGAAGGCACGGTCACACGCATGGGACCAGCACCGCCGTCGTGGAGCGGAAGCTACTAGAAGGCCCCGAGTCACCGGCCATACGGGTGAGCACCACACGGTACACTCAGGGACGTGGGCTACTTATACCCGCCTCTAGCAAGGTAGCCAGAAGAGTACAGTTAGTTTGGGAGGCCTACAACTCCGCCTGGTCAGGGGAGATCCCATCTGCTCAAGGACTGACCAGGCCCCAATCGCTAGCCAGTACTCCGGGAGGGTCTATCTTTGTCTCCAGTAAAGACCCTGAACTACACCGTACCGTCTCCGAGTGGTTCCTGCTACCCCCATCATCCACGTCGGCTGCCCTGAGGCCATACCCCTCCCGTTGGGGGTTATACTATCACGCTGCACAATCCTACCACCGGCCTCAGCGGTCTGCCCTGCAGCAGCAGCTCCTTAGCTGTACTCAACGGGTGGCATAGTCGTCCAACATCTACCGCTGATACAGCGCCACTTAGTCTGACTCCCTGGGCACGGACCGGGTCACCGCCACGAGACTACAACCCTCAACAGATCCGGCTCCGGGTAAGCTCCCGCGTGCGCAACGCTGCGCGACACCGGCCCAGGGGTGCGTCAAATATGCTTCGGGTCATTGTCCATTTGGGATACCCATTTCCGCCCAAGCTTTAACTTCCTGGCTGATGTCTTGAGATGTTGCTTCAGTATTGCCACATAATCTTCTTTTCTCATGGTGTCATCTATTTAGTGAAGTGAACCAGTCCCTCCTGCAGCAAATCAACCCCAGATCATGATGCTGCCACCCCCATGTTTCACAGTTGGGATGGTGTTCTTTGGCTTCCAAGCTTCTCCCTTTTTCCTCCAAACGTAGCGATGGTCATTATGCCAAAAAAGTTCAATTTTAGTTTCATCAGACCACAGACATGTCTCCAAAAATTAAGGTCTTTGTTCCTGTGTGCATTTGCAAACATTAATTTGGCTTTTTTATGTTTCTTTTGGAGTAATGGCTTCTTCCTGGCAGAGTGGCCTTTCAGCCCATGTTAATACAGTACTCGTTTCACTGTGGTTATTGACACAATCTTACCAGCTTCCGCCATCATCTTCACAAGGTCTCTTGCTTTTGTCCTTGGGTTGATATGCACATGTCGGACCAAAGCACGTTCATCTCTGGGACACAGAACCCGTCTCCTTCCTGAGCGATAAGATGGCAGTACATTCCCATCTTGTTTGTACTTGCGTATAATTGTTTGTACAGATGAACGAGGCACCGTCAGGTATCTTGAAATTGTATCTAAGGATGAGTCAGGCTTGTGCAAGTCCACAATTCTCTTCCTGATATCTTCGCTGATTTCTTTAGACTTTCCCATGATACTACAGAAATAAGCAGTGTGTTTCAGGTGTGCATTAAAATACATCTACACGTGTGTCTCTAATTAACTCAGATGTTGCCAAAAAAACTATTAGAAGCTTCCAAACACATTACATCATCATATGGGCAGTCCAGAATTGTTTAAAGGCATAGTAATCTTAGTGTGTGTAAACTTTTGACTTTGCAGTAAGTAATAAAAATGACTTAAACATTCTCTCTCTCTCTCATTATTCTGGCATTTGGCAAATTTTAAAAATTATGGTAATCCTAATTGACCTAAAACGGGAAAGGTTTATTCTGATTTCATGTCAGATATTGAGAAAAACATGCAGATGTGTCTTTTTATATAGTGTATGTAAACTTCTGGTTTCAACTGTGTGTGTGTGTGTGTGTATGTATATATGTATATATTACACATACAGTTATGGCCGAAAGTGTTCACTCCCTTGAAATTGTTTCAGAAAATGAAGTATTTCTCCCAATTATTGCAGTTACATCTGTTTTGCTATACACACTTTATTTTCTTTGTGTGTATTGCAACAACACAAAAAAAGCAGAAAAAAAGGCAAATTGGACATAATTTCACACACAGCCCCAAAAATGGTCTGAAGAAAATTGTTGGCACCCTCAAATTTAATATTTGGTTGCTCACCCTTTGGAATAAAATAACTGCAATCAATCGCTTCCTATAACCATCAACAAGCTTCTTACACCTCTCAGCTGGAATTTTGACCACTCTTCTTTTGTAAACTGCTCCATGTCTCTCATAGTTGCTGCTACTTCATACCTATCCAGCGCTATGTTTCCATCCATTTCTGCGGGCTTCTTGAAGTATGTTTTGGGTCATTCTCCTGGAAGAACCATGACCTAGGACGCAAACCCAGCTTTCTGACACTGGGCACTACATTGCGACCCAAAATCCGTTGGTAATCTTCAGATTTCATGATGCCTTGCACACAGTCAAGGCACCCAGTGCATGAGGCAGCAAAACAACCACAAAACGTCTTTGAACTTACACCATATTTGACTGTAGGTAGTGTGTTCTTTTCTTTGTAGGCATTATTCCATTTTCTGTAAACAGTAGAATGATGTGCTTTACCAAAAAGCTCTGTCTTGGTCTCATCTGTCGAAAAGATGCGTTCCCAGAAGGATTTTGGCTTGCATACATTTTAGCACACTTCAGTGTAGCTTTTTATGTCTCTGTGTCAGCAGTGGGGTTCTCTTGGGTCTCCTGCCTTAGCGCTTATTTGCGCTAACACTGATGCACCCTGAGCTTGCAGGACAACTTTGAATTTCTTTGGAACTTGATTGGCACTGCTTATCCATCATCCGGACTATCCTGCGTTGCAACCTTTCATCAATTTTTCTCTTCCATCCACGTCCAGGGAGATTAGCTACAGTGCCATGACTTGTAAGCTTCTTAATTATGTTTCGCACCGTGGACAAAGGGACATCAAGATCTCTGGAGATGGAATTGTAACTTTGAGATTGTTGATATTTTTCAACAATTTTGGTTCTCAAGTACTCAGACAGTTCTCTTCTCTTTCTGTTCTCCATACTTAGTGTGGCACACACAGACACAATGCAAAGATTGAGTCAACTTCTCCACTTTTTATCTGGTTTCAGGTGTGATTTTCATATTGCTCACACCTGTTACTTGCCACAGGTTAGTTTGAATGAGCATCACATGCTTGAAACAAAGTTGTTCACCCACAATTTTGGAAAGGTGCTATCAATTTTGTCCTGCCCATTTTTGGGGTTTTGTATGAAATGATGTCCAATTTGCCTTTTTTCCTTTTGTTTGTTGTTTTCTTTTGTTCCAATACACACAAAGAATATTAAACATGTGTATAACAAAACATGTGTAATTGCAATAATTTTCTGGGAGAAATACTTCACTTTCTGGAACAATTTCAAGATTGCCAACACTTTCGGCCGTGGCCATATATAGTAGCTGAGTACAGGCGGCTGCTGGGGCCCCTGATACCATTACTATGTGGCCCTTACACCTGATATACAGTGGTGGCCAATAGTATTGGCACCCCTGCAATTCTGTCAGATAATACTCAGTTTCTTCCTGAAAATGATTGCAATCACAAATTCTTTGGTATTATTATCTTCATTTTATTTTCTTGCAAAGAAAAAACACAAAAGAGAATGAAACAAAAATCAAATCAATGATCATTTCACACAAAACTCCAAAAATGGGCCAGACAAAAGTATTGGCACCCTCAGTCTAATACTTGGTTGCACAACCTTTAGCCAAAATAACTGCGAACAACCGCTTCCGGTAACCATCAATGAGTTTCTTACAATGTTCTGCTGGAATTGTAGACCATTCTTCTTTGGCAAACTGCTCCAGGTCCCTGATATTTGAAGGGTGCCTTCTCCAAACTGCCATTTTGAGATCTCTCCACAGGTGTTCTATGGGATTCAGGTCTGGACTCATTGCTGGCCACCTTAGAAGTCTTCAGTGCTTTCTCTAAAACCATTTTATAGTGCTTTTGGAAGTGTGTTTTGGGTCATTGTCCTGCTGGAAGACCCATGACCTCTGAGGGAGACCCAGGTTTCTCACACTGGGCCCTACATTATGCTGCAAACTTTGTTGGTAGTCTTCAGACTTCATAATGCCATGCACACGGTCAATCAGTCCAGTGCCAGAGGCAGCAAAGCAACCCCAAAACATCAGGGAACCTCCGCCATGTTTGACTGTAGGGACCGTGTTCTTTTCTTTGAATGCCTCTTTTTTTTCCCTGTACACTCTATGTTGATGCTTTTTCCCAAAAAGCTCTACTTTTGTCTCATCTGACCAAAGAACATTCTTCCAAAACGTTTTAGGCTTTCTCAGGTAAGTTTTGGCAAACTCCAGCCTGGCTTTTTTATGTCTCGGGGTAAGAAGTGGGGTCTTCCTGGGTATCCTACCATACAGTCCCTTTTCATTCAGACGCCGACGGATAGTACGGGTTGACACTGTTGTACCCTCGGACTGCAGGGCAGCTTGAACTTGTTTGGATGTTAGTCGAGGTTCTTTATCCACCATCCGCACAATCTTGCGTTGAAATCTCTTGTCAATTTTTCTTTTCCGTCCACATCTAGATAGGTTAGCCACAGTGCCATGGGCTTTACACTTCTTGATGACACTGCGCACGGAAGACACAGGAACATTCAGGTCTTTGGAGATGGACTTGTAGCCTTGAGATTGCTCATGCTTCCTCACAATTTGGTTTCTCAAGTCCTCAGACAGTTCTTTTGTCTTCTTTCTTTTCTCCATGCTCAATGTGGTACACACAAGGACACAGGACAGAGGCTGAGTCAACTTTAATCTGTTAGAACCCTCCTGTTAGTTTTTGCTAACTTGTGTTTTGCGGTCACGTGACTAGCTGCCTATATATTCCAGCTCCGCCCTTCTGGCTTTGCTGGACTTCAGTGTTTTTTGCCTGTCTCTCTAGCCAGGTGCTTCGGTGCCTATCTCTGTCTAGTTTGCTTGGTCCTCTGGACCTCTAGTACTTTTTGTTCAGTTTGTATTTTTGCTCTGCAACAACTTCTGTTAGGAGGATTCCATTTTTTGTCCCAGTCCTTAGCTCTTTTAGGGACCCCTCCCTTTATTCTATAGGTCTCTGTTCAGACTAGCCGAGGACGAAGGCGGGTCTGTTCACAAGGAACAGGCTGCCCGCTACATCGTAGGGATTCAGCTTAGTCTTACTGTAGGGACAGCTTTTCCCTTTCTTTCCTTAGTTTATGTTGCAGATCATAACATAATCCATGTTAACTGGCTGCAAGTGTGATTTAGTTATTGCCAATTGTATCCAATTTGGCTTTAGGACAATTCTTTTTGTGTTTTTTCATTGAAGACAAATTAAATGAAGATAATAAGACCAAAGAATTTGTGATTGCAATCATTTTCAGGAAGAAACTGAGTATTATCTGACAGAATTGCAGGGGTGCCAATACTTTTGGCCACCACTGTATAGGAGCTGAGTACAGGCGGCTGCTGGGGCCCCTGATACCATTACTATGTGGCCCTTACACCTGATATATAGGAGCTGAGTACAGGCGGCTGCCGGGGCCCCTGATACCATTACTATGTGGCCATTACACCTGATATATAGGAGCTGAGTACAGGCGGCTGCTGGGGCCCCTGATACCATTACTATGTGGCCCTTACACCTGATATATAAGGGCTGAGTACAGGCGGCTGCTGGGGCCCCTGATACCATTACTATGTGGCCCTTACACCTGATATATAGGAGCTGAGTACAGGCGGCTGCCGGGGCCCCTGATACCATTACTATGTGGCCCTTACACCTGATATATAGGAGCTGAGTACAGGTGGCTGCTGGGGCCCCTGATACCATTACTATGTGGCCCTTACACCTGATATATAGGAGCTGAGTACAGGCGGCTGCTGGGGCCCCTGATACCATTACTATATGGCCCTTACACCTGATATATAGGAGCTGAGTACAGGCGGCTGCCGGGGCCCCTGATACCATTACTATGTGGCCCTTACACCTGATATATAGGAGCTGAGTACAGGCGGCTGCTGGGGCCCCTGATACCATTACTATGTGGCCCTTACACCTGATATATAGGAGCTGAGTACAGGCGGCTGCCGGGGCCCCTGATACCATTACTATGTGGCCATTACACTTGATATATAGGAGCTGAGTACAGGCGGCTGCTGGGGCCCCTGATACCATTACTATGTGGCCCTTACACCTGATATATAAGGGCTGAGTACAGGCGGCTGCTGGGGCCCCTGATACCATTACTATGTGGCCCTTACACCTGATATATAGGAGCTGAGTACAGGCGGCTGCCGGGGCCCCTGATACCATTACTATGTGGCCCTTACACCTGATATATAGGAGCTGAGTACAGGCGGCTGCTGGGGCCCCTGATACCATTACTATGTGGCCCTTACACCTGATATATAGGAGCTGAGTACAGGCGGCTGCTGGGGCCCCTGATACCATTACTATGTGGCCCTTACACCTGATATATAGGAGCTGAGTACAGGCGGCTGCCGGGGCCCCTGATACCATTACTATGTGGCCCTTACACCTGATATATAGGAGCTGAGTACAGGCTTCTGCTGGGGCCCCTGATACCATTACTATGTGGCCCTTACACCTGATATATAGGAGCTGAGTACAGGCGGCTGCCGGGGCCCCTGATACCATTACTATGTGGCCCTTACACCTGATATATAGGAGCTGAGTACAGGCGGCTGCCGGGGCCCCTGATACCATTACTATGTGGCCCTTACACCTGATATATAGGAGCTGAGTACAGGCGGCTGCTGGGGCCCCTGATACCATTACTATGTGGCCCTTACACCTGATATATAGGAGCTGAGTACAGGCGGCTGCCGGGGCCCCTGATACCATTACACTGGTGCCTTGTTATTAGGTCAATTCCATTATAAAACATTGTATCCGTCATTGTTGAGCTCTGCTGGGACTGTGTATCCCGCCTGCATTGCATAATGGGGCCCCTGAATACTCTGCACATAAGGGCCCATAGCTCTAATTATGTTGTTTGCAATAGTCGCCCTCCTGCCACCCTGTAATATCGGGTCCCTGCCTGGTGTGCCCCCTATGACTTAATGTCCCCCTGTACGACAGAGGGCACATTCACTCTGTCTGGACCATTATAGTCTATGGCCACGTCAGATCATATGCCCGAATCCCGTTCAGGTAAAGGCTGCAGCCACCGCAGCCATGCTGCCTTCAGTGCCCCGCTCCTCCGCCACTGCCATTCCCCCCACCACCCAGAGCCACAGTATATATATATATATATATATATATATATATATATATATATATATATATATATATATATATATATATACACTACTCAAAAAATAAAGGGAACCCTTAAACAACAGAATATAACTCCAAGTAAATCAAACTTCTGTGAAATCAAACTGTCCACTTAGGAAGCAACACTGATTGACGATCAATTTCACATGCTGTTGTGCAAATGGAATAGACAATAGATGGAAATTATTGGCAATTATCAAAACACTCTCAATAAAGGAGTGGTTCTGCAGCTGGGGACCACAGACAACATCTCAGTACCAATGCTTTCTGGCTGATGTTTTGGTCACTTTTGAATGTTGGTTGTGCTTTCACACTCGTGGTAGCTTGAGATGGACTCTACAACCCACAGAAGTTGCTCAGGTAGTGCAGCTCTTCCAGGATGGCACATCAATGCGAGCTGTGGAAAGAAGGTTTGCTGTGTCTGTCAGCGTAGTGTCCAGAGGCTGGAGGCACTACCAGGAGACAGGCCAGTACACCAGGAGACGTGGAGGGAGCCGTAGGAGGGCAACAACCCAGCAGCAGGACCGCTACCTCCGCCTTTGTGCAAGGAGGAACAGGAGGATCACTGCCAAAGCCCTGCAAAATGACCTCCAGCTGACCACAAATGTGGATGTGTCTGCAAAAACGGTTAGAAACCAACTCCATAAGGGTGGTATGAGGGCCCGACGTCCACAGATGGGGGTTGTACTCACAGCCCAACACCGTGCAGGACGCTTGGCATTTGCCACAGAACACCAGGATTGGCAAAGTGGCAACTGGCGCCCTGTGCTCTTCACAGATGAAAGCAGGTTCACACTGAGCACATGTGACAGACGTGACAGAGTCTGGAGACACCGTGGAGAACGATCTGCTGCCTGCAACATCCTTCAGCATGACCGGTTTGGCAGTAGGTGAGTAATGGTGTGGGGTGGCATTTCTTTGGAGGGCCGCACAGCCCTCCATGTGCTCGCCAGAGGTAGCCTGACTGCCATTAAGTACTAAGATGAGATCCTCAGACCCCTTGTGAGACCATATGCTGGTGCGGTTGGCCCTGGGTTCCTCCTAATGCAGGACAATGCCAGACCTCATGTGGCTGGAGTGTGTCAGCAGTTCCTGCAAGATGAAGGCATTGAAGTTATGGACTGGCCCGCCCGTTCCCCAGACCTGAATCCGATTGAGCACATCTGGGACATCATGTCTTGCTCCCTGGGACCCGTTCAAGATCCGGAAGGGAGCGAAACGGCCATCGTCCTCTCTCTCACTCCCCCGCACACCCTTAGGGGTCTCCATCCTATGCCGCCAGACAACATGTACTGTTAGTACTAATAAAGGACATCTTCGGAACTTTTGTTGAGTGCTACCTTTATTTTTGCTTCTGCATTACTAGACTGTTTACTTGGACATGCACCACCATGTATCCGGGAGTTTCATTTCATTGAATGAGAGGTGTATTTAAAGCAGAGGTGGTGCCGGATTTCTTCTCTTTTATTGCTCATTTGACATGTCTTGCTCCATGCACCAATGTCACGTTGCACCACAGACTGTCCAGGAGTTGGCGGATGCTTTAGTCCAGGTCTGGCAGGAGATCCCACAGGAGACCATCTGCAACCTCATCAGGAGCATGCCCAGGCGTTGTAGGGAGGTCATACAGGCACGTGGAGGCCACACACAATACTGAGCCTCATCAGGAGCATGCCCAGGCGTTGTAGGGAGGTCATACAAGCACGTGGAGGCCACACACAATACTCAGCCTCATCAGGAGCATGCCCAGGCGTTGTAGGGAGGTCATACAGGCACGTGGAGGCCACACACAATACTCAGCCTCATCAGGAGCATGCCCAGGCGTTGTAGGGAGGTCATACAGGCACGTGGAGGCCACACACAATACTCAGCCTCATCAGGAGCATGCCCAGGCGTTGTAGGGTTGTCATACAGGCACGTGGAGGCCACACACAATACTCAGCATCATCAGGAGCATGCCCAGGCGTTGTAGGGAGGTCATACAGGCACGTGGAGGCCACACACAATACTCAGCCTCATCAGGAGCATGCCCAGGCGTTGTAGGGAGGTCATACAGGCACGTGGAGGCCACACACAATACTGAGACTCATTTTGACTTTTTTTAAGGATATTACATCAAAGTTGGATCAGCCTGTAGTGTGTTTTTCCACTTTAATTTTGGGGGTGACTCCAAATCCAGGCCTCCATTGGTTAATAAATTTGATTTCCATTGATGATTTTTGTGTGATTTTGTTGTCAGAACAAAGTATTCAATGAGAATATTTCATTCATTCAGATCTAGGATGTGTTATTTGATTGTTCCCTTTATTTTTTTGAGCAGTGTGTATATAAATATACCAGGATGGGGGATATTAACAGAATTGGGGGACATTACCCCTATAACAGTGTAAGCAGCAGACCCCCTCCCCCTTAACAGGGCATAATGACCACATTTTTTGCTTACATTTTTTTTCTATTTACCTACTCTAAAACCTAGGTACGTCTTATGGTCCGGTGCGTCTTATAGTCCGAAAAATACGGTATATGCATTCAGTATATATATACTACTAGCTATTGAACCCGTTCTACGCCCGGGTGGACAGCATTTTTATTGGTATATGGTCTCCCATGCTGGTATGTGCTGCCCCCCTCCTTGTATTTGTGCTGTCCCCATCCTGTCCCCACCATCCAATCCTGGTATGCGTGGTACACCTCACCCCCAATCCTGGTATGCTTGACACCCCTCACCCCCAATCCTGGTATGCGTGGCACCCCTCACCCCCAATCGTGGTATGCGTGGCACCCCTCACGCCCTATCCTGGTATGCGTGGCACCCCTCATCCCCAATCCTGGTATACGTGGCACCCCTCATCCCTATCCTGGTATGCGTGGCACCCCTCATCCCTATCCTGGTATGTATGGTACCCCTCATCACTATCCTGGTGTGTATGGTATCCCTCATCCTGGTATGCATGGTACGCCATCCCTCATCCCGGTATGCATGGCACTCCATCCCTCATCCCCAATCCCGGTATGCGTGGCACCCCTCATCCTCAATCCCGGCATGCGTGGCACCCCTCATCCCCAATCCCGGCATGCGTGGCACCCCTCATCCCCAATCCCGGCATGCGTGGCACCCCTCATCCCCAATCCCGGCATGAGTGGCACCCCTCATCCCAATCCTTGTATGTGTGGCACCCCTCATCCCCAATCCCGGTATGCGTGGCACCCCTCATCCCCAATCCCGGTATACATGGCACCCCTCATCCCCAATCCCGGTATGTGTGGCACCCCTCATCCCCAATCCCGGTATGCGTGGCACCCCTCATCCCTAATCCCGGTATGCGTGGCACCCCTCACCCCCAATCCCGGTATGCATGGCACCCCTCACCCCCCAATCCCGGTATGCGTGGCACCCCTCATCCCCAATCCCGGTATGCGTGGCACCCCTCATCCCCCAATACCAATATGCGTGGCAACCCTCATCCCCAATCCCAGTATGCGTGGCACCCCTCATCCCCAATCCCGGTATGCATGGCACCCCTCATCCCCAATCCCGATATGCGTGGCACCCCTCACTGTCAATCCTGGTATGCATGGTCCCCTCACCCCCCAATCCTGGTATGCGTGTTACCCCTCACCCCCCAATCCTGTTATGCGTGTTACCCCTCACCCCCCAATCCTGGTATGCGTGGCACCCCTCACTCCCCAATCCTGGTATGCGTGGCACCCCTAACCCCCCAAATCCTGGTATGCGTGGTACCCCTCACCGCCCAATCCTGGTATGTGTGGCACTCCTCACCCCCCAATCCTGGTATGTGTGGCACCCCTCACCGCCCAATGTTGGTATGCGTGGTACCCCTCACCCCCAATCGTGGTATGTGTGTTACCCCTCACCCCCCAAATCCTAGTATGCGTGGTACACCTCACCCCACAATCCTGGTATGTGTAGTACCCCTCACCCCCAATCTTGGTATGCGTGGTACCCCTCACCCCCAATCCTGGTATGTGTGGTACCCCTCACCTCCCAATCCTGGTATATGTGGTACCCCTCACCCCCCAATCCTGATATATGCATGGTCCCCTCACCCCACAATCCTGTTATGTGTGGCCCCCTCATCCCTTTCACACTGTACACACATACACAAAAAAAAACAGTTATACTCACCTTTCTTCTCTGTACTCCAGCACTGCTGCGTCCTCTTCTGCCGGAGGCCGAGGGAGAAGTGCGGCGCTGGAGCACCGCGCTGTCCGGCGCCATTTTTCTGAAGACACACTGTAAATGTGTCTTCAGTAAAATGGCGCCGGATAGCGCAATGCGCATGCGTCGATCTGACGCCTTCACTCCGCCCCCGGTCTCCAGCGAAGAGAGGCGCCGCGACAACGCTCCTCCCGGTCAGGTAAGTATGTAAGTATGGCGCCGGAGATCGCGGTATGCGTTCAGTGTCTACGCATCCCGCGATCTCCGGCGCCATACACCTCCTCTTACCTGTAACGGCTGGATGCCTGCTTCTCTCTGGAGCCAGGCTGCGCATCACACATGCGCAGTCTATCGAAGCTTCAGACAGAGACACGCATGCCGCCTTATATATACTATGGTAGATCGGCCCACTCAGTTGCACACAGAAGTAGCCACCGGAGCACTGTCTCCTTAAGTCTCTCACTGGTTTATTTGAAGATGCTGCATAAGCCAGTGAAGAGTTAGCAAAAATAAATACGTGCTTTCTGACCTAAGGAAAAACAAAACATAACATACAGCCGTGTTGCTGTGGGGATCTGCCCGCTCAGGAGAACAACCATCCACTAGTTCAGCTTTTCCTTCTCAGGACACAAAGCGCTGGAGTTCCTCTCTACAGCCCTACTGAACACTGAATGCCTTAGAAGGCCGTCTATATATATCCTAGTCCTCACCCAGGGGTGGAGATATGATGAATGACCTCCCAACCCGTTCTATGGTCGTTCACAAAAACCCAGCCCTTAAAATGGCCGATTAATCCCTCTCAACACATAGTGTGCTGGTGTAAAACTTATGGGTTTCAAATCACTGAAGCTAATAGCCTCAGTGAAACATACCTCCCCTCCAGCACTTTGCCAGTGACTTTGTCACCATGTATATATAATCAGCATACTGTATATATATTATAAGCATACTGTATATATCCTTTTAAAAGCAGAAGTGTTAATAAATTATTTTTATCAGTTAACAAAATGCAGAGTAAAGTTTGATGGATGAACCAAGATCTCAGTAATAATAATTGTATTTTTTTTTTATTAATATTAGGATAGAAGGGAAGGACAAAACCAGGAACAGAATCAGTAGGCAAACTTATAATCAGGAAAACAGCCGGGGTCAGATACCAGGTGATCAGTAACCGCCACGTCTGCGAGCAGTATGAATACCGCGGAGCCTGGTGACAGAGGTGATACTGAGATTGTCCCGGCAGAGATGTAACAGTCAGAAGGCCACCGGTAGATGGTGAAGGTCCTTCTGTACAGCTCCAGCAGTGATGGTGGATCTGCTGGACTTCAGGGAGCTGGATGCGGAGGTTTACCGTCTTTTAGATGTCTCTAGGGGAACGGTGACAACACGCAAATACGCGAGCAGCCCTGGATAATCCACGCCGGCAGGATGATAGGATCCGGCGGAAGATGGAACCTATGAGAAGAGAAGGAAATATAATGTAAGTGATGGGACTCCATATGACATGATACTACTGTGCGGTCACTGTGGCCGGACGGCAGAGGAATCTCATCACACAGAGGTCAGGGATCATCGTCAGCCATCATACATGTGACAATCCCATCTCCGACAGATGACATCTGCTCCACATGAATTATTCTCACTGACGACATCACACAACATGGAGATGACTCTCACACTTACCTCGTCTCTTTTTCCCCTTTTTCCCATTTTCTGATTTTTCGTTGTCAGCTTGAAATTCTGATCAGAAAAAAGAAAAAACAACAACTCACTAAAGACATATTGTTATGGGGTCTGCATTGTATCGCTCCTGTATATAGTATATAGATTGTTCTAGTCCTTTCCCCTATAGTCCTGATAATCTGGTATTACACAATAGGGCAGAATAAGTCCTATATACCGGACATGACCTAATATGAGGGGCATTAGATGTGTCACTAATATGGAGCAGTGAGCGCCCTGTGTGCCGCCATGTGGTGCATCCCTAATGAGGGATATTCTACTATAGGAGACGATGTCTCATTATGATGACAGAGGTTACTGGATGCAACAATGTATCACAGAATCCATGATAATACTGTACAAAGTTACAGAAATGGAGACACAGTATGGGCCCATGGGCAAAGTAATTGGGATCCATGGAACATAGATAACATAGGAGACCTATTACAGAAAAACCATGTGGAAATATTTCACCGTTGATGATAACATTCACATTGTTTGTGCTATAGACATGTACATACCTGACAATGGGGACGAGGACGGCAAGCTGGTTATAGCATCGTCTCTAGCAGATTCAGGAGAAGATCCTTTCTGCCTGTTAGGAAGAAGAAAAATGTGTCAATCACAAGTAAATTCAGTATAAAAGGGATTGTCTCACTAGAAGAACCCCAACTATAAGGCCTAATAGGACATATGAAAGTCATAGTGGGGAAGTCTCCTGCTCAAAACTACCTTCTATGGAGCAGAGCGGAAAACAACTACCAATAATGGCCGGCATGTAATACTACATCTGTCCCACAATGTGGGCAATACTAACAATGCCTGACCGGCAGCAATTATGGGCTGTTATCTCCAGCGGATTCTGAAGCCAAAAGCGCAATGACCGCTGATCATGTGGCGGTGGATGCTGCATTCGATATGATGGTATTTATGTCCTATATTTGGTGTTGTGCACATATATTAGTCTGGAGCTCCCAGTAATGACTCCACAATCTACTTACATTTCTGAGATGTTTCTGCTGGATGCTGGGGTACACTCTGGAGGGGACTTGATAACGGTGGTACAGAGCTAAATAAGGACAAAAATAAGATATGAAATTCTATTTTTTGCTTTTAGAGGTCTTTTTATGTATTCTGGATTTATTGATCACTTACTTTAGAAAGCCTTTTAGAGGATGTTGTAAAATTTTGGAAGAAAAGGCTCTCATTATCCTCACTTGTGTCCTCCTCCTCTGAGACAATAGGCTTGTCTGAATCAGCGTGATCTACAATACATAGGTAATGAAGTGTTATTAGTGGTTGTCAGTATAACACAGTCACCATTTATCACTACTATTAATGGGAACCGATTGTCACATATTATGGAAGATGAGACAAACAGCCGCTTAGTCTAGATGATGTCTTCTACTTACTGATAAATAAGCTGGTGTCCATATCTGACACCAGCCGAGGAATGTACTCTGGCTTCTGACTTAGAAGGTTTTCAAATTCTAAGTCACTCAGGAATGGATAACTCTTGATCTCAAATGCTCCTCCTGGAAAAAGAAAAACAAAAGTGATGCGGACATTGCTAGAGGCTGCTCCATATCTGAACAGTATATCTTAAGTAATGACAAAACCGAAGGAAACAAACTAAAAGTTATATTATGGAGAACTAGAAATAGGCAAGCAGATAGAGGAGTGCTGATCCTCATGGACAGGAGCGATGAGTCCTCGTTGTAAAAAGTGAATATTAATACTAATACAGTATATCAGTTACCTGTCCCAAGTCTTTGTGCAGGATTTGTTCTGAGCAGGTCATTAATGAGGTCCTGAGCATCGGGGGGAGGAGAGCGATCCCAATCCCAAATTATGTCTCCTGTTATATAGAAAATTACAGAAAATAAAACCTCTGTTTTGGACTGTAAGATAAAGTAGAGGAAATAAGTAAATTCATGTAACCAGTCAAAGCAATGATCGGATTATTCTACTTACCAGTGACAATATTTTTATAGAGCTCAGATAGGGAATCCCCATGAAATGGTACATATCCCACCAGAAACTCATGCAGGATGATCCCCATTGACCACCAGTCGGCAGGTCTTCCATAGCCTTTCTTCAGGATGATTTCTGGGGCCATGTAGAGCGGGGTGCCACAGTCCTGGAAACCAACAGAAGATAAAGATAAGAATCGATGAAATGATTATTATGACAAGTTCTCTACATAAAAAGCCAATGACAGAAGATAAAATATCAGTGGAAAAGTTCTCTAGAAATGAAGAACGTAGAGAAGAGACAATAGTGTGATGAGATTTGTAAAGAACCATCTAAGTTCCTGTAAGTGATGCCAACCTCATGGTCCTGGAACTCTCTGGCGATGTCCTCCAATGATTCCCTGTGGGTGTTGGTTTCTGGTATCATGACACCAACTTTTGAAATCCCAAAATCGGCGACTTTAATGTGTCCAGCCGGTGTAATCAGGAGGCTGTGAAAGAGAAGATGGTTTTAGTCTCACAGGCTGTGTGGTAATAAATAACTTCCCCCCTTTATTATACTACAGGGGGCACTTACTTCTCTGGTTTCAGGTCTCTATGCAACACACCATAGCTGTGCAGGTATTCCACAGCAAGTATCGCTTCTGCAAAATACAGACGGGCCAAGGGGACAGATAAAGGACCCCTGGTGCTTAGGAGGGTCCCACAGTCTCCACCTATAGAAGAAAGGAAATATGAGCGGTGAGGGGTTTATACAGCAGATCACCACGGTGGATCATGAGAAGTGAGCGGAGACATTGGGGCAGGAGAGAATATATACAGATATAATGTATAGAGCACAGAATATTAGTCTGAGGTCATGGTGAGATGTCGTCCATGTCACTAATAGAGTGATGTCTCATCTCGTCTACAGCTGGCGATACTGACGTGCTCAGTGCGGACATACAGGGAGATCACACACATCAATGACTTTCCATAATATCTATAGTAAATGCTGTGCGGGGATGTAACCGTCCACGGGGACAAGTCCTAATGATATGAGCGGTGATAAGATGTCAGCAGACATGGGCTGAATATAATACATGTACATGTCCTACCTCCTACATACTCCATGACCATACACAGGTGAGATCTAGTAGGGAAGGAGCAGAGTATGGAGGTCACAAAGGGACAGTCAGCGAATGTCAGGATGTCCCTCTCCAGATAGGCCCCTTCCACATGTTTTGGAGTATCCAGGTCCCGCTTGGAAATTTTCTTCATAGCGAAGATCTTCTGTGAGTCTTTATGGTGAACTAAGTGGACGGACCTGGAGAGAAGAAGAAACCATGGTTTATAGTGAATCCTTATTAACAGTCCGTCTATAGAAGTCATTATATGATCTTCTGTTCTAATGTTTAATACCAGAAGTCCGACCATTACTGGAAATCCACATCTAGAAATACATGAAATAATACTACATAGACCATCTATGGGAGGGTCTGCACAATGCCACGTCTGCCAGACCCTCACCCAGGTCACATTATCATCTATGGGAAGTCTGCACAATGCCACGTCTGCCAGACCCTCACCCAGGTCACATTATTACCTGTGGGAAGTCTGCACAATGCCACGTCTGCCGGACACTCACTCAGGTCACATTATCACCTGTGGGAGGTCTGCACAATGCCAAGTCTGCCAGACCCTCACCCAGGTCACATTATCACCTGTGGGAGGTCTGCAAAATGCCACATCTTCCACACCCTCACCCAGGTCACATTGTCACCTATGGATGTCTGCACAATGCTACGCCTGCCATACCCTCACCTAGGTCACATTATCACCTATGGGAAGTCTGCACAATGCCACGTCTGCCGGACCCTCACCCAGGTCACATTATCACCTTTCACCTCAGATTATATCCCTATGATAACACTGAATGGCAGAGCACAGAGGCTGAAGCATTGTCATAGGGAACCCTGAGAAATGTGGCTTATGCCAACTGAAATCTCACCCAAAAGATCCGCTGCTGATCAGCTTAGATGTTTCGTAGTCGCTCATACGCGGCTTTCTCGCCGGGATCAATGATTCCATCAAGTCCTAGAAAAGAAGAAGAAGAAGAAATGATATTAAGATCTAGAAGCTGCTGGAGAAAATCTCCAGATGCAGAAACGTCTCCTCCTATATTATGTCCCAGCTGATGTCACTGATCCGATAGGTGAGCAGAAACCTGCTGACGGATTCCCTATAATATAAACGCTATTATCTAATGCAATAGTGTCATCTCCTCTAATAATAGAGGCGCCCCCTGGTTATATGGGGGATAATACTGGACGGGTCATTTACACCCCGTGATCTGGTGATACACAGACATCTACCTCTATAATACTTACACCGGCAGGTTCTTGGATCTCCGGGATCTCTAAGATTACACTGTCAGGATCCAACAGCTCAGTTGTTTCTAAAATAGCGATAAAATGATGAGGAAATAAAATGTATTAGAGGATATTAATCCTACAGACATAATACAGCAATATAATGGAGAAATGACTATTCTGTATGGAGGACTATGTGGGGCCATTATACTGTATGGAGGACTATGTGGTGCCCATTATTCTGTATGGAGGGCTATGTGGGGCCCCTTATTCTGTATGGAGGACTATGTGGGGCCCATTATTCTGTATGGAGGACTATGTGGGGCCATTATTCTGTATGGAGGACTATGTGGGGCCCATTATACTGTATGGAGGACTATGTGGGGCCCATTATTCTGTATGGAGGGCTATGTGGTGCCCATTATTCTGTATGGAGGGCTATGTGGGGCCCATTATACTGTATGGAGGACTATGTGGGGCCAATTATACTGTATAGAGGACTATGTGGGGCCCATTATTCTGAATGGAGGGCTATGTGGTGCCCATTATACTGTATGGAGGGCTATGTGGGGCCCATTATTCTGTATGGAGGACTATGTGGGGCCCATTATACTGTATGGAGGACTATGTGGGGCCCATTATTCTGTATGGAGGACTATGTGGGGCCATTATTCTGTATGGAGGACTATGTGGGGCCCATTATACTGTATGGAGGACTATGTGGGGCCCATTATTCTGTATGGAGGGCTATGTGGTGCCCATTATTCTGTATGGAGGGCTATGTGGGGCCCATTATACTGTATGGAGGACTATGTGGGGCCAATTATACTGTATAGAGGACTATGTGGGGCCCATTATTCTGAATGGAGGGCTATGTGGTGTTCATTATACTGTATGGAGGGCTATGTGGGGCCCATTATTCTGTATGGAGGACTATGTGGGGCCCATTATACTGTATGGAGGACTATGTGGGGCCCGTTATACTGTATAGAGGACTATGTGGGGCCCATTATTCTGAATGGAGGGCTATGTGGTGCCCATTATACTGTATGGAGGGCTATGTGGGGCCCATTATTCTGTATGGAGCACTATGTTGAGCCCATTATTCTGTATGGAGGGCTATGTGGTGCCCATAGTACTGTATGGAGGGCTATGTGGGGCCCATTAATCTGTATGAAGGACTATGTGGGGCCCATTATACTGTATTGAGGACTATGTGGGACCCATTATAATGCAAGGAGGACGGACTATGTGGTCCCATTATACTGTATGGAGGACTATGTGGGGCCCATTATACTGTATGGAAGACTATGTGGGGCCATTATACTGTATAGAAGACTATGTGGTCCCATTATACTGTATGGAGGACTATGTGGGGCCATTATACTGTATGGAGCACTATGTGGAGCCCATTATTCTGTATGGAGGACTATGTGGTGCCCATTATACTGTATAGAGGACTATGTGGGGCCCATTATTCTGTATGGAGGACTATGTGGGGCCCATTATTCCGTATGGAGGACTATGTGGGCCCATTATTCTTTATGGAGGACTATGTGGGGCCATTATTCTGCATGGAGGACTATGTGTTACCCATTATACTGTATGGAGGACTATGTGGGGCCTATTATTCTCTATGGAGGACTATGTGGGGCCCATAATACTTTATGGAGGACTATGTCGGCCCATAATATTGTATGGAGGACTATGTGGGGCCTATTATTCTCTATGAAGGACTATGTGGGGCCATTTATACTGTATGGTGGACTATGTGGGGCCCATAATACTGTATGGAGGACTATGTGGAGCCCATTATTCTCTATGGAGGACTATGTGGGGCCCATTATTCTGTATGGAGCACTATGTGGGGCCCATTATACTGTATGGAGGACTATCTGGGGCCTATTATTCTCTATGGAGGACTATGTGGGGCCCTTTATACTCTACGGTGGACGATGTGGGGCCCATAATACTGTATGGAGGACTATGTGGGGCCCATTATTCTCTATGGAGGACTATGTGGGGCTCATTATTCTGTATGGAGGACTATGTGGGGCCCATTATTCTGTATGGAGGATTATGTGGGGTCAATTATCCTGTATGGAAGACTATGTGGGGCCATTATATTGTGTGGAGGACTGTGTGGGGCCATTATTCTGTATGCAGCACTATGTGGGGCCATTATTCCGTAAGGAGGACTGTGTGGGGCCATTATTCTTTATGGAGTACTATGTGGGGCCATTATTCTTTATGGAGTACTATGTGGGGCCATTATATTGTATGGAGGACTATGTGGGGCCATCATTCTGTATGGAGGACTATGTGAGGCCTATTATTCTGTACGGTGGAATATGTGGGGTCCATTATTCTGTATGGAGGACTATGTGGGGCCCATTATTCCGTATGGAGGACTATGTGGTGCCCATTATACTGTATGGAGTACTATGTGGTGCCCATTATACTGTGTGCCGGACTATGTGGGGCCCATTATTCTGCATGGAGGGCTATCTGGGGCACATTATTCTGTATGGATGACTTTGTGGGACCCATTATTCTGTATGGAGGACTATCTGGGGCCCATTATTCTGCATGGAGGACTTTGTGGGGCCGATTATTCTGTTTGGAGGACTTTGTGGGGCCCATTATTCTGTATGGAGGACTATGTGGGGCATTATTCTGCATGGAGGACTATGTGGGGCCCATTATTCTGTATGGAGGACTATGTGGGGCCCATTATTCTGCATGGAGCACTATGTGGGGCCAATTATTCTGCATGGAGCACTATGTGGGGCCCATTATTCTGCATGGAGGGCTATCTGGGGCACATTATTCTGTATGGATGACTTTGTGGGACCCATTATTCTGTATGGAGGACTATCTGGGGCCCATTATTCTGTATGGAGGACTTTGTGGGGCCGATTATTCTGTTTGGAGGACTTTGTGGGGCCCATTATTCTGTATGGAGGACTATGTGGGGCATTATTCTGTATGGAGGACTATGTGGGGCCCATTATTCTGTATGGAGGACTATGTGGGGCCCATTATTCTGCATGGAGCACTATGTGGGGCCCATTATTCTGCATGGAGGACTATGTGGGACCCATTATTCATTATGGAGGACTTTGTGGTACCCAGTATACTGATTGGCTCGTGACTTTTTCCAAGTTTTTCATTTTGGCTCTCTGTATGTTTGATTAGAGAGTGGAAAGAGTAAATGTGAAATGATCCCCTGTTCTCTATAATATCCGGATTTTTCCTGTAGAAGGTTGTGTGATCGGCTCACCTGTAGGCAGATCGCTGCTCGGTCCCGGCTGACTCGTATTAGGGTCAGGGGTTTCTGGGGTCACATTTTGCTCATCTTCGGTGTCGCCTTCTGGTGTCTCCTGATTGATAGAATATATAGAATTAACACGATGAACCTTCCACTAAATCACCAAATCCACAAATCAGGAAGGACTAAACCCGCATTTACAGACACACCAACTGTAACTATACAGATCAAACGCCATCATGAGGACTTTTCTCAGATAAAATGGATTAAGATGAGGTAACATTGCAAAAACATTAATATGGATAATAGAGGGAGACAGAGGCGGAAATACAGACTTCCCACCACTGAGCTGTGACTACATCAGCAGAATACAGACTGCCATCAGCAGAGACAGGCGGCCATATTACCTCCTGTGCTTGCCAGGAGCTGACAGGGAGGCCGATAAGATCTAACACCAGATCTTCTGATATCTGACTGGTGATCTGGAGAAGATCAGAAAACAAGGACGTGTGATAGAGAAGATGATGGATCCTTACCGGGCGTTCCGATGAGCGGGCCGGACCTTCCAGTACACACAGGACTTTTTCGGCCAGTTCTTTAACAAAAGACAAATCTCTATATTGAGATCTTTTTTCAGCCTAAAAAGAAGAAAAGAAACACAAATGAAAAATCTCGAGATGAGAAAGATCACAATGAAGGCGGCCATTGTATCTGACAACTGCTCCTCTCTGCAGATACATTGACTACATATCTGGGGTCTTGTCCTGTCTTATATTGGAAGAAAGAAGAAGCTTCTATCCCACCGTTATTATCCATTATTGTGGAGAAGATTTGTGCGGAGCGTCCACCATTTACCTGCTGTAGTAATGTCCTGATGTTCCATAGCGAGAAACTGCAAGTGCTCAGTCACTATGGAGCCAACAACGGCAGCCATGACCCTGTGTAGATTGTACACAGTGACTGTGAGCTCTGATGTCATAATGGCCGACCATCACTAGTGATGTCATCATGGAATCTTGTGATGGAATCTTATAGCGGCTGCTCTGCACAAATACATGCTGCCAAGCAATATTTAAAGTGTGTGGGGGCTCATGCTGTATATAGGGGGCTATGTGAGGGCTCAGCTATTTATAGCGGGCTATGTGAGGGCTCATACTGTATATAGAGGGCTATGTGAGAGCTAGGCTGTATATAGTGAGCTATGTGAGGGCTCATACTCTAAATAGGATTCTGTGTGTGAGCTCATACTGTACATTGGTGCTATGTATGGGCTCTTACTGTATAAAGGGTGCTGTGTGTGGGCTCTTACTGTATATAGGGTATGTGTGTGGGCTCTTACTGTATGTAGGGGGATGCCAGCACACTTAATTCTGCTCAATAATAAGTGATACAGTTAATAATATAAAATATAATTAATATGTTAATATTGAGCAGAATTAATTTCAGCCTATTGATTCGGCCTACACAACAGTCACATTTCTCATGTGGCCCCTCAGTAATATTACTTTCCCACCCCTGCTCTATTATGTATAGCGCTCTGTTATGTGTAGTGCACCCGAGCACCTGCATGTTAATCGAATGACTTATCACATGATCTATCAAAGGGAATCTTGTGCCATGTCATGTGATACATCGGGTGCTGGGGGCCCACGGCTCCTAAACTGCCCAGGGCCCTGGCTACTCTTAATCAGCCCCTGCTTCTATCCCACCATTATTATCCATTATTGAGAAGTTTTATGCGGAGCGTCCGCCACTTACCTGCTGTAGTAATGTCCTGATGTTCTGAGGTAAATCCGTCAGATACTCTGAGGTGAGATGACCTCGGTGGTATTTGGTCAGGCAGTCCCTTACAAGCTCCACCACCAGCCGGTGAGTGAAGCTGAGGACGCCATCGGGTGGTTGAAGCACAATCTCAGGGCGATTGGTGGTAAGAATCTCCCATAGAGCTTCTACTTGAAGATTGTCCAAAAGTAATTCAGCCATAGAAGCTGCAAGTGCGATCAGTCACTATATATAATAGCGAGAAACTGCAAGTGCGCTCAGTCACTATGGAATAGCGAGAAACTGCAAGTGCGATCAGTCACTATAGAATAGCGAGAAACTGCAAGTGCGCTCAGTCACTATGAAGCCAACAAAGGCAGCCGCGACCCTGTGTACATTGTATATATAGTGACTGTGAGCTGTGATGTCATAATGCCCGACCATGACCTGTGATGTCATCATGGAATCTTGTGATGGAATCTTCAAGGAGTGGCTCTACAAACATACTTGCTGCCTAGCAATATGCTTTTTTGGCCGTACTGTTTTATTTCCAAATACAACACAACCAGGATAAGGGAATGTTCACACGTTGCGTTTTTGCAGCATTTTTTTCCACACCAAAAACCAGGTTGTACTCAGGAAAAACACTGCATACAATCCACACTTATTTGCTGTGTTTTTGCAGTGTTTATACTTGTGTTGTTTTTTTTTCATTCATTCGAATGGGTGAAAAATGCTGCAAAACCCCTGAAAAAATTAACATCCTGCAAATTTAAAATAAAAAAAGGAAAAAAACGCAGCATGTGAATGAGACTTTAGAAATCTCATTCACTAAGCTGGTACTGTAAAACGCAGTGTTTTAGCAGCAGAAAAATAACCCTGAAAAAAATGCCACTTGTGAACATTCCCCAAAGATATAATAGTCATATTATGGGAAATATTGTGTATATTTATTCCTCGCGTGTCTTTTTTTTACCAAATAACATTTACCTCATTGGTTGGAGAGTTTACTATTAACAACTGTGACAAATATTGAAGAATTAATGATAAGTGACCCAAGTGATCAATCATTTACGTCATTAATGGTGATGAGCGAGCACTAAAATGCTCGGGTGCTCGTTGCTCGGGTCGAGCACATTGGAATACTCGGGTGCTCGACCCGAGTAACGAGCCCATTGTAAGTTTATGGGAAACTCGAGCATTTTTCAGGCGGCTCTCCCCGGCGGTCTACAGAGGGCCTAAAAATTGCCCAAATCGATGGGAATAATGCTCAAACGACATGGTAACAGCATGGGGAAGACCCCTGGAAGCATCTATGACTCCCAGATCACTGCTGTCAACAACGTGGTCAGAGGTATTACGCCACTTTTACAGACTCACAATAAAACTTACAAAAACGAAACCAAAATGGATTTTCCTGGGAAATATGTTAAGGAACATCCTTTCCAGGGTAATGACTTGTATATAAGGCAAAATAAATAACCAAAAACAAAAATTCTCCTCCACACCTTGGGCTATCTTCACTCGTAGCGTTTTTGATGCGTTTTTACACTTTTGCATTGCTTTTAACCAACACAAATGCATTCACCTGGGAATGTCATTTTAACATTTTACAACATTATCTGGCCATGTGGTGTGTGACACATCATCAGACACATGCATACAGTGCTGAAAAGACGTGGGAACAGCATGGGGAAGACCTCTGGAAGCATCTCTGACTCCCAGGTCACTGCCTAAAAGTGTGCCCATCATAAGAGATGCTTGGCACATGCGAAGATGCCTCCCGCCATGCACCTGTCGTTGCAGACTTGCAACAATCACCGTCCACGTCCTTGTCCCACTGCAGCGTTCACTTGTCCCTTCTCCATTCCTTGGAATGCAAGCGCAAGTATGCAGGTAGCCACCCACCTACCCACCCACAGGCTGCAATACTATACTGCCAAATTTTTGACAGCTGCTTGCACTTGAAATGTAGCCTTTTAGGCTCGTGGAGGCGGAAGTTTTTCATAACCTCATGCCGGCGGCGGCTGGGTGTCCATACTCGGTCCCCAGCCGCCAATATATTTCCCAGTATCGCCTCTGCCTTCCACAAGCACGGGTCCCACAACATTACCCGTGCCCCCCCAGTGCACTTACTGGGAACGACCGCCTAACCAAACACATGTGGACAGGTGAATGTGGCCAGGGACGGTACGGAGCCAGTCCGCAACTTTTTTTTGCTAACAGTTGTATTTAGCTCGGTGAAAGGACTGGCATAGAGGGAAACCGTATCTACCCTGGGTGTCATTTCTCCCAGGAAGTCCTGTAATTGAGCTTGTTGCAGAAGCAATGGCAGCCCGTCCAACATCAACTCGCACTTGTCGGTGGTGCTTTGACACACACACATCTTTCTTTGCGCATTTAATTTCTTGAATACAGAGTTGGACAATGGCCTGATCTGTAATGCATTTTGAGAAATAACATGCATAAGCATGGCCGATCAACATTAAAAAAGCAGCCACAGAGTGTCCGGAAACCTTCCCCCACACTTTTATTAGCCAGGGCTGCTTTTCGGCAGGGTTGGACGGGCCCACCAGAGAGGGAAACCGTATCTACCCCGGCTGTCAGTTCTCCGTCACCAGGTTCCGCCCATTGTCACACACGACCATGCCTGGCTGTATGTTCAGCGGTGAGAGCCACAGATCAGGCTGCTGTGTTACAGCTTTCAACAACTCTGCAGCGCTGGGCGGTTTGTCACCTAAGCATTAAGCATGTTATCTTCAGCACAGCCTGTTGCCGCTTGGCCAAGGCAGTGCTGCAGTTCTGTCAGCTTGTGACTGATGTGGTCATTTCGGAGATGGAGGAGGAGGTGCATGAGCTGAACAATGTGATTACATTGAGGTTAAATTGCTTTTTATACTAAAGAAATATCCTATTGTTTTGTTTACGTTATTTTTTAAGACAAATGCGTTCACCGGGAAATGTCATTTTAACATTTTACAACCTTATCTGGCAATGTGGTGTGTGACACATCATCAGACACATCCTGTTTTATTTATGATGGAGGGACTCTGAAAGTCATAAAGCCTATTTTTATAGGGACATCAGATGGCCCTTACTATTCTTAAAAGGCCAGCAGTCTGCCCTAGCTATTGTTAGAGAGCCATCAGCCGGCTATGCTTTGTTGTTCCCATTATTAACAAGTGGGTCTCCTATACTGTTATTGCGTATCCAGGGCTGCTTTTCGGCAGGGTTGGACGGGCCCACCAGAGAACCGGAGACTCCTCCGGCGGGCCCTGGCTTCTCCTTCAGGAGAGTTCATAGTGCCGAGGTGAGGCCATGATGATGATAGAGGCCACCATCTTCTTAGTTTTCTGTTACTTGGAATGTAAGTGCAAGTATGCAGCCAGCCACCCACCCACCCACAGGTCGCAACACTGCCAGATTTGTGGGCAGCTGCTTGCACTTGAAATATGGGTTTTTAAGCTCATGGAGGCGGAAGCTGTCCACAATCTTATGGCGGTGGCGACTGGGTATCCATACTCGGTCCCCAGCCGCCATTATTTTTCCCGGTATCGTCTCCGCCTTCCACAAGCATGGGTCCCACAACATTACCCATGCCCTCTCCAGTGGAAGGACCGCCTAACCACAAACACGTGGACAGGTGAATGTGGCCAGGGACGGTATGGAGCCAGTCCACAACTTTTTTTGCTGAGAGTTGTATTTAGCTCAGTGAAAAGACTGGCATAGAGGGAAACCGTATCTACCCTGCATGTCATTTCTCCCAGGAAGTCCTCTAAAGCTGCTTGCACTTGAAATGTGGCCTGAATATTACTGCTGGTACTTTTCTGTGGGAATTTGCTTGCCTCCTACCAGCCTGGAATATTTCCAGTAAACTATGGTACGACGCCATGGTATTAGCACTGCCCCAGTACCAGTAGCGAAGCCTTCCCCAATTTCCTTCTCAGGAATTTTATTTGGTAGACTGAGTGGCTGCCCAAATACATTTTCTCACAAAGGAGCTGAAGATAGCGTGGCAGTAGGTGCAAGTTTCTCCAGCCTGTTAGATATTAGAGGGTGAATGGCAGCATTGGATCAGTGGTTAGCACTGAAGACTTGTAGCGCTGGGATCCTGGGTTTAAATCCCAGCAAGGTCAACATCTGCAAGGACTTTGTATGTTCTCCCCGTGTTTGCGTGTGTTTCCTCCTCAGTAAAAAAGCAGCCATAGAGTGTCCGGGAACCTTCCCACACACTTTTCTTAGGACTGCTTTTCGGCAGGGTTGGACGGTCCCAGCAGAGAATCCTCTGGTGTGCCTTGGCTTCTACCTCAGGAGAGTTCATGATAGCGCTAACTTTGCAGCTGCTATGGGGCTCTTGAGCAGGTGAGAAAGGTCAGAATCAAATCCTCTGGTGGGCGCAATGTTTTTCAATCTGAAACAGCTTATCAGTGGGAGTTGTATTTCACCACAGCCATATTCTTTAGCTCGGTGAAAGGACTGGCATAGAGGGAAACCGTATCTACCCCGGCTGTCAGTTCTCCGTCACCAGATTCCACCCATTGTCACACACGACCATGCCTGGCTGTATGTTCAGCGGTGAGAGCCACAGATCAGGCTGCTGTGTTACAGCTTTCAACAACTCTGCAGAGCTGGGCGGTTTATCACCTAAGCATTAAGCATGTTATCTTCAGCACAGCCTGTTGCCGTTTGGCCAAGGCAGTGCTGCAGTGCTGTCAGCTTGTGACTGATGTGGTCATTTCGGAGATGGAGGAGGAGGTGCAGGAGCTGAACAATGTGATTACATTGAGGTTAAATTGGTGACGCTGCTTTTTATACTAAAGAAATATCCTATTGTTTTGTTTACGTTATTTTTTAAGACAAATGCATTCACTGGGAAATGTCATTTTAACATTTTACAACCTTATCTGGCAATGTGGTGTGTGACACATCATCAGACACATCCTGTTTTATTTATGATGGAGGGACTCTGAAAGTCATAAAGCCTATTTTTATAGGGACATCAGATGGCCCTCACTATTCTTAAAAGGTCAGCAGTCTGCCCTAGCTATTGTTAGACAGCCATCAGCCGGTTATGCTTTGTTGTTCCCATTATTAACAAGTGGGTCTCCTATACTGTTTTTGCGTATCCAGTGACTGCAAGGGCTGCCAAAAATTTGGACACAACCCAATACCCCTTTGAAGAGACATAGAGGAGGGTCTCAGTAAAAAAAATGTTCCCATTATAAAGGTGCAGGTCTCCTATAGTGGTAATGCCCATGCTGTGACTGCAAGGGCTGACCAATTTTAGGAAAAAGCCCACTAAGAATTTAAAGACACACAGAGCAGGGCCACAGTAACAAGGTACGACATGTTCCCATTACAAAGGAGAGGGTCTGCTATACAGTTATAGGGTATGCAGTGAGTCCAACGGCTGAAAAATTTTAAGAAATACCCTACAAAGAATTTAAAGACACACAGAGCAGGGCCACAGTAACAAGGTACGAAATGTTCCCATTAGAAAGGAGAGGGTCTGCTATAAAGTTGTAGGGTATGCAGTGAGTCCAACGGCTGACCAATTTTAGGAAAAACCCCACTAAGAATTTAAAGACACACAGAGCAGGGCCACAGTAACAAGGTTCGACATGATCCCATTAGAAAGGAGAGGGTTTGCTATACCGTTATAGGGTATGCAGTGAGTCCAACGGCTGACCAGTTTTAGGAAAAACCCCACTAAAAATTTAAAGACACACGGAGCAGGGCCACAGTAACAAGGTACGACATGTTCCCATTAGAAAGGAGAGGGTCTGCTATACAGTTATAAGGTATGCAGTGAGTCCAACGGCTGACCAATTTTAGGAAAAACCCCACTAAGAATTTAAAGACACACAGAGCAGGGCCACAGTAATGACAATTTCCCATTAGAAAGGAGAGAGTCTCCCATAGTGTTGGCCTATGCAGTGAATGCAAGAGCTGCCAAAAATTTGGAGGCACTTCAATGCCCCTTGGAAGAGACGTGGAGGAGGGCCTCATAAAAAATGTTCCCATTAGAAAGCAGCGGGCCTCCTATACTTGTAATGCCCATGCACTAAGTGTATGGGCTGACAAACATTTACCCCTGGGGGGTATACATGAACATACTGTATAAAAAAAAAATTTTACGGGCATCATAAACACCCTTTAAAAAAATTATGTGGGTGTTGCATCACGGACCACGTTCACCCTGGTGATATGGTGGTGGAGGATGAAGAGAAGGAGGAGGACAAGAGCAAATAGCCAAAATCAGTAAGTGTATACCCATGTGTGGGTGTAAAAAGGTGCATGGCAATACATCTCCCAAGAAAAGACACTGGATTGGAGTTTATGTTACGCTGCTATCATTTGGTGGTGATGAGAAGTCTGGCCCAATCCACCCCTTGTTCATTTTTATAAGAGTCAGCCTGTCAGCATTTTCAGTTGACAGGCAGATGCGCTTATCAGTTATAATTCCACCAGCGGCACTAAAAACCCGCTCTGATAAAACGCTGGCGACAGGGCAGGCCAGGCCAGGACCTCCAAGTCATAGAGAGCCAGTTCATTCCACGTATCCAGCTTGGATACCCAATAATTATAAGGCACAGAGGAATCACGGAGGACGTTGGTACGGTCGGCAAGGTACTCCCTCAGCATCTTCCCAAACTTTGCACTCCTTGTGATAGTACCCCGCGCTTCAGGGCCTGTGCGATGGGAGGGTCTGAGAAAACTCTCCCAGAACTTTGACAGTGTTCCGCTGCCTCTGCTGGATTGAAGTTGTGTCTCTCTCGCCTGTGCTCCTTGGTTGTCCAACAAAGTGTGCCCTCTGCCCCCAGCGTTTTCAGATGGGAATTTTCTTAATAGTTCCGCAACAAGGGCCTTCTGGTACTGCCCCATTTTTGTACACCTGTCTGCCTCAGGAATAACAGATATAAAGTTCTCCTTGTAGCGTGGGTCTAGAAGTGTCACCAACCAGTAATGACTGTCACCCAAAATTTTGAGAACGCGAGGGTCATGGGAAAGGCAGCGTAACATAAACTCAGCCATGCGTGCCAGACTACTAACAGGCAAGACTTCAGTGTCCTCACCAAGAGGATGACTGACCATGCTCTCCTCCTCCTCCTCTCTGTCCTCTGGCCATCCACGCTGAACAGACGGTATGACAGCTGTGCAGGTAGTACCATCTATAGTGCATGAAACTAGCTCCTGTCCTTCCTACTCCTCTTCCTCATTGTCACCCAATCTACGTTGGGATGAGATGAGGCTGGGCTGTGTGTAATCACCCTGTATGGTTCCTTGCTCCATCTCATCATGCTCTGCCTGCAATGCATCCTCTTTGATTGTGAGCAGAGAGCGTTTCAGAAGACAGAGAAGTGGGATGGTGACGCTAATTGTGATGTCATCGCCGCTCACCATCTTGGTGGAGTCCTCAAAGTTTTGGAGGATGGTACATATGTCTGACATCCATGTCCACTCCTGAGGTCTTATGTGTGGAGTCTGAACTGAATACCGACGGCCTTGTTGATGCTGGTAGTCAACAACTGCCCTCTTCTGCTCACAATTCCTTCCCAACATCTGCAGTGTAGAGTTCCAACGCGTGGGGACATCACACAGCAGTCTGTGAGCCGGTAGCTGCAAACGCTGCTGAAGCACTGCAAGGGCGGCGGAAGCTGTAGCTGACTTTCTAAAATGGGCACACTGGTGGCGTACTTTAACAAGCAGATCTGGCAGCTCCGGGTAGGATTTGAGAAACCGCTGAACCACGAGGTTAAGCACATGGGCCAGGCATGGTACGTGTGTGAGCTCGCCTCGCCTCAGAGCCGCCACCAGGTTCCGGCCATTGTCACACATGACCATGCCTGGCTGAAGATTCAGCGGTGTGAGCCACAGATCTGCCTGCTCTTTCAGAGCTGTCCACAACTCTTCAGCATTGTGGGTCTTTTCACCCAAGCATATTAGCTTCAGCACAGCCTGTTGCAGCTTGGCCGAGGCAGTGCTGCAGTGCTTCCAGCTTGTGACTGATGTGGTCATTTCGGAGATGGAGGCTGAAGAGGAGGAGGAGGCTAAGGAGGATGAGGTGCAGAAGCTGTAGACCGTGGGGGCAACGCTGATTGACCTAGGGCCCGCAATCCTTGGCGTCGGTAGGACGTGTTCCGTCCCAAGGTCCGACTGGGTCCTGGCTTCCACTATGTTAACCCAGTGTGCCACCAGCGAGATGTACCGTCCCTGCCCACAAGCACTTGTGGATGATATGCATCTCCTGCTTTAACAGACACAAGAGAGGACAAATCTTGCCAAGTAGCTGAGTATGTCTTCTGAATAGCCAAAACTGCACGGTAGAAAGGCATGGGTTGTTTCTCTGGGTCTGGCAATTGGTTGCAGAGTGTCATGGCTTGAGTCGGTGTGAATTTTACATACATGATAGGTTCTGGTTTGCCAAGAGCAGGTGGTGGTATGATAGGCTTAAGGGTTAAATTAGATGGTGGTCTAGGTAGGCTTGGCAGCAACTTTTCTTCATCCACATCATTTTTAATTGGTACTGGTGTGATGGGAGTCACATGTGTTTGACAAGCATCTTTCATTGCCCTTGCAGTGTCAGTCTGTTTACTGACTAGACATATCTCGGTTAGATGGCAAGAAGGCTTAGAGGCCTCTTCTATCACTGTCTGTACTAGCTCCCTTGCACATGCTCTGACTGGGTATCCAAAGATACCGGAGCTAATTAAAGGAAGTGCTATAGTCTTAATGCCAGCAGTCTTGTTTGCAATGTCTAATGCTGCGTGTACAGTCTGGCACAAGAGCCGTGCACTATTATCTGGATAGGAAGGGTCATAGATGGGCCCCACTGCATGAATAATAGTGTTACAGGGTAAATCGCCTGATTCGGTAACTGTGACCATTGCTGGCTGGAAAGGACCATGTCATCATACAATATTATCACTTTCCCTTTGAATACTGTCTCCCCCTGCCATGACAATATCTCTAGCCAGGCCACCCCTGTGCTGCAGGTGGCTATTGGTAGCATTCACTATAGCATCCACCCGCTGAGTGACCATGTTCCCTACACCCACAGAGATTAGTACCCCAGCCCCTGTCTGACACTGGGCAATCATTTTCTCAAAAATAGGATCCCAGTCCTCTGGGGGGCCCGACACAAAGCTGCCATTATCCACATGTTGATATGATGGGGCAACAGATGGAGCCCCTTCACCTGAATGAGAGACAGGTGATGTAAGAGCTGGGAACATTGGTGTCGGAGGTGGGGAAGATGCTGAGGTAGATTGCTGAGGTGGGGTGTAATATTGTCCTTGCATAGTCACAACCGGATATATAGAAACTGGTGGAGAAACTAATTGGGCATTAGGCTTTGGAATATCTGTCGTCTCATTGTTATCAGGCCTTCCGGGTGGAGTAAGATGGCCGCCACAGAAAGTACCTGTGGGTGGGACTTCCTTTGAGTCATGCATTCCAAAGGTGGGAGGGCACCTGGGTGGTGTGTCTGTCCAAGAGCAGTCAAGAGAAGGTGCTGTGGCTACAAAGTCAGTGGGGAGGGGGGATGGTCTATGAACTCCACAATGTAAACCATTGTCCCCAGAGTCTAAAGTTTGCACATCACTCCTAGAACATGTCCACCCCCTGAGGCCATTATAAGGTGGTGGCTCAACAGTTTTCAAAGCAACATTAAAAACATGGTTCTTAACATACATGTAATATACATCATCATTATCATCTGTTCTCTCTTCCTCTTCCCATCCCTCTTTTGCTATGTCATTTGCCATAGCCACAGATAATAAACCTGTTTCCTCTAGTTTACCCTTTTTTTTTTTTTTTTCTTTAAAGCTATTTTCCACAGCCCCCGCTGAAGTCTTCCCCTCCTATTCATTCCTACAATGTCCATTAACTGTTTAACCCTAGCAACATACTTAAACCCCTTCCCTGTCAGCTACCAGTGTTTGAGCCGTATAGCTGTTATTCGACACCAACTTTCTTTGTGAACAGTCTCAAGAATTTATGCATGGCTGACGAACGTTGACACAATACAAACAGAAAGACGGACCAGACAAAGTGAATTCTTGTGTCAGTATGACTCAATGAAACAGAATAATCTCCTTATTAATAACCGCAGATACTAGCTGGCCAGCCTAGCTTCTGTTTCCTACCCTCGTGCGTTCTATCTTCCAAGAACAGGATGTTTTTTTAGGGAGCGATACAGAACTGCAAAACTTTCTTTTTTTTTTTTAAACCTTCCTCACATCATCCCCCCTACGTTCTCTCAAGAACAGGAGGTATATGGAAATGCAATGTGGGATTCCATCCAGGAGAATACTCCGTTCACAAGTCACACACGACAGCTCATCCACTAAGTCAGTCTCAAACACAAACAAATTAGAATAAGCAAAGGTTACAGTGGATTGGAATGTGAGTGGGTTTCGATAACACCAGCAGGGTCACCCCTATCCCCACTTAAGGATTACCACAACAGACCGACTCGTGCCCTCTGCTAATCTATGAACGACTGGAAACACAAGCAAGTCTGTAATTACAGTGTAATTAACTAGAGTTACCGTGTAAGGGGGGTGATCAGGCCCATCCAGTCATCCACGATCCACAGCTGGACACCTTCATTCGGTCTGCCCTGGTGTGGTGCCCGTGTGGTGCCCCATGTTGGGCGCCAATTGTGGAAGTGAGGTTCAAAGGACCCCAACCCTTTGCTTATCCCTTGCCAAATTAAATTATTCAAGTGTATACGTGAAGCTTTGATATCGGACAGACAGAGTCAGATACTGAACTTCTCTTGAAGAGAAATGGCGCAGGAAAGATGTGTTTATTATTCCAGCATAACATATATATGTTCAGTATGGAGGAAAGTCCCAATAGGGTGTTGCCCTGAGGCAATTGAGCAATCACAGTGGTCTCTGGCCCATGGCATAGATAAGTCTCATTATCTTGTCCTATGGGGTTAAATGTTTCCTCCCCAGATATTCTCCTCATTCCTCAGGATATTCTCTTGGGAGGTGTCATGTTGAATCCTTTGTCTCGTCTCCTTCTTGTAAACAATTTGAAAGTCCACCTCTATAACCAGCTCCAACTAATCCTTTCAGGATATTTATATAGTGACACACGAGTACAGATATCTGATATATATATATATATCAAGGTTTTCATAATATATATTAAAGTGAGGGTATATATGACTAAATGATATCCAATATAACAGATATATGCAAAACAAGATTCATAACATATAACAGAATATAAGTATAGATATTTAGTATACATCAGAGTTTCATATAATGTTTTTTAGTAGATTTTAGAATCTTATCTTTAACACACTTATCCACGTCTCCGTGGTTAGGTGGACTTTACCGGTAATTGCATTGTTGAGAGCACGGCTAATGTTTTGGGACACGTGCTTGTGTAATGCGGGGACGGCACACCGGGAGAAATAGTGGTGGCTGGGGACCGAGTACCGAGGGTCGGCCGCCGCCATCAGGATGCGGAATGCTTCCGCCTCCACGAGCCTAAAAGGCAACATTTCGAGCACAAGCAGTCGTGAAATGTGAGAATTTAGCAGTGTGGCCTGTGGGGCGTTGGCTGCATTTTCGCGCTTGCATTCCAAGGACTGGGGTATGGACAACTGAACGCTGCGCTGGGACAAGGACATGGACTTGCTTCCTGATGCTGCTACTTGAGAGTGTGCAACGACAGGTGCAGGGCAGGAGGCATCTTCACATGCACTATGGACAAGGGATTGGCTTGCATGCACAACAGCGGAAGAAGCAATGGTGCCACCCGCAGACACTGTTCCTGGACCCTGGGGTTCGGCCCACAAAGTCAGGTGCTTTGCTGCCATATGCCTGATCATGCTGGTGGCGGTCAGGCTGGTCGTTTTGCCACAACTGCTGATGCTGGCCTGGCAGGTGGTGCAAATGGCCTTTTTGGGGTTATCGGCAGAGTCTTTAAAAAACAACCAGACTCGGGAAGACCTAACAGTTGTACTGGCAACTTCCTTCGTGTTGGTGTTACGGGGAACGGTTGCCTGCCTTCTGTCTGCGGCCACCACACTGCTTCTTCCTGCCTGTTGGGGTGCTCTGCCTCCCTCCCCCTGTGTGCTGCTGTGCTCTCTCTGAATGTCCTCCTGCCAGGTTGGGTCAGTTACTATATCATCCACCACCTCGTCTTCCACTTCCGCACCCTGGTCCTCCTCCTGACTTTCTGGCAATTGTGTCTCATCATCGTCCATCTCTTGTGACACTTTCCCACCGTCGCCTTGGTGTGACCGTGGCTGCTCAAATACTGTATTTGGGCATCGCTACACGCGATCTCCTCTTGCCCCGCTTCAAATGGACAGGGCGAGAGGCCCGAATCTATAAATGGAAAAGTGAACAGCTCTTCAGAGTGTCCAAGTGTGGGATCAGTTGTCTCTGGGTACTCAGCATGGTGGGAGGAAGGAGGATCAGGGTGAGGAATATGCTGTCCAGACTCACGGCTACTGAGACTTGACCGTGTGGAAGACAGGGTGGTGGTGGTGGTGGCTAAGTGACTGGAAGCATTATCTGCTATCCAACCAACAACCTTTTGACACTGCTCTGGGTTCAATAGTGGTGTGCTGCGGTCCCCTAGTAATTGGGACAGGAAGGTCAGGCGAGAAGATGTGGGTGTTTGTTGTGGCACAATTTTGGCTTGCCCACGGCCTTGTCCTCGGCCTCTGCATGCACCATTACCATCACGTCCAGTTCCCCGTCCCTTGCCACGTGCCTTGCCCATTTTAAATGGAGGACAGTATCTTCCATGCTCACTACAAATGACTGAGTTTGGACTGAACTTATATGTGATCCGTGTGATGGAGAAAACAAAGTTTTAAATACCTGGCCTGTAGGTAAGTAGTTTGAACAGCAAACTGCTGTGAATTGCTTCACTGACACACTAAAGGAAATTTTTAATGGAGGCCAGAAATGGCAGTATTTTCTGACAACGTATATGTGATCCGTTTGACGGAGAAAACACAGTTTTTAATAGCCGAATTTCTAGAGCTCTAATATGGAAAGGACCTGGCTGTATTCTGCCGTGCCAACAAGCAAAAAAAACCCCGTGTTCTCTGGATTGCTTTTTAAGCAAATAATGAGGATTAAGATCCAAAGAAAAGTATTCCTGGCCCCTGAGACCTGGGCCTTTGTATAGAAATATCTAACAGCATCAGAAGGCAGAAATGGAATGGAGACTCTTGTGCTATATGTACTGCAGTCTGCTATATACACCGTCTGCCTATACACCCTGCCTGCCTGATATCTCTGCAGATGAATTAGTCCTCAGAAGGACTGTTTGTTAAGATGGATATGTGTAATGTACGGTTTTTCTCCCTACACTACCTAATACACAATCAAATCTCTCCCTATCGCAGCAGCAGCTCTCCCTACATTGCCTGATTCCGAAGGGACTGTGACGAACATGGCGGCGCCAGGTCTGATATAGACCTGATGACACTGTGCGACCAGCCAATCACTGTAATGCCCACAACCAACATGGCTACTGCATTACAGTGCATGGCAGGCAATCCCTGCATGTTCATTGGCTCTCTAAAGAGCGCCAAACATGCAGGGAGGGGACCCGAGTTCCCCCCCGAGCAACCCGAAAATACTCGGCGAGCACTGAGCATCTCGAGCAGTGAGATGCTCGGGCGAGCACCGAGCAGTAGCGAGCATGCTCGCTCATCACTATTTACTACCTTATTTGGCCATGTGGTGTGTGACACATCATCAGACACATGCTGAAAAGACATGGGAACAGCATGGGGAAGACCCCTGGAAGCATCTCTGACTTCCAGGTCACTGCCTAACACTGTGGTCATCAGACTTGATCCTATATTACTGCGGTAATAATACAGACATTTTTGTCAACGTGACAAATATTAAACTCAATTTAAAATGGGCAAGATGTGTGGCAAGGGACGGGGAAGTGGATGTTATGGTGATTGTGCACGCAGAGGCCGAGGCCGTGGGCAAGATGAAACTGTGCCTGCTGAGGGAGCACAACAAACACCCTCATCATGTCGAACTACCTTCCTGTCCCAATTTCTAGGGGGCCGCGGAACACCACTATTGAAGCCAGAGCTGTGAGAAAAGGTTTTTGGTTGGATAGCAGATAATGCTTCCAGTCACTTTGCCACCACCACCCTGTCTTCCACATTTTTGTTCAAGATTATTGTAATTGTTTTTGCAATGTATACCCCTTTTTCACATCTAAAGCGCCATGGAATAAATGGCGAAAAAGTAACAATAATAATGTGGTCCAGTCTCATTAGCCGTGAGTCTGGACCACATTATTATTGTTACTTTTTCGCCATTTATTCCATGGCGCTTTAGATGTGAAAAAGGGGTATACATTGCAAAAACAATTACAATAATCTTGAACAAAAATGTGACAGTGACTGGTACAGGAGAGGAGAGGACCCTGCCAGCGAGGGCTCATAGTTTACAAGGGATGGATGAGGATACAGTAGGTGAGGACAAAGCTGATCGTGCAACGGTGTGGTGGAGCGAGGGTTCCTGCAGGTTGTACGCTTGTCGGAAGAGGTGGGTGTTCAGCTTCCTTTTAAAAGTTTCAACAGTAGGTGAGAGTCAGAAATGGTGGGGTAGAGAGTTCCAGAGTTGGGGGGATGCACGGGAGAAATCTTGTATGCTATTGTGGGAAGAGGAGATAAGAGGGTAGAGAAGGTGATCTTGTGAGGATCGGAGGTTGCGTGCAGGTAAGTACTGGGAGACTAGGTCACAGATGTATGGAGGAGACAGGTTGTGAATGGCTTTGCATGCCAAGGTTAGGGTTTTGAACTGGAGACAGTGAAGGGATTGACAGAGAGGAGAGGCCAGGGAATAGCGGGGGGATAGGTGGATTAGTCTGGCAACAGAGTTTAGGATATATTGGAGAAATGCGAGAGTGTTAGAAGGGAGGCCACAGAGCAGGAGGTTGCAGTCATCGAGACGGGAGATGATGAGGGCGTGCACTAGTGTTTTTGTAGATTCGTGGTTGAGGAATGTGCGGATCCAGGAGATTTTTTTACTTAAGTCGGCATCTTCCTCACCCTCTTTCCTCCCACCATTCCGAGTGCCCTGAGACAACTGATCCCATACTTGGACTCTCCGAAGAGCTGTTTTGTTCATATTTCCATTTATAGATTCTGGCCTCTCGCTCGGTCCGCACGGAAGTGGAAAGAGCTTGGATATGTGGTTTGAAGGAGAGATTAGAGTCCAGGGTTACCCCAAGAGCTGTTCACTTTTCCATTGATAGATTCGGGCCCCTCGGACGGCCAGTTTCAAGCAGGGCAACAGAAGATCGCATGTAGCGATTTGAGCAGCATTGGTCACCCGAAGGTGACTGTGGGAAACTGCAATTACTGTTGAAAAGATGGTTGATGATTAGTGTTGAGCATTCCGATACTGAAATATCGGGTATCGGCCGATATTCACTGTATCGGAATTCCGATACTTAATTCCGATACTTTTATAATATCGAATACCGGAATCGGAAGTTCCCATAATGCCTGCGCTCTGCAGTGTCTGTGAAGGATGACAAGCTGGATGGCAGCGCTCAGCTGCGATCCAGCTTGTCATCAGAATGCCATCCCAGCGTGGGAGAATTCTCCTGATTGTTTAAAAGCCGGCGGGCGGTAAAAAGCCGCCGGCTTTTAAACAATCACACAGCCCCATACTGCTTCCCCGCAGCCTCCCACCCCGATCCTCCGCTCCCCTCGCCACCTCCAATCCCAATCGTAAATTAGGACCGGGCGGGGAGCGCAGCACCAAGGAGCGAAGGACCCGGGCGGGGAAGCCGGCAGTGAAAAGACTTCACCGCCGGCTTTCCCGTTCTGTGCTGCGCTTTCCCGCCGGTTATTTCAAATGAACAGCTGAGGTATCAGGTGATGCCGATCAGCTGTTCATTTGAAGTAGCCGCGGTGCCCTCAGAGGGTTCATGTGAGTTCATGCTTGACTGCATGAACTCACATGAACTTTCCCACGGCCGCACAGGTCAGCCTCACCTCCCAGACCCGTCATGATTAGTGTGTGCGGGGTGTGTGTGTGCGGGGTGTGTGTGTGTGCGGGGTGTGTGTGCGGGGTGTGTGTGTGCGGGGTGTGTGTGTGTGCGGGGTGTGTGTGCGGGGTGTCTGTGCGTGCAGGCAGACATAGGCCGATGTGACACTACTACTCCCATCGGCCTATGTCTGTCCCCCGTCCACTCGTGCCAGCAGGATCAGCTCGATGGGAGCAATAGTTCCCATCAGCCTGATCCTGCTATATAAATTGCCCTACTGTGTCCCCAATAAATGTTAGATACATGTCATTGGTGGCCAGTGGTTACCTAAAAGAAATTAGTTTATACATTACCTGTCCCCGCCGATCGCCACCTAAAATAAAGTAAAAAATAAAAAACTACACCTATACTCACCTAGACACCTAATTCCCCGAAGCCATCGATCTCCTGTAATAAAATATAAAATAATAAACCACAACCTTATCCTTACCCCTCCGTAGCAGTCCACGAGTGTCCCACGAAGATCTCCAGTTCAGAGCAGCCACATAGAATGTGACCGCTCTGAACCGCTGCCGCCGCTAGAATGACGGGGCCGTAAGGGTTCACCAGAGTTAAGGCAGCGCTGCTCCGGTTAGCTGCTTTACGGCACTGCTGTATCGTGAGAAATTCCCACGGTACAGCACTGCCGTAAAGGAGGTCTCCGGAGCTGCGCTGCCTGAATGCACTCCGGTAACCTCAGTCAGTGGCTCCCGCTGCCGGGAGCGGACGTGTTCCCGGCAGCGTGAGCTTACAGCAGCCATGCACAGCTGTCACCATCTCCAGATGTGACAGCTGTGCATGGGAGATCAGCGCAGGAACGTGGACAGGTAACTATTTTTTTTTAGTAAACTAAGAATTAAATAAAATGGTGTTTTATTTCAAATAAATTATTTTTTTCTGGGTGTAGTGTGTTTTTTCTTTTTAACACTTTGTAGGTTAGTAATGGGGGTGTCTTATAGACACCCATCATTACTAACCTGGGCTTCATGGCACCTGGCGCTGACATGAACCCCACCACTATTACCCCCTGCCACCGCACCAGGGCAGCATGGAAGAGCGAGGCTAAGTGCCAGAATTGGCGCATCCTATGGATGCGCCATTTCTGGGGCGGCTGACGGCTGGTGTTTCTAGCCTGGGAGGGGGCCAATATTCATGGCACCCTTCCTGAGCTATTAATATCAGCCCCCAGCTGTCTGCCTAGCCTTTGCTAGCTATTAAAATAGGGGGGACCCCACGTCATTTTTTGGGGGGGGGTCCCCCATTTTAATAGCTAGTAAAGGCTAGGTATTCAGCTGGGGGCTGATATTAGTAGCCTGGGAAGCTCCGTGGGTTTTACCCCCTTCCCAGGCTTCAAACATCTGCCCCAGCCGTCTGCTTAACCTCCGCTAGAGACTAAAATTATGGGGGATCCCACGCCATTTTTTTTTTAAATAAATCCTTTATTTTAACACTAAATGACATTTGAGGACTTAATAAAGATGCAGTCCCTAAATTATTATTTATTTTTTAATAAATTTTTCCCAAAACTTTTGACGTGGGCTTCGCCATATTTTTGTATGCCAGCCAGGTACAGCATCCAGCTTCTATGAACGCGCCATTTTCCGGGGCGGCCGCGGACTGCAATTTTCAGCGGGGGGGGGGGCAGAAAGCTTGGGCCTCCCTGCGCTGCAGATTCCATCCCCCAGCTGCCTAGTTGTACCTGGCTGGACACAAAAATAGGGAGAAGCCCCACGTTTTTTTTTTTTTAATTATTTCATGAAATTCATGGAATAATTAAGAAAAAAAGGGCTTCCCTATATTGTTGTGTCTGGCCAGGTACAAATAGGCAGCTGGTGGTTGGGGGCAGCCCGTTCCTGCCTGCTGTACCTGGCTGGACACAAATATAGTGTGAAGCCCCACGTCAATTTTTTTTAAATTATTTCAGGAAATTCATGAAATAATTAAAAAAAAATTGACGTGGGGCTTCGCACTATATTTGTGTCCAGCCAGGTACAGCAGGCAGGAACGGGCTGCCCCCAAACACCAGCTGCCTATTTGTACCTAGCCGGACACAACAATATAGGGAAGCCCTTTTTTTCTTAATTATTCCATGAATTTCATGAAATAATTAAAAAAAAAAATGTGTGGCGCTTCGCCCTATTTTTGTGTCCAGCCAGGTACAACTAGGCAGCTGGGGGCTGGAATCTGCAGCGCAGGGAGACCCAAGCTTTCTGGGCCCCACCCGCTGCAAATTGCAGTCCGCAGCCGCCCCGGAAAATGGCGCGTTCATAGAAGCGCCATCTTCTGGCGCTGTACCCAACTCATCCAGGGCCCTGGTGCGGTGGCTCATTGGGTAATAAAGGGGTTAAGGCCAGCTTGGCATTATCAGCTGGCCCTAAGCCCGAAATTCATGGGGTCACGCCAATATTAGACATGACCGCCATGAATTTCTAGTAAAGTATTTAAAAAAAACACAAACACCCAGAAAAAAGTCCTTTAATTGAAATAAAGACACAATTCTTTATTGTTCTAAATTAAACCATACTTACAGTCACGCCCATTCCAGCTGAAGCCAACGATCTCCTGCAATAAAAGTAAAATAATAAAGCAACCTCATCCTTACCTTTCCATGGTTCCCAGGACAGCTTCAGCTCTGCTACATCGAGATGACAGGCTGGACCGCAGCAGAACGCTGCCATCCAGCCTGTCATCCCGCAGACACTGAGAAGCGCAGGCATGCTTGCGCTCCTCAGTGTCTCGCTGTGACGGCATAAAGATGAGCCGAGGTCATGTCCAATGAACTCAGCTCACCTCATGCACGTCACTGACAGCGTGGGAAAATTCTCCTGCACTCAGCGCTTCAGCGTGAGAATTCTCCCACGCTGTCAGTGACGTGCATGAGGTGCGCCGAGTTCATTGGACATGACCTCACCTCATGCACGTCACTGACAGCGTGGGAAAATTCTCACGCTGAAGCGCTGAGTGCAGGAGAATTCTCCCACGCTGTCAGTGACGTACATGAGGTGAGCCGAGTTCATTGTCGGCTCATCTGGATGCCGTCACAGCCAGACACTGAGGAGTGGAAGTATGCCTGCGCTTCTCAGTGTCTGCGGGATGACAGGCTGGATGGCAGCGTTCTGCTGCGGTCCAGCCTGTCATCTCGATGTAGCAGAGCTGGAGCCGTCGTGGGAGCCATGGAAAGGTAAGGATGAGGTTGCTTTATTATTTTTCTTTTATTGCAGGAGATCGTTGGCTTCAGCTGGAATGGGCGTGATGGTAAGTATGGTTTAATTTAGAACAATAAAGAATTGTGTGTTTATTTCAATTAAAGGACTTTTTTCTGGGTGTTTGTGTTTTTTTTAAATACTTTACTAGAAATTCATGGTGGTCATGTCTAATATTGGCGTGACCCCATGAATTTCGGGCTTAGGGCCAGCTGATAATGCCAAGCTGGCCTTAACCCCTTTATTACCCAGTGAGCCACCGCACCAGGGCCCTGGATGAGTTGGGTACAGCGCCAGAAGATGGCGCTTCTATGAACGCGCCATTTTCCGGGGCGGCTGCGGACTGCAATTTGCAGCGGGTGGGGCCCAGAAAGCTTGGGCCTCCCTGCGCTGCAGATTCCAGCCCCCAGCTGCCTAGTTGTACCTGGCTGGACACAAAAATAGGGCGAAGCTCCACGTTTTTTTTTTTTTAATTCATGAAATTCATGGAATAATTAAGAAAAAAAGGGCTTCCCTATATTGTTGTGTCCGGCTAGGTACAAATAGGCAGCTGGTGGTTGGGGGCAGCCCGTTCCTGCCTGCTGTACCTGACTGGACACAAATATAGTGCGAAGCCCCACATCAATTTTTTTTAATTATTTCATGAATTTCCTGAGATGATTAAAAAAAAAAAATACGTGAAGCTTCTCCCTATTTTTGTGTCCAGCCAGGTACAACTAGGCAGCTGGGGGATGGAATCTGCAGCGCAGGGAGGCCCAAGCTTTCTGCCCCCCCCCCCCCGCTGAAAATTGCAGTCCGCAGCCACCCCGGAAAATGGCGCGTTCATAGAAGCTGGATGCTGTATCTGGCTGGCATACAAAAATATGGCGAAGCCCACGTCAAAAGTTTTGGGAAAAATTAATTAAAAAATAAATAATAATTTAGGGACTGCATCTTTATTAACTCCTCAAATGTCATTTAGTGTTAAAATAAAGGATTTATTTTAAAAAAAATTGACGTGGGGCTTCGCCCTATATTTGTGTCCAGCCAGGTACAGCAGGCAGCAACAGGCTGCCCCCAACCACCAGCTGCCTATTTGTACCTGGCCGGACACAACAATATAGGGAAGCCCTTTTTTTCTTAATTATTCCATGAATTTCATGAAATAATTAAAAAAAAATTGACGTGGGGCTTCGCACTATATTTGTGTCCAGCCAGGTACAGCAGGCAGGAATGGGCTGCCCCCAACCACCAGCTGCCTATTTGTACCTGGTTGGACACAACAATATAGGGAAGCCCTTTTTTTCTTAATTATTCCATGAATTTCATGAAATAATTAAAAAAAAAAATGCTTGGGGCTTCGCCCTATTTTTGTGTCCAGCCAGATACAACTATGCAGCTGGGGGCTGGAATCCGCAGCGCAGGGAGACCCAAGCTTTCTGGGCCACCCCCGCTGCAAATTGCAGTCCGCAGCCGCCCCAGAAAATGGCGCGTTCATTGAAGCGCCATCTTCTGGCGCTGTACCCAACTCATCCAGGGCCCTGGTGCGGTGGCTCACTGGGTAATAAAGGGGTTAAGGCCAGCTTGGTATTATCAGCTGGCCCTAAGCCCAAAATTCATGGGGTCACGCCAATATTAGACATGACCACCATGAATTTCTAGTAAAGTATTTAAAAAAACACAACACCCAGAAAAAAGTCCTTTAATTGAAATAAACACACAATTCTTTATTGTTCTAAATTAAACCATACTTACCATCACGCCCATTCCAGCTGAAGCCAACGATCTCCTGCAATAAAAGTAAAATAATAAAGCAACATCATCCTTACCTTTCCATGGCTCCCACGACAGCTTCAGCTCTGCTACATCGAGATGACAGGCTGGACCGCAGCAGAACGCTGCCATCCATCCTGTCATCCCGCAGACACTGAGAAGCGCAGGCATGCTTGTGCTCCTCAATGTCTGGCTGTGACGGCATAAAGATGAGCCGAGGTCATGTCCAATGAACTCAGCTCACCTCATGTACGTCACTGACAGCGTGGGAAAATTCTCCTGCACTCAGCACTTCAGCGTGAGAATTTTCCCACACTGTCAGTGACGTGCATGAGGTGAGCTGAGTTCATTGGACATGACCTCACCTCATGTATGTCACTGACAGCGTGGGAGAATTCTCACGCTGAAGCGCTGAGTGCAGGAGAACTTTCCCACGCTGTGAGTGACGTGCATGAGGTGAGCTGAGTTCATTGGACATGAACTCGGCTCATCTGGATGACGTCACAGAGAGACACTGAGGAGCGCAAGCATGCCTGCGCTTCTCAGTGTCTGCGGGATGACAGGCTGGATGGCAGCTTTCTGCTGCGGTCCAGCCTGTCATCTCGATGTAGCAGAGCTGGAGCTGTCCTGGGAACCATCGAAAGGTAAGGATGAGGTTGCTTTATTATTTTTCTTTTATTGCAGGAGATCGTTGGCTTCAGCTGGAATGGGCGTGATGGTAAGTATGGTTTAATTTAGAACAATAAAGAATTGTGTCTTTATTTCAATTAAAGGACTTTATTCTGGGTGTTTGTGTTTTCTTTTAACTTTGACTATGGGGTTAGTAATGGGGGTGTCTTATAGACGCCTCTCCATTACTAACCTGGGCTTGATGTCAGCTGGCATTATAAGCTGACATCAACCCCAACCCTATTACCCCCTGCCACCGCACCAGGGCAGCGTGGAAGAGCGAGGCTAAGTGCCAGAATTGGCGCATCCTATGGATGCGCCATTTCTGGGGCGGCTGACGGCTGGTGTTTCTAGCCTGGGAGGGGGCCAATATTCATGGCACCCTTCCTGGGCTATTAATATCAGCCCCCAGCTGTCTGCCTAGCCTGTGCTAGCTATTAAATTAGGGGGGACCCCACGTTATTTTTTTGGGGAGGTTCCCCCATTTTAATAGCTAGTAAAGGCTAGGTATTCAGCTGGGGGCTGATATTAGTAGCCTGGGAAGCTCCGTGGGTATTACCCCCTTCCCAGGCTTCAAACATTTGCCCAAGCTGTCTGCTTAACCTCCGCTAGAGCCTAAAATTAAGGGGAACCCCACGCCAATTTTTTTTTAAATAATTCCTTTATTTTAACACTAAATGACAAGTACAGTAATCAACACTGTCACTGTACTTCATATATATGTGACTGACATGTTTCTATCTATCTAATCTATGTGTGATTCTCTATTCTTTCTGTTCTAAATTGTCGGGTACAGATGCTGAATTGCCGGCCGGCTTTCTTAAAGAGACGGTGCATGAAAACACTATTATTTTTTTAAATAAATCCTTTACACTAAATGACAAGTACAGTAAGCAACACTGTCACTGTACTTCATATATATGTGACTGACATGTTTCTATCTATCTAATCTATGTGTGAAGCTCTATTCTTTCTGTTATAAATTGTCGGGTACCGCTGCTGAATTGCCGGCCGGCTTTTTTAAAGAGACGGTGCACGAAAACACTAATATTTTTTTTAATAAATCCTTTACACTAAATGACAAGTACAGTAAGCAACACTGTCACTGTACTTCATATATATGTGACTGACATGTTTCTATCTATCTAATCTATGTGTGATTCTCTATTCTGTCTGTTATAAATTGTCGGGTACCGCTGCTGAATTGCCGGCCGGCTTTTTTAAAGAGACGGTGCACGAAAACACTAATATTTTTTTTAATAAATCCTTTACACTAAATGACAAGTACAGTAAGCAACACTGTCACTGTACTTCATATATATGTGACTGACATGTTTCTATCTATCTAATCTATGTGTGATGCTCTATTCTTTCTGTTGTAAATTGTCGGGTACCGGTGTATGCCGCTGATGAATTGCCGGCTTTTCATGTCATTCTACATTATTCTTAGTTGTTTTACTTCATGTAGAATTAACCTACAAGGAAAGAAAGGGTTTATTTTCATTCCGATATTTGTGTCCCATTGACTTGCATTGGTTTCCGGTATCGGAATCGGCGATATCCGATACTTTTTGGGTATCGGCCCGATCCAATCCGATACGATATTTCCTGATATCGGAAGGTATCGCTCAACACTATTGATGATAAGACACAATGGACAGAAAGTCAGGAGGAGGACCAGGGTGCGGAAGTGGAAGACGAAGCGGTGGACAATGAAGTCACTGATCCGACCTGGCAAGGGAACATGCAGAGCGAGGACAGCAGCATACAGGGGGAGGGAGGCGTAGCACCACAATAGGCAGGAACAAGCAGTGTGGTGGCCACAGACACAAGGCGGGCAACTGCTCCGCGGAACACCAACATGACGGAAGTTGCCAGTTCAACTGTTAGGTCTTTCCAAGTCTGGTTCTTTTTTAAAGACTGTTTAGATAACCCCAAAAAGGCCATTTGCAACATCTGCCAGGCCACCATCAGCAAGAGCACCAAAACTACCAGCCTGACCACCACCAGCATGCTCAGGCGCATGACAGCAAAGAACCTGACTAGCTGGGCCGAATGCCAAGGTCCAGAAACAGTGTCTGTGGGTGACACCACTGCCTCTTCCGCTGTTGTGCGTGCACTCCAATCCTTTTCCATGGTGCATGTGAAGATGCCTCCCACCCTGTACCTGTCATTGCAGACTTGCAACCATCACCGTCCACGTCTTGTCCCTTTGCAGCGTTCAGTTGTCCCTACCCCAGTCCCTGGAATGCAAGCGCAAGTATATAGCCAGTCGCTCACCCACCCACCCACAGGCTGCAATACTATACTGCCAAATTTTTGACAGCTGCTTGTGACTCGCCCCCTGAGCCGTGGGGCACTCGGATCCGGGCAATTAGGGAAACGGTGGGAGTAGTAGTGGCAACCCGGTTCCGTGGCTCAGGGTGGTCAGGCCAGTGGTAGTCCGTTATGTGCTGATGTTTATGTCCGACTACGCCACCCGTGGATTGCGGTTATTAGGAACCGCCGCTGCATGCAGACCGCTGGGGCTGATGAGGTGTGCAGCTAGGGTAGTGTGACTCCCCACGGGAAGAGTGCGGCCCCAGGGCAGTATAGTGGATGGTGGGAGTGATGGTAGTGAGAGTCCCAGTGCTGATAGTGCTGGAGGAGCAAGGAGCACACAGACAACAGGTTGCAGTCCAGGGTCTTTACTAAAACAGGTAAACTGACCCACAAACAGTCCCAGCTAGGAGGGGACCTGGATGTCTGAGAGCAACGGGGAAATTGGCCCTGGTCAGGGTGAGGGTGTAGGCCTACCGTGCTTTCTGCGCTCCTTCTGGCTATCTCCTCGTTATAGGGTAACTGCCCACGTTTCCGAGCTTTCGGTGTATTCTCGCCTGTATGGCCTGCGACGTGGGTTCCTTTCTGCTCCCAGCCTTGTACGGCTTTACTGGTCCCTTCGGTTGTGGCAGGGCCTCCAGGCTTCTTAGGCCAAGGAATATACAGTCCCCTGCGGACTGGTTATCTGCTGGAGGATGTAGAATCCTCCCAGCCTCAGACACCAAAGTCTGGTAAATTAAGTCCTTTATCTGCCAAGACAGGCTCTCTTCGCCTCTTGTCTCTGGCTTGTGGCTCTCGTCCTGCCACACTTCCTCTTAGGTGCAATACAACTGTCTGTCCCTGCTCTGCTCTGGGACACGTCTCATTGCTGAGACAGGCCATCAAGTTCTCCCTAACCCTGCCCCCAGCACCAGCTTTTCTGGGGCAGCCTGCTCCCCCTACTGGCCTGAGACAGGAGGCATTGCATGCTAATGTTCCCCTGACTAGAGAACCTCCCCCTTGCTCTCAGACACAGCTTTATTTACACTTGTGGCATCCAGGCCAGGGTGACACATTCCCCCCTAGTGAAATTTAGTACTCCGGGACTAAACAATAAACAAAGACAATATTCATAACAATAAAACATTAATAGACAGACGACGCACAAATTGAGTTCTTAAGGTCACAGTGTGGTCTGTGACCGGGTGTCCATATCACCAGCACAACGGGGAGCCTTAACCAGGTGGGAGTCTGTCCTACCCCAAGTCCTTCACAGTCTTAGTTCATTCCTGGGTTAGGCTCCAAACGCAGTCCATACAAGGTCCCGGTTATAAAAAGTCCATAACCTTTGAGTCCTTACGGTAGCTGCAAGAAACTGAAACACAGAATTACCAAACAAGCATGTAACTTGGCAAACAATTCAACACTTGGCAACAGGGTCATTTACAATTTTAGCGCGCTCTATATTCTCCAGCGAGCGGGTATCTGCCCCTTTGTGTTCCTGGTTGACCTACGTAGCCCACTGTCTGGTGGTGGACCAACCTGGCTTTCCCCACTAGCGTTAGGGGTACAGCTACCAGCTGGGTGTACAGGTAGGGCAGGCAGCTATCTGCGAGTCCTTTGGCTTACCGCAGGCATGGCAGGCTCACTGTCAGCAGAGGGTTGACTCTCCTGGGCTGCTGGTACAGGCTCTTCTGCCCTGGAACTGCTTGCTCCTCTTCACCTTCCGGCTCTGGTGTTGGTTGTTGCTGTGCCGGTTGCAGGAAATGCAGGACGGGTACCACTATGGCATCATTTATGCGAGTCCAGGACTGAGGGAACTCTCCGAGAACGGTGCTGATCATTTCTTCCTTGTCCTCTGCGGGTTCAAGGTCACTCTGATCCTCTTCTGCACTACGGAGTTGCTCGGGGCACCTTTTGAGGTGGTCTCTGGAGACGACACTAGTGGTTTCTCCTCCGTCCTTGGTGATTACGCACACCTTTGGGTTGTCGTGGTCAGACTGCAGTACGGTGTAGGGTTCCCTTTCCCACTGGTCGTCCAACTTATGTAGCCTTCTTTTTCGCTTTAGGACTTGCTCACCAGGTTCTAGGGGACCAGCAGGGGCGTGTTGATTGAAGAGTTTTTCTTGCCTCTCTCTCACCTGGGCCAGGCTCTTCTCCACACTCTCCTGTACCTTCTTGTACTGCAGTTGCCTTTCCGTATCCCAGTCCGCATCCGGGGAGGTGTCCTCAGGTATTAGGACTCCCATCTCCAGGTCTACGGGCAGCTTACCTGGTCTAGCTCGCATCAGGTAAGCCGGGGTGCAGTTTGTAGCATTCACCGGGATATTGTTGTATAGGTCTATTAGGTCCGGCAGTTTTTCTGGCCACAGGCTGCGTTCCTCCAGGGGCAACGTCTTCAGGAGATCAATGACCATATTGTTCATCTTCTCACACATCCCGTTGGTTTGTGGATGGTAAGGCGTTGTCCGAATCTTCTTACAGCCATAGAGGTTGCAGAACTCCTGGAAGATTTCAGCCTCGAACGCTGGACCCTGGTCTGTCAGGACCTGTTCCGGATACCCGTGTGGACGGCAGAAATATTGCTGGAAGGCTCTGGCCGCTGTTTGGGCTGTCAAGTCTTTTACCGGGACCACCACTAGAAAACGGGAATAGTGGTCCACGATTGTCAGGGCATAGATGTATCCAGACCGGCTTGGAGCCAATTTGACGTGGTCCAGAGCTACCAGCTCAAGAGGCTGCGTGGTGACGATGGGCCTCAAGGGTGTCTTCTGGCTGGTGCGGTCCTTCCTCCTCAGGTGACAAGGGCCACAATCTCTGCACCACTTTTCTACAGCTCCTCTCATGCCGACCCAAAAGAACCTTCCTCTTAGCAGGAACTCCAATTTCTTCCATCCGAAGTGTCCCGCTCTGTCATGGTAAGCCCCCAGGACCATGGCTGCATCCCGTCTTGGGACCACGACTTGCCAGGTCAGCTCGTGCGTCCGGTGGTTAACAATCCTTCTGCACAACTTGCCTTCGTAGAGGAACAGCTTGCTCTTCTCCTTCCATAGCTGCTTGGCTTCCTCTGGGGCATCTGGATCTAAGCGGGCGTCTTCCCGGGTCAGCAGATCTTTCACCAGGCGGACTGCAGGGTCACTATCTTGGGTCTCGGCCCAGCTGTGGTGAGGTAGGGGATTGATTATCACAGTGGTTAGATCCTCCTCCTTCACGCGGTGAGAGTATTGAGCGGCTCCATACCGGTGAAACGCGGGGAGTTCTACCTCCTCCAGCTCTTCTGGGTCTTCGTCACCTTCAGGTAAGTGAGGCATCCTTGATAGGGCGTCCGCGTTGGCATTGGTTTTGCCTGCCCGGTACTTGATCACGAAGTCATAGTTTGAGAGACGGGCCATCCACCGCTGTTCTAGGGCATCCAGTCTTGCATTGTCCAGGTGTGTCAACGGGTTGTTGTCCGTGTACACGGTGAACTTCGCGGAGGCCAGGTAATGCTTGAAGCGTTCCGTCACGGCCCATACCACCGCCAAGAATTCTAGCTTGAAGGAGCTGTAATTCTCCGGGTTCCTCTCGGTGGGCCTCAGCTTCCGGCTGGCGTACGCGATCACCCTTTCTCTGCCCTGTTGGTTTTGGGACAGTACAGCTCCCAGTCCCACATTACTGGCATCTGTGTGGAGAATGAAAGGCTGGCCATAATCAGGGTAGGCCAAGATCTCGTCCCCTGTGAGGGCCATCTTTAGCTGGCGGAAGGACTCCTCTTCCGGTTTATCCCACTTGAAGGGCGGCTTTTGGCTCCTGGACTTAGACTGTCCGATCAGGAGGTCCTGCATAGGAGCTGCCATCTTGGTGAACCCGGGGATGAACCTTCGGTAGTAGCCTACCAACCCGAGAAACTGTCTCACCTCTTTGATGTTCGAGGGTCTTGGCCAGCTCTTGATTGCCGTGACCTTGTCAGGGTCGGGGGCCACTCCTTCCGCGCTTACCACATGCCCTAGGTACTGGACCTTTGGTTTCAACAGGTGACACTTCAATGGTTTCACCTTCAGGCCGTAGCCTGCCAGGGCTTTGAACACCTCGGCCAGGTGCTTTAGGTGGTCCTCGTAGGTCTTCGAATAGACGATCACGTCGTCCAGGTAAAGGAGAACCGTCTCGAAGTTTCGGTGCCCTAGACAGCATTCCATCAACCGCTGGAAGGTCCCTGGTGCGTTGCAGAGCCCGAAAGGCATACAGTTGAACTCACTCAGTCCCATCGGGGTGGTGAAGGCGGTCTTCTCCTTGTCAGCCTCTGCCACAGGAACCTGCCAGTACCCGCTAGTAAGGTCCAAAGTAGAAAAGAAGTTAGCTGATTTTAGTGCGGCTAAAGACTCCTCTATTCTAGGCAATGGGTATGCGTCTTTGTGGGTGATACGGTTGATTTGTCTATAGTCTACACACATTCTCATGGTGCCGTCTTTCTTTTTGACCAGAACCAAGGGGGCTGCCCAGGGGCTACAGCTGTCTCTAATGACCCCAGCTTCTTTCATCTCTCTTAGCATGCCCTTTGCGTTCTGATAATGTGCAGGGGGTACAGGTCTGTGCCTCTCTTTTATTGGTGGGTGGCTCCCTGTGGGGATGTGGTGTTCTATCCCTTTTACTCTGCCGAAGTCTAGCGGGTGCTTACTAAAGACTCTCTCGTGCTCCTGTACCACCCGGTAGACTCCTTGTTTTTGGTGCAGGGGAGTGGAGTCAGCACCCACATTGAGTTTCTGGCACCAGTCCTCCTTTTGTTTCTGGGAGCCATTACCCTCCGCCTGAGGAGATGGAGGCAAGGGTTCCACGGCCCTGATAGCTTTGTGTTCGACAACAAACAGTTTGGCGAGTGTAGCGTACCTGGGTAAGTGTACCTCCCTCTCCCCAATGTTGAGGATGTGGACGGGCACCCTCCCATGACGGACATCAACCACCCCCCGGGCTGTCAAAATGGTGGGCCTGCTGTCTGAGTACACGGGTTCTACCATGGCTTGGTAGTCTCTACCTCTCAACCCGATTGCAGTCCGACACCAGATCATCATTTCACTTTTGGGAGGCATGGAAATGGGGAATGGGTCACTCAGTCTTACGCTACCGATCTCACCACCAGACAGTTCTACCTGCTGCCGTCTCATCAGGGCTTTTATCTCCTTGTTGAGGACTCTCTGTTGGCTGGAACTAGCATTCACCGCCACCTGTTGTAAGATTACAATTACCTCTGAAAGACAATTTTCAATTACGTTAGTACCCACAGTTATTTTAGGGTGACTTTCACGACGGTCAATGTCCACAATAATTACTCCCTGTGCCGGCAGTTCAACTTTACCAATTTTAATGGTCATCTCCTTGAACCCCATCTGCGGCACGGGTAAGCCATTACTAGCGATGATGCTCAAGTTACTGTCTGGATACCGTGTGATATCAGCATCAGTCCAATACTGCTTAAAAAGTACATAAGGGATAGTGGTTACTTGCGACCCAGTATCCAGCAAGGCGCTCATGGGGATACCGTCCAGCACCACGGGTAAAACCGGGCGCCCCCCAACGTACTTATCACGCCAATTATAAGGGCCTGGTGATCTTATGCCTGGGGGTTGGCCCTCTGCCCCAGGTTGGACCCGTTTAAATTACAGTACCTGGAAATGTGTCCGGGCTGGTTGCATCGACGGCAAATGGGCTGTCCATCCTCTGCGTAGCGGTCTGTGGGCCTCCCTCGGAACGACGGGATCCTCCTCTGTCGACGCCACGGGACATCCTCCGGACTTGAAGCCAGCTCGATGGGTCTTGACGGGTCCACTTGCAACGCCTGGACGGTCCTGGTCAACGCCGCGACACTCCTGGTCAGCTCCTGGACTTGGTGGTGCAGGTCTTTCGACGGGGCTTGGTTCAGGGCCTGTGCATCAGCCTCCACGGAGTCCATAGAGGAGGGCGCCGCCTCCTGGTGGTAGGTGAGAGCAGGGCACCGGGGGTTTATAGCGCCACTAGTTGCAGATTCACGGAGCACCCTTATGGCCCTGTCCTTAAATTGGGCAAAGGTCAGGTCGGGGTTCTGAAAGAACATGAGGCGCAGTTGGGCCCTGTGGGCGCTAGACAGCAGACCTTCTATGAATTGTTCTGTTAGCAGCTTATCCGTTTCCTGCACACTGCCAGGGTCAGTTTGTTGAATAGCCCTCAAGGCTTCCTGCAGATTTAGGGCATAGTCTCTGATGCTGTCCTGTGCCCGCTGCTTACATCCATAGAACCTCATTTTAATCTCAGCGGAGGTACGTGTGTCAAAGGTACCCCGCAGCCGGGCCAGAATACCCTTCACAGTCCTTTTCTCCTCAGTGGGCCATGATTTTACCTCCCTTTGGGCTGCGCCAGTTAACTGCCCTGTCAGTATGCTGACCTTCTGTTCCTCTGTCAGGGGGTAAACGTGGAACAAACTGTATAGCCTTTCCTTGAAGTCAGTTAGGGCATGGGGCTCCCCTGAGTATTTGGGCAGCCAGGCCGCTCCAGGGATGTAGGGCAGGGAAAAGGGCATCAGCGCTGCTGCAGCTGCTTTGGTGGTAGTGGGGGCCTCTGTGTCCGACATCTTCCTCCCCCCTAGTCAAGCGTGGCCTACCTTCCGACGATCCTCTTCTGTAGGCCGCGGCTCCGCTGCTGCTGCTATGGACGAGGACCTGGCGTCGCGTCCTGGTGACGTCAGCGTCGCTCTCTCTCCCTTCCAGGACCTTGCGCAGCGTCGGTGCGTGGGGCGGAGCTTCGGATCTCGCGCGGTTTTGACGTCCACGCCCCTCTTCTTCCCGCGCGGCGTCCTGGAGATGGCGTCCGATGGCGGGAAACAGCTGCAGATGGCGGGAAGACGGCAGAAGACGGCGGGAAAAGGTCCAAGATGGCGTCTGATGGCGGGAATCGGCTCCGGATGGCGGGAAACGACTCCGGACGGTGGGAAACTTCGCCACAGGTAAATTACAAAAGTCTTTTTCAGGCACGCAGTACCCGTTGGTTGCGGGCACGAAATCCTGCCGACTACGCCAAAGCTGACTCGCCCCCTGAGCCGTGGGGCACTCGGATCCGGGCAATTAGGGAAACGGTGGGAGTAGTAGTGGCAACCCGGTTCCGTGGCTCAGGGTGGTCAGGCCAGTGGTAGTCCGTTATGTGCTGATGTTTATGTCCGACTACGCCACCCGTGGATTGCGGTTATTAGGAACCGCCGCTGCATGCAGACCGCTGGGGCTGATGAGGTGTGCAGCTAGGGTAGTGTGACTCCCCACGGGAAGAGTGCGGCCCCAGGGCAGTATAGTGGATGGTGGGAGTGATGGTAGTGAGAGTCCCAGTGCTGATAGTGCTGGAGGAGCAAGGAGCACACAGACAACAGGTTGCAGTCCAGGGTCTTTACTAAAACAGGTAAACTGACCCACAAACAGTCCCAGCTAGGAGGGGACCTGGATGTCTGAGAGCAACGGGGAAATTGGCCCTGGTCAGGGTGAGGGTGTAGGCCTACCGTGCTTTCTGCGCTCCTTCTGGCTATCTCCTCGTTATAGGGTAACTGCCCACGTTTCCGAGCTTTCGGTGTATTCTCGCCTGTATGGCCTGCGACGTGGGTTCCTTTCTGCTCCCAGCCTTGTACGGCTTTACTGGTCCCTTCGGTTGTGGCAGGGCCTCCAGGCTTCTTAGGCCAAGGAATATACAGTCCCCTGCGGACTGGTTATCTGCTGGAGGATGTAGAATCCTCCCAGCCTCAGACACCAAAGTTTGGTAAATTAAGTCCTTTATCTGCCAGGACAGGCTCTCTTCGCCTCTTGTCTCTGGCTTGTGGCTCTCGTCCTGCCACACTTCCTCTTAGGTGCAATACAACTGTCTGTCCCTGCTCTGCTCTGGGACACGTCTCATTGCTGAGACAGGCCATCAAGTTCTCCCTAACCCTGCCCCCAGCACCAGCTTTTATAGGGGCAGCCTGCTCCCCCTACTGGCCTGAGACAGGAGGCATTGCATGCTAATGTTCCCCTGACTAGAGAACCTCCCCCTTGCTCTCAGACACAGCTTTATTTACACTTGTGGCATCCAGGCCAGGGTGACACACTTGCACTTGAAATATGGCCTTTTAGGCTCGTGGAGGTGGAAGCTTTCCAGCCGGGTATCCATACACGTCCCCAGCCACCATTATTTCTCCTGGTGTTGTCCCCGCCTTCCACCAGCACGGGTCCCAGAACTTTACCCGTGCCCTCCTCAGCGCACTTAGTGTGAAGGACCGCCTAACCACAAACACATGGACAAGTGAATGTGGCCAGGGATGGTACATCTCACTGACACATTTCACTGGGTTAATATTCTGGAAGCCGGGACCCAGTGGGACCTTGGGACGGAATGCGTACTCCCGACGCAGAGGATTGCAAGCCCTGGGTCAACCAGGGTTGCCCCCACATTCTACAGCTCCTGCACCACCTCCTCCTCTTCAGCCTCCATCTCCATCACTTGATTCATTTTTTTCAGGAGATATTCCAGATTATGTACTAAAACTTTGTGGGTGCCAATAACAATAAGCAGGACTGTATGCTTAGTTGACAAACCACACACCATTGCAGAGTTGTTGAAAGCTGTGTCAGAGAACCTGGTGGCGGCTCTGAAGCTAGGCAAGCTCACACGCGAGCCATTCCTGGCCCATGTGCTCAACTTAGTGGTTCAGCTGTTTCTCAAAACCTACCCAGGTCTGCCACAGCGACTTGTGAAAGTACGCTGCATGTGTGCCCATTTCAGAAAGTCAGCTACAGCTTTCACCGCTCTGGCAGGGCTTCAGCAGCTTTCAGATCACCGACTAGTGTGCGATGTGACCACGGATTGGAAATCAAAGTTGCAGATGTTTGGAATGATTTTGAGCAGCAGAGAGCAGTTGAGTACCAGCTTCAATACGCCCGTCGGCATTCAGGTCAGCCTCCGCACATAAGAGCTGATGAGTGGGCATGAATGTCTGACATCTGTGCCGTCCTCCAAAACTTTGAGGACTCCACCAAGATGGTGAGCGGCGATGACGCCATAATTAGCATCATCATCCCGCTTCTCTGTGTACTGGAACAATCGCTGCTCACAATTAAAGAGGAGGCATTGCAGGTGGAGCAAGGAGCTATACAGGGTTATGCTACTCAGCCCAGCCTCATCTCATCCCGACGCAGATTGGGTGATAATGAGGAGGAGGAAGAGAACATGGACAAAAGTCCTCTTGATGAGAACAGGGAAGTCTTGGCTGTTGGCAGTCTGGCACACAAGCCGACTTGGGCATTACAGAAAACTGGCACGGCACGAGAGAAGTCTTGTAGACAGAGGTGTGAGGTTCTGATTAAGGAGAATGTCAGTCTTAGATCAGTTGCAGAACGGAGGGCATGGGAGGGGTGATACACAGAAATGAGGGAAGAGATATAGGCCGGTGCAGAACTGTGGAGAGCTTGGTGGGTAAAAGAGATGAGTTTGTATTGTATTCTGTAGTGATTGTTTAACCTAACCAGTGCAATGACTCGCAAAGGGTAGAGGCTTCGGTGAAGCGGCTTAATAATAATAATTAGGGTTGAGCGAGTATGTTCTGTCCGAGTATGCTCGGGCCGAGCTCCAAGTATTTACAGCTGCTCAGTGATATGGTTGAATCGCTCCCGGGTGCATGATTTGCAACTGTTTGACAGCTTTATTACTTGTGAGGAATGTATAAGAAATAGACATTACTTCCATGTAATAAAACTGTCAAAACAGTCGCAAATCATGCACACGGGAGCGATTCAACCATATCACCGAGCAGCTATAAATACACGGAGCTCGGCCCGAGCATACTCGCCGAAAGGGTTAATAGAACATACTCGCTCAACACTAATAATAATCTTTTTATTTATATAGCGCCAACATATTCCACAGCGCTTTACAATTCAGACAATTTATAGACATTATGGGCACTGTCCCCATTGGGGCTCACAATCTACATACCCTATCAGTATGTCTTTGGAGTGTGGGAGAAAACCAGAGAACCCAGAGGAAACCCATGCAAACACAGGGAGAACATACAAACTACTTGCAGATGTTGTCCTTGGTGGGATTTGAACCCAGAACCCCAGCGCTGCAAGGCTGCAGTGCTAACCACTGAGCCACCGTGCTGCCCTTTATAGAAATACAACTCTGGCTGCTACATTCAGAAAGGATTGGAGAAGAGAGTTTGTTTAGAGGGAAATTGATTAGAAGATAGCTGCAGTAATTAATCAGAGACACAGTAAGAGTTTTTACAGTATCAAAGGTGCGAAAAGGTTGAATTCTGGATATGTTTTTAAGGTGCAGGTGACATGTGTGGGAGTTATGGTGGCACCACCTAAAAGAAATTGCAAAGTCAGGTATAGGTAGGATAGTAAAAGTCAGATATAGGTAGGTTAGTAAAAGTCAGGTAAAGGAAAGGTAGGTTGGATGGCTACGTGCGGCCTCCTGCTGTGTATAGATGGCTACGTGCGGCCTCCTGCTGTGTATAGATGGCTACGTGCAGCCTCCTGCTGTGTATAGATGGCGCCGTGCGGCCTCCTGCTGTGTATAGATGGCGCCGTGTGGCCTCCTGCTGTGTATAGATGGCGCCGTGAGGCCTCCTGCTGTGTATAGATGGCTATGTGTGGCCCCCTGCTGTGTATAGATGGCTATGTGCGGCCTCCTGCTGTGTATAGATGGCATCGTGCGGCCTCCTGCTGTGTATAGATGGCGCCATGCAGCCTCCTGCTGTGTATATGGCTACGTCCGGCCTCCTGCTGTGTATAGATGGCTACGTGCGGCCTCCTGCTGTATATAGATGGCTACGTGCGGCCTCCTGCTGTGTATAGATGGCTACGTGCAGCCTCCTGCTGTGTATAGATGGCTACGTGCGGCCTCCTGCTGTGTATAGATGGCTACGTGCAGCCTCCTGCTGTGTATAGATGGCGCCGTGCAGCCCCCTGCTGTGTATAGATGGCTACGTGCGGCCTCCTGCTGTGTATAGATGGCTACGTGCAGCCTCCTGCTGTGTATAGATGGCGCCGTGCAGCCCCTGCTGTGTATAGATGGCTACGTGCGGCCTCCTGCTGTGTATAGATGGCTACGTGCAGCCTCCTGTTGTGTATAGATGGCGCCGTGCAGCCCCCTGCTGTGTATAGATGGCTACGTGCGGCCTCCCGCTGTGTATAGATGGCTACGTGCTTCCTCCCGCTGTGTATAGATGGCTACGTGCTTCCTCCCGCTGTGTATAGATGGCTATGTGCGGCCCCCTGCTGTGTATAGATGGCTACGTGCGGCCTCCTGCTGTGTATAGATGACTACGTGCTGCCTCCTGCTGTGTATAGATGGCTACGTCCGGCCTCCTGCTGTGTATAGATGGCTACGTGCGGCCTCCTGCTGTATATAGATGGCTACGTGCGGCCTCCTGCTGTGTATAGATGGCTACGTGCAGCCTCCTGCTGTGTATAGATGGCTACGTGCGGCCTCCTGCTGTGTATAGATGGCTACGTGCAGCCTCCTGCTGTGTATAGATGGCTACGTGCGGCCTCCTGCTGTGTATAGATGGCTACGTGCAGCCTCCTGCTGTGTATAGATGGCGCCGTGCAGCCCCCTGCTGTGTATAGATGGCTACGTGCGGCCTCCTGCTGTGTATAGATGACTACGTGCAGCCTCCTGTTGTGTATAGATGGCGCCGTGCAGCCCCCTGCTGTGTATAGATGGCTACGTGCGGCCTCCTGCTGAGTATAGATGGCTACGTGCGGCCTCCTGCTGAGTATAGATGGCTACGTGTGCTCAATATTAAGTCATCCAATGTTAGGCTGTGTGCCCACGATGCAGAAATGCTCCAGATTTTTTTTGAGCGTTTCTGCATCTCCCTGGCAGAAAAAACGCATGCGGATTGTACATGCGGATTGTACATGCGGATTGTACGTGCGTTTTTCCTGCCAGGGACAAGCGGATGTGATGCGTTCTTCACATGCATTTTCAAATGCGGGTTGTCAAGCGTTTTCCAAGCGATTTTAGCATCACTTGGAAAAGTACTTGACAACTTGGTCACACTATATAAATACATGCAACCAGCAAGGATTTATATAGTGTGACCGAAAGAATGGTAAAAAATAAATATACTTACCTTCTGATGGCCTGCCGACGTCAGCGGTCGCGTGACCCGTCACATGACTAAATGACGTCACCACAGGTCCTTTAGTCTACCGCGAGCTGCCGGCGAGGCAGGACGCATCGGATAAAGACACCGGGGGCCATCAGAAGGTAAGTATAATATTTATTTTTTATTTTATTCTTTTTTTTACAGGTTCCATGGTACTCGGGTCCGGAGGAGAGTCTTCTGTTCTCCAAACCCGGGTACTATCCGCACATTGAAACGCATGGAATCCGCATGTACAGATGCAGTGATGCGGATACCATGCGTTCCAATGCAAGTCAATGGCGGCGAAAACGCAGCTCTTCCGCAAAATAATTGGTAGTGCTGCGGATTTTTCCACAATGATACCAAGCGGAAACGCTTAAAAAACCCATAGTGGGCACACAGCCTAAAAAAAAATATTATAAATTATTATTATAATTAATATATTAATATTGTGCCAAATTAATTTCACGTGAACTATCACATGATCTATCACAGGTGATCATGTGACATGTGATACATCAGGTGTGCGTGTGTGTGTGTGTGTGTGTGTGTGTGGGGGGGGGGGGGCGCGCCTTCTAAACTGCCCGGAGCCCTTGCTACTCTTAATCCACCCCTGCACCCTCCACACTACTTATATGCACATGTAGCTCTTTCACGGACTGTTCCTCCATTACTGAGAAATCAGCTTTTAAATTGGTATGCAAATGAGGCTGAAGAGCTATGGTAGATCTGAAGCCTCTGAATGGTATAAGTATATACAGTACAGATAAATCCAGAGTCTTATCGGTGACATGTTCTTGCTGATCATAGTCATTCACTTTCCCTTCTCTCCTCTATTTAGCCCAGATCACCGTGATAACTTCTTCCATCCACGATGTGTCTCTGCAGAACTTAATGCACAGACGTCTTTGGATTATTATTTAACCGGCACTTTTCCCACTTTTTCCCACCTCTACACAAACTGCATAATGCTATAACCATCTCTAGTGCCCTGGAGAGTAATAATGCCCTCTCTGTTGCCCCACACAGTAATAGTACACCCCTCTTTGCCTTTATACAGTAATTGTGTCCAGCTCTCTGCCTCCATATACTAAAAGTCTCACGTCTGAGCTTCCACATGGTAAAAATGCCCCCATTGTGCTACTATATAGAAATATTAGGCACATTAAGGAATAGTTCCCACTCTGTGCCTCTATATAGTAATAATGCACCCCTCTGTGCCTCCATATAGTAATAATGCCCCCTCTCCCCTCTGTGCCTCCATGTAGTAATAGTGCCTCCTCTGTGTCTCCATATGGTAATAATGCCCCCCTATGTGTCCCCATATAGTAATAGTGCCCCCTCCGTGCCTCCATATAGTAATAGTGCCTCCTCTGTGTCTCCATATAGTAATAGTGCCTCCTCTGTGTTTCCATATAGTAATAGTGCCCCCTCCGTGTCTCCATATAGAAATAATGCCCCCTCTGTGCCTCCATATAGTAATAGTGCCCCCTCTGTGTCTCCATATAGTAATAGTGCCCCCTCCGTGTCTCCATATAGAAATAATGCCCCCTCTGTGCCTCCATATAGTAATAATGCCCCCTCCGTGCCTCCATATAGTAATAGTGCCTCCTCTGTGTCTCCATATAGTAATGATACCCCCTCTGTGTCCCCATATAGTAATAGTGCCCCCTCCATGCTTCCATATAGAAATAGTGCCTCCTCTGTGTCTCCATATAGTAATAGTGCCTCCTCTGTGTTTCCATATAGTAATAGTGCCTCCTCTGTGTCTCCATATAGTAATAGTGCCCCCTCCGTGTCTCCATATAGAAATAATGCCCCCTCTGTGCCTCCATATAGTAATAGTGCCCAATCTGTGTCTCCATATAGTAACAGTGCCCCCTCCGTGTCTCCATATAGAAATAATGCCCCCTCTGTGCTTCCATATAGTAATAATGCCCCCTCCGTGCCTCCATATAGTAATAGTGCCTCCTCTGTGTCTCCATATAGTAATAATGCCCCCTCTGTGTCCTCGTATAGTAATAGTGCCCCCTCCGTGCCTCCATATAGCAATAATGCCCCCTCTGTGTCTCCATATAGTAATAGTGCCTTCTCTGTGTCTCCATATAGTAGTAGTGCCCCCTCCATGTCTCCATATAGAAATAATGCCCCCTCTATGCCTCCATAAAGTAATAGTGCCCCCCTCTGTGTCTCCATATAGTGATAGTGCCACTTCTATTCCTCCATATAGTAATAGTGCCCCCCTCTGTTTTTCCATATAGTGATAGTGCCCCCTCTGTGCTTCCATATAGTGATAGTGCCCCTTCTATTCCTCCATATAGTGATAGTGCCTCTTCTGTGCCTATATGCAGTATGTCCATATACCAGGCATAGTGCTCCTCTGTAATTCTATATATTACTAGTGCCTCCATACAATTGTAATCCCCCCTTTACATCCTCCCATCCAGTGCCCTGGCAATAAAATAAAAATAAATGAAAACTCCCTTCTCCCACAACGAGTGGTGCTGTCCTTGTGCCGCAGTCTGTAGCTGCAGGCGGTGCGATGGAGTGATGTCATTGCGCTGGAGAAGCCTATAATTCAGGCATGTGCTGCGAGGACTGGCAGATGGTGGTGCAGGGGGCTGTATATAATGTATGGACAGACAGGTGGGAGGTATACAGACATGTAATATGTGCACCGCTCATTTAGACATAGACAACAGAATCAATTACATTTTATAATATATATTTGGGATAAGAAATTTTTACCCCAAGGAGGCGGAGGCTCGTAAAGTGCCTGCCGCACCCAGAGCACTTAAAGGGAAGTTGTCATGTCAGATAACGCTATCAACCTGTTTGGTTTTGAACCTGCAGGTCGTATTACAGGTAAGAGTGCTATCTATGAAAAACACTGTTAGCTTTTGACGCGCCCCTGGGCCTGTGTCGCGCTGCGTTGCGCACGCGGGAGCTTACCCGGAGCCGGATCTGTTTAGGGTTGTAGTCTCGTGGCGGTGACCCGGTCCGTGCCCAGGGAGTCAAACTGGACGGCAGTCTGTTAGCGGTAGAAAATGGTTGATGACTACGCCACCCGTTGAATGCAGCCAGGGGCTGCTGCTGCAGGGCAGACCGCTGAGGCCGGTGGAAGGATGGTGCAGCGTGATAGTATAACCCCCAACGGGAGGGGTATGGCCTCAGGGCAGCCGACGTGGATGATGGGGGTAGCAGGAACCACTCAGAGACGGTATGGTAGCGTTCAGGGTCTTTACTGGTAACAACGATAGACCCTCCCGGAGTACTTGCTAGCGAACGGGGCCTGGTCAGTCCTTGAGCAGATGGGATCTCCCCTGGCCAGGCGTAGTTGTAGGCCTCCCAAACTGACTGTACTCTTCTGGCTACCTTGCTAGAAGCTGATGTAAGTAGCCCACGTCCCTGAGTGTACCGTGTGGTGCTCACCCGTATGGCCGGTGACTCGGGGCCTTCTAATGGCTTCCGCTCCACGATGGCGGTGCTGGTCCCACGCGTGTGACCGGGCCTTCGGGCTTCTGGGCCAGGGGACCTGAAATCCCCTGCCTGACGGATTCTGCTGCTGGGTAGAAGTTAGTCCCCACAGCCTCGGACTCCGGGTCCGGTAAAGAATCTTCTTAGTCAGGGCGAGCGCTGCAGCTGCCAGCCCCTGACTCCTTGTGACTCTGCTGCTTCCTATGCTGCTCTTGTCTCTCCTCTTCCTGGACTCACTCACCCTGCCTCAGCCCCGGGTTTATACAGGGGAAGTTCTTCCCCTCCCAAGGCTGGGCAGGAGGTGTGGCATGCACAGGATCCCTGACCAAAGGACCTCCCACCTGCTCTCAGACGTAATATCTCTATCACTGTGACAACCAGACCCCTGGGGTGTCTCACTCCCCCCTAGTGAAATTTAGTACTCCGGGACTAAACACTTTTTAGAAAAATATAACAAGGTATATCAAAGAACAATAAAATACAATAAGGAAACACAATAAGATGGTCACGGATGTCCGCAACCGGGTGCAGTCTTTGAAGAAAAGCAAAGGTGTCCATTTCACCAACACAGGGAGACGTAACCAGGTAGGGGTCTGTCCTACCCCGAGTCCTTAACAGTCTCTAGTCCATCCTGGGTTACGCTCCAACTATATACAAAGGATTCCCGGTAAATCCACCGAAGACTCCTAAAAACAACTAGAAACACAAAATTACACACAAGCAACAATAAACAGGTAAACATTGTAAAACAACTTAAACATTTAGATCCTCCAACGTGCGGGTAACTGGCCTCTAGTGGCCCTAGTGGACCTACGGAGCTGACTGTCTGGCCCTGAACTACAGGGTGTAGGAGCTGTCAAGGGTAAACTGGGCAGCTGTCTACCGGCTCTTTGTCTCACTAGGGGTACGGCAGGCTCACTATAAGCAGAGGGTGGATTCTCCTGTTCCGCTTGGGTGGAGTCTTCTGCCTCCTGGACCGGCTGCTCTTCCAGCTCTACCCGTTGCTCCGTAGGTTCTTGGGATGATGGTTGGAGGAAGGTGAGTACGGGTACCACAACTGCACCATTGACTTGAGTCCAAGACCGAGGGAAGTCCCCGAGCATGGTACTAACCATATCTTCCCTTTCTTCCACGGGTCGATGGTCTTCCTGTTCCTCCTCAGGGTTCCTCAGTTGTTCGGGGCACTTCTTCAGGTGGTCCCGGGATACAATGGCTGTGGTTTCCCCTCCGTCTTTACTGATGGTACAGACCTTCGGGTTCTCGTGGCTTGAGGGCAGTACGGTGTACGGGTCCTTCTCCCACTGGTCGTCCAACTTGTGGAGCCGTCTCTTCCTCTTCAAGACCTGCTCTCCGGGTACCAGGGGAACAGCGGGAGCATACTGGTTGTAAGTCTTCTCTTGTCTTTCCCTAGCCTGACAGAGACTTCGCTCCACGCTCTCCTGTACTTTCCGGTACTGCTGCTGCCTCTCTGTGTCCCAGTCTGTTTCTGGTGAAGTGTCCTCGGGCGTCAGGACTCCCATTTCCAGGTCAACAGGTAACTTACCAGGTCTTGCCCTCATTAGGTAAGCCGGGGTACAGTTGGTGGAACCTACCGGGATGTGGTTGTATAGGTCCACCAGATCGGGCAACTTCTCAGGCCACAGACTGCGTTCTTCCAGGGGCAACGTTTTTAGAAGATCCATTACCACCTGGTTCATTTTCTCACAAAGTCCATTAGTTTGCGGATGGTAGGGTGTCGTCCTTATCTTCCGGCAGCCATACAGATTGCAGAATTCCTGGAAGACCTCCGCTTCAAAGGCAGGTCCCTGGTCCGTCAGCACTTGGTCCGGGTACCCGTGTGGACGGCAAAAGTGCTGCTGGAAGGCTCTAGCTGCTGTTCGAGCCGTTAAGTCCTTGACGGGGACGACAACCAGAAACCGGGAGTAATGATCCACGATGGTTAACGCGTAGACGTAGCCACTTCTGCTGGGGGTCAGTTTTACATGATCCAAGGCTACCAGTTCCAACGGTTGCCGGGTGACGATGGACTGCAGGGGAGTCTTCTGGCTGGCCCGGTCCTTCCTTCTCAGATTGCACGGGCCACAGTCTCTGCACCACTTCTCGATGGTTCCCCTCATGCCTACCCAGTGGAACCGCTCGCGCAGCAGGAACTCCAGCTTTTTCCACCCGAAGTGTCCAGCTCCGTCGTGGTATGCCTCCATCACCATGGCTGCGTCTCTTCGTGGCACCACTACTTGCCAGAGTAGTTCATGCGTCCTGGAGTTAACCCTTCTGCGGCACAACTTCCCCTTGTAAAGGAACAGTCGACTCTTCTCTGCCCATAGTTGTTTGGCTTCCTCTGGAGCGTCTGATTCCAGGCTAGCCTCCGGGCGAGTCAGCATCTCCTTCACCAGTCGGACGGCAGGGTCGCTGTCTTGCGTTTCCGCCCAGTTGTAGTGAGGTAAGGGGTTCAACGTAGCAGCCTGCTTACTCCTTACCCGGTGGGAATACTGGATAGTCCCATGACGGTGGAACGCAGGGAGTTCAACTTCTTCCAGTCCCTCCGGATCTTCTCCTCCGTCCGGCAGGTTGGGCATCCTGGACAGGGCGTCCGCGTTGGTATTGGAGCGCCCTGCCCGGTATTTAATTGTGAACTCGTAGTTGGACAGACGGGCCATCCACCTCTGCTCCAGGGCACCGAGTCTTGCCGTGTCCAGGTGTGTCAGCGGGTTGTTATCCGTGTATACGGTGAACCGGGAAGAAGCGAGGTAATGCTTAAAGCGCTCGGTGACTGCCCATACCACGGCCAGGAACTCTAGCTTAAATGAGCTATAATTCTCGGGATTCCTTTCGGTGGGTCGCAGTTTTCGGCTGGCATAGGCGATTACTCGCTCTTTCCCCTGCTGAATCTGGGACAGTACGGCTCCTAGCCCGACGTTACTGGCGTCAGTGTAGAGGATGAAGGGCTGGCTATAGTCCGGATACGCCAAGATTTCATCCCCCGTGAGGGCCATCTTCAGCTGGCGGAAGGACTCTTCCTCTAGCTCTTCCCATTTGTAGGGCGGCTTCTGGTTCTTGGCCTTCCGGGACTGGCCTATCAGGAGGTCCTGCATAGGCGCCGCCTTTTTGGTGAAACCGGGAATAAACCTTCGGTAGTAGCCTACCAACCCTAGGAACTGCCGCACTTCTTTTACGCTGGAAGGGCTTGGCCATCCTTTGATTGCGGTGATCTTATCGGGGTCGGGAGCCACTCCGTCAGCGCTCACCACGTGTCCCAGGTATTGCACCTTTGGTTTCAGGAGGTGACACTTGGAGGGTTTCACCTTTAGGCCGTAACTCGCCAGAGCTTCGAACACCTCCGCCAGGTGTTTCAGGTGGTCCTCATAAGTTTTGGAGTATACGATGACATTGTCCAGGTACAACAGGACCGTCTCGAAGTTTCTGTGGCCCAGACAGCACTCCATTAATCGTTGGAAGGTTCCTGGGGCGTTGCAGAGTCCGAACGGCATGCAGGTGAACTCGCTAAGTCCCATCGGGGTGGTGAATGCGGTCTTCTCCCGGTCCGCCTCTGCTACAGGAACCTGCCAGTACCCGCTAGTGAGATCCAAGGTAGAGAAGAAGTTAGCAGATCTTAAAGCAGCCAATGACTCCTCTATCCTTGGTAAGGGGTACGCATCCTTGTGTGTGATACGGTTGATTTTCCGGTAATCTACACACATCCTCATGGTGTTGTCTTTCTTTTTGACTAAAACTAGTGGGGCTGCCCAGGGGCTACAGCTATCCCGGATTACCCCAGCCTCCTTCATGTCTCTAAGCATCCCCTTGGCGTGTTGGTAATGTGCAGGGGGTACGGGTCGATACCTCTCTTTTATGGGAGGATGATCTCCCGTGGGGATGCGGTGTTCTACCCCCTTGACTCGCCCGAAGTCTAACGGGTGTTTACTAAACACTCTCTCATACTCTTGAACCACCCGATAGACTCCTTGTTTCTGGTGTGAGGGAGTGGAGTCAGTACCCAGATGTAGTTGCTGACACCAGTCCTCCATGTCTTTCTTAGAGCCGTTACCTTCCTCCGGGTGAGATGGAGGCAAGGGTTCCACAGATTGTATAGAATTTTGATTAGTGGTATATAATTTGGCTAGCGTGGCATACCGGGGCAGGTACACTTCCCTCTCCCCGATATTTATTATGCGAACGGGCACCCTCCCATGGCGTACATTGACCACCCCCCGTGCTGTCAAAATGGTGGGCCTACTGTCTGAGTAAACTGGTTCTACCATTGCCTGGTAATCTCTACCTCTCAGACCAATAGCTGCCCGGCACCAAATCATCATTTCACTTTTTGGGGGCATGGCAATAGGAAAAGGGTCACACATTCTTACGCTACCAATCTCACCGCCGGAGAGTTCCACTTGTTGCCGTTGCATCAGTGCCCGGATCTCTTTCTGGAGCACCCGCTGCTCGCCGGAGCTGGCATTCTTGGCAACCTGCTGTAAAAGGAAAATCACCTCTGCAAGACAATTTTCAATTACATTAGTTCCCAGAGTTATTTTTGGGTGACTCTCATGTTTGTCAATATCTACAATGATCAGTCCCTGTGCGGCCAGTTCGACTCTACCAATTTTGATGGTCACCTCTTTAAATCCGATCTGTGGCACGGGCTGACCATTGCTGGCGATGATACTCAAGTCGTCGTCAGGGTAGCGGGTAATATCCGAGTAATTCCAGTACTGCTTGAAGAGCACGTACGGGATGGTGGTGACCTGTGACCCGGTGTCCAGTAGGGCACTCATGGGAATGCCATCCAGTACCACAGGCAAGACTGGACGTCCTCCCACATATCTGTCGCGCCAGTTCGATGGGCCTGGTGATCTTTTTCCTGGGGGTTGGCCCTCTACCCCAGGTTGTGCCCGTTTAAAGAACAGTACCTTTCCATATGTCCGGGTTGATTGCAGCGGCGGCAGATGGGTTGTCCGTCCTCGCTGTATCGGTCACTGGGTCTTCCTCTGGCCGGTGGGGTCCTCCTTGGTCGACGCCACGGGATGTCCTCCGGTCCGGATGCCAGCTGGATCTTCCCTGGAGTGGAAACCTGTAAAGACTGCACAGTTCGGGTTAGCGCAGCAACGCTTTTAGCTAGCTCTTGGACCTGATGGTGTAGGTCTGGAGCCGGGTCATTGTCCAAAGCCTGCGCATCAGCTCCCACAGGCCCTGCTGACAAGGGCGCCGCCTCCTGGTAGTAAGTGGTAGTGGGGCGTCTGTGGGTCACAACGCCACCTGGTGCCGGTTCTCGGAGCACCCGGATGGCTCTGTCCTTGAACTGTGCAAATTCTAGATGAGGGTCCTGTAAGGCCATTGCCCGCAACTGGGTGCGGTGGGCATTGCAATATAAACCCTCTATAAATTGTTCGGTCAACAGCCTGTCCTCGTTTCCCACTCCATTATGGTCGGTCTGCTTAATGGCCCTCAGGGCCTCTTGTAGGTTGAGTGCATAGTCCCTTATACTCTCATGCGCTCGCTGCTTGCACCCGTAGAATCTAAGTTTAATCTCGGCTGAGGTGCGGGTATCAAAGGTGTCCTTCAGCCGGGTTAGTATCCCTGCGACAGTCTTCCTCCCAGGTGGCCAGGATTTTACTTCCCTTTTGGCTGCCCCAGTTAGTTGGGCCACCAGGATGCTCACTTTTTGCTCTTCTGTGAGGGGGTACACCTGGAAGAGGCTATCCAGCTTTTCTCTAAAGTCATGCAGGGTATGTGACTCCCCTGAGTACTGGGGTAGCCAAGCTGCTCCCGGGATATAGGGCATGGTGAAGGGCATAACTGCAACAGCGGTAGCGCTGGCGGGGGTTGAGGCAGTGGAGCTCTCCTCCGTATCCGACATCTTCCTCCCCCCTAGTGGACCGTGGCCTACCTTGCGATGATCCTGTTCCGTAGGCCGCGGCTCTGCAGTGGATCGTCAGGGTTGAGGACCTTCCGTCGCGCTCCTGTGACGTCGGCGTCTGCTGGGCTCCTTCCAGGACCTTACGCAACGTCCGGACGTGAGGCGGGGCTTCAGTTCTCGCGCGCTTTCGGAGTCCACGCCCCTCTTCTTCCCGCGCGGCGTCCTCAAGATGGCGTCCAATGGCGGGAAAACTCCACGGATGGCGGGAAGAAGGCTGAAGATGGCGCCGGATGGCGGGAATCTTCACCGATGGCGGGAATCTTCACCACTGGTAAGTTTGAACAGTCTTTGCTTTTCAGGCACGCAGTACCCGGTGGTTGCGGGCACGTGATCCTGCCGACTACGCCAAAGTTGACGCGCCCGTGGGCCTGTGTCGCGCTGCGTTGCGCACGCGGGAGCTTACCCGGAGCCGGATCTGTTTAGGGTTGTAGTCTCGTGGCGGTGACCCGGTCCGTGCTCAGGGAGTCAAACTGGACGGCAGTCTGTTAGCGGTAGAAAATGGTTGATGACTACGCCACCCGTTGAATGCAGCCAGGGGCTGCTGCTGCAGGGCAGACCGCTGAGGCCGGTGGAAGGATGGTGCAGCGTGATAGTATAACCCCCAACGGGAGGGGTATGGCCTCAGGGCAGCCGACGTGGATGATGGGGGTAGCAGGAACCACTCAGAGACGGTATGGTAGCGTTCAGGGTCTTTACTGGTAACAACGATAGACCCTCCCGGAGTACTTGCTAGCGAACGGGGCCTGGTCAGTCCTTGAGCAGATGGGATCTCCCCTGGCCAGGCGTAGTTGTAGGCCTCCCAAACTGACTGTACTCTTCTGGCTACCTTGCTAGAAGCTGATGTAAGTAGCCCACGTCCCTGAGTGTACCGTGTGGTGCTCACCCGTATGGCCGGTGACTCGGGGCCTTCTAATGGCTTCCGCTCCACGATGGCGGTGCTGGTCCCACGCGTGTGACCGGGCCTTCGGGCTTCTGGGCCAGGGGACCTGAAATCCCCTGCCTGACGGATTCTGCTGCTGGGTAGAAGTTAGTCCCCACAGCCTCGGACTCCGGGTCCGGTAAAGAATCTTCTTAGTCAGGGCGAGCGCTGCAGCTGCCAGCCCCTGACTCCTTGTGACTCTGCTGCTTCCTATGCTGCTCTTGTCTCTCCTCTTCCTGGACTCACTCACCCTGCCTCAGCCCCGGGTTTATACAGGGGAAGTTCTTCCCCTCCCAAGGCTGGGCAGGAGGTGTGGCATGCACAGGATCCCTGACCAAAGGACCTCCCACCTGCTCTCAGACGTAATATCTCTATCACTGTGACAACCAGACCCCTGGGGTGTCACACTTTCCTATGCAGAAAATTCACGAGCTTTTATCAGAGCGCTGACTGCTGTTATGTTCTGCAGCTTAGAACTAAAGAATAGGAGGGAAAAGCTGTCCCTGCACTGAGACTCAGCTAAACTCTACGCTGGGGTGGGTGCTCTATTCCTTGTGAATAGCCCCACCGAAACTCCTGCACTGAACTCAAACAAAGACCTGAAGGAAGGGAAAAAGGGGTCCCTAACAGATCTAAGGACTAGGAGAAAAAACAGGAGACCTCCTAATAGAAAAGTTAGTTGCAGAAACGAAGATTAAAGGGAACAAAACTGGTGGAACAAGAAGTCCCAGCATATCAATTGTCCAAAGCACAGAGAACTTAGCAAGGAAACTTAGCCAGAGCACAAGCGTAACAACCCTGATGTCTAGCGGGGAATGGGAGACAGGTGCTGAGTAATAAAGAGTGAAGAGATCACGTGACCAAGACACCCAGCACCAGAGGAAAAGACTAGAAGCCAGCAAACCACAACAAGATGGCCGATAGTAAAACAATATAGATTCTAACACCTGCCTTTTTTATATTTTATACAGTGGACCTCACTACGGTTTCGAGGGGATCGCACCCAATATTCCACGGTGCGGCTATTATTTGTTTTCACATATTTTTCTCTATCTATCCAGATCATCCTAATTTCTAGTTTTCATCTTTATGTATCTCATTTTCTATGTTATCTATCTATGTCAGATCAATGTATTTATTATGGTTAATAAAAGGCTGTAAAAGTAAGTATAAGTAATGAAAAACAAATGGAGGGTCAATTTCTAACTAAATCACATGACTGTGTATAAAAAAAAGCATGTTAGAGAGGCAGAGCCTCCCAGAAGCAAAGATGGTCAGAGGTCACCGATCTGTGAACAACTGCGTCTAATAATTGTAGAATAATTTCAGGAAATTTTTCCTCAATGTGAAATTACAAAGACTTTGAATATCTTCCATCTACAGGCCATAAAATCATCAAAAAATTCTGGAAAAATCCATGTGCACAAAGAATGGGGCTGATGGTCAATATTGAATGCTCATGATGTACGGACCCTGAGAAGGCTCTGCATGATATCAAGACATAATTCAGTCATCCAAGTCACTGCATGGGCTCAAAAAAATTTCCAGAAATCATTGTCTGTGATCACAGTTCACCATGCGTTCCACAAATGTAAATGACAGCTCTATCATGCAAAGAAAAAGCAGAATATCAGCACAATCCAGAAACGCTGTAGTCTTCTCTGCACTCATTTATAATGGACTCAGGCGAAATAGAAAACTGTTCTGTGGTCAGAAAAATCAAAATGTGAAATTCGTTATGGAAACCACAGACGCTGTGCCCTCAGAGTGAGAGGGACCATTCAGCTTGTTATGGAGGAGACGGACCATCCAGCTTGTTATCAAGGAGAGGGACCATCCAGCTTGTTACGGAGGAGAGTAAACATCCAGCTTGTTATGGAGTTAAAGGATCATCCAGCTTGTTATGGAGAAGAGGGACCATCCAGCTTGTTATCATGGAGAGGGACTATCCAGCTTGTTATGGAGGAGAGGGACCATCCAGCTTGCTATGGAGGAGAGGGCATTTGCAGCTTGTTATGGAGGAGAGGGACCATCCAGCTTTTTATCAAGGAGAGGGACCTTTATCAAGGAGAGGGACCATCCAGCTTGTTACGGAGGAGAGTAAACATCCAGCTTGTTATGGAGTTAAAAGATCATCCAGCTTGTTATGGAGAAGAGGGACCATCCAGCTTGTTATCATGGAGAGGGACCATCCAGCTTGTTATGGAGGAGAGGGACCATCCAGCTTGTTATGGAGGAGAGGGCATTTGCAGCTTGTTATGGAGGAGAGGGACCATCCAGCTTTTTATCAAGGGGAGGGACCTTTATCAAGGAGAGGGACCATCCAGCTTGTTACGGAGGAGAGTAAACATCCAGCTTGTTATGGAGTTAAAGGATCATCCAGCTTGTTATGGAGAAGAGGGACCAGCCAGCTTGTTATCATGGAGAGGGACTATCCAGCTTGTTATGGAGGAGAGGGACCATCCAGCTTGTTATGGAGGAGAGGGCATTTGCAGCTTGCTATGGAGGAGAGGGACCATCCAGCTTTTTATCAGCGGGAGGGACCTTTATCAAGGAGAGGGACCATCCAGCTTGTTATCGAGGAGAAAAAACATCCATCTTGTTATTGAAGAGAGGAACCATCCAGCTTGTTATGGAGGACATGAACCATCCAGCTTGCTGTGGACGAGAGAGACCATAAAGCTTGTTATGGAGGAGAGAGACCATAAAGATTGTTATGGAGTAGAGGAACCATCGAGCTTGATATGGAGGAGAGGAAACATCCAGCTTGATATGGAGGAGAGGAACCATCCAGCTTGATATGGAGGAGAGGAACCATACACCTTATCATGTAGGAGAGGGTCAATCCACCTTGTTATGGAGGAGAGGGACCATCCAGCTTGTTATTGGCACACAGTTCTTTATCTCTGATAGTATCTGGCTGCATTAATGCCTATTATAGGGACAGCACTCACATGAAATGCACCATCAATGCTGAGCCTTACGTGTAGAGATGTTATAACAACATCTGCTCCATCCAGACAACGTCTATTTCAGGGAAGACCTTGTATATGTTGACAGGACAATGGTAAACCACATCCTGCATACATCACACACCACGGCTCTGCAGAAAAAGAGTCCTGGTGATGAACCGGCCACCTGCAGTCCAGACCTTTCACCAATAGAAAATATTGTGAGCATCATGAAACAAAAAATCCGACAAAGGAGGAGCAGTGAGAATCCGACATCAGACAAGAATGGGTCAACGTTCTTCCCTCAGAACTCCAGCGATTATGTCCTCCCTTCCCCCAATGGGGGAAATCCCAAAGCAATTAGGACAACAGTAGAGAAAAACAGGAGCTAAATACCCCATAAGTAATAGCAACAACAAATATAATGCGCATAAAATATGTATTAACTTTATTAAACACTTAAAAAAAATAATAGAGTATCATGAAAAGTATACATGGTTGCTGGTGAAAAACACAAAAAAGTGTAACCACACTGGCAAAGTTCAGATGTCAATACAACAGAAGCAACTGAATAAATATATAACACATGAAACCACATGAGTGTATCAGTCATGTATGGTGACAATCACTGATACAAAAAAAATCCCATCTCAAATGAGTGGTAATAAGATGTTAGGCATAATAGATCCCAGGTGGGAAAAAGGCTCTGTCACAAGGCAAATGCCAGACAGTCCTCATGCTATGATAGCAGTAGTGTGTATAATGCCATACGAATAGCGTCACATGTAGGAGTATGTGCTGTCATGTGTCAAAAGGACACACATTCAGCTGAAATGTATTGCAGCGCACAGACCCTTCGGGTCCATGCACGGCGATACATGCTGCCAGCCAATCAGAGGCCAGACGCTGACGTCATGCGCTCCCGTCACTTGTACTCTGAAGTCAGCTGCCGGCTTCAGAAGAGGATGCCGCTCGGAGGGGGAGCGCAGGGCAGGGGAGTATTTATTTTTTTCTTTCTAAACCAGTGAGTACATGGTGACCATACTTCTACACAGGTGACTATGGGGAGTGCATTATACTATATGGAGGATATGGGCTTTGTATTATACTAAGATGGAGGACTATGGGCTGTGCATTATATTATATGAAGGATATGGGCTGTGATTTATACGAATACGGAGGACTATGGGGGTGCATCATATTATATGGAGGTGCAGTATACTATATGGAGGACAATGGGGAGTGCATTATACAATATGGAGGACTATGGGAGTGCATTATACTATATGGAGGACTATAGAGAGTGCATTATACTATATGGAGGACTATGGAGAGTGCACTATACTATATGGAGGACTATGGGGAGTGCATTATATAATATGGAGGACTATGGGGAGTGCATTATACTATACGGAGGACTAAGGGGAGTGTATTATACTATATGGAGGACTATGGAGTCCATTATTCTATATGAAGGACTATGGGGAAGAGCATTATACTATATGGAGGACTATGGGGTGCATTATACTACATGGAGGACTATAGAGAGTCCATTATACTATATGGAGGACTATGGAGAGTACATTATACTATATGGAGGACTATGAGGAGTGCATTATACTATATGGAGGACTATGGGCTGTGCATTATACTATATGGAGGACTATGGGGAGTGCATTATTCTATATGGAGGACTATGGGGAAGTGCATTATACTATAAGGAGGACTGTGGGCTGTTCATTATACTATATGGAGGACTATGGGCTGTGCATTATACTATATGGAGGACTATGGGGAGTGCATTTTTCTACATGGAGGTCTATGGGGAAGTGCATTTTACTATATGGAGGACTATGGGGAGTGCATTATTCTTTATGGAGGACTATGGGGAAGTGCATTATACTATATGGAGGTCTATGGGGAGTACATTATTCTATATGGAGGACTATGGGGAAGTGCTTTATACTATATGGAGGACTATGGGGATTGCATTATACTATATGGAGGACTATGGGGAGTGTATTATACTATATGGAGGACTATGGGGTGCATTATTCTATATGGAGGACTATGGGGAAGTGCTCTATACTATATGCAGGACTATGGGCTGTGCATTATACTATATGGAGGACTATGGAGAGTGCATTATACTATATGGAGGACTATGGGGAGTGCATTATTCTATATGGAGGACCATGGGGAAGTGCATTATACTATATGGAGGACTATAGGGAGTGCATTATACTATATAGAGGACTATGGGGTGCATTATTCTATCTGGAGGACTATGGGGAAGTGCATTATACCATATGGAGGACTATGGGGTGCATTATTCTATCAGGAGGACTATGGGGAAGTGAATTATACCATATGGAGGACTATGGGATGCATTATACTATACGGAGGACTATGGGATGCATTATACCATATGCAGGACTATGGATGCATTATACTATATGGAGGACTATGGGGGTGCATTATACCATACGGAGGACTAGGGGGAGAGCATCATACTATATGGAGGACTATGGGGAGTGCATTATTCTATATGAAGGACTATAGGGAGTGCAATATAATATATGGAGGACTATGGAGAGTGCATTATACTACATGGAGGACTATGGTGAGTGCATTATACTATATGGAGGACTATGGGGTGCATTATTCTATATGGAGAACTATGGGGAAGTGCATTATACTATATGAAGGACTATGGGCTGTGTAGTATACTATATGGAGGACTATGGAGACTGTATTATACTATATGGAGGACTATGGGGAGTGCATTATTCTATATGGAGGACTGTGGGAAGTGTATTATGCTATGTGGAGGACTATGGAGAGTGCACTATACTATATGGAGGACTATGGGGAGTGCATTATACTATATGGAGAACTATGGGCAGTGCATTATACCATATGGAGGACTATGGGATGCATTATACTATATGAAGGAGTATGGGGGTGCATTATACAATATAGAGGACTGTGGGGAGTGCATTATACTATATGGAGGACTATGGAGAGTGCATTATACTATATGGAGGACTTTGGAGAATGCATTATACTATATAGAGGATTATGGAGAGTGCATAATACTATATGGAGGACTATGGGGAGGGCATTATACTATAAGGAGGACTATGGGGTGCATTATTCTATATGGAGAACTATGGGTTGTGCATTATACTATATGGAGGACTATGAGTTGTGCATTATACTATATGGAGGACTATGGAGAGTGCATTGTACTATATTTGGGACTATGGGGAGTGCATTATTCTATATGGAGGACTATGGGGTGCGTTATACTATGTAGTGGACTATGGAGAGTGCATTATACTATATGGAGGACTATGGGGAGTGCATCATACTATATGGAGTACTATGGGGAGTGCATTATACCATATGAAGGACTATGAGATGTATTATACTATATGGAGGACTATGGGGTGCATTATTCTATATGGAGGACTATGGGGAAGTGCATTATACTATATGTAGGACTATGGGCTGTGCATTATACTATATGGAGGACTATGGAGAGTGTATTATACTATATGGAGGACTATGGGGAAGTGCATTATACTATATGGAGGACTATGGGGAGCGCATTATACTATATAGAGGACTATGGGGAGTGTATTATACTATATGGAGGACTATGGGCTGTGCATTTAACTTTATGGAGGACTATGGAGAGTGCATTATATTATATGGAAGACTATGGGGAGTTCATTATTCTTTATGGAGGACTATGGCGAAGTGCATTATACTATATGTAGGACTATGGAGAGTGCATTATACTATATGGAGGACTATGGGGAGTGCATTATACTATATGGAGGACTATGGGAAGTTCATTATACCATAAGGAGGACTATGGGATGCATTAAACCATATGGAGAACTATGGGATGCATTATACTATATGGAGGACTATGGGGGTCCATTATACAATATGGATGGCTATGGGGAGTGCATTATACTACATGGAGGACTATGGGAAGTGCATTATTCTATATGGAGGACTATGGGGAGTGCAATATACTATATGGAGGACTATGGGGTGCATTATACTAAATGAAGGACTATGGGCTGTGTATTATACTATATGGAGGACTATGGGAAGTGTATTATACTATATGGAGGACTACGGAGAGTGCACTATACTATATGAAGGACTATGGGGAGTGCATTATACTATATGAAGAACTATGGGGAGTGCATTATACCATAAGGAGGACTATGGGATGAATTATACCATATGAAGGACTATGGGGCTGCATTATACAATATAGAGGACTATGGGATGCATTATACTAAATGAGGACTATGGGGGTGCATTTTACAATATGGAGGACTGTGGGGAGTGCATTATACTATATGGAGGACTATGGGGAGTGCATTATTCTATATGGAGGACTATAGGGAGTGCATTATACTATATGGATGACTATGGGGAGTGATTTATACTATATGGAGGACTATGGGGAGTGCATTATACTATATGGAGGACTATGGGGAGTATATTATACTATATGGAGGACTATGGGGTGCATTATTCTATATGGAGGACTATGGGTTGTGCATTATACTATATGGAGGACTATGGAGAGTGCATTATACTATATTTTGGACTATGGGGAGTGCATTATTCTATATGAATGACTATGGGAAAGTGCATTATACTATATGGAGGACTATGGAGAGTGCATTATACGATATGGAGGACAATGGAGAGTGCATTATACTATATGGAGGACTATAGGGGTGCATTATACAATATGGAGGACTATGAAGAGTGCATTATACTATGTGGAGGACTATGGGGAGTGCATTATTCTATATGGAGGACTATGGAGAGTGCATTATACTACATGAAGGACTTTGGGGAGTGCATTATACCATATTGAGGACTATTGGATGCATTATACTACAAGGAGGACTATGGGGGTGCATTATTCAAAATGTTGGACTATGGGGAGTGCATTATACTATATGGAGGACTATGGGGAGTGCATTATTCTATATGGAGAACTATCGGGAGTGCATTATACTGTATGGAGTATAATGTGGAGTGCAGTATACTGTATGGAGGATTATGGGGAGTGCATTATACTGTATGGTGGACTATGAGGCACATTATACTATACGGAAGACTATGGGGAGTGAATTGTACTCTAAGATGGACTATGGGGCACATTATGCTAAATGGAGGACTATGGGGAGTGCATTATACTATAAGGAGGACTATGGGATGCATTATATTATATGGAGGACCATTGGGAGTGTATTATACTATATGAAGGACTATGCGGACTGCAGTATACTATATGGAAGACTATGGGGAGTGTATTTTACTATACAGAGGACTATGGTATGCATTATACCATATGGAGGACTATGGGATGCATTCTACTATATGGATGACTAAGGAATGCATTATATTATATGGAGGACTATGGGGAGTGCATTATGCTACATGGAGGACTATGGGATGCATTATACTATATGGAAAACTATGGGGAGTGTATTATGCTATATGGAGGACTATGGGATGCATTATACTATATGGAAGACTATGGAATGGATAATATTATATGGAGGACTATGGGGAGTTCATTATACTGTATGGAGGACTATTGAGAGTGCATTATACTATATGAAGGACTGTGGGATGCATTATACAACATGGAGGACTTTGGGATGCATTAACACTAGGACTACTGGACTCGTGACCCCGCCTAGAACTACTGAAAGGAGTCATTTTGACTCCTTGCTTGTTTTCGTTTATTTTTAGAGTTTCATTTGTGGTTATTTATTAATAATTATATTTTTTGTAATGTATTATTATTGTGAGATCCAACAGTAATGCTTTTGATTGTTTTTTTTCTGCTTTTCTTATTTATCTACAGAAAATAACAATAATTATAATAGACGTTTTTCAAACATTTTTTTTTATTCAAGTGCACACATATAAACAACAACTGAAGAACAAAAAGTAGAGAAAATGTAGGTGGAGGAGCATAAAAATGAAAATATGGCGCAGAATTCACCTTCTAAACATTTGGTGTTTCGCATTTTAGGCATTGCCTTTGATTTATGGCAGTACATTGCCCACACAAAGACTTACCACAAGTCTTACAATTTTCGACAGATCTATTTTTCTTGCACTTTTCTTTGATCTGGCAAAATTTTGTTTGAACCATCACTTCTGAGCATGTAGAAACTTGGGACGTGGAACCCTTTTCCCTATCTGTGACATAAGGACCACTCAACTCTCTCACAAGCGTTTGCAAAAATGCCTTGCGTGACATTTTTTGGTGGGTAATCTCCTTGAATATTATCCATGCATTTATACCCGCAAAGTCTAAGGCATTTTCAAATGCATGAACAGGCCATCTCCTTGTGCATGTTCGTGTGGTATATTTTCGTGCCATCTGATCCACTACATCTACTCCATATTTTGTTTCATTGTAAAACTTTACCGTTTCTGGAGTTTTTTTAGCGGAATCAGACGCAACAACAACATCTGGATGGACGGAACTCAAAATGACAACATTTTTGTTGGGCTTTCCTTGATATACTGTAAGTGTAAAATTGTCTTCATTTCTAAACACTTTAGTGTTGTACAATTCCTCTTTCATGGATTTTATTTCTTTAGGCACTTCTCGCCTTATCTTGTTCAGTGTTCCCACGATGGTTGTTCCTTTGCTTTTTAGCTGTTTAGCTAATTTTACTGAAGTAAAATAATTATCGGTTGTAACATTGCGACCTTTTTTCAAAAACGGGTCCAATAACTTCATTACCACATGGTCAGCTAAACGGTCCTCAGCACGGCGTGTGTCATCTTTGCCTAGATAAGGGAAGCCATTTGCCAGATATTTGCTCCTCTTATCAACAGCTAGCCAATATTTGTGGCCATATTTATCTGGTTTGGAAGGCATGTACTGCGTGAATGGACACCTAGTTTTGCTTGGGAAAAGTTGCTCATCCACCGTTATGTATGGGCCAGGTTTGTAACACGCAATACAATTTTCAATAAACCTGTCCCACACAGTAGAAAATAGAGCAAATTTGTCCGTTTGCAGTCTCTCCGATCGAGTAGATTTCTCATCAAATCTGAGAAACCTCATAATTTCAACAAAGCGGTCCCTAGACATTGTCGCTTTGCAAAACGGTATTCCCCAGTCATTACACCAAATACTGCTAATTGAGTGACGGTTCGTGCCAGATATTCCACGAGCATAGAATATCGCAATGAATGCATCTAGCTCCTCATCAGATAGAGTTTGTTCAGCATTACACAGTAATACAAGCAGGTAAAACACAAGGAAAATGTGAAAAGTTGACATGTAAATTGAACTACATCTATATGAACATCAGGGTAAATAAGACAGAGTGAAAAAATTATGCACAAAACTTTATAGCAACATTTAGTGACAAAAGGACCTCAAAATATAGTAGGGAGTCAAAATGACTCCCTTCAGTAGTTCTTGGTAAATTTTGAAAAAAACGCGCAAATTTTTCACCAAAATTATTTATTCTCACAAAATCTTTTTTCACATCATATTTGAGGAAAAGTCACCGAGTTTCAAGCCGGAATTCTGAAAAATGTAGTCACAGAAGAGAAATAAAAAACGAAAGGAGTCAAAATGACTCCATCAGTAGTTCTAGTGTTAAACTATATGGAGGACTATGGGGAGTGCATTATACTATATGGAGGAGTATGGGGAGAACATATACTATATGGAGGACTATGGTATTCATTATACTATATGGAGGACTATAGGGAGTGCATTATACTATATGGAGGACTATGGGATGCATTATGTTTTATGGAGGACTATGGGGAGTGCATTATTCTATATGGAGGAGTATGGGGAGAGCATATACTATATGGAGGACTATGGGATTTATTATACTATATGGAGGACTATAGGGAGTGCCTTATACTATATGGAGGACTATGGGATGCATTATGTTTTATGGAGGACTATGGGGAGTGCATTATACTATATGGAGGAGTATGGAGAGAGCATATACTATATGGAGGACTATGGGATTCATTATACTATATGGAGGACTATAGGGAGTGCATTATACTATATGGAGGACTATGGGATGCATTATGTTTTATGGAGGACTATGGGGAGTGCATTATTCTATATGGAGGAATATGGGGGTGCATAATACTATATGGAGGAATATGGGGAGTTTATTATACCATATTGTGGACTATGGGGAGTGCATTATACTATATAGTGGACTATGGGGAGTGCATTATACTATATGGAGGACTATGGGGAGTGAATTATACTATATGGAGGACTATGGGGGTCCATTATACTATATGGAGGACTATGGCGAGAGCATTATACTATATGGAGGACTATGGAGAGTGCATTATACTATATGGAGGACTACGGGGAGTACATTATACTATATGGAGGACTATGGGGAGTGCATTGTACTGTATGGAGGAGTATTGGGAGTGCATTATATTATATGAACGGCTATTGGGCACATTATACTATATGGAGTACTGTGGTGAGTGCATCATACTGTATGGAGGACTATGGGGAGTGCATTATACCATATGGAGCACTATGGGGAGTGCATTGTACTATATAGAGGACTATGGGGAGTGTATTACACTATATGGAGGACTATGGGGTGCATTGTACTATATAGAGGACTATGGGATGCATTATACTATATGGAGGACTATGGGGAGTGCATTATACTGTATGGAGGACTATGAGGAGTGCATTATGCTATATGAAGGACTATGGGATGCGTTATACTATATGAAGGACTATGGGATGCATTATACTATATGGACGACTATGGGGAGTGCATTATACTATATGGAGGACTATGGGATGCATTAAACTATATAGAGGATTATGGGGAGTACATTATACTATATGGAGGACTATGGGATGCATTATGTTATATGGAGGACTATGGGGAGTGCATTATACTATATGGAGGACTATGGGATGCATTATATTATATGGAGGATCATGGGAAGTTCATTATATTATATGGAGGACTATGGGGAGTGCATTATACTATATGGAGGACTATGGGATGCATTATATTATATTGAGGACTATGGGGAGTGCGTTATACTTTATGTAGGACTATGGGATGCATTATATTATATGGAGGACCATGGGAAGTTCATTATACTGTATGAAGGACTATGGGGAGTGCATTATACTATATGTAGGACTACGGGATGAATTATTTTATATGAAGGACTATGAGGAGTGCATTTTACTATATGGAGGACTATGTGGTACATTATACTATATGGAGGACTATGGGGAGTGCATTATGCTATATAGAGGACTATGGGGAGTGAATTATACTGTATGGAGGACAATGTGGTGCATTATACTATATGGAGGACTATGAGGAGTGCATTATACTTTTTGGAGGACTATGTCATGTATTATACTATATGAAGGTCTATGTGGTGCATTATACTATATGGAGGACTATGGGGAGTGTATTATACTATATGGAGGACTATGGGGAGTGCAGTATGCTATATGGAAGACTATGGGGAGTGCATTATACTATATGGAGGACTATGGGGAGTGCATTATACTATATAGAGGACTGTGGGGAGTCTATTAAACTATACGGAGGACTATGGGATGCATTATACCATATGAAGGAATATGTGATGCATTCTATTATATGGAGGATTATGGGGAGTGCATTATACTGTATGGAGGAATATGTGGTGCATTATACTATATGGAGTACTATGGGGAGTGCATTATACTATATGGAGGACTATGGGGAGTGCATTATACCATATGGAGGACTATGGGATGCATTATGTTATATGGAGCACTATGAGGAGTGCATTTTACTATATGGAGGACTATGGGGGTGCATTACACTATATGGAGGACTATGGCGAGAGCATTATACTATATGGAGGACTATGGAGAGTGCATTATACTATATGGAGGACTATGGGGAATGCATTATACTATATGGAGGACTATGGGGAATGCATTATTCTGTATGGAGGACTATGGGGAGTACATTATATTATATGGAGGGCTATGGGGCACATTATACTATATGGAGGACAAGGGGGAGTGCATTATACTGTATGGAGGACTATGGGGAGTGCATTATACTATATAGAGGACTATATGATGCATTATATTATATGAAGGACTATGGGGAGTGCATTATACAATATAAAACACTATGGGGAGTGCATTATACTATATGGAGGACTATGGGGAGTGTATTATACTATATGGAGGACTATGGGATGCATTGTACTATATAGAGGACTATGGGATGCATTATACTATATGGAGGATTATTGGGAGTGCATTATACTGTATAGAGGACTATGAGGAGTGCATTATACTATATGAAGGACTATGGGATGCATTGTACTATATGGAGGACTATGGGGATTGAATTATACTGTATGGAGGACTATGAGGAGTGCATTATACTATAAGGAGGACTATATGAAGTGCACTATACTATATGGAGGACTACGGTATGTATTATACTGTATAGAGGACTATGGGGATTACATTATACTATATGGAGGACTATGGGATGCATTATGCTATATGGAGGACTATGGGGAGTGCATTATTCTATATGGAGGACTATGGGATGCATTATATTATATGGAGGACCATGGGGAGTTCATTATAATATATGGAGGACCATGGGGAGTGCATTATACTGTATGGAGGACTATGGGAAGCATAATATTATATGGAGGACTATGGGGAGTGCATTATACTATATGGAGGACTATGGGATGCATTATATTATATGGAGGACCATGGGGAGTTCATTATACTTTATGGAGGACTATGGGGAGTGCATTAAACTATATGTAGCAGTATGGGGAGTGTATTATACTATTTGGAGGACTATGGGATGCATTATTTTATATGAAGGACTATGAGGAGTGCAATATGCTATATGGATGAGTATGTGGTCCATTATAGTATAATGAGGACTATGGGGAGTGCATTATGCTATATGGATGACTCTGGGGAGTGGATTATACTGTATGGAGGACTATGTGGTGCATTATACTATATGGAGGACTATGTGGTGCATTGTACTATATGAAGGACTATGGTGAGTTCATTATAGTATATGGAGGACCATGGGGAGTGCATTATACTATATGGAGGACTATGGGGAGTTCATTATACTGTATGGAGGACTATGTGGTGTATTATACTATATGGAGGACTATGTAGTGCATTATACTATATGGAGGACTATGGGGAGTGTATTATACTATATGAAAGACTATGGGGAATGCAGTATTGTATATGGAAGACTAAGGGGAGTGCATTATACTATATTGAGGACTATGGGGAGTGTATTATACTATATAGAGGACTGTGGGGAGTCAATTATACTATACGGAGGACTATGGGATGCATTATACTATGTGGAGGAATATGGGATGCATACTATTATATTAAGGACTATGGGGAGTGCATTATACTATATGGATAACTATGGGGAGTGCATTATACTGTATGGAGGACTATGTGGTGCATTATACTATAAGGAGTACTATGGGGAGTGCAATATACTATATGGAGGACTATGGGGAGTGCATTATACTGTATGGAGGACTATATGGTGCATTATACTATAAGGAGGACTATGGGGAGTGCATTATACTATATGAAGGACTATAGGGAGTGCATTATACTATATGGAGGACTATGGGGAGTGGATTATACTGTATGGAGGACTTTGTGGTGCATTATACTATATGGAGGACTATGTGGTGCATTATACTATATGGAGGACTATGGGGAGTGTATTATACTATATGGAGGACTATGGGGAGCGCAGTATGCTATATGGAAGACTATGGGGAGAATATTATACTATATAGAGGACTGTGGGGAATCTATTATACTATATGGAGGACTACGGCATGCATTATATTATATGGAGGACTATGTGGAATGCATTATGCTATATGGAGGACTATGGGATGCATTATACTATATGGAGAACTATGGGGAGCATATTATACTATATGGAGGACTATGGGATGCATTATACTATATGGAGGAATGTGGGACGCATTCTATTTTATGGAGGACTATGGGAAGTGCATTATACTGTATGGAGTACTATGTGGTGCATTATCCTATATGGAAGACTATGGGGAGAATATTATACTATATAGAGGACTGTGGGGAATCCATTATACTATATGGAGGACTACGGCATGCATTATATTATATGGAGGACTAAGGGGAATGCATTATGCTATATGGAGGACTATGGGATGCATTATACTATATGGAGGACTATGGGGAGTGTATTATACTATATGGAGGATTATGGGATGCATTATACTATATAGAGGATTGTGGGGAGTCCATTATACTATATGGAGGACTATGGGATGCATTATATTATATGGAGGACTATGGGGGGGGTGCATTATGCTATATGGAGAACTATGGGATGCATTATACTATATGGAGGACTATGGGGAGTGTATTATACTATATGGAGGAGTATGGGATGCATTATACCATATGGAGGACTATGGGGAGTGCATTATACTTTATGGAGGACTATGGGGAGTCCATTATACTATATGGAGGACTATGGGATGCATTATTATATGGAGGACTATGGGGAGTGCATTGTAATACACTGCTCAAAAAAATAAAGCAAACACTCAAATAACCCATCCTAGATCTGAAAGAATGAAATATTCTCATTGAATATTTTGTTCTGTACAAAGTTGAATGTGCTGACAACAAAATCACACAAAAATCATCAATGGAAATCAAATTTATTAAGCAATGGAGGCCTGGATTTGGAGTCACCCCCAAAATTAAAGTGAAAAAACACACTACAGGCTGATCCAACTTTGATGTAATGTCCTTAAAACAAGACAAAATGAGGCTCAGTGTTATGCACACGCCCGGGCTAAGCGGCGTGTGCGTGTGATTGGTAGTGATTCCACTGGACCGTGCCGGAGAGTGAATGCCTGGAGGGGCGTGACTAAGTATTCACCCGATCCGACCAGGGTCGCACAACGGCATACGACGCCAGTGCACCAAGGAGGAACCGAGCAGAGGGACCAGGTGCTACTCCAGGACAGACCCCGGACACGGCTGTTGACCCACACAGGGGAATACAGGAACAGGCTGGTAGGCTGGCACACAGACTGGTGGGTATAGGCAGGCACGACTGGTATGCAGGCAGGCGGGTATGCAGGCAGGGGGGTAAAGGCAAGCACAGCTAGAGTGCAGACAGGGAGGCACTAGCAGGTAGGAACACAGGCGGGATAGGACCCAGTACACACCGGGACTCAGGAACAATACAGGCAGAGGGTTACAGGCAAGCACAGCTAGAGTGCAGACAAGGCTGAGCAGGGAGGACAGGGCTCTGTTCACACGGAACAGACAGGAAGGGAAAGACAGAGCCAGATACTCACACAGTACTTGCAGAGACAACAAGCAGGAGTTAGGTACGAGTTCAGACTCTGCAGAAAAAGGAAGGGAACGGACATAGAGGCAAAACAGGTAAAGGACAGGAGAGAGTTCAGACTGGAACTGAGTGTACGGAGAAGACCGACACTGCAGAGGGATACAGGAGCGGGTCTGGGAATACGGCCCCCAGAGAGGCGGAACGAACAGGCAAGGAGCGTGTTCAGACAGGACAGACCAGACGCAGGAGCGGGTCTAGGAAATCGGCCACTAGAAGGCGGAACGAACAGGCAAGGAGCGTGTTCAGACAGGACAGACCAGACACAGGAGCGGGTCTAGGAAATCGGCCACTAGAAGGCGAGAGGAACAGGCTAGGAGCGTGTTCAGACAGGACAGACAAGAGAACACAGAAAGGACTCAGTTCAGACACGGGAGCTGATACCGCAAAGCAGGAGACATACAGGACTCAGTTCAGACACGGGAGCTGATACCGCAAAGCAGGAGACATACAGGACACAGTTCAGACACGGGAGCTGATACCGCAAAGCATGAGACATACAGGACTCAGTTCAGACACGGGAACTGATACAAAAAGCAGGAGACAAGAGACGGGACCTGGCACCTTCAGAGTGCAAGCACACACTGAAGGAAACACTATGCTCAGGCAGGGATAGAAGGGAGCTGCTGAGCTATATACCAAGTGACAGACAGCAATAGGCTGAGGACGCACAAGGGGTGTGACCCACAGCAGGTACAAAAGGCAGGAAGTGATCGGGCGCCGCCCTTAAGCAGCAGAAACAGACACAAACAGACAGCATGGAGGGAAGCCAGAGAGACATTCTGGACAGGAGATCAAGTGCGCCCTCTTGCACAGTGGGAGATGGACCACCATGCAAGGACGCCGCCAGGTATGTTACACTCAGTATTGTGTGTGGCCTCCACGTGCCTGCATGACCTCCCTACAATGCCTGGGCATGCTCCTGATGAGGTTGCGGATGGTCTCCTGTGGGATCTCCTCCCAGACCTGGACTAAAGCATCCGCCAACTCCTGGACAGTCTGTGGTGCAACATGACGTTGGTGGATGGAGCGAGACATGATGTCCCAGATGTGCTCAATCAGATTCAGGTCTGGGGAACGGGCGGGACAGTCCATAACCTCAATGCCTTCATCTTGCAGGAACTGCTGACACACTCCAGCCACATGAGGTCTGGCATTGTCCTGCATTAGGAGGAACCCAGGGCCAACCACACCAGCATATGGTCTCACAAGGGGTCTGAGGATCTCATCTTGGTACCGAATGGCAGTCAGGCTACCTCTGGCGAGCACATGGAGGGCTGTGCGGCCCTCCAAAGAAATGCCACCCCACACCATTACTGACCCACTGCCAAACCGGTCATGCTGAAGGATGTTGCAGGCAGCAGATCGCTCTCCACGGCGTCTCCAGACTCTGTCACGTCTGTCACACGTGCTCAGTGTGAACCTGCTTTCATCTGTGAAGAGCACAGGGCGCCAGTGGCGACTTTGCCAATCCTGGTGTTCTAAGGCAAATGCCAAGCGTCCTGCACGGTGTTGGGCTGTGAGCACAACCCTCATCTGTGGACATCCGGCCCTCATTCCAACCTCATGGAGTCGGTTTCTAACCGTTTGTGCAGACACATGCAGATTTGTGGCCTGTTGGAGGTCATTTTGCAGGGCTCTGGCAGTGCTCCTCCTGTTCCTCCTAGCACAAAGGCGGAGGTAGCGGTCCTGCTGCTGGGTTGTTGCCCTCCTACGGCCCCTTCCATGTCTCCTGGTGTACTGGCCTGTCTCCTGGTAGCGCCTCCAGCCTCTGGACACTACGCTGACAGACACAGCAAGCCTTCTTGCCACAGCTCGCATTGATGTGCCATCCTGGATGAGCTGCACTACCTGAGCAACTTCTGTGGGTTGTAGAGTCCGTCTCTTGCTACCACGAATGTGAAAGCACAACCAACATTCAAAAGTGACCAAAACATCAGCCAGAAAGCATTGGTACTGAGATGTGGTCTGTGGTCCCCACCTGCAGAACCACTCCTTTATTGAGGGTGTCTTGATAATTGCCAATAATTTCCATCTATTGTCTATTCCATTTGCACAACAAAATATGAAATTAATTGTCAATCAGTGTTGCTTCCTAAGTGGACAGTTTGATTTCACAGAAGTTTGATTTACGTGGAGTTATATTCTGTTGTTTAAGTGTTCCCTTTATTTTTTGAGCAGTGTATATGGAGGACTATGGGGAGTGCATTATACTATATGGAGGACTATGGGATGCATTATATTATATGGAGGACTATGTGGAGTGCATTATACTATATGGAGGACTATGGGGAGTGTATTATACTATATAGAGGATTGTGGGGAGTCCATTATACTATATGGAGGACTATGGGATGCATTATACCATATGGAGGACTATGGGATGCATTATATTATATGGAGGACTATGGTTTGCATTATAGTATAGAGAGGACTATGGGGAGTGTATTATACTATGTGGAGGACTATGGAACGCATTATACTATATGGAGGACTATGGGGAAAGCTTTATACTATATGGAGGACTGTGTGGTGCATTATACTATATGGAGGACTATGGGGAGTGCATTATACTGTATGGAGGACTATGTTGTGCATTATATTAAATGGAGGACTATGGGGAGTGCATTATACTATATGGAGGACTATGGTGTTGTGGTGTTGCTATCAGAGTGTCAAGAGTGGGAGAAGAGGGTTGCATTGACAATCCAACACAATGGGCAGCAATTTGAACACATTTTATAAGTGGTCATAAAGTTACATTAAAACCAAGCACACCATTGTTTTTCTTATCAAATTCTCAATAAGTTTGATGTGTCACATGACCCTCTTTCCTTTGAAAAAAATAAAGTTGGATCCAAAATGGCCGACTTCAAAATAGCCGCCATGGTCACCACCCATCTGGAAAAGTTTTCCCCTCACATATACTAATGTGCCACAAACAGGAAGTTGATATTACCAACCATTCCCATTTAATTTAGGTGTATCCATGTAAATGGCCCACCCTGTATATAATCAGAATGGGGGGGTCCAAATCTTGCTCCGGGACCCATCAGCCTCGTTACGCCACTGGTTATATATTATACTAGCTATTGAACCCCTTCTACGCCCGGGTGGTGAGCATTTTTATTGGTATATTTCTGGCGCCATTTTTTTTTAAGACACTGTCTGCAAATTCGCATATACATTGTCTTCAATAAAATAGCGCCGGATAAGCGCCATTTTACTGAAGTAATGTACTACAACGTCAACACAGCAGTGCACACGTGCCAGCCAAAGGGATAATGGTGATGGGTGGTGCATGCGCACTGCTATGTTGACGTTGTAGTACATTACTTCAATAAAATGGCGCTGGAGTCAGCGTTTGCGCTTATCCGGCGCTATTTTATTGAAGACACTGTATATGCGAATTTGCAGACAGTGTCTTAAAAAAATGGTGCCGGATAGCATGGTATAGGCATACACTGAGTCCGGGTCATTCTATTGAAGTATTGTACTACAAAATTAAAGGGAACCTGTCACCAGAAGTAACACCGTTAACCTGCACATATGTGATTAATCTGCAGGTTAATAGCGTTATTATGTTGCCCGACGCCTGCACGTAGTCGAATGCAGCAGGGAGAAAATAAACCTTCCTGGTATATGATCCCCCAATCCTGGTCCACTTCTTGGTATATGCTCCACCCAATCCTTGTATATGTTCCCCCAATCCTTGTATATGCTCCCCCCATACTGGTATAAGCTCCCCCCATACTGGTATATGCTCCCTCCATCCTGGTATATGCTCCCTCCATCCTGGTATATGCTCCCCCATCCTGGTATATGCTCTCCCCATCCTGGTATATGCTCCCCCATCCTAGTATATACCCCCCCATCCTGGTATATGCTCCCCCCATCCTGGTATATGCTCCCCCCATCCTGTTATATGCTCCCTCCATCCTGGTATATGCTCCCCCATCCTGGTATAACTTCCCCATCCTGGTATATGCTCCCCCCATCCTGGTATATGCTCCCTCCATCCTGGTATATGCTCCCTCCATCCTCGTATATGCTTCCCCTATCCTGGTATATGCTCCCCCAATCCTGGTATATGCTCCCCCAGTCCTCGCATATGCTCCCTCCATCCTGTTATATGCCCCCCATCCTGGTATGTGCTACACCCATCCTGGTATATGCTGCCTCAATCCTCGTATATATGCCCCCCCACCCTGATATATGTCCCCCCATCCTGGTATATGCTTCCCTACCCTGGTATATGCTCCCCCAATTCTTGTATATGCTCCCTCCATCCTGGTATATGCTCCCCCATCCTGGTATATGCTTCCCTATCCTGGTATATGCCCCCCCATCCTGTTATATGCTCCCTCCATCCTGGTATATGCCCCCATCCTGGTATATGCTCCCCCCATCCTGGTATATGCTCCCCCCATCCTGGTATATCCCCCCATCCTGGTATATGCTCCTCCCCATCCTGGTATATGCTCCCCCCATCCTGGTATATGCTCCCGCTATCCTGGCATGTGCTCCCCCCATCCTGGTATATGCTCCCCCATCCTGGTATATGCTCCCCCCCATCCTGGTATATGCCCCACATCCTGGTATATCCCCACATTCTGGTATATGCTCCCCGTTATATGCTCCCCGATCCTGGTATATGCTCCCCCATCCTGGTATATGCTCCCCCCATCCTGGTATATGCCCCCCATCCTGGTATATGCTCCCCCTCATCCTGGTATATGCTCCCCCCATCCTGGTATATGCTCCCCCCATCCTGGTATATGCCCCCTCCATCCTGGTATATGTCCCCCATCCTGGTATGTGCTCCCCCCATCCTGGTATATACCCCCCATCCTGGTATATGCTCCCCCCATCCTGGTATATGCTCCCCCTATCCTGTTATATGCTCCCACCATCCTGGTATATGCTCCCCCATCCTGGTATATACTTCCCCATCCTGGTATATGCTCCCCCCATACTGGTATATGCTCCCCCCATCCTGGTATATGCTCCCTCCATCCTGGTATATGCTCCCTCCATCCTCGTATATGGTTCCCCTATCCTGGTATATGCTACCTCCATTCTGGTATATGCCCCCCCATTCTGGTATACACTCCATCCATCCTGGTATATGCTGCCTTAATCCTCGTATATGCCTCCCCACCCTGGTATATGCTCCCCATCCTGGTATATGCTTCCCTACCCTGGTATATGCTCCCCCAATTCTTGTATATGCTCCCTCCATCCTGGTATATGCCCCCCATCTTGTTATATGCTCCCTCCATCCTGGTATAATCTCCCCCCATCCTGGTATATGCTCCCCCATCCTGGTATATGCTCCCCCCATTCTGGTATATGCTCCCCCTATCCTGGTATATCCCCCATCCTGGTATATGCTCCACCCCATCCTGATATATGCTCCCCCCATACTGGTATATGTTCCCCCATCCTGGTATATGCTCCCCCCCATCCTGGTATATGCTCCCTCCATCCTCGTATATGGTTCCCCTATCCTGGTATATGCTCCCTCCATTCTGGTATATGCCCCCCATTCTGGTATACACTCCACCCATCCTGGTATATGCTGCATCAATCCTCGTATATGCCTCCCCACCCTGGTATATGCCCCCCATCCTGGTATATGCTTCCCTACCCTGGTATATGCTCCCCCAATTCTTGTATATGCTCCCTCCATCCTGGTATATGCCCCCCATCTTGTTATATGCTCCCTCCATCCTGGTATATTCTCCCCCCATCCTGGTATATGCTCCCCCATCCTGGTATATGCTCCCCCCATCCTGGTATATGCTCCCCCTATCCTGGTATATCCCCTCATCCTGGTATATGCTCCTCCCCATCCTGGTATATGCTCCCCCCATACTGGTATATGTTCCCCCATCCTGGTATATGCTCCCCCCCATCCTGGTATATGATCCCCCAATCCTGGTCCCCTTCTTGGTATATGCTCCCCCCCATCCTTGTATATGTTCCCCCAATCCTCGTATATGCTCCCCCCATACTGGTATAAGCTCTCCCCATACTGGTATATGCTCCCTCCATCCTGGTATATGCTCCCTCCATCCTGGTATATGCTCCCCCATCTTGGTATATGCTCTCCCCATCCTGGTATATGCTCCCCCATCCTGGTATATACCCCCCCATCCTGGTATATGCTCCCCCCATCCTGGTATATGCTCCCCCCATCCTGTTATATGCTCCCTCCATCCTGGTATATGCTCCCCCATCCTGGTATATACTTCCCCATTCTGGTATATGCTCCCCCCATCCTGGTATATACCCCCCCATCCTGGTATATGCTCCCCCCATCCTGGTATATGCTCCCCCCATCCTGTTATATGCTCCCTCCATCCTGGTATATGCCCCCCATCCTGGTATATACTTCCCCATTCTGGTATATGCTCCCCCCATCCTGGTATATGCTCCCTCCATCCTGGTATATGCTCCCTCCATCCTCATATATGCTTCCCCTATCCTGGTATATGCTCCCCCAATCCTGGTATATGCTCCCCCCATCCTGGTATATGCTCCCCCCATCCTGGTATATGCCCCCTCCATCCTGGTATATGTCCCCCATCCTGGTATGTGCTCCCCCCATCCTGGTATATACCCCCCATCCTGGTATATGCTCCCCCCATCCTGGTATATGCTCCCCCTATCCTGTTATATGCTCCCACCATCCTGGTATATGCTCCCCCATCCTGGTATATACTTCCCCATCCTGGTATATGCTCCCCCCATACTGGTATATGCTCCCCCCATCCTGGTATATGCTCCCTCCATCCTGGTATATGCTCCCTCCATCCTCGTATATGGTTCCCCTATCCTGGTATATGCTCCCTCCATTCTGGTATATGCCCCCCCATTCTGGTATACACTCCATCCATCCTGGTATATGCTGCCTTAATCCTCGTATATGCCTCCCCACCCTGGTATATGTCTCCCATCCTGGTATATGCTTCCCTACCCTGGTATATGCTCCCCCAATTCTTGTATATGCTCCCTCCATCCTGGTATATGCCCCCTATCTTGTTATATGCTCCCTCCATCCTGGTATATGCTCCCCCATCCTGGTATATGCTCCCCCCATCCTGGTATATGCTCCCCCTATCCTGGTATATCCCCCCATCCTGGTATATGCTCCTCCCCATCCTGGTATATGCTCCCCCCATACTGGAATATGTTCCCCCATCCTGGTATATGCTCCCCCCCATCCTGGTATGTGCTCCCTCCATCCTCGTATATGGTTCCCCTATCCTGGTATATGCTCCCTCCATTCTGGTATATGCCCCCCCATTCTGGTATACACTCCACCCATCCTGGTATATGCTGCCTCAATCCTCGTATATGCCTCCCCACCCTGGTATATGCCCCCCATCCTGGTATATGCTTCCCTACCCTGGTATATGCTCCCCCAATTCTTGTATATGCTCCCTCCATCCTGGTATATGCCCCCCATCTTGTTATATGCTCCCTCCATCCTGGTATATTCTCCCCCCATCCTGGTATATGCTCCCCCATCCTGGTATATGCTCCCCCCATCCTGGTATATGCTCCCCCTATCCTGGTATATCCCCTCATCCTGGTATATGCTCCTCCCCATCCTGGTATATGCTCCCCCCATACTGGTATATGCTCCCTCCATCCTGGTATATACTCCCCCATCCTGGTATATACTTCCCCATCCTGGTATATGCTCCCCCCATACTGGTATATGCTCCCTCCATCCTGGTATATGCTGCCTCAATCCTCGTATATGCCTCCCCACCCTGGTATATGCCCCCCATCCTGGTATATGCACCCCCCATCCTTGTATATGTTCCCCCAATCCTCATATATGCTCCCCCCATACTGGTATAAGCTCCCCCCATACTGGTATATGCTCCCTCCATCCTGGTATATGCTCCCTCCATCCTGGTATATGCTCCCCCATCTTGGTATATGCTCTCCCCATCCTGGTATATGCTCCCCCATCCTGGTATATACCCCCCCATCCTGGTATATGCTCCCCCCATCCTGGTATATGCTCCCCCATCCTGGTATATACTTCCCCATTCTGGTATATGCTCCCCCCATCCTAGTATATACCCCCCCATCCTGGTATATGCTCCCCCCATCCTGGTATATGCTCCCCCCATCCTGTTATATGCTCCCTCCATCCTGGTATATGCTCCCCCATCCTGGTATATACTTCCCCATTCTGGTATATGCTCCCCCCATCCTGGTATATACCCCACCATCCTGGTATATGCTCCCCCCATCCTGGTATATGCTCCCCCCATCCTGTTATATGCTCCCTCCATCCTGGTATATGCTCCCCCATCCTGGTATATACTTCCCCTATCCTGGTATATGCTCCCCAATCCTGGTATATGCTCCCCCAATCCTCGTATATGCTCCCTCCATCCTGTTATATGCCCCCCCATCCTGGTATATGCTCCACCCATCCTGGTATATGCTGCCTCAATCCTCGTATATGCCCCCCCACCCTGGTATATGTCCCCCCATCCTGGTATATGCTTCCCTACCCTGGTATATGCTCACCCAATTCTTGTATATGCTCCCTCCATCCTGGTATATGCCCCCCCATCCTGGTATATGCTTCCCTATCCTGGTATATGCCCCCCCATCCTGTTATATGCTCCCTCCATCCTGGTATGTGTCCCCATCCTGGTATATGCTCCCCCATCCTGGTATATGCTCCCCCCATCCTGGTATATGCTCCTCCCCATCCTGGTATATGCTCCCCCCATCCTGGTATATGCCCCCCATTCTGGTATATGCCCCCCATCCTGGTATGTGCTCCCCCCATCCTGGTATATGCTCCCTCCATCCTGGTATATGCTCCCTCCATCCTCGTATATACTTCCCCTATCCTGGTATATGCTCCCCCAATCCTGGTATATGCTCACCCAATGCTAGTATATGCTCCCTCCATCCTGGTATATGCCCCCCCATTCTGGTATATGCTCCCCCCTATCCTGTTATATGCTCCCTCCATCCTGGTATATGCTCCCCCATCCTGGTATATACTTCCCCATCCTGGTATATGCTCCCCCCATCCTGGTATATGCTCCCCCCATCCTGGTATATGCTCCCTCCATCCTGATATATGCTCCCTCCATCCTCGTATATGCTTACCCTATACTGGTATATGCCCCCCATCCTGGAATATGCCCCACATCCTGGTATATCCCCATATTCTGGTATATGCTCCCCCGTTATATGCTCCCCCATCCTGGTATATGCTCCCCCATCCTGGTATATGCTCCCCCCATCCTGGTATATGCCCCCCATCCTGGTATATGTCCCCCATCCTGGTATGTGCTCCCCCCATCCTGGTATATACCCCACATCCTGGTATATGCTCCCCCCATCCTGGTATATGCTCCCCCTATCCTGTTATATGCTCCCACCATCCTGGTATATGCTCCCCCATCCTGGTATATACTTCCCCATCCTGGTATATGCTTCCCCCATCCTGGTATATGCTCCCCCCATCCTGGTTTATGCTCCATCCATCCTGGTATATGCTCCCTCCATCCTCGTATATGCTCCCCTATCCTGGTATATGCTCCCTCCATTCTGGTATATGCCCCCCCATTCTGGTATACACTCCACCCATCCTGGTATATGCTGCCTCAATCCTCGTATATGCCTCCCCACCCTGGTATATGCCCCCCATCCTGGTATATGCTTCCCTACCCTGGTATATGCTACCCCAATTCTTGTATATGCTCCCTCCATCCTGGTATATGCCCCCCATCTTGTTATATGCTCCCTCCATCCTGGTATATTCTCCCCCCATCCTGGTATATGCTCCCCCATCCTGGTATATGCTCCCCCCATCCTGGTATATGCTCCCCCTATCCTGGTATATCCCCCCATCCTGGTATATGCTCCTCCCCATCCTGGTATATGCTCCCCCCATACTGGTATATGTTCCCCCATCCTGGTATATGCTCCCCCCCATCCTGGTATATGATCCCCCAATCCTGGTCCCCTTCTTGGTATATGCTCCCCCCCATCCTTGTATATGTTCCCCCAATCCTCGTATATGCTCCCCCCATACTGGTATAAGCTCCCCCCATACTGGTATATGCTCCCCCATCTTGGTATATGCTCTCCCCATCCTGGTATATGCTCCCCCATCCTGGTATATACCCCCCCATCCTGGTATATGCTCCCCCCATCCTGGTATATGCTCCCCCCATCCTGTTATATGCGCCCTCCATCCTGGTATATGCTCCCCCATCCTGGTATATACTTCCCCATTCTGGTATATGCTCCCCCCATCCTGTTATATGCTCCCTCCATCCTGGTATATGCTCCCTCCATCCTCATATATGCTTCCCCTATCCTGGTATATGCTCCCCCAATCCTGGTATATGCTCCCCCAATCCTCGTATATGCTCCCTCCATCCTGTTATATGCCCCCCCATCCTGGTATATGCTCAACCCATCCTGGTATATGCTGCCTCAATCCTCGTATATGCCCCCCCACCCTGGTATATGTCCCCCCATCCTGGTATATGCTTCCCTACCCTGGTATATGCTCACCTAATTCTTGTATATGCTCCCTCCATCCTGGTATATGCCCCCTATCCTGGTATATGCTTCCCTATCCTGGTATATGCCCACCCATCCTGTTATATGCTCCTTCCATCCTGGTATGTGCCCCCATCCTGGTATATGCTCCCCCATCCTGGTATATGCTCCCCCCATCCTGGTATATGCTCCTCCCCATCCTGTTATATGCTCCCCCCATCCTGGTATATGCTCCCGCTATCCTGGCATATGCTCCCCCCATCCTGGTATATGCTCCCCCATCCTGATATATGCTCCCCCCAATCCTGGTATATGCCCCCCATCCTAGTATATCCGCCCATTCTGGTATATGCTCCCCCATCCTGGTATATGCTCCCCCATCCTGGTATATGCTCCCCCCATCCTGGTATATGCCCACCATCCTGGTATATGCTCCCCCTCATCCTGGTATATGCTCCCCCCATCCTGATATATGCTCTCCCCATCCTGGTATATGCCTCCCATCCTGATATATGCCCCTCATCCTGGTATGTGCTCCCCCCATCCTGGTATATACCCCCCATCCTGGTATATGCTCCCCCCATCCTGGTATATGCTCCCCCTATCCTGTTATATGCTCCCTCCATCCTGGTATATGCTCCCCCATCCTGGTATATACTTCCCCATCTTGGTATATGCTCCCCCCATCCTGGTATATGCTCCTCCCCATCCTGTTATATGCTCCCCCCATCCTGGTATATGCTCCCGCTATCCTGGCATATGCTCCCCCCATCCTGGTATATGCTCCCCCATCCTGATATATGCTCCCCCCAATCCTGGTATATGCCCCCCATGCTAGTATATCCGCCCATTCTGGTATATGCTCCCCCATCCTGGTATATGCTCCCCCATCCTGGTATATGCTCCCCCCATCCTGGTATATGCCCACCATCCTGGTATATGCTCCCCCTCATCCTGGTATATGCTCCCCCCATCCTGATATATGCTCTCCCCATCCTGGTATATGCCTCCCATCCTGATATATGCCCCTCATCCTGGTATGTGCTCCCCCCATCCTGGTATATACCCCCCATCCTGGTATATGCTCCCCCCATCCTGGTATATGCTCCCCCTATCCTGTTATATGCTCCCTCCATCCTGGTATATGCTCCCCCATCCTGGTATATACTTCCCCATCTTGGTATATGCTCCCCCCATCCTGGTATATGCTCCCCCCATCCTGATATATGCTCCCACCATCCTGGTATATGCTCCCCCTATCCTGGTATATGCTCCCCCAATCCTGGTATATGCTCCTCCAATCCTCGTATATGCTCCCTCCATCCTGGTATATGCCCCCCCATCCTGGTATATGCTCCACCCATCCTGGTATATGCTGCCTCAATCCTCGTATATGCCCCTCCACCCTGGTATATGCCCCCCATCCTGGTATTTGCTTCCCTACCCTGGTATATGCTCCCCCAATTCTTGTATATGCTCCCTCCATCCTGGTATATGCCCCCCATCCTGTTATATACTCCCTCCATCCTTGTATATGCTCCCCCCATCCTGGTATATGCTCCCCCATCCTGGTATATGCTCCCCCCATCCTGGTATATGCTCCCCCTATCCTGGTATATCCCCCCATCCTGGTATATGCTCCTCCCCATCCTGGTATATGCTCCCCCCATACTGGTATATGCTCCCCCATCCTGGTATATGCTCCCCCCCATCCTGGTATATGCCCCCCATCCTGGTATATCCCCCCATCCTGGTATATGTTCCCCCCATCCTGGTATATGCTCCCCCATCCTGGTATATGCTCCCCCCATCCTCGTACATGCCCCTCCATCCTGGTATATGCTCCCCCTCATCCTGGTATATGCTCCCCCTACCCTGGTATATGCTCCCCCCTTCCTGGTATATGCCCCCCATCCTGGTATATGCCCCCATCCAGGTATGTGCTCCCCCCATCCTGGTATATGCTCCCCCCATCCTTATATATGTCACCCCCATCCTGGTATATTCTCCCCCCATCCTGGTATATGCTCCCCTCTATCCTGGTATATGTCACTCCCCGATCCTGGTATATGCTCCCCCCATCCTGGTATGTCGCCCCCTGATCCTTGTATATGCTCCCTCCCATCCTGGTATATGTCACCCCCGATCCTGGTATATCGTCCCCCCCATCCTGGTATATACTTCCCCTCATCCTGGTATATGCTCCACCCCATCCTAGTATATGTCAACCCCCAATCCTGGTATATGCTCCCCCCATCCTGGTATATGTCACCCCCCGATCCTGGTATGTGCTCCCCCCATCCTGGTATATGTCACCCCCGATCCTGGTATATGCTACCCCCATACTGACATATGCTCCCCCTCATTAGGTATATGCTCCCCCATCCTGGTATATGCTCCCCCTCATTCTGGTATATGCTCCCCCCATTCTGGTATATGCTCCCCCCATCCTGGTATATGCCCCCCCATCCTGGTATATGTCACCCCCGATCCTGGTATATGTCACCCCCGATCCTGGTATATGTCCCCCCCCCCCCGATCCTGCCTGTCCTGCTCATCCATCCACAAACACTCCTACTCACCCTTCCCCCGCAGCACATCGTCTGTGTTAAATATGTAAATAAAATGGCGCTGGAGTCAGTGTGTGCACATACTGCGCTATTTGGCGCCATTTTGTTGAAGACACTGCGAATTTGTCTTCAACAAAATGGTGCTGGATATCGCGCTATGCGCTGGCTCCGGCACAGACTCCTCCTTAAGCCTCGCCGGAGACGTGGTCAGCGCCTATGCACATGGTGATCTCCGGCGACGCACTCTTCCTCCAGCCTCGTCCTCCCGGCGCAGACTATAGAGGCTTAGGACAGAAGGACACATCCCTGGATATATATATCTCATCTCTCCCAATTACATGGAGTCTATTAGGATCCCTGATCTATTATGTGTCGCCATCTGCACAGATCCAATGTCACACAAAAGGAAGCGACATTTTTAGCGAGTAAACAGCGCATTCCGTCCTGTGCTGATCTACAGCGCCATCTAGAGGCTGATCAGCGGCGCATCAGCTCAGCCTACTCGTTTTCATCTTCGCACCAGATGACGCGTTACCGGGATAAAATATGATTGGGTCCCAGTGAAAATACAAGACTGGGAGCCGGCTGCTCTGCTCCAATCGTCGCGCTTTGGAAGATACCAACTCTTTGTAGCCCTCAGGGGGAGCTGAGGAGAATAAATTGTTATTGTTTGTAAAACTGCAGATATTTAATGAACTGATAGGTAAAATAAAGATGCGGCTGCGATCAGTGACGGGACAGAGTAAGAGCGGCCGCTGCAGTTCCCCCCCCGTGCTCAGATCAGTGGTAGACGCGACTCCTCCTCCGCCTTCGGAAGCCGGAAGTGGCAGGCAGTGTTGTGAGAGAGGAGCAGAGAGACAGGTGGGTGATTGGTGCTGTGTGCGCTGCCCCCTGCTGGTCGCATCGCCGCAGTGCAGGTTGTTATGGGCTGATCAGGAGCCCCTATGCCGCTCTCCATGGTGCGACCCCCACTGCTATGTCTTGGGGTCTGTTACCCCTGATATATAGGAGCTGAGTACAGGCTGCTGCTGGGGCCCCTGATACCAATACTATGTGGCCCTTACACCTGATATATAGGAGCTGAGTACAGGCTGCTGCTGGGGCCCCTGATACCATTACTATGTGGCCCTTACACCTGATATATAGGAGCTGAGTACAGGCGGCTGCTGGGGCCCCTGATACCATTACTATGTGGCCCTTACACCTGATATATAGGAGCTGAGTACAGGCAGCTGCTGGGGCCCCTGATACCATTACTATGTGGCCCTTACACCTGATATATAGGAGCTGAGTACAGGCGGCTGCTGGGGCCCCTGATACCATTACTATGTGGCCCTTACACCTGATATATAAGGGCTGAGTACAGGCGGCTGCTGGGGCCCCTGATACCATTACTATGTGGCCCTTACACCTGATATATAGGAGCTGAGTACAGGCGGCTGCTGTGGCCCCTGATACCATTACTATGTGGCCCTTACACCTGATATATAGGAGCTGAGTACAGGCTGCTGCTGGGGCCCCTGATACCATTACTATGTGGCCCTTACACCTGATATATAAGGGCTGAGTACAGGTGGCTGCTGGGGCCCCTGATACCATTACTATGTGGCCCTTACACCTGATATATAGGAGCTGAGTACAGGCGGCTGCTGGGGCCCCTGATACAATTACTATGTGGCCCTTACACCTGATATATAGGAGCTGAGTACAGGCTGCTGCTGGGGCCCCTGATACCATTACTATGTGGCCCTTACACCTGATATATAGGAGCTGAGTACAGGCTGCTGCTGGGGCCCCTGATACCATTACTATGTGGCCCTTACACCTGATATATAAGGGCTGAGTACAGGCTGCTGCTGTGGCCCCTGATACCATTACTATGTGGCCCTTAAACCTGATATATAAGGGCTGAGTACAGGCGGCTGCTGGGGCCCCTGATACCATTACTATGTGGCCCTTACACCTGATATATAGGAGCTGAGTACAGGCTGCTGCTGTGGCCCCTGATACCATTACTATGTGGCCCTTAAACCTGATATATAAGGGCTGAGTACAGGCGGCTGCTGGGGCCCCTGATACCATTACTATGTGGCCCTTACACCTGATATATAGGAGCTGAGTACAGGCGGCTGCTGTGGCCCCTGATACCATTACTATGTGGCCCTTACACCTGATATATAGGAGCTGAGTACAGGCGGCTGCTGGGGCCCCTGATACCATTACTATGTGGCCCTTACACCTCATATATAGGAGCTGAGTACAGGCGGCTGCCGGGGCCCCTGATACCATTACTATGTGGCCCTTGCATCTGATATATAAGGGCTGAGTACAGGCAGCTGCTGGGGCCCCTGATACCATTACTATGTGGCCCTTACACCTGATATATAGGAGCTGAGTACAGGCTGCTGCTGGGGCCCCTGATACCATTACTATGTGGCCCTTACACCTGATATATAGGAGCTGAGTACAGGCGGCTGCTGGGGCCCCTGATACCATTACTATGTGGCCCTTACACCTGATATATAAGGGCTGAGTACAGGTGGCTGCTGGGGCCCCTGATACCATTACTATGTGGCCCTTACACCTGATATATAAGGGCTGAGTACAGGCGGCTGCTGGGGCCCCTGATACCATTACTATGTGGCCCTTACACCTGATATATAGGAGCTGAGTACAGGCGGCTGCTGTGGCCCCTGATACCATTACTATGTGGCCCTTACACCTGATATATAGGAGCTGAGTACAGGCAGCTGCTGGGGCCCCTGATACCATTACTATGTGGCCCTTACACCTGATATATAAGGGCTGAGTACAGGCAGCTGCTGGGGCCCCTGATACCATTACTATGTGGCCCTTACACCTGATATATAGGAGCTGAGTACAGGCGGCTGCTGGGGCCCCTGATACCATTACTATGTGGCCCTTACACCTGATATATAGGAGCTGAGTACAGGCGGCTGCTGTGGCCCCTGATACCATTACTATGTGGCCCTTACACCTGATATATAGGAGCTGAGTACAGGCGGCTGCTGGGGCCCCTGATACCATTACTATGTGGCCCTTACACCTGATATATAGGAGCTGAGTACAGGCGGCTGCTGTGGCCCCTGATACCATTACTATGTGGCCCTTACACCTGATATATAGGAGCTGAGTACAGGCGGCTGCTGGGGCCCCTGATACCATTACTATGTGGCCCTTACACCTGATATATAGGAGCTGAGTACAGGCGGCTGCTGGGGCCCCTGATACCATTACTATGTGGCCCTTACACCTGATATATAGGAGCTGAGTACAGGCGGCTGCTGGGGCCCCTGATACCATTACTATGTGGCCCTTAAACCTGATATATAAGGGCTGAGTACAGGCAGCTGCTGGGGCCCCTGATACCATTACTATGTGGCCCTTACACCTGATATATAGGAGCTGAGTACAGGCGGCTGCTGGGGCCCCTGATACCATTACTATGTGGCCCTTACACCTGATATATAAGTTCTGAGTACAGGTGGCTGCTGGGGCCCCTGATACCATTACTATGTGGCCCTTACACCTGATATATAAGGGCTGAGTACAGGCGGCTGCTGGGGCCCCTGATACCATTACTATGTGGCCCTTACACCTGATATATAGGAGCTGAGTACAGGCGGCTGCCGGGGCCCCTGATACCATTACTATGTGGCCCTTGCATCTGATATATAAGGGCTGAGTACAGGCAGCTGCTGGGGCCCCTGATACCATTACTATGTGGCCCTTACACCTGATATATAGGAGCTGAGTACAGGCAGCTGCTGGGGCCCCTGATACCATTACTATGTGGCCCTTACATCTGATATATAGGAGCTGAGTACAGGCGGCTGCTGTGGCCCCTGATACCATTACTATGTGGCCCTTACACCTGATATATAGGAGCTGAGTACAGGCAGCTGCTGGGGCCCCTGATACCATTACTATGTGGCCCTTACACCAGATATATAGGAGCTGAGTACAGGTGGTTGCTGGGGCCCCTGATACCATTACTATGTGGCCCTTACACCTGATATATAGGAGCTGAGTACAGGCGGCTGCTGGGGCCCCTGATACCATTACTATGTGGCCCTTACACCTGATATATAGGAGCTGAGTACAGGCGGCTGCTGGGGCCCCTGATACCATTACTATGTGGCCCTTATATCTGATATATAGGAGCTGAATATAGGCGGCTGCTGGGGCCCCTGATACCATTACTATGTGGCCCTTACACCTGATATATAGGAGCTGAGTACAGGCAGCTGCTGGGGCCCCTGATACCTTTACTATGTGGCCCTTACACCTGATATATAGGAGCTAAGTACAGGCAGCTGCTGGGGCCCCTGATACCATTACTATGTGGCCCTTACACCTGATATATAAGCTCTGCTGGGACTCTGTATCCCGCCTGCATTGCATAATGGGGCCCCTGAATACTCTGCACATAAGGGCCCATAGCTCTAATTATGTTGTTTGCAATAGTCGCCCTCCTGCCACCCTGTAATATCGGGTCCCTGCCTGGTGTGGCCCCTATGACTTAATGTCTCCCAGTAAGTGCAGTACACCAGTTATCAGTCTACACGGCCAGGGTCCGGGACCCCTGTTGTTTTTGTACTGGCTTTGTAATATATGCTCATTATCAGGGCGCCCTCTTCTCAGACATCCATCTAATCATCCGTCTGTCTCATCCATATTTGCCATATGGAGGTTTCCAGAAATAGGGCAGAACCTACTGGACTTCTGTGAAAGTTGACGAATCTGTTGAGCGCGGCTGAAGCCTCCTGGGAGCCGAGGTAAAATCAGTGGCCGTGGTAAAATTGTGGAGCGGTGGGGTCTGAAAAAGGAATCATGACTATAAGGACAACGTTTGCACAAAGTGATTTCTTTCGAGCCCAACAGCCACTGTGTAAACCTGACAAAAATGCCCCCATCTATCCATCCATTCATCACTCTCATACTCTGTCTATGCAGGTATGTATCTCATCATTCTTCCTTACGGAGTTTCACATTGACCAGTCGGGGCTTTGGTGCGAACTCCCTCACAAAACTGGATTCGGTAGTGTGTGCTGACGAGGCCATAGGCTTAGTAGACTGCGCCTCCAGTAGGCGTACACACCTGATGCACGACAGAGGGCACATTCACTCTGTCTGGACCATTATAGTCTATGGCCACGTCAGATCATATGCCCGAATCCCGTTCAGGTGTAGGCTGCAGCAGGTGGCAGCTGCCTTCTGTGCCCCGCTCCTCCGCCACTGCCGTTCCCCCCAACACCCAGAGCCACAGTATATATATATATATATATATATATATATATATATATATATATATATATATATATGTACACTACTCAAAAAAATAAAGGGAACACTTAAACTACAGAATATAACTCCAAGTAAATCAAACTTCCGTGACATCAAACTGTCCACTTAGGAAGCAACACTGATTGACAATCAATTTCACATGCTGCTGTGCAAATGGAATAGACAATAGATGGAAATTATTGGCAATTATCAAAACACTCTCAATAAAGGAGTGGTTCTGCAGGTTGGGACCACAGACCACATCTCAGTACCAATGCTTTCTGGCTGATGTTTTGGTCACTTTTGAATGTTGGTTGTGCTCTCACACTAGTGGTAGCTTGAGATGGACTCTACAACCCACAGAAGTTGCTCAAGTAGTGCAGCTCTTCCAGGATGGCACATCAATGCGTGCTGTGGAAAGAAGGTTTGCTGTGTCTGTCAGCGTAGTGTCCAGAGGCTGGAGGCGCTACCAGGAGACAGGCCAGTACACCAGGAGACGTGGAGGGGGCCGTAGGAGGGCAACAACCCAGCAGCAGGACCACTACCTCCGCCTTTGTGCAAGGAGGAACAGGAGGAGCACTGCCAGAGCCCTAAAAAATGACCTCCAGCTGACCACAAATGTGGATGTGTCTGCACAAACGGTTAGAAACCCACTCCATAACGGTGGTATGAGGGCCCGACGTCCACAGATGGGGGTTGTGCTCACAGCCCAACACCGTGCAGGACGCTTTGCATTTGCCACAGAACACCAGGATTGGCAAAGTCGCCACTGGCACCCTGTGCTCTTCACAGATGAAAGCCGGTTCACACTGAGCACATGTGACAGACGTGACAGAGTCTGGAGACGCCGTGGAGAGCGATCTGCTGCCTGCAACATCCTTCAGCATGACCGGTTTGGCAGTGGGTCAGTAATGGTGTGGGGTGGCATTTCTTTGGAGGGCCGCACAGCCCTCCACGTGCTCGCCAGAGGTAGCCTGACTGCCATTAGGTACCGAGATGAGATCCTCAGACCTCTTGTGAGACCATGTGCTGGTGCGGTTGGCCCTGGGTTCCTCCTAATGCAGGACAATGCCAGACCTCATGTGGCTGGAGTGTGTCAGCAGTTCCTGCAAGATGAAGGCATTGAGGTTATGGACTGGCCCGCCCGTTCCCCAGACCTGAATCCGATTGAGCACATCTGGGATATCATGTCTCGCTCCATCCACCAACGTCACGTTGCACCACAGACTGTCCAGGAGTTGGCGGATGCTTTAGTCCAGGTCTGGGAGGAGATCCCACAGGAGACCATCCGCAACCTCATCAGGAGCATGCCCAGGCATTGTAGGGAGGTCATACAGGCACGTGGAGGCCACACACAATACTGAGACTCATTTTGACTTGTTTTAAGGACATTACATCAAAGTTGAATGAGCCTGTAGTGTGTTTTTCCACTTTAATTTTGGGGGTGACTCCAAATCCAGGCCTCCATTGGTTAATAAATGTGATTTCCATTGATGATTTTTGTGTGATTTTGTTTTCAGCACATTCAGCTTTGTACAGAACACAGTATTCAATGAGAATATTTCATTCATTCAGATCTAGGATGTGTTATTTCAGTGTTCCCTTTATTTTTTTGAGCAGTGTATATATAAATATACCAGGATGGGGGATATTAACAGAATTGGGGGACATTACCCCTATAACAGTGTAAGCAGCAGACCCCCTCCCCCTTAACAGGGCATAATGACCACATTTTTTGCTTACATTTTTTTTCTATTTTCCTCCTCTAAAACCTAGGTACGTCTTATGGTCCAGTGCGTCTTATAGTCCGAAAAATACGGTATATGCATTCAGCATATATATACTACTAGCTATTGAACCCGTTCTACGCCCGGGTGGCGAGCATTTTTATTGGTATATGGTCTCCCATGCTGGTATGTGCTGCCCCCCTCCTTGTATTTGTGCTGCCCCCATCCTGTCCCCACCATCCAATCCTGGTATGCGTGGTACCCCTCACCCCCAATCCTGGTATGCGTGGCACCCCTCACCCCCAATCCTGGTATGCGTGGCACCCCTCACCCCCAATCCTGGTATACGTGGCACCCCTCATCCCTATCCTGGTATGTGTGGCACCCCTCATCCCTATCCTGGTATGTATGGTACCCCTCATCCGTATCCTGGTATGTATGGTACCCCTCATCACTATCCTGGTGTGTATGGTATCCCTCATCCTGGTATGCATGGTACCCCATCCCTCATCCCGGTATGCATGGCACTCCATCCCTCATCCCCAATCCCGGTATGCGTGGCACCCCTCATCCCCAATCCCGGAATGTGTGGCACCCCTCATCCCCAATCCCGGCATGCGTGGCACCCCTCATCCCCAATCCCGGCATGCGTGGCACCCCTCATCCCCAATCCTGGCATGCGTGGCATCCCTCATCCCCAATCCCGGCATGCGTGGCACCCCTCATCCTCAATCCTTGTATGTGTGGCACCCCTCATCCCCAATCCCGTTATGCGTGGCACCCCTCATCCCCAATCCCGGTATGCATGGTCCCCTCACCCCCCAATCCTGGTATGCGTGTTACCCCTCACCACCCAATCCTGGTATGCGTGGCACCCCTCACCCCCGCAATCCTTGTATGCGTGGCACCCCTCACCCCCCAAATCCTGGTATGCGTGGTACCCCTCACCGCCCAATCCTGGTATGTGTGGCACTCCTCACCCCCCAATCCTGGTATGTGTGGCACCCCTCACCGCCCAATGCTGGTATGCATGGTACCCCTCACCCCCAATCGTGGTATGTGTGTTATCCCTCACCCCCCAATCCTGGTATGCGTGGTACCCCTCACCCCACAATCCTGGTATGTGTGGTACCCCTCACCCCCAATCTTGGTATGTGTTTTACCCCTCACCCCCAATCTTGGTATGTGTGTTACCCCTCACCCCCAATCCTGGTATGTGTGGTACCCCTCACCCCCAATCCTGGTATGTGTGGTACCCCTCACCCCCCAATCCTGGTATGTGTGGTACCCCTCACCCCCCAGTCCTGATATATGCATGGTACCCCTCACCCCCCAGTCCTGATATATGCATGGTCCCCTCACCCCACAATCCTGTTATGTGTGGCCCCCTCATCCCTTTCACACTGTACACACATACACAAAAAAAAAAACAGTTATACTCACCTTTCTTCTCTGTACTCCAGCGCTGCTGCGTCCTCTTCTGCCAGAGGCCGGGGGAGGAGTGCGGCGCTGGAGCACCGCACTGTCTGGCGCCATTTTGCTGAAGACACACTGTAAATGTGTCTTCAGTAAAATGACGCCGGATAGCGCAATGCGCATGCGTCGATCTGACGCCTTCACTCCGCCCCCGGTCTCCAGCGAAGAGAGGCGCCGCAGCAACGCTCCTCCCGGTCAGGTAAGTATGTAAGTATGGCGCCGGAGATCGCGGTATGCGTTCAGTGTCTACGCATCCCGCGATCTCCGGCGCCATACACCTCCTCTTACCTGTAACGGCTGGATGCCTGCTTCTCTCTGGAGCCAGGCTGCGCATCACGCATGCGCAGTTTATCGAATCTTCAGACAAAGACACGCATGCCGCCTTATATATACTATGGTAGATCGGCCCACTCAGTTGCACACAGAAGTAGCCACCGGAGCGCCGTCTCCTTAAGTCTCTCACTGGTTTATTTGTAGATGCTGCATAAGCCAGTGAGGAGTTAGCAAAAATAAATACGTGCTTTCTGACCTAAGGAAAAACAAAACATAACATACAGCCGTGTTGCTGTGGGGATCTGCCCGCTCAGGAGAACAACCATCCACTAGTTCAGCTTTTCCTTCTCAGGACACAAAGCGCTGGAGTTCCTCTCTACAGCCCTACTGAACACTGAATGCCTTAGAAGGCCGACTATATACATCCTAGTCCCCACCCTGGGGTGGAGATATGGTGAATGACCTCCCAACCCGTTCTATGGTCGTTCACAAAAACCCAGCCCTTAAAATGGCCGATTAATCCCTCTCAACACATAGTATGCTGGTGTAAAACTTATGGGCTTCAAATCACTGAAGCTAATAGCCTCAGTGAAACATACATCCCCTCCAGCACTTTGCCAGTGACTTTGTCACCATGTATATATAATCAGCATACTGTATATATATTATAAGCATACTCTATATATCCTTTTAAAAGCAGAAGTGTCAATAAATTATTTTTATCAGTTAACAAAATGCAGAGTAAAGTTTGATGGATGAACCAAGATCTCAGTAATAATAATTGTATTTTTTTTTTATTAATATTAGGATAGAAGGGAGGGACAAAACCAGGAACAGAATCAGTAGGCAAACTCATAGTCAGGAGGACAGCCGGGGTCAGATACCAGGTGATCAGTAACCGCCACGTCTGCGAGCAGTATGAATACCGCGGAGCCTGGTGACAGAGGTGATACTGAGATTGTCCGGGCAGAGATGTAACAGTCAGAAGGCCACCGGTAGATGGTGAAGGTCCTTCTGTACAGCTCCAGCAGTGATGGTGGATCTGCTGGACTTCAGGGCGCTGGATGCGGAGGTTTCCCGTCTTTTAGATGTCTCTAGGGGAACGGTGACAACACGCAAATACGCGAGCAGCCCTGGATAATCCACGCCGGCAGGATGATAAGATCCGGCGGAAGATGGAACCTATGAGAAGAGAAGGAAATATAATGTAAGTGATGGGACTCCATATGACATGATACTACTGTGCGGTCACTGTGGCCGGACGCAGAGGAATCTCATCACACAGAGGTCAGGGATCATCGTCAGCCATCATACATGTGACAATCCCATCTCCGACAGATGACATCTGCTCCACATGAATTATTCTCACTGACGACATCACACAACATGGAGATGACTCTCACACTTACCTCGTCTCTTTTTCCCATTTTCTGATTTTTCGTTGTCAGCTGGAAATTCTGATCAGAAAGAAGAAAAAACAACAACTCACTAAAGACATATTATTATGGGGTCTGCATTGTATCGCTCCTGTATATAGTATATAGATTGTTCTAGTCCTGTCCCCTATAGTCCTGACAATCTGGTATTACACAATAGGGCAGAATAAGTCCTATATACCGGACATGACCTCATATGAGGGGCATTAGATGTGTCACTAATATGGAGCAGTGAACGCCCTGTGTGCCGCCATATGGTGCATCCCTAATGAGCGATATTCTACTATAGGAGACGATATCTCATTATGATGGCGGAGGTTACTGGATGCAACAATGTATCACAGAATCCATGATAATACTGTACAAAATTACAGAAATGGAGACACAGTATGGGCCCATGGGCAAAGTAATTGGGTTCCTTGAAACATGGATAACATAGGAGACCCATTAAAGAAAAACCATGTGGAAATATTTCACCCTTGATGACAACATTCACATTGTTTGTGCTATAGACATGTACATACCTGACAATGGGGACGAGGACGGCAAGCTGGTTATAGCATCGTCTCTAGCAGATTCAGGAAAAGATCCTTTCTGCCTGTTAGGAAGAAGAAAAACGTGTAAATCACAAGTAAATTCAGTATAAATGGGATTGTCTCACTAGAAGAACCCCAACTATAAGGCTTAATAGGACATATGAAAGTCATAGTGCGGAAGTCTCCTGCTCAAAACTACCTTCTATGGAAACAACTAGCAACAATGGCCGGCATGTAATACTACATATCTCCTGCAGTGTGGGCAAAACTAACAATGCCTGACCGGCAGCAATTATGGGTTGTTATCTCCAGCGGATTCTGAAGCCAATAGCCAATGACCGCTGATCATGGGGCGGTGGATGCTGCATTCAATATTATGGTATTTATGTCCTATATTTGGTATTGTGCACATATATTAGCCTGGAGCTCCCAATAATGACCCCATAATCTACTCACATTTCTGAGATGTTTCTGCTGGATGCCGGGGTACACTCTGGAGGAAACTTGATAGCGGTGGTACAGAGCTAAAAAAGGACAAAAATAAGATATGAAATTCAATTTTTTACTTTTAGAGGTCTTTTTATGTATTCTGGATTTATTGATCACTTACTTTAGAAAGCCTTTTAGAGGATGTTGTAAAATTTTGGAAGAAAAGGCTCTCATTATCCTCACTTGTGTCCTCCTCCTCTGAGACAATAGGCTTGTTTGTATCAGCGTGATCTACAAGACATAGGTAATGAAGTGTTATTAGCGGTTGTCAGTATAACACAGTCACCATTTATCACTACTATTAATGGGAAACGATTGTCACATATTATTGAAGACGAGACAAACAGCCGCTTAGTCTAGATGACGTCTTCTACTTACTGATAAATAAGCTGGTGTCCTCATCTGAAACAAGCCGAGGAATGTACTCCGGCTTCTGACTTAGAAGGTTTTCAAATTCTAAGTCACTCAGGAATGGATAACTCTTGATCTCAAATGCTCCTCCTGGAAAAAGAAAAACAAAAGTGATGCGGACATTGTTAGAGGCTGCTCCATATCTGAACAGTATATCTTAATCTTAAGTAATGACAAAACCGAAGGAAACAAACTGAAAGTTATATTATGGAGAACTAGAAATAGGCAAGCAGATAGAGAAGTGCTGATCCTCATGGACAGGAGCGAAGAGTCCTCGTTGTAAAAAGTGAATATTAATACTAATAAAGTATATCAGTTACCTGTCCCAAGTCTTTGTGCAGGATTTGTTCTGAGCAGGTCATTAATAAGGTCCTGAGCATCGGGGGGAGGAGCGCGATCCCAATCCCAAATTATGTCTCCTGTTATATAGAAAATTACAGAAAATAAAACCTCTGTTTTGGACTGTAAGATAAAGTAGAGGAAATAACTAAATTCGTGTAACCAGTCAAAGCAATGATCGGATTATTCAACTTACCAGTGACAATATTTTTATAGAGCTCAGATAGGGAATCCCCATGAAATGGTACATATCCCACCAGAAACTCATGCAGGATGATTCCCATTGACCACCAGTCGGCAGGTCTTCCATAGCCTTTCTTCAGAATGATTTCTGGGGCCATGTAAAGCGGGGTGCCACAGTCCTGGAAACCAACAGAAGGTAGAAATGAGAATTGATGAAATTATTATTATGACAAGTTCTCGACATAAAAACTCAATGACAGAAGATAAAATATCAGTTGAAAAGTTCTCTAGAAATGAAGAACGTAGAGAAGAGACAATAGTGTGATGAGATTTGTAAAGAACCATCTAAGTTCCTGTAAGTGATGCCAACCTCATGGTCCTGGAACTCTCTGGCGATGTCCTCCAATGATTCCTTGTGGGTGTTGGTTTCTGGTATCATGACACCAACTTTTGAAATCCCAAAATCGGCGACTTTAATGTGTCCAGCCGGTGTAATCAGGAGGCTGTGAAAGAGAAGATGGTTTTAGGCTCACGGGCTGTGTGGTAATAAATGATAACTTTCCCCCCTTTATTAAACTATAGGGGGCACTTACTTCTCTGGCTTCAGGTCTCTATGCAACACACCATAGCTGTGCAGGTATTCCACAGCAAGTATCGCTTCTGCAAAGTACAGGCGGGCCAAGGGGACAGATAAAGGACCCCTGGTGCTTAGGAGGGTCCCACAGTCTCCACCTATAGAAGAAAGGAAATATGAGCGGTGAGGGGTTTATACAGCAGATCACCACGATGGATCATGAGAAGTGAGCGGAGACATTGGGGCAGGAGAGAATATATACAGATATAATGTATAGAGCACAGAATATTAGTCTGAGGTCATGGTGAGATGTCGTCCATGTCACTAATAAAGTGATGTCTCATCTCGTCTACAGCTGGCGATACTGACGTGCTCAGTGCGGACATACAGGGAGATCACACACATCAATGACTTTCCATAATATCTATAGTAAATGCTCTGCGGGGATGTAACCGTCCACGGGGACAAGTCCTAATGATATGAGCGGTGATAAGATGTCAGCAGACATGGGCTGAATATAATACATGTACATGTCCTACCTCCTACATACTCCATGACCATACACAGGTGAGATCTAGTAGGGAAGGAGCAGAGCATGGAGGTCACAAAGGGACAGTCAGCGAATGTCAGGATGTCCCTCTCCAGATAGGCCCCTTCCACATGTTTTGGAGTATCCAGGTCCCGCTTGGCAATTTTCTTCATAGCGAAGATCTTCTGTGAGTCTTTATGGTGAACTAAGTGGACAGACCTGGAGAGAAGAAGAAACCATGGTTTATAGTGAATCCTTATTAACAGTCCTTCTATAGAAGTCATTATATGATCTTCTGTACTAATGTTTAATACCAGAAGTCCGACCATTACTAGAAATCCACATCTAGAAATACATGAAATAATACTACATAGATCATCTATGGGAGGGTCTACACAATGCCACGTCTGCCGGACCCTCACTCAGGTCACATTATCACCTGTGGGAGGTCTGCACAATGCCACATCTTCCACACCCTCACCCAGGCCACATTGTCACCTATGGAAGGTGTGCACAATGCTAGGTCTGCCAGACCCTCACCCAGGTCACATTATCACCTATGGGAAGTCTGCACAATGCCACGTCTGCCGGACCCTCACCCAGGTCATGTTATCACCTTTCACCTCAGATCATGTCCCTATGATAACACTGAATGGCAAAGCACAGAGGATGAAGCATTATCATAGGGAACCCTGAGAAATGTGGCTTATGCTAACTGAAATCTCACCCAAAAGATCCGCTGCTGATCAGCTTAGATGTTTCGTAGTCGCTCATACGCGGCTTTCTCGCCGGGATCAATGATTCCATCAAGTCCTAGAAAAGAAGAAGAAGAAGAAATGATATTAAGATCTAGAAGCTGCTGGAGAAAATCTCCAGATGCAGAAACGTCTCCTCCTATATTATGTCCCAGCTGATGTCACTGATCCGATAGGTGAGCAGAAACCTGCTGACGGATTCCCTATAATATAAACGCTATTATCTAATGCAATAGTGTCATCTCCTCTAATAATAGAGGCGCCCCCTGGTTATATGGGGGATAATACTGGACGGGTCATTCACACCCCGTGATCTGGTGATACACAGACATCTACCTCTATAATACTTACACCGGCAGGTTCTTGGATCTCCGGGATCTCTAAGATTACACTGTCAGGATCCAACAGCTCAGTTGTTTCTAAAATAGCGATAAAATGATGAGGAAATAAAATGTATTAGAGGATATTAATCCTACAGACATAATACAGCAATATAATGGAGAAATGACTATTCTGTATGGAGGACGATGTGGGGCCATTATTCTTTATGGAGGACTATGTGGGGCCATTATATTGTATGGAGGACTATGTTAGGCCTTTTATTCTGTATGGTGGAATATGTGGGGCCCATTATTCTGTATGGAGGACTATATGGGGCCCATTATTCTGTATGGAGGACTATGTGGGGCCCATTATACTGTATGGAGGACTATGTGGGGCCTATGATTCTCTATGGAGGACTTTGTGGGGCCCATAATACTTTATGGAGGACTATGTGGGCCCATAATACTGTATGGAGGACTATGTGGGGCCTATTATTCTCTATGAAGGACTATGTGGGGCCCTTTATACTCTACGGTGGACTATGTGGGGCCCATAATACTGTATGGAGGACTATGTGGGGCCCATTAATCTCTATGGAGGACTATGTGGGGCCCATTATTCTGTATGGAGGACTATGTGGGGCCCATTATTCTGTATGGAGGATTATGTGGGGTCAATTATCCTGTATGGAGGACTATGTGGGGCCATTATACTGTGTGGAGGACTGTGTGGGGCCATTATTCTGTATGGAGCACTTTGTGGGGCCATTATTCCATAAGGAGGACTATGTGGGGCCATTATTCCTTATGGAGGACTATGTGGGGCCATTATATTGTATGGAGGACTATGTGGGGCCATTATTCTGTATGGAGGACTATGTGGGGCCTATTATTCTGTATGGTGGAATATGTGGGGTCCATTATTCTGTATGGAGGACTATGTGGGGCCCATTATTTCGTATGGAGGACTATGTGGTGCCCATTATACTGTATGGAGTACTATGTGGTGCCCATTATACTGTGTGCCGGACTATGTGGGGCCCATTATTCTGTATGGAGGGCTATCTGGGGCACGTTATTCTGTATGGATGACTTTGTGGGACCCATTATTCTGTATGGAGGACTATCTGGTGCCCATTATTCTGTGTGGAGGACTTTGTGGGGCCCATTATTCTGTTTGGAGGACTTTGGGGGGCCCATTATTCTGTGTGGAGGACTATGTGGGGCATTATTCTGTATGGAGGACTATGTGGGGCCCATTATTCTGCATGGAGCACTATGTGGGGCCCATTATTCTGCATAGAGGACTATGTGGGACCCATTATTCATTATGGAGTACTTTGTGGGACCCATTATTCGTTATGGAGGACTTTGTGGGACCCATTATACTGCATTCTGGTTGGCTCGTGACTTTTTCCAAGTTTTTCATTTTGGCTCTCTGTATGTTTGATTACAGAGTGGAAAGAGTAACTATGACATTATCCCCTGTTCTCTTTAATATCTGGATATTTCCGGTAGAAGGTTGTGTGATCGGCTCACCTGTAGTCAGATCGCTGCTCGGTCCCGGCTGACTCGTATTAGGGTCAGGGGTCTCTCGGGTCACATTTTGCTCGTCTTCGGTGTCGCCTTCTGGTGTCTCCTGATTGATAGAATATATAGAATTACCACGAGGAACCTTCCACTAAATCACCAAATCCACAAATCAGGAAGGACTAAACCTGCATTTACAGACGCACCAACTGTAACTATACAGATCAGCCGCCATCATGAGGACTTTTATCAGATAAAATGGATTAAGATGAGGTAACATTGCAAAAACATTAATATGGATAATAGAGGGAGACAGAGGCGGAAATACAGACTTCCCACCACTGAGCTGTGACTACATCTGCAGAATACAGACTGCCATCAGCAGAGACAGGCGGCCATATTACCTCCTGTGCTTGCCAGGGGCTGACAGGGAGGCCGATAAGATCTAACACCAGATCTTCTGATATCTGGCTGGTGATCTGGAGAAGATCAGAAAACAAGGACGTGTGATAGAGAAGATGATGGATCCTTACCGGGCGTTCCGATGAGCGGGCCGGACCTTCCAGTACACACAGGACTTTTTCGGCCAGTTCTTTAACAAAAGACAAATCTCTATATTGAGATCTTTTTTCAGCCTATAAAGAAGAAAAGAAACACAAATGAATAATCTCGAGATGAGAAAGATCACAATGAAGGCGGCCATTGTATCTGACGTCTGCTCCTCTCTGCAGATACATTGACTACATATCTGGGGTCTTGTCCTGTTTTATATTGGAAGAAAGAAGAAGCTTCTATCCCACCGTTATTATCCATTATTGTGGAGAAGATTTGTGCGGAGCGTCCACCATTTACCTGCTGTGGAATGTCCTAATGTTCCATAGCGAGAAACTGCAAGTGCTCAGTCACTATGGAGCCAACAACGGCAGCCATGACCCTGTGTAGATTGTACACAGTGACTGTGAGCTCTGATGTCATAATGGCCGACCATCACTAGTGATGTCATCATGGAATCTTGTGATGGAATCTTATAGCGGCGGCTCTGCACAAATACATGCTGCCAAGCAATATTTAAAGTGTGTGGGGGCTCATGCTGTATATAGGGGGCTATGTGAGGGCTCAGCTATTTATAGCGGGCCATGTGAGGGCTCATACTGTATATAGAGGGCTATGTGAGAGCTTGGCTGTATATAGAGGGCTATGTGAGGGCTCATACTCTAAATAGGATTCTGTGTGTGAGCTCATACTGTACATTGGTGCTATGTATGGGCTCTTACTGTATAAAGGGTGCTGTGTGTGGGCTCTTACTGTATATAGGGTATGTGTGTGGGCTCTTTCTGTATGTAGGGGGATGCCAGCACACTTAATTCTGCTCAATATTAAGTGATACAGTTAATAATATAAAATATAATTCATATGTTAATATTGAGCAGAATTAATTTCAGCCTATTGATTCGGCCTACACAACAGTCACATTTCTCATGTGGCCCCTCAGTAATATTACTTTCCCACCCCTGCTCTATTATGTATAGCGCTCTGTTATGTGTAGTGCACCCGAGCACCTGCATGTTAATCGCGTGACTTATCACATGATCTATCAAAGGCAATCTTGTGACATGTCATGTGATACATCGGGTGCTGGGAGCCCACGGCTCCTAAACTGCCCAGGGCCCTGGCTACTCTTAATCAGCCCCTGCTTCTATCCCACCATTATTATCCATTATTGAGAAGTGTTATGCGGAGCTTCCGCCACTTACCTGCTGTAGTAATGCCCTGATGTTCTGAGGTAAATCCGTCAGATACTCTGAGGTGAGATGACCTCGGTGGTATTTGGTCAGGCAGTCCCTTACAAGCTCCACCACCAGCCGGTGAGTGAAGCTGAGGACGCCATCGGGTGGTAGAAGCACAATCTCAGGGCGATTGGTGGTAAGAATCTCCCATAGAGCTTCTACTTGAAGATTGTCCAAAAGTAATTCAGCCATAGAAGCTGCAAGTGCGATCAGTCACTATATATAATAGCGAGAAACTGCAAGTGCGCTCAGTCACTATGGGATAGCGAGAAACTGCAAGTGCGATCAGTCACTATAGAATAGCGAGAAACTGCAAGTGCGCTCAGTCACTATGAAGCCAACAAAGGCAGCCGCGACCCTGTGTACATTGTATATATAGTGACTGTGAGCTGTGATGTCATAATGCCCGACCATGACCTGTGATGTCATCATGGAATCTTGTGATGGAATCTTCAAGGAGTGGCTCTACACACATACTTGCTGCCTAGCAATATGCTTTTTTGGCCGTCCTCTTTTATTTCCAAATACAACACAACCAGGATAAGGGAATGTTCACACGTTGCGTTTTTGCAGCATTTTTTTCCACACCAAAAACCAGGTTGTACTCAGGAAAAACACTGCATACAATCCACACTTATTTGCTGTGTTTTTGCAGTGTTTATACTTGTGGGTTTTTTTTTTCATTCATTTGAATGGGTGAAAAATGTTGCAAAACCCCTGAAAGAATTAACATCCTGCAAATTTAAAATAAAAAAAGGAAAAAAACGCAGCATGTGAATGAGACTTTAGAAATCTCATTCACTAAGCTGGTACTATAAAACGCAGTGTTTTAGCAGCAGAAAAATAACCCTGAAAAAAATGCCACTTGTGAACATTCCTCAAAGATATAATAGTCATATTATGGGAAATATTGTGTATATTTATTCCTCGCGTGTCTTTTTTTACCAAATAACATTTACCTCATTGGTTGGAGAGTTTACTATTAACAACTGTGACAAATATTGAAGAATTAATGATAAGTGCCCCAAGTGATCAATCATTTACGTCATTAATGGTGATGGGCGAGCACTAAAATGCTCGGGTGCTCGATGCTCGGGTCGAGCACATTGGAATACTCGGCTGCTCGACCCGAGCAATGAGCCCAATGTAAGTCTATGGGAAACTCGAGCATTTTTCAGGCGGCTCCCCCCGGCGGTCTGCAGAGGGCCTAAAAATTGCCCAAATCGATGGGAACAGTGCTCAAATGACATGGGAACAGCATGGGGAAGACCCCTGGAAGCATTTCTGACTCCCAGGTCACTGCTGTCAACAATGTTGTCAGAAGTATTTACACCACTTTTACGGACTCACAATAAAATATACAAAAACGAAACCAAAATGGATTTTCCTGGGATGTATGTTAAGGAACATCCTTTCCAGAGTTATAACTTGTATATAAGGGAAAATAAATAACCAAAAACAAAAATACACCTCCACACCTTGGGCTATGTTCACACGTAGCGTTTTTGATGCGTTTTTGCACTTTTGCATTGCTTTCAACCAACACAAATGCATTCACCAGGAAATGTCATTTTAACATTTTACAACCTTATCTGGCCATGTGGTGTGTGACACATCATCAGACACATGCATACAGTGCTGAAAAGACATGGGAACAGCATGGAAGCATCTCTGACTCCCAGGTCACTGCCTAAAAGTGTGCCCATCATAAGAGATGCTTGGCGCATGCGAAGATGCCTCCCGCCATGGACCTGTCGTTACAGACTTGCAACAATCACCATCCACGTCCTTGTCCCTCCTCAGCGTTCAGTTCCTTGGAATGCAAGTGCAAGTATGCAGGCAGCCACCAACCTACCCTGAAATACTATACTGACAAATTTTTGACAGCTACTTGCACTTGAAATGTAGCCTTTTAGGCTCGTGGAAGCTTTTCATAACCTCATGTCGGCGGCGGCCGGGTGTCCATACTCTTTCCCCAGCCACCACTATATTTCCCGGTATCGCCTCTGCCTTCCACAAACACGGGTCCCACAACATTACCCGTGCCCTCCCCAGTGCACTTACTGAGAAGGACCGCCTAACCACAAACACGTGGACAGGTGAACGTGGCCAGGGACGGTACATAGCCAGTCCACAACTTTTTTTTGCTGACAGTTGTATTTAGTTCGGTGAAAGGACTGGCATAGAGGGAAACCGTATCTACCCTGGGTGTCATTTCTCCCAGGAAGTCCTGTAATTCAGCTTGTTGCAGAAGCAATGGCAGTCCGTCCAACATCAACTCGCACTTGTCGGTGGTGCTTTGACACACACACATCTTTCTTTTCGCATTTTATTTCTTGAATACAGAGTTGGACAATGGCCTGATCTGTAATGCTTTTTGAGAAATAACATGCATAAGCATGGCCGATCCACATTAAAAAAGCAGCCACAGAGTGTCCGGAAACCTTCCCCCACAATTTTATTAGCCAGGGCAGCTTTTCGGCAGGGTTGGACGGGCCCACCAGAGAACCGGAGACTACTCCGGCGGGCCCTGGCTTCTCCTTCTGGAGAGTTCATAGTGCTGAGGTGAGGCCATGATGATGATAGAGGCCACCATCTGCTTAGTTTTCTGTTACTTGGAATGCAAGTGCAAGTATGCAGCCATCCACCCACCCACAGGCCGCAACACTCAACTGCCAGATTTCTGGGCAGCTGCTTGCACTTGAAATATGGCTTTTTAAGCTCGTGGAGGCGGAAGCTGTCCACAACCTTATGGCGGCGGCGACTGGGTATCTATACTCGGTCCCCAGCCGCCATTATTTTTTCCGGTATTGTCTCCTCCTTCCACAAGCATGGGTCCCACAACATTACCCGTGCCCTCCCCAGTGGAAGGACTGCCTAACCACAAACACGTGGACAGGTGAATATGGCCAGAGACGGTACGGAGCCAGTCCACAACTTTTTTTGCTGAGAGTTGTATTTAGCTCGGTGAAAAGACTGGCATAGAGGGGAACATCATACTGTGTGTGGGGGAATGTACTGTGGGGGCATCATACTGTGTGGGGGGAATGTACTGTGGGGACATCATACTGTGTGTGTGGGGGAATGTACTGTGGGGACATCATACTGTGTGTGTGGGGGAATGTACTGTGGGGACACCATACTGTGTGTTGGGGGGAAATGTACTGTGGGGACATCATACTGTGTGGGGGGAATGTACTGTGGGGGCATCATACTGTGTGTGAAGGAATGTACTGTGGGGGCATCATACTGTGTGTGGGGGAATTATACAGTGTGTCGGAGGAATGTACTGTGGGGGCATCATACTGTGTATGTGTGGGAATGTACTGTGGGGGCATCATACTGTGTGTGGGGAGGAATGTACTGTGGGGAATCATACTGTCTGTGGGGGGAATGTACTGTGGGGACATCATACTGTGTGTGGGGGAATGTACTGTGGGGACATCATATTGTGTGTGGGGGGAATGTACTGTGGGGGTATCATACTGTGTGTGGGGGAATGTACTGTGGGGACATCATACTGTGTGTGGGGGAAATGTACTGTGGGAGCATCACACTGTGTGTGGGGGGGGATGTACTGTGGGGACATCATACTTTGTGTGGGGGGGGATGTACTGTTTGGACATCATACTGAGTGTGGGGGAATTTACTGTGGGGGCATCATACTGTGTGTGAGAATTTACTGTGGGGACATCATGCTGTGTAGGGGCATTATATTGTGTGTGAGGGGGAATATACTGTGGGGGCATCATACTGTGTGTGTGAGAATGTACTGTGGGGGCATCATACTGTGTGTGGGGAGGAATGTACTGTGGGGGCATCATACTGTGTGTGTGGGGGGAATGTACTGTGGGGGCATCATACTGTGTGTGTGTGGGGGGAATGTACTGTGGGGACATCATACTGTGTGTGGAGGAATCTATTGTGGGGACATCATACTTTATGGGGAGGAATGTACTGTGGGGACATCATACTGTGTGTGTGAGGGAATGTACTGTGGGGGCATCATACTGTGTGTGGGGAGGAATGTACTGTGGGGCCATCATACTGTGTGTGGGGGGATGTACTGTGAAGACATCATACTGTGTGTGGAGGAATGTACTGTGGGGGCATCATACTGTGTGTGTGAGGGAATGTACTGTGGGGACATCATACTGTGTGTGGGGAGGAATGTACTGTGGGGCCATCATACTGTGTGTGGGGGGGGGGAAGTACTGTGAGGACATCATACTGTGTGTGGGGGGGAATGTACTGTGGGGACATCATACTGTGTGTGGGGGGGAATGTACTGTGGGGGCATCATACTGTGTGTGGGGGGGAATGTGCTGTGGGGACATCATACTGTGTGTGGTGGAATGTACTGTGGGGACATCATACTTTGTCGGGGGAATGTACTGTGGGGGCATCATAATGTGTGTGTGAAGAGCTGTTTATCATCATACAATGATTGAATAACGGGAGCAGATGATTTATAAAAAGCACTGAATTATATGGTGTGGATTTGCTGCTACTGTGTCACCCCAGGCCTGGATGCCACAAACTTGTAAGGCTGTGTCTGAGAGCAGGAGGGAGGTTCTCTGGTCATGGACCATTAGCATGCAGCACCTCCTGTCCCAGGCCAGTAGGGGGAGCAGGCTGCCCCTATAAAAGCTGGTACTGAGGGCAGGGTTAGGGAGACCAGGACCCACTTCTGAAGCATCCAGAAGGGTTCCCAGAAGAGAGGGACAGGTCAGCGGCAGCTGAGGAGTCCAGGAGGCTAAGGAGGAACAGCAAGCCAGGGACAGAGTCGACGAGAGCTGGTCCTGGCTGAGAGAGAACAACATACCGGACACTGGGATCCGAGGCTGTCAGAATTGCAAGTCCTGCAGCAGATCATCTACTTGCGAGGGATTTTAGGTCCCTTGGCCTAAGAAGCCTGGAAGCTCCGCCACACAGAGGGACCAGTACAGCACAGACAAGCTATAGGTACCTAGGGCCCGAGTCGCAAGCCATACAGGCGTAGTACACGGCCAGCTCAGGGACGTGGGCTATCATACCACTAAAGGGGGAGATAGTCAGCAAGGGCAGAGAGAGAACGGTAGGCCTACCCACTCACCCTGACCAGTGGAGCTCGCCCGAATGCCCTCAGACACCCAGGTCCATTCCTCCCTGTACTCCTGGTGGGTTTGTGATAAGATCTGCAGTAAAAGACCCTGGACTGCATTATTGGACTCTGTGTGATTACTGCTGCGCCTGCACCATCACCCCCAGCATCCTATTACATTGCTCTGAGGCTACACTCCTCCCGTGGGGAGTTGTACTATTCCCTGCTGCACCCCCAACACCAGCCTCAGCGGTCTGCCCCGCAGCGGCGGTCCTCCCTGACCGCAATCCACAGGTGGCGTAGTCGGACTTTCAAAACCTACAAATACACTGCCACAGCATTTGGTCTGACCACCTTGAGCCACGGGACTGGGTCGCCACTACTACTCCCAGCATTGCCCTGTTGTCTGGTTCCGAGAGCCCCACGGCCCAGGGGGCGAGTCACTACAAGTAAGGATAGACGATACAATAAGCTCTATCGTAACATGTAGCAGCGAGTCAGCGGAATGTATCAATTCTAATATTGAGCAGAATTGATTTCAGCCTGTTGATTTTTCCCTCCAGAACAGTGGAGGGCTCCTCGGGAAAATAAATTGGCCATCCCTGGTATAACGTAATACTAAAATCTCACATTTTATGAGAGAAAACTGTATTTTATAACGATGCTTCCGTACATAATTCGAGAGAACTTCTTTTCATCAGACGACCCCTTTATCACCTATCCAAGGTGATCGGTGGTGTCCAACAGCTTAGAGCAGCACTGATGGGCAGAATGCGGCACTTTTATCACTTTTGGAATTGGGCAGCGGTGCACATGCTCAGTCTGACCTCCATTCTTGCCCTTTGGGGCTGCAGAGCGCTCTGCTTTTTCCAACAGCTCCATTGAGAATGAATGGATCAGTGGTCGGGCATCCAACCAGACGCTCCATTTTGTAACAGGGATAGAAATAGATGAGAAGATGCACTTAAATGTTTGGCCGCAGCAAGAGTGCATCGAGTGCCTGTGCTTGGTTTGAACAGTCATTCTGTGCTGACAGAGTCCCTTTAAGGCCTCAAACCTATTAGATAATTGTCAGCCCTACATTGTTTCTGGGCAGACAGTTACACAAGATTATGTCCCATTTCATGAAGATTGGCCTTTTACACGCCTGTTTTAGTGAAGGATTAGCTGGAAAAACCTGCGGCGCTGTTAAGCTTCTCCCCAAGAAGCTCCGCAAGGCTTCAAAATTTTGCCGGTGCTGGTCAAGACTGGTGGACACATGGGAAAAGTCAAATTTTGGCAAAGTTGAACAATCTGCATTGTGTGTAATATTTTATGATACAATAAATGATTAGAAAAATGCAAGTTTTATTAATGAGAAAAAAACTGAACTTTGCAGAATTTGTTGGCGACATAGAAATATGTAAAAAATATAAAAGTGTAAAAAAATTTTTACAATTTTTGATGCTTACATTAAAAACTTGAGCAATTCCCCCAAAAATCATTAGAGCCATGAAATCAATACATATACAGATGAAACCAGAAGTTTCCATCCACTATATAAAGAGACACATCTGCATGTTTTTATCAATATCTGACATGAAATCAGAATAAATCTTTCCCGTTTTAGGTCAATTAGGATTACCATCATTTTTGATATTTTCCAAATGCCAGAATAATGAGAGAGAGAGAATGTTTTAAGGTATTTTTATTAATTACTGCAGAGTCTTAACATTATTCTAATCACTAATCAGTGTGTATATTTGTTCACGACACAATAGAATCCCATAATTTCTGCCTATTCACATCTTAGTATTATGTATGATCAGGTTAGAGTGTATGGCTGCTGAGCGCTAGCATTTATGGGCGCCTCCCCCTGACCTTGGTTGTTTCTGGCTCTTAGACCCTGCTAGCACGCACTGCCGTCATGTCCGTGACTGCACTGCCGGCTTGCGGGTCAAATGCCAGAAGCCGCAGAGTCACATGTATTGTGGCGGGCACAGAATGTCTCACGCCGTATACCAGCCAGAACACATACCGGAAAGTCAGGTGACACAATTTTTTCTCTCCGGCTCGGTTCATGATTGGATTAGGCTCCCTATATAACATCTGGCGTTCCCCTCCCTGGCACGACCCCTGAGGAAGTGTTGATGAAACGCGCGTCGGGGTGGAGGGACGCGTGCTTACCCTGCCTAGAAGCTGCCATTCTAACCAGGTATTTCTTTCTCATGATGTGTTGAGCTGTTTTGTCTATTTGTGGACAGTGCCACTATTACACTATAGTTATTCTATGGGACCGTACCCAGCCTCTTTTATGTACCCAGTCTCCCCTGATAGATATACTAACATTATTAACCGCTATATGCATTAGTTTCTTTGAGGCTGGAAACAATACGTTATCTTTATCTAAGCACTTTGCACTTTTTTGCTGGACAGTCGACTCTATATCATCATATGCACTGCCGCTTTACATTTTATAGGCTTATCTCAAACTCATCAGTGATAGTCTAGTGACCGTTATAATAGCATATGCATTTCTTTCTTTCTATTTTTGCCACATGAGCGGTTATTCAGATTGAAATCTTTTGTAGTGCATTTGTATAGTCACATTATTTCAGTAATGGGGTAATATATGGTTATTACTCTTGCTGCGCAGATATAGGGTACAGCATTTGTTTGTCCCTCACATTTGAGGCCCCTGGTATTTTAATTATTGTTATTTTATGTTCTAATAAAATTATATTGTTAATATTATTTGAAGTGTTCATGTTTTTGTTTATCCTACCAGGGTTCTGGTTATAGCAGAATCAATTTTTGATATATATAAAGTCAAAAGTTTACATACATTTCATTAGTATTTGGTACCATCACCCTTAAACTGAATGACTTGGGTCAAACTTTTGGGATATCCTTCCACAAACTTCTCACAATAGTTGGTCGGAATTTGGACCCATTCCTCCTGGCAAAACTGGGGTAACAGATCCAGGTTTGTAGGTCGCCTTGCTCGCAGCAAGAGTGCCCATAAATTTTCAATAGGATTGCAATCAGAGCTTTGTGATAGCCACGCCGAAACATTGACTTTGTTATTCTTAAGCCACTTTGTTCCCATTTTGTCAATATGCTTCGGGTCATTGTCCATTTGGAATACCCATTTCCGCCCAAGCTTTAACTTCCTGGCTGATGTCTTGAGATGTTGCTTCAGTATTGCCACATAATCTTTTTTTCTCATGGTGTCATCTATTTTGTGAAGTGAACCAGTCCCTCCTGCAGCAAATCAACCCCAGATCATGATGCTGCCACCCCCATGTTTCACAGTTGGGATGGTGTTCTTAGGCTTCCAAGCTTCTCCCTTTTTCCTCCAAACGTAGCGATGGTCATTATGCCAAAAAAGTTCAATTTTAGTTTCATCAGACCACAGACATGTCTCCAAAAATTAAGGTCTTTGTTCCTGTGTGCATTTGCAAACATTAATTTGGCTTTTTTATGTTTCTTTTGGAGTAATGGCTTCTTCCTGGCAGAGTGGCCTTTCAGCCCATGTTGATACAGTACTCGTTTCACTGTGGTTATTGACACAATCTTACCAGCTTCCGCCATCATCTTCACAAGGTCTCTTGCTTTTGTCCTTGGGTTGATATGCACGTGTCGGACCAAAGCACGTTCATCTCTGGGACACAGAACCCGTCTCCTTCCTGAGCGATAAGATGGCAGTACATTCCCATCTTGTTTGTACTTGCGTATAATTGTTTGTACAGATGACCGAGGCACCGTCAGGTATCTTGAAATTGTATCTAAGGATGAGCCAGACTTGTGCAAGTCCACAATTCTCTTCCTGATATCTTCGCTAATTTCTTTAGACTTTCCCATGATACTACAGAAAAAAAAACTATTAGAAGCTTCCAAACACATTACATCATCATATGGGCAGTCCAGAATTGTTTAAAGGCATAGTAATCTTAGTGTGTGTAAACTTTTGACTTTGCAGTAAGTAATAAAAATGACTTAAACATTCTCTCTCTCTCTCATTATTCTGGCATTTGGCAAATTTTCAAAATTATGGTAATCCTAATTGACCTAAAACGGGAAAGGTTTATTCTGATTTCATGTCAGATATTGAGAAAAACATGCAGATGTGTCTTTTTATATAGTGTATGGAAACTTCTGGTTTCAACTGTATGTGTGTGTATGTATGTATATATGTATATATAACACATACAGTTATGGCCGAAAGTGTTCACTCCCTTGAAATTGTTTCAGAAAATGAAGTATTTCTCCCAATTATTGCTGTTACACATGTTTTGCTATACACACTTTATTTTCTTTGTGTGTATTGCAACAACACAAAAAAGCAGAAAAAAAGGCAAATTGGACATAATTTCACACACAGCCCCAAAAATGGTCTGAACAAAATTGTTGGCACCCTCAACTTTAATATTTGGTTGCTCACCCTTTGGAATAAAATAACTGCAATCAATCGCTTCCTATAACCATCAACAAGCTTCTTACACCTCTCAGCTGGAATTTTGACCACTCTTCTTTTGTAAACTGCTCCATGTCTCTCATAGTTGCTGCTACTTCATACCTCTCCAGCGCTATGTTTCCATCCATTTCTGCGGGCTTCTTGAAGTATGTTTGGGGTCATTCTCCTGGAAGAACCATGACCTAGGACGCAAACCCAGCTTTCTGACACTGGGCACTACATTGCGACCCAAAATCCGTTGGTAATATTTTTCAACAATTTTGGTTCTCAAGTACTCAGACAGTTCTCTTCTCTTTCTGTACTCCATGCTTAGTGTGGCACACACAGACACAATGCAAAGATTGAGTCAACTTCTCCACTTTTTATCTGGTTTCAGGTGTGATTTTCATATTGCCCACACCTGTTACTTGCCACAGGTTAGTTTGAATGAGCATCACATGCTTGAAACAAAGTTGTTCACCCACAATTTTGGAAAGGTGCTATCAATTTTGTCCGGCCCATTTTTGGGGTTTTGTATGAAATGATGTCCAATTTGCCTTTTTTCCTTTTGTTTGTTTTTTTCTTTTGTTCCAATACACACAAAGAATATTAAACATGTGTATAACAAAACATGTGTAATTGCAATAATTTTCTGGGAGAAATACTTCATTTTCTGGAACAATTTTAAGATTGCCAACACTTTCGGCCGTGGCCATATATAGTAGCTGAGTACAGGTGGCTGCTGGGGCCCCTGATACCATTACTATGTGGCCCTTACACCTGATATACAGTGGTGGCCAAAAGTATTGGCACCCCTGCAATTCTGTCAGATAATACTCAGTTTCTTCCTGAAAATGATTGCAATCACAAATTCTTTGGTATTATTATCTTCATTTAATTTTCTTGCAAAGAAAAAACACAAAAGAGAATGAAACAAAAATCAAATCAATGATCATTTCACACAAAACTCCAAAAATGGGCCAGACAAAAGTATTGGTACCTTCAGCCTAATACTTGGCTGCACAACCTTTAGCCAAAATAACTGCGAACAACCGCTTCCGGTAACCATCAATGAGTTTCTTACAATGCTCTGCTGGAATTGTAGACCATTCTTCTTTGGCAAACTGCTCCAGGTCCCTGATATTTGAAGGGTGCCTTCTCCAAACTGCCATTTTGAGATCTCTGCACAGATGTTCCATGGGATTCAGGTCTGGACTCATTGCTGGCCACCTTAGAAGTCTCCAGTGCTTTCTCTCAAACCATTTTATAGTGCTTTTGGAAGTGTGTTTTGGGTCATTGTCCTGCTGGAAGACCCATGACCTCTGAGGGAGACCCAGCTTTCTCACACTGGGCCCTACATTATGCTGCAAACTTTGTTGGTAGTCTTCAGACTTCATAATGCCATGCATACGGTCAAGCAGTCCAGTGCCAGAGGCAGCAAAGCAACCCCAAAACATCAGGGAACTTCCGCCATGTTTGACTGTAGGGACCATGTTCTTTTCTTTGAATGCCTCTTTTTTTTCCTGTACACTCTATGTTGATGCTTTTTCCCAAAAACCTCTACTTTTGTCTCATCTGACCAGAGAACATTCTTCCAAAACGTTTTAGGCTTTCTCAGGTAAGTTTTGGCAAACTCCAGCCTGGCTTTTTTATGTCTCGGGGTAAGAAGTGGGGTCTTCCTGGGTATCCTACCATACAGTCCCTTTTCATTCAGACGCCGACGGATAGTACGGGTTGACACTGTTGTACCCTCGGACTGCAGGGCAGCTTGAACTTCTTTGGATGTTAGTCGAGGTTCTTTATCCACCATCCGCACAATCTTGCGTTGAAATCTCTTGTCAATTTTTCTTTTCCGTCCACATCTAGATAGGTTAGCCACAGTGCCATGGGCTTTAAACTTCTTGATGACACTGCGCACGGAAGACACAGGAACATTCAGGTCTTTGGGGATGGACTTGTAGCCTTGAGATTGCTCATGCTTCCTCACAATTTGGTTTCTCAAGTCCTCAGACAGCTCTTTTGTCTTCTTTCTTTTCTCCATGCTCAATGTGGTACACACAAGGACACAGGACAGAGGCTGAGTCAACTTTACTCTGTTAGAACCCTCCTGTTAGTTTTTGCTATCTTGTGTTTTGCGGTCACGTGACTAGCTGCCTATATATTCCAGCTCCGCCCTTCTGGCTTTGCTGGACTTCAGTGTTTTTTGCCTGTCTCTCTAGCCAGGTGCTTCGGTGCCTATCTCTGTCTAGTTTGCTTGGTCCTCTGGACCTCTAGTACTTTTTGTTCAGTTTGTATTTTTGCTCTGCAACAACTTCTGTTAGGAGGTGTCCATTTTTTGTCCCAGTCCTTAGTTCTTTTAGGGACCCCTCCCTTTATTCTATAGGTCTCTGTTCAGACTAGCCGAGGACGAAGGCGGGTCTGTTCACAAGGAACAGGCTGCCCGCTACATCGTAGGGATTCAGCTTAGTCTTACTGTAGGGACAGCTTTTCCCTTTCTTTCCTTAGTTTATGTTGCAGATCATAACATAATCCATGTTAACTGGCTGCAAGTGTGATTTAGTTATTGCCAATTGTATCCAATTTGGCTTTAGGACAATTCTTTTTGTGTTTTTTCATTGAAGACAAATTAAATGAAGATAATAAGACCAAAGAATTTGTGATTGCAATCATTTTCAGGAAGAAACTGAGTATTATCTGACAGAATTGCAGGGGTGCCAATACTTTTGGCCACCACTGTATAGGAGCTGAGTACAGGCAGCTGCCGGGGCCCCTGATACCATTACTATGTGGCCCTTACACCTGATATATAGGAGCTGAGTACAGGCGGCTGCTGGGGCCCCTGATACCATTACTATGTGGCCCTTACACCTGATATATAGGAGCTGAGTACAGGCGGCTGCTGGGCCCTTGATACCATTACTATGTGGCCCTTACCCCTGATATATAGGAGCTGAGTACAGGCGGCTGCTGGGGCCCCTGATACCATTACTATGTGGCCCTTACCCCTGATATATAAGGGCTGAGTACAGGCGGCTGCTGGGGCCCCTGACACCATTACTATGTGGCCCTTGCACCTGATATAAAAGGGCTGAGTACAGGCGGCTGCTGGGGGCCCTGATACCAGTACTATGTGGCCCTTACACCTGATATATAAGGGCTGAGTACAGGCGGCTGCTGGGGCCCCTGATACCATTGCTATGTGGCCCTTACACCTGATATATAAGGGCTGAGTACAGGCGGCTGCTGGGGCCCCTGATACCATTGCTATGTGGCCCTTACACCTGATATATAAGGGCTGAGTACAGGCGGCTGCTGGGGCCCCTGATACCATTACTGTGTGGCCCTTACACCTGATATATAAGGGCTGAGTACAGGCGGCTGCTGGGGCCCCTGATACTATTACTATGTGGCCCTTACACCTGATATATAGGAGCTGAGTACAGGCGGCTGCTGGGGCCCCTGATACCATTACTATGTGGCCCTTACACCTGATATATAGGAGCTGAGTACAGGCGGCTGCTGGGGCCCCTGATACCATTACTATGTGGCCCTTACACCTGATATATAAGCTCTGCTGGGACTCTGTATCCCGCCTGCATTGCATAATGGGGCACCTGAATACTCTGCACATAAGGGCCCATAGCTCTAATTATGTTGTTTGCAATAGTCGCCCTCCTGCCACCCTGTAATATCGGGTCCCTGCCTGGTGTGGCCCCTATGACAATGTCCCCCTGTAAGTGCAGTACACCAGTTATCAGTCTACACGGCCAGGGTCCGGGACCCCTGTTGTTTTTGTTCTGGCTTTGTAATATATGCTCATTATCAGGGCGCCCTCTTCTCAGACATCCATCTAATCATCCGTCTGTCTCATCCATATTTGCCATATGGAGGTTTCCAGAAATAGGGCAGAACCTACTGGACTTCTGTGAAAGTTGACGAATCTGTTGAGCGCGGCTGAAGCCTCCTGGGAGCCGAGGTAAAATCAGTGGCCGTGGTAAAATTGTGGAGCGGTGGGGTCTGAAAAAGGAATCATGGCTATAAGGACAACGTTTGCACAAAGTGATTTCTTTCCTGCCCAACAGCCACTGTGTAAACCTGACAAAAATGCCCCCATCTATCCATCCATTCATCACTCTCATACTCTGTCTATGCAGGTATGTATCTCATCATTCTTCCTTACGGAGTTTCACATGGACCAGTCGGGACTTTGGTCCGAACTCCCCCACAAAACTGGATTCGGTAGTGTGCACTGACGAGGCCATAGGCTTAGTAGACTGCGCCTCCAGTAGGCGTACACACCTGATGCACGACAGAGGGCACATTCACTCTGTCTGGACCATTATAGTCTATGGCCACGTCAGATCATATGCCCGAATCCCGTTCAGGTAAAGGCTGCAGCAGGTGGCTGCTGCCTTCTGTGCCCCTCTCCTCCGCCACTGCCGTTCCCCCCAACACTCAGAGCCACAGTGTATATATATATATATATATATATATATATATATACACTATTCAAAAAAATAAAGGGAACACTTAAACAACAGAATATAACTCCAAGTAAATCAAACTTCTGTGAAATCAAACTGTCCACTTACGAAGCAACACTGATTGACAATCAATTTCACATGCTGCTGTGCAAATGGAATAGACAATAGATGGAAATTATTGGCAATTATCAAAACACTCTCAATAAAGGAGTGGTTCTGCAGGTTGGGACCACAGACCACATCTCAGTACCAATGCTTTCTGGCTGATGTTTTGGTCACTTTTGAATGTTGGTTGTGCTTTCACACTAGTGGTAGCTTGAGATGGACTCTACAACCCACAGAAGTTGCTCAAGTAGTGCAGCTCTTCCAGGATGGCACATCAATGCGTGCTGTGGAAAGAAGGTTTGCTGTGTCTGTCAGCGTAGTGTCCAGAGGCTGGAGGCGCTACCAGGAGACAGGCCAGTACACCAGGAGACGTGGAGGGGGCCGTAGGAGGGCAACAACCCAGCAGCAGGACCGCTACCTCCGCCTTTGTGCAAGGAGGAACAGGAGGAGCACTGCCAGAGCCCTGAAAAATGACCTCCAGCTGACCACAAATGTGGATGTGTCTGCACAAACGGTTAGAAACCCACTCCATAACGGTGGTATGAGGGCCCGACGTCCACAGATGGGGGTTGTGCTCACAGCCCAACACCGTGCAGGACGCTTTGCATTTGCCACAGAACACCAGGATTGGCAAAGTCGCCAATGGCACCCTGTGCTCTTCACAGATGAAAGCCGGTTCACACTGAGCACATGTGACAGACGTGACAGAGTCTGGAGACGCCGTGGAGAGCGATCTGCTGCCTGCAACATCCTTCAGCATGACCGGTTTGGCAGTGGGTCAGTAATGGTGTGGGGTGGCATTTCTTTGGAGGGCCGCACAGCCCTCCACGTGCTCGCCAGAGGTAGCCTGACTGCCATTAGGTACCGAGATGAGATCCTCAGATCCCTTGTGAGACCATGTGCTGGTGCGGTTGGCCCTGGGTTCCTCCTAATGCAGGACAATGCCAGACCTCATGTGGCTGGAGTGTGTCAGCAGTTCCTGCAAGATGAAGGCATTGAGGTTATGGACTGGCCCGCCCGTTCCCCAGACCTGAATCCGATTGAGCACATCTGGGATATCATGTCTCGCTCCATCCACCAACGTCACGTTGCACCACAGACTGTCCAGGAGTTGGCGGATGCTTTAGTCCAGGTCTGGGAGGAGATCCCACAGGAGACCATCCGCAACCTCATCAGGAGCATGCCCAGGCATTGTAGGGAGGTCATACAGGCACGTGGAGGCCACACACAATACTGAGACTCATTTTGACTTGTTTTAAGGACATTACATCAAAGTTGAATGAGCCTGTAGTGTGTTTTTCCACTTTAATTTTGGGGGTGACTCCAAATCCAGGCCTCCATTGGTTAATAAATGTGATTTCCATTGATGAGTTTTGTGTGATTTTGTTTTCAGCACATTCAGCTTTGTACAGAACACAGTATTCAATGAGAATATTTCATTCATTCAGATCTAGGATGTGTTATTTCAGTGTTCCCTTTATTTTTTTGAGCAGTGTATATATAAATATACCAGGATGGGGGATATTAACAGAATTGGGGGACATTACCCCTATAACAGTGTAAGCAGCAGACCCCCTCCCCCTTAACAGGGCATAATGACCACATTTTTTGCTTACATATTTTTTCTATTTTCCTCCTCTAAAACCTAGGTACGTCTTATGGTCCGGTGCGTCTTATAGTCCGAAAAATACGGTATATGCATTCAGCATATATATACTACTAGCTATTGAACCCGTTCTACGCCCGGGTGGCGAGCATTTTTATTGGTATATGGTCTCCCATGCTGGTATGTGCTGCCCCCCTCCTTGTATTTGTGCTGCCCCCATCCTGTCCCCACCATCCAATCCTGGTATGCGTGGTACCCCTCACCCCCAATCCTGGTATGCGTGGCACCCCTCACCCCCAATCCTGGTATGCGTGGCACCCCTCACCTCCAATCCTGGTATACGTGGCACCCCTCATCCCTATCCTGGTATGTGTGGCACCCCTCATCCCTATCCTGGTATGTATGGTACCCCTCATCTCTATCCTGGTATGTATGGTACCCCTCATCACTATCCTGGTGTGTATGGTATCCCTCATCCTGGTATGCATGGTACCCCATCCCTCATCCCGGTATGCATGGCACTCCATCCCTCATCCCCAATCCCGGTATGCGTGGCACCCCTCATCCCCAATCCCGGAATGTGTGGCACTCCTCATCCCCAATCCCGGCATGCGTGGCACCCCTCATCCCCAATCCCGGCATGCGTGGCACCCCTCATCCCCAATCCTGGCATGCGTGGCATCCCTCATCCCCAATCCCGGCATGCGTGGCACCCCTCATCCTCAATCCTTGTATGTGTGGCACCCCTCATCCCCAATCCCGGTATGCGTGGCACCCCTCATCCCCAATCCTGGTATGCATGGTCCCCTCACCCCCCAATCCTGGTATGCGTGTTACCCCTCACCACCCAATCCTGGTATGCGTGGCAACCCTCACCCCCGCAATCCTGGTATGCGTGGCACCCCTCACCCCCCAAATCCTGGTATGCGTGGTACCCCTCACCGCCCAATCCTGGTATGTGTGGCACTCCTCACCCCCCAATCCTGGTATGTGTGGCACCCCTCACCGCCCAATGCTGGTATGCATGGTACCCCTCACCCCCAATCGTGGTATGTGTGTTATCCCTCACCCCCCAATCCTGGTATGCGTGGTACCCCTCACCCCACAATCCTGGTATGTGTGGTACCCCTCACCCCCAATCTTGGTATGTGTGTTACCCCTCACCCCCAATCTTGGTATGTGTGTTACCCCTCACCCCCAATCCTGGTATGTGTGGTACCCCTCACCCCCAATCCTGGTATGTGTGGTACCCCTCACCCCCCAATCCTGGTATGTGTGGTACCCCTCACCCCCCAGTCCTGATATATGCATGGTACCCCTCACCCCCCAGTCCTGATATATGCATGGTCCCCTCACCCCACAATCCTGTTATGTGTGGCCCCCTCATCCCTTTCACACTGTACACACATACACAAAAAAAAAAACAGTTATACTCACCTTTCTTCTCTGTACTCCAGCGCTGCTGCGTCCTCTTCTGCCAGAGGCCGGGGGAGGAGTGCGGCGCTGGAGCACCGCACTGTCCGGCGCCATTTTGCTGAAGACACACTGTAAATGTGTCTTCAGTAAAATGACACCGGATAGCGCAATGCGCATGCGTCGATCTGACGCCTTCACTCCGCCCCCGGTCTCCAGCGAAGAGAGGCGCCGCAGCAACGCTCCTCCCGGTCAGGTAAGTATGTAAGTATGGCGCCGGAGATCGCGGTATGCGTTCAGTGTCTACGCATCCCGCGATCTCCGGCGCCATACACCTCCTCTTACCTGTAACGGCTGGATGCCTGCTTCTCTCTGGAGCCAGGCTGCGCATCACGCATGCGCAGTTTATCGAATCTTCAGACAAAGACACGCATGCCGCCTTATATATACTATGGTAGATCGGCCCACTCAGTTGCACACAGAAGTAGCCACCGGAGCGCCGTCTCCTTAAGTCTCTCACTGGTTTATTTGTAGATGCTGCATAAGCCAGTGAGGAGTTAGCAAAAATAAATACGTGCTTTCTGACCTAAGGAAAAATAAAACATAACATACAGCCGTGTTGCTGTGGGGATCTGCCCGCTCAGGAGAACAACCATCCACTAGTTCAGCTTTTCCTTCTCATGACACAAAGCGCTGGAGTTCCTCTCTACAGCCCTACTGAACACTGAATGCCTTAGAAGGCCGACTATATACATCCTAGTCCCCACCCTGGGGTGGAGATATGGTGAATGACCTCCCAACCCGTTCTATGGTCGTTCACAAAAACCCAGCCCTTAAAATGGCCGATTAATCCCTCTCAACACATAGTATGCTGGTGTAAAACTTATGGGCTTCAAATCACTGAAGCTAATAGCCTCAGTGAAACATACCTCCCCTCCAGCACTTTGCCAGTGACTTTGTCACCATGTATATATAATCAGCATACTGTATATATATTATAATCATTCTCTATATATCCTTTTAAAAGCAGAAGTGTCAATAAATTATTTTTATCAGTTAACAAAATGCAGAGTAAAGTTTGATGGATGAACCAAGATCTCAGTAATAATAATTGTATTTTTTTTTTATTAATATTAGGATAGAAGGGAGGGACAAAACCAGGAACAGAATCAGTAGGCAAACTCATAGTCAGGAGGACAGCCGGGGTCAGATACCAGGTGATCAGTAACCGCCACGTCTGCGAGCAGTATGAATACCGCGGAGCCTGGTGACAGAGGTGATACTGAGATTGTCCGGGCAGAGATGTAACAGTCAGAAGGCCACCGGTAGATGGTGAAGGTCCTTCTGTACAGCTCCAGCAGTGATGGTGGATCTGCTGGACTTCAGGGCGCTGGATGCGGAGGTTTACCGTCTTTTAGATGTCTCTAGGGGAACGGTGACAACACGCAAATACGCGAGCAGCCCTGGATAATCCACGCCGGCAGGATGATAAGATCCGGCGGAAGATGGAACCTATGAGAAGAGAAGGAAATATAATGTAAGTGATGGGACTCCATATGACATGATACTACTGTGCGGTCACTGTGGCCGGACGCAGAGGAATCTCATCACACAGAGGTCAGGGATCATCGTCAGCCATCATACATGTGACAATCCCATCTCCGACAGATGACATCTGCTCCACATGAATTATTCTCACTGACGACATCACACAACATGGAGATGACTCTCACACTTACCTCGTCTCTTTTTCCCCTTTTTCCCATTTTCTGATTTTTCGTTGTCAGCTGGAAATTCTGATCAGAAAGAAGAAAAAACAACAACTCACTAAGGACATATTGTTATGGGATCTGCTTTGTATCGCTCCTGTATATAGTACATAGATTGTTCTAGTCCTGTCCCCTATAGTCCTGACAATCTGGTATTACACAATAGGGCAGAATAAGTCCTATATACCGGACATGACCTCATATGAGGGGCATTAGATGTGTCACTAATATGGAGCAGTGAACGCCCTGTGTGCCGCCATATGGTGCATCCCTAATGAGCGATATTCTACTATAGGAGACGATATCTCATTATGATGGCGGAGGTTACTGGATGCAACAATGTATCACAGAATCCATGATAATACTGTACAAAATTACAGAAATGGAGACACAGTATGGGCCCATGGGCAAAGTAATTGGGTTCCTTGAAACATGGATAACATAGGAGACCCATTAAAGAAAAACCATGTGGAAATATTTCACCCTTGATGACAACATTCACATTGTTTGTGCTATAGACATGTACATACCTGACAATGGGGATGAGGACGGCAAGCTGGTTATAGCATCGTCTCTAGCAGATTCAGGAAAAGATCCTTTCTGCCTGTTAGGAAGAAGAAAAACGTGTAAATCACAAGTAAATTCAGTATAAATGGGATTGTCTCACTAGAAGAACCCCAACTATAAGGCTTAATAGGACATATGAAAGTCATAGTGGGGAAGTCTCCTGCTCAAAACGACCTTCTATGGAAACAACTAGCAACAATGGCCGGCATGTAATACTACATATCTCCTGCAGTGTGGGCAAAACTAACAATGCCTGACCGGCAGCAATTATGGGTTGTTATCTCCAGCGGATTCTGAAGCCAATAGCCAATGACCACTGATCATGGGGCGGTGGATGCTGCATTCAATATTATGGTATTTATGTCCTATATTTGGTATTGTGCACATATATTAGCCTGGAGCTCCCAATAATGACCCCATAATCTACTCACATTTCTGAGATGTTTCTGCTGGATGCCGGGGTACACTCTGGAGGAAACTTGATAGCGGTGGTACAGAGCTAAAAAAGGACAAAAATAAGATTTGAAATTCAATTTTTTACTTTTAGAGGTTTTTTTATGTATTCTGGATTTATTGATCACTTACTTTAGAAAGCCTTTTAGAGGATGTTGTAAAATTTTGGAAGAAAAGGCTCTCATTATCCTCACTTGTGTCCTCCTCCTCTGAGACAATAGGCTTGTTTGTATCAGCGTGATCTACAAGACATAGGTAATGAAGTGTTATTGGCGGTTGTCAGTATAACACAGTCACCATTTATCACTACTATTAATGGGAACCGAATGTCACATATTATTGAAGACGAGACAAACAGCCGCTTAGTCTAGATGACGTCTTCTACTTACTGATAAATAAGCTGGTGTCCTCATCTGAAACAAGCCGAGGAATGTACTCCGGCTTCTGACTTAGAAGGTTTTCAAATTCTAAGTCACTCAGGAATGGATAACTCTTGATCTCAAATGCTCCTCCTGGAAAAAGAAAAACAAAAGTGATGCGGACATTGTTAGAGGCTGCTCCATATCTGAACAGTATTTCTTAATCTTAAGTAATGACAAAACCGAAGGAAACAAACTGAAAGTTATATTATGGAGAACTAGAAATAGGCAAGCAGATAGAGAAGTGCTGATCCTCATGGACAGGAGCGAAGAGTCCTCGTTGTAAAAAGTGAATATTAATACTAATAAAGTATATCAGTTACCTGTCCCAAGTCTTTGTGCAGGATTTGTTCTGAGCAGGTCATTAATAAGGTCCTGAGCATCGGGGGGAGGAGCGCGATCCCAATCCCAAATTATGTCTCCTGTTATATAGAAAATTACAGAAAATAAAACCTCTGTTTTGGACTGTAAGATAAAGTAGAGGAAATAACTAAATTCATGTAACCAGTCAAAGCAATGATCGGATTATTCTACTTACCAGTGACAATATTTTTATAGAGCTCAGATAGGGAATCCCCATGAAATGGTACATATCCCACCAGAAACTCATGCAGGATGATTCCCATTGACCACCAGTCGGCAGGTCTTCCATAGCCTTTCTTCAGAATGATTTCTGGGGCCATGTAAAGCGGGGTGCCACAGTCCTGGAAACCAACAGAAGGTAAAAATGAGAATTGATGAAATTATTATTATGACAAGTTCTCGACATAAAAACTCAATGACAGAAGATAAAATATCAGTTGAAAAGTTCTCTAGAAATGAAGAACGTAGAGAAGAGACAATAGTGTGATGAGATTTGTAAAGAACCATCTAAGTTCCTGTAAGTGATGCCAACCTCATGGTCCTGGAACTCTCTGGCGATGTCCTCCAATGATTCCTTGTGGGTGTTGGTTTCTGGTATCATGACACCAACTTTTGAAATCCCAAAATCGGCGACTTTAATGTGTCCAGCCGGTGTAATCAGGAGGCTGTGAAAGAGAAGATGGTTTTAGGCTCACGGGCTGTGTGGTAATAAATGATAACTTTCCCCCCTTTATTAAACTATAGGGGGCACTTACTTCTCTGGCTTCAGGTCTCTATGCAACACACCATAGCTGTGCAGGTATTCCACAGCAAGTATCGCTTCTGCAAAGTACAGGCGGGCCAAGGGGACAGATAAAGGACCCCTGGTGCTTAGGAGGGTCCCACAGTCTCCACCTATAGAAGAAAGGAAATATGAGCGGTGAGGGGTTTATACAGCAGATCACCATGATGGATCATGAGAAGTGAGCGGAGACATTGGGGCAGGAGAGAATATATACAGATATAATGTATAGAGCACAGAATATTAGTCTGAGGTCATGGTGAGATGTCGTCCATGTCACTAATAAAGTGATGTCTCATCTCGTCTACAGCTGGCGATACTGACGTGCTCAGTGCGGACATACAGGGAGATCACACACATCAATGACTTTCCATAATATCTATAGTAAATGCTGTGCGGGGATGTAACCGTCCACGGGGACAAGTCCTAATGATATGAGCGGTGATAAGATGTCAGCAGACATGGGCTGAATATAATACATGTACATGTCCTACCTCCTACATACTCCATGACCATACACAGGTGAGATCTAGTAGGGAAGGAGCAGAGCATGGAGGTCACAAAGGGACAGTCAGCGAATGTCAGGATGTCCCTCTCCAGATAGGCCCCTTCCACATGTTTTGGAGTATCCAGGTCCCGCTTGGCAATTTTCTTCATAGCGAAGATCTTCTGTGAGTCTTTATGGTGAACTAAGTGGACAGACCTGGAGAGAAGAAGAAACCATGGTTTATAGTGAATCCTTATTAACAGTCCTTCTATAGAAGTCATTATATGATCTTCTGTACTAATGTTTAATACCAGAAGTCCGACCATTACTAGAAATCCACATCTAGAAATACATTAAATAATACTACATAGATCATCTATGGGAGGGTCTACACAATGCCACGTCTGCCGGACCCTCACTCAGGTCACATTATCACCTGTGGGAGGTCTGCACAATGCCACATCTTCCACACCCTCACCCAGGCCACATTGTCACCTATGGAAGGTGTGCACAATGCTAGGTCTGCCAGACCCTCACCCAGGTCACATTATCACCTATGGGAAGTCTGCACAATGCCACGTCTGCCGGACCCTCACCCAGGTCACGTTATCACCTTTCACCTCAGATCATGTCCCTATGATAACACTGAATGGCAAAGCACAGAGGATGAAGCATTATCATAGGGAACCCTGAGAAATGTGGCTTATGCTAACTGAAATCTCACCCAAAAGATCCGCTGCTGATCAGCTTAGATGTTTCGTAGTCGCTCATACGCGGCTTTCTCGCCGGGATCAATGATTCCATCAAGTCCTAGAAAAGAAGAAGAAGAAGAAATGATATTAAGATCTAGAAGCTGCTGGAGAAAATCTCCAGATGCAGAAACGTCTCCCCCTATATTATGTCCCAGCTGATGTCACTGATCCGATAGGTGAGCAGAAACCTGCTGACGGATTCCCTATAATATAAACGCTATTATCTAATGCAATAGTGTCATCTCCTCTAATAATAGAGGCGCCCCCTGGTTATATGGGGGATAATACTGGACGGGTCATTCACACCCCGTGATCTGGTGATACACAGACATCTACCTCTATAATACTTACACCGGCAGGTTCTTGGATCTCCGGGATCTCTAAGATTACACTGTCAGGATCCAACAGCTCAGTTGTTTCTAAAATAGCGATAAAATGATGAGGAAATAAAATGTATTAGAGGATATTAATCCTACAGACATAATACAGCAATATAATGGAGAAATGACTATTCTGTATGGAGGACTATGTGGGGCCATTATTCTTTATGGAGGACTATGTGGGACCATTATATTGTATGGAGGACTATGTGGGGCCATTATTCTGTATGGAGGACTATGTTAGGCCTATTATTCTGTATGGTGGAATATGTGGGACCCATTTTTCTGTATGGAGGACTATATGGGGCCCATTATTCTGTATGGAGGACTATGTGGGGCCCATTATACTGTATGGAGGACTATGTGGGGCCTATGATTCTCTATGGAGGACTTTGTGGGGCCCATAATACTTTATGGAGGACTATGTGGGCCCATAATACTGTATGGAGGACTATGTGGGGCCTATTATTCTCTATGAAGGACTATGTGGGGCCCTTTATACTCTACGGTGGACTATGTGGGGCCCATAATACTGTATGGAGGACTATGTGGGGCCCATTAATCTCTATGGAGGACTATGTGGGGCCCATTATTCTGTATGGAGGACTATGTGGGGCCCATTATTCTGTATGGAGGATTATGTGGGGTCAATTATCCTGTATGGAGGACTATGTGGGGCCATTATACTGTGTGGAGGACTGTGTGGGGCCATTATTCTGTATGGAGCACTATGTGGGGCCATTATTCCATAAGGAGGACTATGTGGGGCCATTATTCCTTATGGAGGACTATGTGGGGCCATTATATTGTATGGAGGACTATGTGGGGCCATTATTCTGTATGGAGGACTATGTGGGGCCTATTATTCTGTATGGTGGAATATGTGGGGTCCATTATTCTGTATGGAGGACTATGTGGGGCCCATTATTTCGTATGGAGGACTATGTGGTGCCCATTATACTGTATGGAGTACTATGTGGTGCCCATTATACTGTGTGCCGGACTATGTGGGGCCCATTATTCTGTATGGAGAGCTATCTGGGGCACGTTATTCTGTATGGATGACTTTGTGGGACCCATTATTCTGTATGGAGGACTATCTGATGCCCATTATTCTGTGTGGAGGACTTTGTGGGGCCCATTATTCTGTTTGGAGGACTTTGTGGGGCCCATTATTCTGTGTGGAGGACTATGTGGGGCATTATTCTGTATGGAGGACTATGTGGGGCCCATTATTCTGCATGGAGCACTATGTGGGGCCCATTATTCTGCATAGAGGACTATGTGGGACCCATTATTCATTATGGAGGACTTTGTGGGACCCATTATTCGTTATGGAGGACTTTGTGGGACCCATTATACTGCATTCTGGTTGGCTCGTGACTTTTTCCAAGTTTTTCATTTTGGCTCTCTGTATGTTTGATTACAGAGTGGAAAGAGTAACTATGACATTATCCCCTGTTCTCTATAATATCCGGATATCTCCTGTAGAAGGTTGTGTGATCGGCTCACCTGTAGTCAGATCGCTGCTCGGCCCCGGCTGACTCGTATTAGGGTCAGGGGTTTCTGGGGTCACATTTTGCTCGTCTTCGGTGTCGCCTTCTGGTGTCTCCTGATTGATAGAATATATAGAATTACCACGAGGAACCTTCCACTAAATCACCAAATCCACAAATCAGGAAGGACTAAACCCGCATTTAGAGACGCACCAACTGTAACTATACAGATCAGACGCCATCATGAGGACTTTTATCAGATAAAATGGATTAAGATGAGGTAACATTGCAAAAACATTAATATGGATAATAGAGGGAGACAGAGGCGGAAATACAGACTTCCCACCACTGAGCTGTGACTACATCTGCAGAATACAGACTGCCATCAGCAGAGACAGGCGGCCATATTACCTCCTGTGCTTGCCAGGAGCTGACAGGGAGGCCGATAAGATCTAACACCAGATCTTCTGATATCTGGCTGGTGATCTGGAGAAGATCAGAAAACAAGGACGTGTGATAGAGAAGATGATGGATCCTTACCGGGCGTTCCGATGAGCGGGCCGGACCTTCCAGTACACACAGGACTTTTTCGGCCAGTTCTTTAACAAAAGACAAATCTCTATATTGAGATCTTTTTTCAGCCTATAAAGAAGAAAAGAAACACAAATGAATAATCTCGAGATGAGAAAGATCACAATGAAGGCGGCCATTGTATCTGACGTCTGCTCCTCTCTGCAGATACATTGACTACATATCTGGGGTCTTGTCCTGTTTTATATTGGAAGAAAGAAGAAGCTTCTATCCCACCGTTATTATCCATTATTGTGGAGAAGATTTGTGCGGAGCGTCCACCATTTACCTGCTGTGGAATGTCCTAATGTTCCATAGCGAGAAACTGCAAGTGCTCAGTCACTATGGAGCCAACAACGGCAGCCATGACCCTGTGTAGATTGTACACAGTGACTGTGAGCTCTGATGTCATAATGGCCGACCATCACTAGTGATGTCATCATGGAATCTTGTGATGGAATCTTATAGCGGCGGCTCTGCACAAATACATGCTGCCAAGCAATATTTAAAGTGTGTGGGGGCTCATGCTGTATATAGGGGGCTATGTGACGGCTCAGCTATTTATAGCGGGCTATGTGAGGGCTCATACTGTATATAGAGGGCTATGTGAGAGCTTGGCTGTATATAGAGGGCTATGTGAGGGCTCATACTCTAAATAGGATTCTGTGTGTGAGCTCATACTGTACATTGGTGCTATGTATGGGCTCTTACTGTATAAAGGGTGCTGTGTGTGGGCTCTTACTGTATATAGGGTATGTGTGTGGGCTCTTTCTGTATGTAGGGGGATGCCAGCACACTTAATTCTGCTCAATATTAAGTGATACAGTTAATAATATAAAATATAATTCATATGTTAATATTGAGCAGAATTAATTTCAGCCTATTGATTCGGCCTACACAACAGTCACATTTCTCATGTGGCCCCTCAGTAATATTACTTTCCCACCCCTGCTCTATTATGTATAGCGCTCTGTTATGTGTAGTGCACCCGAGCACCTGCATGTTAATCGCGTGACTTATCACATGATCTATCAAAGGCAATCTTGTGACATGTCATGTGATACATCGGGTGCTGGGAGCCCACGGCTCCTAAACTGCCCAGGGCCCTGGCTACTCTTAATACGTTCCTGCTTCTATCCCACCATTATTAACCATTATTGAGAAGTTTTATGCGGAGCGTCCGCCACTTACCTGCTGTAGTAATGTCCTGATGTTCTGAGGTAAATCCGTCAGATACTCTGAGGTGAGATGACCTCGGTGGTATTTGGTCAGGCAGTCCCTTACAAGCTCCACCACCAGCCGGTGAGTGAAGCTGAGGACGCCATCGGGTGGTAGAAGCACAATCTCAGGGCGATTGGTGGTAAGAATCTCCCATAGAGCTTCTACTTGAAGATTGTCCAAAAGTAATTCAGCCATAGAAGCTGCAAGTGCGATCAGTCACTATATATAATAGCGAGAAACTGCAAGTGCGCTCAGTCACTATAGGATAGCGAGAAACTGCAAGTGCGATCAGTCACTATAGAATAGCGAGAAACTGCAAGTGCGCTCAGTCACTATGAAGCCAACAAAGGCAGCCGTGACCCTGTGTACATTGTATATATAGTGACTGTGAGCTGTGATGTCATAATGCCCGACCATGACCTGTGATGTCATCATGGAATCTTGTGATGGAATCTTCAAGGAGTGGCTCTACACACATACATGCTGCCTAGCAATATGCTTTTTTGGCCGTCCTCTTTTATTTCCAAATACAACACAACCAGGATAAGGGAATGTTCACACGTTGCGTTTTTGCAGCATTTTTTTCCACACCAAAATCCAGGTTGTACTCAGGAAAAACACTGCATACAATCCACACTTATTTGCTGTGTTTTTGCAGTGTTTATACTTATGTTTTTTTTTTTTCATTCATTTGAATGGGTGAAAAATGTTGCAAAACCCCTGAAAGAATTAACATCCTGCAAATTTAAAATAAAAAAAGGAAAAAAACGCAGCATGTGAATGAGACTTTAGAAATCTCATTCACTAAGCTGGTACTGTAAAACGCAGTGTTTTAGCAGCAGAAAAATAACCCTGAAAAAAATGCCACTTGTGAACATTCCTCAAAGATATAATAGTCATATTATGGGAAATATTGTGTATATTTATTCCTCGCGTGTCTTTTTTTTACCAAATAACATTTACCTCATTGGTTGCAGAGTTTACTATTAACAACTGTGACAAATATTGAAGAATTAATGATAAGTGACCCAAGTGATCAATCATTTACGTCATTAATGGTGATGGGCGAGCACTAAAATGCTCGGGTGCTCGATGCTCGGGTCGAGCACATTGGAATACTCGGCTGCTCGACCCGAGCAATGAGCCCAATGTAAGTCTATGGGAAACTCGAGCATTTTTCAGGCGGCTCCCCCCGGCGGTCTGCAGAGGGACTAAAAATTGCCCAAATCGATGGGAACAGTGCTCAAATGACATGGGAACAGCATGGGGAAGACCCCTGGAAGCATTTCTGACTCCCAGGTCACTGCTGTCAACAACGTTGTCAGAAGTATTTACGCCACTTTTACGGACTCACAATAAAACATACAAAAACGAAACCAAAATGGATTTTCCTGGGAAGTATGTTAAGGAACATCCTTTCCAGGGTTATAACTTGTATATAGGGGAAAATAAATAACCAAAAACAAAAATACTCCTCCACACCTTGGGCTATGTTCACACGTAGCGTTTTTGATGCGTTTTTGCACTTTTGCATTGCTTTCAACCAACACAAATGCATTCACCAGGAAATGTCATTTTAACATTTTACAACCTTATCTGGCCATGTGTTGTGTGACACGTCATCAGACACATGCATACAGTGCTGAAAAGACATGGGAACAGCATGGAAGCATCTCTGACTCCCAGGTCACTGCCTAAAAGTGTGCCCATCATAAGAGATGCTTGGCGCATGCGAAGATGCCTCCCGCCATGGACCTGTCGTTACAGACTTGCAACAATCACAGTCCACGTCCTTGTCCCTTCTCAGCGTTCAGTTCCTTGGAATGCAAGTGCAAGTATGCAGGCAGCCACCAACCTACCCACCGGCTGCAATACTATACTGACAAATTTTTGACAGCTATTTGCACTTGAAATGTAGCCTTTTAGGCTCGTGGAAGCTTTTCATAACCTCATGTCGGCGGCGGCCGGGTGTCCATACTCTTTCCCCAGCCACCACTATATTTCCCGGTATCGCCTCTGCCTTCCACAAGCACGGGTCCCACAACATTACCCGTGCCCTCCCCAGTGCACTTACTGAGAAGGACCGCCTAACCACAAACATGTGGACAGGTGAACGTGGCCAGGGACGGTACATAGCCAGTCCGCAACTTTTTTTTGCTGACAGTTGTATTTAGCTCGGTGAAAGGACTGGCATAGAGGGAAACCGTATCTACCCTGGGTGTCATTTCTCCCAGGAAGTCCTGTAATTCAGCTTGTTGCAGAAGCAATGGCAGTCCGTCCAACATCAACTCGCACTTGTCGGTGGTGCTTTGACACACACACATCTTTCTTTTCGCATTTTATTTCTTGAATACAGAGTTGGACAATGGCCTGATCTGTAATGCTTTTTGAGAAATAACATGCATAAGCATGGCCGATCCACATTAAAAAAGCAGCCACAGAGTGTCCGGAAACCTTCCCCCACAATTTTATTAGCCAGGGCAGCTTTTCGGCAGGGTTGGACGGGCCCACCAGAGAACCGGAGACTACTCCGGCGGGCCCTGGCTTCTCCTTCTGGAGAGTTCATAGTGCCGAGGTGAGGCCATGATGATGATAGAGGCCACCATCTGCTTAGTTTTCTGTTACTTGGAATGCAAGTGCAAGTATGCAGCCATCCACCCACCCACAGGCCGCAACACTAAACTGCCAGATTTCTGGGCAGCTGCTTGCACTTGAAATATGGCTTTTTAAGCTCGTGGAGGCGGAAGCTGTCCACAACCTTATGGCGGCGGCGACTGGGTATCTATACTCGGTCCCCAGCCGCCATTATTTTTTCCGGTATTGTCTCCGCCTTCCACAAGCATGGGTCCCACAACATTACCCGTGCCCTCGCCAGTGGAAGGACTGCCTAACCACAAACACGTGGACAGGTGAATGTGGCCAGAGACGGTACGGAGCCAGTCCACAACTTTTTTTGCTGAGAGTTGTATTTAGCTCGGTGAAAAGACTGGCATAGAGGGGAACATCATACTGTGTGTGGGGGAATGTACTGTGGGGGCATCATACTGTGTGGGGGGAATGTACTGTGGGGACATCATACTGTGTGTGTGGGGGAATGTACTGTGGGGACACCATACTGTGTGTGGGGGGGGAAATGTACTGTGGGGACATCATACTGTGTGGGGGGAATGTACTGTGGGGGCATCATACTGTGTGTGAAGGAATGTACTGTGGGGGCATCATACTGTGTGTGGGGGAATTATACAGTGTGTTCGGGGAATGTACTGTGGGGGCATCATACTGTGTATGTGTGGGAATGTACTGTGGGGGCATCATACTGTGTGTGGGGAGGAATGTACTGTGGGGAATCATACTGTCTGTGGGGGGAATGTACTGTGGGGACATCATACTGTGTGTGGGGGAATGTACTGTGGGGACATCATATTGTGTGTGGGGGGAATGTACTGTGGGGGTATCATACTGTGTGTGGGGGAATGTACTGTGGGGACATCATACTGTGTGTGGGGGAAATGTACTGTGGGAGCATCATACTGTGTGTGGGGGGGAATGTACTGTGGGGACATCATACTTTGTGTGGGGGGGATGTACTGTTTGGACATCATACTGAGTGTGGGGTATTTACTGTGGGGGCATCATACTGTGTGTGAGAATTTACTGTGGGACATCATGCTGTGTAGGGGCATTATATTGTGTGTGAGGGGGAATATACTGTGGGGGCATCATACTGTGTGTGTGGGAATGTACTGTGGGGGCATCATACTGTGTGTGGGGAGGAATGTACTGTGGGGGCATCATACTGTGTGTGTGGGGGGAATGTACTGTGGGGACATCATACTGTGTGTGGAGGAATCTATTGTGGGGACATCATACTTTATGGGGAGGAATGTACTGTGGGGCATCATACTGTGTGTGTGAGGGAATGTACTGTGGGGGCATCATACTGTGTGTGGGGAGGAATGTACTGTGGGGCCATCATACTGTGTGTGGGGGGGGATGTACTGTGAGGACATCATACTGTGTGTGGGGGGGTGTACTGTGGGGACACCATACTGTGTGTGTGGGGGAATGTACTGTGGGGACATCATACTGTGTGTGGGGGGGTGTACTGTGAGGACATCATACTGTGTGTGGGGGGTGTACTGTGAGGACATCATACTGTGTGTGGGGGGGAATGTACTGTGGGGACATCATACTGTGTGTGGTGGAATGTACTGTGGGGACATCATACTTTGTCGGGGGAATGTACTGTGGGGGCATCATAATGTGTGTGTGAAGAGCTGTTTATCATCGTACAATGATTGAATAACGGGAGCAGATGCTTTATAAAAAGCACTGAATTATATGGTGTGGATTTGCTGCTACTGTGTCACCCCAGGCCTGGATGCCACAAACTTGTAAGGCTGTGTCTGAGAGCAGGAGGGAGGTTCTCTGGTCATGGACCATTAGCATGCAGCACCTCCTGTCCCAGGCCAGTAGGGGGAGCAGGCTGCCCCTATAAAAGCTGGTACTGAGGGCAGGGTTAGGGAGACCAGGACCCACTTCTGAAGCATCCAGAAGGGTTCCCAGAAGAGAGGGACAGGTCAGCGGTAGCTGAGGAGTCCAGGAGGCTAAGGAGGAACAGCAAGCCAGGGACAGAGGCGACGAGAGCTGGTCCTGGCTGAGAGAGAACAACATACCGGACACTGGGATCCGAGGCTGTCAGAATTGCAAGTCCTGCAGCAGATCATCTACTTGCGAGGGATTTTAGGTCCCTTGGCCTAAGAAGCCTGGAAGCTCCGCCACACAGAGGGACCGGTACAGCACAGAGAAGCTACAGGTACCTAAGGCCCGAGTCGCAAGTCATACAAGCGTAGTACACGGCCAGCTCAGGGACGTGGGCTATCATACCACTAAAGGGGGAGATAGTCAGCAAGGGCAGAGAGAGAACGGTAGGCCTACCCACTCACCCTGACCAGTGGAGCTCGCCCGAATGCCCTCAGACACCCAGGTCCATTCCTCCCTGTACTCCTGGTGGGTCTGTGATAAGATCTGCAGTAAAAGACCCTGGACTGCATTATTGGACTCTGTGTGATTACTGCTGCGCCTGCACCATCACCCCCAGCATCCTATTACACTGCCCTGAGTCTACACTCCTCCCATGGGGAGTTGTACTATTCCCTGCTGCACCCCCAACACCAGCCTTAGCGGTCTGCCTTGCAGCGGCGGTCCTCCCTGACCGCAATCCACGGGTGGCATAGTCGGACTTTCAAAACCTACAAATACACTGCCACAGCATTTGGTCTGACCACCTTGAGCCACGGTACTGGGTCGCCACTACTACTCCCAGCATTGCCCTGTTGTCCGGTTCCGAGAGCCCCACGGCCCAGGGGGCGAGTCAGCTTTGGCGTAGTCGGCAGGATTGTGACCAACCCGCCACGAACGGGTATTGCGTGCCTGAAAAAGACTGTACACGTACCTTAAAAGGAGGTTTGCCGCCATCCGGAGCCGTTTCCCGCCATTTTCAGCCGTCTCCCGCCATCTTCAGCAGTTTCCCGCCATCTTCAGCCGTTTTCCCGCCATCGGACGCCATCTGCAGGACGCCGCACGGGAAGAAGAGGGGCGTGGACGCCCAAAGCGCGCGAGGCTTGAAGCCCCGCCCTACGCACCGACGCTGCGCAAGGTCCTGGAAGGAGAGAGAGCGAAGCTGACGTCACCGGGACCTCGTCCGGAGCAGCACCAGCGGAGCCGCGGCCTACGGAAGAGGATCAACGGAAGGTAGGCCACGCTTAACTAGGGGGGAGGAAGATGACGGACGCGGAGGGGCCCTCTACAACCAGCGGGGCTGCAGCAGCAGTGATGCCGTTCTCTATGCCCTACATCCCCGGAGCAGCCTGGCTGCCCCAATACTCAGGGGACTCCCATACCTTTACTGACTTTAGGGAAAGACTGCACAGTTTATTTAAAGTTTATCCCCTGACAGAAGAACAGAAAGTGAGCATTCTAATGGGGCAGCTCACCGGTGCAGCCCAGCGGGAAGTGAAATCATGGTCAGATGAGGAGAAAAGGACAGTAAAGGACATTCTGACCCGGCTGCGGAGTACTTTTGATACCCGTACCTCAGCAGAAATCAAAATGCGGTTCTATGGCTGTAAGCAGCGGGCCCAGGATAGTATCAGAGACTATGCCTTGAACCTGCAAGAAGCCCTGAGAGCTATCAAAATAGCTGACCCTGGCAGCGTACAGGACACCGATAAACTGTTGACTGACCAGTTCATAGAAGGTCTGCTGTCCAGCGCCCACAGAACCCGGCTGCGCCTCATGTCCCTACAGAACCCCGATTTGACTTTTGCGCATTTCAAGGATAGGGCCATCCGGGTGCTCAGAGAACCCGCACCAGGTGGCGCTGTAGCTTCCCGGCGCCCTGCCATCACTTACCACCAGGGGGCAGCGCCCTACCCCGCAGACCTTGTGGGGGCTGATGCACAGGCCCTAAATCCATCCCAGCCTGCAGAACTGCACCATCAGGTCCCGGAGCTAACAAAGAGTGTGGCTGCATTGACCAGGACTGTACAGTCGTTGCAGGTGGAACCGTCAATTCCCATCAAGCTGGCTTCCAGTCCGGAGGATGTCCCGTGGCGTCGACAGAGGAGGATCCCGTCGTTCAGAGGGAGGCCCGCCGACCGCTACACTGAGGATGGACAGCCGATTTGCCGCCGTTGCAGTCAGCCGGGACACATAGCAAGGTACTATACTTTAAATGGGTCCGACCTGGGGCAGAGGGCCAACCCCCAGGCATAAGGTCATCAGGCCCATCTAATTGGCGTGATAAGTACGTGGGGGGACGCCCAGTCTTACCCGTAGTGCTAGACGGTATCCCCATGAGTGCACTGCTGGACACCGGGTCTCAAGTGACTACCATCCCCTACGTACTTTTCAAGCGGTACTGGAGTGACGCTGACATAACCCGCTATCCAGACGATGACTTAAGCGTCATTGCCAGCAATGGCCCACCCGTGTCGCAGGTGGGGTTCAGAGAGATGACCATCAAGATTGGAAAGGTGGAACTGCCGGCACAGGGAGTGATCATTGTGGACATTGACCGTCGTGAAAGTCACCCTAAAATAACCTTGGGTACTAAAGTAATTGAAAACTGTCTTTCAGAAGTAATTATGATTTTGCAGCAGGTGGGTCCTCCAGAAAGAGATAAGAGCCCTGATGAGACGGCAGCAGGTAGAACTGTCTGGTGGTGAGATCGTTAGCGTAAGAATGAGTGACCCATTCCCCATTTCCTTGCCTCCCAAAAGTGAAATGGTGATATGGTGTCGGACTGCAATCGGGTTGAGAGGCAGAGACTACCAAGCCATGGTAGAACCCGTGTACTCAGACAGCAGGCCCACCATTTTGACAGCCCGGGGGGTGGTTGATGTCCGTCATGGGAGGGTGCCCGTTCGCATTCTCAACATTGGGGAGAGGGAGGTACACTTACCCAGGTACGCTACACTTGCCAAACTGTTTGCTGTTGAGCACAAAGCTATCAGGGCCGTGGAACCGTTGCCTCCATCTCCACAGGCGGAGGGTAATGGCTCCCAGAAACAAAAGGAGGACTGGTGCCAGAAACTCCATGTGGGTGCTGACTCCACTCCCCTGCACCAAAAACAAGGAGTCTACCGGGTGGTACAGGAGTACGAGAGAATCTTTAGTAAGCACCCGCTAGACTTCGGCAGAGTAAAAGGGATAGAACACCATATCCCCACGGGGAGCCATTCACCAATAAAAGAGAGACACAGGACTGTACCCCCTGCACATTATCAGAACGCAAAGGGTATGCTGAGAGAAATGAAAGAAGCTGGGGTCATTAGAGATAGCTGTAGCCCCTGGGCAGCCCCCTTGGTTCTGGTAAAAAAGAAAGACGGTACCATGAGAATGTGTGTGGACTATAGACAAATCAATTGTATCACCCATAAAGATGCGTACCCGTTACCTAGGATAGAGGAGTCTTTAGCAGCTCTAAAATCAGCTAATTTCTTCTCTACTTTGGACCTTACTAGCGGGTACTGGCAGGTTCCTGTGGCAGAGGCTGACAAGGAGAAGACCGCCTTCACCACCCCGATGCGATTGAGCGAGTTCAACTGTATGCCCTTCGGGTTCTGCAACGCACCAGGGACCTTCCAGAGGCTGATGGAATGCTGTCTAGGGCACCGAAACTTCGAAACGGCCTCCTTTACCTGGACGACGTGATCGTCTACTCGAAGACTTACGAGGACCATCTAAAGCACCTGGCCGAGGTGTTCGAAGCCCTGGCAGGCTATGGCCTGAAAGTGAAGCCTTCAAAGTGCCACCTGTTAAAACCGAAGGTCCAATACCTAGGACACGTGGTGAGTGCAGAGGGAGTAGCCCCCGATCCCGACAAAGTTACAGCCATCAAGAGCTGGCCAAGCCCCTCTAACATCAAGGAAGTGAGGCAATTCCTCTGGTTGGTAGGCTACTACCGAAGGTTCATCCCCGGGTTCACTAAGATGGCAGCCCCTATGCAGGACCTCCTGATAGGGTAATCTAAATCCAGAAGTCACAAGCCACCCTTGAAGTGGGACAAGCCGGAAGAGGAGTCCTTCCGCCTGTTGAAGATGGCCCTCACGGGGGATGAGATCCTGGCCTACCCCGATTATGGCCAGCATTTTATCCTCCACACAGATGCCAGTATGTGGGGCTGGGAGCCGTACTTTCACAGAACCAACAGGGCAGAGAAAGGGTGATCGCGTATGCCAGCCGGAAGCTGAGGCCCACTGAAAGAAACCCGGAGAACTACAGCTCCTTCAAGCTAGAATTCTTGGCAGTGGTGTGGGCCGTCACAGAGCCGTTTAAGCATTACCTGGCCTCCGCAAGGTTCACCGTGTACACGGACAACAACCCGTTGACACATCTGGACAATGCAAGACTAGGTGCCCTAGAACAGCGGTGGATGGCCCGGTTATCCAATTATGACTTCTCAATCAAATACCGGGCAGGCAGAACCAACGCCAACGCAGACGCCCTATCAAGAATGCCTCACCTACCTGAAGGAGAAGAAGACTCGGAAGAGCTGGAGGAAATAGAGCTCCCTGCGTTCCACCGGTATGGGGCCATTCAGCATTCTCATCGGGTAAGAGACAAAGACTTAACCACCGTCATGTTCAACCCCTTACCCCACCACAGCTGGGCTGAAACGCAAGACAGCGACCCTGCAATACGCCTGGTGAAAGACATGTTAACCCAGGAAGACGCTAGCCCTGGCCCGGACGCTCCAGAGGAAGCCAAGCAGATATGGAAGGAGAAAAGCAGGCTATTCCTCTACGAGGGTAAGCTGTGCAGAAGGCTTGTCAACCACTGGACGCACGAGCTGACCTGGCAGATAGTGGTCCCAAGGCGAGATGCAGCAATGGTCCTGGAGGCCTACCATGACAGAGCGGGACACTTCGGGTGGAAGAAACTGGAGTTCCTACTGAGGGAGCGGTTCTATTGGGTCGGCATGAGAAGGGCCATAGAGAAGTGGAGCAGGGACTGCGGCCCATGTCACCTCAGAAGGAAGGACCGTACCAGCCAGCAGACACCCCTGAGGCCCATCGTCACCAGGCAGCCTCTTGAGCTGGTAGCTCTGGACCATGTGAAATTGGCTCCAAGCCGATCGGGCTACGTCTATGCCCTGACAATTGTGGACCATTACTCCCAGTTCCTGGTAGTGGTTCCTGTTAAAGACCTGACCGCCCAAACAGCGGCCCGAGCCTTCCAGCAACACTTCTGCCGTCCACATGGGTATCCGGAACAGGTCTTGACAGATCAAGGTCCAGCGTTTGAGGCTGAAGTATTCCAGGAGTTCTGCAACCTCTACGGCTGTAGGAAGATTCGGATGACGCCTTACCACCCGCAAACTAACGGGCTGTGTGAGAAAATGAACAATATCATCATTTATCTCCTCAAGACGTTACCCCTGGAAGAACGCAGCCTGTGGTCGGAGAAGCTGCCAGACCTGATTGATTTGTACAACCATATCCCGGTGAATGCTACAAATTTCACCCCGGCTTACCTAATGCGAGCAAGACCAGGTAAGCTGCCGATAGACCTGGAGATGGGAGTCCTGACACCCGAGGACACCTCCCCAGATGCAGACTGGGATACGGAATGGCGGCTACCGTACAAGAAGGTACAGGAGAGTGTGGAGAGGAGTCTGGCTCAAGCGAGAGAAAAGCAAGAGAGGCTCTTCAACCAACACGCCCCTGCTGGTCCCCTGGAACCTGGTGAGCAGGTCCTGAAGCGTAAGAAAAGGATACACAAGCTTGATGACCAGTGGGAGAGAGACCCGTACACAGTACTGCAGTCCGACCACGACAACCCGAAGGTATGTGTGATCACCAAGGATGGAGGAGAAACCACTAGTACTGTTTCCAGAGACCACCTAAAACGGTGCCCCGAGCAACTACAGAGTCCAAATGAAGATCAAGATGACCTTGAATCCGCAGAGGACAAGGAAGAGATGATCAGCACAGTTCTCGGAGAGTTCCCCCGGACCTGGACTCAGATAAATGGCGCAATACTGGTACCCGTCCTACACTTCCTTCAGCCTACCCAGCAGGAGCCTACCGGAGAGCAAGAAGAGCAAGCAGCCCCAGAGGCAGAAGAACCCATGCCAGCAGCCCAGGAGAGTCATCCCTCTGCTGACAGGGAGCCTGCCATGCCTGTGGTAAGCCAAAGAACCTGCGGACAGCTGCCTGCCCTACCTATGAACCTAGCTAGTAGCTGTACCCTCAATGATAGTGGGGAAAGCCAGGTTGGTCCACCACCAGACAGTGGGTTAAGGAGATCAACCAGCAGCACTAGGGGACAAACACCAGCTCGCTGGAGGATATAAGTGCGAGATCTAAACGTACCATGTATATATTTAATATGTTTGTTACCTGTAGCTAATAGTGTTTTCTCCAGTTTTTCTAGATATATGGACTGACAGGTTATGAACTTTGGATAACCGAACTACCTTGTAAATAGTTGCACTTGGTGCCTCTTGCGAAGATGGCCACGGAAGAAAAACCTGTCTGGCGTGGCCCCGAGTGGTCCAAAGTAGTTTGCTTCGCCTTGCAGCCACGCCCAGGGCCAACGCTTGGGGTTTGCTTTGGACATGTCCCCGCACCGGTTAAGACTTCGCCTTACTGGGTGAAACGGACACCCGGTCACAGACCACGCTGTGACCTAAAGAACTCAATATGTGGTGTTGTTTGTTGTTTTCTTCTCTGTTGTGTTTATGTTATAATTTATACCCGGTATTCGTGTTTCTTGTTAGTCCCGGAGTACTAAACTTTACTAGGGGGGAATGTGTCACCCCATGTCTGGATGCCACAAACTTGTAAGGCTGTGTCTGAGAGCAGGAGGGAGGTTCTCTGGTCATGGACCATTAGCCTGCAGCACCTCCTGTCCCAGGCCAGTAGGGGGGGCAGGCTGCCCCTATTAAAGCTGGTACTGAGGGCAGGGTTAGGGAGACCAGGACCCACTTCTGAAGCATCCAGAAGGGTTCCCAGAAGAGAGGGACAGGTCAGCGGCAGCTGAGGAGTCCAGGAGGCTAAGGAGGAACAGCAAGCCAGGGACAGAGGCAACGAGAGTCGGTCCTGGCTGAGAGAGAACTACATACCGTACACTGGGATCCGAGGCTGTCAGGATTGCAAGTCCTGCAGCAGATCATCTACCTGCGAGGGATTTTAGGTCCCTTGGCCAAAGAAGCCTGGAAGCTCCGCCACACAGAGGGACCGGTACAGCACAGAGAAGCTATAGGTACCTAAGGCCCGAGTCGCAAGCCATACAGGCGTAGTACACGGCCAGCTCAGGGACGTGGGCTATCATACCACTAAAGGGGGAGATAGTCAGCAAGGGCAGAGAGAGAACGGTAGGCCTACCCACTCACCCTGACCAGTGGAGCTCGCCCGAATGCCCTCAGACACCCAGGTCCATTCCTCCCTGTACTCCTGGTGGGTCTGTGATAAGATCTGCAGTAAAAGACCCTGGACTGCATTATTGGACTCTGTGTGATTACTGCTGCGCCTGCACCATCACCCCCAGCATCCTATTACACTGCTCTGAGGCTACACTCCTCCCATGGGGAGTTGTACTATTCCCTGCTGCACCCCCAACACCAGCCTCAGCGGTCTGCCCTGCAGCGGCGGTCCTCCCTGACCGCAATCCACAGGTGGCGTAGTCGGACTTTCAAAACCTACAAATACACTGCCACAGCATTTGGTCTGACCACCCTGACCCACGGGACCGGGTCGCCACTACTACTCCCAGCATTGCCCTGTTGTCCGGTTCCGAGAGCCCCACGGCCCAGGGGGCGAGTCACTACAAGTAAGGATAGACGATACAATAAGCTCTATCGTAACATGTAGCAGCGAGTCAGCGGAATGTATCAATTCTAATATTGAGCAGAATTGATTTCAGCCTGTTGATTTTTCCCTCCAGAACAGTGGAGGGCTCCTCGGGAAAATAAATTGGCCATCCCTGGTATAACGTAATACTAAAATCTCACAATTTATGAGAGAAAACTGTATTTTATAACGATGCTTCCGTGCATCAATCGAGAGAACTTCTTTTCATCAGACGACCCCTTTATCACCTATCCAAGGTGATCGGTGGTGTCCAACAGCTTAGAGCGGCACTGATGGGCAGAATGCGGCACTTTTATCACTTTTGGAATTGGGCAGCGGTGCACATGCTCAGTCTGACCTCCATTCTTGCCCTTTGGGGCTGCAGAGCGCTCTGCTTTTTCCAACAGCTCCATTGAGAATGAATGGATCAGTGGTCGGGCATCCAACCAGACGCTCCATTTTGTAACAGGGATAGAAATAGATGAGAAGATGCACTTAAATGTTTGGCCGCAGCAAGAGTGCATCGAGTGCCTGTGCTTGGTTTGAACAGTCATTCTGTGCTGACAGAGTCCCTTTAAGGCCTCAAACCTATTAGATAATTGTCAGCCCTACATTGTTTCTGGGCAGACAGTTACACAAGATTATGTCCCATTTCATGAAGATTGGCCTTTTACACGCCTGTTTTAGTGAAGGATTAGCTGGAAAAACCTGCGGCGCTGTTAAGCCTCTCCCCAAGAAGCTCCGCAAGGCTTCAAAATTTTGCCGGTGCTGGTCAAGACTGGTGGACACATGGGAAAAGTCAAATTTTGGCAAAGTTGAACAATCTGCATTGTGTGTAATATTTTATGATACAATAAATGATTAGAAAAATGCAAGTTTTATTAATGAGAAAAAAACTGAACTTTGCAGAATTTGTTGGCGACATAGAAATATGTAAAAAATATAAAAGTGTAAAAAATTTTTTACAATTTTTGATGCTTACATTAAAAACTTGAGCAATTCCCCCAAAAATCATTAGAGCCATGAAATCAATACACATACAGATGAAACCAGAAGTTTCCATCCACTATATAAAGAGACACATCTGCATGTTTTTATCAATATCTGACATGAAATCAGAATAAACCTTTCCCGTTTTAGGATAATTAGGATTACCATCATTTTTGATATTTTCCAAATGCCAGAATAATGAGAGAGAGAGAATGTTTTAAGGCATTTTTATTACTTACTGCAAAGTCTTAACATTATTCTAATCACTAATCAGTGTGTATATTTGTTCACTACACAATAGAATCCCATAATTTCTGCCTATTCACACCTTAGTATTATGTATGATCAGGTTAGAGTGTATGGCTGCTGAGCGCTAGCATTTATGGGCGCCTCCCCCTGACCTTGGCTGTTTCTGGCTCTTAGACCCTGCTGGTACGCACTGCAGTCATGTCCGTGACTGCACTGCCGGCTTGCGGGTCAAATGCCAGAAGCCGCAGAGTCACATGTATTGGGGCGGGCACAGAATGTCTCACGCCGTATACCAGCCAGAACACATACCGGAAAGTCAGGTGACACACTTTTTCTCTCCGGCTCGGTTCATGATTGGATTAGGCTCCCTATATAACATCTGGCGTTCCCCTCCCTGGCACGACCCCTGAGGAAGTGTTGATGAAACGCGCGTCGGGGTGGAGGGACGCGTGCTTACCCTGCCTAGAAGCTGCCATTCTAACCAGGTATTTCTTTCTCATGATGTGTTGAGCTGTTTTGTCTATTTGTGGACAGTGCCACTATTACACTATAGTTATTCTATGGGACCGTACCCAGCCTCTTTTATGTACCCAGTCTCCCCTGATAGATATACTAACATTATTAACCGCTATATGCATTAGTTTCTTTGAGGCTGGAAACAATACGTTATATTTATCTAAGCACTTTGCACTTTTTTTCTGGACAGTCGACTCTATATCATCATATGCACTGCCGCTTTACATTTTATAGGCGTATCTCAAACTCATCAGTGATAGTCTAGTGACCGTTATAATAGCATATGCATTTCTTTCTTTCTATTTTTGCCACATGAGCGGTTATTCAGATTGAAATGTTTTGCAATGCATTTGTATAGTCACATTATTTCAGTAATGGGGTAATATATGGTTATTACTCTTGCTGCGCAGATATCATAGAATCATAGAATCATAGAATGGTAGAGTTGGAAGGGACCTCCTGGGTCATCTGGTCCAACCCCCTGCTCAAAGCAGGATTCACTAGATCATCTCAGACAGATGTCTGTCCAGCCTCTGTTTGAAGACGTCCATTGAAGGGGAACTCACCACCTCTCGTGGCAGCCTGTTCCACTCATTAATCACCCTAACTGTCAAAAAGGTTTTTCTAATATCTAATCTGTGTCTCCTCCCATTTAGTTTCATCCCATTGCTTCTAGTCTTTCCTTGTGCAAATGAGAATAAAGATGATCCTTTACAATGTGACAGCCCTTGACATATTTGTAGACAGCTATTAAGTCTCCTCTCAGTCTTCTTTTTTGCAAGCTAAACATTCCCAAATCCTGCAACCGTTCCTCATAGGACATGGTTTGCAGACCAGTCACCATTCTGGTCGCTCTTCTCTGAACTTGCTCCAGTTTGTCTATGTCTTTTTTAAAATGTGGTGCCCAAAACTGTACACAGCATTCCAGATGAGGTCTGACCAAAGAGGAGTAAAGACCGATAATGACTTCACGTGATCTAGACTGTATGCTTCTGTTAATACATCCCAGAATTGTATTTGCCTTTTTTGCTGCTGCATCACACTGTTGACTCATGTTCAGTCTATGATCTATTAGTATACCTAAGTCTTTTTCACATGTACTGTTGCTTAGCTCTATTCCTCCCATTCTGTATATGCTTTTTTCATTTTTATTGCCCAGATGTAGTACTTTGCATTTTTCCCTGTTAAAAACCATTCTGTTGGTTGCTGCCCACTGCTCCAGTTTATTTAGGTCTTTTTGAATCCTCTCTCTCTCTTCTCTAGTATTAGCTATCCCTCCTAGCTTTGTGTCATCAGCAAATTTAATCAGTTTACCCTCAATTCCTTCAGGAATAGGGTACAGCATTTGTTTGTCCCTCACATTTGAGGCTCCTGGTATTTTAATTATTGTTATTTTATGTTCTAATAAAATTATATTGTTAATATTATTTGAAGTGTTCATGTTTTTGTTTATCCTACCAGGGTTCTGGTTATAGCAGAATCAATTTTTGATATATATAAAGTCAAAAGTTTACATACATTTCATTAGTATTTGGTACCATCACCCTTAAACTGAATGACTTGGGTCAAACTTTTGGGATATCCTTCCACAAGCTTCTCACAATAGTTGGTCGGAATTTGGACCCATTCCTCCTGGCAAAACTGGTGTAACAGATCCAGGTTTGTAGGTCACCTTGCTCGCAGCAAGAGTGCCCATAAATTTTCAATAGGATTGCAATCAGAGCTTTGTGATGGCCACGCCAAAACATTGACTTTGTTATTCTTAAGCCACTTTGTTCCCATTTTGTCAATATGCTTCGGGTCATTGTCCATTTGGAATACCTATTTCCGCCCAAGCTTTAACTTCCTGGCTGATGTCTTGAGATGTTGCTTCAGTATTGCCACATAATCTTCTTTTCTCATGGTGTCATCTATTTTGTGAAGTGAACCAGTCCCTCCTGCAGCAAATCAACCCCAGATCATGATGCTGCCACCCCCATGTTTCACAGTTGGGATGGTGTTCTTAGGCTTCCAAGCTTCTCCCTTTTTCCTCCAAACGTAGCGATGGTCATTATGCCAAAAAAGTTCAATTTTAGTTTCATCAGACCACAGACATGTCTCCAAAAATTAAGGTCTTTGTTCCTGTGTGCATTTGCAAACATTAATTTGGCTTTTTTATGTTTCTTTTGGAGTAATGGCTTCTTCCTGGCAGAGTGGCCTTTCAGCCCATGTTGATACAGTACTCGTTTCACTGTGGTTATTGACACAATCTTACCAGCTTCCGCCATCATCTTCACAAGGTCTCTTGCTTTTGTCCTTGGGTTCATATGCACATGTCGGACCAAAGCACGTTCATCTCTGGGACACAGAAAACGTCTCCTTCCTGAGCGATAAGATGGCAGTACATTCCCATCTTGTTTGTACTTGCGTATAATTGTTTGTACAGATGAACGAGGCACCGTCAGGTATCTTGAAATTGTATCTAAGGATGAGCCAGACTTGTGCAAGTCCACAATTCTCTTCCTGATATCTTCGCTGATTTCTTTAGACTTTCCCATGATACTACAGAAATAAGCAGTGTGTTTCAGGTGTGCATTAAAATACATCTACACGTGTGTCTCTAATTAACTCAGATGTTGCCAAAAAAACTATTAGAAGCTTCCAAACACATTACATCATCATATGGGCAGTCCAGAATTGTTTAAAGGCATAGTAATCTTAGTGTGTGTAAACTTTTGACTTTGCAGTAAGTAATAAAAATGACTTAAACATTCTCTCTCTCTCTCATTATTCTGGCATTTGGCAAATTTTAAAAATTATGGTAATCCTAATTGACCTAAAACGGGAAAGGTTTATTCTGATTTCATGTCAGATATTGAGAAAAACATGCAGATGTGTCTTTTTATATAGTGTATGGAAACTTCTGGTTTCAACTGTGTGTGTGTGTGTATGTATATATGTATATATTACACATACAGTTATGGCCGAAAGTGTTCACTCCCTTGAAATTGTTTCAGAAAATGAAGTATTTCTCCTAATTATTGCAGTTACATCTGTTTTGCTATACACACTTTATTTTCTTTGTGTGTATTGCAACAACACAAAAAAAGCAGAAAAAAAGGCAAATTGGACATAATTTCACACACAGCCCCAAAAATGGTCTGAAGAAAATTGTTGGCACCATCAACTTTAATATTTGGTTGCTCACCCTTTGGAATAAAATAACTGCAATCAATCGCTTCCTATAACCATCAACAAGCTTCTTACACCTCTCAGCTGGAATTTTGACCACTCTTCTTTTGTAAACTGCTCCATGTCTCTCATAGTTGCTGCTACTTCATACCTCTCCAGCGCTATGTTTCCATCCATTTCTGCGGGCTTCTTGAAGTATGTTTTGGGTCATTCTCCTGGAAGAACCATGACCTAGGACGCAAACCCAGCTTTCTGACACTGGGCACTACATTGCGACCCAAAATCCGTTGGTAATCTTCAGATTTCATGATGCCTTGCACACAGTCAAGGCACCCAGTGCATGAGGCAGCAAAACAACCACAAAACGTCTTTGAACTTACACCATATTTGACTGTAGGTAGTGTGTTCTTTTCTTTGTAGGCATTATTCCATTTTCGGTAAACAGTAGAATGATGTGCTTTACCAAAAAGCTCTGTCTTGGTCTCATCTGTCGAAAAGATGCTTTCCCAGAAGGATTTTGGCTTGCATACATTTTGGCACACTTCAGTGTAGCTTTTTATATCTCTGTGTCAGCAGTGGGGTTCTCTTGGGTCTCCTGCCTTAGCGCTTATTTGCGCTAACACTGATGCACCCTGAGCTTGCAGGACAACTTTGAATTTCTTTGGAACTTGATTGGCACTGCTTATCCATCATCCGGACTATCCTGCGTTGCAACCTTTCATCAATTTTTCTCTTCCATCCACGTCCAGGGAGATTAGCTACAGTGCCATGACTTGTAAGCTTCTTAATTATGTTTCGCACCGTGGACAAAGGGACATCAAGATCTCTGGAGATGGAATTGTAACTTTGAGATTGTTGATATTTTTCAACAATTTTGGTTCTCAAGTACTCAGACAGTTCTCTTCTCTTTCTGTTCTCCATGCTTAGTGTGGCACACACAGACACAATGCAAAGATTGAGTCAACTTCTCCACTTTTTATCTGGTTTCAGGTGTGATTTTCATATTGCTCACACCTGTTACTTGCCACAGGTTAGTTTGAATGAGCATCACATGCTTGAAACAAAGTTGTTCACCCACAATTTTGGAAAGGTGCTATCAATTTTGTCCTGCCCATTTTTGGGGTTTTGTATGAAATGATGTCCAATTTGCCTTTTTTCCTTTTGTTTGTTTTTTTCTTTTGTTCCAATACACACAAAGAATATTAAACATGTGTATAACAAAACATGTGTAATTGCAATAATTTTCTGGGAGAAATACTTCACTTTCTGGAACAATTTCAAGATTGCCAACACTTTCGGCCGTGGCCATATATAGTAGCTGAGTACAGGCGGCTGCTGGGGCCCCTGATACCATTACTATGTGGCCCTTACACCTGATATACAGTGGTGGCCAAAAGTATTGGCACCCCTGCAATTCTGTCAGATAATACTCAGTTTCTTCCTGAAAATGATTGCAATCACAAATTCTTTGGTATTATTATTAGAGATGAGCGTTGTTCTACTTGAACTGTTCGCCAATCTCAAATTCGAGCTGTTTTGGGCGGTGTTCGAGCCGTTCGGCGAACACGAACAATTTGAGAAAAATTCGGCTGTTCGAGGTTATGTTCGATAACTGTTCGTGCACCAAAATCATAACTGGATTTTTTCTCAGTAATGATGAAAATTAATGTTAATACGCAGTTTGAGTGTACAGCGGGGTGGGGGGAGGGGCAGGGGATGGATCTCTGCAGGAACAATGAAGATCTCCATTTTTTTTTCTCTTTCCCGCATTTGCAGTGGGGAGGTGCAATCTGTCAGCCTATCAGCAGCGCACACACGGAGCGAAGTGCTTTTTTTCACACAAGCAAGGGCATGTGTCATTGGCAGTGTATGTCACATGTCCTTGCCCTATAAGACCAAGCCATTTTCCCCGTCGCCACCATTTTCTCACTGCTGCAGCTGCGTGTTAGACGGCACCGCTGTTGCTGTGTGCGCTATACCTTGTTAATTTCAAGCCAATTTTCGCACAAATATACAGATAGCTTGGGAGTAGGGAATAGTTGTGATTGCAGTCCTTTTAAGGACTAGGTTACAGCATTTCCTACGACTTTTATCAGGCAGGTCTGTGCTCTTAAATAGATAGGTTGTGGGAGTAAAGACTAATTGTAATTGGAGTCCTTTTCAGGACTAGGTTACATCAGTTCCTATCAGTTTTTGCCAGGCAGGTCTGTGCCAGTGCTGTGCAAGTTTTTTTCACAGCATTTGGCTGAATCTAGCAAAGCTAATGCTTTTTGGCCTATTGCAGAGTGTGTTAGTCAGTGGAGTAGCCTATCTGTGTTGCAAGATATACCACCTGTGTATAGAATACCAATTTTTTTACTGCACCTAGTGAAGTAAAATCTTTTGGGCATAGCATCATTCTATTAGTCCATCTATACTGACCTCCATCAGGTTGCAAACTGAATATATTTTTTTCTGCATCTACCTCTGAAAAAATATTGGGCTTCTAGCTGTGTGTGGGACTTGTTGTATTAGTCCATCTATACTGACCTCCATCAGGTTGCAAACTGAATATATTTTTTTCTGCATCTACCTCTGAAAAAATATTGGGCTTCTAGCTGTGTGTGGGACTTGTTGTATTAGTCCATCTATACTGACCTCCATCAGGTTGCAAACTGAATATATTTTTTTCTGCATCTACCTCTGAAAAAATATTGGGCTTCTAGCTGTGTGTGGGTCTTGTTCTATTAATCCATCTATACAGACCTCCATCAGGTTGCAAACTGAATATAATTTTTTTCTGCATCTAGCTCTGAAAAAATATTTGGCCTTCTAGCAGTGTGTGGGACTTGTTCTATTAGTCCACCTATACTGACCTCCATCAGGTTGCAAATTCAAAATAATTTTTTGTATGCATCTAGCTCTGAAAAAATATTTGGCCTTCTAGCAGTGTGTGGGACTTTCTCTGTTAGTCCATCTATACTGACCTCCATCAGGTTGCAAACTGAATATAATTTTTTTCTGCATCTAGCTCTGAAAAAATATTTGGCCTTCTAGCAGTGTGTCGGACTTTCTCTATTAGTCCATCTATACTGACCTCCATCAGGTTGCAAATTAAAAATAATTTTTATCTGCATCTACAATACCTCTGAAAAAATATTTGGGCTTCTAGCTGTGTGTGGGACTTGTTGTATTAGTCCATCTATACTGACCTCCATCAGGTTGCAAACTGAATATATTTTTTTCTGCATCTACCTCTGAAAAAATATTGGGCTTCTAGCTGTGTGTGGGACTTGTTGTATTAGTCCATCTATACTGACCTCCATCAGGTTGCAAACTGAATATATTTTTTTCTGCATCTACCTCTGAAAAAATATTGGGCTTCTAGCTGTGTGTGGGTCTTGTTCTATTAATCCATCTATACAGACCTCCATCAGGTTGCAAACTGAATATAATTTTTTTCTGCATCTAGCTCTGAAAAAATATTTGGCCTTCTAGCAGTGTGTGGGACTTGTTCTATTAGTCCACCTATACTGACCTCCATCAGGTTGCAAATTCAAAATAATTTTTTGTATGCATCTAGCTCTGAAAAAATATTTGGCCTTCTAGCAGTGTGTGGGACTTTCTCTGTTAGTCCATCTATACTGACCTCCATCAGGTTGCAAACTGAATATAATTTTTTTCTGCATCTAGCTCTGAAAAAATATTTGGCCTTCTAGCAGTGTGTCGGACTTTCTCTATTAGTCCATCTATACTGACCTCCATCAGGTTGCAAATTAAAAATAATTTTTATCTGCATCTACAATACCTCTGAAAAAATATTTGGGCTTCTAGCTGTGTGTGGGACTTGTTGTATTAGTCCATCTATACTGACCTCCATCAGGTTGCAAACTGAATATATTTTTTTCTGCATCTACCTCTGAAAAAATATTGGGCTTCTAGCTGTGTGTGGGACTTGTTGTATTAGTCCATCTATACTGACCTCCATCAGGTTGCAAACTGAATATATTTTTTTCTGCATCTAGCTCTGAAAAAATATTTGGCCTTCTAGCAGTGTGTGGGACTTTCTCTGTTAGTCCATCTATACTGACCTCCATCAGGTTGCAAACTGAATATAATTTTTTTCTGCATCTAGCTCTGAAAAAATATTTGGCCTTCTAGCAGTGTGTGGGACTCTCTCTATTAGTCCATCTATACTGACCTCCATCAGGTTGCAAACTGAATATAATTTTTTTCTGCATCTAGCTCTGAAAAAATATTTGGCCTTCTAGCAGTGTGTCGGACTTTCTCTATTAGTCCATCTATACTGACCTCCATCAGGTTGCAAATTAAAAATAATTTTTATCTGCATCTACAGTACCTCTGAAAAAATATTTGGGCTTCTAGCTGTGTGTGGGACTTGTTGTATTAGTCCATCTATACTGACCTCCATCAGGTTGCAAACTGAATATATTTTTTTCTGCATCTACCTCTGAAAAAATATTGGGCTTCTAGCTGTGTGTGGGACTTGTTGTATTAGTCCATCTATACTGACCTCCATCAGGTTGCAAACTGAATATATTTTTTTCTGCATCTACCTCTGAAAAAATATTGGGCTTCTAGCTGTGTGTGGGTCTTGTTCTATTAATCCATCTATACAGACCTCCATCAGGTTGCAAACTGAATATAATTTTTTTCTGCATCTACCTCTGAAAAAATATTGGGCTTCTAGCTGTGTATGGGTCTTGTTCTATTAATCCATCTATACAGACCTCCATCAGGTTGCAAACTGAATATATTTTTTTCTGCATCTACCTCTGAAAAAATATTGGGCTTCTAGCTGTGTGTGGGTCTTGTTCTATTAATCCATCTATACAGACCTCCATCAGGTTGCAAACTGAATTTAATTTTTTTCTGCATCTACCTCTGAAAAAATATTGGGCTTCTAGCTGTGTGTGGGACTTGTTGTATTAGTCCATCTATACTGACCTCCATCAGGTTGCAAATTGAATATAATTTTTTTCTGCATCTAACCCAGCCAATAGTTTTGGCCTAATACCACAGTTTGGCCACTCAGCTCTGCTCGGTTACCATCCATTGTTTTTTTGTGCAAACAACTCCAGAGTTGTGAATTAGTTAACCACCAAAATGAGTGGAAAAAGGCCTGCTGCTGGTGGAAAGGGGAATAGGCGTGTTGGGAAGGGGAAAAAAGGTTGTGTCCGTGGGGTAGGTGTTAAAGCAACAGTAACATCTGCAGAAGAAAGACCATCTTCCAGCCAAACTAAAATGTCTACTTCTTTTAGTGGACAATGTGATAAGATCCCTTTCTTACGGCCACGCCAATCGCTACAAATTCCAGATGAGGCACAAAAACAGCAGGTGCTTCAACGGATATCAAGTGCTCCTTTAAGTGGGCTCTCCTCCACATCAACTTCAACATCACAAATACTCCAGTCCTCAAAGGTGTCACCCCAATCGCACTTGCTTCCTCACAGCTCCCAAATCTCCAGCTGCCCGTCTGAGTATGAGGTAGAACAGATGGTTGAGTCTGCAGAGCTGTTTACTCATACTATAGCCTGGGAATCAGAGGTCGACTCCAGCGCTTCTGTGAATCCAGACGAGGAAATGATCTGCACTGATGCCCAGAATCTTTATGAGTCGGATCCAGGACCAGACGCAGAAGGTTCTGACCATAATGTAGACCCTCATTCCCAAACTGTAACTCCTGTTGGTGGAGACAATGAGGAAGACGATGATAAGACTCAAATACCTGACTGGAGCGACAACTTTAGTTTTTTGTCAGGGCAGGACCAGGTTGTCTCTGAGGACGACGGGTGTGATAACGCACAGGGTGATGATGATGAGGTTGGAGATCCCACTTACTGTCAACCCACAGTCAGCCAAGAGATGAGGTCAGCAGAGGAGGTGGAGGAAGATGCTAGTGACTACGAGGTCAGGTTGCGCCTTCCTGGACAGAGACGTAGTACTGGAAGCACGTCAACAACTGCATCCTCAAACACAACTCTGCCTCTCACCACAAGTCGTGGTGGCTCTTCAGGTCGCATGGGTGCTAAGCCTTGCATAGCCTGGGCATTTTTTCAGATCGATAAAGATGACCCAACTCGTGTTATCTGTAACATTTGTCAGCAAAAGCTAAGTAGAGGCCAAAAAATACATAGTTTGAGTACTTCATGCATGAACCGACACATGGACATGAAGCATAAGTTGCAGTGGGAAGCTCAGTGTGCTACAATGCGGCCTAGCCGGCCGGGCCAACCACCGTCTGCCATATCTTGTGCATCCGCGGCCTCTTCATCCTCTGTGACTGGGGGGACAGCAGTCACACCTGTTTTGGGGCGCAGACCTGCCACCTCTTTACCCGCAACAGCCAGCGTGATTGGCAGGTCATCATTTTCTTTGGAGGTGGGAACACCAGCTGGTGTTGAGCGCTGTCCGACATCGATAGCACCACCTTTGGATCAAGGCAACCTAACATGTCCGCCTGCATCTTCCTCACAGACCGGCAGTTTGCCGGGGACACCCTTATCAACCCCGTCTAAGCACAATAGCCAGCCCTCGGTCCCTCAGATGTGGACAAGTAAAAGACCATTTCCTCTTAGCCATGAGAAAGCTAAGAGGTTGAATTTCACCATCTGCAAGCTCTTGGCTACAGAAATGCTGCCTTTCCGCCTGGTGGACACAGAGGATGTCCGTCGCAGTGCCCCAGTACCAGATGCCCAGTCGGCACTACTTCTCAAAGAAAGGTGTGCCTGCGCTCCACCAGCATGTCGCACACAACATCACCGCTTCTTTGAGAAACTCTGTGTGTGACAGGGTGCATTTCACCACAGACACTTGGACGAGTAGGCATGGACAGGGGCGTTACATGTCGCTGACTGGGCACTGGGTAACTATGGTGACAGCAGGACAAGGGGCTGCTGTCCAAGTCTTGCCGTCCCCACGAGTTGTGCGTCAATCCTCTTTATGTCAAAGTTCCTCCACTGCTTCTGCCTCCTCAACCTCCTCTCGGTCTTCCACCTGCACCCAAAGCCTGTCTGGTCATGCCACAAGCTTTCTAACTGCGCAGAAGGAATCCTGCACACCTCCTTACTATGCTGGCAGTAGGGCTCAACGTCATCAGGCGGTTTTTACATTGAAATGTCTGGGAAATGTGAGTCACACAGCTGAGGAGTTGTGGTCAGCTCTGGAGAACCAATTTCATGAATGGTTGTCTCCACTGGACCTGAAACCAGGGAAGGCCGTGTGCGACAATGCTGCAAACCTGGGTGCGGCCCTTCGCCGGGGCAATGTCACACACGTGCCTTGTATGGCTCACGTGTTGAACCTGGTTGTCCAGCAATTTTTAGCCCACTATCCCAGACTAGATGGCCTTCTGCAGAGGGCACGGTCGCTGTGTGCTCACTTCCGCCGTTCGCATCCCGCAGCTCAGCGACTTACATCTCTACAGAAGTCGTTGGGCCTGCCACTTCACCGGCTAAAATGCGATGTGCCTACCCGGTGGAATTCAACTCTGCACATGTTGCAGCGACTGTGGCAGCACCGACAAGCCCTGGTGCAATACGTTCTGACGTATAGCCTGGGCCAACGAGATTCAGAGGTGGGGCAAATCACGCTGGAGGAGTGGTCTCAGATCAGGGACCTATGCACCCTTCTGCACAGTTTTGAAATGGCGACGAAGATGTTTAGTGCTGACGATGCCATTATCAGCATGACTATTCCGGTGATTTACATGCTGGAGCACATGTTAAACAGAATTCGGAGTCAGGTGGTGGCACAAGAGGAGGTGGAGGAAGTAGAGGAGGAGGAGTTGTATGCGGAAGGGCTAACATCTGCAAGGTCCAGACGGTCGGCAGCACCAAGGCGGCAGGCATGTGAGGGTGGGGGAGATGGTTTTACCAGGGCGCATGGTAGCAGCCAAACTAGTGAGGAAGGTGCAGGAGCCCAGGAAGAAGTGGAGGACGAACTGATGGAAGACTCATCAGATGATGGAGACCTTGATCACATTTCTGTTGTGCGAGGTTGGGGGGAGAGGACAGAGGAAGGAAGCATGATTGTTACCTCGCCACCAACACAACAGGGACTTGGTGCTCCTGGATGCGCAACACACATGAGTGCCTTCTTGCTGCACTACCTGCAACATGACCCTCGAATTGTGAGAATTAGAAATAATCCTGACTACTGGGTTGCCACACTGTTAGATCCCCGGTACAAAAGTAAATTTGCAGAAATTATTCCTGCCATAGAAAGGGATGCACGCATGCAGGAGTATCAGCAGAGACTGTTGCAGAATCTTACATGTGCTTTTCCACAAAATACCAGTGGTGCACGTAGTGAATCTCACAGTTCCAACTTGCCAACCGTGGGACCGTCAAGTGTTCAGCACTCAAACCGTAACAGAACCACAGTATCTGCTGGTAACATCAATTTTGCGGAATCATTTCACCACTTTTTTAGCCCATCCTTTGCAAGGCCACAGGAGACAAGAAGTCTGACACATAGTCAACGCCTAGAGACGATGGTACAGGAGTATCTCCAAGTAAACATTGAAGCCACGACTGTGTCACTGGACCCTTGCTCTTTTTGGGCTTCCAATCTGGATAAATGGCCGGAGCTAGCCACTTACGCCTTGGAGATCTTGTCATGCCCCGCAGCCAGCGTTCTGTCTGAACGTGTGTTCAGCGCTGCTGGTGGTGTGCTGACAGATAAGCGCACGCGGCTCTCCACTGATAATGTAGACAGACTCACGTTCATAAAGATGAACAAATCATGGATCCGAAACGACTTTTCTACCCCTGTGTCATCCTGGGGAGAGTAAAAGCTTGATGATTGGTTAAAATCACCCTACCAACCGTTTTAAGCTTTCAAATTACTAATCATGTTTATCTGTATCTTGACTGGAAAATAATTTGGGCTTTGTAGCAGTGTGCAGCACTGATCCTATTAGGCCATCTATACTAAAGCTTCACCAGATTTAAAATTAAAAATAATTTTTAGCTGCATCTAGCCCGGAAAATAATTTTGGGGCTCCGAGATGCGCAAGACACATAAGTGCCTTCTTGCTGCACTACCTGCAGCATGACCCTCATATTGTCAGAATTCGAAGTAATCTTGACTACTGGGTTGCCACACTCTTAGATCCCCCAAACTTTTCGATCAACCTTTTCATTTTAATAAAGACCAAAAAAATGGTCATTTTTGAAATTATAAGCATTAGCAGGTTGTTAGAAACTGAAATCAAACAGTTTTCAACTCAAAACTTTATTCTAGGTGATGTTACATTTTCACATAGGACCCCTTGTTCGAAAGGAGCTTCTGAACTCTCTCGTCCATTGAATTTGTCAGGTTTTGGATGGTTTCTGCTTCAGTTGTTTTGCATGAGGACAGAATACCCTCCCAGAGCTGTTGCTTAGATGTGAACTGCCTCCCGCCATCATAGACACTCCTTTTAATGATGCTCCAAAGGTTCTGAATGGGGTAGAGGTCAGGGGAGCATGGGGGTCACACCATAAGTTTGTCCCCTTTTATGCCCATATCAGCCAGAGATGCAGATGTTTTATGTGCAGCATGAGATGGTGCATTATCATGCAGAAAAATGATCTTGCTGTGAAATACATGGTTCTTCTTCTTGAACCATGGCAGGAAGTGCTGTTTGAGAAAATCCACATACATTATGGAGTTCATCTTTAGCGCCTTCAGGGATCCTAAAGGGGCCGACAATCTCTCTCCCCATGATTCCAGCCCAAAACATTACTCCACCTCCTCCTTGTTGGCGCTGTAGCCGTGTTTGCGTGGGGTGTCCATCAACCAGCCATCCTCCACTCCATCCATCTGGACCATCGAGCGCTGCACGGCACTCATCCGTGAACAAAACTGTTTTGAAATCAGTCTTCATGTAATGTTTGGCCCACTGGAGCCGTTTCTGCTTGTGTGAAGTGGATAGAGGAGGTCGACAGGATGGCGTATGCACAGCTGCAAACCTCTGAAGGACCCTGCATCTTGTTGTTCGGGGGACGTTGGAGGCACAAGCAGCTTCAAAAACTTGTCTGCTGCTATGACAAGGCTTTTTTGCCGCTGCTCTTTCAACCTGACGTAACTGCCTGTAGGAAAGAGTCCTCAATTTGCCCTTATCAGCACGCACACGTGTGTACTGTGAATCAGCTACATACTTCTTGATTGCCAAGACACTTCATCCTGATCATCGCAAAATGTTGATTGTAGTCATGCCTTGACCTAAACACTCCACAATTTGTTGCTTCTCAGCAGCCGACACATCCTTTTTCTTTCCCATTTTGGCAGAAAATGTAGGCTGCTTAATAATGTGAGAGAGCCTTCTTAAGTAGTCTTGCCTTTCATTGGACACACCTGCCAAACTAATTAGCACAGGTGTCTGCAATTGCTTACAGTGATCTAAAGAGCCCTGACACACATCACCATCAATGAGTTTAACTGACAAACAAACAAATTCTTCCCTTATCACTCCTAAACACTTTTTGCATAATAATTTGGAACTCAGTGTACATGTGCTTTTCCACAAAACACCAGCGGTTCACGTAGTGAATCTTACAGTTCTAACTTGCCAACCGTGGTCTGTATGGAGTTGTTCAATAAAGGGCCCAAAATTAAGATAACATAGATGGGAGAGGTCTCTATGAATAGGAATTCCTAAGTATTTGATACCCTGTGAGGGCCAGGCAAAGGGAAAGTTGGACTGGATGGAATCCTATATGGATTTGGGGAGGGAGACATCGAGGGCCTCAGACTTCGCTGCATTGATTTTAAAATTTGACCATGTAACAAAGTGATCTATTTCAGCCATAACAGCATGGATGGATATATGTGATTGAGTGATATATACTAGGACATCATCAGCAAATAGAGAGCACTTGTACTCGGTGCCTCCCACCTCAATCCACCTAATATTGGGGTTATGGCGAATTGATGAGAGCAGGTGCTCCGTCACTAGGATGTATAAGAGAGGGGACAGAGGACATCCCTGCCTTGTCCCATTGGTGATTGTGAAAGGTGCTGAAAATGTTCTGACGCACCCCCTGGGCCTTGAGACACCCGGAGCCGGACCCTTTTTGGTGGATGCTGGTGGTTGTAGTCTTCGTGGCGGCGACCCGGTTCCGTGGCTCAGGGCGGTCAAACCAGTGGCGGAACTATTTATGTGGTTTTGATGTTTAAATGTACGACTATGCCACCCGTGGATTGCGGTCAGAGTGAACCGCCGCTACAGGGCAGACCGCTGAGGCTGGTGTTGTGGGTGCAGCAGAGCGTAGCATAACTCCCCACGGGAGGAGTATAGCCTCAGGGCAGTGTATGCGGAGGATGGGGGTGATGGTGCAGGGCAGCAGCAGTAACGACACGGAGTCAGTGATGCAGTTCAGGGTCTTTACTCACAGTTCTTATTATCCAGACCACGTCTGCAGGTAACGGCTGCCCACGTCGTACTGTGCTCACCAGGTGAGGGGCTCAGACAACTCCCAGATAACTTTGGAGCACTTCACAGGACCCCCTTTGTGTGTCCTTTGTCTGGCCTTTCTTACCAACACTTCTGTCCGGCTGCCTCGGGCCTCCTCTTGGTAAACTTGGCGCCAGTTTCCCTGACCCTATGTGGTGCCTTCCTAGCGGGTGTAGCGAGGGGCTGCGCCACATAAAATGTCAGAGCCTCCGGTTTCTAGCTGAGGGTCGTTTCCTGCCTCCACTAGTTCGGGGACCGGTCTCCCCCTTTGGCCTGACCCCTCCACGCAGGTGGATTCGGGCGTGCGGTGGCGACTCGCCCGTCCGCACCCCTGGGATCCCTTCATTCCTCGTTCCTGGAGCCTTCTCCGCTCCTCTTCCTTCCTTCTCCCTCTTCCAGGCCTGGGCCTCTGTTACTAGGCCCGCCTCCGGAGCAGAGCTCATGCAGAACCCCTGCTCCCTGCCACTTCTGCTCAGACTTCTCTGCACTGAACTAAGATGGTGCCCACCTTTTATACTCCCTTCTCAATGCACCCAGGAACTGCTTCCTCCCTGCTCCTGCACTACAGGGTTCCCCTTCCTCAGTGTTCCCTCCCCCCACTCCAGCCAGGGACAGGGACTGTCGTGCCCATCTCAGGGGCATATTGGTCGCCCTGCCCCACGGCAATGTGGTGTAATGCATGCAGGTGTCGGGTCCTGATCCACACTCCATCCTTACCTGAGAGTGAGATATCACACCTCTGGGTGAGGTGCAATACGTCTGTAGCAACCGAGCCCTCAGGGTGCTACAGTTCCATTTATCTTCAGCCTAGGTGACGTATTGTGATACAGGGCCGTGATTTTGGCTATAAAAGGGTCCCCTAGACCCCTACCCCAAGCTTTTTAAGAGAATCATATATGGCGTGCCAGGAGACTCTATGGAATGCTTTCTCAGCATCCAACGAGAGTATCTAATTACAAATTTTTAACTGCATCTAGCCCAGGAAATACTTTGTGCCTAGTAGCAGTGTCTGCTAGTCAGCGGATTATCCCGGCTGTTAAGCAAGCTACACCACCTGTAGTTTAGACACTTAATTTTTTCAAAGGAAATGCTTCGGGACCATGGGATACTTAGTGAAGAGCATCAGGAGGCACCCCAAGGCATAGGGGCTGGGACTGGCAGTAGGATGCCTTGCGGTGGACAGCCGAGCTCGATCCTTATAAAAGCTTTTTAACTGCAGCAGCTTTAGTGGACGCTACTGGAGCTGGAATTACGCGGCTGCTGGCATGAGACTTGCCCTCCAATAGATCCTTGTAAATGGATTTAAAGTGTATTCATTCAAATTAGAGAGACAATTTAAATTAAAAAGCTTAGAGCTGCCTCCACCACAGGGGGGCTCGCTCGACCCACCAGCGGACAGGCACCAGTATTGGGAGAGGGGGGCTGGCCATCAGGGTTCACCGCGGCTCTGGCACAAACCCGGCGACACGGAGGTGGCACGGGCAGGAGCGGACTGGCCGTGTCGGCTTCTCACTTTTTGGATTTTAGAAGGGCATGACATGCCTATATCTGTGTCTCCCCCTCCTTTTACTCCTCCACCTCTTTTCTTTTCACATGACTATATGTACTTGTCACTTTTCCATGTGTTAGTTATGTCTTCTGAGCAGTTTGTCAGCTTTTGGACACCTTTGAAGGTGTGTTCTATGTGTTTCTATGTGTTTTTGTTTGCCTGCCATTGGTTTTAACGGTGTTCGAAGGTGTTCGACGAGCAGTTCGACGAACAGTTCGGCGAACACACGGGTGTTCGACGAACCGAACTCGAACACTACGGGGGTGGCTCAACACTAATTATTATCCTCATTTAATTTTCTTGCAAAGAAAAAACACAAAAGAGAATGAAACAAAAATCAAATCAATGATCATTTCACACAAAACTCCAAAAATGGGCCAGACAAAAGTATTGGCACCCTCAGCCTAATACTTGGTTGCACAACCTTTAGCCAAAATAACTGCGAACAACCGCTTCCGGTAACCATCAATGAGTTTCTTACAATGCTCTGCTGGAATTGTAGACCATTCTTCTTTGGCAAACTGCTCCAGGTCCCTGATATTTGAAGGGTGCCTTCTCCAAACTGCCATTTTGAGATCTCTCCACAGGTGTTCTATGGGATTCAGGTCTGGACTCATTGCTGGCCACCTTAGAAGTCTCCAGTGCTTTCTCTAAAACCATTTTATAGTGCTTTTGGAAGTGTGTTTTGGGTCATTGTCCTGCTGGAAGACCCATGTCCTCTGAGGGAGACCCAGGTTTCTCACACTGGGCCCTACATTATGCTGCAAACTTTGTTGGTAGTCTTCAGACTTCATAATGCCATGCACACGGTCAAGCAGTCCAGTGCCAGAGGCAGCAAAGCAACCCCAAAACATCAGGGAACCTCCGCCATGTTTGACTGTAGGGACCGTGTTCTTTTCTTTGAATGCCTCTTTTTTTCCCTGTACACTCTATGTTGATGCTTTTTCCCAAAAAGCTCTACTTTTGTCTCATCTGACCAGAGAACATTCTTCCAAAACGTTTTAGGCTTTCTCAGGTAAGTTTTGGCAAACTCCAGCCTGGCTTTTTTATGTCTCGGGGTAAGAAGTGGGGTCTTCCTGGGTATCCTACCATACAGTCCCTTTTCATTCAGACGCCGACGGATAGTACGGGTTGACACTGTTGTACCCTCGGACTGCAGGGCAGCTTGAACTTGTTTGGATGTTAGTCGAGGTTCTTAATCCACCATCCACACAATCTTGCGTTGAAATCTCTTGTCAATTTTTCTTTTCCGTCCACATCTAGATAGGTTAGCCACAGTGCCATGGGCTTTACACTTCTTGATGACACTGCGCACGGAAGACACAGGAACATTCAGGTCTTTGGAGATGGACTTGTAGCCTTGAGATTGCTCATGCTTCCTCACAATTTGGTTTCTCAAGTCCTCAGACAGTTCTTTTGTCTTCTTTCTTTTCTCCATGCTCAATGTGGTACACACAAGGACACAGGACAGAGGCTGAGTCAACTTTAATCTGTTAGAACCCTCCTGTTAGTTTTTGCTATCTTGTGTTTTGCGGTCACGTGACTAGCTGCCTATATATTCCAGCTCCGCCCTTCTGGCTTTGCTGGACTTCAGTGTTTTTTGCCTGTCTCTCTAGCCAGGTGCTTCGGTGCCTATCTCTGTCTAGTTTGCTTGGTCCTCTGGACCTCTAGTACTTTTTGTTCAGTTTGTATTTTTGCTCTGCAACAACTTCTGTTAGGAGGATTCCATTTTTTGTCCCAGTCCTTAGTTCTTTTAGGGACCCCTCCCTTTATTCTATAGGTCTCTGTTCAGACTAGCCGAGGACGAAGGCGGGTCTGTTCACAAGGAACAGGCAGCCCGCTACATCGTAGGGATTCAGCTTAGTCTTACTGTAGGGACAGCTTTTCCCTTTCTTTCCTTAGTTTATGTTGCAGATCATAACATAATCCATGTTAACTGGCTGCAAGTGTGATTTAGTTATTGCTAATTGTATCCAATTTGGCTTTAGGACAATTATTTTTGTGTTTTTTCATTGAAGACAAATTAAATGAAGATAATAAGACCAAAGAATTTGTGATTGCAATCATTTTCAGGAAGAAACTGAGTATTATCTGACAGAATTGCAGGGGTGCCAATACTTTTGGCCACCACTGTATAGGAGCTGAGTACAGGCGGCTGCTGGTGCCCCTGATACCATTACTATGTGGCCCTTACACCTGATATATAGGAGCTGAGTACAGGCGGCTGCTGGGGCCCCTGATACCATTACTATGTGGCCCTTACACCTGATATATAGGAGCTGAGTACAGGTGGCTGCTGGGGCCCCTGATACCATTACTATGTGGCCCTTACCCCTGATATATAAGGGCTGAGTACAGGCGGCTGCTGGGGCCCCTGACACCATTACTATGTGACCCTTACACCTGATATATAGGAGCTGAGTACAGGCGGCTGCTGGGGCCCCTGATACCATTACTATGTGGCCCTTACACCTGATATATAGGAGCTGAGTACAGGCGGCTGCCGGGGCCCCTGATACCATTACTATGTGGCCTTTACACCTGATATATAGGAGCTGAGTACAGGCGGCTGCTGGGGCCCCTGATACCACTACTATGTGGCCCTTACACCTGATATATAAGGGCTGAATACAGGCGGCTGCTGGGGCCCCCGATACCATTACTATGTGGCCTTTACACCTGATATATAGGAGCTGAGTACAGGCGGCTGCTGGGGCCCCTGATACCATTACTATGTGGCCCTTACACCTGATATATAGGAGCTGAGTACAGGCGGCTGCCGGGGCCCCTGATACCATTACTATGTTGCCCTTACACCTGCTATATAGGAGCTGAGTACAGGCGGCTGCCGGGGCCCCTGATACCATTACTATGTGGCCCTTACACCTGATATATAGGAGCTGAGTACAGGCGGCTGCTGGGGCCCCTGATACCATTACTATGTGGCCCTTACACTTGATATATAGGAGCTGAGTACAGGCGGCTGCCGGGGCCCCTGATACCATTACACTGGTGCCTTGTTATTAGGTCAATTCCATTATAAAACATTGTATCCGTCATTGTTGAGCTCTGCTGGGACTCTGTATCCCGCCTGCATTGCATAATGGGGCCCCTGAATACTCTGCACATAAGGGCCCATAGCTCTAATTATGTTGTTTGCAATAGTCGCCCTCCTGCCACCCTGTAATATCGGGTCCCTGCCTGGTGTGCCCCCTATGACTTAATGTCCCCCTGTACGACAGAGGGCACATTCACTCTGTCTGGACCATTATAGTCTATGGCCACGTCAGATCATATGCCCGAATCCCGTTCAGGTAAAGGCTGCAGCCACCGCAGCCATGCTGCCTTCAATGCCCCGCTCCTCCGCCACTGCCGTTCCCCCCACCACCCAGAGCCACAGTATATATATATATATATATATATATATATATATATATATATATATATATATATACACACTACTCAAAAAATAAAGGGAACCCTTAAACAACAGAATATAACTCCAAGTAAATCAAACTTCTGTGAAATCAAACTGTCCACTTAGGAAGCAACACTGATTGACAATCAATTTCACATGCTGTTGTGCAAATGGAATAGACAATAGATGGAAATTATTGGCAATTATCAAAACACTCTCAATAAAGGAGTGGTTCTGCAGGTGGGGACCACAGACCACATCACAGTACCAATGCTTTCTGACTGATGTTTTGGTCACTTTTGAATGTTGGTTGTGCTTTCACACTCGTGGTAGCTTGAGATGGACTCTACAACCCACAGAAGTTGCTCAGGTAGTGCAGCTCTTCCAGGATGGCACATCAATGCGAGCTGTGGAAAGAAGGTTTGCTGTGTCTGTCAGCGTAGTGTCCAGAGGCTGGAGGCACTACCAGGAGACAGGCCAGTACACCAGGAGACGTGGAGGGGGCCGTAGGAGGGCAACAAGCCAGCAGCAGGACCGCTACCTCCGCCTTTGTGCAAGGAGGAACAGGAGGATCACTGCCAAAGCCCTGCAAAATGACCTCCAGCTGACCACAAATGTGGATATGTCTGCAAAAACGGTTAGAAACCAACTCCATAAGGGTGGTATGAGGGCCCGACGTCCACAGATGGGGGTTGTACTCACAGCCCAACACCGTGCAGGACGCTTGGCATTTGCCACAGAACACCAGGATTGGCAAAGTGGCAACTGGCGCCCTGTGCTCTTCACAGATGGAAGCAGGTTCACACTGAGCCCATGTGACAGACGTGACAGAGTCTGGAGACACCGTGGAGAACGATCTGCTGCCTGCAACATCCTTCAGCATGACCGGTTTGGCAGTGGGTGAGTAATGGTGTGGGGTGGCATTTCTTTGGAGGGCCGCACAGCCCTCCATGTGCTCGCCAGAGGTAGCCTGACTGCCATTAAGTACTGAGATGAGATCCTCAGACCCCTTGTGAGACCATATGCTGGTGCGGTTGGCCCTGGGTTCCTCCTAATGCAGGACAATGCCAGACCTCATGTGGCTGGAGTGTGTCAGCAGTTCCTGCAAGATGAAGGCATTGAAGTTATGGACTGGCCCGCCCGTTCCCCAGACCTGAATCCGATTGAGCACATCTGGGACATCATGTCTTGCTCCCTGGGACCCGTTCAAGCTCCGGAAGGGAGCGAAACGGCCATCGTCCTCTCCCTCACTCCCCCGCACACCCTTAGGGGTCTCCATCCTATGCCGCCAGACAACATGTACTGTTAGTACTAATAAAGGACATCTTCGGAACTTTTGTTGAGTGCTACCTTTATTTTTGCTTCTGCATTACTAGACTGTTTACTTGGATATGCACCACCATGTATCCGGGAGTTTCATTTCATTGAATGAGAGGTGTATTTAAAGCAGAGGTGGTGCCGGATTTCTTCTCTTTTATTGCTCATTTGACATGTCTTGCTCCATGCACCAATGTCACGTTGCACCACAGACTGTCCAGGAGTTGGCGGATGCTTTAGTCCAGGTCTGGCAGGAGATCCCACAGGAGACCATCCGCAACCTCATCAGGAGCATGCCCAGGCGTTGTAGGGAGGTCATACAGGCACGTGGAGGCCACACACAATACTCAGCCTCATCAGGAGCATGCCCAGGCGTTGTAGGGAGGTCATACAGGCACGTGGAGGCCACACACAATACTGAGACTCATTTTGACTTTTTTTAAGGATATTACATCAAAGTTGGATCAGCCTGTAGTGTGTTTTTCCACTTTAATTTTGGGGGTGACTCCAAATCCAGGCCTCCATTGGTTAATAAATGTGATTTCCATTGATGATTTTTGTGTGATTTTGTTGTCAGCACATTCAACTTTGTACAGAACAAAGTATTCAATGAGAATATTTCATTCATTCAGATCTAGGATGGGTTATTTGATTGTTCCCTTAATTTTTTTGAGCAGTGTATATATAAATATACCAGGATGGGGGATATTAACAGAATTGGGGGACATTACCCCTATAACAGTGTAAGCAGCAGACCCCCTCCCCCTTAACAGGGCATAATGACCACATTTTTTGCTTACATTTTTTTTCTATTTACCTACTCTAAAACCTAGGTACGTCTTATGGTCCGGTGCGTCTTATAGTCCGAAAAATACGGTATATGCATTCAGTATATATATACTACTAGCTATTGAACCCGTTCTACGCCCGGGTGGACAGCATTTTTATTGGTATATGGTCTCCCATGCTGGTATGTGCTGCCCCCCTCCTTGTATTTGTGCTGTCCCCATCCTGTCCCCACCATCCAATCCTGGTATGCGTGGTACCCCTCACCCCCAATCCTGGTATGCTTGACACCCCTCACCCCCAATCCTGGTATGCGTGGCACCCCTCACCCCCAATCCTGGTATGCGTGGCACCCCTCACGCCCTATCCTGGTATGCGTGGCACCCCTCATCCCCAATCCTGGTATACGTGGCACCCCTCATCCCTATCCTGGTATGCGTGGCACCCCTCATCCCTATCCTGGTATGTATGGTACCCCTCATCACTATCCTGGTGTGTATGGTATCCCTCATCCTGGTATGCATGGTACTCCATCCCTCATCCCGGGATATGCATGGCACTCCATCCCTCATCCCCAATCCCGGCATGCGTGGCACCCCTCATCCCCAATCCCGGCATGAGTGGCACCCCTCATCCCCAATCCTTGTATGTGTGGCACCCCTCATCCCCAATCCCGGTATGCGTGGCACCCCTCATCCCCAATCCCGGTATGCATGGCACCCTTCATCCCCAATCCCGGTATGCGTGGCACCCCTCATCCCCAATCCCGGTATGCGTGGCACCCCTTTCACACTGTACACACATACACAAAAAAAAAACAGTTATACTCACCTTTCTTCTCTGTACTCCAGCACTGCTGCGTCCTCTTCTGCCAGAGGCCGAGGGAGAAGTGCGGTGCTGGAGCACCGCGCTGTCCGGCGCCATTTTTCTGAAGACACACTGTAAATGTGTCTTCAGTAAAATGGCGCCGGATAGCGCAATGCGCATGCGTCGATCTGACGCCTTCACTCCGCCCCCGGTCTCCAGCGAAGAGAGGCGCCGCGACAACGCTCCTCCCGGTCAGGTAAGTATGTAAGTATGGCGCCGGAGATCGCGGTATGCGTTCAGTGTCTACGCATCCCGCGATCTCCGGCGCCATACACCTCCTCTTACCTGTAACGGCTGGATGCGTGCTTCTCTCTGGAGCCAGGCTGCGCATCACACATGCGCAGTCTATCGAAGCTTCAGACAGAGACACGCATGCCGCCTTATATATACTATGGTAGATCGGCCCACTCAGTTGCACACAGAAGTAGCCACCGGAGCGCTGTCTCCTTAAGTCTCTCACTGGTTTATTTGAAGATGCTGCATAAGCCAGTGAAGAGTTAGCAAAAATAAATACGTGCTTTCTGACCTAAGGAAAAACAAAACATAACATACAGCCGTGTTGCTGTGGGGATCTGCCCGCTCAGGAGAACAACCATCCACTAGTTCAGCTTTTCCTTCTCAGGACACAAAGCGCTGGAGTTCCTCTCTACAGCCCTACTGAACACTGAATGCCTTAGAAGGCCGTCTATATATATCCTAGTCCTCACCCAGGGGTGGAGATATGATGAATGACCTCCCAACCCGTTCTATGGTCGTTCACAAAAACCCAGCCCTTAAAATGGCCGATTAATCCCTATCAACACATAGTGTGCTGGTGTAAAACTTATGGGTTTCAAATCACTGAAGCTAATAGCCTCAGTGAAAAATACCTCCCCTCCAGCACTTTGCCAGTGACTTTGTCACCATGTATATATAATCAGCATACTGTATATATATTATAAGCATACTGTATATATCCTTTTAAAAGCAGAAGTGTTAATAAATTATTTTTATCAGTTAACAAAATGCAGAGTAAAGTTTGATGGATGAACCAAGATCTCAGTAATAATAATTGTATTTTTTTTTTATTAATAATAGGATAGAAGGGAGGGACAAAACCAGGAACAGAATCAGTAGGCAAACTTATAATCAGGAAAACAGCCGGGGTCAGATACCAGGTGATCAGTAACCGCCACGTCTGCGAGCAGTATGAATACCGCGGAGCCTGGTGACAGAGGTGATACTGAGATTGTCCCGGCAGAGATGTAACAGTCAGAAGGCCACCGGTAGATGGTGAAGGTCCTTCTGTACAGCTCCAGCAGTGATGGTGGATCTGCTGGACTTCAGGGAGCTGGATGCGGAGGTTTACCGTCTTTTAGATGTCTCTAGGGGAACGGTGACAACACGCAAATACGCGAGCAGCCCTGGATAATCCACGCCGGCAGGATGATAGGATCCGGCGGAAGATGGAACCTATGAGAAGAGAAGGAAATATAATGTAAGTGATGGGACTCCATATGACATGATACTACTGTGCGGTCACTGTGGCCGGACGGCAGAGGAATCTCATCACACAGAGGTCAGGGATCATCGTCAGCCATCATACATGTGACAATCCCATCTCCGACAGATGACATCTGCTCCACATGAATTATTCTCACTGACGACATCACACAACATGGAGATGACTCTCACACTTACCTCGTCTCTTTTTCCCCTTTTTCCCATTTTCTGATTTTTCGTCATCAGCTTGAAATTCTGATCAGAAAAAAGAAAAAACAACAACTCACTAAAGACATATTGTTATGGGGTCTGCATTGTATCGCTCCTGTATATAGTATATAGATTGTTCTAGTCCTTTCCCCTATAGTCCTGATAATCTGGTATTACACAATAGGGCAGAATAAGTCCTATATACCGGACATGACCTAATATGAGGGGCATTAGATGTGTCACTAATATGGAGCAGTGAGCGCCCTGTGTGCCGCCATGTGGTGCATCCCTAATGAGCGATATTCTACTATAGGAGACGATGTCTCATTATGATGACGGAGGTTACTGGATGCAACAATGTATCACAGAATCCATGATAATACTGTACAAAGTTACAGAAATGGAGACACAGTATGGGCCCATGGGCAAAGTAATTGGGATCCATGGAACATAGATAACATAGGAGACCTATTACAGAAAAACCATGTGGAAATATTTCACCGTTGATGACAACATTCACATTGTTTGTGCTATAGACATGTACATACCTGACAATGGGGACGAGGACGGCAAGCTGGTTATAGCATCGTCTCTAGCAGATTCAGGAGAAGATCCTTTCTGCCTGTTAGGAAGAAGAAAAACGTGTAAATCACAAGTAAATTCAGTATAAAAGGGATTGTCTCACTAGAAGAACCCTGACTATAAGGCCTAATAGGACATATGAAAGTCATAGTGGGGAAGTCTCCTGCTCAAAACTACCTTCTATGGAGCAGAGCGGAAAACAACTACCAATAATGGCCAGCATGTAATACTACATCTGTCCCACAATGTGGGCAATACTACCAATGCCTGACCAGCAGCAATTATGGGCTGTTATCTCCAGCGGATTCTGAAGCCAAAAGCGCAATGACCGCTGATCATGTGGCAGTGGATGCTGCATTCGATATGATGGTATTTATGTCCTATATTTGGTGTTGTGCACATATATTAGTCTGGAGCTCCCAGTAATGACTCCACAATCTACTCACATTTCTGAGATGTTTCTGCTGGATGCCGGGGTACACTCTGGAGGGGACTTGATAACGGTGGTACAGAGCTAAATAAGGACAAAAATAAGATATGAAATTATATTTTTTACTTTTAGAGGTCTTTTTATGTATTCTGGATTTATTGATCACTTACTTTAGAAAGCCTTTTAGAGGATGTTGTAAAATTTTGGAAGAAAAGGCTCTCATTATCCTCACTTGTGTCCTCCTCCTCTGAGACAATAGGCTTGTCTGTATCAGCGTGATCTACAATACATAGGTAATGAAGTGTTATTAGTGGTTGTCAGTATAACACAGTCACCATTTATCACTACTATTAATGGGAACCGATTGTCACATATTATGGAAGATGAGACAAACAGCCGCTTAGTCTAGATGATGTCTTCTACTTACTGATAAATAAGCTGGTGTCCATATCTGACACAAGCCGAGGAATGTACTCTGGCTTCTGACTTAGAAGGTTTTCAAATTCTAAGTCACTCAGGAATGGATAACTCTTGATCTCAAATGCTCCTCCTGGAAAAAGAAAAACAAAAGTGATGCGGATGTTGCTAGAGGCTGCTCCATATCTGAACAGTATATCTGAAGTAATGACAAAACTGAAGGAAACAAACTAAAAGTTATATTATGGAGAACTAGAAATAGGCAAGCAGATAGAGGAGTGCTGATCCTCATGGACAGGAGCGATGAGTCCTCGTTGTAAAAAGTGAATATTAATACTAATACAGTATATCAGTTACCTGTCCCAAGTCTTTGTGCAGGATTTGTTCTGAGCAGGTCATTAATGAGGTCCTGAGCATCGGGGGGAGGAGAGCGATCCCAATCCCAAATTATGTCTCCTGTTATATAGAAAATTACAGAAAATAAAACCTCTGTTTTGGACTGTAAGATAAAGTAGACGAAATAACTAAATTCATGTAACCAGTCAAAGCAATGATCGGATTATTCTACTTACCAGTGACAATATTTTTATAGAGCTCAGATAGGGAATCCCCATGAAATGGTACATATCCCACCAGAAACTCATGCAGGATGATCCCCATTGACCACCAGTCGGCAGGTCTTCCATAGCCTTTCTTCAGGATGATTTCTGGGGCCATGTAGAGCGGGGTGCCACAGTCCTGGAAACCAACAGAAGGTAAAGATAAGAATCGATGAAATGATTATTATGACAAGTTCTCTACATAAAAAGCCAATGACAGAAGATAAAATATCAGTGGAAAAGTTCTCTAGAAATGAAGAACGTAGAGAAGAGACAATAGTGTGATGAGATTTGTAAAGAACAAGCTAAGATCCTGAAAGTGATGCCAACCTCATGGTCCTGGAACTCTCTGGCGATGTCCTCCAATGATTCCTTGTGGGTGTTGGTTTCTGGTATCATGACACCAACTTTTGAAATCCCAAAATCGGCGACTTTAATGTGTCCAGCCGGTGTAATCAGGAGGCTGTGAAAGAGAAGATGGTTTTAGGCTCACGGGCTGTGTGGTAATAAATAACTTCCCCCTTTATTATACTACAGGGGGCACTTACTTCTCTGGTTTCAGGTCTCTATGCAACACACCATAGCTGTGCAGGTATTCCACAGCAAGTATCGCTTCTGCAAAATACAGGCGGGCCAAGGGGACAGATAAAGGACCCCTGGTGCTTAGGAGGGTCCCACAGTCTCCACCTATAGAAGAAAGGAAATATGAGCGGTGAGGGGTTTATACAGCAGATCACCACGATGGATCATGAGAAGTGAGCGGAGACATTGGGGCAGGAGAGAATATATACAGATATAATGTATAGAGCACAGAATATTAGTCTGAGGTCATGGTGAGATATCGTCCATGTCACTAATAAAGTGATGTCTCATCTCGTCTACAGCTGGCGATACTGACGTGCTCAGTGCGGACATACAGGGAGATCACACACATCAATGACTTTCCATAATATCTATAGTAAATGCTCTGCGGGGATGTAACCGTCCACGGGGACAAGTCCTAATGATATGAGTGGTGATAAGATGTCAGCAGACATGGGCTGAATATAATACATGTACATCTCCTACCTCCTACATACTCCATGACCATACACAGGTGAGATCTAGTAGGGAAGGAGCAGAGCATGGAGGTCACAAAGGGACAGTCAGCGAATGTCAGGATGTCCCTCTCCAGATAGGCCGCTTCCACATGTTTTGGAGTATCCAGGTCCCGCTTGGCAATTTTCTTCATAGCGAAGATCTTCTGTGAGTCTTTATGGTGAACTAAGTGGACAGACCTGGAGAGAAGAAGAAACCATGGTTTATAGTGAATCCTTATTAACAGTCCTTCTATAGAAGTCATTATATGATCTTCTGTACTAATGTTTAATACCAGAAGTCCGACCATTACTAGAAATCCACATCTAGAAATACATTAAATAATACTACATAGATCATCTATGGGAGGGTCTACACAATGCCACGTCTGCCGGACCCTCACTCAGGTCACATTATCACCTGTGGGAGGTCTGCACAATGCCACATCTTCCACACCCTCACCCAGGCCACATTGTCACCTATGGAAGGTGTGCACAATGCTAGGTCTGCCAGACCCTCACCCAGGTCACATTATCACCTATGGGAAGTCTGCACAATGCCACGTCTGCCGGACCCTCACCCAGGTCACGTTATCACCTTTCACCTCAGATCATGTCCCTATGATAACACTGAATGGCAAAGCACAGAGGATGAAGCATTATCATAGGGAACCCTGAGAAATGTGGCTTATGCTAACTGAAATCTCACCCAAAAGATCCGCTGCTGATCAGCTTAGATGTTTCGTAGTCGCTCATACGCGGCTTTCTCGCCGGGATCAATGATTCCATCAAGTCCTAGAAAAGAAGAAGAAGAAGAAATGATATTAAGATCTAGAAGCTGCTGGAGAAAATCTCCAGATGCAGAAACGTCTCCCCCTATATTATGTCCCAGCTGATGTCACTGATCCGATAGGTGAGCAGAAACCTGCTGACGGATTCCCTATAATATAAACGCTATTATCTAATGCAATAGTGTCATCTCCTCTAATAATAGAGGCGCCCCCTGGTTATATGGGGGATAATACTGGACGGGTCATTCACACCCCGTGATCTGGTGATACACAGACATCTACCTCTATAATACTTACACCGGCAGGTTCTTGGATCTCCGGGATCTCTAAGATTACACTGTCAGGATCCAACAGCTCAGTTGTTTCTAAAATAGCGATAAAATGATGAGGAAATAAAATGTATTAGAGGATATTAATCCTACAGACATAATACAGCAATATAATGGAGAAATGACTATTCTGTATGGAGGACGATGTGGGGCCCATTATTCTGTATGGAGGACTATGTGGGGCCATTATACTGTATGGAGGACTATGTGGTGCCCATTATTCTGTATGGAGGGCTATGTGGGGCCATTATACTGTATGGAGGACTATGTGGTGCCCATTATTCTGTATGGAGGGCTATGTGGGGCCATTATACTGTATGGAGGACTATGTGGTGCCCATTATTCTGTATGGAGGGCTATGTGGGGCCCCTTATTCTGTATGGAGGACTATGTGGGGCCCATTATACTGTATGGAGGACTATGTGGGGCCCATTATTCTGTATGGAGGGCTATGTGGTGCCCCTTATTCTGTATGGAGGGCTATGTGGGGCCCATTATACTGTATGGAGGACTATGTGGGGCCATTATTCTGTATGGAGGACTATGTGGGGCCCATTATACTGTATGGAGGACTATGTGGGGCCCATTATTCTGTATGGAGGGCTATGTGGTGCCCCTTATTCTGTATGGAGGGATATGTGGGGCCCATTATACTGTATGGAGGACTATGTGGGGCCATTATTCTGTATGGAGGACTATGTGGGGCCCATTATACTGTATGGAGGACTATGTGGGGCCCATTATTCTGTATGGAGGGCTATGTGGGGCCCCTTATTCTGTATGGAGGACTATGTGGGGCCATTATTCTGTATGGAGGACTATGTGGGGCCATTATTCTGTATGGAGGACTATGTGGGGCCCATTATACTGTATGGAGGACTATGTGGGGCCCATTATTCTGTATGGAGGGCTATGTGGTGCCCATTATTCTGTATGGAGGGCTATGTGGGGCCCATTATACTGTATGGAGGACTATGTGGGGCCAATTATACTGTATAGAGGACTATGTGGGGCCCATTATTCTGAATGGAGGGCTATGTGGTGCCCATTATACTGTATGGAGGGCTATGTGGGGCCCATTATTCTGTATGGAGGACTATGTGGGGCCCATTATACTGTATGGAGGACTATGAGGGGCCCATTATACTGTATAGAGGACTATGTGGGGCCCATTATTCTGAATGGAGGGCTATGTGGTGCCCATTATACTGTATGGAGGGCTATGTGGGGCCCATTATTCTGTATGGAGCACTATGTTGAGCCCATTATTCTGTATGGAGGGCTATGTTGTGCCCATAGTACTTTATGGAGGGCTATGTGGGGCCCATTATTCTGTATGAAGGACTATGTGGGGCCCATTATACTGTATTGAGGACTATGTGGGGCCCATTATAATGCATGGAGGATGGACTATGTGGTCCCATTATACTGTATGGAGGACTATGTGGGGCCCATTATACTGTATGGAAGACTATGTGGGGCCATTATACTGTATGGAAGACTATGTGGTCCCATTATACTGTATGGAGGACTATTTGGGGCCATTATACTGTATGGAGCACTATGTGGAGCCCATTATTCTGTATGGAGGACTATGTGGTGCCCATTATACTGTATAGAGGACTATGTGGGGCCCATTGTTCTGTATGGAGGACTATGTGGGGCCCATTATTCCGTATGGAGGACTATGTGGGCCCATTATTCTTTATGGAGGACTATGTGGGGCCATTATTCTGTATGGAGGACTATGTGTTGCCCATTATACTGTATGGAGGACTTTGTGGGGCCTATTATTCTCTATGGAGGACTATGTGGGGCCCATAATACTTTATGGAGGACTATGTCGGCCCATAATACTGTATGGAGGACTATGTGGGGCCTATTATTCTCTATGAAGGACTATGTGGGGCCCTTTATACTGTATGGTGGACTATGTGGGGCCCATAATACTGTATGGAGGACTATGTGGGGCCCATTATTCTCTATGGAGGACTATGTGGGGCCCATTATTCTGTATGGAGCACTATGTGGGGCCCATTATACTGTATGGAGGACTATCTGGGGCCTATTATTCTCTATGGAGGACTATGTGGGGCCCTTTATACTCTACGTTGGACGATGTGGGGCCCATAATACTGTATGGAGGACTATGTGGGGCCCATTATTCTCTATGGAGGACTATGTGGGGCTCTTTATTCTGTATGGAGGACTATGTGGGGCCCATTATTCTGTATGGAGGATTATGTGGGGTCAATTATCCTGTATGGAAGACTATGTGGGGCCATTATACTGTGTGGAGGACTGTGTGGGGCCATTATTCTTTATGGAGCACTATGTGGGGCCATTATTCCGTAAGGAGGACTGTGTGGGGCCATTATTCTTTATGGAGTACTATGTGGGGCCATTATATTGTATGGAGGACTATGTGGGGCCATCATTCTGTATGGAGGACTATGTGAGGCCTATTATTCTGTACGGTGGAATATGTGGGGTCCATTATTCTGTATGGAGGACTATGTGGGGCCCATTATTCCGTATGGAGGACTATGTGGTGCCCATTATACTGTATGGAGTACTATGTGGTGCCCATTATACTGTGTGCCGGACTATGTGGGGCCCATTATTCTGCATGGAGGGCTATCTGGGGCACATTATTCTGTATGGATGACTTTGTGGGACCCATTATTCTGTATGGAGGACTATCTGGGGCCCATTATTCTGCATGGAGGACTTTGTGGGGCCGATTATTCTGTTTGGAGGACTTTGTGGGGCCCATTATTCTGTATGGAGGAATATGTGGGGCATTATTCTGCATGGAGGACTATGTGGGGCCCATTATTCTGTATGGAGGACTATGTGGTGCCCATTATTCTTCATGGAGCACTATGTGGGGCCAATTATTCTGCATGGAGCACTATGTGGGGCCCATTATTCTGCATGGAGGGCTATCTGGGGCACATTATTCTGTATGGATGACTTTGTGGGACCCATTATTCTGTATGGAGGACTATCTGGGGCCCATTATTCTGTATGGAGGACTTTGTGGGGCCGATTATTCTGTTTGGAGGACTTTGTGGGGCCCATTATTCTGTATGGAGGACTATGTGGGGCATTATTCTGTATGGAGGACTATGTGGGGCCCATTATTCTGTATGGAGGACTATGTGGGGCCCATTATTCTGCATGGAGCACTATGTGGGGCCCATTATTCTGCATGGAGGACTATGTGGGACCCATTATTCATTATGGAGGACTTTGTTGTACCCAGTATACTGATTGGCTCGTGACTTTTTCCAAGTTTTTCATTTTGGCTCTCTGTATGTTTGATTAGAGAGTGGAAAGAGTAAATGTGAAATGATCCCCTGTTCTCTATAATATCCGGATATTTCCTGTAGAAGGTTGTGTGATCGGCTCACCTGTAGTCAGATCGCTGCTCGGTCCCAGCTGACTCGTATTAGGGTCAGGGGTTTCTGGGGTCACATTTTGCTCATCTTCGGTGTCGCCTTCTGGTGTCTCCTGATTGATAGAAAATATAGAATTAACACGAGGAACCTTCCACTAAATGACCAAATCCACAAATCAGGAAGGACTGAACCTGCATTTACAGACACACCAACTGTAACTATACAGATCAGACGCCATCATGAGGACTTTTCTCAGATAAAATGGATTAAAATGAGGTAACATTGCAAAAACATTAATATGGATAATAGAGGGAGACAGAGGCGGAAATACAGACTTCCCACCACTGAGCTGTGACTACATCAGCAGAATACAGACTGCCATCAGCAGAGACAGGCGGCCATATTACCTCCTGTGCTTGCCAGGGGCTGACAGGGAGGCCGATAAGATCTAACACCAGATCTTCTGATATCTGGCTGGTGATCTGGAGAAGATCAGAAAACAAGGACGTGTGATAGAGAAGATGATGGATCCTTACCGGGCGTTCCGATGAGCGGGCCGGACCTTCCAGTACACACAGGACTTTTTCGGCCAGTTCTTTAACAAAAGACAAATCTCTATATTGAGATCTTTTTTCAGCCTAAAAAGAAGAAAAGAAACACAAATGAATAATCTCGAGATGAGAAAGATCACAATGAAGGCGGCCATTGTATCTGACGTCTGCTCCTCTCTGCAGATACATTGACTACATATCTGGGGTCTTGTCCTGTTTTATATTGGAAGAAAGAAGAAGCTTCTATCCCACCATTATTATCCATTATTGTGGAGAAGATTTGTGCGGAGCGTCCACCATTTACCTGCTGTAGTAATGTCCTGATGTTCCATAGCGAGAAACTGCAAGTGCTCAGTCACTATGGAGCCAACAACGGCAGCCATGACCCTGTGTAGATTGTACACAGTGACTGTGAGCTCTGATGTCATAATGGCCGACCATCACTAGTGATGTCATCATGGAATCTTGTGATGGAATCTTATAGCGACTGCTCTGCACAAATACATGCTGCCAAGCAATATTTAAAGTGTTTGGGGGCTCATGCTGTATATAGGGGGCTATGTGAGGGCTCAGCTATTTATAGCGGGCTATGTGAGGGCTCATACTGTATATAGAGGGCTATGTGAGGGCTTGGCTGTATATAGTGAGCTATGTGAGGGCTCATACTCTAAATAGGATTCTGTGTGTGAGCTCATACTGTACATTGGTGCTATGTATGGGCTCTTACTGTATAAAGGGTGCTGTGTGTGGGCTCTTACTGTATATAGGGTATGTGTGTGGGCTCTTTCTGTATGTAGGGGGATGCCAGCACACTTAATTCTGCTCAATATTAAGTGATACAGTTAATAATATAAAATATAATTCATATGTTAATATTGAGCAGAATTAATTTCAGCCTATTGATTCGGCCTACACAACAGTCACATTTCTCATGTGGCCCCTCAGTAATATTACTTTCCCACCCCTGCTCTATTATGTATAGCGCTCTGTTATGTGTAGTGCACCCGAGCACCTGCATGTTAATCGAATGGCTTATCACATGATCTATCAAAGGGAATCTTGTGACATGTCATGTGATACATCGGGTGCTGTGGCCCCACACCTCCTAAACTGCCCAGGGCCCTGGCTACTCTTAATACGTTCCTGCTTCTATCCCACCATTATTATCCATTATTGAGAAGTTTTATGCGGAGCTTCCGCCACTTACCTGCTGTAGTAATGTCCTGATGTTCTGAGGTAAATCCGTCAGATACTCTGAGGTGAGATGACCTCGGTGGTATTTGGTCAGGCAGTCCCTTACAAGCTCCACCACCAGCCGGTGAGTGAAGCTGAAGACGCCATCGGGTGGTTGAAGCACAATCTCAGGGCGATTGGTGGTAAGAATCTCCCATAGAGCTTCTACTTGAAGATTGTCCAAAAGTAATTCAGCCATAGAAGCTGCAACTGCGATCAGTCACTATATATAATAGCGAGAAACTGCAAGTGCGCTCAGTCACTATGGGATAGCGAGAAACTGCAAGTGCGATCAGTCACTATAGAATAGCGAGAAACTGCAAGTGCGCTCAGTCACTATGAAGCCAACAAAGGCAGCCGTGACCCTGTGTACATTGTATATATAGTGACTGTGAGCTGTGATGTCATAATGCCCGACCATGACCTGCGATGTCATCATGGAATCTTGTGATGGAATCTTCAAGGAGTGGCTCTACACACATACTTGCTGCCTAGCAATATGCTTTTTTGGCCGTACTGTTTTATTTCGAAATACAACACAACCAGGATAAGGGAATGTTCACACGTTGCGTTTTTGCAGCATTTTTTTCCACACCAAAAACCAGGTTGTACTCAGGAAAAACACTGCATACAATCCACACTTATTTGCTGTGTTTTTGCAGTGTTTATACTTGTGTTGTTTTTTTTTCATTCATTTGAATGGGTGAAAAATGCTGCAAAACCCCTGAAAGAATTAACATCCTGCAAATTTAAAATAAAAAAAGGAAAAAAAACGCAGCATGTGAATGAGACTTTAGAAATCTCATTCACTAAGCTGGTACTGTAAAACGCAATGTTTTAGCAGCAGAAAAATAACCCTGAAAAAAATTCCACTTGTGAACATTCCCCAAAGATATAATAGTCATATTATGGGAAATATTGTGTATATTTATTCCTCGAGTGTCTTTTTTTTACCAAATAACATTTACCTCATTGGTTGGAGAGTTTACTATTAACAACTGTGACAAATATTGAAGAATTAATGATAAGTGACCCAAGTGATCAATCATTTACGTCATTAATGGTGATGAGCGAGCACTAAAATGCTCGGGTGCTCGTTGCTCGGGTCGAGCACATTGGAATACTCGGGTGCTCGACCCGAGTAACGAGCCCATTGTAAGTCTATGTGAAACTCGAGCATTTTTCAGGCGGCTCCCCCCGGCGGTCTACAGAGGGCCTAAAAATTGCCCAAATCGATGGGAATAATGCTCAAATGACATGGTAACAGCATGGGAAAGACCCCTGGAAGCATCTATGACTCCCAGATCACTGCTGTCAACACCGTGGTCAGAGGTATTACGCCACTTTTACAGACTCACAATAAAACTTACAAAAAGGAAACCAAAATGGATTTTCCTGGGAAATATGTTAAGGAACATCCTTTCCAGGGTAATGACTTGTATATAAGGCAAAATAAATAACCAAAAACAAAAATGCTCCTCCACACCTTGGGCTATGTTCACACGTAGCGTTTTTGATGCGTTTTTACACTTTTGCATTGCTTTTAACCAACACAAATGCATTCACCTGGGAATGTCATTTTAACATTTTACAACATTATCTGGCCATGTGGTGTGTGACACATCATCAGACACATGCATACAGTGCTGAAAAGACGTGGGAACAGCATGGGGAAGACCTCTGGAAGCATCTCTGACTCCCAGGTCACTGCCTAAAAGTGTGCCCATCATAAGAGATGCTTGGCGCATGCGAAGATGCCTCCCGCCATGCACCTGTCGTTGCAGACTTGCAACAATCACCGTCCACGTCCTTGTCCCACTGCAGCGTTCACTTGTCCCTTCTCCATTCCTTGGAATGCAAGCGCAAGTATGCAGGTAGCCACCCACCTACCCACCCACAGGCTGCAATACTATACTGCCAAATTTTTGACAGCTGCTTGCACTTGAAATGTAGCCTTTTAGGCTCGTGGAGGCGGAAGTTTTTCATAACCTCATGCCGGCGGCGGCTGGGTGTCCATACTCGGTCCCCAGCCGCCAATATATTTCCCAGTATCGCCTCTGCCTTCCACAAGCACGGGTCCCACAACATTACCCGTGCCCCCCCAGTGCACTTACTGGGAACGACCGCCTAACCAAACACATGTGGACAGGTGAATGTGGCCAGGGACGGTACGGAGCCAGTCCGCAACTTTTTTTTGCTGACAGTTGTATTTAGCTCGGTGAAAGGACTGGCATAGAGGGAAACCGTATCTACCCTGGGTGTCATTTCTCCCAGGAAGTCCTGTAATTGAGCTTGTTGCAGAAGCAATGGCAGCCCATCCAACATCAACTCGCACTTGTCGGTGGTGCTTTGACACACACACATCTTTCTTTGCGCATTTAATTTCTTGAATACAGAGTTGGACAATGGCCTGATCTGTAATGCATTTTGAGAAATAACATGCATAAGCATGGCCGATCAACACTAAAAAAGCAGCCACAGAGTGTCCGGAAACCTTCCCCCACACTTTTATTAGCCAGGGCTGCTTTTCGGCAGGGTTGGACGGGCCCACCAGAGAGGGAAACCGTATCTACCCCGGCTGTCAGTTCTCCGTCACCAGGTTCCGCCCATTGTCACACACGACCATGCCTGGCTGTATGTTCAGCGGTGAGAGCCACAGATCAGGCTGCTGTGTTACAGCTTTCAACAACTCTGCAGCGCTGGGCGGTTTGTCACCTAAGCATTAAGCATGTTATCTTCAGCACAGCCTGTTGCCGCTTGGCCAAGGCAGTGCTGCAGTTCTGTCAGCTTGTGACTGATGTGGTCATTTCGGAGATGGAGGAGGAGGTGCATGAGCTGAACAATGTGATTACATTGAGGTTAAATTGCTTTTTATACTAAAGAAATATCCTATTGTTTTGTTTACGTTATTTTTTAAGACAAATGCGTTCACCGGGAAATGTCATTTTAACATTTTACAACCTTATCTGGCAATGTGGTGTGTGACACATCATCAGACACATCCTGTTTTATTTATGATGGAGGGACTCTGAAAGTCATAAAGCCTATTTTTATAGGGACATCAGATGGCCCTTACTATTCTTAAAAGGCCAGCAGTCTGCCCTAGCTATTGTTAGAGAGCCATCAGCCGGCTATGCTTTGTTGTTCCCATTATTAACAAGTGGGTCTCCTATACTGTTATTGCGTATCCAGGGCTGCTTTTCGGCAGGGTTGGACGGGCCCACCAGAGAACCGGAGACTCCTCCGGCGGGCCCTGGCTTCTCCTTCAGGAGAGTTCATAGTGCCGAGGTGAGGCCATGATGATGATAGAGGCCACCATCTGCTTAGTTTTCTGTTACTTGGAATGTAAGTGCAAGTATGCAGCCAGCCACCCACCCACCCACAGGTCACAACACTAAACTGCCAGATTTGTGGGCAGCTGCTTGCACTTGAAATATGGGTTTTTAAGCTCATGGAGGCGGAAGCTGTCCACAATCTTATGGCGGTGGCGACTGGGTATCCATACTCGGTCCCCAGCCGCCATTATTTTTCCCGGTATCGTCTCCGCCTTCCACAAGCATGGGTCCCACAACATTACCCATGCCCTCCCCAGTGGAAGGACCGCCTAACCACAAACACGTGGACAGGTGAATGTGGCCAGGGACGGTATGGAGCCAGTCCACAACTTTTTTTGCTGAGAGTTGTATTTAGCTCAGTGAAAAGACTGGCATAGAGGGAAACCGTATCTACCCTGCGTGTCATTTCTCCCAGGAAGTCCTCTAAAGCTGCTTGCACTTGAAATGTGACCTGAATATTACTGCTGGTACTTTTCTGTGGGAATTTGCTTGCTTCCTACCAGCCTGGAATATTTCCAGTAAACTATGGTACGACGCCATGGTATTAGCACTGCCCCAGTACCAGTAGCGAAGCCTTCCCCAATTTCCTTCTCAGGAATTTTATTTGGTAGACTGAGTGGCTGCCCAAATACATTTTCTCACAAAGGAGCTGAAGATAGCGTGGCAGTAGGTGCAAGTTTCTCCAGCCTGTTAGATATTAGAGGGTGAATGGCAGCATTGGATCAGTGGTTAGCACTGAAGACTTGTAGCGCTGGGATCCTGGGTTCAAATCCCAACAAGGTCAACATCTGCAAGGACTTTGTATGTTCTCCCCGTGTTTGCGTGTGTTTCCTCCTCAGTAAAAAAGCAGCCATAGAGTGTCCGGGAACCTTCCCACACACTTTTCTTAGGACTGCTTTTCGGCAGGGTTGGACGGTCCCAGCAGAGAATCCTCTGGTGTGCCTTGGCTTCTACCTCAGGAGAGTTCATGATAGCGCTAACTTTGCAGCTGCTATGGGGCTCTTGAGCAGGTGAGAAAGGTCAGAATCAAATCCTCTGGTGGGCGCAATGTTTTTCAATCTGAAACAGCTTATCAGTGGGAGTTGTATTTCACCACAGCCATATTCTTTAGCTCGGTGAAAGGACTGGCATAGAGGGAAACCGTATCTACCCCGGCTGTCAGTTCTCCGTCACCAGATTCCGCCCATTGTCACACACGACCATGCCTGGCTGTATGTTCAGCGGTGAGAGCCACAGATCAGGCTGCTGTGTTACAGCTTTCAACAACTCTGCAGAGCTGGGCGGTTTGTCACCTAAGCATTAAGCATGTTATCTTCAGCACAGCCTGTTGCCGTTTGGCCAAGGCAGTGCTGCAGTGCTGTCAGCTTGTGACTGATGTGGTCATTTCGGAGATGGAGGAGGAGGTGCAGGAGCTGAACAATGTGATTACATTGAGGTTAAATTGGTGACGCTGCTTTTTATACTAAAGAAATATCCTATTGTTTTGTTTACGTTATTTTTTAAGACAAATGCATTCACTGGGAAATGTCATTTTAACATTTTACAACCTTATCTGGCAATGTGGTGTGTGACACATCATCAGACACATCCTGTTTTATTTATGATGGAGGGACTCTGAAAGTCATAAAGCCTATTTTTATAGGGACATCAGATGGCCCTCACTATTCTTAAAAGGTCAGCAGTCTGCCCTAGCTATTGTTAGACAGCCATCAGCCGGTTATGCTTTGTTGTTCCCATTATTAACAAGTGGGTCTCCTATACTGTTTTTGCGTATCCAGTGACTGCAAGGGCTGCCAAAAATTTGGACACAACCCAATACCCCTTTGAAGAGACATAGAGGAGGGTCTCAGTAAAAAAAATGTTCCCATTATAAAGGTGCAGGTCTCCTATAGTGGTAATGCCCATGCTGTGACTGCAAGGGCTGACCAATTTTAGGAAAAAGCCCACTAAGAATTTAAAGACACACAGAGCAGGGCCACAGTAACAAGGTACGACATGTTCCCATTAGAAAGGAGAGGGTCTGCTATACAGTTATAGGGTATGCAGTGAGTCCAACGGCTGACCAATTTTAGGAAAAACCCCACTAAGAATTTAAAGACACACAGAGCAGGGCCACAGTAACAAGGTACAACATGATCCCATTAGAAAGGAGAGGGTTTGCTATACAGTTATAGGGTATGCAGTGAGTCCAATGGCTGACCAGTTTTAGGAAAAACCCCACTAAAAATTTAAAGACACACGGAGCAGGGCCACAGTAACAAGGTACGACATGTTCCCATTAGAAAGGAGAGGGTCTGCTATACAGTTATAAGGTATGCAGTGAGTCCAACGGCTGACCAATTTTAGGAAAAACCCCACTAAGAATTTAAAGACACACAGAGCAGGGCCACAGTAATGACAATTTCCCATTAGAAAGGAGAGAGTCTCCCATAGTGTTGGCCTATGCAGTGAATGCAAGAGCTGCCAAAAATTTGGAGGCACTTCAATGCCCCTTGGAAGAGACGTGGAGGAGGGCCTCATAAAAAATGTTCCCATTAGAAAGCAGCGGGCCTCCTATACTTGTAATGCCCATGCACTAAGTGTATGGGCTGACAAACATTTACCCCTGGGGGGTATACATGAACATACTGTATAAAAAAATTTTTTTACGGGCATCATAAACACCCTTTAAAAAAATTATGTGGGTGTTGCATCACGGACCACGGTCACCCTGGTGATATGGTGGTGGAGGATGAAGAGAAGGAGGAGGACAAGAGCAAATAGCCAAAATCAGTAAGTGTATACCCATGTGTGGGTGTAAAAAGGTGCATGGGAATACACCTCCCAAGAAAAGACACTGGATTGGAGTTTATGTTACGCTGCTTTCATTTGGTGGTGATGAGAAGTCTGGCCCAATCCACCCCTTGTTCATTTTTATAAGAGTCAGCCTGTCAGCATTTTCAGTTGACAGGCAGATGCGCTTATCAGTTATAATTCCACCAGTGGCACTAAAAACCCGCTCTGATAAAACGCTGGCGACAGGGCAGGCCAGGCCAGGACCTCCAAGTCATAGAGAGCCAGTTCATTCCACGTATCCAGCTTGGATACCCAATAATTATAAGGCACAGAGGAATCACGGAGGACGTTGGTACGGTCGGCAAGGTACTCCCTCAGCATCTTCCCAAACTTTGCACTCCTTGTGATAGTACCCCGCGCTTCAGGGCCTGTGCGATGGGAGGGTCTGAGAAAACTCTCCCAGAACTTTGACAGTGTTCCGCTGCCTCTGCTGGATTGAAGTTGTGTCTCTCTCGCCTGTACTCCTTGGTTGTCCAACAAAGTGTGCCCTCTGCCCCCAGCGTTTTCAGATGGGAATTTTCTTAATAGTTCCGCAACAAGGGCCTTCTGGTACTGCCCCATTTTTGTACACCTGTCTGCCTCAGGAATAACAGATATAAAGTTCTCCTTGTAGCGTGGGTCTAGAAGTGTCACCAACCAGTAATGACTGTCACCCAAAATTTTGAGAACGCGAGGGTCATGGGAAAGGCAGCATAACATAAACTCAGCCATGCGTGCCAGACTACTAACAGGCAAGACTTCAGTGTCCTCACCAAGAGGATGACTGACCATGCTCTCCTCCTCCTCCTCTCTGTCCTCTGGCCATCCACGCTGAACAGACGGTATGACAGCTGTGCAGGTAGTACCATCTATAGTGCATGAAACTAGCTCCTGTCCTTCCTACTCCTCTTCCTCATTGTCACCCAATCTACGTTGGGATGAGATGAGGCTGGGCTGTGTGTAATCACCCTGTATGGTTCCTTGCTCCATCTCATCATGCTCTGCCTGCAATGCATCCTCTTTGATTGTGAGCAGAGAGCGTTTCAGAAGACAGAGAAGTGGGATGGTGACGCTAATTGTGATGTCATCGCCGCTCACCATCTTGGTGGAGTCCTCAAAGTTTTGGAGGATGGTACATATGTCTGACATCCATGTCCACTCCTGAGGTCTTATGTGTGGAGTCTGAACTGAATACCGACGGCCTTGTTGATGCTGGTAGTCAACAACTGCCCTCTTCTGCTCACAATTCCTTCCCAACATCTGCAGTGTAGAGTTCCAACGCGTGGGGACATCACACAGCAGTCTGTGAGCCGGTAGCTGCAAACGCTGCTGAAGCACCCTCAAGGGCGGCGGAAGCTGTAGCTGACTTTCTAAAATGGGCACACTGGTGGCGTACTTTAACAAGCAGATCTGGCAGCTCTGGGTAGGATTTGAGAAACCGCTGAACCACGAGGTTAAGCACATGGGCCAGGCATGGTACGTGTGTGAGCTCGCCTCGCCTCAGAGCCGCCACCAGGTTCCGGCCATTGTCACACATGACCATGCCTGGCTGAAGATTCAGCGGTGTGAGCCACAGATCTGCCTGCTCTTTCAGAGCTGTCCACAACTCTTCAGCATTGTGGGTCTTTTCACCCAAGCATATTAGCTTCAGCACAGCCTGTTGCAGCTTGGCCGAGGCAGTGCTGCAGTGCTTCCAGCTTGTGACTGATGTGGTCATTTCGGAGATGGAGGCTGAAGAGGAGGAGGAGGCTAAGGAGGATGAGGTGCAGAAGCTGTAGACCGTGGAGGCAACGCTGATTGACCTAGGGCCCGCAATCCTTGGCGTCGGGAGGACGTGTTCCGTCCCAAGGTCCGACTGGGTCCTGGCTTCCACTATGTTAACCCAGTGTGCCACCAGCGAGATGTACCATCCCTGCCCACAAGCACTTGTGGATGATATGCATCTCCTGCTTTAACAGACACAAGAGAGGACAAATCTTGCCAAGTAGCTGAGTATGTCTTCTGAATAGCCAAAACTGCACGGTAGAAAGGCATGGGTTGTTTCTCTGGGTCTGGCAATTGGTTACAGAGTGTCATGGCTTGAGTCGGTGTGAATTTTACATACATGATAGGTTCTGGTTTGCCAAGAGCAGGTGGTGGTATGATAGGCTTAAGGGTTAAATTAGATGGTGGTCTAGGTAGGCTTGGCAGCAACTTTTCTTCATCCACATCATTTTTAATTGGTACTGGTGTGATGGGAGTCACATGTGTTTGACAAGCATCTTTCATTGCCCTTGCAGTGTCAGTCTGTTTACTGACTAGACATATCTCGGTTAGATGGCAAGAAGGCTTAGAGGCCTCTTCTATCACTGTCTGTACTAGCTCCCTTGCACATGCTCTGACTGGGTATCCAAAGATACCGGAGCTAATTAAAGGAAGTGCTATAGTCTTAATGCCAGCAGTCTTGTTTGCAATGTCTAATGCTGCGTGTACAGTCTGGCACAAGAGCCGTGCACTATTATCTGGATAGGAAGGGTCATAGATGGGCCCCACTGCATGAATAATAGTGTTACAGGGTAAATCGCCTGATTCGGTAACTGTGACCATTGCTGGCTGGAAAGGACCATGTCGTCATACAATATTATCACTTTCCCTTTGAATACTGTCTCCCCCTGCCATGACAATATCTCTAGCCAGGCCACCCCTGTGCTGCAGGTGGCTATTGGTAGCATTCACTATAGCATCCACCCGCTGAGTGACCATGTTCCCTACACCCACAGAGATTAGTACCCCAGCCCCTGTCTGACACTGGGCAATCATTTTCTCAAAAATAGGATCCCAGTCCTCTGGGGGGCCCGACACAAAGCTGCCATTGTCCACATTTTGATATGATGGGGCAACAGATGGAGCCCCTTCACCTGAATGAGGGACAGGTGATGTAAGAGCTGGGAACATTGGTGTCGGAGGTGGGGAAGATGCTGAGGTAGATTGCTGAGGTGGGGTGTAATATTGTCCTTGCATAGTCACAACCGGATATATAGAAACTGGTGGAGAAACTAATTGGGCATTAGGCTTTGGAATATCTGTCGTCTCATTGTTATCAGGCCTTCCGGGTGGAGTAAGATGGCCGCCACAGAAAGTACCTGTGGGTGGGACTTCCTTTGAGTCATGCATTCCAAAGGTGGGAGGGCACCTGGGTGGTGTGTCTGTCCAAGAGCAGTCAAGAGAAGGCACTGTGGCTACAAAGTCAGTGGGGAGGGGGGATGGTCTATGAACTCCACAATGTAAACCATTGTCCCCAGAGTCTAAAGTTTGCACATCACTCCTAGAACATGTCCACCCCCTGAGGCCATTATAAGGTGGTGGCTCAACATTTTTCAAAGCAACATTAAAAACATGGTTCTTAACATACATGTAATATACATCATCATTATCATCTGTTCTCTCTTCCTCTTCCCATCCCTCTTTTGCTATGTCATTTGCCATAGCCACAGATAATAAACCTGTTTCCTCTAGTTTACCCTTTTTTTTTTTCTTTTCTTTAAAGCTATTTTCCACAGCACCCGCTGAAGTCTTCCCCTCCTATTCATTCCTACAATGTCCATTAACTGTTTAACCTTAGCAACATACTTAACCCCTTCCCTGTCAGCTACCAGTGTCTGAGCCGTATAGCTGTTATTCGACACCAACTTTCTTTGTGAACAGTCTCAAGAATTTATGCATGGCTGACGAACGTGGACACAATACAAACAGAAAAACGGACCAGACAAAGTGAATTCTTGTGTCAGTATGACTCAATGAAACAGAATAATCTCCTTATTAATAACCGCAGATACTAGCTGGCCAGCCTAGCTTCTGTTTCCTACCCTCGTGCGTTCTATCTTCCAAGAACAGGATGTTTTTTTAGGGAGCGATACAGAACTGCAAAACTTTCTTTTTTTTTTTTAAACCTTCCTCACATCATCCCCCCTACGTTCTCTCAAGAACAGGAGGTATATGGAAATGCAATGTGGGATTCCATCCAGGAGAATACTCCGTTCACAAGTCACACACGACAGCTCATCCACTAAGTCAGTCTCAAACACAAACAAATTAGAATAAGCAAAGGTTACAGTGGATTGGAATGTGAGTGGGTTTCGATAACACCAGCAGGGTCACCCCTATCCCCACTTAAGGATTACCACAACAGACCGACTCGTGCCCTCTGCTAATCTATGAACGACTGGAAACACAAGCAAGTCTGTAATTACAGTGTAATTAACTAGAGTTACCGTGTAAGGGGGGTGATCAGGCCCATCCAGTCATCCACGATCCACAGCTGGACACCTTCATTCGGTCTGCCCTGGTGTGGTGCCCGTGTGGTGCCCCACGTTGGGCGCCAATTGTGGAAGTGAGGTTCAAAGGACCCCAACCCTTTGCTTATCCCTTGCCAAATTAAATTATTCAAGTGTATACGTGAAGCTTTGATATCGGACAGACAGAATCAGATACTGAACTTTTCTTGTAGAGAAATGGCGCAGGAAAGATGTGTTTATTATTCCAGCATAACATATATATGTTCAGTATGGAGGAAAGTCCCAATAGGGTGTTGCCCTGAGGCAATTGAGCAATCACAGTGGTCTCTGGCCCATGGTATAGATAAGTCTCATTATCTTGTCCTATGGGGTTAAATGTTTCCTCCCCAGATATTCTCCTCATTCCTCAGGATATTCTCTTGGGAGGTGTCATGTTGAATCCTTTGTCTCGTCTCCTTCTTGTAAACAATTTGAAAGTCCACCTCTATAACCAGCTCCAACTAATCCTTTCAGGATATTTATATAGTGACACACGAGTACACATATCTGATATATATATATATCAAGGTTTTCATAATATATATTAAAGTGAGGGTATATATGACTAAATGATATCCAATATAACAGATATATGCAAAACAAGATTCATAACATATAACAGAATATAAGTATAGATATTTAGTATACATCAGAGTTTCATATAATGTTTTTTAGTAGATTTTAGAATCTTATCTTTAACACACTTATCCACGTCTCCGTGGTTAGGTGGACTTTACCGGTAACTGCATTGTTGAGAGCACGGCTAATGTTTTGGGACACGTGCTTGTGTAATGCGGGGACGGCACACCGGGAGAAATAGTGGTGGCTGGGGACCGAGTACCGAGGGTCGGCCGCCGCCATCAGGATGCGGAATGCTTCCACCTCCACGAGCCTAAAAGGCAACATTTCGAGCACAAGCAGTCGTGAAATGTGAGAATTTAGCAGTGTGGCCTGTGGGGCGTTGGCTGCATTTTCGCGCTTGCATTCCAAGGACTGGGGTATGGACAACTGAACGCTGCGCTGGGACAAGGACATGGACTTGCTTCCTGGTGCTGCTACTTGAGAGTGTGCAACGACAGGTGCAGGGCAGGAGGCATCTTCACATGCACTATGGACAGGGGATTGGCTTGCATGCACAACAGCGGAAGAAGCAATGGTGCCACCCGCAGACACTGTTCCTGGACCCTGGGGTTCGGCCCACAAAGTCGGGTGCTTTGCTGCCATGTGCCTGATCATGCTGGTGGTGGTCAGGCTGGTCGTTTTGCCACAACTGCTGATGCTGGCCTGGCAGGTGGTGCAAATGGCCTTTTTGGGGTTATCGGCAGAGTCTTTAAAAAACAACCAGACTCGGGAAGACCTAACAGTTGTACTGGCAACTTCCTTCGTGTTGGTGTTACGGGGAACGGTTGCCTGCCTTCTGTCTGCGGCCACCACACTGCTTCTTCCTGCCTGTTGGGGTGCTCTGCCTCCCTCCCCCTGTGTGCTGCTGTGCTCTCTCTGAATGTCCTCCTGCCAGGTTGGGTCAGTTACTATATCATCCACCACCTCGTCTTCCACTTCCGCACCCTGGTCCTCCTCCTGACTTTCTGGCAATTGTGTCTCATCATCGTCCATCTCTTGTGACACTTTCCCACCGTCGCCTTGGTGTGACCGTGCTGCTCAAATACTGTATTTGGGCATCGCTACACGCGATCTCCTCTTGCCCCACTTCAAATGGACAGGGCGAGAGGCCCGAATCTATAAATGGAAAAGTGAACAGCTCTTCAGAGTGTCCAAGTGTGGGATCAGTTGTCTCTGGGTACTCAGCATGGTGGGAGGAAGGAGGATCAGGGTGAGGAATATGCTGTCCAGACTCACGGCTACTGAGACTTGACCGTGTGGAAGACAGGGTGGTGGTGGTGGTGGCTAAGTGACTGGAAGCATTATCCGCTATCCAACCAACAACCTTTTGACACTGCTCTGGGTTCAATAGTGGTGTGCTGCGGTCCCCTAGTAATTGGGACAGGAAGGTCAGGCGAGAAGATGTGGGTGTTTGTTGTGGCACAATTTTGGCTTGCCCACGGCCTTGTCCTCGGCCTCTGCATGCACCATTACCATCACGTCCAGTTCCCCATCCCTTGCCACGTGCCTTGCCCATTTTAAATGGAGGACAGTATCTTCCATGCTCACTACAAATGACTGAGTTTGGACTGAACTTATATGTGATCCGTGTGAGGGAGAAAACAAAGTTTTAAATACCTGGCCTGTAGGTAAGTAGTTTGAACAGCAAACTGCTGTGAATTGCTTCACTGACACACTAAAGGAAATTTTTAATGGAGGCCAGAAATGGCAGTATTTTCTGACAACGTATATGTGATCCGTTTGACGGAGAAAACACAGTTTTTAATAGCCGAATTTCTAGAGCTCTAGTATGGAAAGGACCTGGCTGTATTCTGCCGTGCCAACAAGCAAAAAAAAACCCGTGTTCTCTGGATTGCTTTTTAAGCAAATAATGAGGATTAAGATCCAAAGAAAAGTATTCCTGGCCCCTGAGACCTGGGCTTTTGTATAGAAATATCTAACAGCATCAGAAGGCAGAAATGGAATGGAGACTCTTGTGCTATATGTACTGCAGTCTGCTATATACACCGTCTGCCTATACACCCTGCCTGCCTGATATCTCTGCAGAAGGACTGTTTGTTAAGATGGATATGTGTAATGTACGGTTTTTCTCCCTACACTACCTAATACACAATCAAATCTCTCCCTATCGCAGCAGCAGCTCTCCCTACACTGCCTGATTCCGAAGGGACTGTGACGAACATGGCGGCGCCAGGTCTGATATAGACCTGATGACACTGTGCGACCAGCCAATCACTGTAATGCCCACAACCAACATGGCTACTGCATTACAATGCATGGCAGGCAATCCTTGCATGTTCATTGGCTCTCTAAAGAGCGCCAAACATGCAGGGAGGGGACCCGAGTTCCCCCCCGAGCAACCCGAAAATACTCGGCGAGCACTGAGCATCTCGAGCAGTGAGATGCTCGGGCGAGCACCGAGCAGTAGCGAGCATGCTCGCTCATCACTATTTACTACCTTATTTGGCCATGTGGTGTGTGACACATCATCAGACACATGCATACATTGCTGAAAAGACATGGGAACAGCATGGGGAAGACCCCTGGAAGCATCTCTGACTTCCAGGTCACTGCCTAACACTGTGGTCATCAGACTTGATCCTATATTACTGCGGTAATAATACAGACATTTTTGTCAACGTGACAAATATTAAACTCCATTTAAAATGGGCAAGATGTGTGGCAAGGGACGGGGAAGTGGATGTTATGGTGATTGTGCACGCAGAGGCCGAGGCCGTGGGCAAGATGAAACTGTGCCTGCTGAGGGAGCACAACAAACACCCTCATCATGTCGAACTACCTTCCTGTCCCAATTTCTAGGGGGCCGCGGAACACCCCTATTGAAGCCAGAGCTGTGAGAAAAGGTTTTTGGTTGGATAGCAGATAATGCTTCCAGTCACTTTGCCACCACCACCCTGTCTTCCACATTTTTGTTCAAGATTATTGTAATTGTTTTTGCAATGTATACCCCTTTTTCACATCTAAAGCGCCATGGAATAAATGGCGAAAAAGTAACAATAATAATGTGGTCCAGTCTCATTAGCCGTGAGTCTGGACCACATTATTATTGTTACTTTTTCGCCATTTATTCCATGGCGCTTTAGATGTGAAAAAGGGGTATACATTGCAAAAACAATTACAATAATCTTGAACAAAAATGTGACAGTGACTGGTACAGGAGAGGAGAGGACCCTGCCAGCGAGGGCTCATAGTTTACAAGGGATGGATGAGGATACAGTAGGTGAGGACAAAGCTGATCGTGCAACGGTGTGGTGGAGCGAGGGTTCCTGCAGGTTGTACGCTTGTCGGAAGAGGTGGGTGTTCAGCTTCCTTTTAAAAGTTTCAACAGTAGGTGAGAGTCAGAAATGGTGGGGTAGAGAGTTCCAGAGTTGGGGGGATGCACGGGAGAAATCTTGTATGCTATTGTGGGAAGAGGAGATAAGAGGGTAGAGAAGGTGATCTTGTGAGGATCGGAGGTTGCGTGCAGGTAAGTACTGGGAGACTAGGTCACAGATGTATGGAGGAGACAGGTTGTGAATGGCTTTGCATGCCAAGGTTAGGGTTTTGAACTGGAGACAGTGAAGGGATTGACAGAGAGGAGAGGCCAGGGAATAGCGGGGGGATAGGTGGATTAGTCTGGCAACAGAGTTTAGGATATATTGGAGAAATGCGAGAGTGTTAGAAGGGAGGCCACAGAGCAGGAGGTTGCAGTCATCGAGACGGGAGATGATGAGGGCGTGCACTAGTGTTTTTGTAGATTCGTGGTTGAGGAATGTGCGGATCCAGGAGATTTTTTTACTTAAGTCGGCATCTTCCTCACCCTCTTTCCTCCCACCATTCCGAGTGCCCTGAGACAACTGATCCCATACTTGGACTCTCCGAAGAGCTGTTTTGTTCATATTTCCATTTATAGATCCTGGCCTCTCGCTCGGTCCGCACGGAAGTGGAAAGAGCTTGGATATGTGGTTTGAAGGAGAGATTAGAGTCCAGGGTTACCCCAAGAGCTGTTCACTTTTCCATTGATAGATTCGGGCCCCTCGGACGGCCAGTTTCAAGCAGGGCAACAGAAGATCGCATGTAGCGATTTGAGCAGCATTGGTCACCCGAAGGTGACTGTGGGAAACTGCAATTACTGTTGCAAAAGATGGTTGATGATGAGACACAATGGACAGAAAGTCAGGAGGAGGACCAGGGTGCGGAAGTGGAAGACGAAGCGGTGGACAATGAAGTCACTGATCCGACCTGGCAAGGGGACATGCAGAGCGAGGACAGCAGCATACAGGGGGAGGGAGGCGTAGCACCACAATAGGCAGGAACAAGCAGTGTGGTGGCCACAGACACAAGGCGGGCAACTGCTCCGCGGAACACCAACATGACGGAAGTTGCCAGTTCAACTGTTAGGTCTTTCCAAGTCTGGTTCTTTTTTAAAGACTGTTTAGATAACCCCAAAAAGGCCATTTGCAACATCTGCCAGGCCACCATCAGCAAGAGCACCAAAACTACCAGCCTGACCACCACCAGCATGCTCAGGCGCATGACAGCAAAGGACCTGACTAGCTGGGCCGAATGCCAAGGTCCAGAAACAGTGTCTGTGGGTGACACCACTGCCTCTTCTGCTGTTGTGCGTGCACTCCAATCCTTTTCCATGGTGCATGTGAAGATGCCTCCCACCCTGTACCTGTCATTGCAGACTTGCAACCATTACCGTCCACGTCTTGTCCCTTTGCAGCGTTCAGTTGTCCCTACCCCAGTCCCTGGAATGCAAGCGCAAGTATATAGCCAGCCGCTCACCCACCCACCCACAGGCTGCAATACTATACTGCCAAATTTTTGACAGCTGCTTGTGACTCGCCCCCTGAGCCGTGGGGCACTCGGATCCGGGCAATTAGGGAAACGGTGGGAGTAGTAGTGGCAACCCGGTTCCGTGGCTCAGGGTGGTCAGGCCAGTGGTAGTCCGTTATGTGCTGATGTTTATGTCCGACTATGCCACCCGTGGATTGCGGTTATTAGGAACCGCCGCTGCATGCAGACCGCTGGGGCTGATGAGGTGTGCAGCTAGGGTAGTGTGACTCCCCACGGGAAGAGTGCGGCCCCAGGGCAGTATAGTGGATGGTGGGAGTGATGGTAGTGAGAGTCCCAGTGCTGATAGTGCTGGAGGAGCAAGGAGCACACAGACAACAGGTTGCAGTCCAGGGTCTTTACTAAAACAGGTAAACTGACCCACAAACAGTCCCAGCTAGGAGGGGACCTGGATGTCTGAGAGCAACGGGGAAATTGGCCCTGGTCAGGGTGAGGGTGTAGGCCTACCGTGCTTTCTGCGCTCCTTCTGGCTATCTCCTCGTTATAGGGTAACTGCCCACGTTTCCGAGCTTTCCGTGTATTCTTGCCTGTATGGCCTGCGACGTGGGTTCCTTTCTGCTCCCAGCCTTGTACGGCTTTACTGGTCCCTTCGGTTGTGGCAGGGCCTCCAGGCTTCTTAGGCCAAGGAATATACAGTCCCCTGCGGACTGGTTATCTGCTGGAGGATGTAGAATCCTCCCAGCCTCAGACACCAAAGTCTGGTAAATTAAGTCCTTTATCTGCCAGGACAGGCTCTCTTCGCCTCTTGTCTCTGGCTTGTGGCTCTCCTCCTGCCACACTTCCTCTTAGGTGCAATACAACTGTCTGTCCCTGCTCTGCTCTGGGACACGTCTCATTGCTGAGACAGGCCATCAAGTTCTCCCTAACCCTGCCCCCAGCACCAGCTTTTCTGGGGCAGCCTGCTCCCCCTACTGGCCTGAGACAGGAGGCATTGCATGCTAATGTTCCCCTGACTAGAGAACCTCCCCCTTGCTCTCAGACACAGCTTTATTTACACTTGTGGCATCCAGGCCAGGGTGACACATTCCCCCCTAGTGAAATTTAGTACTCCGGGACTAAACAATAAACAAAGACAATATGCATAACAATAAAACATTAATAGACAGACGACGCACAAATTGAGTTCTTAAAGTCACAGTGTGGTCTGTGACCGGGTGTCCATATCACCAGCACAACGGGGAGCCTTAACCAGGTGGGAGTCTGTCCTACCCCAAGTCCTTCACAGTCTTAGTTCATTCCTGGGTTAGGCTCCGAACGCAGTCCATACAAGGTCCCGGTTATAAAAAGTCCATAACCTTTGAGTCCTTACGGTAGCTGCAAGAAACTGAAACACAGAATTACCAAACAAGCATGTAACTTGGCAAACAATTCAACATTTGGCAACAGGGTCATTTACAATTTTAGCGCGCTCTATATTCTCCAGCGAGCGGGTATCTGCCCCTTTGTGCTCCTGGTTGACCTACGTAGCCCACTGTCTGGTGGTGGACCAACCTGGCTTTCCCCACTAGCGTTAGGGGTACAGCTACCAGCTGGGTGTACAGGTAGGGCAGGCAGCTATCTGCGAGTCCTTTGGCTTACCGCAGGCATGGCAGGCTCACTGTCAGCAGAGGGTTGACTCTCCTGGGCTGCTGGTACAGGCTCTTCTGCCCTGGAACTGCTTGCTCCTCTTCACCTTCCAGCTCTGGTGTTGGTTGTTGCTGTGCCGGTTGCAGGAAATGCAGGACGGGTACCACTATGGCATCATTTATGCGAGTCCAGGACTGAGGGAACTCTCCGAGAACGGTGCTGATCATTTCTTCCTTGTCCTCTGCGGGTTCAAGGTCACTCTGATCCTCTTCTGCACTACGGAGTTGCTCGGGGCACCTTTTGAGGTGGTCTCTGGAGACGACACTAGTGGTTTCTCCTCCGTCCTTGGTGATTACGCACACCTTTGGGTTGTCGTGGTCAGACTGCAGTACGGTGTAGGGTTCCCTTTCCCACTGGTCGTCCAACTTATGTAGCCTTCTTTTTCGCTTTAGGACTTGCTCACCAGGTTCTAGGGGACCAGCAGGGGCGTGTTGATTGAAGAGTTTTTCTTGCCTCTCTCTCACCTGGGCCAGGCTCTTCTCCACACTCTCCTGTACCTTCTTGTACTGCAGTTGCCTTTCCGTATCCCAGTCCGCATCCGGGGAGGTGTCCTCAGGTATTAGGACTCCCATCTCCAGGTCTACGGGCAGCTTACCTGGTCTAGCTCGCATCAGGTAAGCCGGGGTGCAGTTTGTAGCATTCACCGGGATATTGTTGTATAGGTCTATTAGGTCCGGCAGTTTTTCTGGCCACAGGCTGCATTCCTCCAGGGGCAACGTCTTCAGGAGATCAATGACCATATTGTTCATCTTCTCACACATCCCGTTGGTTTGTGGATGGTAAGGCGTTGTCCGAATCTTCTTACAGCCATAGAGGTTGCAGAACTCCTGGAAGATTTCAGCCTCGAACGCTGGACCCTGGTCTGTCAGGACCTGTTCCGGATACCCGTGTGGACGGCAGAAATATTGCTGGAAGGCTCTGGCCGCTGTTTGGGCTGTCAAGTCCTTTACCGGGACCACCACTAGAAAACGGGAATAGTGGTCCACGATTGTCAGGGCATAGATGTATCCAGACCGGCTTGGAGCCAATTTGATGTGGTCCAGAACTACCAGCTCAAAAGGCTGCGTGGTGACGATGGGCCTCAAGGGTGTCTTCTGGCTGGTGCGGTCCTTCCTCCTCAGGTGACAAGGGCCACAATCTCTGCACCACTTTTCTACAGCTCCTCTCATGCCGACCCAAAAGAACCTTCCTCTTAGCAGGAACTCCAATTTCTTCCATCCGAAGTGTCCCGCTCTGTCATGGTAAGCCCCCAGGACCATGGCTGCATCCCGTCTTGGGACCACGACTTGCCAGGTCAGCTCGTGCGTCCGGTGGTTAACAATCCTTCTGCACAACTTGCCTTCGTAGAGGAACAGCTTGCTCTTCTCCTTCCATAGCTGCTTGGCTTCCTCTGGGGCATCTGGATCTAAGCGGGCGTCTTCCCGGGTCAGCAGATCTTTCACCAGGCGGACTGCAGGGTCACTATCTTGGGTCTCGGCCCAGCTGTGGTGAGGTAGGGGATTGATTATCACAGTGGTTAGATCCTCCTCCTTCACGCGGTGAGAGTATTGAGCGGCTCCATACCGGTGAAACGCGGGGAGTTCTACCTCCTCCAGCTCTTCTGGGTCTTCGTCACCTTCAGGTAAGTGAGGCATCCTTGATAGGGCGTCCGCGTTGGCATTGGTTTTGCCTGCCCGGTACTTGATCACGAAGTCATAGTTTGAGAGACGGGCCATCCACCGCTGTTCTAGGGCACCCAGTCTTGCATTGTCCAGGTGTGTCAACGGGTTGTTGTCCGTGTACACGGTGAACTTCGCGGAGGCCAGGTAATGCTTGAAGCGTTCCGTCACGGCCCATACCACCGCCAAGAATTCTAGCTTGAAGGAGCTGTAATTCTCCGGGTTCCTCTCGGTGGGCCTCAGCTTCCGGCTGGCGTACGCGATCACCCTTTCTCTGCACTGTTGGTTTTGGGACAGTACGGCTCCCAGTCCCACATTACTGGCATCTGTGTGGAGAATGAAAGGCTGGCCATAATCAGGGTAGGCCAAGATCTCGTCCCCTGTGAGGGCCATCTTTAGCTGGCGGAAGGACTCCTCTTCCGGTTTATCCCACTTGAAGGGCGGCTTTTGGCTCCTGGACTTAGACTGTCCGATCAGGAGGTCCTGCATAGGAGCTGCCATCTTGGTGAACCCGGGGATGAACTTTCGGTAGTAGCTTACCAACCCGAGAAACTGTCTCACCTCTTTGATGTTCGAGGGGCTTGGCCAGCTCTTGATTGCCGTGACCTTGTCAGGGTCGGGGGCCACTCCTTCCGCGCTTACCACGTGCCCTAGGTACTGGACCTTTGGTTTCAACAGGTGACACTTCAATGGTTTCACCTTCAGGCCGTAGCCTGCCAGGGCTTCGAACACCTCGGCCAGGTGCTTTAGGTGGTCCTCGTAGGTCTTCGAATAGACGATCACGTCGTCCAGGTAAAGGAGAACCGTCTCGAAGTTTCGGTGCCCTAGACAGCATTCCATCAACCGCTGGAAGGTCCCTGGTGCGTTGCAGAGCCCGAAAGGCATAGAGTTGAACTCACTCAGTCCCATCGGGGTGGTGAAGGCGGTCTTCTCCTTGTCAGCCTCTGCCACAGGAACCTGCCAGTACCCGCGAGTAAGGTCCAAAGTAGAAAAGAAGTTAGCTGATTTTAGTGCGGCTAAAGACTCCTCTATTCTAGGCAACGGGTGTGCGTCTTTGTGGGTGATACGGTTGATTTGTCTATAGTCTACACACATTCTCATGGTGCCGTCTTTCTTTTTGACCAGAACCAAGGGGGCTGCCCAGGGGCTACAGCTGTCTCTAATGACCCCAGCTTCTTTCATCTCTCTTAGCATGCCCTTTGCGTTCTGATAATGTGCAGGGGGTACAGGTCTGTGCCTCTCTTTTATTGGTGGGTGGCTCCCTGTGGGGATGTGGTGTTCTATCCCTTTTACTCTGCCGAAGTCTAGCGGGTGCTTACTAAAGACTCTCTCGTACTCCTGTACCACCCGGTAGACTCCTTGTTTTTGGTGCAGGGGAGTGGAGTCAGCACCCACATTGAGTTTCTGGCACCAGTCCTCCTTTTGTTTCTGGGAGCCATTACCCTCCGCCTGAGGAAATCGAGGCAAGGGTTCCACGGCCCTGATAGCTTTGTGTTTGACAACAAACAGTTTGGCGAGTGTAGCGTACCTGGGTAAGTGTACCTCCCTCTCCCCAATGTTGAGGATGCGGACGGGCACCCTCCCATGACGGACATCAACCACCCCCCGGGCTGTCAAAATGGTGGGCCTGCTGTCTGAGTACACGGGTTCTACCATGGCTTGGTAGTCTCTACCTCTCAACCCGATTGCAGTCCGACACCAGATCATCATTTCACTTTTGGGAGGCATGGAAATGGGGAATGGGTCACTCAGTCTTACGCTACCGATCTCACCACCAGACAGTTCTACCTGCTGCCGTCTCATCAGGGCTTTTATCTCCTTGTTGAGGACTCTCTGTTGGCTGGAACTAGCATTCACCGCCACCTGTTGTAAGATTACAATTACCTCTGAAAGACAATTTTCAATTACGTTAGTACCCACAGTTATTTTAGGGTGACTTTCACGACGGTCAATGTCCACAATAATTACTCCCTGTGCCGGCAGTTCAACTTTACCAATTTTAATGGTCATCTCCTTGAACCCCATCTGCGGCACGGGTAAGCCATTACTAGCGATGATGCTCAAGTTACTGTCTGGATACAGTGTGATATCAGCATCAGTCCAATACTGCTTAAAAAGTACATAAGGGATAGTGGTTACTTGCGACCCAGTATCCAGCAAGGCGCTCATGGGGATACCGTCCAGCACCACGGGTAAAACTGGGCGCCCCCCAACGTACTTATCACGCCAATTATAAGGGCCTGGTGATCTTATGCCTGGGGGTTGGCCCTCTGCCCCAGGTTGGACCCGTTTAAATTACAGTACCTGGAAATGTGTCCGGGCTGGTTGCATCGACGGCAAATGGGCTGTCCATCCTCTGCGTAGCGGTCTGTGGGCCTCCCTCGGAACGACGGGATCCTCCTCTGTCGACGCCACGGGACATCCTCCGGACTTGAAGCCAGCTTGATGGGTCTTGACGGGTCCACTTGCAACGCCTGGACGGTCCTGGTCAACGCCGCGACACTCCTGGTCAGCTCCTGGACTTGGTGGTGCAGGTCTTTCGACGGGGCTTGGTTCAGGGCCTGTGCATCAGCCTCCACGGAGTCCATAGAGGAGGGCGCCGCCTCCTGGTGGTAGGTGAGAGCAGGGCACCGGGGGTTTATAGCGCCACTAGTTGCAGATTCACGGAGCACCTTTATAGCCCTGTCCTTAAATTGGGCAAAGGTCAGGTCGGGGTTCTGAAAGAACATGAGGCGCAGTTGGGCCCTGTGGGCGCTAGACAGCAGACCTTCTATGAATTGTTCTGTTAGCAGCTTATCCATTTCATGCACACTGCCAGGGTCAGTTTGTTGAATAGCCCTCAAGGCTTCCTGCAGATTTAGGGCATAGTCTCTGATGCTGTCCTGTGCCCGCTGCTTACATCCATAGAATCTCATTTTAATCTCAGCGGAGGTACGTGTGTCAAAGGTACCCCGCAGCCGGGCCAGAATACCCTTCACAGTCCTTTTCTCCTCAGTGGGCCATGATTTTACCTCCCTTTGGGCTGCGCCAGTTAACTGCCCTGTCAATATGCTGACCTTCTGTTCCTCTGTCAGGGGGTAAACGTGGAACAAACTGTATAGCCTTTCCTTGAAGTCAGTTAGGGCATGGGGCTCCCCTGAGTATTTGGGCAGCCAGGCCGCTCCAGGGATGTAGGGCAGGGAAAAGGGCATCAGCGCTGCTGCAGCTGCTTTGGTGGTAGTGGGGGCCTCTGTGTCCGACATCTTCCTCCCCCCTAGTCAAGCGTGGCCTACCTTCCGACGATCCTCTTCTGTAGGCCGCGGCTCCGCTGCTGCTGCTATAGACGAGGACCTGGCGTCGCGTCCTGATGACGTCAGCGTCGCTCTCTCTCCCTTCCAGGACCTTGCGCAGCGTCGGTGCGTGGGGCGGAGCTTCGGATCTCGCGCGGTTTTGACGTCCACGCCCCTCTTCTTCCCGCGCGGCGTCCTGGAGATGGCGTCCGATGGCGGGAAACAGCTGCAGATGGCGGGAAGACGGCAGAAGACGGCGGGAAAAGGTCCAAGATGGCGTCTGATAGCGGGAATCGGCTCCGGATGGCGGGAAACGACTCCGGACGGTGGGAAACTTCGCCACAGGTAAATTACAAAAGTCTTTTTCAGGCACGCAGTACCCGGTGGTTGCGGGCACGAAATCCTGCCGACTACGCCAAAGCTGACTCGCCCCCTGAGCCGTGGGGCACTCGGATCCGGGCAATTAGGGAAACGGTGGGAGTAGTAGTGGCAACCCGGTTCCGTGGCTCAGGGTGGTCAGGCCAGTGGTAGTCCGTTATGTGCTGATGTTTATGTACGACTACGCCACCCGTGGATTGCGGTTATTAGGAACCGCCGCTGCATGCAGACCGCTGGGGCTGATGAGGTGTGCAGCTAGGGTAGTGTGACTCCCCACGGGAAGAGTGCGGCCCCAGGGCAGTATAGTGGATGGTGGGAGTGATGGTAGTGAGAGTCCCAGTGCTGATAGTGCTGGAGGAGCAAGGAGCACACAGACAACAGGTTGCAGTCCAGGGTCTTTACTAAAACAGGTAAACTGACCCACAAACAGTCCCAGCTAGGAGGGGACCTGGATGTCTGAGAGCAACGGGGAAATTGGCCCTGGCCAGGGTGAGGGTGTAGGCCTACCGTGCTTTCTGCGCTCCTTCTGGCTATCTCCTCGTTATAGGGTAACTGCCCACGTTTCCGAGCTTTCCGTGTATTCTCGCCTGTATGGCCTGCGACGTGGGTTCCTTTCTGCTCCCAGCCTTGTACGGCTTTACTGGTCCCTTCGGTTGTGGCAGGGCCTCCAGGCTTCTTAGGCCAAGGAATATACAGTCCCCTGCGGACTGGTTATCTGCTGGAGGATGTAGAATCCTCCCAGCCTCAGACACCAAAGTTTGGTAAATTAAGTCCTTTATCTGCCAGGACAGGCTCTCTTCGCCTCTTGTCTCTGGCTTGTGGCTCTCGTCCTGCCACACTTCCTCTTAGGTGCAATACAACTGTCTGTCCCTGCTCTGCTCTGGGACACGTCTCATTGCTGAGACAGGCCATCAAGTTCTCCCTAACCCTGCCCCCAGCATCAGCTTTTATAGGGGCAGCCTGCTCCCCCTACTGGCCTGAGACAGGAGGCATTGCATGCTAATGTTCCCCTGACTAGAGAACCTCCCCCTTGCTCTCAGACACAGCTTTATTTACACTTGTGGCATCCAGGCCAGGGTGACACACTTGCACTTGAAATATGGCCTTTTAGGCTCGTGGAGGTGGAAGCTTTCCAGCCGGGTATCCATACACGTCCCCAGCCACCATTATTTCTCCTGGTGTCGTCCCCGCCTTCCACCAGCTCGGGTCCCAGAACTTTACCCGTGCCCTCCTCAGCGCACTTAGTGTGAAGGACCGCCTAACCACAAACACATGTGTGGCACCCCAGGGGTCTGGTTTCCACAGTAATGCAATGTTATGTCTGAGAGCAGGTGGGAGGTCTCTTGGTCAGGAATCCTATGCATGCCACACTCCTGCCCAGTCCTGGGAGGGGAAGAACTTCCCCTATATAAACCTGGGGCTGAGGCAGGGTTAGAGAGTTCAGAGGGAGAGTGCAGCCAGGAGGGCTGACAGGGAGCTGTGGCTCCGGCTGGGCCCAGCTCCTGGGCCATGCCAGAAGTAGAGAAGAGAAGCAGATATAGGAAAGAACATCAGGAGCTCTGTGGGAGCAGTGCTACAAGGAGTCAGGGGCTGGCAGCTGCAGAGCTCGCCCTGACTGAGAAGTTATCACCGGACCCGGAGTCCGAGGCTGTGGGGACTAACTCCTATCCAGCAGCAGAATCCGTCAGGCAGGGGATTTCAGGTCCTCTGGCCAAGAAACCTGAAGGCACGGTCACACGCATGGGACCAGCACCGCCGTCATGGAGCGGAAGCTACTAGAAGGCCCCGAGTCACCGGCCATACGGGTGAGCACCACACGGTACACTCAGGGACGTGGGCTACTTATACCCGCTTCTAGCAAGGTAGCCAGAAGAGTACAGTCAGTTTGGGAGGCCTACAACTCCGCCTGGCCAGGGGAGATCCCATCTGCTCAAGGACTGACCAGGCCCCGATCGCTAGCCAGTACTCCGGGAGGGTCTATCTTTGTCACCAGTAAAGGCCCTGAATCACACCGCATCGTCTCTGAGTGATTCCTGCTACCCCCATCATCCACGTCGGCTGCCCTGAGGCCATACCCCTCCCGTTGGGGGTTATACCATCTACGCTGCACTATCCTACCACCGGCCTCAGCGGTCTGCCCTGCAGCGGCAGCTCCATAGCTGCATTCAACGGGTGGCATAGTCGTCCAACATCTACCGCTGATACAGCGCCACTTAGTCTGACTCCCTGGGCACGGACCGGATCACCGCCACGAGACTACAACCCTCAAGAGATCCGGCTCCGGGTAAGCTCCCGCGTGCGCAACGCAGCGCGACACAGGCCCAGGGGCGCGTCAACTTTTGGCGTAGTCGGCAGGATTTCGTGCCCGCAACCACCGAGTACTGCGTGCCTGAATAAGACTGTTCAAACTTACCAGTGGTGAAGATTCCTGCCATCCGGCGCCATCTTCAGCCTTCTTCCCGCCATCGGTGAAGATTCCCGCCATCCGGCGCCATTTTCAGCCTTCTTCCCGCCTTCCGTGGAGTTTTCCCGCCGTTGGACGCCATCTTGAAGACGCCGCGCGGGAAGAAGAGGGGCGTGGACTCCGAAAGCGCGCGAGAACTGAAGCCCCGCCTCACGTCCGGACGTTGCGTAAGGTCCTGGAAGGAGCCCAGCAGACGCCGACGTCACAGGAGCGCGACGGAAGGTCCTCAACCCTGACGATCCACTGCGGAGCCGCGGCCTACGGAAGAGGATCATCGCAAGGTAGGCCACGGTCCACTAGGGGGGAGAAGGATGCCGGATACGGAGGAGAGCTTCACTGCTTCAACCCCCGCCAGCGCCACCGCTGTTGCGGTCATGCCTTTCACCATGCCCTATATCCCGGGGGCAGCCTGGCTACCCCAGTACTCAGGGGAGTCACATACCCTGCATGACTTTAGAGAAAAGCTGGATAGCCTCTTCCAGGTGTACCCCCTCACAGAGGAGCAAAAAGTGAGCATCCTGGTGGCCCAATTAACCAGGGCAGCCCAAAGGGGGGTAAAGTCCTGGCCACCTGGGAGGAGGACTGTCGCAGAGATACTAACCCAGCTAACCGAGGAGGAGCTGCAGTACTACCAATACGAGGAAAGCCAAGAGGACCCGGACGGGTCTGAGGACTACCCTCAGGAGGGAGCACAAAGAGGACATAGCTACTGAAGGGAAGTAGCGTGAATAAAGAGCTGTAAATAGTTACCCGTAAGGGTACAAGGACTGCTGCTAATTAAAATATGGTCCCCGTTGGGATTAGTGAATTGTTCCCCATGTGCCCCTATCCCTTACCAGGCTGAGGACTGTGAGCAGCCATCCCCTATCCCTTACCAGGCTGAGGACTGTGAGCAGCCAATCCTTATCCCCACTGGCCGAGGACTGAGAGCGGCCATATCCTGTAAATAATTATGTGTTTCTAGTAATTTCTAGGAGTCCTTGGTGGATTTACCGGGAATCCTTTGTACAGTTAGTGGAGCGTAACCCAGGATGGACTAAAAGACTGTTAAGAACTCGGGGCAGGACCGACCCCTATCTGGTTACGTCTCCCTGTTTTGGTGAAATGGACACCTTGCTTTCTTCAAAGACTGCACCCGGTTACGGACATGCCGTGACCACCTTTATGTGTTTCTTTATTGTATTGTTATTGTTATACCTTGTTATGTTTTTCTAAAAATATGTTTAGTCCCGGAGTACTAAATTTCACTAGGGGGGAATGTGGCACCCCAGGGGTCTGGTTTCCACAGTAATGCAATGTTATGTCTGAGAGCAGGTGGGAGGTCTCTTGGTCAGGAATCCTATGCATGCCACACCTCCTGCCCAGTCCTGGGAGGGGAAGAACTTCCCCTATATAAACCTGGGGCTGAGGCAGGGTTAGAGAGTTCAGAGGGAGAGTGTAGCCAGGAGGGCTGACAGGGAGCTGTGGCTCCGGCTGGGCCCAGCTCCTGGGCCATGCCAGAAGTAGAGAAGAGAAGCAGATATAGGAAAGAACATCAGGAGCTCTGTGGGAGCAGTGCTACAAGGAGTCAGGGGCTGGCAGCTGCAGAGCTCGCCCTGACTGAGAAGTTATCACCGGACCCGGAGTCCGAGGCTGAGGGGACTAACTCCTATCCAGCAGCAGAATCCGTCAGGCAGGGGATTTCTGGTCCTCTGGCCAAGAAACCCGAAGGCACGGTCACACGCATGGGACCAGCACCGCCGTCATGGAGCGGAAGCTACTAGAAGGCCCCGAGTCACCGGCCATACGGGTGAGCACCACACGGTACACTCAGGGATGTGGGCTACTTATACCCGCTTCTAGCAAGGTAGCCAGAAGAGTACAGTCAGTTTGGGAGGCCTACAACTCCGCCTGGCCAGGGGAGATCCCATCTGCTCAAGGACTGACCAGGCCCCGATCGCTAGCCAGTACTCCGGGAGGGTCTATCTTTGTCACCAGTAAAGACCCTGAATCACACCGCATCGTCTCTGAGTGATTCCTGCTACCCCCATCATCCACGTCGGCTGCCCTGAGGCCATACCCCTCCCGTTGGGGGTTATACCATCTACGCTGCACTATCCTACCACCGGCCTCATCGGTCTGCCCTGCAGCGGCAGCTCCATAGCTGCATTCAACGGGTGGCATAGTCGTCCAACATCTACCGCTGATACAGCGCCACTTAGTTTGACTCCCTGGGCACGGACCGGATCACCGCCACGAGACTACAACCCTCAAGAGATCCGGCTCCGGGTAAGCTCCCGCGTGCGCAACGCAGCACGACATAGGCCCAGGGGCGCGTCACATGGACAAGTGAATGTGGCCAGGGATGATACATCTCACTGACACATTTCACTGGGTTAACATTCTGGAAGCCGGGACCCAGTGGGACCTTGGGACGGAATGCGTACTCCCGACGCAGAGGATTGCAAGCCCTGGGTCAACCAGGGTTGCCCCCACATTCTACAGCTCCTGCACCACCTCCTCCTCTTCAGCCTCCATCTCCATCACTTGATTCATTTTTTTCAGGAGATATTCCAGATTATGTACTAAAACTTTGTGGGTGCCAATAACAATAAGCAGGACTGTATGCTTAGTTGACAAACCACACACCATTGCAGAGTTGTTGAAAGCTGTGTCAGAGAACCTGGTGGCGGCTCTGAAGCTAGGCAAGCTCACACGCGAGCCATTCCTGGCCCATGTGCTCAACTTAGTGGTTCAGCTGTTTCTCAAAACCTACCCAGGTCTGCCACAGCAACTTGTGAAAGTACGCTGCATGTGTGCCCATTTCAGAAAGTCAGCTACAGCTTTCACCGCTCTGGCAGGGCTTCAGCAGCTTTCAGATCACCGACTAGTGTGCGATGTGACCACGGATTGGAAATCAAAGTTGCAGATGTTTGGAATGATTTTGAGCAGCAGAGAGCAGTTGAGTACCAGCTTCAATACGCCCGTCGGCATTCAGGTCAGCCTCCGCACATAAGAGCTGATGAGTGGGCATGAATGTCTGACATCTGTGCCGTCCTCCAAAACTTTGAGGACTCCACCAAGATGGTGAGCGGCGATGACGCCATAATTAGCATCATCATCCCGCTTCTCTGTGTACTGGAACAATCGCTGCTCACAATTAAAGAGGAGGCATTGCAGGTGGAGCAAGGAGCTATACAGGGTTATGCTACTCAGCCCAGCCTCATCTCATCCCGACGCGGATTGGGTGATAATGAGGAGGAGGAAGAGAACATGGACAAAAGTCCTCTTGATGAGAACAGGGAAGTCTTGGCTGTTGGCAGTCTGGCACACAAGCCGACTTGGGCATTACAGAAAACTGGCACGGCACGAGAGAAGTCTTGTAGACAGAGGTGTGAGGTTCTGATTAAGGAGAATGTCAGTCTTAGATCAGTTGCAGAACGGAGGGCATGGGAGGGGTGATACACAGAAATGAGGGAAGAGATATAGGCCGGTGCAGAACTGTGGAGAGCTTGGTGGGTGAAAGAGATGAGTTTGTATTGTATTCTGTAGTGATTGTTTAACCTAACCAGTGCAATGACTCGCAAAGGGTAGAGGCTTCGGTGAAGCGGCTTAATAATAATAATTAGGGTTGAGCGAGTATGTTCTGTCCGAGTATGCTCGGGCCGAGCTCCAAGTATTTACAGCTGCTCAGTGATATGGTTGAATCGCTCCCGGGTGCATGATTTGCAACTGTTTGACAGCTTTATTACTTGTGAGGAATGTGTAAGAAATAGACATTACTTCCATGTAATAAAACTGTCAAAACAGTCGGAAATCATGCACACGGGAGCGATTCAACCATATCACCGAGCAGCTATAAATACACGGAGCTCGGCCCGAGCATACTCGCCGAAAGGGTTAATAGAACATACTCGCTCAACACTAATAATAATCTTTTTATTTATATAGCGCCAACATATTCCACAGCGCTTTACAATTCAGACAATTTATAGACATTATGGGCACTGTCCCCATTGGGGCTCACAATCTACATACCCTATCAGTATGTCTTTGGAGTGTGGGAGAAAACCAGACAACCCAGAGGAAACCCATGCAAACACAGGGAGAACATACAAACTACTTGCAGATGTTGTCCTTGGTGGGATTTGAACCCAGAACCCCAGCGCTGCAAGGCTGCAGTGCTAACCACTGAGCCACCGTGCTGCCCTTTATAGAAATACGACTCTGGCTGCAACATTCAGAAAGGATTGGAGAAGAGAGTTTGTTTAGAGGGAAATTGATTAGAAGATAGCTGCAGTAATTAATCAGAGACACAGTAAGAGTTTTTACAGTATCAAAGGTGCGAAAAGGTTGAATTCTGGATATGTTTTTAAGGTGCAGGTGACATGTGTGGGAGTTATGGTGGCACCACCTAAAAGAAATTGCAAAGTCAGGTATAGGTAGGATAGTAAAAGTCAGATATAGGTAGGTTAGTAAAAGTCAGGTAAAGGAAAGGTAGGTTAGATGGCTACGTGCGGCCTCCTGCTGTGTATAGATGGCTACGTGCGGCCTCCTGCTGTGTATAGATGGCTACGTGCAGCCTCCTGCTGTGTATAGATGGCGCCGTGCGGCCTCCTGCTGTGTATAGATGGCGCCGTGTGGCCTCCTGCTGTGTATAGATGGCGCCGTGAGGCCTCCTGCTGTGTATAGATGGCTATGTGTGGCCCCCTGCTGTGTATAGATGGCTATGTGCGGCCTCCTGCTGTGTATAGATGGCATCGTGCGGCCTCCTGCTGTGTATAGATGGCGCCATGCAGCCTCCTGCTGTGTATATGGCTACGTCCGGCCTCCTGCTGTGTATAGATGGCTACGTGCGGCCTCCTGCTGTATATAGATGGCTACGTGCGGCCTCCTGCTGTGTATAGATGGCTACGTGCAGCCTCCTGCTGTGTATAGATGGCTACGTGCGGCCTCCTGCTGTGCATAGATGGCTACGTGCAGCCCCCTGCTGTGTATAGATGGCTACGTGCGGCCTCCTGCTGTGTATAGATGGCGCCGTGCAGCCCCCTGCTGTGTATAGATGGCTACGTGCGGCCTCCTGCTGTGTATAGATGGCTACGTGCAGCCTCCTGTTGTGTATAGATGGCGCCGTGCAGCCCCCTGCTGTGTATAGATGGCTATGTGCGGCCTCCCGCTGTGTATAGATGGCTACGTGCTTCCTCCCGCTGTGTATAGATGGCTACGTGCTTCCTCCCGCTGTGTATAGATGGCTATGTGCGGCCCCCTGCTGTGTATAGATGGCTACGTGCGGCCTCCTGCTGTGTATAGATGACTACGTGCTGCCTCCTGCTGTGTATAGATGGCTACGTCCGGCCTCCTGCTGTGTATAGATGGCTACGTGCGGCCTCCTGCTGTATATAGATGGCTACGTGCGGCCTCCTGCTGTGTATAGATGGCTACGTGCAGCCTCCTGCTGTGTATAGATGGCTACGTGCGGCCTCCTGCTGTGTATAGATGGCTACGTGCAGCCTCCTGCTGTGTATAGATGGCTACGTGCGGCCTCCTGCTGTGTATAGATGGCTACGTGCAGCCTCCTGCTGTGTATAGATGGCGCCGTGCAGCCCCCTGCTGTGTATAGATGGCTACGTGCGGCCTCCTGCTGTGTATAGATGACTACGTGCAGCCTCCTGTTGTGTATAGATGGCGCCGCGCAGCCCCCTGCTGTGTATAGATGGCTACGTGCGGCCTCCTGCTGAGTATAGATGGCTACGTGCGGCCTCCTGCTGAGTATAGATGGCTACGTGTGCTCAATATTAAGTCATCCAATGTTAGGCTGTGTGCCCACGATGCAGAAATGCTCCAGATTTTTTTTGAGCGTTTCTGCATCTCCCTGGCAGAAAAAACGCATGCGGATTGTACATGCGGATTGTACATGCGGATTGTACATGCGGATTGTACGTGCGTTTTTCCTGCCAGGGACAAGCGGATGTGATGCGTTCTTCACATGCATTTTCGCATGCGGGTTGTCAAGCGTTTTCCAAGCGATTTTAGCATCACTTGGAAAAGTACTTGACAACTTGGTCACACTATATAAATACATGCAACCGGCAAGGATTTATATAGTGTGACCGAAAGAATGGTAAAAAATAAATATACTTACCTTCTGATGGCCTGCCGACGTCAGCGGTCGCGTGACCCGTCACATGACTAAATGACGTCACCACAGGTCCTTTAGTCTACCGCGAGCTGCCGGCGAGCCAGGACGCATCGGATAAAGACACCGGGGGCCATCAGAAGGTAAGTATAATATTTATTTTTTATTTTATTCTTTTTTTTACAGGTTCCATGGTACTCGGGTCCGGAGGAGAGTCTTCTGTTCTCCAAACCCGGGTACCATCCGCACATTGAAACGCATGGAATCCGCATGTACAGATGCAGTGATGCGGATACCATGCGTTCCAATGCAAGTCAATGGCGGCGAAAACGCAGCTCTTCCGCAAAATAATTGGTAGTGCTGCGGATTTTTCCACAATGATACCAAGTGGAAACGCTTAAAAAACCCATAGTGGGCACACAGCCTAAAAAAAAATATTATAAATTATTATTATAATTAATATATTAATATTGTGCCAAATTAATTTCACGTGAACTATCACATGATCTATCACAGGTGATCATGTGACATGTGATACATCAGGTGTGCGTGTGTGTGTGTGTGTGTGTGTGGGGGGGGGCGCGCCTTCTAAACTGCCCGGGGCCCTTGCTACTCTTAATCCACCCCTGCACCCTCCACACTACTTATATGCACATGTAGCTCTTTCACGGACTGTTCCTCCATTACTGAGAAATCAGCTTTTAAATTGGTATGCAAATGAGGCTGAAGAGCTATGGTAGATCTGAAGCCTCTGAACGGTATAAGTATATACAGTACAGATAAATCCAGAGTCTTATCGGTGACATGTTCTTGCTGATCATAGTCATTCACTTTCCCTTCTCTCCTCTATTTAGCCCAGATCACCGTGATAACTTCTTCCATCCACGATGTGTCTCTGCAGAACTTAATGCACAGACGTCTTTGGATTATTATTTAACCGGCACTTTGCCCACTTTTTCCCACCTCTACACAAACTGCATAATGCTATAACCATCTCTAGTGCCCTGGAGAGTAATAATGCCCTCTCTGTTGCCCCACACAGTAATAGTACACCCCTCTTTGCCTTTATACAGTAATTGTGTCCAGCTCTCTGCCTCCATATACTAAAAGTCTCACGTCTGAGCTTCCACATGGTAAAAATGCCCCCATTGTGCTACTATATAGAAATATTAATCTTTCTAGGCACATTAAGGAATAGTTCCCACTCTGTGCCTCTATATAGTAATAATGCACCCCTCTGTGCCTCCATATAGTAATAATGCCCCCTCTCCCCTCTGTGCCTCCATGTAGTAATAGTGCCTCCTCTGTGTCTCCATATGGTAATAATGCCCCCCTATGTGTCCCCATATAGTAATAGTGCCCCCTCCGTGCCTCCATATAGTAATAGTGCCTCCTCTGTGTCTCCATATAGTAATAGTGCCTCCTCTGTGTTTCCATATAGTAATAGTGCCCCCTCCGTGTCTCCATATAGAAATAATGCCCCCTCTGTGCCTCCATATAGTAATAGTGCCCCCTCTGTGTCTCCATATAGTAATAGTGCCCCCTCCGTGTCTCCATATAGAAATAATGCCCCCTCTGTGCCTCCATATAGTAATAATGCCCCCTCCGTGCCTCCATATAGTAATAGTGCCTCCTCTGTGTCTCCATATAGTAATGATACCCCCTCTGTGTCCCCATATAGTAATAGTGCCCCCTCCATGCTTCCATATAGAAATAGTGCCTCCTCTGTGTCTCCATATAGTAATAGTGCCTCCTCTGTGTTTCCATATAGTAATAGTGCCTCCTCTGTGTCTCCATATAGTAATAGTGCCCCCTCCGTGTCTCCATATAGAAATAATGCCCCCTCTGTGCCTCCATATAGTAATAGTGCCCAATCTGTGTCTCCATATAGTAACAGTGCCCCCTCCGTGTCTCCATATAGAAATAATGCCCCCTCTGTGCTTCCATATAGTAATAATGCCCCCTCCGTGCCTCCATATAGTAATAGTGCCTCCTCTGTGTCTCCATATAGTAATAATGCCCCCTCTGTGTCCTCGTATAGTAATAGTGCCCCCTCCGTGCCTCCATGTAGCAATAATGCCCCCTCTGTGTCTCCATATAGTAATAGTGCCTTCTCTGTGTCTCCATATAGTAATAGTGCCCCCTCCATGTCTCCATATAGAAATAATGCCCCCTCTATGCCTCCATAAAGTAATAGTGCCCCCTCTGTGTCTCCATATAGTGATAGTGCCACTTCTATTCCTCCATATAGTAATAGTGCCCCCCTCTGTTTTTCCATATAGTGATAGTGCCCCCTCTGTGCTTCCATATAGTGATAGTGCCCCTTCTATTCCTCCATATAGTGATAGTGCCTCTTCTGTGCCTATATGCAGTATGTCCATATACCAGGCATAGTGCTCCTCTGTAATTCTATATATTACTAGTGCCTCCATACAATTGTAATCCCCCCTTTACATCCTCCCATCCAGTGCCCTGGCAATAAAATAAAGATAAATGAAAACTCCCTTCTCCCACAACGAGTGGTGCTGTCCTTGTGCCGCAGTCTGTAGCTGCAGGCGGTGCGATGGAGTGATGTCATTGCGCTGGAGAAGCCTATAATTCAGGCATGTGCTGCGAGGACTGGCAGATGGTGGTGCAGGGGGCTGTATATAATGTATGGACAGACAGGTGGGAGGTATACAGACATGTAATATGTGCACCGCTTATTTAGACATAAACACAGAATCAATTACATTTTATAATATATATTTGGGATAAGAAATTTTTACCCCAAGGAGGCGGAGGCTCGTAAAGTGCCTGCCGCACCCAGAGCACTTAAAGGGAAGTTGTCATGTCAGATAACGCTATCAACCTGTTTGGTTTTGAACCTGCAGGTCGTATTACAGGTAAGAGTGCTATCTATGAAAAACACTGTTAGCTTTCCTATGCAGAAAATTCACGAGCTTTTATCAGAGCGCTGACTGCTGTTATGTTCTGCAGCTTAGAACTAAAGAATAGGAGGGAAAAGCTGTCCCTGCACTGAGACTCAGCTAAACTCTACGCTGGGGTGGGTGCTCTATTCCTTGTGAATAGCCCCACCGAAACTCCTGCACTGAACTCAAACAAAGACCTGAAGGAAGGGGAAAAGGGGTCCCTAACAGATCTAAGGACTAGGAGAAAAAACAGGAGACCTCCTAATAGAAAAGTTAGTTGCAGAAACGAAGATTAAAGGGAACAAAACTGGTGGAACAAGAAGTCCCAGCATATCAATTGTCCAAAGCACAGAGAACTTAGCAAGGAAACTTAGCCAGAGCACAAGCGTAACAACACTGATGTCTAGCGGGGAATGGGAGACAGGTGCTGAGTAATAAAGAGTGAAGAGATCACGTGACCAAGACACCCAGCACCAGAGGAAAAGACTAGAAGCCAGCAAACCACAACAAGATGGCCGATAGTAAAACAATATAGATTCTAACACCTGCCTTTTTTATATTTTATACAGTGGACCTCACTACGGTTTCGAGGGGATCGCACCCAATATTCCACGGTGCGGCTATTATTTGTTTTCACATATTTTTCTCTATCTATCCAGATCATCCTAATTTCTAGTTTTCATCTTTATGTATCTCATTTTCTATGTTATCTATCTATGTCAGATCAATGTATTTATTATGGTTAATAAAAGGCTGTAAAAGTAAGTATAAGTAATGAAAAACAAATGGAGGGTCAATTTCTAACTAAATCACATGACTGTGTATAAAAAAAAGCATGTTAGAGAGGCAGAGCCTCCCAGAAGCAAAGATGGTCAGAGGTCACCGATCTGTGAACAACTGCGTCTGATAATTGTAGAATAATTTCAGGAAATTTTTCCTCAATGTGAAATTACAAAGACTTTGAATATCTTCCATCTACAGGCCATAAAATCATCAAAAAATTCTGGAAAAATCCATGTGCACAAAGAATGGGGCTGATGGTCAATATTGAATGCTCATGATGTACGGACCCTGAGAAGGCTCTGCATGATATCAAGACATGATTCAGTCATCCAAGTCACTGCATGGGCTCAAAAAAATTTCCAGAAATCATTGTCTGTGATCACAGTTCACCATGCGTTCCACAAATGTAAATGACAGCTCTATCATGCAAAGAAAAAGCAGAATATCAGCACAATCCAGAAACGCTGTAGTCTTCTCTGCACTCATTTATAATGGACTCAGGCGAAATAGAAAACTGTTCTGTGGTCAGAAAAATCAAAATGTGAAATTCGTTATGGAAACCACAGACGCTGTGCCCTCAGAGTGAGAGGGACCATTCAGCTTGTTATGGAGGAGACGGACCATCCAGCTTGTTATCAAGGAGAGGGACCATCCAGCTTGTTACGGAGGAGAGTAAACATCCAGCTTGTTATGGAGTTAAAGAATCATCCAGCTTGTTATGGAGAAGAAGGACCATCCAGCTTGTTATCATGGAGAGGGACTATCCAGCTTGTTATGGAGGAGAGGGACCATCCAGCTTGTTATGGAGGAGAGGGCATTTGCAGCTTGTTATGGAGGAGAGGGACCATCCAGCTTTTTATCAAGGGGAGGGACCTTTATCAAGGAGAGGGACCATCCAGCTTGTTACGGAGGAGAGTAAACATCCAGCTTGTTATGGAGTTAAAAGATCATCCAGCTTGTTATGGAGAAGAGGGACCATCCAGCTTGTTATCATGGAGAGGGACCATCCAGCTTGTTATGGAGGAGAGGGACCATCCAGCTTGTTATGGAGGAGAGGGCATTTGCAGCTTGTTATGGAGGAGAGGGACCATCCAGCTTTTTATCAAGGGGAGGGACCTTTATCAAGGAGAGGGACCATCCAGCTTGTTACGGAGGAGAGTAAACATCCAGCTTGTTATGGAGTTAAAGGATCATCCAGCTTGTTATGGAGAAGAGGGACCAGCCAGCTTGTTATCATGGAGAGGGACCATCCAGCTTGTTATGGAGGAGAGGGACCATCCAGCTTGTTATGGAGGAGAGGGCATTTGCAGCTTGCTATGGAGGAGAGGGACCATCCAGCTTTTTATCAACGGGAGGGACCTTTATCAAGGAGAGGGACCATCCAGCTTGTTATCGAGGAGAAAAAACATCCATCTTGTTATTGAAGAGAGGAACCATCCAGCTTGTTATGGAGGACATGAACCATCCAGCTTGCTGTGGACGAGAGAGACCATAAAGCTTGTTATGGAGGAGAGAGACCATAAAGATTGTTATGGAGTAGAGGAACCATCGAGCTTGATATGGAGGAGAGGAAACATCCAGCTTGATATGGAGGAGAGGAACCATCCAGCTTGATATGGAGGAGAGGAACCATACACCTTATCATGTAGGAGAGGGTCAATCCACCTTGTTATGGAGGAGAGGGACCATCCAGCTTGTTATTGGCACACAGTTCTTTATCTCTGATAGTATCTGGCTGCATTAATGCCTATTATAGGGACAGCACTCACATGAAATGCACCATCAATGCTGAGCCTTACGTGTAGAGATGTTATAACAACATTTGCTCCATCCAGACAACGTCTATTTCAGGGAAGACCTTGTATATGTTGACAGGACAATGGTAAACCACATCCTGCATCCATCACACACCACGGCCCTGCAGAAAAAGAGTCCTGGTGATGAACCGGCCACCTGCAGTCCAGACCTTTCACCAATAGAAAATATTGTGAGCATCATGAAACAAAAAATCCGACAAAGGAGGAGCAGTGAGAATCCGACATCAGACAAGAATGGGTCAACGTTCTTCCCCCAGAACTCCAGCGATTATGTCCTCCCTTCCCCAATTAGGACAACAGTAGAGAAAAACAGGAGCTAAATACCCCATAAGTAATAGCAACAACAAATATAATGCGCATAAAATATGTATTAACTTTATTAAACACTTAAAAAAAATAATAGAGTATCATGAAAAGTATACATGGTTGCTGGTGAAAAACACAAAATAGTGTAACCACACTGGCAAAGTTCAGATGTCAATACAACAGAAGCAACTGAATAAATATATAACACATGAAACCACATGAGTGTATCAGTCATGTATGGTGACAATCACTGATACACAAAAAATCCCATCTCAAATGAGTGGTAATAAGATGTTAGGCATAATAGATCCCAGGTGGGAAAAAGGCTCTGTCACAAGGCAAATGCCAGACAGTCCTCATGCTATGATAGCAGTAGTGTGTATAATGCCATACGAATAGCGTCACATGTAGGAGTATGTGCTGTCATGTGTCAAAAGGACACACATTCAGCTGAAGTGTATTGCAGCGCACAGACCCTTCGGGTCCATGCACGGCGATATATGCTGCCAGCCAATCAGAGGCCAGACGCTGACGTCATGCGCTCCCGTCACTTGTACTCTGAAGTCAGCTGCCGGCTTCAGAAGAGGATGCCGCTCGGAGGGGGAGCGCAGGGCAGGGGAGTATTTATTTTTTTCTTTCTAAACCAGTGAGTACATGGTGACCATACTTCTACACAGGTGACTATGGGGAGTGCATTATACTATATGGAGGATATGGGCTTTGTATTATACTAAGATGGAGGACTATGGGCTGTGCATTATATTATATGAAGGATATGGGCTGTGATTTATACGAATACGGAGGACTATGGGGGTGCATCATATTATATGGAGGTGCAGTATACTATATGGAGGACAATGGGGAGTGCATTATACAATATGGAGGACTATGGGAGTGCATTATACTATATGGAGGACTATAGAGAGTGCATTATACTATATGGAGGACTATGGAGAGTGCACTATACTATATGGAGGACTATGGGGAGTGCATTATACAATATGGAGGACTATGGGGAGTGCATTATACTATACGGAGGACTAAGGGGAGTGTATTATACTATATGGAGGACTATGGAGTCCATTATTCTATATGAAGGACTATGGGGAAGAGCATTATACTATATGGAGGACTATGGGGTGCATTATACTACATGGAGGACTATAGAGAGTCCATTATACTATATGGAGGACTATGGAGAGTACATTATACTATATGGAGGACTATGAGGAGTGCATTATACTATATGGAGGACTATGGGCTGTGCATTATACTATATGGAGGACTATGGGGAGTGCATTATTCTATATGGAGGACTACGGGGAAGTGCATTATACTATAAGGAGGACTGTGGGCTGTTCATTATACTATATGGAGGACTATGGGCTGTGCATTATACTATATGGAGGATTATGGGGAGTGCATTTTTCTACATGGAGGTCTATGGGGAAGTGCATTTTACTATAAGGAGGACTATGGGGAGTGCATTATTCTTTATGGAGGACTATGGGGAAGTGGATTATACTATATGGAGGTCTATGGGGAGTACATTATTCTATATGGAGGACTATGGGGAAGTGCTTTATACTATATGGAGGACTATGGGGATTGCATTATACTATATGGAGGACTATGGGGAGTGTATTATACTATATGGAGGACTATGGGGTGCATTATTCTATATGGAGGACTATGGGGAAGTGTGCTATACTATATGCAGGACTATGGGCTGTGCATTATACTATATGGAGGACTATGGAGAGTGCATTATACTATATGGAGGACTATGGGGAGTGCATTATTCTATATGGAGGACCATGGGGAAGTGCATTATACTATATGGAGGACTATAGGGAGTGCATTATACTATATAGAGGACTATGGGGTGCATTATTCTATCTGGAGGACTATGGGGGAGTGCATTATACCATATGGAGGACTATGGGGTGCATTATTCTATCAGGAGGACTATGGGGAAGTGCATTATACCATATGGAGGACTATGGGATGCATTATACTATACGGAGTACTATGGGATGCATTATACCATATGGAGGACTATGGATGCATTATACTATATGGAGGACTATGGGGGTGCATTATACCATACGGAGGACTAGGGGGAGTGCATCATACTATATGGAGGACTATGGGGAGTGCATTATTCTAAATGAAGGACTATAGGGAGTGCAATATAATATATGGAGGACTATGGAGAGTGCATTATACTACATGGAGGACTATGGTGAGTGCATTATACTATATGGAGGACTATGGGGTGCATTATTCTATATGGAGAACTATGGGGAAGTGCATTATACTATATGAAGGACTATGGGCTGTGTAGTATACTATATGGAGGACTATGGAGACTGTATTATACTATATGGAGGACTATGGGGAGTGCATTATTCTATATGGAGGACTGAGGGAAGTGTATTATGCTATATGGAGGACTATGGAGAGTGCACTATACTATATGGAGGACTATGGGGAGTGCATTATACTATATGGAGAACTATGGGCAGTGCATTATACCATATGGAGGACTATGGGATGCATTATACTATATGAAGGAGTATGGGGGTGCATTATACAATATAGAGGACTGTGGGGAGTGCATTATACTATATGGAGGACTATGGAGAGTGCATTATACTATATGGAGGACTTTGGAGAATGCATTATACTATATAGAGGATTATGGAGAGTGCATAATACTATATGGCGGACTATGGGGAGGGCATTATACTATAAGGTGGACTATGGGGTGCATTATTCTATATGGAGAACTATGGGTTGTGCATTATACTATATGGAGGACTATGAGTTGTATATTATACTATATGGAGGACTATGGAGAGTGCATTGTACTATATTTGGGACTATGGGGAGTGCATTATTCTATATGGAGGACTATGGGGTGCGTTATACTATGTAGTGGACTATGGAGAGTGCATTATACTATATGGAGGACTATGGGGAGTGCATCATACTATATGGAGTACTATGGGGAGTGCATTATACCATATGAAGGACTATGAGATGTATTATACTATATGGAGGACTATGGGGTGCATTATTCTATATGGAGGACTATGGGGAAGTGCATTATACTATATGTAGGACTATGGGCTGTGCATTATACTATATGGAGGACTATGGAGAGTGTATTATACTATATGGACGACTATGGGGAAGTGCATTATACTATATGGAGGACTATGGGGAGCGCATTATACTATATAGAGGACTATGGGGAGTGTATTATACTATATGGAGGACTATGGGCTGTGCATTTAACTTTATGGAGGACTATGGAGAGTGCATTATATTATATGGAAGTCTATGGGGAGTTCATTATTCTTTATGGAGGACTATGGCGAAGTGCATTATACTATATGGAGGACTATGGAGAGTGCATTATACTATATGGAGGACTATGGGGAGTGCATTATACTATATGGAGGACTATGGGAAGTTCATTATAACATATGGAGGACTATGGGATGCATTAAACCATATGGAGGACTATGGGATGCATTATACTATATGGAGGACTATGGGGGTGCATTATACAATATGGATGACTATGGGGAGTGCATTATACTACATGGAGGACTATGGGAAATGCATTATTCTATATGGAGGACTATGGGGAGTGCAATATACTATATGGAGGACTATGGGGTGCATTATACTAAATGAAGGACTATGGGCTGTGTATTATACTATATGGAGGACTATGGGAAGTGTATTATACTATATGGAGGACTACGGAGAGTGCACTATACTATATGGAGGACTATGGGGAGTGCATTATACTATATGAAGAACTATGGGGAGTGCATTATACCATAAGGAGGACTATGGGATGAATTATACCATATGAAGGACTATGGGGCTGCATTATACAATATAGAGGACTATGGGATGCATTATACTAAATGAGGACTATGGGGTTGCATTTTACAATATGGAGGACTATGGGGAGTGCATTATACTATATGGAGGACTATGGGGAGTGCATTATTCTATATGGAGGACTATAGGGAGTGCATTATACTATATGGATGACTATGGGGAGTGATTTATACTATATGGAGGACTATGGGGAGTGCATTATACTATATGGAGGACTATGGGGAGTATATTATACTATATGGAGGACTATGGGGTGCATTATTCTATATGGAGGACTATGGGTTGTGCATTATACTATATGGAGGACTATGGAGAGTGCATTATACTATTTTTTGGACTATGGGGAGTGCATTATTCTATATGAATGACTATGGGAAAGTGCATTATACTATATGGAGGACTATGGAGAGTGCATTATACGATATGGAGGACAATGGAGAGTGCATTATACTATATGGAGGACTATAGGGGTGCATTATACAATATGGAGGACTATGAAGAGTGCATTATACTATGTGGAGGACTATGGGGAGTGCATTATTCTATATGGAGGACTATGGAGAGTGCATTATACTACATGAAGGACTTTGGGGAGTGCATTATACCATATTGAGGACTATTGGATGCATTATACTACAAGGAGAACTATGGGGGTGCATTATTCAAAATGTTGGACTATGGGGAGTGCATTATACTATATGGAGGACTATGGGGAGTGCATTATTCTATATGGAGAACTATCGGGAGTGCATTATACTGTATGGAGTATAATGCGGAGTGCAGTATACTGTATGGAGGATTATGGGGAGTGCATTATACTGTATGGTGGACTATGAGGCACATTATACTATACGGAGGACTATGGGGAGTGAATTGTACTCTAAGATGGACTATGGGGCACATTATGCTATATGGAGGACTATGGGGAGTGCATTATACTATAAGGAGGACTATGGGATGCATTATATTATATGGAGGACCATTGGGAGTGTATTATACTATATGAAGGACTATGCGGACTGCAGTATACTATATGGAAGACTATGGGGAGTGCATTTTACTATACAGAGGACTATGGTATGCATTATACCATATGGAGGACTATGGGATGCATTCTACTATATGGATGACTAAGGAATGCATTATATTATATGGAGGACTATGGGGAGTGCATTATGCTACATGGAGGACTATGGGATGCATTATACTATATGGAAAACTATGGGGATTGCATTATGCTATATGGAGGACTATGGGATGCATTATACTATATGGAAGACTATGGAATGGATAATATTATATGGAGGACTATCGGGAGTTCATTATACTGTATGGAGGACTATTGAGAGTGCATTATACTATATGAAGGACTGTGGGATGCATTATACAACATGGAGGACTATGGGATGCATTAAACTATATGGAGGACTATGGGGAGTGCATTATACTATATGGAGGAGTATGGGGAGAACATATACTATATGGAGGACTATGGTATTCATTATACTATATGGAGGACTAAAGGGAGTGCATTATACTATATGGAGGACTATGGGATGCATTATGTTTTATGGAGGACTATGGGGAGTGCATTATTCTATATGGAGGAGTATGGGGAGAGCATATACTATATGGAGGACTATGGGATTTATTATACTATATGGAGGACTATAGGGAGTGCCTTATACTATATGGAGGACTATGGGATGCATTATGTTTTATGGAGGACTATGGGGAGTGCATTATACTATATGGAGGAGTATGGAGAGAGCATATACTATATGGAGGACTATAGGATTCATTATACTATATGGAGGACTATAGGGAGTGCATTATACTATATGGAGGACTATGGGATGCATTATGTTTTATGGAGGACTATGGGGAGTGCATTATTCTATATGGAGGAATATGGGGGTGCATTATACTATATGGAGGAATATGGGGAGTTTATTATACCATATTGTGGACTATGGGGAGTGCATTATACTATATGGTGGACTATGGGGAGTGCATTATACTATATAGAGGACTATGGGGAGTGAATTATACTATATGGAGGACTATGGGGGTCCATTATACTATATGGAGGACTATGGCGAGAGCATTATACTATATGGAGGACTATGGAGAGTGCATTATACTATATGGAGGACTACGGGGAGTACATTATACTATATGGAGGACTATGGGGAGTGCATTGTACTGTATGGAGGAGTATTGGGAGTGCATTATATTATATGAACGGCTATTGGGCACATTATACTATATGGAGTACTGTGGTGAGTGCATCATACTGTATGGAGGACTATGGGGAGTGCATTATACCATATGGAGCACTATGGGGAGTGCATTGTACTATATAGAGGACTATGGGGAGTGCATTACACTATATGGAGGACTATGGGGTGCATTGTACTGTATAGAGGACTATGGGATGCATTATACTATATGGAGGACTATGGGGAGTGCATTATACTGTATGGAGGACTATGAGGAGTGCATTATGCTATATGAAGGACTATGGGATGCGTTATACTATATGAAGGACTATGGGATGCATTATACTATATGGACGACTATGGGGAGTGCATTATACTATATGGAGGACTATGGGATGCATTAAACTATATAGAGGATTATGGGGAGTACATTATACTATATGGAGGACTATGGGATGCATTATGTTATATGGAGGACTATGGGGAGTGCATTATACTATATGGAGGACTATGGGATGCATTATATTATATGGAGGATCATGGGAAGTTCATTATAATATATGGAGGACTATGGGGAGTGCATTATACTATATGGAGGACTATGGGATGCATTATATTATATTGAGGACTATGGGGAGTGCATTATACTTTATGTAGGACTATGGGATGCATTATATTATATGGAGGACCATGGGAAGTTCATTATACTGTATGAAGGACTATGGGGAGTGCATTATACTATATGTAGGACTACGGGATGCATTATTTTATATGAAGGACTATGAGGAGTGCATTATACTATATGGAGGACTATGTGGTACATTATACTATATGGAGGACTATGGGGAGTGCATTATGCTATATAGAGGACTATGGGGAGTGAATTATACTGTATGGAGGACAATGTGGTGCATTATACTATATGGAGGACTATGAGGAGTGCATTATACTGTTTGGAGGACTATGTCATGTATTATACTATATGAAGGTCTATGTGGTGCATTATACTATATGGAGGACTATGGGGAGTGTATTATACTATATGGAGGACTATGGGGAGTGCAGTATGCTATATGGAAGACTATGGGGAGTGCATTATACTATATGGAGGACTATGGGGAGTGCATTATACTATATAGAGGACTGTGGGGAGTCTATTAAACTATACGGAGGACTATGGGATGCATTATACCATATGAAGGAATATGTGATGCATTCTATTATATGGAGGATTATGGGGAGTGCATTATACTGTATGGAGGAATATGTGGTGCATTATACTATATAGAGTACTATGGGGAGTGCATTATACTATATGGAGGACTATGGGGAGTGCATTATACCATATGGAGGACTATGGGATGCATTATGTTATATGGAGCACTATGAGGAGTGCATTTTACTATATGGAGGACTATGGGGGTGCATTACACTATATGGAGGACTATGACGAGAGCATTATACTATATGGAGGACTATGGAGAGTGCATTATACTATATGGAGGACTATGGGGAGTACATTATACTACATGGAGGACTAAGGGGAATGCATTATTCTGTATGGAGGACTATGGGGAGTACATTATATTATATGGAGGGCTATGGGGCACATTATACTATATGGAGGACAAGGGAGAGTGCATTATACTGCATGGAGGACTATGGGGAGTGCATTATACTATATAGAGGACTATATGATGCATTATATTATATGAAGGACTATGGGGAGTGCATTATACAATATGAAACACTATGGGGAGTGCATTATACTATATGGAGGACTATGGGGAGTGTATTATACTATATGGAGGACTATGGGATGCATTGTACTATATAGAGGACCATGGGATGCATTATACTATATGGAGGATTATTGGGAGTGCATTATACTGTATGGAGGACTATGAGGAGTGCATTATACTATATGAAGGACTATGGGATGCATTGTACTATATGGAGGACTATGGGGATTGAATTATACTGTATGGAGGACTATGAGGAGTGCATTATACTATATGGAGGACTATATGAAGTGCACTATACTATATGGAGGACTACGGTATGTATTATACTGTATAGAGGACTATGGGGAGTACATTATACTATATGGAGGACTATGGGATGCATTATGTTATATGGAGGACTATGGGGAGTGCATCATACTATATGGAGGACTATGGGATGCATTATGTTATATGGAGCACTATGGGGAGTGCATTTTACTATATGGAGGACTATGGGGGTGCATTATACTATATGGAGGACTATGGCGAGAGCATTATACTATATGGAGGACTATGGAGAGTGCATTATACTATATGCAGGACTATGGTGAGTGCATTATACTATATGGAGGACTATGGGGAATGCATTATTCTGTATGGAGGACTATGGGGAGTACATTATATTATATGGAGGGCTATGTGGCACATTATACTATATGGAGGACAATGAGGAGTGCATTATACTGTATGGAGGACTATGGGGAGTCCATTATACTATATAGAGGACTATATGATGCATTATATTATATGAAAGACTATGGGGAGTGCATTATACAATATGAAACACTATGGGGAGTGCATTATACTATATGGAGGACTATGGGGAGTGTATTATACTATATGGAGGACTATGGAATGCATTGTACTATATAGAGGACTATGGGATGCATTATACTATATGGAGGATTATTGGGAGTGCCTTATACTGTATGGAGGACTATGAGGAGTGCATTATACTATATGAAGGACTATGGGATGCATTATACTATATGGAGGACTATGGAGAGTGCATTATACTGTATGGAGCACTATGAGGAGTGCATTATACTATATGGAGGACTATATGAAGTGCACTATACTATATGGAGGACTACGGGATGTATTATACTGTATAGAGGACTATGGGGAGTACATTATACTATATGGAGGACTATGGGATGCATTATGCTATATGGAGGACTATGGGGAGTGCATTATTCTATATGGAGGACTATGGGATGCATTATATTATATGGAGGACCATGGGGAGTTCATTATAATATATGGAGGACCATGGGGAGTGCATTATACTGTATGGAGGACTATGGGAAGCATAATATTATATGGAGGACTATGGGGAGTGCATTATACTATATGGAGGACTATGGGATGCATTATATTATATGGAGGACCATGGGGAGTTCATTATACTTTATGGAGGACTATGGGGAGTGCATTAAACTATATGTAGCAGTATGGGGAGTGTATTATACTATTTGGAGGACTATGGGATGCATTATTTTATATGAAGGACTATGAGGAGTGCAATATGCTATATGGATGAGTATGTGGTCCATTATACTATAATGAGGACTATGGGGAGTGCATTATGCTATATGGATGACTCTGGGGAGTGGATTATACTGTATGGAGGACTATGTGGTGCATTATACTATATGGAGGACTATGTGGTGCATTGTGTAACGGGTCTGGGAGGCGGAACCTCTGGGCTACTATACAAGGGAGCGGTCCTTGTAAGGGAGCGGGTGGCGACCAGGCAGGCAGTCACAGCAGGTGACCGGGACAGTCTCTGGGTGTACGGGCAGGAGGTCACGGCAAGTGATCAGGGCAGTCTCTGGAAGAACGGGCTGGAGGTCACGGCAAGTGACCGGGGCAGTCTCTGGAAGAACGGGCTGGAGGTCACGGCAAGTGACCGGGGCAGTCTCTAGGTAAAGGGTAGGTACGACCTGTGATGGCTGAACCTCCAGGTAGGCTAGCAAGGCAGATGGAGGATGTGTGCTCCCAGGTGAGCAAGCGAGAGTCTCTGGAATAGCAGGTGGTCACAGCACGTGACGGCGGAGCCTCCAGGTAGGCAAGCAGGCAGGTAGCGGAGAAGCGCTCCCAGGTGAGCGGGCAAGAGTCTCTGGAATAGCTGGTGGTCCCAGCACGTGACAGCGGAACCCCCGGGCAGGCAAGCAGGCAGGTAGTGGAGAAGCGCTCCCAGGTGAGCGGGCAAGAGTCTGGAATAGCTGGTGGTCACAGCACGTGACAGCGGAGCCTCCGGGCAGGCAAGCAGGCAGGTAGCGGAGAAGCGCTCCCAGGTGAGCGGGCAAGCTGGTCCATAGACAGACTGACCGGAGTTGTAAGGCAGACCGTCGGACCTCAGGCAAGCAGGCAGGTAGCTGATGTGCGCTCCCAGGTGAGCGGGCAAGTTGGTCCTTAGACAGACTGACCGGAGTTGTAAGGCAGACCGTCGGACCTCAGGCAGGCAGGCGGGTAACAGGAAATCAGGCAGGATTAGGACAGCAAGCTGGCAGGAATCTGGCAGGTAACTGGCAGGTAACTGGCAACGGGACCTGAGGTCTGAAGCAGAGTAGAACGGTGCAACAACATTGCTCGGGCACCTCCATTTTGGAGGAGGTGCCTTATATATGGTAAAGTCCTCCGGCCATTGGCCGGGGACTCCTTAGGACGGCGCGCGCGGCCCCTTTAAGAGGGAGGGAGGGCGCGCGCGCGCGCCCTAAGCACAGTGGCCGGGAAGGAGCGCGCGCTGCCAGCAGAGCGGGAGAGGGACGCCGGGCACGGAGCAGAGCGGTGAGGGGAACAGCGTCCCTGCCTAGCAGAGGGCAGGGACGCCGGCACTACAGTACCCCCCCCTTTAGGCCCCCCCTTTTTTAGGCCAGATAGAAATTTAGCTAGGATGAGAGGGGCATGGATGTTCTCCCGGGGCTCCCACGTTCTCTCCTCAGGACCAAACCCCTTCCAATCTACCAGAAAAAAGGTCTTTCCTCTTACCCTTTTGGTGGCAAGAATGTTCTCTACCTCAAACTCGTCCTCAGCAGAAACCGGAGCAGGAGGCGTACCTGTAGACTTGGAAAAAGAGTTAAGCACCACGGGTTTGAGGAGAGATACATGGAAGGAGTTAGGGATCCGTAAGTTGGCCGGGAGTTTCAATTTATAGGCCACCGGGTTGATCTGACTGATGACCTCCAGAGGACCGATGAACCGAGGCCCTAACTTGTAAGAAGGTATCTTGAGTCGAACATATTTAGATGAGAGCCAGACTTTATCTCCTGGACGAAATTGTGGAGGATCCAGGCGTTTTTTGTCAGCGTGTCTTTTCATACGCTCGGATGACAGAAGGAGTGCGGACCGGGTACTCTCCCATATGGAGGAAAATTTGCTAACGAGAGATTCCGCAGCCGGGTTGTCCACAGAGGTGGAGACAGGAAAAGGAATCCGAGGATGCTGACCAAAGACTACAAAAAACGGGGATTTGGAGGAGGATTCGCTCTCGTGATTATTATAAGAGAACTCGGCCCATGGTAGGAGATCCACCCAGTCTGAATGGTGGGCATTAACGAAGTGCCGGAGGTAACTGGTCAGGTTCTGATTGATCCGCTCCACTTGACCATTGGACTGTGGGTGGTAAGCGGAAGAGAAGTCCAGGGTGACGTCTAGTAGTTTACAAGTGGCTCTCCAGAAACGTGAGGTGAACTGTACCCCACGATCCGACACGATGTGGAGGGGCAGGCCATGAAGACGGAAGATGTGGCGGATAAAGTCTTTAGCCAGCTCGGGTGCAGACGGAAGGCCTGGCAGGGGAATAAAGTGAGCCATCTTGGAAAAGCGGTCAGCGACCACCCAAATGACCGTACAACCGGCAGAGACGGGGAGATCAGTTATAAAGTCCATTGCTATATGCTGCCAGGGGGCAGCAGGTACAGGAAGCGGAAGGAGGCGTCCGGCTGGCAGATGTCTCGGGACTTTGTTGCGGGCGCAGGACACACAGGCAGAAACAAAGTCTATTATGTCCTTGTGCAGGGTAGGCCACCAATAGTGCCGGGCAATAAGCTGGAGGGTCTTTTTCTGACCGGTGTGGCCAGCTAGTTTAGACGAATGGCCCCAGTGTAGGATCTTCTCCCGATCAGGTACTGAAACAAACGTCTTACCGGGAGGGAGACGATTTAGACTCACGGGAGCCACCTGCATTACTCTGGCGGGATCGATGATATGTTTAGGTTCTTCCTCGAGATCGGACACCAGAAAGGATCGGGACAAGGCGTCTGCTTTGACGTTTTTGTCAGCCGGGCGAAAATGAAGAACAAAATCAAAGCGAGCAAAAAACAAGGACCACCGGGCTTGGCGCGGGTTAAGTCTCTGGGCATGCTGGAGGTAAGCCAAGTTCTTGTGGTCAGTGTAAATTATTACCGGATGAAGAGCCCCCTCGAGTAGGTAACGCCACTCCTCCAACGCCAGCTTGATGGCCAATAACTCTCGGTCTCCTATGGAATAGTTGCGCTCAGAAGAGGAGAAGAGTTTGGAGAAGAAGCCACAAGTTACCATTCTCCCGGAAGATGATTTTTGAGTAAGTACCGCTCCGGCTCCAGAGGAGGAGGCATCAACTTCCAGGAAGAACTGCTTGTTGCCGTCCGGGCGATGCAGCACCGGGGCGGAAGAGAAGGCCTGTTTTAGGGAAAGAAAGGCCTCCTCTGCTTCGGGCGGCCACTCTTTGGGATTAGTACCCTTACGGGTGAGCGCGGAAATTGGGGCAGTCCGGGAAGAGAAGTGCGGGATGAAGAGGCGGTAATAGTTGGCGAAGCCCAGGAACCGTTGAATAGCCTTCAACCCCTCTGGTCGGGGCCATTTCTCGATGGCAGACAGTTTCTCAGGATCCATTTGTAGGCCGGTCTGAGAGATAATGTAGCCCAGAAACCGAAGCGAGGTCTGCTCAAAGAGGCACTTCTCATATTTAGCGTAGAGATGGTTCTGCCTGAGCCTGAGCAGGACCTGACGAACATCCCTCCGGTGAGTCTGGAGATCCGGAGAGAAGACCAAGATGTCGTCCAGGTACACCACTACGCAGGAGTAGAGAAGGTCCCGGAAGATGTCATTGACCAACTCTTGAAAGACGGCAGGAGCGTTACAGAGGCCAAAGGGCATTACCAGATATTCATAGTGGCCGTCCCGGGTGTTGAATGCCGTCTTCCATTCATCCCCCTGACGGATACGAACCAGGTTGTACGCCCCACGGAGGTCCAGTTTGGTGAAGACTCTAGCCCCCCTCAGACGATCAAATAACTCCGGAATGAGCGGAAGGGGGTACTTATTCTTCACCGTGATCTGGTTAAGGCCTCTATAGTCTATACAGGGACGGAGAGAGCCGTCCTTCTTTTTGACGAAAAAGAAGCCTGCTCCCGCCGGGGAGGTAGATTTCCGGATGAATCCCCTGGCCAGATTCTCCTCAATATATTCGGACATCGACCGGGTCTCAGCAGCGGATAATGGATAAATACGCCCACGGGGAGGAGAAGTACCAGGTAACAGGTCGATAGGGCAGTCGTATGGTCTATGAGGGGGTAGTGTCTCTGCCTCCTTTTTATTAAAGACATCAGCATAAGACCAATAAGGAATCGGAAGTCCAGGTAGATTAGCTGGGGTAGGAGAAGGACGGACGGGATGAACGGGAACCAGACAGGTCTTATGACAGCCCTGTCCCCAGCGAAGGACTTCTCCGGTCTGCCAGTCAAGAACGGGTGCATGTTTCTGGAGCCAAGGTAGGCCTAGCAAGAGGGCGTGAGAGAGTCCAGGCAGAACATGGAAGGAGATACTTTCAGAATGCAGCATTCCCACCTGCAGAGTAATGGATTCGGTGATGAGTTGGATGGGGCGTGGTAAGAGCCCCCCATCCACGGCAGCAACAGACAAGGGTACAGCCAGAGGTTTGGTGGGGATGCGGTATTTCTCTACCAGGGACTGTGAAATAAGATTCCCGGCTGCTCCAGAGTCCAGTTGGGCTAGTTCGAAATAAAGGTTCTCCCCGTAGACGATTGAAACTGACAACAGCAGGGATGGAGAGGATTTATTCTTGTCTAGGTGGACCTCTCTGAGCGAACCTAGACACAGGCGTTTCCCGACCTCTCCGGGCAGGCACGGATCCGGTGCTCCTTACTGCCACAGTAGAAGCAGGTCCCCTCGGCACGGCGTAAGTCCTGACGGGTCTTGACCATCTTGGTCTGGTCGACCTGCATAGGCTCAGGAGGGTGTACCTGGTTAGAGACAGAAGGAGTGACGGGTTTCTGAAAAGTAGGAGCTAGATGTGGTAACCTCCTCTCACGGGTGACCTCTCTGGCACGCTCCTGGAACCGTAGGTCAATCCGGGTGGCAAGAGTTATTAAGTCATCGAGAGTGGTAGGAATGTCCCGACCGGCAAGTTCATCTTTAATACGGCCAGACAGACCCTCCCAGAAGACGGAAACCAGAGCGTCGTTATCCCAGGCCAGCTCCTAGGCAAGGGTACGGAACCGTATGGCATATTGGCCCACGGTGAGACTTTCCTGACGGAGGCGTAGCAACGATGATGCGGATGAGGTCTTCCGTCCGGGTTCGTCGAAGACTTTCCGGAAGGCCGTGAGAAAAGCAGGCAAGTTGGACACCAGGGGGTCTCCTCTCTCCCATAAAGGATTTAGCCAGGCCAGGGCCTCCCCGGTGAGATGGGACATGATGAATGCAATTTTGGCTCGGTCGGAGTTAAACTGGTGGGACAATAGTTCAAAGTGCAAGGTGCACTGATTTATGAAGCCCCGAGCCTGGGCTGAGTCGCCTCCGAAGCGAGGAGGTGCAGAAAGCCGAGGTCCGGGGTAGGATATCATGGTATTAGTGGACAGCGGAGCTGCCGGATTGCGAGACATGGCACTGGCGGAGGTTGTTGGTGGAACAGTCAGAGTGTCCAGGCGAGTATTGACATTCCGCAGGTGACCCAGGATGGACTCCTGTTGGGACCTTTGACGGGACAGTTCATGACACAGGTCCGAGAGCGAGGGAGCTTGGGTGCCACCGGGTTCCATGGCCCGAGCAAACTGTAACGGGTCTGGGAGGCGGAACCTCTGGGCTACTATACAAGGGAGCGGTCCTTGTAAGGGAGCGGGTGGCGACCAGGCAGGCAGTCACAGCAGGTGACCGGGACAGTCTCTGGGTGTACGGGCAGGAGGTCACGGCAAGTGATCAGGGCAGTCTCTGGAAGAACGGGCTGGAGGTCACGGCAAGTGACCGGGGCAGTCTCTGGAAGAACGGGCTGGAGGTCACGGCAAGTGACCGGGGCAGTCTCTAGGTAAAGGGTAGGTACGACCTGTGATGGCTGAACCTCCAGGTAGGCTAGCAAGGCAGATGGAGGATGTGTGCTCCCAGGTGAGCAAGCGAGAGTCTCTGGAATAGCAGGTGGTCACAGCACGTGACGGCGGAGCCTCCAGGTAGGCAAGCAGGCAGGTAGCGGAGAAGCGCTCCCAGGTGAGCGGGCAAGAGTCTCTGGAATAGCTGGTGGTCCCAGCACGTGACAGCGGAACCCCCGGGCAGGCAAGCAGGCAGGTAGTGGAGAAGCGCTCCCAGGTGAGCGGGCAAGAGTCTGGAATAGCTGGTGGTCACAGCACGTGACAGCGGAGCCTCCGGGCAGGCAAGCAGGCAGGTAGCGGAGAAGCGCTCCCAGGTGAGCGGGCAAGCTGGTCCATAGACAGACTGACCGGAGTTGTAAGGCAGACCGTTGGACCTCAGGCAAGCAGGCAGGTAGCTGATGTGCGCTCCCAGGTGAGCGGACAAGTTGGTCCTTAGACAGACTGACCGCAGTTGTAAGGCAGACCGTCGGACCTCAGGCAGGCAGGCGGGTAACAGGAAATCAGGCAGGATTAGGACAGCAAGCTGGCAGGAATCTGGCAGGTAACTGGCAGGTAACTGGCAACGGGACCTGAGGGCTGAAGCAGAGTAGAACGGTGCAACAACATTGCTCGGGCACCTCCATTTTGAAGGAGGTGCCTTATATATGGTAAAGTCCTCCGGCCATTGGCCGGGGACTCCTTAGGACGGCACGCGCGGCCCCTTTAAGAGGGAGGGAGGGCGCGCGCCCTAAGCACAGTGGCCGGGAAGGAGCGCGCGCTGCCAGCAGAGCGGGAGAGGGACGCCGGGCACGGAGCAGAGCGGTGAGGGGAACAGCGTCCCTGCCTAGCAGAGGGCAGGGACGCCGGCACTACACATTGTACTATATGAAGGACTATGGTGAGTTCATTATAGTATATGGAGGACTATGGGGAGTGCATTATACTATATGGAGGACTATGGGGAGTTCATTATACTGTATGGAGGACTATGTGGTGTATTATACTATATGGAGGACTATGTAGTGCATTATACTATATGGAGGACTATGGGGAGTGTATTATACTATATGAAAGACTATGGGGAATGCAGTATTGTATATGGAAGACTAAGGGGAGTGCATTATACTATATTGAGGACTATGGGGAGTGTATTATACTATATAGAGGACTGTGGGGAGTCAATTATACTATACGGAGGACTATGGGATGCATTATACTATGTGGAGGAATATGGGATGCATACTATTATATTAAGGACTATGGGGAGTGCATTATACTATATGGATAACTATGGGGAGTGCATTATACTGTATGGAGGACTATGTGGTGCATTATACTATAAGGAGTACTATGGGAAGTGCAATATACTATATGGAGGACTATGGGGAGTGCATTATACTGTATGGAGGACTATGTGGTGCATTATACTATAAGGAGGACTATGGGGAGTGCATTATACTATATGAAGGACTATAGGGAGTGCATTATACTATATGGAGGACTATGGGGAGTGGATTATACTGTATGGAGGACTTTGTGGTGCATTATACTATATGGAGGACTATGTGGTGCATTATACTATATGGAGAACTATGGGGAGTGTATTATACTATATGGAGGACTATGGGGAGCGCAGTATGCTATATGGAAGACTATGGGGAGAATATTATACTATATAGAGGACTGTGGGGAATCCATTATACTATATGGAGGACTACAGCATGCATTATATTATATGGAGGACTATGTGGAATGCATTATGCTATATGGAGGACTATGGGATGCATTATACTATATGGAGAACTATGGGGAGCATATTATACTATATGGAGGACTATGGGATGCATTATACTATATGGAGGAATATGGGACGCATTCTATTTTATGGAGGACTATGGGAAGTGCATTATACTGTATGGAGTACTATGTGGTGCATTATCCTATATGGAAGACTATGGGGAGAATATTATACTATATAGAGGACTGTGGGGAATCCATTATACTATATGGAGGACTACGGCATGCATTATATTATATGGAGGACTATGGGGAATGCATTATGCTATATGGAGGACTATGGGATGCATTATACTATATGGAGGACTATGGGGAGTGTATTATACTATATGGAGGATTATGGGATGCATTATACTATATAGAGTACTGTGGGGAGTCCATTATACTATATGGAGGACTATGGGATGCATTATATTATATGGAGGACTATGGGGGGGTGCATTATGCTATATGGAGAACTATGGGATGCATTATACTATATGGAGGACTATGGGGAGTGTATTATACTATATGGAGGAGTATGGGATGCATTATATCATATGGAGGACTATGGGGAGTGCATTATACTTTATGGAAGACTATGGGGAGTCCATTATACTATATGGAGGACTATGGGATGCATTATTATATGGAGGACTATGGGGAGTGCATTGTAATACACTGCTCAAAAAAATAAAGCAAACACTCAAATAACCCATCCTAGATCTGAAAGAATGAAATATTCTCATTGAATATTTTGTTCTGTACAAAGTTGAATGTGCTGACAACAAAATCACACAAAAATCATCAATGGAAATCAAATTTATTAAGCATTGGAGGCCTGGATTTGGAGTCACCCCCAAAATTAAAGTGGAAAAACACACTACAGGCTTAAATGTCCTTAAATGTCCTTAAAACAAGTCAAAATGAGGCTCAGTATTGTGTGTGGCCTCCACGTGCCTGCATGACCTCCCTACAATGCCTGGGCATGCTCCTGATGGGGTTGCGGATGGTCTCCTGTGGGATCTCCTCCCAGACCTGGACTAAAGCATCCGCCAACTCCTGGACAGTCTGTGGTGCAACATGACGTTGGTGGATGGAGCGAGACATGATGTCCCAGATGTGCTCAATCAGATTCAGGTCTGGGGAACGGGCGGTACAGTCCATAACCTCAATGCCTTCATCTTGCAGGAACTGCTGACACACTCCAGCCACATGAGGTCTGGCATTGTCCTGCATTAGGAGGAACCCAGGGCCAACCACACCAGCATATGGTCTTACAAGGGGTCTGAGGATCTCATCTTGGTACCTAATGGCAGTCAGGCTACCTCTGGCGAGCACATGGAGGGCTGTGCGGCCCTCCAAAGAAATGCCACCCCACACCATTACTGACCCACTGCCAAACCGGTCATGCTGAAGGATGTTGCAGGCAGCAGATCGCTCTCCACGGCGTCTCCAGACTCTGTCACGTCTGTCACACGTGCTCAGTGTGAACCTGCTTTCATCTGTGAAGAGCACAGGGCGCAAGTGGCGACTTTGCCAATCCTGGTGTTCTAAGGCAAATGCCAAGCGTCCTGCACGGTGTTGGGCTGTGAGCACAACCCTCATCTGTGGACATCGGGCCCTCATTCCAACCTCATGGAGTCGGTTTCTAACCATTTGTGCAGACACATGCACATTTGTGGCCTGTTGGAGGTCATTTTGCAGGGCTCTGGCAGTGCTCCTCCTGTTCCTCCTAGCACAAAGGCGGAGGTAGCGGTCCTGCTGCTGGGTTGTTGCCCTCCTACGGCCCCCTCCATGTCTCCTGGTGTACTGGCCTGTCTCCTGGTAGCGCCTCCAGCCTCTGGACACTACGCTGACAGACACAGCAAGCCTTCTTGCCACAGCTCGCATTGATGTGCCATCCTGGATGAGCTGCACTACCTGAGCAACTTCTGTGGGTTGTAGAGTCCGTCTCGTGCTACCACGAATGTGAAAGCACAACCAACATTCAAAAGTGACCAAAACATCAGCCAGAAAGCATTGGTACTGAGATGTGGTCTGTGGTCCCCACCTGCAGAACCACTCCTTTATTGAGGGTGTCTTGATAATTGCCAATAATTTCCATCTATTGTCTATTCCATTTGCACAACAAAATATGAAATTAATTGTCAATCAGTGTTGCTTCCTAAGTGGACAGTTTGATTTCACAGAAGTTTGATTTACGTAGAGTGATATTCTGTTGTTTAAGTGTTCCCTTTATTTTTTGAGCAGTGTATATGGAGGACTATGGGGAGTGCATTATACTATATGGAGGACTATGGGATGCATTATATTATATGGAGGACTATGTGGAGTGCATTATACTATATGGAGGACTATGGGGAGTGTATTATACTATATAGAGGATTGTGGGGAGTCCATTATACTATATGGAGGACTATGGGATGCATTATACCATATGGAGGACTATGGGATGCATTATATTATATGGAGGACTATGGTTTGCATTATAGTATAGAGAGGACTATGGGGAGTGTATTATACTATGTGGAGGACTATGGAACGCATTATACTATATGGAGGACTATGGGGAAAGCTTTATACTATATGGAGGACTGTGTGGTGCATTATACTATATGGAGGACTATGGGGAGTGCATTATACTGTATGGAGGACTATGTTGTGCATTATATTAAATGGAGGACTATGGGGAGTGCATTATACTATATGGAGGACTATGGTGTTGTGGTGTTGCTATCAGAGTGTCAAGAGTGGGAGAAGAGGGTTGCATTGACAATCCAACACAATGGGCAGCAATTTGAAAACATTTTATAAGTGGTCATAAAGTTACATTAAAACCAAGCACACCATTGTTTTTCTTATCAAATTCTCAATAAGTTTGATGTGTCACATGACCCTCTTTCCTTTGAAAAAAATAAAGTTGGATCCAAAATGGCCGACTTCAAAATAGCCGCCATGGTCACCACCCATCTGGAAAAGTTTTCCCCTCACATATACTAATGTGCCACAAACAGGAAGTTGATATTACCAACCATTCCCATTTAATTTAGGTGTATCCATGTAAATGGCCCACCCTGTATATAATCAGAATGGGGGGGTCCAAATCTTGCTCCGGGACCCATCAGCCTCGTTACGCCACTGGTTATATATTATACTAGCTATTGAACCCCTTCTACGCCCGGGTGGTGAGCATTTTTATTGGTATATTTCTGGCGCCATTTTTTTTTAAGACACTGTCTGCAAATTCGCATATACATTGTCTTCAATAAAATAGCGCCGGATAAGCGCCATTTTACTGAAGTAATGTACTACAACGTCAACACAGCAGTGCACACGTGCCAGCCAAAGGGATAATGGTGATGGGTGGTGCATGCGCACTGCTATGTTGACGTTGTAGTACATTACTTCAATAAAATGGCGCTGGAGTCAGCGTTTGCGCTTATCCGGCGCTATTTTATTGAAGACACTGTATATGCGAATTTGCAGACAGTGTCTTAAAAAAATGGTGCCGGATAGCATGGTATAGGCATACACTGAGTCCGGGTCATTCTATTGAAGTATTGTACTACAAAATTAAAGGGAACCTGTCACCAGAAATAACACCGTTAACCTGCACATATGTGATTAATCTGCAGGTTAATAGCGTTATTATGTTGCCCGACGCCTGCACGTAGTCGAATGCAGCAGGGAGAAAATAAACCTTCCTGGTATATGATCCCCCAATCCTGGTCCCCTTCTTGGTATATGCTCCACCCCATCCTTGTATATGTTCCCCCAATCCTTGAATATGCTCCCCCCATACTGGTATAAGCTCCCCCCATACTGGTATATGCTCCCTCCATCCTGGTATATGCTCCCTCCATCCTGGTATATGCTCCCCCATCTTGGTATATGCTCTCCCCATCCTGGTATATGCTCACCCATCCTGGTATATAGCCCCCCATCCTGGTATATGCTCCCCCCATCCTGTTATATGCTCCCTCCATCCTGGTATATGCTCCCCCATCCTGGTATATACTTCCCCATTCTGGTATATGCTCCCCCCATCCTGGTATATACCCCCCCATCCTGGTATATGCTCCCCCCATCCTGGTATATGCTCCCCCCATCCTGTTATATGCTCCCTCCATCCTGGTATATGCTCCCCCATCCTGGTATATACTTCCCCATTCTGGTATATGCTCCCCCCATCCTGGTATATGCTCCCTCCATCCTGGTATATGCTCCCTCCATCCTCATATATGCTACCCCTATCCTGGTATATGCTCCCCCAATCCTGGTATATGCTCCCCCAATCCTCGTATATGCTCCCTCCATCCTGTTATATGCCCCCCCATCCTGGTATATGCTCCACCCATCCTGGTATATGCTGCCTCAATCCTCGTATATGCCCCCCCACCCTGGTATATGTCCCCCCATCCTGGTATATGCTTCCCTACCCTGGTATATGCTCACCCAATTCTTGTATATGCTCCCTCCATCCTGGTATATGCCCCCCCAACCTGGTATATGCTTCCCTATCCTGGTATATGCCCCCCCATCCTGTTATATGCTCCCTCCATCCTGGTATGTGTCCCCATCCTGGTATATGCTCCCCTATCCTGGTATATGCTCCCCCCATCCTGGTATATGCTCCTCCCCATCCTGGTATATGCTCCCTCCATCCTGGTATATGCCCCCCATTCTGGTATATGCCCCCCATCCTGGTATGTGCTCCCCCCATCCTGGTATATGCTCCCCCTATCCTGTTATATGCTCTCTCCATCCTGGTATATGCTCCCCCATCCTGGTATATACTTCCCCATCCTGGTATATGCTCCCCCCATCCTGGTATATGCTCCCTCCATCCTGGTATATGCTCCCTCCATCCTGGTATATGCTCCCTCCATCCTCGTATATGCTTCCCCTATCCTGGTATATGCTCCCCCAATCCTGGTATATGCTCACCCAATGCTAGTATATGCTCCCTCCATCCTGGTATATGCCCCCCCATTCTGGTATATGCTCCCCCCTATCCTGTTATATGCTCCCTCCATCCTGGTATATGCTCCCCCATCCTGGTATATACTTCCCCATCCTGGTATATGCTCCCCCTATCCTGGTATATGCTCCCTCCATCCTGGTATATGCTCCCTCCATCCTGGTATATGCTCCCCCATCTTGGTATATGCTCTCCCCATCCTGGTATATGCTCCCCCATCCTGGTATATACCCCCCCATCCTGGTATATGCTCCCCCCATCCTAGTATATGCTCCCCCCATCCTGTTATATGCTCCCTCCATCCTGGTATATGCTCCCCCATCCTGGTATATACTTCCCCATTTTGGTATATGCTCCCCCCATCCTGGTATATACCCCCCCATCCTGGTATATGCTCCCCCCATCCTGGTATATGCTCCCCCCATCCTGTTATATGCTCCCTCCATCCTGGTATATGCTCCCCCATCCTGGTATATACTTCCCCATTCTGGTATATGCTCCCCCCATCCTGGTATATGCTCCCTCCATCCTGGTATATGCTCCCTCCATCCTCATATATGCTTCCCCTATCCTGGTATATGCTCCCCCAATCCTGGTATATGCTCCCCCGATCCTCGTATATGCTCCCTCCATCCTTTTATATGCCCCCCCATCCTGGTATATGCTCCACCCATCCTGGTATATGCTGCCTCAATCCTCGTATATGCCCCCCCACCCTGGTATATGTCCCCCATCCTGGTATATGCTTCCCTACCCTGGTATATGCTCACCCAATTCTTGTATATGCTCCCTCCATCCTGGTATATGCCCCCCCATCCTGGTATATGCTTCCCTATCCTGGTATATGCCCCCCCATCCTGTTATATGCTCCCTCCATCCTGGTATGTGTCCCCATCCTGGTATATGCTCCCCCATCCTGGTATATGCTCCCCCCATCCTGGTATATGCTCCTCCCCATCCTGGTATATGCTCCCTCCATCCTGGTATATGCCCCCCATCCTGGTATGTGCTCCCCCCATCCTGGTATATGCTCCCCCTATCCTGTTATATGCTCTCTCCATCCTGGTATATACTTCCCCATCCTGGTATATGCTCCCCCCATCCTGGTATATGCTCCCTCCATCCTGTATATGCTCCCTCCATCCTGGTATATGCTCCCTCCATCCTCGTATATGCTTCCCCTATCCTGGTATATGCTCCCCCAATCCTGGTATATGCTCACCCAATGCTAGTATATGCTCCCTCCATCCTGGTATATGCCTCCCCATTCTGGTATATGCTCCCCCCTATCCTGTTATATGCACCCTCCATCCTGGTATATGCTCCCCCATCCTGGTATATACTTCCCCATCCTGGTATATGCTCCCCCCATCCTGGTATATGCTCCCCCCATCCTGGTATATGCTCCCTCCATCCTGATATATGCTCCCTCCATCCTCGTATATGCTTACCCTATACTGGTATATGCCCCCCATCCTGGTATATGCCCCCCATCCTGGTATATCCCCACATTCTGGTATATGCTCCCCCGTTATATGCTCCCCCATCCTGGTATATGCTCCCCCATCCTGGTATATGCTCCCCCCATCCTGATATATGCCCCCCATCCTGGTATATGCCCCCCATCCTGGTATATGTCCCCCATCCTGGTATGTGCTCCCCCCATCCTGGTATATACCCCCCATCCTGGTATATGCTCCCCCCATCCTGGTATATGCTCCCCCTATCCTGTTATATGCTCCCACCATCCTGGTATATGCTCCCCCATCCTGATATATACTTCCCCATCCTGGTATATGCTCCCCCCATCCTTTTATATGCTCCCCCCATCCTGGTATATGCTCCCTCCATCCTGGTATATGCTCCCTCCATCCTCGTATATGCTCCCCTATCCTGGTATATGCTCCCTCCATTCTGGTATATGCCCCCCCATTCTGGTATACACTCCACCCATCCTGGTATATGCTGCCTCAATCCTCGTATATGCCTCCCCACCCTGGTATATGCCCCCCATCCTGGTATATCCTTCCCTACCCTGGTATATGCTCCCCCAATTCTTGTATATGCTCCCTCCATCCTGGTATATGCCCCCCATCTTGTTATATGCTCCCTCCATCCTGGTATATTCTCCCCCCATCCTGGTATATGCTCCCCCATCCTGGTATATGCTCCCCCCATCCTGGTATATGCTCCCCCTATCCTGGTATACCCCCCCATCCTGGTATATGCTCCTCCCCATCCTGGTATATGCTCCCCCCATACTGGTATATGTTCCCCCATCCTGGTATATGCTCCCCCCCATCCTGGTATATGATCCCTCAATCCTGGTCCCCTTCTTGGTATATTCTCCCCCCCATCCTTGTATATGTTCCCCCAATCCTCGTATATGCTCCCCCCATACTGGTATATGCTCCCTCCATCCTGGTATATGCTCCCTCCATCCTGGTATATGCTGCCCCATCTTGGTATATGCTCTCCCCATCCTGGTATATGCTCCCCCATCCTGGTATATACCCCCCCATCCTGGTATATGCTCCCCCCATCCTGTTATATGCTCCCTCCATCCTGGTATATGCTCCCCCATCCTGGTATATACTTCCCCATTCTGGTATATGCTCCCCCCATCCTGGTATATACCCCTTCATCCTGGTATATGCTCCCCCCATCCTGGTATATGCTCCCCCCATCCTGTTATATGCTCCCTCCATCCTGGTATATGCTCCCCCATCCTGGTATATACTTCCCCATTCTGGTATATGCTCCCCCCATCCTGGTATATGCTCCCTCCATCCTGGTATATGCTCCCTCCATCCTCATATATGCTACCCCTATCCTGGTATATGCTCCCCCAATCCTGGTATATGCTCCCCCAATCCTCGTATATGCTCCCTCCATCCTGTTATATGCCCCCCCATCCTGGTATATGCTTCACCCATCCTGGTATATGCTGCCTCAATCCTCGTATATGCCCCCCCACCCTGGTATATGTCCCCCCATCCTGGTATATGCTTCCCTACCCTGGTATATGCTCACCCAATTCTTGTATATGCTCCCTCCATCCTGGTATATGCCCCCCCAACCTGGTATATGCTTCCCTATCCTGGTATATGCCCCCCCATCCTGTTATATGCTCCCTCCATCCTGGTATGTGTCCCCATCCTGGTATATGTTCCCCCATCCTGGTATATGCTCCCCCCCATCCTGGTATATGCTCCTCCCCATCCTGGTATATGCTCCCCCCATCCTGGTATATGCCCCCCATTCTGGTATATGCCCCCCATCCTGGTATGTGCTCCCCCCATCCTGGTATATGCTCCCCCTATCCTGTTATATGCTCTCTCCATCCTGGTATATGCTCCCCCATCCTGGTATATACTTCCCCATCCTGGTATATGCTCCCCCATCCTGGTATATGCTCCCTCCATCCTGGTATATGCTCCCTCCATCCTGGTATATGCTCCCTCCATCCTCGTATATGCTTCCCCTATCCTGGTATATGCTCCCCCAATCCTGGTATATGCTCACCCAATGCTAGTATATGCTCCCTCCATCCTGGTATATGCCCCCCCATTCTGGTATATGCTCCCCCCTATCCTGTTATATGCTCCCTCCATCCTGGTATATGCTTCCCCATCCTGGTATATACTTCCCCATCCTGGTATATGCTCCCCCCATCCTGGTATATGCTCCCACCATCCTGGTATATGCTCCCTCCATCCTGGTATATGCTCCCTCCATCCTGGTATATGCTCCCCCATCTTGGTATATGCTCTCCCCATCCTGGTATATGCTCCCCCATCCTGGTATATACCCCCCATCCTGGTATATGCTCCCCCCATCCTAGTATATGCTCCCCCCAACCTGTTATATGCTCCCTCCATCCTGGTATATGCTCCCCCATCCTGGTATATACTTCCCCATTCTGGTATATGCTCCCCCCATCCTGGTATATACCCCCCCATCCTGGTATATGCTCCCCCCATCCTGGTATATGCTCCCCCCATCCTGTTATATGCTCCCTCCATCCTGGTATATGCTCCCCCATCCTGGTATATACTTCCCCATTCTGGTATATGCTCCCCCCATCCTGGTATATGCTCCCTCCATCCTGGTATATGCTCCCTCCATCCTCATATATGCTTCCCCTATCCTGGTATATGCTCGCCCAATCCTGGTATATGCTCCCCCAATCCTCGTATATGCTCCCTCCATCCTTTTATATGCCCTCCCATCCTGGTATATGCTCCACCCATCCTGGTATATGCTGCCTCAATCCTCGTATATGCCCCCCCACTCTGGTATATGTCCCCCATCCTGGTATATGCTTCCCTACCCTGGTATATGCTCACCCAATTCTTGTATATGCTCCCTCCATCCTGGTATATGCCCCCCCATCCTGGTATATGCTTCCCTATCCTGGTATATGCCCCCCCATCCTGTTATATGCTCCCTCCATCCTGGTATGTGTCCCCATCCTGGTATATGCTCCCCCATCCTGGTATATGCTCCCCCCATCCTGGTATATGCTCCTCCCCATCCTGGTATATGCTCCCTCCATCCTGGTATATGCCCCCCATCCTGGTATGTGCTCCCCCCATCCTGGTATATGCTCCCCCTATCCTGTTATATGCTCTCTCCATCCTGGTATATACTTCCCCATCCTGGTATATGCTCCCCCCATCCTGGTATATGCTCCCTCCATCCTGTATATGCTCCCTCCATCCTGGTATATGCTCCCTCCATCCTCGTATATGCTTCCCCTATCCTGGTATATGCTCCCCCAATCCTGGTATATGCTCACCCAATGCTAGTATATGCTCCCTCCATCCTGGTATATGCCCCCCCATTCTGGTATATGCTCCCCCCTATCCTGTTATATGCTCCCTCCATCCTGGTATATGCTCCCCCATCCTGGTATATACTTCCCCATCCTGGTATATGCTCCCCCCATCCTGGTATATGCTCCCCCCATCCTGGTATATGCTCCCTCCATCCTGATATATGCTCCCTCCATCCTCGTATATGCTTACCCTATACTGGTATATGCCCCCCATCCTGGTATATCCCCACATTCTGGTATATGCTCCCCCATTATATGCTCCCCCATCCTGGTATATGCTCCCCCATCCTGGTATATGCTCCCCCCATCCTGGTATATGCCCCCCATCCTGGTATATGCTCCCCCTCATCCTGGTATATGCTCCCCCCATCCTGGTATATGCTCCCCCCATCCTGGTATATGCCCCCCATCCTGGTATATGTCCCCCATCCTGGTATGTGCTCCCCCCATCCTGGTATATACCCCCCATCCTGGTATATGCTCCCCCCATCCTGGTATATGCTCCCCCTATCCTGTTATATGCTCCCACCATCCTGGTATATGCTCCCCCATCCTGGTATATACTTCCCCATCCTGGTATATGCTCCCCCCATCCTTTTATATGCTCCCCCCATCCTGGTATATGCTCCCTCCATCCTGGTATATGCTCCCTCCATGCTCGTATATGCTCCCCTATCCTGGTATATGCTCCCTCCATTCTGGTATATGCCCCCCCATTCTGGTATACACTCCACCCATCCTGGTATATCCTGCCTCAATCCTCGTATATGCCTCCCCACCCTGGTATATGCCCCCCATCCTGGTATATGCTTCCCTACCCTGGTATATGCTACCCCAATTCTTGTATATGCTCCCTCCATCCTGGTATATGCCCCCCATCTTGTTATATGCTCCCTCCATCCTGGTATATTCTCCCCCCATCCTGGTATATGCTCCCCCATCCTGGTATATGCTCCCCCCATCCTGGTATATGCTCCCCCTATCCTGGTATATCCCCCCATCCTGGTATATGCTCCTCCCCATCCTGGTATATGCTCCCCCCATACTGGTATATGTTCCCCCATCCTGGTATATGCTCCCCCCCATCCTGGTATATGATCCCCCAATCCTGGTCCCCTTCTTGGTATATGCTCCCCCCCATCCTTGTATATGTTCCCCCAATCCTCGTATATGCTCCCCCCATACTGGTATAAGCTCCCCCCATACTGGTATATGCTCCCTCCATCCTGGTATATACTCCCTCCATCCTGGTATATGCTCCCCCATCTTGGTATATGCTCTCCCCATCCTGGTATATGCTCCCCCATCCTGGTATATACCCCCCAGCCTGGTGTATGCTCCCCCCATCCTGGTATATGCTCCCCCCATCCTGTTATATGCTCCCTCCATCCTGGTATATGCTCCCCCATCCTGGTATATACTTCCCCATTCTGGTATATGCTCCCCCCATCCTGGTATATGCTTCCTCCATCCTTGTATATGCTCCCCCCATCATGGAGAACAAGGAAGCACAAAAGAACTTCATGAAAACATGAAAATACAAAATCTTTATTGAAAAAAATCAAGAATAGAAAAAATGGAAAACACTCAGAGGCATAAAATTAAAAACAATGGAGGAGCATGGAGACGAGGAACAGGTTAAATGTACTGCCCTCTGCAAATCAATTGCCTGAAGGCAAAATATGGCACTGCAAAAACAGGTCATAAAGAGGTAGCTCAAGTGTCTATCCAATTGAAAGGTCGCACAGTGAGAGACTTCTGTTTAATGCAGGTTCTAATATAGAAGCATTTTCCCAAAGTGGATGCAAGTATGACACTCAGTACATTAATAGAAATAAGTGTCATGAAAGACAATATAGTCAAAGTGACAACCAATCCAATATATAATATGAAAAGGTTCCATACTTACAGCCGCTGTGGTTGCGTCGCCGCACCTCGCTCCTGCTCTACCCCAGCATCCTGGTATATGCTCCCCCCCATCCTGGTATATGCTCCCCCTCATCCTGGTATATGCTCTCACCCATCCTGGTATATGCTCCCCCTCATCCTGGTATATGCTCTCCCCCATCCTGGTATATGCTCCCCTCCATCCTGGTATATGTCACCGCCGAACCTGGTATATGCTCCCCCCCATCCTGGTATATGTCACCCCCCAATCCTGGTATATGCTCCCCGTCATCCTGGTATATGCTCCCCCTCATTCTGGTATATGCTCCCCCACATCCTGGTATATGCCCCCCATCCTGGTATATCCCCCATCCTGGTATATGCTCCCCTCATCCTGGTATATGCTCCCCCATCCTGGTATATGCTCCCCCCATCCTGGTACATGCCCCTCCATCCTGGTATATGCTCCACCTCATCCTGGTATATGCTCCCCCTAGCCTGGTATATGCTCCCCCCATCCTGGTATATGCCCCCCATCCTGGTATATGCCCCCATCCAGGTATGTGCTCCCCCCATCCTGGTATATGCTCCCCCCATCCTTATATATGTCACCCCCATCCTGGTATATTCTCCCCCCATCCTGGTATATGCTCCCCCCTATCCTGGTATATGTCACTCCCCGATCCTGGTATATGCTCCCCCCATCCTGATATGTCACCCCCTGATCCTTGTATATGCTCCCTCCCATCCTGGTATATGTCACCCCCGATCCTGGTATATCGTCCCCCCCATCCTGGTATATACTTCCCCTCATTCTGGTATATGCTCCACCCCATCCTAGTATATGTCAACCCCCAATCCTGGTATATGCTCCCCCCATCCTGGTATATGTCACCCCCCGATCGTGGTATGTGCTCCCCCCATCCTGGTATATGTCACCCCCGATCCTGGTATATGCTACCCCCATACTGATATATGCTCCCCCTCATTAGGTATATGCTCCCCCATCCTGGTATATGCTCCCCCTCATTCTGGTATATGCTCCCCCCATTCTGGTATATGCTCCCCCCATCCTGGTATATGCCCCCCCCATCCTGGTATATGCTCCCCTTCATCCTGGTATATGCTTCCTCCATCCTTGTATATGCTCCCCCCCCATCATGGAGAACAAGGAAGCACAAAAGAACTTCATGAAAACATGAAAATACAAAATCTTTATTGAAAAAAATCAAGAATAGAAAAAATGGAAAACACTCAGAGGCATAAAATTAAAAACAATGGAGGAGCATGGAGACGAGGAACAGGTTAAATGTACTGCCCTATGTAAATCAATTGCCTGAAGGCAAAATATGGCACTGCAAAAACAGGTCATAAAGAGGTAGCTCAAGTGTCTATCCAATTGAAAGGTCGCACAGTGAGAGACTTCTGTTTAAAGCAGGTTCTAATATAGAAGCATTTTCCCAAAGTGGATGCAAGTATGACACTCAGTACATTAATAGAAATAAGTGTCATGAAAGACAATATAGTCAAAGTGACAACCAATCCAATATATAATATGAAAAGGTTCCATACTTACAGCCGCTGTGGTTGCGTCGCCGCACCTCGCTCCTGCTCTACCCCAGCATCCTGGTATATGCTCCCCCCCATCCTGGTATATGCTCACCCTCATCATGGTATATGCTCTCACCCATCCTGGTATATGCTCCCCCCCATCCTGGTATATGCTCTCCCCCATCCTGGTATATGCTCCCCTCCATCCTGGTATATGTCAACGCCGAACCTGGTATATGCTCCCCCCATCCTGGTATATGTCACCCCCCAATCATGGTATATGCTCCCCGTCATCCTGGTATATGCTCCCCCTCATTCTGGTATATGCTCCCCCCCATCCTGGTATATGCCCCCCATCCTGGTATATGCCCCCCATCCTGGTATATCCCCCATCCTGGTATATGCTCCGCTCATCCTGGTATATGACTTCTGTTTAATGCAGGTTCTAATATAGAAGCATTTTCCCAAAGTGGATGCAAGTATGACACTCAGTACATTAATAGAAATAAGTGTCATGAAAGACAATATAGTCAAAGTGACAACCAATCCAATATATAATATGAAAAGGTTCCATACTTACAGCCGCTGTGGTTGCGTCGCCGCACCTCGCTCCTGCTCTACCCCAGCATCCTGGTATATGCTCCCCCCCATCCTGGTATATGCTCCCCCTCATCCTGGTATATGCTCTCCCCCATCCTGGTATATGCTCCCCTCCATCCTGGTATATGTCACCGCCGAACCTGGTATATGCTCCCCCCCATCCTGGTATATGTCACCCCCCAATCCTGGTATATGCTCCCCGTCATCCTGGTATATGCTCTCCCCCATCCTGGTATATGCTCCCCTCCATCCTGGTATATGTCACCCCCCAATCCTGGTATATGCTCCCCGTCATCCTGGTATATGCTCCCTCTCATTCTGGTATATGCTCCCCCATCCTGGTATATGTCACCCCCCGATCCTGGTATATGCTCCCCCCATCCTTATATATGTCACCCCCATCCTGGTATATTCTCCCCCCATCCTGGTATATGCTCCCCTCTATCCTGGTATATGTCACTCCCCGATCCTGGTATATGCTCCCCCCATCCTGGTATGTCGCCCCCTGATCCTTGTATATGCTCCCTCCCATCCTGGTATATGTCACCCCCGATCCTGGTATATCGTCCCCCCCATCCTGGTATATACTTCCCCTCATCCTGGTATATGCTCCACCCCATCCTAGTATATGTCAACCCCCAATCCTGGTATATGCTCCCCCCATCCTGGTATATGTCACCCCCCGATCGTGGTATGTGCTCCCCCCATCCTGGTATATGTCACCCCCGATCCTGGTATATGCTACCCCCATACTGACATATGCTCCCCCTCATTAGGTATATGCTCCCCCATCCTGGTATATGCTCCCCCTCATTCTGGTATATGCTCCCCCCATTCTGGTATATGCTCCCCCCATCCTGGTATATGCCGCCCCCCATCCTGGTATATGTCACCCCCGATCCTGGTATATGTCACCCCCCCCCCCCCGATCCTGCCTGTCCTGCTCATCCATCCACAAACACTCCTACTCACCCTTCCCCCGCAGCACATCGTCTGTGTTAAATATGTAAATAAAATGGCGCTGGAGTCAGTGTGTGCACATACTGCGCTATTTGGCGCCATTTTGTTGAAGACACTGCGAATTTGTCTTCAACAAAATGGTGCTGGATATCGCGCTATGCGCTGGCTCCGGCACAGACTCCTCCTTAAGCCTCGCCGGAGACGTGGTCAGCGCCTATGCACATGGTGATCTCCGGCGACGCACTCTTCCTCCAGCCTCGTCCTCCCGGCGCAGACTATAGAGGCTTAGGACAGAAGGACACATCCCTGGATATATATATCTCATCTCTCCCAATTACATGGAGTCTATTAGGATCCCTGATCTATTATGTGTCGCCATCTGCACAGATCCAATGTCACACAAAAGGAAGCGACATTTTTAGCGAGTAAACAGCGCATTCCGTCCTGTGCTGATCTACAGCGCCATCTAGAGGCTGATCAGCGGCGCATCAGCTCAGCCTACTCGTTTTCATCTTCGCACCAGATGACGCGTTACCGGGATAAAATATGATTGGGTCCCAGTGAAAATACAAGACTGGGAGCCGGCTGCTCTGCTCCAATCGTCGCGCTTTGGAAGATACCAACTCTTTGTAGCCCTCAGGGGGAGCTGAGGAGAATAAATTGTTATTGTTTGTAAAAGTGCAGATATTTAATGAACTGATAGGTAAAATAAAGATGCGGCTGCGATCAGTGACGGGACAGAGTAAGAGCGGCCGCTGCAGTCCCCCCCCCCCCAGTGCTCAGATCATTGGTAGACGCGACTCCATCTCCGCCTTCGGAAGCCGGAAGTTGCAGGCAGTGTTGTGAGAGAGGAGCAGAGAGACAGGTGGGTGATTGGTGCTGTGTGCGCTGCCCCCTGCTGGTCGCATCACCGCAGTGCAGGTTGTTATGGGCTGATCAGGAGCCCCTATGCCGCTCTCCATGGTGCGACCCCCACTGCTGTGTCTTGGGGTCTGTTACACCTGATATATAGGAGCTGAGTACAGGCGGCTGCTGGGGCCCCTGATACCATTACTATGTGGCCCTTACACCTGATATATAGGAGCTGAGTACAGGCGGCTGCTGGGGCCCCTGATACCATTACTATGTGGCCCTTACACCTGATATATAGGAGCTGAGTACAGGCGGCTGCCGGGGCCCCTGATACCATTACTATGTGGCCCTTACACCTGATATATAGGAGCTGAGTACAGGCGGCTGCTGGGGCCCCTGATACCATTACTATGTGGCCCTTACACCTGATATATAAGGGCTGAGTACAGGCAGCTGCTGGGGCCCCTGATACCATTACTATGTGGCCCTTACACCTGATATATAGGAGCTGAGTACAGGCGGCTGCTGGGGCCCCTGATACCATTACTATGTGGCCCTTACACCTGATATATAGGAGCTGAGTACAGGCGGCTGCCGGGGCCCCTGATACCATTACTATGTGGCCCTTACACCTGATATATAGGAGCTGAGTACAGGCGGCTGCCGGGGCCCCTGATACCATTACTATGTGGCCCTTACACCTGATATATAGGAGCTGAGTACAGGCTGCTGCTGGGGCCCCTGATACCATTACTATGTGGCCCTTACACCTGATATATAGGAGCTGAGTACAGGTGGCTGCTGGGGCCCCTGATACCATTACTATGTGGCCCTTACACCTGATATATAGGAGCTGAGTACAGGCTGCTGCTGGGGCCCCTGATACCATTACTATGTGGCCCTTACACCTGATATATAGGAGCTGAGTACAGGTGGCTGCTGGGGCCCCTGATACCATTACTATGTGGCCCTTACACCTGATATATAGGAGCTGAGTACAGGTGGCTGCTGGGGCCCCTGATACCATTACTATGTGGCCCTTACACCTGATATATAGGAGCTGAGTACAGGCGGCTGCTGGGGCCCCTGATACCATTACTATGTGGCCCTTACACCAGATATATAGGAGCTGAGTACAGGTGGCTGCTGGGGCCCCTGATACCATTACTATGTGGCCCTTACACCTGATATATAGGAGCTGAGTACAGGCGGCTGCTGGGGCCCCTGATACCATTACTATGTGGCCCTTACACCTGATATATAGGAGCTGAGTACAGGCGGCTGCTGGGGCCCCTGATACCATTACTATGTGGCCCTTACACCTGATATATAGGAGCTGAGTACAGGTGGCTGCTGGGGCCCCTGATACCATTACTATGTGGCCCTTACACCTGATATATAGGAGCTGAGTACAGGCGGCTGCTGGGGCCCCTGATACCATTACTATGTGGCCCTTACACCTGATATATAGGAGCTGAGTACAGGCTGCTGCTGGGGCCCCTGATACCATTACTATGTGGCCCTTACACCTGATATATAGGAGCTGAGTACAGGCGGCTGCCGGGGCCCCTGATACCATTACTATGTGGCCCTTACACCTGATATATAGGAGCTGAGTACAGGCGGCTGCCGGGGCCCCTGATACCATTACTATGTGGCCCTTACACCTGATATATAGGAGCTGAGTACAGGCGGCTGCCGGGGCCCCTGATACCATTACTATGTGGCCCTTACACCTGATATATAGGAGCTGAGTACAGGCGGCTGCTGGGGCCCCTGATACCATTACTATGTGGCCCTTACACCTGATATATAGGAGCTGAGTACAGGCGGCTGCTGGGGCCCCTGATACCATTACTATGTGGCCCTTACACCTGATATATAGGAGCTGAGTACAGGCGGCTGCCGGTGCCCCTGATACCATTACTATGTGGCCCTTACACCTGATATATAGGAGCTGAGTACAGGCGGCTGCCGGGGCCCCTGATACCATTACTATGTGGCCCTTGCATCTGATATATAAGGGCTGAGTACAGGCAGCTGCTGGGGCCCCTGATACCATTACTATGTGGCCCTTACACCTGATATATAGGAGCTGAGTACAGGCAGCTGCTGGGGCCCCTGATACCATTACTATGTGGCCCTTACATCTGATATATAGGAGCTGAGTACAGGCGGCTGCTGTGGCCCCTGATACCATTACTATGTGGCCCTTACACCTGATATATAGGAGCTGAGTACAGGCAGCTGCTGGGGCCCCTGATACCATTACTATGTGGCCCTTACACCTGATATATAGGAGCTGAGTACAGGCGGCTGCTGGGGCCCCTGATACCATTACTATGTGGCCCTTACACCTGATATATAGGAGCTGAGTACAGGTGGTTGCTGGGGCCCCTGATACCATTACTATGTGGCCCTTACACCAGATATATAGGAGCTGAGTACAGGTGGTTGCTGGGGCCCCTGATACCATTACTATGTGGCCCTTACACCTGATATATAGGAGCTGAGTACAGGCGGCTGCTGGGGCCCCTGATACCATTACTATGTGGCCCTTACACCTGATATATAGGAGCTGAGTACAGGCGGCTGCTGGGGCCCCTGATACCATTACTATGTGGCCCTTATATCTGATATATAGGAGCTGAATACAGGCGGCTGCTGGGGCCCCTGATACCATTACTATGTGGCCCTTACACCTGATATATAGGAGCTGAGTACAGGCAGCTGCTGGGGCCCCTGATACCTTTACTATGTGGCCCTTACACCAGATATATAGGAGCTGAGTACAGGCGGCTGCTGGGGCCCCTGATACCATTACTATGTGGCCCTTACACCTGATATAAAGGAGCTGAGTACAGGCGGCTGCTGGGGCCCCTGATACCATTACTATGTGGCCCTTACACCAGATATATAGGCGCTGAGTACAGGCGGCTGCTGGGGCCCCTGATACCATTACTATGTGGCCCTTACACCTGATATATAGGAGCTGAGTACAGGCGGCTGCTGGGGCCCCTGATACCATTACTATGTGGCCCTTACACCTGATATATAGGAGCTGAGTACAGGCGGCTGCTGGGGCCCCTGATACCATTACTATGTGGCCCTTACACCTGATATATAGGAGCTGAGTACAGGCAGCTGCTGGGGCCCCTGATACCATTACTATGTGGCCCTTACACCTGATATATAAGGGCTGAGTACAGGCGGCTGCTGGGGCCCCTGATACCATTACTATGTGGCCTTTACACCTGATATATAGGAGCTGAGTACAGGCGGCTGCTGGGGCCCCTGATACCATTACTATGTGGCCCTTACACCTGATATATAGGAGCTGAGTACAGGCGGCTGCTGGGGCCCCTGATACCATTACTATGTGGCCCTTACACCTGATATATAAGCTCTGCTGGGACTCTGTATCCCGCCTGCATTGCATAATGGGGCCCCTGAATACTCTGCACATAAGGGCCCATAGCTCTAATTATGTTGTTTGCAATAGTCGCCCTCCTGCCACCCTGTAATATCGGGTCCCTGCCTGGTGTGGCCCCTATGACTTAATGTCTCCCAGTAAGTGCAGCACACCAGTTATCAGTCTGCACGGCCAGGGTCCGGGACCCCTGTTGTTTTTGTACTGGCTTTGTAATATATGCTCATTATCAGGGCGCCCTCTTCTCAGACATCCATCTAATCATCCGTCTGTCTCATCCATATTTGCCATATGGAGGTTTCCAGAAATAGGGCAGAACCTACTGGACTTCTGTGAAAGTTGACGAATCTGTTGAGCGCGGCTGAAGCCTCCTGGGAGCCGAGGTAAAATCAGTGGCCGTGGTAAAATTGTGGAGCGGTGGGGTCTGAAAAAGGAATCATGGCTATAAGGACAACGTTTGCACAAAGTGATTTCTTTCGAGCCCAACAGCCACTGTGTAAACCTGCCAAAAATGCCCCCATCTATCCATCCATTCATCACTCTCATACTCTGTCTATGCAGGTATGTATCTCATCATTCTTCCTTACGGAGTTTCACATTGACCAGTCGGGGCTTTGGTGCGAACTCCCTCACAAAACTGGATTCGGTAGTGTGTGCTGACGAGGCCATAGGCTTAGTAGACTGCGCCTCCAGTAGGCGTACACACCTGATGCACGACAGAGGGCACATTCACTCTGTCTGGACCATTATAGTCTATGGCCACGTCAGATCATATGCCCGAATCCCGTTCAGGTGTAGGCTGCAGCAGGTGGCAGCTGCCTTCTGTGCCCCGCTTCTCCGCCACTGCCGTTCCCCCCAACACCCAGAGCCACAGTATATATATATATATATATATATATATATATATATATATATATATATATATATATATATATATATATATATATATATATATATATATATATACACACTACTCAAAAAAATAAAGGGAACACTTAAACTACAGAATATAACTCCAAGTAAATCAAACTTCCGTGACATCAAACTGTCCACTTAGGAAGCAACACTGATTGACAATCAATTTCACATGCTGTTGTGCAAATGGAATAGACAATAGATGGAAATTATTGGCAATTATCAAGACACCCTCAATAAAGGAGTGATTCTGCAGGTGGGGACCACAGACCACATCTCAGTACCAATGCTTTCTGACTGATGTTTTGGTCACTTTTGAATGTTGGTTGTGCTTTCACACTCGTGGTAGTTTGAGATGGACTCTACAACCCACAGAAGTTGCTCAGGTAGTGCAGCTCATCCAGGATGGCACATCAATGCGAGCTGTAGAAAGAAGGTTTGCTGTGTCTGTCAGCGTAGTGTCCAGAGGCTGGAGGCGCTACCAGGAGACAGGCCAGTACACCAGGAGACGTGGAGGGGGCCGTAGGAGGGCAACAGCCCAGCAGCAGGACAGCTACCTCCGCCTTTGTGCAAGGAGGAACAGGAGGAGCACTGCCAGAGCCCTGCAAAATGACCTCCAACTGACCACAAATGTGGATGTGTCTGCACAAACGCTTAGAAACCCACTCCATAACCGTGGTATGAGAGCCCGACGTCCACAGATGGGGGTTGTGCTCACAGCCCAACACCGTGCAGGACTCTTGGCATTTGCCACAGAACACCAGGATTGGCAAAGTGGCAACTGGCGCCCTGTGCTCTTCACAGATGAAATCAAGTTCACACTGAGCACATGTGACAGACGTGACAGAGTCTGGAGACGCCGTGGAGAGCGATCTGCTGCCTGCAACATCCTTCAGCATGACCGGTTTGGCAGTGGGTCAGTAATGGTGTGGGGTGGCATTTGTTTGGAGGGCCGCACAACCCTCCATGTGCTCGCCAGAGGTAGCCTGACTGCCATTAGGTACCGAGATGAGATCCTCAGACCCCTTGTGAGACCATGTGCTGGTGCGGTTGGCCCTGGGTTCCTCCTAATACAGCACAATGCCAGACCTCATGTGGCTGGAGTGTGTCAGCAGTTCCTGCAAGATGAAGGCATTGAGGTTATGGACTGGCCCACCCGTTCCCCAGACCTGAATCCGATTGAGCACATCTGGGACATCATGTCTCGCTCCATCCACCAACGTCACGTTGCACCACAGACTGTCCAGGAGTTGGCGGATGCTTTAGTCCAGGTCTGGCAGGAGATCCCACAGGAGACCATCCGCAACCTCATCAGGAGCATGCCCAGGCGTTGTAGGGAGGTCATACAGGCACGTGGAGGCCACACACAATACTCAGCCTCATCAGGAGCATGCCCAGGCGTTGTAGGGAGGTTATACAGGCACGTGGAGGCCACACACAATACTCAGCCTCATCAGGAGCATGCCCAGGCGTTGTAGGGAGGTCATACAGGCACGTGGAGGCCACACACAATACTGAGACTCATTTTGACTTGTTTTAAGGACATTACATCAAAGTTGGATCAGCCTGTAGTGTGTTTTTCCACTTTAATTTTGGGGGTGACTCCAAATCCAGGCCTCCATTGGTTAATAAATGTGATTTCCATTGATGATTTTTGTGTGATTTTGTTTTCAGCACATTCAGCTTTGTACAGAACACAGTATTCAATGAGAATATTTCATTCATTCAGATCTAGGATGTGTTATTTCAGTGTTCCCTTTATTTTTTTGAGCAGTGTATATATAAATATACCAGGATGGGGGATATTAACAGAATTGGGGGACATTACCCCTATAACAGTGTAAGCAGCAGACCCCCTCCCCCTTAACAGGGCATAATGACCACATTTTTTGCTTACATTTTTTTTCTATTTTCCTCCTCTAAAACCTAGGTACGTCTTATGGTCCAGTGCGTCTTATAGTCCGAAAAATACGGTATATGCATTCAGCATATATATACTACTAGCTATTGAACCCGTTCTACGCCCGGGTGGCGAGAATTTTTATTGGTATATGGTCTCCCATGCTGGTATGTGCTGCCCACCTCCTTGTATTTGTGCTGCCCCCATCCTGTCTCCACCATCCAATCCTGGTATGCGTGGCACCCCTCACCCCCAATCCTGGTATGCGTGGCACCCCTCACCCCCAATCCTGGTATACGTGGCACCCCTCATCCCTATCCTGGTATGTGTGGCACCCCTCATCCCTATCCTGGTATGTATGGTACCCCTCATCCCTATCCTGGTATGTATGGTACCCCTCATCACTATCCTGGTGTGTATGGTATCCCTCATCCTGGTATGCATGGTACCCCATCCCTCATCCCGGTATGCATGGCACTCCATCCCTCATCCCCAATCCCGGTATGCGTGGCACCCCTCATCCCCAATCCCGGAATGCGTGGCACCCCTCATCCCCAATCCCGGCATGCGTGGCACCCCTCATCCCCAATCCCGGCATGCGTGGCACCCCTCATCCCCAATCCCGGCATGCGTGGCACCCCTCATCCCCAATCCCGGCATGCGTGGCACCCCTCATCCCCAATCCTGGCATGCGTAGCATCCCTCATCCCCAATCCGGCATGCGTGGCATCCCTCATCCCCAATCCCGGCATGCGTGGCATCCCTCATCCCCAATCCCGGCATGCGTGGCACCCCTCATCCCCAATCCCGGTATGCGTGGCACCCCTCATCCCCAATCCCGGTATGCGTGGCACCCCTCATCCCCAATCCCGGTATGCATGGTCCCCTCACCCCCCAATCCTGGTATGCGTGTTACCCCTCACCACCCAATCCTTGTATGCGTGGCACCCCTCACCCCCGCAATCCTTGTATGCGTGGCACCCCTCACCCCCCAATCCTGGTATGCGTGTTACCCCTCACCACCCAATCCTGGTATGCGTGGCACCCCTCACCCCCGCAATCCTGGTATGTGTGGCACCCCTCACCCCCCAAATCCTGGTATGCGTGGTACCCCTCACCGCCCAATCCTGGTATGTGTGGCACTCCTCACCCCCCAATCCTGGTATGTGTGGCACCCCTCACCGCCCAATGCTGGTATGCATGGTACCCCTCACCCCCAATCGTGGTATGTGTGTTATCCCTCACCCCCCAATCCTGGTATGCGTGGTACCCCTCACCCCACAATCCTGGTATGTGTGGTACCCCTCACCCCCAATCTTGGTATGTGTGTTACCCCTCACCCCCAATCTTGGTATGTGTGTTACCCCTCACCCCCAATCCTGGTATGTGTGGTACCCCTCACCCCCAATCCTGGTATGTGTGGTACCCCTCACCCCCCAATCCTGGTATGTGTGGTACCCCTCACCCCCCAATCCTGGTATGTGTGGTACCCCTCACCCCCCAGTCCTGATATATGCATGGTACCCCTCACCCCCCAGTCCTGATATATGCATGGTCACCTCACCCCACAATCCTGTTATGTGTGGCCCCCTCATCCCTTTCACACTGTACACACATACACAAAAAAAAAAACAGTTATACTCACCTTTCTTCTCTGTACTCCAGCGCTGCTGCGTCCTCTTCTGCCAGAGGCCGGGGGAGGAGTGCGGCGCTGGAGCACCGCACTGTCCGGCGCCATTTTGCTGAAGACACACTGTAAATGTGTCTTCAGTAAAATTACGCCGGATAGCGCAATGCGCATGCGTCGATCTGACGCCTTCACTCCGCCCCCGGTCTCCAGCGAAGAGAGGCGCCGCAGCAACGCTCCTCCCGGTCAGGTAAGTATGTAAGTATGGCGCCGGAGATCGCGGTATGCGTTCAGTGTCTACGCATCCCGCGATCTCCGGCGCCATACACCTCCTCTTACCTGTAACGGCTGGATGCCTGCTTCTCTCTGGAGCCAGGCTGCGCATCACGCATGCGCAGTTTATCTAATCTTCTGACAAAGACACGCATGCCGCCTTATATATACTATGGTAGATCGGCCCACTCAGTTGCACACAGAAGTAGCCACCGGAGCGCCGTCTCCTTAAGTCTCTCACTGGTTTATTTGTAGATGCTGCATAAGCCAGTGAGGAGTTAGCAAAAATAAATACGTGCTTTCTGACCTAAGGAAAAATAAAACATAACATACAGCCGTGTTGCTGTGGGGATCTGCCCGCTCAGGAGAACAACCATCCACTAGTTCAGCTTTTCCTTCTCATGACACAAAGCGCTGGAGTTCCTCTCTACAGCCCTACTGAACACTGAATGCCTTAGAAGGCCGACTATATACATCCTAGTCCCCACCCTGGGGTGGAGATATGGTGAATGACCTCCCAACCCGTTCTATGGTCGTTCACAAAAACCCAGCCCTTAAAATGGCCGATTAATCCCTCTCAACACATAGTATGCTGGTGTAAAACTTATGGGCTTCAAATCACTGAAGCTAATAGCCTCAGTGAAACATACCTCCCCTCCAGCACTTTGCCAGTGACTTTGTCACCATGTATATATAATCAGCATACTGTATATATATTATAAGCATACTCTATATATCCTTTTAAAAGCAGAAGTGTCAATAAATTATTTTTATCAGTTAACAAAATGCAGAGTAAAGTTTGATGGATGAACCAAGATCTCAGTAATAATAATTGTATTTTTTTTTTATTAATATTAGGATAGAAGGGAGGGACAAAACCAGGAACAGAATCAGTAGGCAAACTCATAGTCAGGAGGACAGCCGGGGTCAGATACCAGGTGATCAGTAACCGCCACGTCTGCGAGCAGTATGAATACCGCGGAGCCTGGTGACAGAGGTGATACTGAGATTGTCCGGGCAGAGATGTAACAGTCAGAAGGCCACCGGTAGATGGTGAAGGTCCTTCTGTACAGCTCCAGCAGTGATGGTGGATCTGCTGGACTTCAGGGCGCTGGATGCGGAGGTTTACCGTCTTTTAGATGTCTCTAGGGGAACGGTGACAACACGCAAATACGCGAGCAGCCCTGGATAATCCACGCCGGCAGGATGATAAGATCCGGCGGAAGATGGAACCTATGAGAAGAGAAGGAAATATAATGTAAGTGATGGGACTCCATATGACATGATACTACTGTGCGGTCACTGTGGCCGGACGCAGAGGAATCTCATCACACAGAGGTCAGGGATCATCGTCAGCCATCATACATGTGACAATCCCATCTCCGACAGATGACATCTGCTCCACATGAATTATTCTCACTGACGACATCACACAACATGGAGATGACTCTCACACTTACCTCGTCTCTTTTTCCCCTTTTTCCCATTTTCTGATTTTTCGTTGTCAGCTGGAAATTCTGATCAGAAAGAAGAAAAAACAACAACTCACTAAAGACATATTGTTATGGGATCTGCTTTGTATCGCTCCTGTATATAGTACATAGATTGTTCTAGTCCTGTCCCCTATAGTCCTGACAATCTGGTATTACACAATAGGGCAGAATAAGTCCTATATACCGGACATGACCTCATATGAGGGGCATTAGATGTGTCACTAATATGGAGCAGTGAACGCCCTGTGTGCCGCCATATGGTGCATCCCTAATGAGCGATATTCTACTATAGGAGACGATATCTCATTATGATGGCGGAGGTTACTGGATGCAACAATGTATCACAGAATCCATGATAATACTGTACAAAATTACAGAAATGGAGACACAGTATGGGCCCATGGGCAAAGTAATTGGGTTCCTTGAAACATGGATAACACAGGAGACCCATTAAAGAAAAACCATGTGGAAATATTTCACCCTTGATGACAACATTCACATTGTTTGTGCTATAGACATGTACATACCTGACAATGGGGATGAGGACGGCAAGCTGGTTATAGCATCGTCTCTAGCAGATTCAGGAAAAGATCCTTTCTGCCTGTTAGGAAGAAGAAAAACATGTAAATCACAAGTAAATTCAGTATAAATGGGATTGTCTCACTAGAAGAACCCCAACTATAAGGCTTAATAGGACATATGAAAGTCATAGTGGGGAAGTCTCCTGCTCAAAACGACCTTCTATGGAAACAACTAGCAACAATGGCCGGCATGTAATACTACATATCTCCTGCAGTGTGGGCAAAACTAACAATGCCTGACCGGCAGCAATTATGGGTTGTTATCTCCAGCGGATTCTGAAGCCAATAGCCAATGACCACTGATCATGGGGCGGTGGATGCTGCATTCAATATTATGGTATTTATATCCTATATTTGGTATTGTGCACATATATTAGCCTGGAGCTCCCAATAATGACCCCATAATCTACTCACATTTCTGAGATGTTTCTGCTGGATGCCGGGGTACACTCTGGAGGAAACTTGATAGCGGTGGTACAGAGCTAAAAAAGGACAAAAATAAGATATGAAATTCAATTTTTTACTTTTAGAGGTTTTTTTATGTATTCTGGATTTATTGATCACTTACTTTAGAAAGCCTTTTAGAGGATGTTGTAAAATTTTGGAAGAAAAGGCTCTCATTATCCTCACTTGTGTCCTCCTCCTCTGAGACAATAGGCTTGTTTGTATCAGCGTGATCTACAAGACATAGGTAATGAAGTGTTATTGGCGGTTGTCAGTATAACACAGTCACCATTTATCACTACTATTAATGGGAACCGAATGTCACATATTATTGAAGACGAGACAAACAGCCGCTTAGTCTAGATGACGTCTTCTACTTACTGATAAATAAGCTGGTGTCCTCATCTGAAACAAGCCGAGGAATGTACTCCGGCTTCTGACTTAGAAGGTTTTCAAATTCTAAGTCACTCAGGAATGGATAACTCTTGATCTCAAATGCTCCTCCTGGAAAAAGAAAAACAAAAGTGATGCGGACATTGTTAGAGGCTGCTCCATATCTGAACAGTATTTCTTAATCTTAAGTAATGACAAAACCGAAGGAAGCAAACTGAAAGTTATATTATGGAGAACTAGAAATAGGCAAGCAGATAGAGAAGTGCTGATCCTCATGGACAGGAGCGAAGAGTCCTCGTTGTAAAAAGTGAATATTAATACTAATAAAGTATATCAGTTACCTGTCCCAAGTCTTTGTGCAGGATTTGTTCTGAGCAGGTCATTAATAAGGTCCTGAGCATCGGGGGGAGGAGCGCGATCCCAATCCCAAATTATGTCTCCTGTTATATAGAAAATTACAGAAAATAAAACCTCTGTTTTGGACTGTAAGATAAAGTAGAGGAAATAACTAAATTCATGTAACCAGTCAAAGCAATGATCGGATTATTCTACTTACCAGTGACAATATTTTTATAGAGCTCAGATAGGGAATCCCCATGAAATGGTACATATCCCACCAGAAACTCATGCAGGATGATTCCCATTGACCACCAGTCGGCAGGTCTTCCATAGCCTTTCTTCAGAATGATTTCTGGGGCCATGTAAAGCGGGGTGCCACAGTCCTGGAAACCAACAGAAGGTAAAAATGAGAATTGATGAAATTATTATTATGACAAGTTCTCGACATAAAAACTCCATGACAGAAGATAAAATATCAGTTGAAAAGTTCTCTAGAAATGAAGAACGTAGAGAAGAGACAATAGTGTGATGAGATTTGTAAAGAACCATCTAAGTTCCTGTAAGTGATGCCAGCCTCATGGTCCTGGAACTCTCTGGCGATGTCCTCCAATGATTCCTTGTGGGTGTTGGTTTCTGGTATCATGACACCAACTTTTGAAATCCCAAAATCGGCGACTTTAATGTGTCCAGCCGGTGTAATCAGGAGGCTGTGAAAGAGAAGATGGTTTTAGGCTCACGGGCTGTGTGGTAATAAATGATAACTTTCCCCCCTTTATTAAACTATAGGGGGCACTTACTTCTCTGGCTTCAGGTCTCTATGCAACACACCATAGCTGTGCAGGTATTCCACAGCAAGTATCGCTTCTGCAAAGTACAGGCGGGCCAAGGGGACAGATAAAGGACCCCTGGTGCTTAGGAGGGTCCCACAGTCTCCACCTATAGAAGAAAGGAAATATGAGCGGTGAGGGGTTTATACAGCAGATCACCATGATGGATCATGAGAAGTGAGCGGAGACATTGGGGCAGGAGAGAATATATACAGATATAATGTATAGAGCACAGAATATTAGTCTGAGGTCATGGTGAGATGTCGTCCATGTCACTAATAAAGTGATGTCTCATCTCGTCTACAGCTGGCGATACTGACGTGCTCAGTGCGGACATACAGGGAGATCACACACATCAATGACTTTCCATAATATCTATAGTAAATGCTCTGCGGGGATGTAACCGTCCACGGGGACAAGTCCTAATGATATGAGCGGTGATAAGATGTCAGCAGACATGGGCTGAATATAATACATGTACATCTCCTACCTCCTACATACTCCATGACCATACACAGGTGAGATCTAGTAGGGAAGGAGCAGAGCATGGAGGTCACAAAGGGACAGTCAGCGAATGTCAGGATGTCCCTCTCCAGATAGGCCCCTTCCACATGTTTTGGAGTATCCAGGTCCCGCTTGGCAATTTTCTTCATAGCGAAGATCTTCTGTGAGTCTTTATGGTGAACTAAGTGGACGGACCTGGAGAGAAGAAGAAACCATGGTTTATAGTGAATCCTTATTAACAGTCCTTCTATAGAAGTCATTATATGATCTTCTGTACTAATGTTTAATACCAGAAGTCCGACCATTACTAGAAATCCACATCTAGAAATACATTAAATAATACTACATAGATCATCTATGGGAGGGTCTACACAATGCCACGTCTGCCGGACCCTCACTCAGGTCACATTATCACCTGTGGGAGGTCTGCACAATGCCACATCTTCCACACCCTCACCCAGGCCACATTGTCACCTATGGAAGGTGTGCACAATGCTAGGTCTGCCAGACCCTCACCCAGGTCACATTATCACCTATGGGAAGTCTGCACAATGCCACGTCTGCCGGACCCTCACCCAGGTCACGTTATCACCTTTCACCTCAGATCATGTCCCTATGATAACACTGAATGGCAAAGCACAGAGGATGAAGCATTATCATAGGGAACCCTGAGAAATGTGGCTTATGCTAACTGAAATCTCACCCAAAAGATCCGCTGCTGATCAGATTAGATGTTTCGTAGTCGATCATACGCGGCTTTCTCGCCGGGATCAATGATTCCATCAAGTCCTAGAAAAGAAGAAGAAGAAGAAATGATATTAAGATCTAGAAGCTGCTGGAGAAAATCTCCAGATGCAGAAACGTCTCCTCCTATATTATGTCCCAGCTGATGTCACTGATCCGATAGGTGAGCAGAAACCTGCTGACGGATTCCCTATAATATAAACGCTATTATCTAATGCAATAGTGTCATCTCCTCTAATAATAGAGGCGCCCCCTGGTTATATGGGGGATAATACTGGACGGGTCATTCACACCCCGTGATCTGGTGATACACAGACATCTACCTCTATAATACTTACACCGGCAGGTTCTTGGATCTCCGGGATCTCTAAGATTACACTGTCAGGATCCAACAGCTCAGTTGTTTCTAAAATAGCGATAAAATGATGAGGAAATAAAATGTATTAGAGGATATTAATCCTACAGACATAATACAGCAATATAATGGAGAAATGACTATTCTGTATGGAGGACTATGTGGGGCCATTATTCTGTATGAAGGACTATGTGGGGCCATTATATTGTATGGAGGACTATGTGGGGCCATTATTCTGTATGGAGGACTATGTTAGGCCTATTATTCTGTATGGTGGAATATGTGGGGCCCATTATTCTGTATGGAGGACTATATGGGGCCCATTATTCTGTATGGAGGACTATGTGGGGCCCATTATACTGTATGGAGGACTATGTGGGGCCTATGATTCTCTATGGAGGACTTTGTGGGGCCCATAATACTTTATGGAGGACTATGTGGGCCCATAATACTGTATGGAGGACTATGTGGGGCCTATTATTCTCTATGAAGGACTATGTGGGGCCCTTTATACTCTACGGTGGACTATGTGGGGCCCATAATACTGTATGGAGGACTATGTGGGGCCCATTAATCTCTATGGAGGACTATGTGGGGCCCATTATTCTGTATGGAGGACTATGTGGGGCCCATTATTCTGTATGGAGGATTATGTGGGGTCAATTATCCTGTATGGAGGACTATGTGGGGCCATTATACTGTGTGAAGGACTGTGTGGGGCCATTATTCTGTATGGAGCACTATGTGGGGCCATTATTCCATAAGGAGGACTATGTGGGGCCATTATTCCTTATGGAGGACTATGTGGGGCCATTATATTGTATGGAGGACTATGTGGGGCCATTATTCTGTATGGAGGACTATGTGGGGCCTATTATTCTGTATGGTGGAATATGTGGGGTCCATTATTCTGTATGGAGGACTATGTGGGGCCCATTATTTCGTATGGAGGACTATGTGGTGCCCATTATACTGTATGGAGTACTATGTGGTGCCCATTATACTGTGTGCCGGACTATGTGGGGCCCATTATTCTGTATGGAGAGCTATCTGGGGCACGTTATTCTGTATGGATGACTTTGTGGGACCCATTATTCTGTATGGAGGACTATCTGGTGCCCATTATTCTGTGTGGAGGACTTTGTGGGGCCCATTATTCTGTTTGGAGGACTTTGTGGGGCCCATTATTCTGTGTGGAGGACTATGTGGGGCATTATTCTGTATGGAGGACTATGTGGGGCCCATTATTCTGCATGGAGCACTATGTGGGGCCCATTATTCTGCATAGAGGACTATGTGGGACCCATTATTCATTATGGAGGACTTTGTGGGACCCATTATTCGTTATGGAGGACTTTGTGGGACCCATTATACTGCATTCTGGTTGGCTCGTGACTTTTTCCAAGTTTTTCATTTTGGCTCTCTGTATGTTTGATTACAGAGTGGAAAGAGTAACTATGACATTATCCCCTGTTCTCTTTAATATCTGGATATTTCCGGTAGAAGGTTGTGTGATCGGCTCACCTGTAGTCAGATCGCTGCTCGGCCCCGGCTGACTCGTATTAGGGTCAGGGGTTTCTGGGGTCACATTTTGCTCGTCTTCGGTGTCGCCTTCTGGTGTCTCCTGATTGATAGAATATATAGAATTACCACGAGGAACCTTCCACTAAATCACCAAATCCACAAATCAGGAAGGACTAAACCCGCATTTACAGACACACCAACTGTAACTATACAGATCAGCCGCCATCATGAGGACTTTTATCAGATAAAATGGATTAAGATGAGGTAACATTGCAAAAACATTAATATGGATAATAGAGGGAGACAGAGGCGGAAATACAGACTTCCCACCACTGAGCTGTGACTACATCTGCAGAATACAGACTGCCATCAGCAGAGACAGGCGGCCATATTACCTCCTGTGCTTGCCAGGAGCTGACAGGGAGGCCGATAAGATCTAACACCAGATCTTCTGATATCTGGCTGGTGATCTGGAGAAGATCAGAAAACAAGGACGTGTGATAGAGAAGATGATGGATCCTTACCGGGCGTTCCGATGAGCGGGCCGGACCTTCCAGTACACACAGGACTTTTTCGGCCAGTTCTTTAACAAAAGACAAATCTCCATATTGAGATCTCTTTTCAGCCTATAAAGAAGAAAAGAAACACAAATGAATAATCTCGAGATGAGAAAGATCACAATGAAGGCGGCCATTGTATCTGACGTCTGCTCCTCTCTGCAGATACATTGACTACATATCTGGGGTCTTGTCCTGTTTTATATTGGAAGAAAGAAGAAGCTTCTATCCCACCGTTATTATCCATTATTGTGGAGAAGATTTGTGCGGAGCGTCCACCATTTACCTGCTGTGGAATGTCCTAATGTTCCATAGCGAGAAACTGCAAGTGCTCAGTCACTATGGAGCCAACAACGGCAGCCATGACCCTGTGTAGATTGTACACAGTGACTGTGAGCTCTGATGTCATAATGGCCGACCATCACTAGTGATGTCATCATGGAATCTTGTGATGGAATCTTATAGCGGCGGCTCTGCACAAATACATGCTGCCAAGCAATATTTAAAGTGTGTGGGGGCTCATGCTGTATATAGGGGGCTATGTGAGGGCTCAGCTATTTATAGCGGGCTATGTGAGGGCTCATACTGTATATAGAGGGCTATGTGAGAGCTTGGCTGTATATAGTGAGCTATGTGAGGGCTCATACTCTAAATAGGATTCTGTGTGTGAGCTCATACTGTACATTGGTGCTATGTATGGGCTCTTACTGTATAAAGGGTGCTGTGTGTGGGCTCTTACTGTATATAGGGTATGTGTGTGGGCTCTTTCTGTATGTAGGGGGATGCCAGCACACTTAATTCTGCTCAATATTAAGTGATACAGTTAATAATATAAAATATAATTCATATGTTAATATTGAGCAGAATTAATTTCAGCCTATTGATTCGGCCTACACAACAGTCACATTTCTCATGTGGCCCCTCAGTAATATTACTTTCCCACCCCTGCTCTATTATGTATAGCGCTCTGTTATGTGTAGTGCACCCGAGCACCTGCATGTTAATCGCGTGACTTATCACATGATCTATCAAAGGCAATCTTGTGACATGTCATGTGATACATCGGGTGCTGGGAGCCCACGGCTCCTAAACTGCCCAGGGCCCTGGCTACTCTTAATCAGCCCCTGCTTCTATCCCACCATTATTATCCATTATTGAGAAGTTTTATGCGGACCTTCCGCCACTTACCTGCTGTAGTAATGTCCTGATGTTCTGAGGTAAATCCGTCAGATACTCTGAGGTGAGATGACCTCGGTGGTATTTGGTCAGGCAGTCCCTTACAAGCTCCACCACCAGCCGGTGAGTGAAGCTGAGGACGCCATCGGGTGGTAGAAGCACAATCTCAGGGCGATTGGTGGTAAGAATCTCCCATAGAGCTTCTACTTGAAGATTGTCCAAAAGTAATTCAGCCATAGAAGCTGCAACTGCGATCAGTCACTATATATAATAGCGAGAAACTGCAAGTGCGCTCAGTCACTATGGGATAGCGAGAAACTGCAAGTGCGATCAGTCACTATAGAATAGCGAGAAACTGCAAGTGCGCTCAGTCACTATGAAGCCAACAAAGGCAGCCGTGACCCTGTGTACATTGTATATATAGTGACTGTGAGCTGTGATGTCATAATGCCCGACCATGACCTGTGATGTCATCATGGAATCTTGTGATGGAATCTTCAAGGAGTGGCTCTACACACATACATGCTGCCTAGCAATATGCTTTTTTGGCCGTCCTCTTTTATTTCCAAATACAACACAACCAGGATAAGGGAATGTTCACACGTTGCGTTTTTGCAGCATTTTTTTCCACACCAAAAACCAGGTTGTACTCAGGAAAAACACTGCATACAATCCACACTTATTTGCTGTGTTTTTGCAGTGTTTATACTTATGTTTTTTTTTTTTCATTCATTTGAATGGGTGAAAAATGTTGCAAAACCCCTGAAAGAATTAACATCCTGCAAATTTAAAATAAAAAAAGGAAAAAAACGCAGCATGTGAATGAGACTTTAGAAATCTCATTCACTAAGCTGGTACTGTAAAACGCAGTGTTTTAGCAGCAGAAAAATAACCCTGAAAAAAATGCCACTTGTGAACATTCCCCAAAGATATAATACTCATATTATGGGAAATATTGTGTATATTTATTCCTCGCGTGTCTTTTTTTACCCAATAACATTTACCTCATTGGTTGGAGAGTTTACTATTAACAACTGTGACAAATATTGAAGAATTAATGATAAGTGACCCAAGTGATCAATCATTTACGTCATTAATGGTGATGGGCGAGCACTAAAATGCTCGGGTGCTCGATGCTCGGGTCGAGCACATTGGAATACTCGGCTGCTCGACCCGAGCAATGAGCCCAATGTAAGTCTATGGGAAACTCGAGCATTTTTCAGGCGGCTCCCCCCGGCGGTCTGCAGAGGGACTAAAAATTGCCCAAATCGATGGGAACAGTGCTCAAATGACATGGGAACAGCATGGGGAAGACCCCTGGAAGCATTTCTGACTCCCAGGTCACTGCTGTCAACAACGTTGTCAGAAGTATTTACGCCACTTTTACGGACTCACAATAAAACATACAAAAACGAAACCAAAATGGATTTTCCTGGGAAGTATGTTAAGGAACATCCTTTCCAGGGTTATAACTTGTATATAGGGGAAAATAAATAACCAAAAACAAAAATACTCCTCCACACCTTGGGCTATGTTCACACGTAGCGTTTTTGATGCGTTTTTGCACTTTTGCATTGCTTTCAACCAACACAAATGCATTCACCAGGAAATGTCATTTTAACATTTTACAACCTTATCTGGCCATGTGTTGTGTGACACGTCATCAGACACATGCATACAGTGCTGAAAAGACATGGGAACAGCATGGAAGCATCTCTGACTCCCAGGTCACTGCCTAAAAGTGTGCCCATCATAAGAGATGCTTGGCGCATGCAAAGATGCCTCCCGCCATGGACCTGTCGTTACAGACTTGCAACAATCACAGTCCACGTCCTTGTCCCTCCTCAGCGTTCAGTTCCTTGGAATGCAAGTGCAAGTATGCAGGCAGCCACCAACCTACCCTGCAATACTATACTGACAAATTTTTGACAGCTACTTGCACTTGAAATGTAGCCTTTTAGGCTCGTGGAAGCTTTTCATAACCTCATGTCGGCGGCGGCCGGGTGTCCATACTCTTTCCCCAGCCACCACTATATTTCCCGGTATCGCCTCTGCCTTCCACAAGCACGGGTCCCACAACATTACCCGTGCCCTCCCCAGTGCACTTACTGAGAAGGACCGCCTAACCACAAACATGTGGACAGGTGAACGTGGCCAGGGAAGGTACATAGCCAGTCCGCAACTTTTTTTTGCTGACAGTTGTATTTAGCTCGGTGAAAGGACTGGCATAGAGGGAAACCGTATCTAACCTGGGTGTCATTTCTCCCAGGAAGTCCTGTAATTCAGCTTGTTGCAGAAGCAATGGCAGTCCGTCCAACATCAACTCGCACTTGTCGGTGGTGCTTTGACACACACACATCTTTCTTTTCGCATTTTATTTCTTGAATACAGAGTTGGACAATGGCCTGATCTGTAATGCTTTTTGAGAAATAACATGCATAAGCATGGCCGATCCACATTAAAAAAGCAGCCACAGAGTGTCCGGAAACCTTCCCCCACAATTTTATTAGCCAGGGCAGCTTTTCGGCAGGGTTGGACGGGCCCACCAGAGAACCGGAGACTACTCCGGCGGGCCCTGGCTTCTCCTTCTGGAGAGTTCATAGTGCCGAGGTGAGGCCATGATGATGATAGAGGCCACCATCTGCTTAGTTTTCTGTTACTTGGAATGCAAGTGCAAGTATGCAGCCATCCACCCACCCACAGGCCGCAACACTAAACTGCCAGATTTCTGGGCAGCTGCTTGCACTTGAAATATGGCTTTTTAAGCTCGTGGAGGCGGAAGCTGTCCACAATCTTATGGCGGCGGCGACTGGGTATCTATACTCGGTCCCCAGCCGCCATTATTTTTTCCGGTATTGTCTCCGCCTTCCACAAGCATGGGTCCCACAACATTACCCGTGCCCTCGCCAGTGGAAGGACTGCCTAACCACAAACACGTGGACAGGTGAATATGGCCAGAGACGGTACGGAGCCAGTCCACAACTTTTTTTGCTGAGAGTTGTATTTAGCTCGGTGAAAAGACTGGCATAGAGGGGAACATCATACTGTGTGTGGGGGAATGTACTGTGGGGGCATCATACTGTGTGGGGGGAATGTACTGTGGGGACATCATACTGTGTGTGTGGGGGAATGTACTGTGGGGACACCATACTGTGTGTGGGGGGGGAAATGTACTGTGGGGACATCATACTGTGTGGGGGGAATGTACTGTGGGGGCATCATACTGTGTGTGAAGGAATGTACTGTGGGGGCATCATACTGTGTGTGGGGGAATTATACAGTGTGTTCGGGGAATGTACTGTGGGGGCATCATACTGTGTATGTGTGGGAATGTACTGTGGGGGCATCATACTGTGTGTGGGGAGGAATGTACTGTGGGGAATCATACTGTCTGTGGGGGGAATGTACTGTGGGGACATCATACTGTGTGTGGGGGAATGTACTGTGGGGACATCATATTGTGTGTGGGGGGAATGTACTGTGGGGGTATCATACTGTGTGTGGGGGAATGTACTGTGGGGACATCATACTGTGTGTGGGGGAAATGTACTGTGGGAGCATCATACTGTGTGTGGGGGGGGAATGTACTGTGGGGACATCATACTTTGTGTGGGGGGGATGTACTGTTTGGACATCATACTGAGTGTGGGGTATTTACTGTGGGGGCATCATACTGTGTGTGAGAATTTACTGTGGGGACATCATGCTGTGTAGGGGCATTATATTGTGTGTGAGGGGGAATATACTGTGGGGGCATCATACTGTGTGTGTGGGAATGTACTGTGGGGGCATCATACTGTGTGTGGGGAGGAATGTACTGTGGGGGCATCATACTGTGTGTGTGGGGGGAATGTACTGTGGGGACATCATACTGTGTGTGGAGGAATCTATTGTGGGGACATCATACTTTATGGGGAGGAATGTACTGTGGGGCATCATACTGTGTGTGTGAGGGAATGTACTGTGGGGGCATCATACTGTGTGTGGGGGGGGATGTACTGTGAGGACATCATACTGTGTGTGGGGGGGTGTACTGTGGGGACACCATACTGTGTGTGTGGGGGAATGTACTGTGGGGACATCATACTGTGTGTGGAGGAATCTATTGTGGGGACATCATACTTTATGGGGAGGAATGTACTGTGGGGCATCATACTGTGTGTGTGAGGGAATGTACTGTGGGGGCATCATACTGTGTGTGGGGAGGAATGTACTGTGGGGCCATCATACTGTGTGTGGGGGGGGATGTACTGTGAGGACATCATACTGTGTGTGGGGGGGTGTACTGTGGGGACACCATACTGTGTGTGTGGGGGAATGTACTGTGGGGACATCATACTGTGTGTGGGGGGGTGTACTGTGAGGACATCATACTGTGTGTGGGGGGGTGTACTGTGAGGACATCATACTGTGTGTGGGGGGAATGTACTGTGGGGACATCATACTGTGTGTGGTGGAATGTACTGTGGGGACATCATACTTTGTCGGGGGAATGTACTGTGGGGGCATCATAATGTGTGTGTGAAGAGCTGTTTATCATCGTACAATGATTGAATAACGGGAGCAGATGCTTTATAAAAAGCACTGAATTATATGGTGTGGATTTGCTGCTACTGTGTCACCCCAGGCCTGGATGCCACAAACTTGTAAGGCTGTGTCTGAGAGCAGGAGGGAGGTTCTCTGGTCATGGACCATTAACATGCAGCACCTCCTGTCCCAGGCCAGTAGGGGGAGCAGGCTGCCCCTATAAAAGCTGGTACTGAGGGCAGGGTTAGGGAGACCAGGACCCACTTCTGAAGCATCCAGAAGGGTTCCCAGAAGAGAGGGACAGGTCAGCGGTAGCTGAGGAGTCCAGGAGGCTAAGGAGGAACAGCAAGCCAGGGACAGAGGCGACGAGAGCTGGTCCTGGCTGAGAGAGAACAACATACCGGACACTGGGATCCGAGGCTGTCAGAATTGCAAGTCCTGCAGCAGATCATCTACTTGCGAGGGATTTTAGGTCCCTTGGCCTAAGAAGCCTGGAAGCTCCGCCACACAGAGGGACCGGTACAGCACAGAGAAGCTACAGGTACCTAAGGCCCGAGTCGCAAGTCATACAGGCGTAGTACACGGCCAGCTCAGGGACGTGGGCTATCATACCACTAAAGGGGGAGATAGTCAGCAAGGGCAGAGAGAGAACGGTAGGCCTACCCACTCACCCTGACCAGTGGAGCTCGCCCGAATGCCCTCAGACACCCAGGTCCATTCCTCCCTGTACTCCTGGTGGGTCTGTGATAAGATCTGCAGTAAAAGACCCTGGACTGCATTATTGGACTCTGTGTGATTACTGCTGCGCCTGCACCATCACCCCCAGCATCCTATTACACTGCCCTGAGTCTACACTCCTCCCATGGGGAGTTGTACTATTCCCTGCTGCACCCCCAACACCAGCCTTAGCGGTCTGCCTTGCAGCGGCGGTCCTCCCTGACCGCAATCCACGGGTGGCATAGTCGGACTTTCAAAACCTACAAATACACTGCCACAGCATTTGGTCTGACCACCTTGAGCCACGGTACTGGGTCGCCACTACTACTCCCAGCATTGCCCTGTTGTCCGGTTCCGAGAGCCCCACGGCCCAGGGGGCGAGTCAGCTTTGGCGTAGTCGGCAGGATTGTGACCAACCCGCCACGAACGGGTATTGCGTGCCTGAAAAAGACTGTACACGTACCTTAAAAGGAGGTTTGCCGCCATCCGGAGCCGTTTCCCGCCATTTTCAGCCGTCTCCCGCCATCTTCAGCAGTTTCCCGCCATCTTCAGCCGTTTTCCCGCCATCGGACGCCATCTGCAGGACGCCGCATGGGAAGAAGAGGGGCGTGGACGCCCAAAGCGCGCGAGGCTTGAAGCCCCGCCCTACGCACCGACGCTGCGCAAGGTCCTGGAAGGAGAGAGAGCGAAGCTGACGTCACCAGGACCTCGTCCGGAGCAGCACCAGCGGAGCCGCGGCCTACGGAAGAGGATCAACGGAAGGTAGGCCACGCTTAACTAGGGGGGAGGAAGATGACGGACGCGGAGGGGCCCTCTACAACCAGCGGGGCTGCAGCAGCAGTGATGCCGTTCTCTATGCCCTACATCCCCGGAGCAGCCTGGCTGCCCCAATACTCAGGGGACTCCCATACCTTGACTGACTTTAGGGAAAGACTGCACAGTTTATTTAAAGTTTATCCCCTGACAGAAGAACAGAAAGTGAGCATTCTAACGGGGCAGCTCACCGGTGCAGCCCAGCGGGAAGTGAAATCATGGTCAGATGAGGAGAAAAGGACAGTAAAGGACATTCTGACCCGGCTGCGGAGTACTTTTGATACCCGTACCTCAGCAGAAATCAAAATGCGGTTCTATGGCTGTAAGCAGCGGGCCCAGGATAGTATCAGAGACTATGCCTTGAACCTGCAAGAAGCCCTGAGAGCTATCAAAATAGCTGACCCTGGCAGCGTACAGGACACCGATAAACTGTTGACTGACCAGTTCATAGAAGGTCTGCTGTCCAGCGCCCACAGAACCCGGCTGCGCCTCATGTCCCTACAGAACCCCGATTTGACTTTTGCGCATTTCAAGGATAGGGCCATCCGGGTGCTCAGAGAACCCGCACCAGTAGGCGCTGTAGCTTCCCGGCGCCCTGCCATCACTTACCACCAGGGGGCAGCGCCCTACCCCGCAGACCTTGTGGGGGCTGATGCACAGGACCTAAATCCATCCCAGCCTGCAGAACTGCACCATCAGGTCCCGGAGCTAACAAAGAGTGTGGCTGCATTGACCAGGACTGTACAGTCGTTGCAGGTGGAACCGTCAATTCCCATCAAGCTGGCTTCCAGTCCGGAGGATGTCCCGTGGCGTCGACAGAGGAGGATCCCGTCGTTCAGAGGGAGGCCCGCCGACCGCTACACTGAGGATGGACAGCCGATTTGCCGCCGTTGCAGTCAGCCGGGACACATAGCAAGGTACTATACTTTAAATGGGTCCGACCTGGGGCAGAGGGCCAACCCCCAGGCATAAGGTCATCAGGCCCATCTAATTGGCGTGATAAGTACGTGGGGGGACGCCCAGTCTTACCCGTAGTGCTAGACGGTATCCCCATGAGTGCACTGCTGGACACCGGGTCTCAAGTGACTACCATCCCCTACGTACTTTTCAAGCGGTACTGGAGTGACGCTGACATAACCCGCTATCCAGACGATGACTTAAGCGTCATTGCCAGCAATGGCCCACCCGTGTCGCAGGTGGGGTTCAGAGAGATGACCATCAAGATTGGAAAGGTGGAACTGCCGGCACAGGGAGTGATCATTGTGGACATTGACCGTCGTGAAAGTCACCCTAAAATAACCTTGGGTACTAAAGTAATTGAAAACTGTCTTTCAGAAGTAATTATGATTTTGCAGCAGGTGGGTCCTCCAGAAAGAGATAAGAGCCCTGATGAGACGGCAGCAGGTAGAACTGTCTGGTGGTGAGATCGTTAGCGTAAGAATGAGTGACCCATTCCCCATTTCCTTGCCTCCCAAAAGTGAAATGGTGATATGGTGTCGGACTGCAATCGGGTTGAGAGGCAGAGACTACCAAGCCATGGTAGAACCCGTGTACTCAGACAGCAGGCCCACCATTTTGACAGCCCGGGGGGTGGTTGATGTCCGTCATGGGAGGGTGCCCGTTCGCATTCTCAACATTGGGGAGAGGGAGGTACACTTACCCAGGTACGCTACACTTGCCAAACTGTTTGCTGTTGAGCACAAAGCTATCAGGGCCGTGGAACCGTTGCCTCCATCTCCACAGGCGGAGGGTAATGGCTCCCAGAAACAAAAGGAGGACTGGTGCCAGAAACTCCATGTGGGTGCTGACTCCACTCCCCTGCACCAAAAACAAGGAGTCTACCGGGTGGTACAGGAGTACGAGAGAATCTTTAGTAAGCACCCGCTAGACTTCGGCAGAGTAAAAGGGATAGAACACCATATCCCCACGGGGAGCCATCCACCAATAAAAGAGAGACACAGGACTGTACCCCCTGCACATTATCAGAACGCAAAGGGTATGCTGAGAGAAATGAAAGAAGCTGGGGTCATTAGAGATAGCTGTAGCCCCTGGGCAGCCCCCTTGGTTCTGGTAAAAAAGAAAGACGGTACCATGAGAATGTGCGTGGACTATAGACAAATCAATTGTATCACCCATAAAGATGCGTACCCGTTACCTAGGATAGAGGAGTCTTTAGCAGCTCTAAAATCAGCTAATTTCTTCTCTACTTTGGACCTTACTAGCGGGTACTGGCAGGTTCCTGTGGCAGAGGCTGACAAGGAGAAGACCGCCTTCACCACCCCGATGCGATTGAGCGAGTTCAACTGTATGCCCTTCGGGTTCTGCAACGCACCAGGGACCTTCCAGAGGCTGATGGAATGCTGTCTAGGGCACCGAAACTTCGAAACGGCCTCCTTTACCTGGACGACGTGATCGTCTACTCGAAGACTTACGAGGACCATCTAAAGCACCTGGCCGAGGTGTTCGAAGCCCTGGCAGGCTATGGCCTGAAAGTGAAGCCTTCAAAGTGCCACCTGTTAAAACCGAAGGTCCAATACCTAGGACACGTGGTGAGTGCAGAGGGAGTAGCCCCCGATCCCGACAAAGTTACAGCCATCAAGAGCTGGCCAAGCCCCTCTAACATCAAGGAAGTGAGGCAATTCCTCTGGTTGGTAGGCTACTACCGAAGGTTCATCCCCGGGTTCACTAAGATGGCAGCCCCTATGCAGGACCTCCTGATAGGGTAATCTAAATCCAGAAGTCACAAGCCACCCTTGAAGTGGGATAAGCCGGAAGAGGAGTCCTTCCGCCAGTTGAAGATGGCCCTCACGGGGGATGAGATCCTGGCCTACCCCGATTATGGCCAGCATTTTATCCTCCACACAGATGCCAGTATGTGGGGCTGGGAGCCGTACTTTCACAGAACCAACAGGGCAGAGAAAGGGTGATCGCGTATGCCAGCCGGAAGCTGAGGCCCACTGAAAGAAACCCAGAGAACTACAGCTCCTTCAAGCTAGAATTCTTGGCAGTGGTGTGGGCCGTCACAGAGCCGTTTAAGCATTACCTGGCCTCCGCAAGGTTCACCGTGTACACGGACAACAACCTGTTGACACATCTGGACAATGCAAGACTAGGTGCCCTAGAACAGCGGTGGATGGCCCGGTTATCCAATTATGACTTCTCAATCAAATACCGGGCAGGCAGAATCAACGCCAACGCAGACGCCCTATCAAGAATGCCTCACCTACCTGAAGGAGAAGACGACTCGGAAGAGCTGGAGGAAATAGAGCTCCCTGCGTTCCACCGGTATGGGGCCATTCAGCATTCTCATCGGGTAAGAGACAAAGACTTAACCACCGTCATGTTCAACCCCTTACCCCACCACAGCTGGGCTGAAACGCAAGACAGCGACCCTGCAATACGCCTGGTGAAAGACATGTTAACCCAGGAAGACGCTAGCCCTGGCCCGGACGCTCCAGAGGAAGCCAAGCAGATATGGAAGGAGAAAAGCAGGCTATTCCTCTACGAGGGTAAGCTGTGCAGAAGGCTTGTCAACCACTGGACGCACGAGCTGACCTGGCAGATAGTGGTCCCAAGGCGAGATGCAGCAATGGTCCTGGAGGCCTACCATGACAGAGCGGGACACTTCGGGTGGAAGAAACTGGAGTTCCTACTGAGGGAGCGGTTCTATTGGGTCGGCATGAGAAGGGCCATAGAGAAGTGGAGCAGGGACTGCGGCCCATGTCACCTCAGAAGGAAGGACCGTACCAGCCAGCAGACACCCCTGAGGCCCATCGTCACCAGGCAGCCTCTTGAGCTGGTAGCTCTGGACCATGTGAAATTGGCTCCAAGCCGATCGGGCTACGTCTATGCCCTGACAATTGTGGACCATTACTCCCAGTTCCTGGTAGTGGTTCCTGTTAAAGACCTGACCGCCCAAACAGCGGCCCGAGCCTTCCAGCAACACTTCTGCCGTCCACATGGGTATCCGGAACAGGTCTTGACAGATCAAGGTCCATCGTTTGAGGCTGAAGTATTCCAGGAGTTCTGCAACCTCTACGGCTGTAGGAAGATTCGGATGACGCCTTACCACCCGCAAACTAACGGGCTGTGTGAGAAAATGAACAATATCATCATTGATCTCCTCAAGACGTTACCCCTGGAAGAACGCAGCCTGTGGTCGGAGAAGCTGCCAGACCTGATTGATTTGTACAACCATATCCCGGTGAATGCTACAAATTTCACCCCGGCTTACCTAATGCGAGCAAGACCAGGTAAGCTGCCGATAGAACTGGAGATGGGAGTCCTGACACCCGAGGACACCTCCCCAGATGCAGACTGGGATACGGAATGGCGGCTACCGTACAAGAAGGTACAGGAGAGTGTGGAGAGGAGTCTGGCTCAAGCGAGAGAAAAGCAAGAGAGGCTCTTCAACCAACACGCCCCTGCTGGTCCCCTGGAACCTGGTGAGCAGGTCCTGAAGCGTAAGAAAAGGATACACAAGCTTGATGACCAGTGGGAGAGAGACCCGTACACAGTACTGCAGTCCGACCACGACAACCCGAAGGTATGTGTGATCACCAAGGATGGAGGAGAAACCACTAGTACTGTTTCCAGAGACCACCTAAAACGGTGCCCCGAGCAACTACAGAGTCCAAATGAAGATCAAGATGACCTTGAATCCGCAGAGGACAAGGAAGAGATGATCAGCACAGTTCTCGGAGAGTTCCCCCGGACCTGGACTCAGATAAATGGCGCAATACTGGTACCCGTGCTACACTTCCTTCAGCCTACCCAGCAGGAGCCTACCGGAGAGCAAGAAGAGCAAGCAGCCCCAGAGGCAGAAGAACCCATGCCAGCAGCCCAGGAGAGTCATCCCTCTGCTGACAGGGAGCCTGCCATGCCTGTGGTAAGCCAAAGAACCTGCGGACAGCTGCCTGCCCTACCTATGAACCTAGCTAGTAGCTGTACCCTCAATGATAGTGGGGAAAGCCAGGTTGGTCCACCACCAGACAGTGGGTTAAGGAGATCAACCAGCAGCACTAGGGGACAAACACCAGCTCGCTGGAGGATATAAGTGCGAGATCTAAACGTACCATGTATATATTTAATATGTTTGTTACCTGTAGCTAATAGTGTTTTCTCCAGTTTTTCTAGATATATGGACTGACAGGTTATGAACTTTGGATAACCGAACTACCTTGTAAATAGTTGCACTTGGTGCCTCTTGCGAAGATGGCCACGGAAGAAAAACCTGTCTGGCGTGGCCCCGAGTGGTCCAAAGTAGTTTGCTTCGCCTTGCAGCCACGCCCAGGGCCAACGCTTGGGGTTTGCTTTGGACATGTCCCCGCACCGGTTAAGACTTCGCCTTACTGGGTGAAACGGACACCCGGTCACAGACCACGCTGTGACCTAAAGAACTCAATATGTGGTGTTGTTTGTTGTTTTCTTCTCTGTTGTGTTTATGTTATAATTTATACCCGGTATTCGTGTTTCTTGTTAGTCCCGGAGTACTAAACTTTACTAGGGGGGAATGTGTCACCCCATGTCTGGATGCCACAAACTTGTAAGGCTGTGTCTGAGAGCAGGAGGGAGGTTCTCTGGTCATGGACCATTAGCCTGCAGCACCTCCTGTCCCAGGCCAGTAGGGGGGGCAGGCTGCCCCTATTAAAGCTGGTACTGAGGGCAGGGTTAGGGAGACCAGGACCCACTTCTGAAGCATCCAGAAGGGTTCCCAGAAGAGAGGGACAGGTCAGAGGCAGCTGAGGAGTCCAGGAGGCTAAGGAGGAACAGCAAGCCAGGGACAGAGGCGACGAGAGTCGGTCCTGGCTGAGAGAGAACTACATACCGTACACTGGGATCCGAGGCTGTCAGGATTGCAAGTCCTGCAGCAGATCATCTACCTGCGAGGGATTTTAGGTCCCTTGGCCAAAGAAGCCTGGAAGCTCCGCCACACAGAGGGACCGGTACAGCACAGAGAAGCTATAGGTACCTAAGGCCCTAGTCGCAAGCCATACAGGCGTAGTACACGGCCAGCTCAGGGACGTGGGCTATCATACCACTAAAGGGGGAGATAGTCAGCAAGGGCAGAGAGAGAACGGTAGGCCTACCCACTCACCCTGACCAGTGGAGCTCGCCCGAATGCCCTCAGACACCCAGGTCCATTCCTCCCTGTACTCCTGGTGGGTCTGTGATAAGATCTGCAGTAAAAGACCCTGGACTGCATTATTGGACTCTGTGTGATTACTGCTGCGCCTGCACCATCACCCCCAGCATCCTATTACACTGCTCTGAGGCTACACTCCTCCCATGGGGAGTTGTACTATTCCCTGCTGCACCCCCAACACCAGCCTCAGCGGTCTGCCCTGCAGCGGCGGTCCTCCCTGACCGCAATCCACAGGTGGCGTAGTCGGACTTTCAAAACCTACAAATACACTGCCACAGCATTTGGTCTGACCACCCTGAGCCACGGGACCGGGTCGCCACTACTACTCCCAGCATTGCCCTGTTGTCCAGTTCCGAGAGCCCCACGGCCCAGGGGGCGAGTCACTACAAGTAAGGATAGACGATACAATAAGCTCTATCGTAACATGTAGCAGCGAGTCAGCGGAATGTATCAATTCTAATATTGAGCAGAATTGATTTCAGCCTGTTGATTTTTCCCTCCAGAACAGTGGAGGGCTCCTCGGGAAAATAAATTGGCCATCCCTGGTATAACGTAATACTAAAATCTCACATTTTATGAGAGAAAACTGTATTTTATAACGATGCTTCCGTGCATCAATCGAGAGAACTTCTTTTCATCAGACGACCCCTTTATCACCTATCCAAGGTGATCGGTGGTGTCCAACAGCTTAGAGCGGCACTGATGGGCAGAATGCGGCACTTTTATCACTTTTGGAATTGGGCAGCGGTGCACATGCTCAGTCTGACCTCCATTCTTGCCCTTTGGGGCTGCAGAGCGCTCTGCTTTTTCCAACAGCTCCATTGAGAATGAATGGATCAGTGGTCGGGCATCCAACCAGACGCTCCATTTTGTAACAGGGATAGAAATAGATGAGAAGATGCACTTAAATGTTTGGCCGCAGCAAGAGTGCATCGAGTGCCTGTGCTTGGTTTGAACAGTCATTCTGTGCTGACAGAGTCCCTTTAAGGCCTCAAACCTATTAGATAATTGTCAGCCCTACATTGTTTCTGGGCAGACAGTTACACAAGATTATGTCCCATTTCATGAAGATTGGCCTTTTACACGCCTGTTTTAGTGAAGGATTAGCTGGAAAAACCTGCGGCGCTGTTAAGCCTCTCCCCAAGAAGCTCCGCAAGGCTTCAAAATTTTGCCGGTACTGGTCAAGACTGGTGGACACATGGGAAAAGTCAAATTTTGGCAAAGTTGAACAATCTGCATTGTGTGTAATATTTTATGATACAATAAATGATTAGAAAAATGCAAGTTTTATTAATGAGAAAAAAACTGAACTTTGCAGAATTTGTTGGCGACATAGAAATATGTAAAAAATATAAAAGTGTAAAAAAATTTTTACAATTTTTGATGCTTACATTAAAAACTTGAGCAATTCCCCCAAAAATCATTAGAGCCATGAAATCAATACATATACAGATGAAACCAGAAGTTTCCATCCACTATATAAAGAGACACATCTGCATGTTTTTCTCAATATCTGACATGAAATCAGAATAAATCTTTCCCGTTTTAGGTCAATTAGGATTACCATCATTTTTGATATTTTCCAAATGCCAGAATAATGAGAGAGAGAATGTTTTAAGGCATTTTTATTACTTACTGCAAAGTCTTAACATTATTGTAATCCCCAATCAGTCTGCATATTTGTTCACTACACAATAGAATCCCATAATTTCTGCCTATTCACACCTTAGTATTATGTATGATCAGGTTAGAGTGTATGGCTGCTGAGCGCTAGCATTTATGGGCGCCTCCCCCTGACCTTGGCTGTTTCTGGCTCTTAGACCCTGCTGGTACGCACTGCCGTCATGTCCGTGACTGCACTGCCGGCTTGCGGGTCAAATGCCAGAAGCCGCAGAGTCACATGTATTGGGGCGGGCACAGAATGTCTCACGCCGTATACCAGCCAGAACACATACCGGAAAGTCAGGTGACACACTTTTTCTCTCCGGCTCGGTTCATGATTGGATTAGGCTCCCTATATAACATCTGGCGTTCCCCTCCCTGGCACGACCCCTGAGGAAGTGTTGATGAAACGCGCGTCGGGGTGGAGGGACGCGTGCTTACCCTGCCTAGAAGCTGCCATTCTAACCAGGTATTTCTTTCTCATGATGTGTTGAGCTGTTTTGTCTATTTGTGGACAGTGCCACTATTACACTATAGTTATTCTATGGGACCGTACCCAGCCTCTTTTATGTACCCAGTCTCCCCTGATAGATATACTAACATTATTAACCGCTATATGCATTAGTTTCTTTGAGGCTGGAAACAATACGTTATATTTATCTAAGCACTTTGCACTTTTTTTCTGGACAGTCGACTCTATATCATCATATGCACTGCCGCTTTACATTTTATAGGCGTATCTCAAACTCATCAGTGATAGTCTAGTGACCGTTATAATAGCATATGCATTTCTTTCTTTCTATTTTTGCCACATGAGCGGTTATTCAGATTGAAATGTTTTGCAATGCATTTGTATAGTCACATTATTTCAGTAATGGGGTAATATATGGTTATTACTCTTGCTGCGCAGATATAATAGAATCATCGAATCATAGAATGGTAGAGTTGGAACGGACCTCCTGGGTCATCTGGTCCAACCCCCTGCTCAAAGCAGGATTCACTAGATCATCTCAGACAGATGTCTGTCCAGCCTCTGTTTGAAGACGTCCATTGAAGGGGAACTCACCACCTCTCGTGGCAGCCTGTTCCACTCATTAATCACCCTAACTGTCAAAAAGGTTTTTCTAATATCTAATCTGTGTCTCCTCCCATTTAGTTTCATCCCATTGCTTCTAGTCTTTCCTTGTGCAAATGAGAATAAAGATGATCCTTTACAATGTGACAGCCCTTGACATATTTGTAGACAGCTATTAAGTCTCCTCTCAGTCTTCTTTTTTGCAAGCTAAACATTCCCAAATCCTGCAACCGTTCCTCATAGGACATGGTTTGCAGACCAGTCACCATTCTGGTCGCTCTTCTCTGAACTTGCTCCAGTTTGTCTATGTCTTTTTTAAAATGTGGTGCCCAAAACTGTACACAGTATTCCAGATGAGGTCTGACCAAAGAGGAGTAAAGACCGATAATGACTTCACGTGATCTAGACTGTATGCTTCTGTTAATACATCCCAGAATTGTATTTGCCTTTTTTGCTGCTGCATCACACTGTTGACTCATGTTCAGTCTATGATCTATTAGTATACCTAAGTCTTTTTCACATGTACTGTTGCTTAGCTCTATTCCTCCCATTCTGTATATGCTTTTTTCATTTTTATTGCCCAGATGTAGTACTTTGCATTTTTCCCTGTTAAAAACCATTCTGTTGGTTGCTGCCCACTGCTCCAGTTTATTTAGGTCTTTTTGAATCCTCTCTCTCTCTTCTCTAGTATTAGCTATCCCTCCTAGCTTTGTGTCATCAGCAAATTTAATCAGTTTACCCTCAATTCCTTCAGGAATAGGGTACAGCATTTGTTTGTCCCTCACATTTGAGGCTCCTGGTATTTTAATTATTGTTATTTTATGTTCTAATAAAATTATATTGTTAATATTATTTGAAGTGTTCATGTTTTTGTTTATCCTACCAGGGTTCTGGTTATAGCAGAATCAATTTTTGATATATATAAAGTCAAAAGTTTACATACATTTCATTAGTATTTGGTACCATCACCCTTAAACTGAATGACTTGGGTCAAACTTTTGGGATATCCTTCCACAAGCTTCTCACAATAGTTGGTCGGAATTTGGACCCATTCCTCCTGGCAAAACTGGTGTAACAGATCCAGGTTTGTAGGTCGCCTTGCTCGCAGCAAGAGTGCCCATAAATTTTCAATAGGATTGCAATCAGAGCTTTGTGATGGCCACGCCAAAACATTGACTTTGTTATTCTTAAGCCACTTTGTTCCCATTTTGTCAATATGCTTCGGGTCATTGTCCATTTGGAATACCCATTTCCGCCCAAGCTTTAACTTCCTGGCTGATGTCTTGAGATGTTGCTTCAGTATTGCCACATAATCTTCTTTTCTCATGGTGTCATCTATTTTGTGAAGTGAACCAGTCCCTCCTGCAGCAAATCAACCCCAGATCATGATGCTGCCACCCCCATGTTTCACAGTTGGGATGGTGTTCTTAGGCTTCCAAGCTTCTCCCTTTTTCCTCCAAACGTAGCGATGGTCATTATGCCAAAAAAGTTCAATTTTAGTTTCATCAGACCACAAACATGTCTCCAAAAATTAAGGTCTTTGTTCCTGTGTGCATTTGCAAACATTAATTTGGCTTTTTTATGTTTCTTTTGGAGTAATGGCTTCTTCCTGGCAGAGTGGCCTTTCAGCCCATGTTGATACAGTACTCGTTTCACTGTGGTTATTGACACAATCTTACCAGCTTCCGCCATCATCTTCACAAGGTCTCTTGCTTTTGTCCTTGGGTTCATATGCACATGTCGGACCAAAGCACGTTCATCTCTGGGACACAGAAAACGTCTCCTTCCTGAGCGATAAGATGGCAGTACATTCCCATCTTGTTTGTACTTGCGTATAATTGTTTGTACAGATGAACGAGGCACCGTCAGGTATCTTGAAATTGTATCTAAGGATGAGCCAGACTTGTGCAAGTCCACAATTCTCTTCCTGATATCTTCGCTGATTTCTTTAGACTTTCCCATGATACTACAGAAATAAGCAGTGTGTTTCAGGTGTGCATTAAAATACATCTACACGTGTGTCTCTAATTAACTCAGATGTTACCAAAAAAACTATTAGAAGCTTCCAAACACATTACATCATCATATGGGCAGTCCAGAATTGTTTAAAGGCATAGTAATCTTAGTGTGTGTAAACTTTTGACTTTGCAGTAAGTAATAAAAATGACTTAAACATTCTCTCTCTCTCTCATTATTCTGGCATTTGGCAAATTTTAAAAATTATGGTAATCCTAATTGACCTAAAACGGGAAAGGTTTATTCTGATTTCATGTCAGATATTGAGAAAAACATGCAGATGTGTCTTTTTATATAGTGTATGGAAACTTCTGGTTTCAACTGTGTGTGTGTGTGTATGTATATATGTATATATTACACATACAGTTATGGCCGAAAGTGTTCACTCCCTTGAAATTGTTTCAGAAAATGAAGTATTTCTCCTAATTATTGCAGTTACATCTGTTTTGCTATACACACTTTATTTTCTTTGTGTGTATTGCAACAACACAAAAAAAGCAGAAAAAAAGGCAAATTGGACATAATTTCACACACAGCCCCAAAAATGGTCTGAAGAAAATTGTTGGCACCATCAACTTTAATATTTGGTTGCTCACCCTTTGGAATAAAATAACTGCAATCAATCGCTTCCTATAACCATCAACAAGCTTCTTACACCTCTCAGCTGGAATTTTGACCACTCTTCTTTTGTAAACTGTTCCATGTCTCTCATAGTTGCTGCTACTTCATACCTCTCCAGCGCTATGTTTCCAACCATTTCTGCGGGCTTCTTGAAGTATGTTTTGGGTCATTCTCCTGGAAGAACCATGACCTAGGACGCAAACCCAGCTTTCTGACACTGGGCACTACATTGTGACCCAAAATCCGTTGGTAATCTTCAGATTTCATGATGCCTTGCACACAGTCAAGGCACCCAGTGCATGAGGCAGCAAAACAACCACAAAACGTCTTTGAACTTACACCATATTTGACTGTAGGTAGTGTGTTCTTTTCTTTGTAGGCATTATTCCATTTTCGGTAAACAGTAGAATGATGTGCTTTACCAAAAAGCTCTGTCTTGGTCTCATCTGTCGAAAAGATGCTTTCCCAGAAGGATTTTGGCTTGCATACATTTTGGCACACTTCAGTGTAGCTTTTTATGTCTCTGTGTCAGCAGTGGGGTTCTCTTGGGTCTCCTGCCTTAGCGCTTATTTGCGCTAACACTGATGCACCCTGAGCTTGCAGGACAACTTTGAATTTCTTTGGAACTTGATTGGCACTGCTTATCCATCATCCGGACTATCCTGCGTTGCAACCTTTCATCAATTTTTCTCTTCCATCCACGTCCAGGGAGATTAGCTACAGTGCCATGACTTGTAAGCTTCTTAATTATGTTTCGCACCGTGGACAAAGGGACATCAAGATCTCTGGAGATGGAATTGTAACTTTGAGATTGTTGATATTTTTCAACAATTTTGGTTCTCAAGTACTCAGACAGTTCTCTTCTCTTTCTGTTCTCCATGCTTAGTGTGGCACACACAGACACAATGCAAAGATTGAGTCAACTTCTCCACTTTTTATCTGGTTTCAGGTGTGATTTTCATATTGCTCACACCTGTTACTTGCCACAGGTTAGTTTGAATGAGCATCACATGCTTGAAACAAAGTTGTTCACCCACAATTTTGGAAAGGTGCTAACAATTTTGTCCTGCCCATTTTTGGGGTTTTGTATGAAATGATGTCCAATTTGCCTTTTTTCCTTTTGTTTGTTTTTTTCTTTTGTTCCAATACACACAAAGAATATTAAACATGTGTATAACAAAACATGTGTAATTGCAATAATTTTCTGGGAGAAATACTTCACTTTCTGGAACAATTTCAAGATTGCCAACACTTTCGGCCGTGGCCATATATAGTAGCTGAGTACAGGCGGCTGCTGGGGCCCCTGATACCATTACTATGTGGCCCTTACACCTGATATACAGTGGTGGCCAAAAGTATTGGCACCCCTGCAATTCTGTCAGATAATACTCAGTTTCTTCCTGAAAATGATTGCAATCACAAATTCTTTGGTATTATTATTAGAGATGAGCGTTGTTCTACTTGAACTGTTTGCCAATCTCAAATTCGAGCTGTTTTGGGCGGTGTTCGAGCCGTTCGGCGAACACGAACAATTTGAGAAAAATTCGGCTGTTCGAGGTTATGTTGGATAACTGTTCGTGCACCAAAATCATAACTGGATTTTTTCTCAGTAATGATGAAAATTAATGTTAATACGCAGTTTGAGTGTACAGCGGGGTGGGGGGAGGGGCAGGGGATGGATCTCTGCAGGAACAATGAAGATCTCCATTTTTTTTTCTCTTTCCCGCATTTGCAGTGTGGAGGTGCAATCTGTCAGCCTATCAGCAGCGCACACACGGAGCGAAGTGCTTTTTTTCACACAAGCAAGGGCATGTGTCATTGGCAGTTTATGTCACATGTCCTTGCCCTATAAGACCAAGCCATTTTCCCCGTCGCCACCATTTTCTCACTGCTGCAGCTGCGTGTTAGACGGCACCGCTGTTGCTGTGTGCGCTATACCTTGTTAATTTCAAGCCAATTTTCGCACAAATATACAGATAGCTTGGGAGTAGGGAATAGTTGTGATTGCAGTCCTTTTAAGGACTAGGTTACAGCATTTCCTACGACTTTTATCAGGCAGGTCTGTGCTCTTAAATAGATAGGTTGTGGGAGTAAAGACTAATTGTAATTGGAGTCCTTTTCAGGACTAGGTTACATCAGTTCCTATCAGTTTTTGCCAGGCAGGTCTGTGCCAGTGCTGTGCAAGTTTTTTTCACAGCATTTGGCTGAATCTAGCAAAGCTAATCCTTTTTGGCCTATTGCAGAGTGTGTTAGTCAGTGGAGTAGCCTATCTGTGTTGCAAGATATACCACCTGTGTATAGAATACCAATTTTTTTACTGCACCTAGTGAAGTAAAATCTTTTGGGCATAGCATCATTCTATTAGTCCATCTATACTGACCTCCATCAGGTTGCAAACTGAATATATTTTTTCTGCATCTACCTCTGAAAAAATATTGGGCTTCTAGCTGTGTGTGGGACTTGTTGTATTAGTCCATCTATACTGACCTCCATCAGGTTGCAAACTGAATATATTTTTTTCTGCATCTACCTCTGAAAAAATATTGGGCTTCTAGCTGTGTGTGGGACTTGTTGTATTAGTCCATCTATACTGACCTCCATCAGGTTGCAAACTGAATATATTTTTTTCTGCATCTACCTCTGAAAAATATTGGGCTTCTAGCTGTGTGTGGGTCTTGTTCTATTAATCCATCTATACAGACCTCCATCAGGTTGCAAACTGAATATAATTTTTTTCTGCATCTAGCTCTGAAAAAATATTTGGCCTTCTAGCAGTGTGTGGGACTCTCTCTATTAGTCCATCTATACTGACCTCCATCAGGTTGCAAACTGAATATAATTTTTTTCTGCATCTAGCTCTGAAAAAATATTTGGCCTTCTAGCAGTGTGTCGGACTTTCTCTATTAGTCCATCTATACTGACCTCCATCAGGTTGCAAATTAAAAATAATTTTTATCTGCATCTACAGTACCTCTGAAAAAATATTTGGGCTTCTAGCTGTGTGTGGGACTTGTTGTATTAGTCCATCTATACTGACCTCCATCAGGTTGCAAACTGAATATATTTTTTTCTGCATCTACCTCTGAAAAAATATTGGGCTTCTAGCTGTGTGTGGGACTTGTTGTATTAGTCCATCTATACTGACCTCCATTAGGTTGCAAACTGAATATATTTTTTTCTGCATCTACCTCTGAAAAAATATTGGGCTTCTAGCTGTGTGTGGGTCTTGTTCTATTAATCCATCTATACAGACCTCCATCAGGTTGCAAACTGAATATAATTTTTTTCTGCATCTACCTCTGAAAAAATATTGGGCTTCTAGCTGTGTGTGGGTCTTGTTCTATTAATCCATCTATACAGACCTCCATCAGGTTGCAAACTGAATATATTTTTTTCTGCATCTACCTCTGAAAAAATATTGGGCTTCTAGCTGTGTGTGGGTCTTGTTCTATTAATCCATCTATACAGACCTCCATCAGGTTGCAAACTGAATTTAATTTTTTTCTGCATCTACCTCTGAAAAAATATTGGGCTTCTAGCTGTGTGTGGGACTTGTTGTATTAGTCCATCTATACTGACCTCCATCAGGTTGCAAATTGAATATAATTTTTTTCTGCATCTAACCCAGCCAATAGTTTTGGCCTAATACCACAGTTTGGCCACTCAGCTCTGCTCGGTTACCATCCATTGTTTTTTTGTGCAAACAACTCCAGAGTTGTGAATTAGTTAACCACCAAAATGAGTGGAAAAAGGCCTGCTGCTGGTGGAAAGGGGAATAGGCGTGTTGGGAAGGGGAAAAAAGGTTGTGTCCGTGGGGTAGGTGTTAAAGCAACAGTAACATCTGCAGAAGAAAGACCATCTTCCAGCCAAACTAAAATGTCTACTTCTTTTAGCGGACAATGTGATAAGATCCCTTTCTTACGGCCACGCCAATCGCTACAAATTCCAGATGAGGCACAAAAACAGCAGGTGCTTCAACGGATATCAAGTGCTCCTTTAAGTGGGCTCTCCTCCACATCAACTTCAACATCACAAATACTCCAGTCCTCAAAGGTGTCACCCCAATCGCACTTGCTTCCTCACAGCTCTCAAATCTCCAGCTGCCCGTCTGAGTATGAGGTAGAACAGATGGTTGAGTCTGCAGAGCTGTTTACTCATACTATAGCCTGGGAATCAGAGGTCGACTCCAGCGCTTCTGTGAATCCAGACGAGGAAATGATCTGCACTGATGCCCAGAATCTTTATGAGTCGGATCCAGGACCAGACGCAGAAGGTTCTGACCATAATGTAGACCCTCATTCCCAAACTGTAACTCCTGTTGGTGGAGACAATGAGGAAGACGATGATAAGACTCAAATACCTGATTGGAGCGACAACTTTAGTTTTTTGTCAGGGCAGGACCAGGTTGTCTCTGAGGACGACGGGTGTGATAACGCACAGGGTGATGATGATGAGGTTGGAGATCCCACTTACTGTCAACCCACAGTCAGCCAAGAGATGAGGTCAGCAGAGGAGGTGGAGGAAGATGCTAGTGACTACGAGGTCAGGTTGCGCCTTCCTGGACAGAGACGTAGTACTGGAAGCACGTCAACAACTGCATCCTCAAACACAACTCTGCCTCTCACCACAAGTCGTGGTGGCTCTTCAGGTCGCATGGGTGCTAAGCCTTGCATAGCCTGGGCATTTTTTCAGATCGATAAAGATGACCCAACTCGTGTTATCTGTAACATTTGTCAGCAAAAGCTAAGTAGAGGCCAAAAAATACATAGTTTGAGTACTTCATGCATGAACCGACACATGGACATGAAGCATAAGTTGCAGTGGGAAGCTCAGTGTGCTACAATGCGGCCTAGCCGGCCGGGCCAACCACCGTCTGCCATATCTTGTGCATCCGCGGCCTCTTCATCCTCTGTGACTGGGGGGACAGCAGTCACACCTGTTTTGGGGCGCAGACCTGCCACCTCTTTACCCGCAACAGCCAGCGTGATTGGCAGGTCATCATTTTCTTTGGAGGTGGGAACACCAGCTGGTGTTGAGCGCTGTCCGACATCGATAGCACCACCTTTGGATCAAGGCAACCTAACATGTCCGCCTGCATCTTCCTCACAGACCGGCAGTTTGCCGGGGACACCCTTATCAACCCCGTCTAAGCACAATAGCCAGCCCTCGGTCCCTCAGATGTGGACAAGTAAAAGACCATTTCCTCTTAGCCATGAGAAAGCTAAGAGGTTGAATTTCACCATCTGCAAGCTCTTGGCTACAGAAATGCTGCCTTTCCGCCTGGTGGACACAGAGGATGTCCGTCGCAGTGCCCCAGTACCAGATGCCCAGTCGGCACTACTTCTCAAAGAAAGGTGTGCCTGCGCTCCACCAGCATGTCGCACACAACATCACCGCTTCTTTGAGAAACTCTGTGTGTGACAGGGTGCATTTCACCACAGACACTTGGACGAGTAGGCATGGACAGGGGCGTTACATGTCGCTGACTGGGCACTGGGTAACTATGGTGACAGCAGGACAAGGGGCTGCTGTCCAAGTCTTGCCGTCCCCACGAGTTGTGCGTCAATCCTCTTTATGTCAAAGTTCCTCCACTGCTTCTGCCTCCTCAACCTCCTCTCGGTCTTCCACCTGCACCCAAAGCCTGTCTGGTCATGCCACAAGCTTTCTAACTGCGCAGAAGGAATCCTGCACACCTCCTTACTATGCTGGCAGTAGGGCTCAACGTCATCAGGCGGTTTTTACATTGAAATGTCTGGGAAATGTGAGTCACACAGCTGAGGAGTTGTGGTCAGCTCTGGAGAACCAATTTCATGAATGGTTGTCTCCACTGAACCTGAAACCAGGGAAGGCCGTGTGCGACAATGCTGCAAACCTGGGTGCGGCCCTTCGCCGGGGCAATGTCACACACGTGCCTTGTATGGCTCACGTGTTGAACCTGGTTGTCCAGCAATTTTTAGCCCACTATCCCAGACTAGATGGCCTTCTGCAGAGGGCACGGTCGCTGTGTGCTCACTTCCGCCGTTCGCATCCCGCAGCTCAGCGACTTACATCTCTACAGAAGTCGTTGGGCCTGCCACTTCACCGGCTAAAATGCGATGTGCCTACCCGGTGGAATTCAACTCTGCACATGTTGCAGCGACTGTGGCAGCACCGACAAGCCCTGGTGCAATACGTTCTGACGTATAGCCTGGGCCAACGAGATTCAGAGGTGGGGCAAATCACGCTGGAGGAGTGGTCTCAGATCAGGGACCTATGCACCCTTCTGCACAGTTTTGAAATGGCGACGAAGATGTTTAGTGCTGACGATGCCATTATCAGCATGACTATTCCGGTGATTTACATGCTGGAGCACATGTTAAACAGAATTCGGAGTCAGGTGGTGGCACAAGAGGAGGTGGAGGAAGTAGAGGAGGAGGAGTTGTATGCGGAAGGGCTAACATCTGCAAGGTCCAGACGGTCGGCAGCACCAAGGCGGCAGGCATGTGAGGGTGGGGGAGATGGTTTTACCAGGGCGCATGGTAGCAGCCAAACTAGTGAGGAAGGTGCAGGAGCCCAGGAAGAAGTGGAGGACGAACTGATGGAAGACTCATCAGATGAGGGAGACCTTGATCACATTTCTGTTGTGCGAGGTTGGGGCGAGAGGACAGAGGAAGGAAGCATGATTGTTACCTCGCCACCAACACAACAGGGACTTGGTGCTCCTGGATGCGCAACACACGAGTGCCTTCTTGCTGCACTACCTGCAACATGACCCTCGAATTGTGAGAATTAGAAATAATCCTGACTACTGGGTTGCCACACTGTTAGATCCCCGGTACAAAAGTAAATTTGCAGAAATTATTCCTGCCATAGAAAGGGATGCACGCATGCAGGAGTATCAGCAGAGACTGTTGCAGAATCTTACATGTGCTTTTCCACAAAATACCAGTGGTGCACGTAGTGAATCTCACAGTTCCAACTTGCCAACCGTGGGACCGTCAAGTGTTCAGCACTCAAACCGTAACAGAACCACAGTATCTGCTGGTAACATCAATTTTGCGGAATCATTTCACCACTTTTTTAGCCCATCCTTTGCAAGGCCACAGGAGACAAGAAGTCTGACACATAGTCAACGCCTAGAGACGATGGTACAGGAGTATCTCCAAGTAAACATTGAAGCCACGACTGTGTCACTGGACCCTTGCTCTTTTTGGGCTTCCAATCTGGATAAATGGCCGGAGCTAGCCACTTACGCCTTGGAGATCTTGTCATGCCCCGCAGCCAGCGTTCTGTCTGAACGTGTGTTCAGCGCTGCTGGTGGTGTGCTGACAGATAAGCGCACGCGGCTCTCCACTGATAATGTAGACAGACTCACGTTCATAAAGATGAACAAATCATGGATCCGAAACGACTTTTCTACCCCTGTGTCATCCTGGGGAGAGTAAAAGCTTGATGATTGGTTAAAATCACCCTACCAACCATTTTAAGCTTTCAAATTACTAATCATGTTTATCTGTATCTTGACTGGAAAATAATTTGGGCTTTGTAGCAGTGTGCAGCACTGATCCTATTAGGCCATCTATACTAAAGCTTCACCAGATTTAAAATTAAAAATAATTTTTAGCTGCATCTAGCCCGGAAAATAATTTTGGGGCTCCGAGATGCGCAAGACACATAAGTGCCTTCTTGCTGCACTACCTGCAGCATGACCCTCATATTGTCAGAATTCGAAGTAATCTTGACTACTGGGTTGCCACACTCTTAGATCCCCCAAACTTTTCGATCAACCTTTTCATTTTAATAAAGACCAAAAAAATGGTCATTTTTGAAATTATAAGCATTAGCAGGTTGTTAGAAACTGAAATCAAACAGTTTTCAACTCAAAACTTTATTCTAGGTGATGTTACATTTTCACATAGGACCCCTTGTTCGAAAGGAGCTTCTGAACTCTCTCGTCCATTGAATTTGTCAGGTTTTGGATGGTTTCTGCTTCAATTGTTTTGCATGAGGACAGAATACCCTCCCAGAGCTGTTGCTTAGATGTGAACTGCCTCCCGCCATCATAGACACTCCTTTTAATGATGCTCCAAAGGTTCTGAATGGGGTAGAGGTCAGGGGAGCATGGGGGTCACACCATAAGTTTGTCCCCTTTTATGCCCATATCAGCCAGAGATGCAGATGTTTTATGTGCAGCATGAGATGGTGCATTATCATGCAGAAAAATGATCTTGCTGTGAAATACACGGTTCTTCTTCTTGAACCATGGCAGGAAGTGCTGTTTGAGAAAATCCACATACATTATGGAGTTCATCTTTAGCGCCTTCAGGGATCCTAAAGGGGCCGACAATCTCTCTCCCCATGATTCCAGCCCAAAACATTACTCCACCTCCTCCTTGTTGGCGCTGTAGCCGTGTTTGCGTGGGGTGTCCATCAACCAGCCATCCTCCACTCCATCCATCTGGACCATCGAGCGCTGCACGGCACTCATCCGTGAACAAAACTGTTTTGAAATCAGTCTTCATGTAATGTTTGGCCCACTGGAGCCGTTTCTGCTTGTGTGAAGTGGATAGAGGAGGTCGACAGGATGGCGTATGCACAGCTGCAAACCTCTGAAGGACCCTGCATCTTGTTGTTCGGGGGACGTTGGAGGCACAAGCAGCTTCAAAAACTTGTCTGCTGCTATGACAAGGCTTTTTTGCCGCTGCTCTTTCAACCTGACGTAATTGCCTGTAGGAAAGAGTCCTCAATTTGCCCTTATCAGCACGCACACGTGTGTACTGTGAATCAGCTACATACTTCTTGATTGCCAAGACACTTCATCCTGATCATCGCACAATGTTGATTGTAGTCATGCCTTGACCTAAACACTCCACAATTTGTTGCTTCTCAGCAGCCGACACATCCTTTTTCTTTCCCATTTTGGCAGAAAATGTAGGCTGCTTAATAATGTGAGAGAGCCTTCTTAAGTAGTCTTGCCTTTCATTGGACACACCTGCCAAACTAATTAGCACAGGTGTCTGCAATTGCTTACAGTGATCTAAAGAGCCCTGACACACATCACCATCAATGAGTTTAACTGACAAACAAACAAATTCTTCCCTTATCACTCCTAAACACTTTTTGCATAATAATTTGGAACGCAGTGTACATGTGCTTTTCCACAAAACACCAGCGGTTCACGTAGTGAATCTTACAGTTCTAACTTGCCAACCGTGGTCTGTATGGAGTTGTTCAATAAAGGGCCCAAAATTAAGATAACATAGATGGGAGAGGTCTCTATGAATAGGAATTCCTAAGTATTTGATACCCTGTGAGGGCCAGGCAAAGGGAAAGTTGGACTGGATGGAATCCTATATGGATTTGGGGAGGGAGACATCGAGGGCCTCAGACTTCGCTGCATTGATTTTAAAATTTGACCATGTAACAAAGTGATCTATTTCAGCCATAACAGCATGGATGGATATATGTGATTGAGTGATATATACTAGGACATCATCAGCAAATAGAGAGCACTTGTACTCGGTGCCTCCCACCTCAATCCACCTAATATTGGGGTTATGGCGAATTGATGAAAGCAGGTGCTCCGTCACTAGGATGTATAAGAGAGGGGACAGAGGACATCCCTGCCTTGTCCCATTGGTGATTGTGAAAGGTGCTGAAAATGTTCTGACGCACCCCCTGGGCCTTGAGACACCCGGAGCCGGACCCTTTTTGGTGGATGCTGGTGGTTGTAGTCTTCGTGGCGGCGACCCGGTTCCGTGGCTAAGGGCGGTCAAACCAGTGACGGAACTATTTATGTGGTTTTGATGTTTAAATGTACGACTACGCCACCCGTGGATTGCGGTCAGAGTGAACCGCCGCTACAGGGCAGACCGCTGAGGCTGGTGTTGTGGGTGCAGCAGAGCGTAGCATAACTCCCCAGGGCAGTGTATGCGGAGGATGGGGGTGATGGTGCAGGGCAGCAGCAGTAACGACACGGAGTCAGTGATGCAGTTCAGGGCCTTTACTCACAGTTCTTATTATCCAGACCACGTCTGCAGGTAACGGCTGCCCACGTCGTACTGTGCTCACCAGGTGAGGGGCTCAGACAACTCCCAGATAACTTTGGAGCACTTCACAGGACCCCCTTTGTGTGTCCTTTGTCTGGCCTTTCTTACCAACACTTCTGTCCGGCTGCCTCGGGCCTCCTCTTGGTAAACTTGGCGCCAGTTTCCCTGACCCTATGTGGTGCCTTCCTAGCGGGTGTAGCGAGGGGCTGCGCCACATAAAATGTCAGAGCCTCCGGTTTCTAGCTGAGGGTCGTTTCCTGCCTCCACTAGTTCGGGGACCGGTCTCCCCCTTTGGCCTGACCTCTCCACGCAGGTGGATTCGGGCGTGCGGTGGCGACTCGCCCGTCCGCACCCCTGGGATCCCTTCATTCCTCGTTCCTGGAGCCTTCTCCGCTCCTCTTCCTTCCTTCTCCCTCTTCCAGGCCTGGGCCTCTGTTACTAGGCCCGCCTCCGGAGCAGAGCTCATGCAGAGCCCCTGCTCCCTGCCACTTCTGCTCAGACTTCTCTGCACTGAACTAAGATGGTGCCCACCTTTTATACTCCCTTCTCAATGCACCCAGGAACTGCTTCCTCCCTGCTCCTGCACTACAGGGTTCCCCTTCCTCAGTGTTCCCTCCCCCCACTCCAGCCAGGGACAGGGACTGTCGTGCCCATCTCAGGGGCATATTGGTCGCCCTGCCCCACGGCAATGTGGTGTAATGCATGCAGGTGTCGGGTCCTGATCCACACTCCATCCTTACCTGAGAGTGAGATATCACACCTCTGGGTGAGGTGCAATACGTCTGTAGCAACCGAGCCCTCAGGGTGCTACAGTTCCATTTATCTTCAGCCTAGGTGACGTATTGTGATACAGGGCCGTGATTTTGGCTATAAAAGGGTCCCCTAGACCCCTACCCCAAGCTTTTTAAGAGAATCATATATGGCGTGCCAGGAGACTCTATGGAATGCTTTCTCAGCATCCAACGAGAGTATCTAATTACAAATTTTTAACTGCATCTAGCCCAGGAAATACTTTGTGCCTAGTAGCAGTGTCTGCTAGTCAGCGGATTATCCCGGCTGTTAAGCAAGCTACACCACCTGTAGTTTAGACACTTAATTTTTTCAAAGGAAATGCTTCGGGACCATGGGATACTTAGTGAAGAGCATCAGGAGGCACCCCAAGGCATAGGGGCTGGGACTGGCAGTAGGATGCCTTGCGGTGGACAGCCGAGCTCGATCCTTATAAAAGCTTTTTAACTGCAGCAGCTTTAGTGGACGCTACTGGAGCTGGAATTACGCGGCTGCTGGCATGAGACTTGCCCTCCAATAGATCCTTGTAAATGGATTTAAAGTGTATTCATTCAAATTAGAGAGACAATTTAAATTAAAAAGCTTAGAGCTGCCTCCACCACAGGGGGGCTCGCTCGACCCACCAGCGGACAGGCACCAGTATTGGGAGAGGGGGGCTGGCCATCAGGGTTCACCGCGGCTCTGGCACAAACCCGGCGACACGGAGGTGGCACGGGCAGGAGCAGACTGGCCGTGTCGGCTTCTCACTTTTTGGATTTTAGAAGGGCATGACATGCCTATATCTGTGTCTCCCCCTCCTTTTACTCCTCCACCTCTTTTATTTTCGCATGACTATATGTACTTGTCACTTTTCCATGTGTTAGTTATGTCTTCTGAGCAGTTTGTCAGCTTTTGGACACCTTTGAAGGTGTGTTCTATGTGTTTCTATGTGTTTTTGTTTGCCTGCCATTGGTTTTAACGGTGTTCGAAGGTGTTCGACGAACAGTTCGACGAACAGTTCGGCGAACACACGGGTGTTCGACGAACCGAACTCGAACACTACGGGGGTGGCTCAACACTAATTATTATCCTCATTTAATTTTCTTGCAAAGAAAAAACACAAAAGAGAATGAAACAAAAATCAAATCAATGATCATTTCACACAAAACTCCAAAAATGGGCCAGACAAAAGTATTGGCACCCTCAGCCTAATACTTGGTTGCACAACCTTTAGCCAAAATAACTGCGAACAACCGCTTCCGGTAACCATCAATGAGTTTCTTACAATGCTCTGCTGGAATTGTAGACCATTCTTCTTTGGCAAACTGCTCCAGGTCCCTGATATTTGAAGGGTGCCTTCTCCAAACTGCCATTTTGAGATCTCTCCACAGGTGTTCTATGGGATTCAGGTCTGGACTCATTGCTGGCCACCTTAGAAGTCTCCAGTGCTTTCTCTAAAACCATTTTATAGTGCTTTTGGAAGTGTGTTTTGGGTCATTGTCCTGCTGGAAGACCCATGACCTCTGAGGGAGACCCAGGTTTCTCACACTGGGCCCTACATTATGCTGCAAACTTTGTTGGTAGTCTTCAGACTTCATAGTGCCATGCACACGGTCAAGCAGTCCAGTGCCAGAGGCAGCAAAGCAACCCCAAAACATCAGGGAACCTCCGCCATGTTTGACTGTAGGGACCGTGTTCTTTTCTTTGAATGCCTCTTTTTTTCCCTGTACACTCTATGTTGATGCTTTTTCCCAAAAAGCTCTACTTTTGTCTCATCTGACCAGAGAACATTCTTCCAAAACGTTTTAGGCTTTCTCAGGTAAGTTTTGGCAAACTCCAGCCTCGCTTTTTTATGTCTCGGGGTAAGAAGTGGGGTCTTCCTGGGTATCCTACCATACAGTCCCTTTTCATTCAGACGCCGACGGATAGTACGGGTTGACACTGTTGTACCCTCGGACTGCAGGGCAGCTTGAACTTGTTTGGATGTTAGTCGAGGTTCTTTATCCACCATCCACACAATCTTGCGTTGAAATCTCTTGTCAATTTTTCTTTTCCGTCCACATCTAGATAGGTTAGCCACAGTGCCATGGGCTTTACACTTCTTGATGACACTGCGCACGGAAGACACAGGAACATTCAGGTCTTTGGAGATGGACTTGTAGCCTTGAGATTGCTCATGCTTCCTCACAATTTGGTTTCTCAAGTCCTCAGACAGTTCTTTTGTCTTCTTTCTTTTCTCCATGCTCAATGTGGTACACACAAGGACACAGGACAGAGGCTGAGTCAACTTTAATCTGTTAGAACCCTCCTGTTAGTTTTTGCTATCTTGTGTTTTGCGGTCACGTGACTAGCTGCCTATATATTCCAGCTCCGCCCTTCTGGCTTTGCTGGACTTCAGTGTTTTTTGCCTGTCTCTCTAGCCAGGTGCTTCGGTGCCTATCTCTGTCTAGTTTGCTTGGTCCTCTGGACCTCTAGTACTTTTTGTTCAGTTTGTATTTTTGCTCTGCAACAACTTCTGTTAGGAGGATTCCATTTTTTGTCCCAGTCCTTAGTTCTTTTAGGGACCCCTCCCTTTATTCTATAGGTCTCTGTTCAGACTAGCCGAGGACGAAGGCGGGTCTGTTCACAAGGAACAGGCAGCCCGCTACATCGTAGGGAATCAGCTTAGTCTTACTGTAGGGACAGCTTTTCCCTTTCTTTCCTTAGTTTATGTTGCAGATCATAACATAATCCATGTTAACTGGCTGCAAGTGTGATTTAGTTATTGCTAATTGTATCCAATTTGGCTTTAGGACAATTATTTTTGTGTTTTTTCATTGAAGACAAATTAAATGAAGATAATAAGACCAAAGAATTTGTGATTGCAATCATTTTCAGGAAGAAACTGAGTATTATCTGACAGAATTGCAGGGGTGCCAATACTTTTGGCCACCACTGTATAGGAGCTGAGTACAGGCGGCTGCTGGGGCCCCTGATACCATTACTATGTGGCCCTTACACCTGATATATAGGAGCTGAGTACAGGCGGCTGCTGGGGCCCCTGATACCATTACTATGTGGCCCTTACACCTGATATATAGGAGCTGAGTACAGGTGGCTGCTGGGGCCCCTGATACCATTACTATGTGGCCCTTACCCCTGATATATAAGGGCTGAGTACAGGCGGCTGCTGGGGCCCCTGACACCATTACTATGTGGCCCTTACACCTGATATATAGGAGCTGAGTACAGGCGGCTGCTGGGGCCCCTGATACCATTACTATGTGGCCCTTACACCTGATATATAGGAGCTGAGTACAGGCGGCTGCCGGGGCCCCTGATACCATTACTATGTGGCCTTTACACCTGATATATAGGAGCTGAGTACAGGCGGCTGCTGGGGCCCCTGATACCATTACTATGTGGCCCTTACACCTGATATATAAGGGCTGAATACAGGCGGCTGCTGGGGCCCCTGATACCATTACTATGTGGCCTTTACACCTGATATATAGGAGCTGAGTACAGGCGGCTGCTGGGGCCCCTGATACCATTACTATGTGGCCCTTACACCTGATATATAGGAGCTGAGTACAGGCGGCTGCCGGGGCCCCTGATACCATTACTATGTTGCCCTTACACCTGATATATAGGAGCTGAGTACAGGCGGCTGCCGGGGCCCCTGATACCATTACTATGTGGCCCTTACACCTGATATATAGGAGCTGAGTACAGGCGGCTGCTGGGGCCCCTGATACCATTACTATGTGGCCCTTACACTTGATATATAGGAGCTGAGTACAGGCGGCTGCCGGGGCCCCTGATACCATTACACTGGTGCCTTGTTATTAGGTCAATTCCATTATAAAACATTGTATCCGTCATTGTTGAGCTCTGCTGGGACTCTCTATCCCGCCTGCATTGCATAATGGGGCCCCTGAATACTCTGCACATAAGGGCCCATAGCTCTAATTATGTTGTTTGCAATAGTCGCCCTCCTGCCACCCTGTAATATCGGGTCCCTGCCTGGTGTGCCCCCTATGACTTAATGTCCCCCTGTACGACAGAGGGCACATTCACTCTGTCTGGACCATTATAGTCTATGGCCACGTCAGATCATATGCCCGAATCCCGTTCAGGTAAAGGCTGCAGCCACCGCAGCCATGCTGCCTTCAATGCCCCGCTCCTCCGCCACTGCCGTTCCCCCCACCACCCAGAGCCACAGTATATATATATATATATATATATATATATATATATATATATATATATACACTACTCAAAAAATAAAGGGAACCCTTAAACAACAGAATATAACTCCAAGTAAATCAAACTTCTGTGAAATCAAACTGTCCACTTAGGAAGCAACACTGATTGACAATCAATTTCACATGCTGTTGTGCAAATGGAATAGACAATAGATGGAAATTATTGGCAATTATCAAAACACTCTCAATAAAGGAGTGGTTCTGCAGGTGGGGACCACAGACCACATCACAGTACCAATGCTTTCTGACTGATGTTTTGGTCACTTTTGAATGTTGGTTGTGCTTTCACACTCGTGGTAGCTTGAGATGGACTCTACAACCCACAGAAGTTGCTCAGGTAGTGCAGCTCTTCCAGGATGGCACATCAATGCGAGCTGTGGAAAGAAGGTTTGCTGTGTCTGTCAGCGTAGTGTCCAGAGGCTGGAGGCACTACCAGGAGACAGGCCAGTACACCAGGAGACGTGGAGGGGGCCGTAGGAGGGCAACAACCCAGCAGCAGGACCGCTACCTCCGCCTTTGTGCAAGGAGGAACAGGAGGATCACTGCCAAAGCCCTGCAAAATGACCTCCAGCTGACCACAAATGTGGATATGTCTGCAAAAAAGGTTAGAAACCAACTCCATAAGGGTGGTATGAGGGCCCGACGTCCACAGATGGGGGTTGTACTCACAGCCCAACACCGTGCAGGACGCTTGGCATTTGCCATAGAACACCAGGATTGGCAAAGTGGCAACTGGCGCCCTGTGCTCTTCACAGATGGAAGCAGGTTCACACTGAGCACATGTGACAGACGTGACAGAGTCTGGAGACACCGTGGAGAACGATCTGCTGCCTGCAACATCCTTCAGCATGACCGGTTTGGCAGTGGGTGAGTAATGGTGTGGGGTGGCATTTCTTTGGAGGGCCGCAGAGCCCTCCATGTGCTCGCCAGAGGTAGCCTGACTGCCATTAAGTACTAAGATGAGATCCTCAGACCCCTTGTGAGACCATATGCTGGTGCGGTTGGCCCTGGGTTCCTCCTAATGCAGGACAATGCCAGACCTCATGTGGCTGGAGTGTGTCAGCAGTTCCTGCAAGATGAAGGCATTGAAGTTATGGACTGGCCCGCCCGTTCCCCAGACCTGAATCCGATTGAGCACATCTGGGACATCATGTCTTGCTCCCTGGGACCCGTTCAAGCTCCGGAAGGGAGCGAAACGGCCATCGTCCTCTCCCTCACTCCCCCGCACACCCTTAGGGGTCTCCATCCTATGCCGCCAGACAACATGTACTGTTAGTACTAATAAAGGACATCTTCGGAACTTTTGTTGAGTGCTACCTTTATTTTTGCTTCTGCATTACTAGACTGTTTACTTGGATATGCACCACCATGTATCCGGGAGTTTCATTTCATTGAATGAGAGGTGGTGCCGGATTTCTTCTCTTTTATTGCTCATTTGACATGTCTTGCTCCATGCACCAATGTCACGTTGCACCACAGACTGTCCAGGAGTTGGCGGATGCTTTAGTCCAGGTCTGGCAGGAGATCCCACAGGAGACCATCCGCAACCTCATCAGGAGCATGCCCAGGCGTTGTAGGGAGGTCATACAGGCACGTGGAGGCCACACACAATACTCAGCCTCATCAGGAGCATGCCCAGGCGTTGTAGGGAGGTCATACAGGCACGTGGAGGCCACACACAATACTGAGACTCATTTTGACTTTTTTTAAGGATATTACATCAAAGTTGGATCAGCCTGTAGTGTGTTTTTCCACTTTAATTTTGGGGGTGACTCCAAATCCAGGCCTCCATTGGTTAATAAATGTGATTTCCATTGATGATTTTTGTGTGATTTTGTTGTCAGCACATTCAACTTTGTACAGAACAAAGTATTCAATGAGAATATTTCATTCATTCAGATCTAGGATGGGTTATTTGATTGTTCCCTTAATTTTTTTGAGCAGTGTATATATAAATATACCAGGATGGGGGATATTAACAGAATTGGGGGACATTACCCCTATAACAGTGTAAGCAGCAGACCCCCTCCCCCTTAACAGGGCATAATGACCACATTTTTTGCTTACATTTTTTTTCTATTTACCTACTCTAAAACCTAGGTACGTCTTATGGTCCGGTGCGTCTTATAGTCCGAAAAATACGGTATATGCATTCAGTATATATATACTACTAGCTATTGAACCCGTTCTACGCCCGGGTGGACAGCATTTTTATTGGTATATGGTCTCCCATGCTGGTATGTGCTGCCCCCCTCCTTGTATTTGTGCTGTCCCCATCCTGTCCCCACCATCCAATCCTGGTATGCGTGGTACCCCTCACCCCCAATCCTGGTATGCTTGACACCCCTCACCCCCAATCCTGGTGTGCGTGGCACCCCTCACCCCCAATCCTGGTATGCGTGGCACCCCTCACGCCCTATCCTGGTATGCGTGGCACCCCTCATCCCCAATCCTGGTATACGTGGCACCCCTCATCCCTATCCTGGTATGCGTGGCACCCCTCATCCCTATCCTGGTATGTATGGTACCCCTCATCACTATCCTGGTGTGTATGGTATCCCTCATCCTGGTATGCATGGTACTCCATCCCTCATCCCGGGATATGCATGGCACTCCATCCCTCATCCCCAATCCCGGCATGCGTGGCACCCCTCATCCCCAATCCCGGCATGAGTGGCACCCCTCATCCCCAATCCTTGTATGTGTGGCACCCCTCATCCCCAATCCCGGTATGCGTGGCACCCCTCATCCCCAATCCCGGTATGCATGGCACCCCTCATCCCCAATCCCGGTATGCGTGGCACCGCTCATCCCCAATCCCGGTATGCGTGGCACCCCTTTCACACTGTACACACATACACAAAAAAAAACAGTTATACTCACCTTTCTTCTCTGTACTCCAGCACTGCTGCGTCCTCTTCTGCCAGAGGCCGAGGGAGAAGTGCGGTGCTGGAGCACCGCGCTGTCCGGCGCCATTTTTCTGAAGACACACTGTAAATGTGTCTTCAGTAAAATGGCGCCGGATAGCGCAATGCGCATGCGTCGATCTGACGCCTTCACTCCGCCCCCGGTCTCCAGCGAAGAGAGGCGCCGCGACAACGCTCCTCCCGGTCAGGTAAGTATGTAAGTATGGCGCCGGAGATCGCGGTATGCGTTCAGTGTCTACGCATCCCGCGATCTCCGGCGCCATACACCTCCTCTTACCTGTAACGGCTGGATGCGTGCTTCTCTCTGGAGCCAGGCTGCGCATCACACATGCGCAGTCTATCGAAGCTTCAGACAGAGACACGCATGCCGCCTTATATATACTATGGTAGATCGGCCCACTCAGTTGCACACAGAAGTAGCCACCGGAGCGCTGTCTCCTTAAGTCTCTCACTGGTTTATTTGAAGATGCTGCATAAGCCAGTGAAGAGTTAGCAAAAATAAATACGTGCTTTCTGACCTAAGGAAAAACAAAACATAACATACAGCCGTGTTGCTGTGGGGATCTGCCCGCTCAGGAGAACAACCATCCACTAGTTCAGCTTTTCCTTCTCAGGACACAAAGCGCTGGAGTTCCTCTCTACAGCCCTACTGAACACTGAATGCCTTAGAAGGCCGTCTATATATATCCTAGTCCTCACCCAGGGGTGGAGATATGATGAATGACCTCCCAACCCGTTCTATGGTCGTTCACAAAAACCCAGCCCTTAAAATGGCCGATTAATCCCTATCAACACATAGTGTGCTGGTGTAAAACTTATGGGTTTCAAATCACTGAAGCTAATAGCCTCAGTGAAACATACCTCCCCTCCAGCACTTTGCCAGTGACTTTGTCACCATGTATATATAATCAGCATACTGTATATATATTATAAGCATACTGTATATATCCTTTTAAAAGCAGAAGTGTTAATAAATTATTTTTATCAGTTAACAAAATGCAGAGTAAAGTTTGATGGATGAACCAAGATCTCAGTAATAATAATTGTATTTTTTTTTTATTAATAATAGGATAGAAGGGAGGGACAAAACCAGGAACAGAATCAGTAGGCAAACTTATAATCAGGAAAACAGCCGGGGTCAGATACCAGGTGATCAGTAACCGCCACGTCTGCGAGCAGTATGAATACCGCGGAGCCTGGTGACAGAGGTGATACTGAGATTGTCCCGGCAGAGATGTAACAGTCAGAAGGCCACCGGTAGATGGTGAAGGTCCTTCTGTACAGCTCCAGCAGTGATGGTGGATCTGCTGGACTTCAGGGCGCTGGATGCGGAGGTTTACCGTCTTTTAGATGTCTCTAGGGGAACGGTGACAACACGCAAATACGCGAGCAGCCCTGGATAATCCACGCCGGCAGGATGATAGGATCCGGCGGAAGATGGAACCTATGAGAAGAGAAGGAAATATAGTGTAAGTGATGGGACTCCATATGACATGATACTACTGTGCGGTCACTGTGGCCGGACGGCAGAGGAATCTCATCACACAGAGGTCAGGGATCATCGTCAGCCATCATACATGTGACAATCCCATCTCCGACAGATGACATCTGCTCCACATGAATTATTCTCACTGACGACATCACACAACATGGAGATGACTCTCACACTTACCTCGTCTCTTTTTCCCCTTTTTCCCATTTTCTGATTTTTCGTCATCAGCTGGAAATTCTGATCAGAAAAAAGAAAAAACAACAACTCACTAAAGACATATTGTTATGGGATCTGCTTTGTATCGCTCCTGTATATAGTATATAGATTGTTCTAGTCCTTTCCCCTATAGTCCTGATAATCTGGTATTACACAATAGGGCAGAATAAGTCCTATATACCGGACATGACCTAATATGAGGGGCATTAGATGTGTCACTAATATGGAGCAGTGAGCGCCCTGTGTGCCGCCATGTGGTGCATCCCTAATGAGCGATATTCTACTATAGGAGACGATGTCTCATTATGATGACGGAGGTTACTGGATGCAACAATGTATCACAGAATCCATGATAATACTGTACAAAGTTACAGAAATGGAGACACAGTATGGTCCCATGGGCAAAGTAATTGGGATCCATGGAACATAGATAACATAGGAGACCTATTACAGAAAAACCATGTGGAAATATTTCACCGTTGATGACAACATTCACATTGTTTGTGCTATAGACATGTACATACCTGACAATGGGGACGAGGACGGCAAGCTGGTTATAGCATCGTCTCTAGCAGATTCAGGAGAAGATCCTTTCTGCCTGTTAGGAAGAAGAAAAACGTGTAAATCACAAGTAAATTCAGTATAAAAGGGATTGTCTCACTAGAAGAACCCTGACTATAAGGCCTAATAGGACATATGAAAGTCATAGTGGGGAAGGTCTCCTGCTCAAAACGACCTTCTATGGAGCAGAGCGGAAAACAACTACCAATAATGGCCAGCATGTAATACTACATCTGTCCCACAATGTGGGCAATACTACCAATGCCTGACCGGCAGCAATTATGGGCTGTTATCTCCAGCGAATTCTGAAGCCAAAAGCGCAATGACCGCTGATCATGTGGCAGTGGATGCTGCATTCGATATGATGGTATTTATGTCCTATATTTGGTGTTGTGCACATATATTAGTCTGGAGCTCCCAGTAATGACTCCACAATCTACTCACATTTCTGAGATGTTTCTGCTGGATGCCGGGGTACACTCTGGAGGGGACTTGATAACGGTGGTACAAAGCTAAATAAGGACAAAAATAAGATATGAAATTCTATTTTTTACTTTTAGAGGTCTTTTTATGTATTCTGGATTTATTGATCACTTACTTTAGAAAGCCTTTTAGAGGATGTTGTAAAATTTTGGAAGAAAAGGCTCTCATTATCCTCACTTGTGTCCTCCTCCTCTGAGACAATAGGCTTGTCTGTATCAGCGTGATCTACAATACATAGGTAATGAAGTGTTATTAGTGGTTGTCAGTATAACACAGTCACCATTTATCACTACTATTAATGGGAACCGATTGTCACATATTATGGAAGATGAGACAAACAGCCGCTTAGTCTAGATGATGTCTTCTACTTACTGATAAATAAGCTGGTGTCCATATCTGACACAAGCCGAGGAATGTACTCTGGCTTCTGACTTAGAAGGTTTTCAAATTCTAAGTCACTCAGGAATGGATAACTCTTGATCTCAAATGCTCCTCCTGGAAAAAGAAAAACAAAAGTGATGCGGACATTGCTAGAGGCTGCTCCATATCTGAACAGTATATCTGAAGTAATGACAAAAGTGAACGAAACAAACTAAAAGTTATATTATGGAGAACTAGAAATAGGCAAGCAGATAGAGGAGTGCTGATCCTCATGGACAGGAGCGATGAGTCCTCGTTGTAAAAAGTGAATATTAATACTAATACAGTATATCAGTTACCTGTCCCAAGTCTTTGTGCAGGATTTGTTCTGAGCAGGTCATTAATGAGGTCCTGAGCATCGGGGGGAGGAGAGCGATCCCAATCCCAAATTATGTCTCCTGTTATATAGAAAATTACAGAAAATAAAACCTCTGTTTTGGACTGTAAGATAAAGTAGAGGAAATAACTAAATTCATGTAACCAGTCAAAGCAATGATCGGATTATTCTACTTACCAGTGACAATATTTTTATAGAGCTCAGATAGGGAATCCCCATGAAATGGTACATATCCCACCAGAAACTCATGCAGGATGATCCCCATTGACCACCAGTCCGCAGGTCTTCCATAGCCTTTCTTCAGGATGATTTCTGGGGCCATGTAGAGCGGGGTGCCACAGTCCTGGAAACCAACAGAAGATAAAGATAAGAATCGATGAAATGATTATTATGACAAGTTCTCTACATAAAAAGCCAATGACAGAAGATAAAATATCAGTGGAAAAGTTCTCTAGAAATGAAGAACGTAGAGAAGAGACAATAGTGTGATGAGATTTGTAAAGAACAAGCTAAGATCCTGTAAGTGATGCCAACCTCATGGTCCTGGAACTCTCTGGCGATGTCCTCCAATGATTCCCTGTGGGTGTTGGTTTCTGGTATCATGACACCAACTTTTGAAATCCCAAAATCGGCGACTTTAATGTGTCCAGCCGGTGTAATCAGGAGGCTGTGAAAGAGAAGATGGTTTTAGTCTCACAGGCTGTGTGGTAATAAATAACTTCCCCCTTTATTATACTACAGGGGGCACTTACTTCTCTGGTTTCAGGTCTCTATGCAACACACCATAGCTGTGCAGGTATTCCACAGCAAGTATCGCTTCTGCAAAATACAGGCGGGCCAAGGGGACAGATAAAGGACCCCTGGTGCTTAGGAGGGTCCCACAGTCTCCACCTATAGAAGAAAGGAAATATGAGCGGTGAGGGGTTTATACAGCAGATCACCACGATGGATCATGAGAAGTGAGCGGAGACATTGGGGCAGGAGAGAATATATACAGATATAATGTATAGAGCACAGAATATTAGTCTGAGGTCATGGTGAGATGTCGTCCATGTCACTAATAAAGTGATGTCTCATCTCGTCTACAGCTGGCGATACTGACGTGCTCAGTGCGGACATACAGGGAGATCACACACATCAATGACTTTCCATAATATCTATAGTAAATGCTCTGCGGGGATGTAACCGTCCACGGGGACAAGTCCTAATGATATGAGCGCTGATAAGATGTCAGCAGACATGGGCTGAATATAATACATGTACATGTCCTACCTCCTACATACTCCATGACCATACACAGGTGAGATCTAGTAGGGAAGGAGCAGAGCATGGAGGCCACAAAGGGACAGTCAGCGAATGTCAGGATGTCCCTCTCCAGATAGGCCCCTTCCACATGTTTTGGAGTATCCAGGTCCCGCTTGGAAATTTTCTTCATAGCGAAGATCTTCTGTGAGTCTTTATGGTGAACTAAGTGGACGGACCTGGAGAGAAGAAGAAACCATGGTTTATAGTGAATCCTTATTAACAGTCCTTCTATAGAAGTCATTATATGATCTTCTGTACTAATGTTTAACACCAGAAGTCCGACCATTACTAGAAATCCACATCTAGAAATACATTAAATAATACTACATAGATCATCTATGGGAGGGTCTACACAATACCACGTCTGCCAGACCCTCACCCAGGTCACATTATCACCTATGGGAAGTCTGCACAATGCCACGTCTGCCAGACCCTCACCCAGGTCACATTATTACCTGTGGGAAGTCTGCACAATGCCACGTCTGCCGGACACTCACTCAGGTCACATTATCACCTGTTGGAGGTTTGCACAATGCCAAGTCTGCCAGACCCTCACCCAGGTCACATTATCACCTGTGGGAGGTCTGCAAAATGCCACATCTTCCACACCCTCACCCAGGTCACATTGTCACCTATGGATGTCTGCACAATGCTACGCCTGCCATACCCTCACCTAGGTCACATTATCACCTATGGGAAGTCTGCACAATGCCACGTCTGCCGGACCCTCACCCAGGTCACATTATCACCTATGGGAAGTCTGCACAATGCCACATCTGCCGGACCCTCACCCAGGTCACATTATCACCTTTCACCTCAGATCATGTCCCTATGATAACACTGAATGGCAGAGCGCAGAGGATGAAGCATTGTCATAGGGAACCCTGAGAAATGTGGCTTATGCCAACTGAAATCTCACCCAAAAGATCCGCTGCTGATCAGCTTAGATGTTTCGTAGTCGCTCATACGCGGCTTTCTCGCCGGGATCAATGATTCCATCAAGTCCTAGAAAAGAAGAAGAAGAAGAAATGATATTAAGATCTAGAAGCTGCTGGAGAAAATCTCCAGATGCGGAAACGTCTCCTCCTATATTATGTCCCAGCTGATGTCACTGATCCGATAGGTGAGCAGAAACCTGCTGACGGATTCCCTATAATATAAACGCTATTATCTAATGCAATAGTGTCATCTCCTCTAATAATAGAGGCGCCCCCTGGTTATATGGGGGATAATACTGGACGGGTCATTTACACCCCGTGATCTGGTGATACACAGACATCTACCTCTATAATACTTACACCGGCAGGTTCTTGGATCTCCGGGATCTCTAAGATTACACTGTCAGGATCCAACAGCTCAGTTGTTTCTAAAATAGCGATAAAATGATGAAGAAATAAAATGTATTAGAGGATATTAATCCTACAGACATAATACAGCAATATAATGGAGAAATGACTATTCTGTATGGAGGACTATGTGGGGCCCATTATTCTGTATGGAGGGCTATGTGGGGCCATTATACTGTATGGAGGACTATGTGGGGCCATTATTCTGTATGGAGGACTATGTGGGGCCATTATATTGTATGGAGGACTATGTGGGGCCCATTATTCTGTATGGTGGAATATGTGGGGCCCATTATTCTGTATGGAGGACTATGTGGGGCCATTATTCTGTATGGAGGACTATGTGGGGCCTATTATTCTGTATGGTGGAATATGTGGGGCCCATTATTCTGTATGGAGGACTATATGGGGCCCATTATTCTGTATGGAGGACTATGTGGGGCCCATTATACTGTATGGAGGACTTTGTGGGGCCGATTATTCTGTTTGGAGGACTTTGTGGGGCCCATTATTCTGTATGGAGGGCTATGTGGGGCCATTATACTGTATGGAGGACTATGTGGGGCCATTATTCTGTATGGAGGACTATGTGGGGCCATTATATTGTATGGAGGACTATGTGGGGCCTATTATTCTGTATGGTGGAATATGTGGGGCCCATTATTCTGTATGGAGGACTATGTGGGGCCATTATTCTGTATGGAGGACTATGTGGGGCCTATTATTCTGTATGGTGGAATATGTGGGGCCCATTATTCTGTATGGAGGACTATATGGGGCCCATTATTCTGTATGGAGGACTATGTGGGGCCCATTATACTGTATGGAGGACTTTGTGGGGCCGATTATTCTGTTTGGAGGACTTTGTGGGGCCCATTATTCTGTATGGAGGACTATGTGGGGCATTATTCTGTATGGAGGACTATGTGGGGCCCATTATTCTGTATGGAGGACTATGTGGGGCCCATTATTCTGCATGGAGCACTATGTGGGGCCCATTATTCTGCATGGAGGACTATGTGGGACCCATTATTCATTATGGAGGACTTTGTGGTACCCAGTATACTGATTGGCTCGTGACTTTTTCCAAGTTTTTCATTTTGGCTCTCTGTATGTTTGATTAGAGAGTGGAAAGAGTAAATGTGAAATGATCCCCTGTTCTCTATAATATCCGGATATTTCCTGTAGAAGGTTGTGTGATCGGCTCACCTGTAGTCAGATCGCTGCTCGGTCCCGGCTGACTCGTATTAGGGTCAGGGGTTTCTGGGGTCACATTTTGCTCATCTTCGGTGTCGCCTTCTGGTGTCTCCTGATTGATAGAATATATAGAATTAACACGAGGAACCTTCCACTAAATGACCAAATCCACAAATCAGGAAGGACTAAACCCGCATTTACAGACACACCAACTGTAACTATACAGATCAGCCGCCATCATGAGGACTTTTCTCAGATAAAATGGATTAAGATGAGGTAACATTGCAAAAACATTAATATGGATAATAGAGGGAGACAGAGGCGGAAATACAGACTTCCCACCACTGAGCTGTGACTACATCAGCAGAATACAGACTGCCATCAGCAGAGACAGGCGGCCATATTACCTCCTGTGCTTGCCAGGAGCTGACAGGGAGGCCGATAAGATCTAACACCAGATCTTCTGATATCTGGCTGGTGATCTGGAGAAGATCAGAAAACAAGGACGTGTGATAGAGAAGATGATGGATCCTTACCGGGCGTTCCGATGAGCGGGCCGGACCTTCCAGTACACACAGGACTTTTTCGGCCAGTTCTTTAACAAAAGACAAATCTCCATATTGAGATCTTTTTTCAGCCTAAAAAGAAGAAAAGAAACACAAATGAATAATCTCGAGATGAGAAAGATCACAATGAAGGCGGCCATTGTATCTGACGTCTGCTCCTCTCTGCAGATACATTGACTACATATCTGGGGTCTTGTCCTGTTTTATATTGGAAGAAAGAAGAAGCTTCTATCCCACCGTTATTATCCATTATTGTGGAGAATATTTGTGCGGAGCGTCCACCATTTACCTGCTGTGGAATGTCCTAATGTTCCATAGCGAGAAACTGCAAGTGCTCAGTCACTATGGAGCCAACAACGGCAGCCATGACCCTGTGTAGATTGTACACAGTGACTGTGAGCTCTGATGTCATAATGGCCGACCATCACTAGTGATGTCATCATGGAATCTTGTGATGGAATCTTATAGCGGCGGCTCTGCACAAATACATGCTGCCAAGCAATATTTAAAGTGTGTGGGGGCTCATGCTGTATATAGGGGGCTATGTGAGGGCTCAGCTATTTATAGCGGGCTATGTGAGGGCTCATACTGTATATAGAGGGCTATGTGAGAGCTAGGCTGTATATAGTGAGCTATGTGAGGGCTCATACTCTAAATAGGATTCTGTGTGTGAGCTCATACTGTACATTGGTGCTATGTATGGGCTCTTACTGTATAAAGGGTGCTGTGTGTGGGCTCTTACTGTATATAGGGTATGTGTGTGGGCTCTTACTGTATGTAGGGGGATGCCAGCACACTTAATTCTGCTCAATAATAAGTGATACAGTTAATAATATAAAATATAATTAATATGTTAATGTTGAGCAGAATTAATTTCAGCCTATTGATTCGGCCTACACAACAGTCACATTTCTCATTTGGCCCCTCAGTAATATTACTTTCCCACCCCTGCTCTATTATGTATAGTGCTCTGTTATGTGTAGTGCACTTGAGCACCTGCATGTTAATCACGTGACTTATCACATGATCTATCAAAGGCAATCTTGTGACATGTCATGTGATACATCGGGTGCTGTGGCCCCACACCTCCTAAACTGCCCAGGGCCCTGGCTACTCTTAATCAGCCCCTGCTTCTATCCCACCATTATTATCCATTATTGAGAAGTTTTATGCGGAGCGTCCGCCACTTACCTGCTGTAGTAATGTCCTGATGTTCTGAGGTAAATCCGTCAGATACTCTGAGGTGAGATGACCTCGGTGGTATTTGGTCAGGCAGTCCCTTACAAGCTCCACCACCAGCCGGTGAGTGAAGCTGAGGACGCCATTGGGTGGTAGAAGCACAATCTCAGGGCAATTGGTGGTAAGAATCTCCCATAGAGCTTCTACTTGAAGATTGTCCAAAAGTAATTCAGCCATAGAAGCTGCAAGTGCGATCAGTCACTATATATAATAGCGAGAAACTGCAAGTGCGCTCAGTCACTATGGGATAGCGAGAAACTGCAAGTGCGATCAGTCACTATAGAATAGCGAGAAACTGCAAGTGCGCTCAGTCGCTATAGAATAGTGAGAAACTGCAAGTGCGCTCATTCACTATGAAGCCAACAAAGGCAGCCGCGACCCTGTGTACATTGTATATATAGTGACTGTGAGCTGTGATGTCATAATGCCCGACCATGACCTGTGATGTCATCATGGAATCTTGTGATGGAATCTTCAAGGAGTGGCTCTACACACATACATGCTGCCTAGCAATATGCTTTTTTGGCCGTACTGTTTTATTTCCAAATACAACACAACCAGGATAAGGGAATGTTCACACGTTGCGTTTTTGCAGCATTTTTTTCCACACCAAAAACCAGGTTGTACTCAGGAAAAACACTGCATACAATCCACACTTATTTGCTGTGTTTTTGCAGTGTTTATACTTGTGTTGTTTTTTTTTCATTCATTTGAATGGGTGAAAAATGCTGCAAAACCCCTGAAAGAATTAACATCCTGCAAATTTAAAATAAAAAAAGGAAAAAAACGCAGCATGTGAATGAGACTTTAGAAATCTCATTCACTAAGCTGGTACTGTAAAACGCAATGTTTTAGCAGCAGAAAAATAACCCTGAAAAAAATGCCACTTGTGAACATTCCCCAAAGATATAATAGTCATATTATGGGAAATATTGTGTATATTTATTCCTCGCGTGTCTTTTTTTTACCAAATAACATTTACCTCATTGGTTGGAGAGTTTACTATTAACAACTGTGACAACTATTGAAGAATTAATGATAAGTGACCCAAGTGATCAATCATTTACGTCATTAATGGTGATGAGCGAGCACTAAAATGCTCGGGTGCTCGGGTCGAGCACATTGGAATACTCGGGTGCTCGACCAGAGTAACGAGCCCATTGTAAGTCTATGGGAAACTCGAGCATTTTTCAGGCGGCTCCCCCCGGCGGTCTACAGAGGGCCTAAAAATTGCCCAAATCGATGGGAATAATGCTCAAATGACATGGTAACAGCATGGGGAAGACCCCTGGAAGCATCTATGACTCCCAGATCACTGCTGTCAACAACGTGGTCAGAGGTATTACGCCACTTTTACAGACTCACAATAAAACTTACAAAAACGAAACCAAAATTTTTTTCCTGGGAAATATGTTAAGGAACATCCTTTCCAGGGTAATGACTTGTATATAAGGCAAAATAAATAACCAAAAACAAAAATGCTCCTCCACACCTTGGGCTATGTTCACACGTAGCGTTTTTGATGCGTTTTTACACTTTTGCATTGCTTTTAACCAACACAAATGCATTCACCTGGGAATGTCATTTTAACATTTTACAACATTATCTGGCCATGTGGTGTGTGACACGTCATCAGACACATGCATACAGTGCTGAAAAGACATGGGAACAGCATGGGGAAGACCTCTGGAAGCATGTCTGACTCCCAGGTCACTGCCTAAAAGTGTGCCCATCATAAGAGATGCTTGGCGCATGCGAAGATGCCTCCCGCCATGCACCTGTCGTTGCAGACTTGCAACAATCACCGTCCACGTCCTTGTCCCACTGCAGCGTTTACTTGTCCCTTCTCCATTCCTTGGAATGCAAGCGCAAGTATGCAGGTAGCCACCCACCTACCCACCCACAGGCTGCAATACTATACTGCCAAATTTTTGACAGCTGCTTGCACTTGAAATGTAGCCTTTTAGGCTCGTGGAGGCGGAAGTTTTTCATAACCTCATGCCGGCGGCGGCTGGGTGTCCATACTCGGTCCCCAGCCGCCAATATATTTCCCAGTATCGCCTCTGCCTTCCACAAGCACGGGTCCCACAACATTACCCGTGCCTCCCCAGTGCACTTACTGGGAACGACCGCCTAACCAAACACATGTGGACAGTTGAATGTGGCCAGGGACGGTACGGAGCCAGTCCGCAACTTTTTTTTGCTGACAGTTGTATTTAGCTCGGTGAAAGGACTGGCATAGAGGGAAACCGTATCTACCCTGGGTGTCATTTCTCCCAGGAAGTCCTGTAATTGAGCTTGTTGCAGAAGCAATGGCAGCCCGTCCAACATCAACTTGCACTTGTCGGTGGTGCTTTGACACACACACATCTTTCTTTGCGCATTTAATTTCTTGAATACAGAGTTGGACAATGGCCTGATCTGTAATGCGTTTTGAGAAATAACATGCATAAGCATGGCCGATCAACATTAAAAAAGCAGCCACAGAGTGTCCGGAAACCTTCCCCCACACTTTTATTAGCCACGGCTGCTTTTCGGCAGGGTTGGACGGGCCCACCAGAGAGGGAAACCGTATCTACCCCGGCTGTCAGTTCTCCGTCACCAGGTTCCGCCCATTGTCACACACGACCATGCCTGGCTGTATGTTCAGCGGTGAGAGCCACAGATCAGGCTGCTGTGTTACAGCTTTCAACAACTCTGCAGCGCTGGGCGGTTTGTCACGTAAGCATTAAGCATGTTATCTTCAGCACAGCCTGTTGCCGTTTGGCCAAGGCAGTGCTGCAGTTCTGTCAGCTTGTGACTGATGTGGTCATTTCGGAGATGGAGGAGGAGGTGCATGAGCTGAACAATGTGATTACATTGAGGTTAAATTGCTTTTTATACTAAAGAAATATCCTATTGTTTTGTTTACGTTATTTTTTAAGACAAATGCGTTCACCGGGAAATGTCATTTTAACATTTTACAACCTTATCTGGCAATGTGGTGTGTGACACATCATCAGACACATCCTGTTTTATTTATGATGGAGGGACTCTGAAAGTCATAAAGCCTATTTTTATAGGGACATTAAAAGGCCAGCAGTCTGCCCTAGCTATTGTTAGAGAGCCATCAGCCGGCTATGCTTTGTTGTTCCCATTATTAACAAGTGGGTCTCCTATACTGTTATTGCGTATCCAGGGCTGCTTTTCGGCAGGGTTGGACGGGCCCACCAGAGAACCGGAGACTCCTCCGGCGGGCCCTGGCTTCTCCTTCAGGAGAGTTCATAGTGCCGAGGTGAGGCCATGATGATGATAGAGGCCACCATCTGCTTAGTTTTCTGTTACTTGGAATGTAAGTGCAAGTATGCAGCCAGCCACCCACCCACCCACAGATCGCAACACTAAACTGCCAGATTTGTGGGCAGCTGCTTGCACTTGAAATATGGGTTTTTAAGCTCATGGAGGCGGAAGCTGTCCACAATCTTATGGCGGTGGCGACTGGGTATCCATACTCGGTCCCCAGCCGCCATTATTTTTCCCGGTATCATCTCCGCCTTCCACAAGCATGGGTCCCACAACATTACCCATGCCCTCCCCAGTGGAAGGACTGCCTAACCACAAACACGTGGACAGGTGAATGTGGCCAGGGACGGTATGGAGCCAGTCCACAACTTTTTTTGCTGAGAGTTGTATTTAGCTCAGTGAAAAGACTGGCATAGAGGGAAACCGTATCTACCCTGCGTGTCATTTCTCCCAGGAAGTCCTCTAAAGCTGCTTGCACTTGAAATGTGGCCTGAATATTACTGCTGGTACTTTTCTGTGGGAATTTGCTTGCCTCCTACCAGCCTGGAATATTTCCAGTAAACTATGGTACGACGCCATGGTATTAGCACTGCCCCAGTACCAGTAGCGAAGCCTTCCCCAATTTCCTTCTCAGGAATTTTATTTGGTAGACTGAGTGGCTGCCCAAATACATTTTCTCACAAAGGAGCTAAAGATAGCGTGGCAGTAGGTGCAAGTTTCTCCAGCCTGTTAGATATTAGAGGGTGAATGGCAGCATTGGATCAGTGGTTAGCACTGAAGACTTGTAGCGCTGGGATCCTGGGTTCAAATCCCAGCAAGGTCAACATCTGCAACGACTTTGTATGTTCTCCCCGTGTTTGCGTGTGTTTCCTCCTCAGTAAAAAAGCAGCCATAGAGTGTCCGGGAACCTTCCCACACACTTTTCTTAGGACTGCTTTTCGGCAGGGTTGGACGGTCCCAGCAGAGAATCCTCTGGTGTGCCTTGGCTTCTACCTCAGGAGAGTTCATGATAGCGCTAACTTTGCAGCTGCTATGGGGCTCTTGAGCAGGTGAGAAAGGTCAGAATCAAATCCTCTGGTGGGCGCAATGTTTTTCAATCTGAAACAGCTTATCAGTGGGAGTTGTATTTCACCACAGCCATATTCTTTAGCTCGGTGAAAGGACTGGCATAGAGGGAAACCGTATCTACCCCGGCTGTCAGTTCTCCGTCACCAGATTCCGCCCATTGTCACACACGACCATGCCTGGCTGTATGTTCAGCGGTGAGAGCCACAGATCAGGCTGCTGTGTTACAGCTTTCAACAACTCTGCAGAGCTGGGCGGTTTGTCACCTAAGCATTAAGCATGTTATCTTCAGCACAGCCTGTTGCCGTTTGGCCAAGGCAGTGCTGCAGTGCTGTCAGCTTGTGACTGATGTGGTCATTTCGGAGATGGAGGAGGAGGTGCAGGAGCTGAACAATGTGATTACATTGAGGTTAAATTGGTGACGCTGCTTTTTATACTAAAGAAATATCCTATTGTTTTGTTTACGTTATTTTTTAAGACAAATGCATTCACTGGGAAATGTCATTTTAACATTTTACAACCTTATCTGGCAATGTGGTGTGTGACACATCATCAGACACATCCTGTTTTATTTATGATGGAGGGACTCTGAAAGTCATAAAGCCTATTTTTATAGGGACATCAGATGGCCCTCACTATTCTTAAAAGGTCAGCAGTCTGCCCTAGCTATTGTTAGACAGCCATCAGCCAGTTATGCTTTGTTGTTCCCATTATTAACAAGTGGGTCTCCTATACTGTTATTGCGTATACAGTGACTGAAAGGGCTGCCAAAAATTTGGACACAACCCAATACCCCTTTGAAGAGACATAGAGGAGGGTCTCAGTAAAAAAATGTTCCCATTATAAAGGTGCAGGTCTCCTATAGTGGTAATGCCCATGCTGTGACTGCAAGGGCTGACCAATTTTAGGAAAAAGCCCACTAAGAATTTAAAGACACACAGAGCAGGGCCACAGTAACAAGGTACGACATGTTCCCATTAGAAAGGAGAGGGTCTGCTATACAGTTATAGGGTATGCAGTGAGTCCAACGGCTGAAAAATTTTAAGAAATACCCCACAAAGAATTTAAAGACACACAGAGCAGGGCCACAGTAACAAGGTACGAAATGTTCCCATTAGAAAGGAGAGGGTTTGCTATAAAGTTGTAGGGTATGCAGTGAGTCCAACGGCTGACCAATTTTAGGAAAAACCCCACTAAGAATTTAAAGACACACAGAGCAGGGCCACAGTAACAAGGTACGACATGATCCCATTAGAAAGGAGAGGGTTTGCTATACAGTTATAGGGTATGCAGTGAGTCCAACGGCTGACCAGTTTTAGGAAAAACCCCATTAAAAATTTAAAGACACACGGAGCAGGGCCACAGTAACAAGGTACGACATGTTCCCATTAGAAAGGAGAGGGTCTGCTATACAGTTATAAGGTATGCAGTGAGTCCAACGGCTGACCAATTTTAGGAAAAACCCCACTAAGAATTTAAAGACACACAGAGCAGGGCCACAGTAATGACAATTTCCCATTAGAAAGGAGAGAGTCTCCCATAGTGTTGGCCTATGCAGTGAATGCAAGAGCTGCCAAAAATTTGGAGGCACTTCAATGCCCCTTGGAAGAGACGTGGAGGAGGGCCTCATAAAAAATGTTCCCATTAGAAAGCAGCGGGCCTCCTATACTTGTAATGCCCTTGCACTAAGTGTATGGGCTGACAAACATTTACCCCTGGGGGGTATACATGAACATACTGTATAAAAAAATTTTTTTACGGGCATCATAAACACCCTTTAAAAAAATTATGTGGGTGTTGCATCACGGACCACGGTCACCCTGGTGATATGGTGGTGAAGGATGAAGAGAAGGAGGAGGACAAGAGCAAATAGCCAAAATCAGTAAGTGTATACCCATGTGTGGGTGTAAAAAGGTGCATGGGAATACACCTCCCAAGAAAAGACACTGGATTGGAGTTTATGTTACGCTGCTATCATTTGGTGGTGATGAGAAGTCTGGCCCAATCCACCCCTTGTTCATTTTTATAAGAGTCAGCCTGTCAGCATTTTCAGTTGACAGGCAGATGCGCTTATCAGTTATAATTCCACCAGCGGCACTAAAAACCCGCTCTGATAAAACGCTGGCGACAGGGCAGGCCAGGCCAGGACCTCCAAGTCATAGAGAGCCAGTTCATTCCACGTATCCAGCTTGGATACCCAATAATTATAAGGCACAGAGGAATCACGGAGGACGTTGGTACGGTCGGCAAGGTACTCCCTCAGCATCTTCCCAAACTTTGCACTCCTTGTGATAGTACCCCGCGCTTCAGGGCCTGTGCGATGGGAGGGTCTGAGAAAACTCTCCCAGAACTTTGACAGTGTTCCGCTGCCTCTGCTGGATTGAAGTTGTGTCTCTCTCGCCTGTACTCCTTGGTTGTCCAACAAAGTGTGCCCTCTGCCCCCAGCGTTTTCAGATGGGAATTTTCTTAATAGTTCCGCAACAAGGGCCTTCTGGTACTGCCCCATTTTTGTACACCTGTCTGCCTCAGGAATAAGAGATATAAAGTTCTCCTTGTAGCGTGGGTCTAGAAGTGTCACCAACCAGTAATGACTGTCACCCAAAATTTTGAGAACGCGAGGGTCATGGGAAAGGCAGCGTAACATAAACTCAGCCATGCGTGCCAGACTACTAACAGGCAAGACTTCAGAGTCCTCACCAAGAGGATGACTGACCATGCTCTCCTCCTCCTCCTCTCTGTCCTCTGGCCATCCACGCTGAACAGACGGTATGACAGCTGTGCAGGTAGTACCATCTATAGTGCATGAAACTAGCTCCTGTCCTTCCTACTCCTCTTCCTCATTGTCACCCAATCTACGTTGGGATGAGATGAGGCTGGGCTGTGTGTAATCACCCTGTATGGTTCCTTGCTCCATCTCATCATGCTCTGCCTGCAATGCATCCTCTTTGATTGTGAGCAGAGAGCGTTTCAGAAGACAGAGAAGTGGGATGGTGACGCTAATTGTGATGTCATCGCCGCTCACCATCTTGGTGGAGTCCTCAAAGTTTTGGAGGATGGTACATATGTCTGACATCCATGTCCACTCCTGAGGTCTTATGTGTGGAGTCTGAACTGAATACCGACGGCCTTGTTGATGCTGGTAGACAACAACTGCCCTCTTCTGCTCACAATTCCTTCCCAACATCTGCAGTGTAGAGTTCCAACGCGTGGGGACATCACACAGCAGTCTGTGAGCCGGTAGCTGCAAACGCTGCTGAAGCACTGCAAGGGCGGCTGAAGCTGTAGCTGACTTTCTAAAATGGGCACACTGGTGGCGTACTTTAACAAGCAGATCTGGCAGCTCCGGGTAGGATTTGAGAAACCGCTGAACCACGAGGTTAAGCACATGGGCCAGGCATGGTACGTGTGTGAGCTCGCCTCGCCTCAGAGCCGCCACCAGGTTCCGGCCATTGTCACACATGACCATGCCTGGCTGAAGATTCAGCGGTGTGAGCCACAGATCTGCCTGCTCTTTCAGAGCTGTCCACAACTCTTCAGCATTGTGGGTCTTTTCACCCAAGCATATTAGCTTCAGCACAGCCTGTTGCAGCTTGGCCGAGGCAGTGCTGCAGTGCTTCCAGCTTGTGACTGATGTTGTAATTTCGGAGATGGAGGCTGAAGAGGAGGAGGAGGCTAAGGAGGATGAGGTGCAGAAGCTGTAGACCGTGGGGGCAACGCTGATTGACCTAGGGCCCGCAATCCTTGGCGTCGGGAGGACGTGTTCCGTCCCAAGGTCCGACTGGGTCCTGGCTTCCACTATGTTAACCCAGTGTGCCACCAGCGAGATGTACCGTCCCTGCCCACAAGCACTTGTGGATGATATGCATCTCCTGCTTTAACAGACACAAGAGAGGACAAATCTTGCCACGTAGCTGAGTATGTCTTCTGAATAGCCAAAACTGCACGGTAGAAAGGCATGGGTTGTTTCTCTGGGTCTGGCAATTAGTTGCAGAGTGTCATGGCTTGAGTCGGTGTGAATTTTAAATACATGATAGGTTCTGGTTTGCCAAGAGCAGGTGGTGGTATGATAGGCTTAAGGGTTAAATTAGATGGTGGTCTAGGTAGGCTTGGCAGCAACTTTTCTTCATCCACATCATTTTTAATTGGTACTGGTGTGATGGGAGTCACATGTGTTTGACAAGCATCTTTCATTGCCCTTGCAGTGTCAGTCTGTTTACTGACTAGACGTATCTCGGTTAGATGGCAAGAAGGCTTAGAGGCCTCTTCTATCACTGTCTGTACTAGCTCCCTTGCACATGCTCTGACTGGGTATCCAAAGATACCGGAGCTAATTAAAGGAAGTGCTATAGTCTTAATGCCAGCAGTCTTGTTTGCAATGTCTAATGCTGCGTGTACAGTCTGGCACAAGAGCCGTGCACTATTATCTGGATAGGAAGGGTCATAGATGGGCCCCACTGCATGAATAATAGTGTTACAGGGTAAATCGCCTGATTCGGTAACTGTGACCATTGCTGGCTGGAAAGGACCATGTCGTCATACAATATTATCACTTTCCCTTTGAATACTGTCTCCCCCTGCCATGACAATATCTCTAGCCAGGCCACCCCTGTGCTGCAGGTGGCTATTGGTAGCATTCACTATAGCATCCACCCGCTGAGTGACCATGTTCCCTACACCCACAGAGATTAGTACCCCAGCCCCTGTCTGACACTGGGCAATCATTTTCTCAAAAATAGGATCCCAGTCCTCTGGGGGGCCCGACACAAAGCTGCCATTATCCACATGTTGATATGATGGGGCAACAGATGGAGCCCCTTCACCTGACTGAGGGACAGGTGATGTAAGAGCTGGGAACATTGGTGTCGGAGGTGGGGAAGATGCTGAGGTAGATTGCTGAGGTGGGGTGTAATATTGTCCTTGCATAGTCACAACCGGATATATAGAAACTGGTGGAGAAACTAATTGGGCATTAGGCTTTGGAATATATGTCGTCTCATTGTTATCAGGCCTTCCGGGTGGAGTAAGATGACCGCCACAGAAAGTACCTGTGGGTGGGACTTCCTTTGAGTCATGCATTCCAAAGGTGGGAGGGCACCTGGGTGGTGTGTCTGTCCAAGAGCAGTCAAGAGAAGGCGCTGTGGCTACAAAGTCAGTGGGGAGGGGGGATGGTCTATGAACTCCACAATGTAAACCATTGTCCCCAGAGTCTAAAGTTTGCACATCACTCCTAGAACATGTCCACCCCCTGAGGCCATTATAAGGTGGTGGCTCAACATTTTTCAAAGCAACATTAAAAACATGGTTCTTAACATACATGTAATATACATCATCATTATCATCTGTTCTCTCTTCCTCTTCCCATCCCTGTTTTGCTATGTCATTTGCCATAGCCACAGATAATAAACCTGTTTCCTCTAGTTTACCCTTTTTTTTTTCTTTAAAGCTATTTTCCACAGCCCCCGCTGAAGTCTTCCCCTCCTATTCATTCCTACAATGTCTATTAACTGTTTAACCCTAGCAACATACTTAACCCCTTCCCTGTCAGCTACCAGTGTCTGAGCCGTATAGCTGTTATTCGACACCAACTTTCTTTGTGAACAGTCTCAAGAATTTCTGCATGGCTGATGAACGTTGACACAATACAAACAGAAAGACGGACCAGACAAAGTGAATTCTTGTGTCAGTATGACTCAATGAAACAGAATAATCTCCTTATTAATAACCGCAGATACTAGCTGGCCAGCCTAGCTTCTGTTTCCTACCCTCGTGCGTTCTATCTTCCAAGAACAGGACGTTTTTTTAGGGAGCGATACAGAACTGCAAAACTTTCTTTTTTTTTTTTAAACCTTCCTCACATCATCCCCCCTACGTTCTCTCAAGAACAGGAGGTATATGGAAATGCAATGTGGGATTCCATCCAGGAGAATACTCCGTTCACAAGTCACACACGACAGCTCATAAACTAAGTCAGTCTCAAACACAAACAAATTAGAATAAGCAAAGGTTACAGTGGATTGGAATGTGAGTGGGTTTCGATAACACCAGCAGGGTCACCCCTATCCCCACTTAAGGATTACCACAACAGACCGACTCGTGCCCTCTGCTAATCTATGAACGACTGGAAACACAAGCAAGTCTGTAATTACAGTGTAATTAACTAGAGTTACCGTGTAAGGGGGGTGATCAGGCCCATCCAGTCATCCACGATCCACAGCTGGACACCTTCATTCGGTCTGCCCTGGTGCCCGTGTGGTGCCCCACGTTGGGCGCCAATTGTGGAAGTGAGGTTCAAAGGACCCCAACCCTTTGCTTATCCCTTGCCAAATTAAATTATTCAAGTGTATACGTGAAGCTTTGATATTGGACAGACAGAGTCAGATACTGAACTTCTCTTGAAGAGAAATGGCGCAGGAAAGATGTGTTTATTATTCCAGCATAACATATATATGTTCAGTATGGAGGAAAGTCCCAATAAGGTGTTGCCTTGAGGCAATTGAGCAATCACAGTGGTCTCTGGCCCATGGTATAGATAAGTCTCATTATCTTGTCCTATGGGGTTAAATGTTTCCTCCCCAGATATTCTCCTCATTCCTCAGGATATTCTCTTGGGAGGTGTCATGTTGAATCCTTTGTCTCGTCCCCTTCTTGTAAACAATTTGAAAGTCCATCTCTATAACCAGCTCCAACTAATCCTTTCAGGATATTTATATAGTGACACACGAGTACAGATATCTGATATATATATATATCAAGGTTTTCATAATATATATTAAAGTGAGGGTATATATGACTAAATGATATCCAATATAACAGATATATGCAAAACAAGATTCATAACATATAACAGAATATAAGTATAGATATTTAGTATACATCAGAGTTTCATATAATGTTTTTTAGTAGATTTTAGAATCTTATCTTTAACACACTTATCCACGTCTCCGTGGTTAGGTGGACTTTTCCGGTAACTGCATTGTTGAGAGCACGGCTAATGTTTTGGGACACGTGCTTGTGTAATGCGGGGACGGCACACCGGGAGAAATAGTGGTGGCTGGGGACCGAGTACCGAGGGTCGGCCGCCGCCATCAGGATGCGGAATGCTTCCGCCTCCACGAGCCTAAAAGGCAACATTTCGAGCACAAGCAGTCGTGAAATGTGAGAATTTAGCAGTGTGGCCTGTGGGGCGTTGGCTGCATTTTCGCGCTTGCATTCCAAGGACTGGGGTATGGACAACTGAACGCTGCGCTGGGACAAGGACATGGACTTGCTTCCTGATGCTGCTACTTGAGAGTGTGCAACGACAGGTGCAGGGCAGGAGGCATCTTCGCATGCACTATGGACAGGGGATTGGCTTGCATGCACAACAGAGGAAGAAGCAATGGTGCCACCCGCAGACACTGTTCCTGGACCCTGGGGTTCGGCCCACAAAGTCGGCTGCTTTGCTGCCATGTGCCTGATCATGCTGGTGGTGGTCAGGCTGGTCGTTTTGCCACAACTGCTGATGCTGGCCTGGCAGGTGGTGCAAATGGCCTTTTTGGGGTTATCGGCAGAGTCTTTAAAAAACAACCAGACTCGGGAAGACCTAACAGTTGTACTGGCAACTTCCTTCGTGTTGGTGTTACGGGGAACGGTTGCCTGCCTTCTGTCTGCGGCCACCACACTGCTTCTTCCTGCCTGTTGGGATGCTCTGCCTCCCTCCCCCTGTGTGCTGCTGTGCTCTCTCTGAATGTCCTCCTGCCAGGTTGGGTCAGTTACTATATCATCCACCACCTCGTCTTCCACTTCCGCACCCTGGTCCTCCTCCTGACTTTCTGGCAATTGTGTCTCATCATCGTCCATCTCTTGTGACACTTTCCCACCGTCGCCTTGGTGTGACCGTGGCTGCTCAAATACTGTATTTGGGCATCGCTACACGCGATCTCCTTTTGCCCCGCTTCAAATGGACAGGGCGAGAGGCCCGAATCTATAAATGGAAAAGTGAACAGCTCTTCAGAGTGTCCAAGTGTGGGATCAGTTGTCTCTGGGTACTCAGCATGGTGAGAGGGAGGAGGATCAGGGTGAGGAATATGCTGTCCAGACTCACGGCTACTGAGACTTGACCGTGTGGAAGACAGGGTGGTGGTGGTGGTGGCTAAGTGACTGGAAGCATTATCCGCTATCCAACCAACAACCTTTTGACACTGCTCTGGGTTCAATAGTGGTGTGCTGCGGTCCCCTAGTAATTGGGACAGGAAGGTCAGGCGAGAAGATGTGGGTGTTTGTTGTGGCACAATTTTGGCTTGCCCACGGCCTTGTCCTCGGCCTCTGCATGCACCATTACCATCACGTCCAGTTCCCCGTCCCTTGCCACGTGCCTTGCCCATTTTAAATGGAGGACAGTATCTTCCATGCTCACTACAAATGACTGAGTTTGGACTGAACTTATATGTGATCCGTGTGATGGAGAAAACAAAGTTTTAAATACCTGGCCTGTAGGTAAGTAGTTTGAACAGCAAACTGCTGTGAATTGCTTCACTGACACACTAAAGGAAATTTTTAATGGAGGCCAGAAATGGCAGTATTTTCTGACAACGTATATGTGATCCGTTTGACGGAGGAAACACAGTTTTTCATAGCTGAATTTCTAGAGCTCTAATATGGAAAGGACCTGGCTGTATTCTGCCGTGCCAACAAGCAAAAAAAAAACCGTGTTCTCTGGATTGCTTTTTAAGCAAATAATGAGGATTAAGCTCCAAAGAAAAGTATTCCTGGCCCCTGAGACCTGGGCCTTTGTATAGAAATATCTAACAGCATCAGAAGGCAGAAATGGAATGGAGACTCTTGTGCTATATGTACTGCAGTCTGCTATATACACCGTCTGCCTATACACCCTGCCTGCCTGATATCTCTGCAGATGAATTAGTCCTCAGAAGGACTGTTTGTTAAGATGGATATGTGTAATGTACGGTTTTTCTCCCTACACTACCTAATACACAATCAAATCTCTCCCTAACGCAGCAGCAGCTCTCCCTACACTGCCTGATTCCGAAGGGACTGTGACGAACATGGCGGCGCCAGGTCTGATATAGACCTGATGACACTGTGCGACCAGCCAATCACTGTAATGCCCACAACCAACATGGCTACTGCATTACAGTGCATGGCAGGCAATCCCTGCATGTTCATTGGCTCTCTAAAGAGCGCCAAACATGCAGGGAGGGGACCCGAGTTCCCCCCCGAGCAACCCGAAAATACTCGGCGAGCACTGAGCATCTCGAGCAGTGAGATGCTCGGGCGAGCACCGAGCAGTAGCGAGCATGCTCGCTCATCACTATTTAGTACCTTATTTGGCCATGTGGTGTGTGACACATCATCAGACACATGCATACATTGCTGAAAAGACATGGGAACAGCATTGGGAAGACCTGTGGAAGCATCTCTGACTTCCAGGTCACTGCCTAACACTGTGGTCATCAGACTTGATCCTATATTACTGCGGTAATAATACAGACATTTTTGTCAACGTGACAAATATTAAACTCCATTTAAAATGGGCAAGATGTGTGGCAAGGGACGGGGAAGTGGATGTTATGGTGATTGTGCACGCAGAGGCCGAGGCCGTGGGCAAGATGAAACTGTGCCTGCTGAGGGAGCACAACAAACACCCTCATCATGTCGAACTACCTTCCTGTCCCAATTTCTAGGGGGCCGCGGAACACCACTATTGAAGCCAGAGCTGTGAGAAAAGGTTTTTGGTTGGATAGCAGATAATGCTTCCAGTCACTTTGCCACCACCACCCTGTCTTCCACATTTTTGTTCAAGATTATTGTAATTGTTTTTGCAATGTATACCCCTTTTTCACATCTAAAGCGCCATGGAATAAATGGCGAAAAAGTAACAATAATAATGTGGTCCAGTCTCATTAGCCGTGAGTCTGGACCACATTATTATTGTTACTTTTGGAAGAGTGCGGCCCCAGGGCAGTATAGTGGATGGTGGGAGTGATGGTAGTGAGAGTCCCAGTGCTGATAGTGCTGGAGGAGCAAGGAGCACACAGACAACAGGTTGCAGTCCAGGGTCTTTACTAAAACAGGTAAACTGACCCACAAACAGTCCCAGCTAGGAGGGGACCTGGATGTCTGAGAGCAACGGGGAAATTGGCCCTGGTCAGGGTGAGGGTGTAGGCCTACCGTGCTTTCTGCGCTCCTTCTGGCTATCTCCTCGTTATAGGGTAACTGCCCACGTTTCCGAGCTTTCCGTGTATTCTCGCCTGTATGGCCTGCGACGTGGGTTCCTTTCTGCTCCCAGCCTTGTACGGCTTTAATGGTCCCTTCGGTTGTGGCAGGGCCTCCAGGCTTCTTAGGCCAAGGAATATACAGTCCCCTGCGGACTGGTTATCTGCTGGAGGATGTAGAATCCTCCCAGCCTCAGACACCAAAGTCTGGTAAATTAAGTCCTTTATCTGCCAGGACAGGCTCTCTTCGCCTCTTGTCTCTGGCTTGTGGCTCTCCTCCTGCCACACTTCCTCTTAGGTGCAATACAACTGTCTGTCCCTGCTCTGCTCTGGGACACGTCTCATTGCTGAGGCAGGCCATCAAGTTCTCCCTAACCCTGCCCCCAGCACCAGCTTTTATAGGGGCAGCCTGCTCCCCCTACTGGCCTGAGACAGGAGGCATTGCATGCTAATGTTCCCCTGACTAGAGAACCTCCCCCTTGCTTTCAGACACAGCTTTATTTACACTTGTGGCATCCAGGCCAGGGTGACACATTCCCCCCTAGTGAAATTTAGTACTCCGGGACTAAACAATAAACAAAGACAATATGCATAACAATAAAACATTAATAGACAGACGACGCACAAATTGAGTTCTTAAGGTCACAGTGTGGTCTGTGACCGGGTGTCCATATCACCAGCACAACGGGGAGCCTTAACCAGGTGGCAGTCTGTCCTACCCCAAGTCCTTCACAGTCTTAGTTCATTCCTGGGTTAGGCTCCGAACGCAGTCCATACAAGGTCCCGGTTATAAAAAGTCCATAACCTTTGAGTCCTTACGGTAGCTGCAAGAAACTGAAACACAGAATTACCAAACAAGCATGTAACTTGGCAAACAATTCAACATTTGGCAACAGGGTCATTTACAATTTTAGCGCGCTCTATATTCTCCAGCGAGCGGGTATCTGCCCCTTTGTGCTCCTGGTTGACCTACGTAGCAAACTGTCTGGTGGTGGACCAACCTGGCTTTCCCCACTAGCGTTAGGGGTACAGCTACCAGCTGGGTGTACAGGTAGGGCAGGCAGCTGTCTGCGAGTCCTTTGGCTTACCGCAGGCATGGCAGGCTCACTGTCAGCAGAGGGTTGACTCTCCTGGGCTGCTGGTACAGGCTCTTCTGCCCTGGAACTGCTTGCTCCTCTTCACCTTCCGGCTCTGGTGTTGGTTGTTGCTGTGCCGGTTGCAGGAAATGCAGGACGGGTACCACTATGGCATCATTTATGCGAGTCCAGGACTGAGGGAACTCTCCGAGAACGGTGCTGATCATTTCTTCCTTGTCCTCTGCGGGTTCAAGGTCACTCTGATCCTCTTCTGCACTACGGAGTTGCTCGGGGCACCTTTTGAGGTGGTCTCTGGAGACGACACTAGTGGTTTCTCCTCCGTCCTTGGTGATTACGCACACCTTTGGGTTGTCGTGGTCAGACTGCAGTACGGTGTAGGGTTCCCTTTCCCACTGGTCGTCCAACTTATGTAGCCTTCTTTTTCGCTTTAGGACTTGCTCACCAGGTTCTAGGGGACCAGCAGGGGCGTGTTGATTGAAGAGTTTTTCTTGCCTCTCTCTCACCTGGGCCAGGCTCTTCTCCACACTCTATTGTACCTTCTTGTACTGCAGTTGCCTTTCCGTATCCAAGTCCGCATCCGGGGAGGTGTCCTCAGGTATTAGGACTCCCATCTCCAGGTCTACGGGCAGCTTACCTGGTCTAGCTCGCATCAGGTAAGCCGGGGTGCAGTTTGTAGCATTCACCGGGATATTGTTGTATAGGTCTATTAGGTCCGGCAGTTTTTCTGGCCACAGGCTGCGTTCCTCCAGGGGCAACGTCTTCAGGAGATCAATGACCATATTGTTCATCTTCTCACACATCCCGTTGGTTTGTGGATGGTAAGGCGTTGTCCGAATCTTCTTACAGCCATAGAGGTTGCAGAACTCCTGGAAGATTTCAGCCTCGAACGCTGGACCCTGGTCTGTCAGGACCTGTTCCGGATACCCGTGTGGATGGCAGAAATATTGCTGGAAGGCTCTGGCCGCTGTTTGGGCTGTCAAGTCCTTTACCGGGACCACCACTAGAAAACGGGAATAGTGGTCCACGATTGTCAGGGCATAGATGTATCCAGACCGGCTTGGAGCCAATTTGACGTGGTCCAGAGCTACCAGCTCAAGAGGCTGCGTGGTGACGATGGGCCTCAAGGGTGTCTTCTGGCTGGTGCGGTCCTTCCTCCTCAGGTGACAAGGGCCACAATCTCTGCACCACTTTTCTACAGCTCCTCTCATGCCGACCCAAAAGAACCTTCCTCTTAGCAGGAACTCCAATTTCTTCCATCCGAAGTGTCCCGCTCTGTCATGGTAAGCCCCCAGGACCATGGCTGCATCCCGTCTTGGGACCACGACTTGCCAGGTCAGCTCGTGCATCCGGTGGTTGACAATCCTTCTGCACAACTTGCCTTCGTAGAGGAACAGCTTGCTCTTCTCCTTCCATAGCTGCTTGGCTTCCTCTGGGGCATCTGGATCTAAGCGGGCGTCTTCCCGGGTCAGCAGATCTTTCACCAGGCGGACTGCAGGGTCACTATCTTGGGTCTCGGCCCAGCTGTGGTGAGGTAGGGGATTGATCATCACAGTGGTTAGATCCTCCTCCTTCACGTGGTGAGAGTATTGAGCGGCTCCATACCGGTGAAACGCGGGGAGTTCTACCTCCTCCAGCTCTTCTGGGTCTTCGTCACCTTCAGGTAAGTGAGGCATCCTTGATAGGGCGTCCACGTTGGCATTGGTTTTGCCTGCCTTGTACTTGATCACGAAGTCATAGTTTGAGAGACGGGCCATCCACCGCTGTTCTAGGGCACCCAGTCTTGCATTGTCCAGGTGTGTCAACGGGTTGTTGTCCGTGTACACGGTGAACTTCACGGAGGCCAGGTAATGCTTGAAGCGTTCCGTCACGGCCCATACCACCGCCAAGAATTCTAGCTTGAAGGAGCTGTAATTCTCCGGGTTCCTCTCGGTGGGCCTCAGCTTCCGGCTGGCGTACGCGATCACCCTTTCTCTGCCCTGTTGGTTTTGGGACAGTACGGCTCCCAGTCCCACATTACTGGCATCTGTGTGGAGAATGAAAGGCTAGCCATAATCAGGGTAGGCCAAGATCTCGTCCCCTGTGAGGGCCATCTTTAGCTGGCGGAAGGACTCCTCTTCCGGTTTATCCCACTTGAAGGGCGGCTTTTGGCTCCTGGACTTAGACTGTCCGATCAGGAGGTCCTGCATAGGAGCTGCCATCTTGGTGAACCCGGGGATGAACCTTCGGTAGTAGCCTACCAACCCGAGAAACTGTCTCACCTCTTTGATGTTCGAGGGGCTTGGCCAGCTCTTGATTGCCGTGACCTTGTCAGGGTCGGGGGCCACTCCTTCCGCGCTTACCACGTGCCCTAGGTACTGGACCTTTGGTTTCAACAGGTGACACTTCGATGGTTTCACCTTCAGGCCGTAGCCTGCCAGGGCTTCGAACACCTCGGCCAGGTGCTTTAGGTGGTCCTCGTAGGTCTTCGAATAGACGATCACGTCGTCCAGGTAAAGGAGAACCGTCTCGAAGTTTCGGTGCCCTAGACAGCATTCCATCAACCGCTGGAAGGTCCCTGGTGCGTTGCAGAGCCCGAAAGGCATACAGTTGAACTCACTCAGTCCCATCGGGGTGGTGAAGGCGGTCTTCTCCTTGTCAGCCTCTGCCACAGGAACCTGCCAGTACCCGCTAGTAAGGTCCAAAGTAGAAAAGAAGTTAGCTGATTTTAGTGCGGCTAAAGACTCCTCTATTCTAGGCAGCGGGTATGCATCTTTGTGGGTGATACGGTTGATTTGTCTATAGTCTACACACATTCTCATGGTGCCGTCTTTCTTTTTGACCAGAACCAAGGGGGCTGCCCAGGGGCTACAGCTGTCTCTAATGACCCCAGCTTCTTTCATCTCTCTTAGCATGCCCTTTGCGTTCTGATAATGTGCAGGGGGTACAGGTCTGTGCCTCTCTTTTATTGGTGGGTGGCTCCCTGTGGGGATGTGGTGTTCTATCCCTTTTACTCTGCCGAAGTCTAGCGGGTGCTTACTAAAGACTCTCTCGTACTCCTGTACCACCCGGTAGACTCCTTGTTTTTGGTGCAGGGGAGTGGAGTCAGCACCCACATGGAGTTTCTGGCACCAGTCCTCCTTTTGTTTCTGGGAGCCATTACCCTCCGCCTGAGGAGATGGAGGCAAGGGTTCCACGGCCCTGATAGCTTTGTGTTCGACAACAAACAGTTTGGCGAGTGTAGCGTACCTGGGTAAGTGTACCTCCCTCTCCCCAATGTTGAGGATGCGGAGGGGCACCCTCCCATGACGGACATCAACCACCCCCCGGGCTGTCAAAATGGTGGGCCTGCTGTCTGAGTACACGGGTTCTACCATGGCTTGGTAGTCTCTACCTCTCAACCCGATTGCAGTCCGACACCAGATCATCATTTCACTTTTGGGAGGCATGGAAATGGGGAATGGGTCACTCAGTCTTACGCTACCGATCTCACCACCAGACAGTTCTACCTGCTGCCGTCTCATCAGGGCTTTTATCTCCTTGTTGAGGACTCTCTGTTGGCTGGAACTAGCATTCACCGCCACCTGTTGTAAGATTACAATTACCTCTGAAAGACAATTTTCAATTACGTTAGTACCCACAGTTATTTTAGGATGACTTTCACGACGGTCAATGTCCACAATAATTACTCCCTGTGCCGGCAGTTCAACTTTACCAATTTTAATGGTCATCTCCTTGAACCCCATCTGCGGCACGGGTAAGCCATTACTAGCGATGATGCTCAAGTTACTGTCTGGATACCGTGTGATATCAGCATCAGTCCAATACTGCTTAAAAAGTACATAAGGGATAGTGGTTACTTGCGACCCAGTATCCAGCAAGGCGCTCATGGGGATACCGTCCAGCACCACGGGTAAAACCGGGCGCCCCCCAACGTACTTATCACGCCAATTATAAGGGCCTGGTGATCTTATGCCTGGGGGTTGGCCCTCTGCCCCAGGTTGGACCCGTTTAAATTACAGTACCTGGAAATGTGTCCGGGCTGGTTGCATCGACGGCAAATGGGCTGTCCATCCTCGGAACGACGGGATCCTCCTCTGTTGACGCCACGGGACATCCTCCGGACTTGAAGCCAGCTCGATGGGTCTTGACGGGTCCACTTGCAACGCCTGGACGGTCCTGGTCAACGCCGCGACACTCCTGGTCAGCTCCTGGACTTGGTGGTGCAGGTCTTTCGACGGGGCTTGGTTCAGGGCCTGTGCATCAGCCTCCACGGAGTCCATAGAGGAGGGCGCCGCCTCCTGGTGGTAGGTGAGAGCAGGGCGCCGGGGGTTTATAGCGCCACTCGTTGCAGATTCACGGAGCACCCTTATGGCCCTGTCCTTAAATTGGGCAAAGGTCAGGTCGGGGTTCTGAAAGAACATGAGGCGCAGTTGGGCCCTGTGGGCGCTAGACAGCAGACCTTCTATGAATTGTTCTGTTAGCAGCTTATCCGTTTCCTGCACACTGCCAGGGTCAGTTTGTTGAATAGCCCTCAAGGCTTCCTGCAGATTTAGGGCATAGTCTCTGATGCTGTCCTGTGCCCGCTGCTTACATCCATAGAACCTCATTTTAATCTCAGCGGAGGTACGTGTGTCAAAGGTACCCCGCAGCCGGGCCAGAATACCCTTCACAGTCCTTTTCTCCTCAGTGGGCCATGATTTTACCTCCCTTTGGGCTGCGCCAGTTAACTGCCCTGTCAATATGCTGACCTTCTGTTCCTCTGTCAGGGGGTAAACGTGGAACAAACTGTATAGCCTTTCCTTGAAGTCAGTTAGGGCATGGGGCTCCCCTGAGTATTTGGGCAGCCAGACCGCTCCAGGGATGTAGGGCAGGGAAAAGGGCATCAGCGCTGCTGCAGCTGCTTTGGTGGTAGTGGGGGCCTCTGTGTCCGACATCTTCCTCCCCCCTAGTCAAGCGTGGCCTACCTTCCGACGATCCTCTTCTGTAGGCCGCGGCTCCGCTGCTGCTGCTATGGACGAGGACCTGGCGTCGCGTCCTGATGACGTCAGCGTCGCTCTCTCTCCCTTCCAGGACCTTGTGCAGCGTCGGTGCGTGGGGCGGAGCTTCGGATCTCGCGCGGTTTTGACGTCCACGCCCCTCTTCTTCCCGCGCGGCGTCCTGGAGATGGCGTCCGATGGCGGGAAACAGCTGCAGATGGCGGGAAGACGGCAGAAGACGGCGGGAAAAGGTCCAAGATGGCGTCTGATGGCGGGAATCGGCTCCGGATGGCGGGAAACGACTCCGGACGGTGGGAAACTTCACCACAGGTAAATTACAAAAGTCTTTTTCAGGCACGCAGTACCCGGTGGTTGCGGGCACGAAATCCTGCCGACTACGCCAAAGCTGACTCGCCCCCTGAGCCGTGGGGCACTCGGATCCGGGCAATTAGGGAAACGGTGGGAGTAGTAGTGGCAACCCGGTTCCGTGGCTCAGGGTGGTCAGGCCAGTGGTAGTCCGTTATGTGCTGATGTTTATGTCCGACTACGCCACCCGTGGATTGCGGTTATTAGGAACCGCCGCTGCATGCAGACCGCTGGGGCTGATGAGGTGTGCAGCTAGGGTAGTGTGACTCCCCACGGGAAGAGTGCGGCCCCAGGGCAGTATAGTGGATGGTGGGAGTGATGGTAGTGAGAGTCCCAGTGCTGATAGTGCTGGAGGAGCAAGGAGCACACAGACAACAGGTTGCAGTCCAGGGTCTTTACTAAAACAGGTAAACTGACCCACAAACAGTCCCAGCTAGGAGGGGACCTGGATGTCTGAGAGCAACGGGGAAATTGGCCCTGGTCAGGGTGAGGGTGTAGGCCTACCGTGCTTTCTGCGCTCCTTCTGGCTATCTCCTCGTTATAGGGTAACTGCCCACGTTTCCGAGCTTTCCGTGTATTCTCGCCTGTATGGCCTGCGACGTGGGTTCCTTTCTGCTCCCAGCCTTGTACGGCTTTACTGGTCCCTTCGGTTGTGGCAGGGCCTCCAGGCTTCTTAGGCCAAGGAATATACAGTCCCCTGCGGACTGGTTATCTGCTGGAGGATGTAGAATCCTCCCAGCCTCAGACACCAAAGTTTGGTCAATTAAGTCCTTTATCTGCCAGGACAGGCTCTCTTCGCCTCTTGTCTCTGGCTTGTGGCTCTCGTCCTGCCACACTTCCTCTTAGGTGCAATACAACTGTCTGTCCCTGCTCTGCTCTGGGACACGTCTCATTGCTGAGACAGGCCATCAAGTTCTCCCTAACCCTGCCCCCAGCACCAGCTTTTATAGGGGCAGCCTGCTCCCCCTACTGGTGTTATGTTCTGCTACCAGAGCTAAGGAAAGAGAGGAGATCTGTCCCTACGATAGAACTCAGCTGAATCCCTACGATGTAACAGGGAACCTGATCCTGCGATCAGACCTGCTAAAGTCCTAAGCTAGTCTGTACGGAGACCTATAGATGTGGGGAAGGAATCCCTACAAGTACTAAGGACTGGGAGGAATATGGGACACCTCCTAACAGAAATAGTAGCAGACAGACGAACAAACAAAATATATAGAACATAGAGGTCCGTAGACCAAGCAAACTAGCAGAGTTAGATACAGAGCACAGGCTAGCTAGAAAGTAGCTATACAATGAAGTCCAGCAAAGCCAGAAGGGCGGAGCAGGATTAAATAGGCCAACAAGGTCATGTGACCAGCAAAGGAAAAAAAACCTAAGAGCAAGGTTCTAACAGTACCCCCCCTTCTAAGAGGATCCTCCGGATCCCCTAGGACCAGGCTTATCAGGAAATCTCCTGTGAAACGCTCTGATAAGTCTGGACGCGGAAACATCATCCGACCTCACCCAAGAGTTATCCTCGGGTCCGAAACCTTTCCAGGCCACAAGATACTGCAAACTACCTCTATACCGTCTAGAGTTAAGGATGCGAGAAATTTCATATTCCCCGTCCTCCACCACCGGAGGAACAGAGGCAGATGCGTCACAATCCGATACAACAGCTTTTTTCAACAGAGAGACATGAAATACCGGATTAATTCTCCAGGAGGTAGGAACCTCCAACCTAACAGCAGATTGGTTGACAACCTGAAGCACCTTAAAGGGCCCTACAAACTTGGGACCCAATTTCTTAGAAGGAATCCTCAACCGCAGATTCCTAGAGGACAACCAAACCATGTCACCAACAGCGAACAAAACCTCCTGTCGTTTCCTATCAAAGTAGTCTTTAGATTTTCTGTTGGCCTCCTGAAGATTACCACGCACATCCGTCCAAACTCTCTCCAAATCACCGGAAAAATTCTCCTCCTCAGGCACGGCAGATCCCAACTTGGAGAACGACCCAAACGACGGATGTCTCCCAGAACAACAAAAAAAAGGCGAACAACCAGCAGAAGAAGATGTATGATTGTTCAGAGCAAATTCAGCAAGTGGCAGAAACTCAGACCACCCCTCTTGATTGTCTGCCACAAAACAACGCAAGAATTGCTCAACATCCTGGTTTTTCCTTTCTGTCTGGCCATTAGATTCAGGATGATATCCGGACGAGAACGACAAATGAACTCCCAACCTGTCACAAAAGGCACGCCAAAAACGAGCCACGAACTGAGGACCCCTATCAGAAACAATGTCAGTAGGAACGCCATAAAGTCTGACAATTTCCTTGACAAAGGCCTTAGCGAGAGTTTTAGCGCAGGGCAGTTTGATGAAGGGAACCAAGTGACACATCTTGCTAAAACGGTCCACGACCACCCAGATGACAGTAAAACCCTCAGAGGGGGGAAGGTCAGTTATAAAGTCCATAGCCAAATGTGTCCAAGGAGCACTGGGAACCTCCAAAGGACAAAGCAACCCCGCAGCAGGAGTATGTGAGGACTTAGATCTAGCACATATAGTACATTGACGCACCCACTTAATGACTTCCTTCTGCCATCCAGGCCACCAAAAACTGCGACCCACCAGTCTCTTGGTCTCAGAGATTCCGGGATGACCTGCCAACCGAGATTCGTGACACTCAACAAACAAATCTCTCCTAAAGGTCCCAGGCACAAACAACCTCCCATGAGGAGTGTTAGATGGGGCATTCTCCTGTGCTTTAAGAATCTCATCTTCCAAAACGGAGTCCAAAGTAGCTATCACAACACCTTCTTGTAAAATGTTCTCCTCTTTCTCAGCACCGACTATGGGAGAAAAACTGCGAGACAAGGCATCCGCCTTAACATTCTTAGTACCAGGGATGTAAGTAACGGAGAAATTAAACCGCGAGAAAAACAGTGCCCACCTAGCCTGACGGGCATTCAGGCGCTTGGCAGCATCAAGATATATCAGATTTTTATGATCCGTAAGAACCTGAACGGGAAATTCCGCACCTTCCAAGAAGTGGCGCCAGTGTTCAAATGCGAGTTTAATAGCCAATAGTTCCCGATTACCAATATTGTAATTCAGTTCAGTCTCCGAAAAAATTTTTGAAAAAAAGGCACAGGGATGTAATCCATCCCCGTTATCCTGAGACAATACTGCGCCAACCCCCACAGAGGAAGCATCAACCTCAACCAAAAACGGCTTAGTCACATCAGGCTGCATAAGGATGGGAGCAGAGGTGAACCTCTCCTTGAGATACACAAAAGCTTCAATGGCCTCAGAAGACCACTGAACCGCATCAGCACCTTTCCTGGTGAGATCGGTCAGAGGTTTGACAATACTAAAAAAAATTTTTATGAATTTTCTGTAATAATTGGCGAAACCTAAAAACCTCTGTATCGATTTCAAACCAATAGGCCTAGGCCATTCCTGTACAGCTTGAACTTTAACCGGGTCCATCTCAAAACCTTCGCTGGAGATAATGTAACCCAAAAAACTAATTCTCTGTACAGCGAACTCACATTTCTCCAGCTTAGCAAAAAGCGAATTGTCCATTAATAACTGTAATACCTCACGTACGCTCCGCCAATGAGACTCCAGATCCGGCGAATAAATCAAAATGTCATCCAAATACACAACCACATTTTTGCCGATCAAAGGTCTAAGGATGTCATTAATCAGATTCTGAAAAAATGCAGGAGCATTAGTAAGACCAAAAGGCATAACGAGATTCTCAAAATCTATAGTGATCGCGGCATATAGAAGACAGCAGGAGGAGAGGGGGTCGTCCACTTACCTCTCCGACGACCCCTTGATTGCTTTCAGGACCTGGCGTTGCTATGGCAGCTGGAGGTCACATGACCGCCTCCAGCTCTGCCATATATGGTGTCCTTCCTGTCTGGCTTCAGCCTGTAGCTGATGCCAGACAGGAGACTGTGAAAACAGTCAGTGAAGATCTCATATAATGTAATACATGTCTATTACATTACATGAGATCAGGGATCAGAAAAATAAAAATTAATGTCCCATACAGGGACTAAGTAAAAATGTAAAAAAAAGTAAAAAAAAATGTTTTGAAACTGTTAAAAAAAAAAATACAAAATAAATAAAAATAAATAAATAAAATATTAAACCGATAAATCCATATATTTATGCAAAAACCAAAAAAGTACACATATTTGGTATTGCCGCGTCCGAAACAACCCGAGCTATAAAACTGTCACACTAATTAACTCCTTATGTGTACACCGTAATAAAAATAAATAAAAAACTGAGCAAAAAACTATGCTTTTTCCTCATATTGCCAAACAAAAAGTGGAAAAAAATGCGATCAAAAAGCAAAATGGAAATAGAAATGGTACCGCTGAAAACGTCATCTTGTTCCGCAAAAATCAAGCCGCTATACAGCTCCATCAGCCAAAAAATAAAAAAGTTACACCTCTCAGAATAAAGCAATGCAAAAAAAATTTTTTTTCTATAAAATTGTTTTATTGTGTAAAAGCGCCAAAACATAAAAAAATATACAGTAAGTGTAGTATCGCTGTAAACGTACTGACCCGAAGAATAACGCTGCCTGATCACTTTTACCACACGCAGAACGGCATAAAAAAAAACTCAAAAAACAATTCCTGAATTGTTGGTTTTTGTTAATTTTACCTCCCAATAAACAGAATAGAAAGCGATCAAAAAATGTTACATACCCACAAATGGTACCAATAAAAATGTCAACTCGTCCCGCAAAAAACAAGCCGTCACATGACTCTATCGGCCGAAATATGGAAAAATTATAGCTCTCAAAATATGGCGATGCAAAAACTAGATTTTGCAAAAAAAAGCGTCTCTTAGTGTGTGACAGCTGTCAGTCATAAAAACCCGATATAAATCTGATATCTCTGTAATCGCACCGACCCGAAGAATAAAGTAATCTAATCAGTTATATCACACTAGGAACGGCGTAAAAAATAAATAAAACCAATTCTTCACCTGCTACTGATTTGTTTATTATGTCTCCCAAAGATCGCAGTATGGCTCGGCACACATTTATCCTGCGCTCTGCTCTGAGCACTTACGCCAGAGTTTCCATGTAAATCTCTGAAATATGTGATTCAGCCGGAACCCATGACGGAAGATTCCCTGTAATGAGGCAGATATAGGCCACTGTGGATGCCGTCTGGCCTTGGATCCCACGGTGTCATTTGTTTTAGGCGTGCATAAAAGTGCGGTTGGCCACAGTTTTGTGCACTTCTGAAAAAAAGGACACCGCTAAACAGAGGCCAGACGGAGTCCAGAGTAACTCTGCTGCCTCATTACAGTGAATGGATCCCGCAGGGGTTTCATCTGAATTGCATCACTTGGAAATTTAGATGGAAACCCCGATGTAAATGCTCAGCCTAGAGCGCCGGATAAATGTTCCGTAAAATGTTCCCAATAAAAGCTTCAACTCAGTCCTCAAAAAAAGCTAGTCCCCACTCAGGTCCATCATCTGTTAAAAATATAAGGGACTTCCAAGTTACTGGTAGCTGAAAGGCTCTGGAAAAGCGAAATGGCCCTTGCCCCCCAAAAGAAATTCAAAAAATTTTGTGCTTCCAAATCCAAATGCCTATTCTACAATAATTTGTTCTCCAATTGTCAAATAGCACTCCGTCCCCCCCAGATCTCGCCGTATGGCTGAGCGGTACGATACAGCCACATATGGGGTATTGCCACTTTTAGAAGAAATTGTGTGACACATTTCGGCACCATTTTTACCCATTGCCCTGTGTGAAAATGTAAAATCTGAGGGTAAAACATTTTTTTGTGGTAAAAATATAATTATGCTTTTTTCACTGCCCAATGGTATAAATTTAAAAATTAAAAAATACTCACTACTTCCCTAGATGAATTCCTTGAGAGGTGTAGTTTACAAAATGGGGTCACTTGTGGGGGTTTCTGCTGTTTCGGCATGTCAGCGACTCTTCAAATGTGACATGGTGTCTGCTGCCTATCCCAGCCAACATAGCGCTCCTTTCTCTTCCGAACCCTGCCGTACACCAAAGCAGTGGTTTTCCCCCACATATGGGGTATCAGCGTGTTCAGGAGAAATTGAACAACAAATTTCATGGTGCAATTTATCCTGTTACCCTTATGATAGTACAAAATTAGGAAAAGGAAAACATTTTTTGTGGGAAAAATGTGAAAATTTTATTTTTATGGCTCAATATTATAAACTTCTGTGAAGCAGCTGGGGGTGCAAGGTGCTCACCACATATCTAGATAAGTTCCCTAAGGGGTCTAGTTTCCAAAATGGTGTCACTTGTGGGGGGTTTCCACTGTTTAGCTAATTATTCAAACAAATTTTACATTTAAAAAGTCAAATGGCACTCCTTCCCTTCCGAGCCCTGCCGTGCGCCCAAACAGTGGTTTGCCTCCACATATGGGGTATCGGCGTGTTCAGGAGAAATTGCACAACAAATTTCATGGTGCAATTTATCCTATTACCCATATGATAATGCAAAATTAAGGGATGAAAAACGTTTTTGCGGGAAAAATGTGAAAATTTTATTTTTACAGCTGATTATTATAAACTTCTGTGAAGCACCTTGGGGTTCAAGGTGCTCACCACACATCTAGATATGTTCCCTAAGGGGTCTAGTTTCCAAAATGGTGTCACTTGTGGGGGGTTTCCACTGTTTAGTCACATCAGGAGCTCTCCAAACGCAACATGGTGTCTGCTAATTATTCAGACAAATTTTACATTCAAAAAGTCGAATGGCGCTCCATCCTTTCCGAGCCCTGCCGTGCGCCCAAACAGTGGTTTTCCCTCACATATGGGGTATCAGCACGCTCAAGAGAAATTGCACAAAAAATTTTGGGGTCCATTTTTTCCTGTTACCCCTGTGAAAATAAAAAAAATTGGGTCTAAAGTAACATTTTTGTGAAAAAAAGTTAAATGTTAATTTTTTTCTTCCACATTCCAAAAATTCCTGTGAAGCACCTGAAGGGTTAATAAAGTTCTTGAATGTGGTTTTGAGCACCTTGAGGGGTGCAGTTTTTAGAACGGTGTCACTTTTGGGTATTTTCTGTCATAAAGACCCCTCAAAGTGACTTCAAATATGATGTGGTCCCTAAAAAAATGTTTTTGTAAATTTTGTTGGAAAAATGAGAAATCGCTGGTCAAGTTTTAACCCTTATAGCTCCCTAACAAAAAAAAGTTTTGGTTCCAAAATTGTGCTGATGTAAAGTAGACATGTGGGAAATGTTATTTATTAAGTATTTTGTGTGACATATCTCTCTGATTTAAGGGCATGAAAATTCAAAGTTTGAAAATTGCTAAATTTTCAAAATTTTCGCCAAATTTCCGATTTTTTCACAAATAAACGCATGTGATATCAAATAAATTTTGCCACTATCATGAAGTACAATATGTCACGAAAAAACAGTTTCAGAATCAGGGGGATCCGTTGAAGCGTTCCAGAGTAATTACTTCATAAAGTGACAGTGGTCAGAATTGAAAAAATTGGCCCGGTCACGAAGGCAAAAACAGGCTCTGGTGCGAAGTGGTTAACTGGTTAAACAGATCAGGAATCAATGGCAGTGGGTAAGGATTGCGTACAGTAATTTTGTTAATCTCACAAAAATCCAGACAAGGACGTAAACCGCCGTCCTTTTTTTTTACAAAAAAAAATCCAACCGCCACAGGAGACCTAGAGGGCCTAATGTGACCGGCGGCCAAACTTGTCTGTATGTATTCCTCCAAAGCCTTCCTCTCAGGAATAATAAGGTTAAATAAACGACTTTTAGGAAGAGTCGCTCCAGGGACAAATTCAATAGAACAATCATAGTCTCTATGGGGAGGCAAAACCTGCGATTCCTTCTCAGAAAAAACTCTCCAAAAATCCTGAATAGGAACAGGCAATTCTCCCCTATCCAAAGCTGCAATACGCCCGTTACAACACTTGTCATAACATTTATGGCTCCAGGATTTAATTTCACTGGTAGACCAATCCAGTACAGGATTGTGAAATTTTAACCAGGGCAATCCCAATATTACTGGAGAAGGCAAGTTATTCAAAACTACCAAATCCAATTTCTCATGGTGAACACCATTAATAGTGAGAGGAAATTCACAGACCTTGAGAGTAATATTCTTCAAAGGGGAACCATCCACAGAAACCACAGCAATGGGGGATGATAAAGGTTCGGGTTTTAAATTGAGTCTTTCCAAGAATCCCCCATCAATAACATTCAGAGTAGACCCACAATCAACAAACACCCGAAATTCCATTAATTTTTCCTGAGCAATCGTGGAAGCAGCTAAAAATACACCCTTGGAATTTAAACAGGCAATACGGGCATGACTGACCATTTTTTTTTCTTTCTTCATACGAAGCTCACAGCCTTTAATCAAATGACCAGATTTTCCGCAATAGAAACACAAGCCTTCAGAAAATCTACGATCTTTTTCTTGAGAGCGAGGTGCCACCGATCCAATCTCCATCGGTTCACCACTGTTAGTACACACATTCTCATAACCAGAAACTGACATAGCAGAGGATTTGCTCTCATTAACCCTTGCACGCAGTCTCCTATCCACCCGTATAGCTAATTGCATAGCCTGTTGCAAATCTTCAGGTGTAGGATAAGCAATTAGCAGGTCTTTAACCCTTTCATTGAGCCCAGCAAGAAATAGACTTTTCAGAGCAGAATCGTTCCACCCTGTTTGAGTAGACCAACGACGGAAATGAGTACAATATTTTTCCACATTACCTGATCCCTGTTTCAAACGTCTCAACTCAGTCTCAGCTGATGCGACACCGTCAGGATCATCATATAATAGTCCCAAAGCAGAAAAAAAACTATCCACTGATCTGAAGCATGTATCACTAGGTTGCAAAGAAAAGGCCCACTCCTGAGGCTCTTTGCGCAAAAGTGACATTATGAACCCTATGCGCTGGGATTCATCCCCAGAGGACTTGGGTCTCAAACGAAAATACAATAAGCAAGCATTTTTAAATGAAAAAAATTCTCGGTGTTCACCAAAAAATAAATCCGGCAAACATACCTTAGGCTCCAAGAAATGTGCTCCAGGACAGTTACTCACGTGCTGACGGAGCTCAGCCACTTCCAGAGAGAGTCCCTGCAGGTGTTTAGCCAAATCCTGAACCGACACCATGATGGAACAGAAAAATCTTTCCTTAGAGCATTTGCTGGGCTGGACTTACTGTTATGTTCTGCTACCAGAGCTAAGGAAAGAGAGGAGATCTGTCCCTATGATAGAACTCAGCTGAATCCCTACGATGTAACAGGGAACCTGATCCTGCGATCAGACCTGCTAAAGTCCTAAGCTAGTCTGTACGGAGACCTATAGATGTGGGGAAGGAATCCCTACAAGTACTAAGGACTGGGAGGAATATGGGACACCTCCTAACAGAAATAGTAGCAGACAGACGAACAAACAAAATATATAGAACATAGAGGTCCGTAGACCAAGCAAACTAACAGAGTTAGATACAGAGCACAGGCTAGCTAGAAAGTAGTTATACAATGAAGTCCAGCAAAGCCAGAAGGGCGGAGCAGGATTAAATAGGCCAACAAGGTCATGTGACCAGCAAAGGAAAAAAAAACCTAAGAGCAAGGTTCTAACAACTGGCCTGAGACAGGAGGCATTGCATGCTAATGTTCCCCTGACTAGAGAACCTCCCCCTTGCTCTCAGACACAGCTTTATTTACACTTGTGGCATCCAGGCCAGGGTGACACACTTGCACTTGAAATATGGCCTTTTAGGCTCGTGGAGGTGGAAGCTTTCCAGCCGGGTATCCATACACGTCCCCAGCCACCATTATTTCTCCTGGTGTCGTCCCCGCCTTCCACCAGCACGGGTCCCAGAACTTTACCCGTGCCCTCCTCAGCGCACTTAGTGTGAAGGACCGCCTAACCACAAACACATGGACAAGTGAATGTGGCCAGGGATGGTACATCTCACTGACACATTTCACTGGGTTAATATTCTGGAAGCCGGAACCCAGTGGGACCTTGGGACGGAATGCGTACTCCCGACGCAGAGGATTGCAAGCCCTGGGTCAACCAGGGTTGCCCCCACATTCTACAGCTCCTGCACCACCTCCTCCTCTCCAGCCTCCATCTCCATCACTTGATTCATTTTTTTCAGGAGATATTCCAGATTATGTACTAAAACTTTGTGGGTGCCAATAACAATAAGCAGGACTGTATGCTTAGTTGACAAACCACACACCATTGCAGAGTTGTTGAAAGCTGTGTCAGAGAACCTGATGGCGGCTCTGAAGCTAGGCAAGCTCACACGCGAGCCATTCCTGGCCCATGTGCTCAACTTAGTGGTTCAGCTGTTTCTCAAAACCTACCCAGGTCTGCCACAGCGACTTGTGAAAGTACGCTGCATGTGTGCCCATTTCAGAAAGTCAGCTACAGCTTTCACCGCTCTGGCAGGGCTTCAGCAGCTTTCAGATCACCGACTAGTGTGCGATGTGACCACGGATTGGAAATCAACGTTGCAGATGTTTGGAATGATTTTGAGCAGCAGAGAGCAGTTGAGTACCAGCTTCAATACGCCCGTCGGCATTCAGGTCAGCCTCCGCACATAAGAGCTGATGAGTGGGCATGAATGTCTGACATCTGTGCCGTCCTCCAAAACTTTGAGGACTCCACCAAGATGGTGAGCGGCGATGACGCCATAATTAGCATCATCATCCCGCTTCTCTGTGTACTGGAACAATCGCTGCTCACAATTAAAGAGGAGGCATTGCAGGTGGAGCAAGGAGCTATACAGGGTTATGCTACTCAGCCCAGCCTCATCTCATCCCGACGCGGATTGGGTGATAATGAGGAGGAGGAAGAGAACATGGACAATCGTCCTCTTGATGAGAACAGGGAAGTCTTGGCTGTTGGCAGTCTGGCACACAAGCCGACTTGGGCATTACAGAAAACTGGCACGGCACGAGAGAAGTCTTGTAGACAGAGGTGTGAGGTTCTGATTAAGGAGAATGTCAGTCTTAGATCAGTTGCAGAACGGAGGGCATGGGAGGGGTGATACACAGAAATGAGGGAAGAGATATAGGCCGGTGCAGAACTGTGGAGAGCTTGGTGGGTGAAAGAGATGAGTTTGTATTGTATTCTGTAGTGATTGTTTAACCTAACCAGTGCAATGACTCGCAAAGGGTAGAGGCTTCGGTGAAGCGGCTTAATAATAATAATTAGGGTTGAGCGAGTATGTTCTGTCCGAGTATGCTCGGGCCGAGCTCCAAGTATTTACAGCTGCTCAGTGATATGGTTGAATCGCTCCCGGGTGCATGATTTGCAACTGTTTGACAGCTTTATTACTTGTGAGGAATGTGTAAGAAATAGACATTACTTCCATGTAATAAAACTGTCAAAACAGTCGCAAATCATGCACACGGGAGCGATTCAACCATATCACCGAGCAGCTATAAATACACGGAGCTCGGCCCGAGCATACTCGCCGAAAGGGTTAATAGAACATACTCGCTCAACACTAATAATAATCTTTTTATTTATATAGCGCCAACATATTCCACAGCGCTTTACAATTCAGACAATTTATAGACATTATGGGCACTGTCCCCATTGGGGCTCACAATCTACATACCCTATCAGTATGTCTTTGGAGTGTGGGAGAAAACCAGAGAACCCAGAGGAAACCCATGCAAACACAGGGAGAACATACAAACTACTTGCAGATGTTGTCCTTGGTGGGATTTGAACCCAGAACCCCAGCGCTGCAAGGCTGCAGTGCTAACCATTGAGCCACCGTGCTGCCCTTTATAGAAATACGACTCTGGCTGCTACATTCAGAAAGGATTGGAGAAGAGAGTTTGTTTAGAGGGAAATTGATTAGAAGATAGCTGCAGTAATTAATCAGAGACACAGTAAGAGTTTTTACAGTATCAAAGGTGCGAAAAGGTTGAATTCTGGATATGTTTTTAAGGTGCAGGTGACATGTGTGGGAGTTATGGTGGCACCACCTAAAAGAAATTGCAAAGTCAGGTATAGGTAGGATAGTAAAAGTCAGATATAGGTAGGTTAGTAAAAGTCAGGTAAAGGAAAGGTAGGTTAGATGGCTACGTGCGGCCTCCTGCTGTGTATAGATGGCTACGTGCGGCCTCCTGCTGTGTATAGATGGCTACGTGCAGCCTCCTGCTGTGTATAGATGGCGCCGTGTGGCCTCCTGCTGTGTATAGATGGCGCCATGTGGCCTCCTGCTGTGTATAGATGGTGCCGTGAGGCCTCCTGCTGTGTATAGATGGCTATGTGTGGCCCCCTGCTGTGTATAGATGGCTATGTGCGGCCTCCTGCTGTGTATAGATGGCATCGTGCGGCCTCCTGCTGTGTATAGATGGCGCCATGCAGCCTCCTCCTGTGTATATGGCTACGTCCGGCCTCCTGCTGTGTATAGATGGCTACGTGCGGCCTCCTGCTGTACATAGATGGCTACGTGCGGCCTCCTGCTGTGTATAGATGGCTACGTGCAGCCTCCTGCTGTGTATAGATGGCTACGTGCGGCCTCCTGCTGTGTATAGATGGCTACGTGCAGCCTCCTGCTGTGTATAGATGGCGCCATGCAGCCCCCTGCTGTGTATAGATGGCTACGTGCGGCCTCCTGCTGTGTATAGATGGCTACGTGCAGCCTCCTGCTGTGTATAGATGGCGCCGTGCAGCCCCCTGCTGTGTATAGATGGCTACGTGCGGCCTCCTGCTGTGTATAGATGGCTACGTGCAGCCTCCTGTTGTGTATAGATGGCGCCGTGCAGCCCCCTGCTGTGTATAGATGGCTACGTGCGGCCTCCCGCTGTGTATAGATGGCTACGTGCTTCCTCCCACTGTGTATAGATGGCTACGTGCTTCCTCCCGCTGTGTATAGATGGCTATGTGCGGCCCCCTGCTGTGTATAGATGGCTACGTGCGGCCTCCTGCTGTGTATAGATGACTACGTGCTGCCTCCTGCTGTGTATAGATGGCTACGTCCGGCCTCCTGCTGTGTATAGATGGCTATGTGCGGCCTCCTGCTGTATATAGATGGCTACGTGCGGCCTCCTGCTGTGTATAGATGGCTACGTGCAGCCTCCTGCTGTGTATAGATGGCTACGTGCGGCCTCCTGCTGTGTATAGATGGCTACGTGCAGCCTCCTGCTGTGTATAGATGGCTACGTGCGGCCTCCTGCTGTGTATAGATGGCTACGTGCAGCCTCCTGCTGTGTATAGATGGCGCCGTGCAGCCCCCTGCTGTGTATAGATGGCTACGTGCGGCCTCCTGCTGTGTATAGATGACTACGTGCAGCCTCCTGTTGTGTATAGATGGCGCCGTGCAGCCCCCTGCTGTGTATAGATGGCTACGTGCGGCCTCCTGCTGAGTATAGATGGCTACGTGCGGCCTCCTGCTGAGTATAGATGGCTACGTGTGCTCAATATTAAGTCATCCAATGTTAGGCTGTGTGCCCACGATGCAGAAATGCTCCAGATTTTTTTTGAGTGTTTCTGCATCTCCCTGGCAGAAAAAACGCATGCGGATTGTACATGCGGATTGTACATGCGGATTGTACGTGCGTTTTTCCTGCCAGGGACAGGCGGATGTGATGCATTCTTCACATGCATTTTCGCATGCGGGTTGTCAAGCGTTTTCCAAGCGATTTTAGCATCACTTGGAAAAGTACTTGACAACTTGGTCACACTATATAAATACATGCAACCGGCAAGGATTTATATAGTGTGACCGAAAGAATGGTAAAAAATAAATATACTTACCTTCTGATGGCCTGCCGACGTCAGCGGTCGCGTGACCCGTCACATGACTAAATGACGTCACCACAGGTCCTTTAGTCTACCGCGAGCTGCCGGCGAGCCAGGACGCATCGGATAAAGACACCGGGGGCCATCAGAAGGTAAGTATAATATTTATTTTTTATTTTATTCTTTTTTTTACAGGTTCCATGGTACTCGGGTCCGGAGGAGAGTCTTCTGTTCTCCAAACCCGGGTACCATCCGCACATTGAAACGCATGGAATCCGCATGTACAGATGCAGTGATGCGGATACCATGCGTTCCAATGCAAGTCAATGGCGGCGAAAACGCAGCTCTTCCGCAAAATAATTGGTAGTGCTGCGGATTTTTCCACAATGATACCAAGCGGAAACGCTTAAAAAACCCATAGTGGGCACACAGCCTAAAAAAAAATATTATAAATTATTATTATAATTAATATATTAATATTGTGCCAAATTAATTTCACGTGAACTATCACATGATCTATCACAGGTGATCATGTGACATGTGATACATCAGGTGTGCGTGTGTGTGTGTGTGTGTGTGGGGGGGGGGGGGGGCGCACCTTCTAAACTGCCCGGGGCCCTTGCTACTCTTAATCCACCCCTGCACCCTCCACACTACTTATATGCACATGTAGCTCTTTCACGGACTGTTCCTCCATTACTGAGAAATCAGCTTTTAAATTGGTATGCAAATGAGGCTGAAGAGCTATGGTAGATCTGAAGCCTCTGAATGGTATAAGTATATACAGTACAGATAAATCCAGAGTCTTATCGGTGACATGTTCTTGCTGATCATAGTCATTCACTTTCCCTTCTCTCCTCTATTTAGCCCAGATCACCGTGATAACTTCTTCCATCCACGATGTGTCTCTGCAGAACTTAATGCACAGACGTCTTTGGATTATTATTTAACCGGCACTTTTCCCACTTTTTCCCACCTCTACACAAACTGCATAATGCTATAACCATCTCTAGTGCCCTGGAGAGTAATAATGCCCTCTCTGTTGCCCCACACAGTAATAGTACACCCCTCTTTGCCTTTATACAGTAATTGTGTCCAGCTCTCTGCCTCCATATACTAAAAGTCTCACGTCTGAGCTTCCACATGGTAAAAATGCACCCATTGTGCTACTATATAGAAATAGTAATCTTTCTAGGCACATTAAGGAATAGTTCCCACTCTGTGCCTCTATATAGTAATAATGCACCCCTCTGTGCCTCCATATAGTAATAATGCCCCCTCTCCCCTCTGTGCCTCCATGTAGTAATAGTGCCTCCTCTGTGTCTCCATATGGTAATAATGCCCCCCTATGTGTCCCCATAAAGTAATAGTGCCCCCTCCGTGCCTCCATATAGTAATAGTGCCTCCTCTGTGTCTCCATATAGTAATAGTGCCTCCTCTGTGTTTCCATATAGTAATAGTGCCCCCTCCGTGTCTCCATATAGAAATAATGCCCCCTCTGTGCCTCCATATAGTAATAGTGCCCCCTCTGTGTCTCCATATAGTAATAGTGCCCCCTCCGTGTCTCCATATAGAAATAATGCCCCCTCTGTGCCTCCATATAGTAATAGTGCCCAATCTGTGTCTCCATATAGTAACAGTGCCCCCTCCGTGTCTCCATATAGAAATAATGCCCCCTCTGTGCTTCCATATAGTAATAATGCCCCCTCCGTGCCTCCATATAGTAATAGTGCCTCCTCTGTGTCTCCATATAGTAATGATACCCCCTCTGTGCTTCCATTTAGTAATAATGCCCCCTCCGTGCCTCCATATAGTAATAGTGCCTCCTCTGTGTCTCCATATAGTAATAATGCCCCCTCTTTGTCCTCGTATAGTAATAGTGCCCCCTCCATGCCTCCATATAGCAATAATGCCCCCTCTGTGTCTCCATATAGTAATAGTGCCTTCTCTGTGTCTCCATATAGTAATAGTGCCCCCTCCATGTCTCCATATAGAAATAATGCCCCCTCTATGCCTCCATAAAGTAATAGTGCCCCCCTCTGTGTCTCCATATAGTGATAGTGCCACTTCTATTCCTCCATATAGTAATAGTGCCCCCCTCTGTTTTTCCATATAGTGATAGTGCCCCCTCTGTGCTTCCATATAGTGATAGTGCCCCTTCTATTCCTCCATATAGTGATAGTGCCTCTTCTGTGCCTATATGCAGTATGTCCATATACCAGGCATAGTGCTCCTCTGTAATTCTATATATTACTAGTGCCTCCATACAATTGTAATCCCCCCTTTACATCCTCCCATCCAGTGCCCTGGCAATAAAATAAAAATAAATGAAAACTCCCTTCTCCCACAACGAGTGGTGCTGTCCTTGTGCCGCAGTCTGTAGCTGCAGGCGGTGCGATGGAGTGATGTCATTGCGCTGGAGAAGCCTATAATTCAGGCATGTGCTGCGAGGACTGGCAGATGGTGGTGCAGGGGGCTGTATATAATGTATGGACAGACAGGTGGGAGGTATACAGACATGTAATATGTGCACCGCTCATTTAGACATAGACAACAGAATCAATTACATTTTATAATATATATTTGGGATAAGAAATTTTTACCCCAAGGAGGCGGAGGCTCGTAAAGTGCCTGCCGCACCCAGAGCACTTAAAGGGAAGTTGTCATGTCAGATAACGCTATCAACCTGTTTGGTTTTTAACCTGCAGGTCGTATTACAGGTAAGAGTGCTATCTATGAAAAACACTGTTAGCTTTCCTATGCAGAAAATTCACGAGCTTTTATCAGAGCGCTGACTGCTGTTATGTTCTGCAGTTTAGAACTAAAGAATAGGAGGGAAAAGCTGTCCCTGCACTGAGACTCAGCTAAACTCTACGCTGGGGTGGGTGCTCTATTCCTTGTGAATAGCCCCACCGAAACTCCTGCACTGAACTCAAACAAAGACCTGAAGGAAGGGGAAAAGGGGTCCCTAACAGATCTAAGGACTAGGAGAAAAAACAGGAGACCTCCTAATAGAAAAGTTAGTTGCAGAAACGAAGATTAAAGGGAACAAAACTGGTGGAACAAGAAGTCCCAGCATATCAATTGTCCAAAGCACAGAGAACTTAGCAAGGAAACTTAGCCAGAGCACAAGCGTAACAACACTGATGTCTAGCGGGGAATGGGAGACAGGTGCTGAGTAATAAAGAGTGAAGAGATCACGTGACCAAGACACCCAGCACCAGAGGAAAAGACTAGAAGCCAGCAAACCACAACAAGATGGCCGATAGTAAAACAATATAGATTCTAACACCTGCCTTTTTTATATTTTATACAGTGGACCTCACTACGGTTTCGAGGGGATCGCACCCAATATTCCACGGTGCGGCTATTATTTGTTTTCACATATTTTTCTCTATCTATCCAGATCATCCTAATTTCTAGTTTTCATCTTTATGTATCTCATTTTCTATGTTATCTATCTATGTCAGATCAATGTATTTATTATGGTTAATAAAAGGCTTTAAAAGTAAGTATAAGTAATGAAAAACAAATGGAGGGTCAATTTCTAACTAAATCACATGACTGTGTATAAAAAAAAGCATGTTAGAGAGGCAGAGCCTCCCAGAAGCAAAGATGGTCAGAGGTCACCGATCTGTGAACAACTGCGTCTAATAATTGTAGAATAATTTCAGGAAATTTTTCCTCAATGTGAAATTACAAAGACTTTGAATATCTTCCATCTACAGGCCATAAAATCGTCAAAAAATTCTGGAAAAATCCATGTGCACAAAGAATGGGGCTGATGGTCAATATTGAATGCTCATGATGTACGGACCCTGAGAAGGCTCTGCATGATATCAAGACATGATTCAGTCATCCAAGTCACTGCATGGGCTCAAAAAAATTTCCAGAAATCATTGTCTGTGATCACAGTTCACCATGCGTTCCACAAATGTAAATGACAGCTCTATCATGCAAAGAAAAAGCAGAATATCAGCACAATCCAGAAACGCTGTAGTCTTCTCTGCACTCATTTATAATGGACTCAGGCGAAATAGAAAACTGTTCTGTGGTCAGAAAAATCAAAATGTGAAATTCGTTATGGAAACCACAGACGCTGTGCCCTCAGAGTGAGAGGGACCATTCAGCTTGTTATGGAGGAGACAGACCATCCAGCTTGTTATCAAGGAGAGGGACCATCCAGCTTGTTACGGAGGAGAGTAAACATCCAGCTTGTTATGGAGTTAAAGGATCATCCAGCTTGTTATGGAGAAGAAGGACCATCCAGCTTGTTATCATGGAGAGGGACTATCCAGCTTGCTATGGAGGAGAGGGACCATCCAGATTGTTATGGAGGAGAGGGCATTTGCAGCTTGTTATGGAGGAGAGGGACCATCCAGCTTTTTATCAAGGGGAGGGACCTTTATCAAGGAGAGGGACCATCCAGCTTGTTACGGAGGAGAGTAAACATCCAGCTTGTTATGGAGTTAAAAGATCATCCAGCTTGTTATGGAGAAGAGGGACCATCCAGCTTGTTATCATGGAGAGGGACCATCCAGCTTGTTATGGAGGAGAGGGACCATCCAGCTTGTTATGGAGGAGAGGGCATTTGCAGCTTGTTATGGAGGAGAGGGACCATCCAGCTTTTTATCAAGGGGAGGGACCTTTATCAAGGAGAGGGACCATCCAGCTTGTTACGGAGGAGAGTAAACATCCAGCTTGTTATGGAGTTAAAGGATCATCCAGCTTGTTATGGAGAAGAGGGACCAGCCAGCTTGTTATCATGGAGAGGGACCATCCAGCTTGTTATGGAGGAGAGGGACCATCCAGCTTGTTATGGAGGAGAGGGCATTTGCAGCTTGCTATGGAGGAGAGGGACCATCCAGCTTTTTATCAACGGGAGGGACCTTTATCAAGGAGAGGGACCATCCAGCTTGTTATCGAGGAGAAAAAACATCCATCTTGTTATTGAAGAGAGGAACCATCCAGCTTGTTATGGAGGACATGAACCATCCAGCTTGCTGTGGACGAGAGAGACCATAAAGCTTGTTATGGAGGAGAGAGACCATAAAGATTGTTATGGAGTAGAGGAACCATCGAGCTTGATATGGAGGAGAGGAAACATCCAGCTTGATATGGAGGAGAGGAACCATCCAGCTTGATATGGAGGAGAGGAACCATACACCTTATCATGTAGGAGAGGGTCAATCCACCTTGTTATGGAGGAGAGGGACCATCCAGCTTGTTATTGGCACACAGTTCTTTATCTCTGATAGTATCTGGCTGCATTAATGCCTATTATAGGGACAGCACTGACATGAAATGCACCATCAATGCTGAGCCTTACGTGTAGAGATGTTATAACAACATCTGCTCCATCCAGACAACGTCTATTTCAGGGAAGACCTTGTATATGTTGACAGGACAATGGTAAACCACATCCTGCATCCATCACACACCACGGCTCTGCAGAAAAAGAGTCCTGGTGATGAACCGGCCACCTGCAGTCCAGACCTTTCACCAATAGAAAATATTGTGAGCATCATGAAACAAAAAATCCGACAAAGGAGGAGCAGTGAGAATCCGACATCAGACAAGAATGGGTCAACGTTCTTCCCCCAGAACTCCAGCGATTATGTCCTCCCTTCCCCAATTAGTACAACAGTAGAGAAAAACAGGAGCTAAATACCCCATAAGTAATAGCAACAACAAATATAATGCGCATAAAATATGTATTAACTTTATTAAACACTTAAAAAAAATAATAGAGTATCATGAAAAGTATACATGGTTGCTGGTGAAAAACACAAAAAAGTGTAACCACACTGGCAAAGTTCAGATGTCAATACAACAGAAGCAACTGAATAAATATATAACACATGAAACCACATGAGTGTATCAGTCATGTATGGTGACAATCACTGATACAAAAAAAATCCCATCTCAAATGAGTGGTAATAAGATGTTAGGCATAATAGATCCCAGGTGGGAAAAAGGCTCTGTCACAAGGCAAATGCCAGACAGTCCTCATGCTATGATAGCAGTAGTGTGTATAATGCCATACGAATAGCGTCACATGTAGGAGTATGTGCTGTCATGTGTCAAAAGGACACACATTCAGCTGAAATGTATTGCAGCGCACAGACCCTTCGGGTCCATGCACGGCGATACATGCTGCCAGCCAATCAGAGGCCAGACGCTGACGTCATGCGCTCCCGTCACTTGTACTCTGAAGTCAGCTGCCGGCTTCAGAAGAGGATGCCGCTCGGAGGGGGAGCGCAGGGCAGGGGAGTATTTATTTTTTTCTTTCTAAACCAGTGAGTACATGGTGACCATACTTCTACACAGGTGACTATGGGGAGTGCATTATACTATATGGAGGATATGGGCTTTGTATTATACTAAGATGGAGGACTATGGGCTGTGCATTATATTATATGAAGAATATGGGCTGTGATTTATACGAATACGGAGGACTATGGGGGTGCATCATATTATATGGAGGTGCAGTATACTATATGGAGGACAATGGGGAGTGCATTATACAATATGGAGGACTATGGGAGTGCATTATACTATATGGAGGACTATAGAGAGTGCATTATACTATATGGAGGACTATGGAGAGTGCACTATACTATATGGAGGACTATGGGGAGTGCATTATACAATATGGAGGACTATGGGGAGTGCATTATACTATACGGAGGACTAAGGGGAGTGTATTATACTATATGGAGGACTATGGAGTCCATTATTCTATATGAAGGACTATGGGGAAGAGCATTATACTATATGGAGGACTATGGGGTGCATTATACTACATGGAGGACTATAGAGAGTCCATTATACTATATGGAGGACTATGGAGAGTACATTATACTATATGGAGGACTATGAGGAGTGCATTATACTATATGGAGGACTATGGGCTGTGCATTATACTATATGGAGGACTATGGGGAGTACATTATTCTATATGGAGGACTATGGGGAAGTGCATTATACTATAAGGAGGACTGTGGGCTGTTCATTATACTATATGGAGGACTATGGGCTGTGCATTATACTATATGGAGGACTATGGGGAGTGCATTTTTCTACATGGAGGTCTATGGGGAAGTGCATTTTACTATATGGAGGACTATGGGGAGTGCATTATTCTTTATGGAGGACTATGGGGAAGTGCATTATACTATATGGAGGTCTATGGGGAGTACATTATTCTATATGGAGGACTATGGGGAAGTGCTTTATACTATATGGAGGACTATGGGGATTGCATTATACTATATGGAGGACTATGGGGAGTGTATTATACTATATGGAGGACTATGGGGTGCATTATTCTATATAGAGGACTATGGGGAAGTGCGCTATACTATATGCAGGACTATGGGCTGTGCATTATACTATATGGAGGACTATGGAGAGTGCATTATACTATATGGAGGACTATGGGGAGTGCATTATTCTATATGGAGGACCATGGGGAAGTGCATTATACTATATGGAGGACTATAGGGAGTGCATTATACTATATAGAGGACTATGGGGTGCATTATTCTATCTGGAGGACTATGGGGAAGTGCATTATACCATATGGAGGACTATGGGGTGCATTATTCTATCAGGAGGACTATGGGGAAGTGCATTATACCATATGGAGGACTATGGGATGCATTATACTATACGGAGGACTATGGGATGCATTATACCATATGGAGGACTATGGATGCATTATACTATATGGAGGACTATGGGGGTGCATTATACCATACGGAGGACTAGGGGGAGTGCATCATACTATATGGAGGACTATGGGGAGTGCATTATTCTAAATGAAGGACTATAGGGAGTGCAATATAATATATGGAGGACTATGGAGAGTGCATTATACTACATGGAGGACTATGGTGAGTGCATTATACTATATGGAGGACTATGGGGTGCATTATTCTATATGGAGAACTATGGGGAAGTGCATTATACTATATGAAGGACTATGGGCTGTGTAGTATACTATATGGAGGACTATGGAGACTGTATTATACTATATGGAGGACTATGGGGAGTGCATTATTCTATATGGAGGACTGTGGGAAGTGTATTATGCTATATGGAGGACTATGGAGAGTGCACTATACTATATGGAGGACTATGGGGAGTGCATTATACTATATGGAGAACTATGGGCAGTGCATTATACCATATGGAGGACTATGGGATGCATTATACTATATGAAGGAGTATGGGGGTGCATTATACAATATAGAGGACTGTGGGGAGTGCATTATACTATATGGAGGACTATGGAGAGTGCATTATACTATATGGAGGACTTTGGAGAATGCATTATACTATATAGAGGATTATGGAGAGTGCATAATACTATATGGAGGACTATGGGGAGGGCATTATACTATAAGGAGGACTATGGGGTGCATTATTCTATATGGAGAACTATGGGTTGTGCATTATACTATATGGAGGACTATGAGTTGTACATTATACTATATGGAGGACTATAGAGAGTGCATTGTACTATATTTGGGACTATGGGGAGTGCATTATTCTATATGGAGGACTATGGGGTGCGTTATACTATGTAGTGGACTATGGAGAGTGCATTATACTATATGGAGGACTATGGGGAGTGCATCATACTATATGGAGTACTATGGGGAGTGCATGATACCATATGAAGGATTATGAGATGTATTATACTATATGGAGGACTATGGGGTGCATTATTCTATATGGAGGACTATGGGGAAGTGCATTATACTATATGTAGGACTATGGGCTGTGCATTATACTATATGGAGGACTATGGAGAGTGTATTATACTATATGGAGGACTATGGGGAAGTGCATTATACTATATGGAGGACTATGGGGAGCGCATTATACTATATAGAGGACTATGGGGAGTGTATTATACTATATGGAGGACTATGAGCTGTGCATTTAACTTTATGGAGGACTATGGAGAGTGCATTATATTATATGGAAGACTATGGGGAGTTCATTATTCTTTATGGAGGACTATGGCGAAGTGCATTATACTATATGGAGGACTATGGAGAGTGCATTATACTATATGGAGGACTATGGGGAGTGCATTATACTATATGGAGGACTATGGGGAGTGTATTATACTATTTGGAGGACTATGGGATGCATTATTTTATATGAAGGACTATGCGGAGTGCAATATGCTATATGGATGAGTATGTGGTCCATTATACTATAATGAGGACTATGGGGAGTGCATTATGCTATATGGATGACTCTGGGGAGTGGATTATACTGTATGGAGGACTATGTGGTGCATTATACTATATGGAGGACTATGTGGTGCATTGTACTATATGAAGGACTATGGTGAGTTCATTATAGTATATGGAGGACTATGGGGAGTGCATTATACTATATGGAGGACTATGGGGAGTTCATTATACTGTATGGAGGACTATGTGGTGTATTATACTATATGGAGGACTATGTAGTGCATTATACTATATGGAGGACTATGGGGAGTGTATTATACTATATGAAAGACTATGGGGAATGCAGTATTGTATATGGAAGACTAAGGGGAGTGCATTATACTATATTGAGGACTATGGGGAGTGTATTATACTATATAGAGGACTGTGGCGAGTCAATTATACTATACGGAGGACTATGGGATGCATTATACTATGTGGAGGAATATGGGATGCATACTATTATATTAAGGACTATGGGGAGTGCATTATACTATATGGATAACTATGGGGAGTGCATTATACTGTATGGAGGACTATGTGGTGCATTATACTATAAGGAGTACTATGGGGAGTGCAATATACTATATGGAGGACTATGGGGAGTGCATTATACTGTATGGAGGACTATGTGGTGCATTATACTATAAGGAGGACTATGGGGAGTGCATTATACTATATGAAGGACTATAGGGAGTGCATTATACTATATGGAGGACTATGGGGAGTGGATTATACTGTATGGAGGACTTTGTGGTGCATTATACTATATGGAGGACTATGTGGTGCATTATACTATATGGAGAACTATGGGGAGTGTATTATACTATATGGAGGACTATGGGGAGCGCAGTATGCTATATGGAAGACTATGGGGAGAATATTATACTATATAGAGGACTGTGGGGAATCCATTATACTATATGGAGGACTACGGCATGTATTATATTATATGGAGGACTATGTGGAATGCATTATGCTATATGGAGGACTATGGGATGCATTATACTATATGGAGAACTATGGGGAGCATATTATACTATATGGAGGACTATGGGATGCATTATACTATATGGAGGAATATGGGACGCATTCTATTTTATGGAGGACTATGGGAAGTGCATTATACTGTATGGAGTACTATGTGGTGCATTATCCTATATGGAAGACTATGGGGAGAATATTATACTATATAGAGGACTGTGGGGAATCCATTATACTATATGGAGGACTACGGCATGCATTATATTATATGTAGGACTATGGGGAATGCATTATGCTATATGGAGGACTATGGGATGCATTATACTATATGGAGGACTATGGGGAGTGTATTATACTATATGGAGGATTATGGGATGCATTATACTATATAGAGGACTGTGGGGAGTCCATTATACTATATGGAGGACTATGGGATGCATTATATTATATGGAGGACTATGGGGGGGTGCATTATGCTATATGGAGAACTATGGGATGCATTATACTATATGGAGGACTATGGGGAGTGTATTATACTATATGGAGGAGTATGGGATGCATTATACCATATGGAGGACTATGGGGAGTGCATTATACTTTATGGAGGACTATGGGGAGTCCATTATACTATATGGAGGACTATGGGATGCATTATTATATGGAGGACTATGGGGAGTGCATTGTAATACACTGCTCAAAAAAATAAAGCAAACACTCAAATAACCCATCCTAGATCTGAAAGAATGAAATATTCTCATTGAATATTTTGTTCTGTACAAAGTTGAATGTGCTGACAACAAAATCACACAAAAATCATCAATGGAAATCAAATTTATTAAGCAATGGAGGCCTGGATTTGGAGTCACCCCCAAAATTAAAGTGGAAAAACACACTACAGGCTGATCCAACTTTGATGTAATGTCCTTAAAACAAGACAAAATGAGGCTCAGTATTGTGTGTGGCCTCCACGTGCCTGCATGACCTCCCTACAATGCCTGGGCATGCTCCTGATGAGGTTGCGGATGGTCTCCTGTGGGATCTCCTCCCAGACCTGGACTAAAGCATCCGCCAACTCCTGGACAGTCTGTGGTGCAACATGACGTTGGTGGATGGAGCGAGACATGATGTCCCAGATGTGCTCAATCAGATTCAGGTCTGGGGAACGGGCGGGACAGTCCATAACCTCAATGCCTTCATCTTGCAGGAACTGCTGACACACTCCAGCCACATGAGGTCTGGCATTGTCCTGCATTAGGAGGAACCCAGGGCCAACCACACCAGCATATGGTCTTACAAGGGGTCTGAGGATCTCATCTTGGTACCTAATGGCAGTCAGGCTACCTCTGGCGAGCACATGGAGGGCTGTGCGGCCCTCCAAAGAAATGCCACCCCACACCATTACTGACCCACTGCCAAACCGGTCATGCCGAAGGATGTTGCAGGCAGCAGATCGCTCTCCACGGCGTCTCCAGACTCTGTCACGTCTGTCACACGTGCTCAGTGTGAACCTGCTTTCATCTGTGAAGAGCACAGGGCGCCAGTGGCGACTTTGCCAATCCTGGTGTTCTAAGGCAAATGCCAAGCGTCCTGCACGGTGTTCGGCTGTGAGCACAACCCTCATCTGTGGACATCGGGCCCTCATTCCAACCTCATGGAGTCGGTTTCTAACCGTTTGTGCAGACACATGCAGATTTGTGGCCTGTTGGAGGTCATTTTGCAGGGCTCTGGCAGTGCTCCTCCTGTTCCTCCTAGCACAAAGGCGGAGGTAGCGGTCCTGCTGCTGGGTTGTTGCCCTCCTACGGCCCCCTCCATGTCTCCTGGTGTACTGGCCTGTCTCCTGGTAGCGCCTCCAGCCTCTGGACACTACGCTGACAGACACAGCAAGCCTTCTTGCCACAGCTCGCATTGATGTGCCATCCTGGATGAGCTGCACTACCTGAGCAACTTCTGTGGGTTGTAGAGTCCGTCTCGTGCTACCACGAATGTGAAAGCACAAACAACATTCAAAAGTGACCAAAACATCAGCCAGAAAGCATTGGTACTGAGATGTGGTCTGTGGTCCCCACCTGCAGAACCACTCCTTTATTGAGGGTGTCTTGATGATTGCCAATAATTTCCATCTATTGTCTATTCCATTTGCACAACAAAATATGAAATTAATTGTCAATCAGTGTTGCTTCCTAAGTGGACAGTTTGATTTCACAGAAGTTTGATTTACGTGGAGTTATATTCTGTTGTTTAAGTGTTCCCTTTATTTTTTGAGCAGTGTATATGGAGGACTATGGGGAGTGCATTATAATATATGGAGGACTATGGGATGCATTATATTATATGGAGGACTATGTGGAGTGCATTATACTATATGGAGGACTATGGGGAGTGTATTATACTATATAGAGGATTGTGGGGAGTCCATTATACTATATGGAGGACTATGGGATGCATTATACCATATGGAGGACTATGGGATGCATTATATTATATGGAGGACTATGGTTTGCATTATAGTATAGAGAGGACTATGGGGAGTGTATTATACTATGTGGAGGACTATGGAACGCATTATACTATATGGAGGACTATGGGGAAAGCTTTATACTATATGGAGGACTGTGTGGTGCATTATACTATATGGAGGACTATGGGGAGTGCATTATACTGTATGGAGGACTATGTTGTGCATTATATTAAATGGAGGACTATGGGGAGTGCATTATACTATATGGAGGACTATGGTGTTGTGGTGTTGCTATCAGAGTGTCAAGAGTGGGAGAAGAGGGTTGCATTGACAATCCAACACAATGGGCAGCAATTTGAACACATTTTATAAGTGGTCATAAAGTTACATTAAAACCAAGCACACCATTGTTTTTCTTATCAAATTCTCAATAAGTTTGATGTGTCACATGACCCTCTTTCCTTTGAAAAAAATAAAGTTGGATCCAAAATGGCCGACTTCAAAATAGCCGCCATGGTCACCACCCATCTGGAAAAGTTTTCCCCTCACATATACTAATGTGCCACAAACAGGAAGTTGATATTACCAACCATTCCCATTTAATTTAGGTGTATCCATGTAAATGGCCCACCCTGTATATAATCAGAATGGGGGGGTCCAAATCTTGCTCCGGGACCCATCAGCCTCGTTACGCCACTGGTTATATATTATACTAGCTATTGAACCCCTTCTACGCCCGGGTGGTGAGCATTTTTATTGGTATATTTCTGGCGCCATTTTTTTTTAAGACACTGTCTGCAAATTCGCATATACATTGTCTTCAATAAAATAGCGCCGGATAAGCGCCATTTTACTGAAGTAATGTACTACAACGTCAACACAGCAGTGCACACGTGCCAGCCAAAGGGATAATGGTGATGGGTGGTGCATGCGCACTGCTATGTTGACGTTGTAGTACATTACTTCAATAAAATGGCGCTGGAGTCAGCGTTTGCGCTTATCCGGCGCTATTTTATTGAAGACACTGTATATGCGAATTTGCAGACAGTGTCTTAAAAAAATGGTGCCGGATAGCATGGTATAGGCATACACTGAGTCCGGGTCATTCTATTGAAGTATTGTACTACAAAATTAAAGGGAACCTGTCACCAGAAATAACACCGTTAACCTGCACATATGTGATTAATCTGCAGGTTAATAGCGTTATTATGTTGCCCGACGCCTGCACGTAGTCGAATGCAGCAGGGAGAAAATAAACCTTCCTGGTATATGATCCCCCAATCCTGGTCCCCTTCTTGGTATATGCTCCACCCCATCCTTGTATATGTTCCCCCAATCCTTGAATATGCTCCCCCCATACTGGTATAAGCTCCCCCCATACTGGTATATGCTCCCTCCATCCTGGTATATGCTCCCTCCATCCTGGTATATGCTCCCCCATCCTAGTATATACCCCCCCATCCTGGTATATGCTCCCCCCATCCTGGTATATGCTCCCCCCATCCTGTTATATGCTCCCTCCATCCTGGTATATGCTCCCCCATCCTGGTATATACTTCCCCATTCTGGTATATGCTCCCCCCATCCTGGTATATGCTCCCTCCATCCTGGTATATGCTCCCTCCATCCTCATATATGCTTCCCCTATCCTGGTATATGCTCCCCCAATCCTGGTATATGCTCCCCCAATCCTCATATATGCTCCCTCCATCCTTTTATATGCCCCCCCATCCTGGTATATGCTCCACCCATCCTGGTATATGCTGCCTCAATCCTCGTATATGCCCCCCCACCCTGGTATATGTCCCCCATCCTGGTATATGCTTCCCTACTGTGGCATATGCTCACCCAATTCTTGTATATGCTCCCTCCATCCTGGTATATGCCCCCCCATCCTGGTATATGCTTCCCTATCCTGGTATATGCCCCCCCATCCTGTTATATGCTCCCTCCATCCTGGTATGTGTCCCCATCCTGGTATATGCTCCCCCATCCTGGTATATGCTCCCCCCATCCTGGTGTATGCTCCTCCCCATCCTGGTATATGCTCCCTCCATCCTGGTATATGCCCCCCATCCTGGTATGTGCTCCCCCCATCCTGGTATATGCTCCCCCTATCCTGTTATATGCTCTCTCCATCCTGGTATATACTTCCCCATCCTGGTATATGCTCCCCCCATCCTGGTATATGCTCCCTCCATCCTGTATATGCTCCCTCCATCCTGGTATATGCTCCCTCCATCCTCGTATATGCTTCCCCTATCCTGGTATATGCTCCCCCAATCCTGGTATATGCTCACCCAATGCTAGTATATGCTCCCTCCATCCTGGTATATGCCCCCCCATTCTGGTATATGCTCCCCCCTATCCTGTTATATGCTCCCTCCATCCTGGTATATGCTCCCCCATCCTGGTATATACTTCCCCATCCTGGTATATGCTCCCCCCATCCTGGTATATGCTCCCCCCATCCTGGTATATGCTCCCTCCATCCTCGTATATGCTTACCCTATACTGGTATATGCCCCCCATCCTGGTATATGCCCCCCATCCTGGTATATCCCCACATTCTGGTATATGCTCCCCCGTTATATGCTCCCCCATCCTGGTATATGCTCCCCCATCCTGGTATATGCTCCCCCCATCCTGGTATATGCCCCCCATCCTGGTATATGCTCCCCCTCATCCTGGTATATGCTCCCCCCATCCTGGTATATGCTCCCCCCATCCTGGTATATGCCCCCCATCCTGGTATATGTCCCCCATCCTGGTATGTGCTCCCCCCATCCTGGTATATACCCCCCATCCTGGTATATGCTCCCCCCATCCTGGTATATGCTCCCCCTATCCTGTTATATGCTCCCACCATCCTGGTATATGCTCCCCCATCCTGGTATATACTTCCCCATCCTGGTATATGCTCCCCCCATCCTTTTATATGCTCCCCCCATCCTGGTATATGCTCCCTCCATCCTGGTCTATGCTCCCTCCATCCTCGTATATGCTCCCCTATCCTGGTATATGCTCCCTCCATTCTGGTATATGCCCCCCCATTCTGGTATACACTCCACCCATCCTGGTATATGCTGCCTCAATCCTCGTATATGCCTCCCCACCCTGGTATATGCCCCCCATCCTGGTATATGCTTCCCTACCCTGGTATATGCTACCCCAATTCTTGTATATGCTCCCTCCATCCTGGTATATGCCCCCCATCTTGTTATATGCTCCCTCCATCCTGGTATATTCTCCCCCCATCCTGGTATATGCTCCCCCATCCTGGTATATGCTCCCCCCATCCTGGTATATGCTCCCCCTATCCTGGTATATCCCCCCATCCTGGTATATGCTCCTCCCCATCCTGGTATATGCTCCCCCCATACTGGTATATGATCCCCCATCCTGTTATATGCTCCCCCCCATCCTGGTATATGATCCCCCAATCCTGGTCCCCTTCTTGGTATATGCTCCCCCCCATCCTTGTATATGTTCCCCCAATCCTCGTATATGCTCCCCCCATACTGGTATAAGCTCCCCCCATACTGGTATATGCTCCCTCCATCCTGGTATATGCTCCCTCCATCCTGGTATATGCTCCCCCATCTTGGTATATGCTCTCCCCATCCTGGTATATGCTCCCCCATCCTGGTATATACCCCCCCATCCTGGTATATGCTCCCCCCATCCTGGTATATGCTCCCCCCATCCTGTTATATGCTCCCTTCATCCTGGTATATGCTCCCCCATCCTGGTATATACTTCCCCATTCTGGTATATGCTCCCCCCATCCTGGTATATGCTCCCTCCATCCTGGTATATGCTCCCTCCATCCTCATATATGCTTCCCCTATCCTGGTATATGCTCCCCCAATCCTGGTATATGCTCCCCCAATCCTCGTATATGCTCCCTCCATCCTGTTATATGCCCCCCCATCCTGGTATATGCTCAACCCATCCTGGTATATGCTGCCTCAATCCTTGTATATGCCCCCCCACCCTGGTATATGTCCCCCCATCCTGGTATATGCTTCCCTACCCTGGTATATGCTCACCCAATTCTTGTATATGCTCCCTCCATCCTGGTATATGCCCCCCCATCCTGGTATATGCTTCCCTATCCTGGTATATGCCCCGCCATCCTGTTATATGCTCCTTCCATCCTGGTATGTGCTCCCATCCTGGTATATGCTCCCCCATCCTGGTATATGCTCCCCCCATCCTGGTATATGCTCCTCCCCATCCTGGTATATGCTCCCCCCATCCTGGTATATGCTCCCACTATCCTGGCATATGCTCCCCCCATCCTGGTATATGCTCCCCCATCCTGGTATATGCTCCCTCCATCCTGGTATATGCCCCCCATCCTGGTATATCCCCCCATTCTGGTATATGCTCCCCCGGTATATGCTCCCCCATCCTGGTATATGCTCCCCCATCCTGGTATATGCTCCCCCCATCCTGGTATATGCCCACCATCCTGGTATATGCTCCCCCTCATCGTGGTATATGCTCCCCCCATCCTGGTATATGCTCTCCCCATCCTGGTATATGCCCCCCATCCTGATATATGCCCCTCATCCTGGTATGTGCTCCCCCCATCCTGGTATATACCCCCTATCCTGTTATATGCTCCCTCCATCCTGGTATATGCTCCCCCATCATGGTATATACTTCCCCATCCTGGTATATGCTCCCCCCATCCTGGTATATGCTCCCCCCATCCTGGTATATGCTCCCTCCATCCTGGTATATGCTCCCCCTATCCTGGTATATGCTCCCCCAATCCTGGTATATGCTCCTCAAATCCTCGTATATGCTCCCTCCATTCTGGTATATGCCCCCCCATCCTGGTATATGCTCCACCCATCCTGGTTTATGCTGCCTCAATCCTCGTATATGCCCCTCCACCCTGGTATATGCCCCCCATCCTGGTATTTGCTTCCCTACCCTGGTATATGCTCCCCCAATTCTTGTATATGCTCCCTCCATCCTGGTATATGCCCCCCATCCTGTTATATACTGCTTCCATCCTGGTATATGCTCCCCCCATCCTGGTATATGCTCCCCCATCCTGGTATATGCTCCCCCTATCCTGGTATATGCTCCCCCTATCCTGGTATATCCCCCCATCCTGGTATATGCTCCTCCCCATCCTGGTATATGCTCCCCCCATACTGGTATATGCTCCCCCATCCTGGTATATGCCCCCCCATTATGGTATATGCCCCCCATCCTGGTATATGCCCCCCGTCCTGGTATATCCCCCATCCTGGTATATGCTCCCCTCATCCTGGTATATGCTCCCTCATCCTGGTATATGCTCCCCCCATCCTGGTACATGCCCCTCCATCCTGGTATATGCTCCCCCTCATCCTGGTATATGCTCCCCCTAGCCTGGTATATGCTCCCCCCATCCTGGTATATGCCCCCCATCCTGGTATATGCCCCCATCCAGGTATGTGCTCCCCCCATCCTTGTATATGCTCCCCCCATCCTTATATATGTCACCCCCATCCTGGTATATTCTCCCCCCATCCTGGTATATGCTCCCCCCTATCCTGGTATATGTCACTCCCCGATCCTGGTATATGCTCCCCCCATCCTGGTATGTCGCCCCCTGATCCTTGAATATGCTCCCTCCCATCCTGGTATATGTCACCCCCGATCCTGGTATATCGTCCCCCCCATCCTGGTATATACTTCCCCTCATCCTGGTATATGCTCCACCCCATCCTAGTATATGTCAACCCCCAATCCTGGTATATGCCCCCCCATCCTGGTATATGTCACCCCCCGATCGTGGTATGTGCTCCCCCCATCCTGGTATATGTCACCCCCCATCCTGGTATATGCTACCCCCATACTGATATATGCTCCCCCTCATTAGGTATATGCTCCCCCATCCTGGTATATGCTCCCCCTCATTCTGGTATATGCTCCCCCCATTCTGGTATATGCTCCCCCCATCCTGGTATATGCCCCCCCCATCCTGGTATATGCTCCCCTTCATCCTGGTATATGCTTCCTCCATCCTTGTATATGCTCCCCCCCATCATGGAGAACAAGGAAGCACAAAAGAACTTCATGAAAACATGAAAATACAAAATCTTTATTGAAAAAAATCAAGAATAGAAAAAATGGAAAACACTCAGAGGCATAAAATTAAAAACAATGGAGGAGCATGGAGACGAGGAACAGGTTAAATGTACTGCCCTATGTAAATCAATTGCCTGAAGGCAAAATATGGCACTGCAAAAACAGGTCATAAAGAGGTAGCTCAAGTGTCTATCCAATTGAAAGGTCGCACAGTGAGAGACTTCTGTTTAATGCAGGTTCTAATATAGAAGCATTTTCCCAAAGTGGATGCAAGTATGACACTCAGTACATTAATAGAAATAAGTGTCATGAAAGACAATATAGTCAAAGTGACAACCAATCCAATATATAATATGAAAAGGTTCCATACTTACAGCCGCTGTGGTTGCGTCGCCGCACCTCGCTCCTGCTCTACCCCAGCATCCTGGTATATGCTCCCCCCATCCTGGTATATGCTCCCCCTCATCCTGGTATATGCTCTCACCCATCCTGGTATATGCTCCCCCTCATCCTGGTATATGCTCTCCCCCATCCTGGTATATGCTCCCCTCCATCCTGGTATATGTCACCGCCGAACCTGGTATATGCTCCCCCCCATCCTGGTATATGTCACCCCCCAATCCTGGTATATGCTCCCCGTCATCCTGGTATATGCTCCCCCTCATTCTGGTATATGCTCCCCCCCATCCTGGTATATGCCCCCCATCCTGGTATATGCCCCCCATCCTGGTATATCCCCCATCCTGGTATATGCTCCCCTCATCCTGGTATATGCTCCCCCATCCTGGTATATGCTCCCCCCATCCTGGTACATGCCCCTCCATCCTGGTATATGCTCCCCCTCATCCTGGTATATGCTCCCCCTAGCCTGGTATATGCTCCCCCCATCCTGGTATATGCCCCCCATCCTGGTATATGCCCCCATCCAGGTATGTGCTCCCCCCATCCTGGTATATGCTCCCCCCATCCTTATATATGTCACCCCCATCCTGGTATATTCTCCCCCCATCCTGGTATATGCTCCCCCCTATCCTGGTATATGTCACTCCCCGATCCTGGTATATGCTCCCCCCATCCTGGTATGTCGCCCCCTGATCCTGGTATATGCTCCCTCCCATCCTGGTATATGTCACCCCCGATCCTGGTATATCGTCCCCCCCATCCTGGTATATACTTCCCCTCATCCTGGTATATGCTCCACCCCATCCTAGTATATGTCAACCCCCAATCCTGGCATATGCTCCCCCCATCCTGGTATATGTCACCCGCCGATCGTGGTATGTGCTCCCCCCATTCTGGTATATGTCACCCCCGATCCTGGTATATGCTACCCCCATACTGATATATGCTCCCCCTCATTAGGTATATGCTCCCCCATCCTGGTATATGCTCCCCCTCATTCTGGTATATGCTCCCCCCATTCTGGTATATGCTCCCCCCATCCTGGTATATGCCCCCCCCATCCTGGTATATGCTCCCCTTCATCCTAGTATATGCTTCCTCCATCCTTGTATATGCTCCCCCCCATCATGGAGAACAAGGAAGCACAAAAGAACTTCATGAAAACATGAAAATACAAAATCTTTATTGAAAAAAATCAAGAATAGAAAAAATGGAAAACACTCAGAGGCATAAAATTAAAAACAATGGAGGAGCATGGAGACGAGGAACAGGTTAAATGTACTGCCCTATGTAAATCAATTGCCTGAAGGCAAAATATGGCACTGCAAAAACAGGTCATAAAGAGGTAGCTCAAGTGTCTATCCAATTGAAAGGTCGCACAGTGAGAGACTTCTGTTTAATGCAGGTTCTAATATAGAAGCATTTTCCCAAAGTGGATGCAAGTATGACACTCAGTACATTAATAGAAATAAGTGTCATGAAAGACAATATAGTCAAAGTGACAACCAATCCAATATATAATATGAAAAGGTTCCATACTTACAGCCGCTGTGGTTGCGTCGCCGCACCTCGCTCCTGCTCTACCCCAGCATCCTGGTATATGCTCCCCCCCATCCTGGTATATGCTCCCCCTCATCCTGGTATATGCTCTCACCCATCCTGGTATATGCTCCCCCTCATCCTGGTATATGCTCTCCCCCATCCTGGTATATGCTCCCCTCCATCCTGGTATATGTCACCGCCGAACCTGGTATATGCTCCCCCCCATCCTGGTATATGTCACCCCCCAATCCTGGTATATGCTCCCCGTCATCCTGGTATATGCTCCCCCTCATTCTGGTATATGCTCCCCCCCATCCTGGTATATGCCCCCCATCCTGGTATATGCCACCCATCCTGGTATATCCCCCATCCTGGTATATGCTCCCCTCATCCTGGAATATGCTCCCCCATCCTGGTATATGCTCCCCCCATCCTGGTACATGCCCCTCCATCCTGGTATATGCTCCCCCTCATCCTGGTATATGCTCCCCCTAGCCTGGTATATGCTCCCCCCATCCTGGTATATGCCCCCCATCCTGGTATATGCCCCCATCCAGGTATGTGCTCCCCCCATCCTGGTATATGCTCCCCCCATCCTTATATATGTCACCCCCATCCTGGTATTTTCTCCCCCCATCCTGGTATATGCTCCCCCCTATCCTGGTATATGTCACTCCCCGATCCTGGTATATGCTCCCCCCATCCTGGTATGTCGCCCCCTGATCCTGGTATATGCTCCCTCCCATCCTGGTATATGTCACCCCCGATCCTGGTATATCGTCCCCCCCATCCTGGTATATACTTCCCCTCATCCTGGTATATGCTCCACCCCATCCTAGTATATGTCAACCCCCAATCCTGGTATATGCTCCCCCCATCCTGGTATATGTCACCCCCCGATCGTGGTATGTGTTCCCCCCATTCTGGTATATGTCACCCCCGATCCTGGTATATGCTACCCCCATACTGATATATGCTCCCCCTCATTAGGTATATGCTCCCCCTCATTCTGGTATATGCTCCCCCCATTCTGGTATATGCTCCCCCCATCCTGGTATATGCCCCCCCCATCCTGGTATATGCTCCCCTTCATCCTGGTATATGCTTCCTCCATCCTTGTATATGCTCCCCCCCATCCTGGTATATGTCACCCCCCGATCCTGGTATATGCTCCCCCTCATCCTGGCATATGCCGCCCCCCATCCTGGTATATGTCACCCCCGATCTTGGTATATGTCACCCCCTCATCCTGGTATATGCTCCCCCCATCCTGGTATATGTCACCCCCGATCCTGGTATATGCTCCCCCCCATCCTGGTATATGTCACCCCCCAATACTGGTATATGCTCCCCCTCATCCTGGTATATGCCCCCCCATCCTGGTATATGTCACCCCCGATCCTGGTATATGTCACCCCCTCATCCTGGTATGTGCTCCCCCTCCATCCTGGTATATGTCACCCCGGATCCTGGTATATGCTCCCCCTCATCCTGGTTTATGTCACCCCCAATCCTGGTATATGCTCCCCCTCATCCTGGTATATGCCCCCCCCCATCCTGGTATATGCTCCCCCTCATCCTGGTATATGCCCCCCCCCATCCTGGTATATGCTCCCCCTCATCCTGGTATATGCTCCCCCCCATCCTGGTATATGTCACCCCCAATCCTGGTATATGCTCCCCCTCATCCTGGTATATGCTCCCCCCCCCATCCTGGTATATGTCACCCCCAATCCTGGTATATGCTCCCCCTCATCCTGGTATATGCTCCCCCCCCCATCCTGGTTTATGTCACCCCCAATCCTGGTATATGCTCCCCCTCATCCTGGTATATGCCCCCCCCCATCCTGGTATATGCTCCCCCTCATTCTGGTATATGCTCCCCCCATTCTGGTATATGCTCCCCCCATCCTGGTATATGCCCCCCCCATCCTGGTATATGTCACCCCCGATCCTGGTATATGTCACCCCCCCCCGATCCTGCCTGTCCTGCTCATCCATCCACAAACACTCCTACTCACCCTTCCCCCGCAGCACATCGTCTGTGTTAAATATGTAAATAAAATGGCGCTGGAGTCAGTGTGTGCACATACTGCGCTATTTGGCGCCATTTTGTTGAAGACACTGCGAATTTGTCTTCAACAAAATGGTGCTGGATATCGCGCTATGCGCTGGCTCCGGCACAGACTCCTCCTTAAGCCTCGCCGGAGACGTGGTCAGCGCCTATGCACATGGTGATCTCCGGCGACGCACTCTTCCTCCAGCCTCGTCCTCCCGGCGCAGACTATAGAGGCTTAGGACAGAAGGACACATCCCTGGATATATATATCTCATCTCTCCCAATTACATGGAGTCTATTAGGATCCCTGATCTATTATGTGTCGCCATCTGCACAGATCCAATGTCACACAAAAGGAAGCGACATTTTTAGCGAGTAAACAGCGCATTCCGTCCTGTGCTGATCTACAGCGCCATCTAGAGGCTGATCAGCGGCGCATCAGCTCAGCCTACTCGTTTTCATCTTCGCACCAGATGACGCGTTACCGGGATAAAATATGATTGGGTCCCAGTGAAAATACAAGACTGGGAGCCGGCTGCTCTGCTCCAATCGTCGCGCTTTGGAAGATACCAACTCTTTGTAGCCCTCAGGGGGAGCTGAGGAGAATAAATTGTTATTGTTTGTAAAAGTGCAGATATTTAATGAACTGATAGGTAAAATAAAGATGCGGCTGCGATCAGTGACGGGACAGAGTAAGAGCGGCCGCTGCAGTTCCCCCCCCGTGCTCAGATCAGTGGTAGACGCGACTCCTCCTCCGCCTTCGGAAGCCGGAAGTGGCAGGCAGTGTTGTGAGAGAGGAGCAGAGAGACAGGTGGGTGATTGGTGCTGTGTGCGCTGCCCCCTGCTGGTCGCATCACCGCAGTGCAGGTTGTTATGGGCTGATCAGGAGCCCCTATGCCGCTCTCCATGGTGCGACCCCCACTGCTGTGTCTTGGGGTCTGTTACACCTGATATATAGGAGCTGAGTACAGGCTGCTGCTGGGGCCCCTGATACCATTACTATGTGGCCCTTACACCTGATATATAGGAGCTGAGTACAGGCGGCTGCTGGGGCCCCTGATACCATTACTATGTGGCCCTTACACCTGATATATAAGGGCTGAGTACAGGCGGCTGCTGGGGCCCCTGATACCATTACTATGTGGCCCTTACACCTGATATATAGGAGCTGAGTACAGGCAGCTGCTGGGGCCCCTGATACCATTACTATGTGGCCCTTACACCTGATATATAGGAGCTGAGTACAGGCGGCTGCTGGGGCCCCTGATACCATTACTATGTGGCCCTTACACCTGATATATAAGGGCTGAGTACAGGCTGCTGCTGGGGCCCCTGATACCATTACTATGTGGCCCTTACACCTGATATATAGGAGCTGAGTACAGGTGGCTGCTGGGGCCCCTGATACCATTACTATGTGGCCCTTACACCTGATATATAAGGGCTGAGTACAGGCGGCCGCTGGGGCCCCTGATACCATTACTATGTGGCCCTTACACCTGATATATAGGAGCTGAGTACAGGCGGCTGCTGGGGCCCCTGATACCATTACTATGTGGCCCTTACACCAGATATATAGGAGCTGAGTACAGGCGGCTGCTGGGGCCCCTGATACCATTACTATGTGGCCCTTACACCTGATATATAGGAGCTGAGTACAGGCGGCTGCTGGGGCCCCTGATACCATTACTATGTGGCCCTTACACCTGATATATAGGAGCTGAGTACAGGCGGCTGCTGGGGCCCCTGATACCATTACTATGTGGCCCTTACACCTGATATATAGGAGCTGAGTACAGGCGGCTGCCGGGGCCCCTGATACCATTACTATGTGGCCCTTACACCAGATATATAGGAGCTGAGTACAGGCGGCTGCCGGGGCCCCTGATACCATTACTATGTGGCCCTTACATCTGATATATAAGGGCTGAGTACAGGCAGCTGCTGGGGCCCCTGATACCATTACTATGTGGCCCTTACACCTGATATATAGGAGCTGAGTACAGGCAGCTGCTGGGGCCCCTGATACCATTACTATGTGGCCCTTACATCTGATATATAGGAGCTGAGTACAGGCGGCTGCTGGGGCCCCTGATACCATTACTATGTGGCCCTTACACCTGATATATAGGAGCTGAGTACAGGCGGCTGCTGGGGCCCCTGATACCATTACTATGTGGCCCTTACACCTGATATATAGGAGCTGAGTACAGGCGGCTGCTGGGGCCCCTGATACCATTACTATGTGGCCCTTACATCTGATATATAGGAGCTGAATACAGGCGGCTGCTGGGGCCCCTGATGCCATCACTATGTGGCCCTTACACCTGATATATAGGAGCTGAGTACAGGCGGCTGCTGGGGCCCCTGATACCATTACTATGTGGCCCTTACACCTGATATATAGGAGCTGAGTACAGGCGGCTGCTGGGGCCCCTGATACCATTACTATGTGGCCCTTACACCTGATATATAGGAGCTGAGTACAGGCAGCTGCTGGGGCCCCTGATACCATTACTATGTGGCCCTTACACCTGATATATAAGGGCTGAGTACAGGCAGATGCTGGGGCCCCTGATATCATTACTATGTGGCCCTTACACCTGATATATAAGGGCTGAGTACAGGCAGATGCTGGGGCCCCTGATATCATTACTATGTGGCCTTTACACCTGATATATAGGAGCTGAGTACAGGCGGCTGCTGGGGCCCCTGATACCATTACTATGTGGCCCTTACACCTGATATATAGGAGCTGAGTACAGGCGGCTGCTGGGGCCCCTGATATTATTACTATGTGGCCCTTACACCTGATATATAAGCTCTGCTGGGACTCTGTATCCTGCCTGCATTGCATAATGGGGCCCCTGAATACTCTGCACATAAGGGCCCATAGCTCTAATTATGTTGTTTGCAATAGTCGCCCTCCTGCCACCCTGTAATATCGGGTCCCTGCCTGGTGTGGCCCCTATGACTTAATGTCTCCCAGTAAGTGCAGTACACCAGTTATCAGTCTGCACGGCCAGGGTCCGGGACCCCTGTTGTTTTTGTACTGGCTTTGTAATATATGCTCATTATCAGGGCGCCCTCTTCTCAGACATCCATCTAATCATCCGTCTGTCTCATCCATATTTGCCATATGGAGGTTTCCAGAAATAGGGCAGAACCTACTGGACTTCTGTGAAAGTTGACGAATCTGTTGAGCGCGGCTGAAGCCTCCTGGGAGCCGAGGTAAAATCAGTGGCCGTGGTAAAATTGTGGAGCGGTGGGGTCTGAAAAAGGAATCATGACTATAAGGACAACGTTTGCACAAAGTGATTTCTTTCGAGCCCAACAGCCACTGTGTAAACCTGACAAAAATGCCCCCATCTATCCATCCATTCATCACTCTCATACTCTGTCTATGCAGGTATGTATCTCATCATTCTTCCTTACGGAGTTTCACATTGACCAGTCGGGGCTTTGGTGCGAACTCCCTCACAAAACTGGATTCGGTAGTGTGTGCTGACGAGGCCATAGGCTTAGTAGACTGCGCCTCCAGTAGGCGTACACACCTGATGCACGACAGAGGGCACATTCACTCTGTCTGGACCATTATAGTCTATGGCCACGTCAGATCATATGCCCGAATCCCGTTCAGGTGTAGGCTGCAGCAGGTGGCAGCTGCCTTCAGTGCCCCGCTCCTCCGCCACTGCCGTTCCCCCCAACACCCAGAGCCACAGTATATATATATATATATATATATATATATATATATATATATATATACATATATATATGTACACTACTCAAAAAAATAAAGGGAACACTTAAACAACAGAATATAACTCCAAGTAAATCAAACTTCTGTGACATCAAACTGTCCACTTAGGAAGCAACACTGATTGACAATCAATTTCACATGCTGTTGTGCAAATGGAATAGACAATAGATGGAAATTATTGGCAATTATCAAGACACCCTCAATAAAGGAGTGATTCTGCAGGTGGGGACCACAGACCACATCTCAGTACCAATGCTTTCTGACTGATGTTTTGGTCACTTTTGAATGTTGGTTGTGCTTTCACACTCGTGGTAGTTTGAGATGGACTCTACAACCCACAGAAGTTGCTCAGGTAGTGCAGCTCATCCAGGATGGCACATCAATGCGAGCTGTAGAAAGAAGGTTTGCTGTGTCTGTCAGCGTAGTGTCCAGAGGCTGGAGGCGCTACCAGGAGACAGGCCAGTACACCAGGAGACGTGGAGGGAGCCGTAGGAGGGCAACAACCCAGCAGCAGGACCGCTACCTCCGCCTTTGTGCAAGGAGGAACAGGAGGAGCACTGCCAGAGCCCTGCAAAATGACCTCCAGCTGACCACAAATGTGGATGTGTCTGCACAAACGCTTAGAAACCCACTCCATAATGGTGGTATGAGGGCCCGATGTCCACAGATGGGGGTTGTGCTCACAGCCCAACACCGTGCAGGAGTCTTGGCATTTGCCACAGAACACCAGGATTGGCAAAGTGGCAACTGGCGCCCTGTGCTCTTCACAGATGAAATCAAGTTCACACTGAGCACATGTGACAGACGTGACAGAGTCTGGAGACGCCGTGGAGAGCGATCTGCTGCCTGCAACATCCTTCAGCATGACCGGTTTGGCAGTGGGTCAGTAATGGTGTGGGGTGGCATTTGTTTGGAGGGCCGCACAACCCTCCATGTGCTCGCCAGAGGTAGCCTGACTGCCATTAGGTACCGAGATGAGATCCTCAGACCCCTTGTGAGACCATGTGCTGGTGCGGTTGGCCCTGGGTTCCTCCTAATGCAGCACAATGCCAGACCTCATGTGGCTGGAGTGTGTCAGCAGTTCCTGCAAGATGAAGGCATTGAGGTTATGGACTGGCCCACCCGTTCCCCAGACCTGAATCCGATTGAGCACATCTGGGACATCATGTCTCGCTCCATCCACCAACGTCACGTTGCACCACAGACTGTCCAGGAGTTGGCGGATGCTTTAGTCCAGGTCTGGCAGGAGATCCCACAGGAGACCATCCGCAACCTCATCAGGAGTATGCCCAGGCGTTGTAGGGAGGTCATACAGGCACGTGGAGGCCACACACAATACTCAGCCTCATCAGGAGCATGCCCAGGCGTTGTAGGGAGGTTATACAGGCACGTGGAGGCCACACACAATACTCAGCCTCATCAGGAGCATGCCCAGGCGTTGTAGGGAGGTCATACGGGCACGTGGAGGCCACACACAATACTGAGACTCATTTTGACTTGTTTTAAGGACATTACATCAAAGTTGGATCAGCCTGTAGTGTGTTTTTCCACTTTAATTTTGGGGGTGACTCCAAATCCAGGCCTCCATTGGTTAATAAATGTGATTTCCATTGATGATTTTTGTGTGATTTTGTTGTCAGCACATTCAACTTTGTACAGAACAAAGTATTAAATGAGAATATTTCATTCATTCAGATCTAGGATGGGTTATTTCAGTGTTCCCTTTATTTTTTTGAGCAGTGTATACAGTGCCTACAAGTAGTATTCAACCCCCTGCAGATTTAGCTGGTTGACACATGCGGAATTAACTTGGCATTGTGACATTTGTACTGTAGATCAGCCTGGAAGTGGGAAATGCACTGCAGCAAATTTTGTTTTTGTTTTTTTGTTTTTTTTTTTTTTTTAAAACGTTAAAAGTTAATTCAGAGTGTCATTTATTATTCAACCCCTCAAACCACAAGAATTCTGTTTGGTCCCCCTAAAGTATTAAGAAGTAGTTCAGGCACCAAGAATAATGAGCTTCACATGTGTGGATTAAAGATCTCTTTTGCCAGCCTTTTCTGACTATTTAAGACCCTCCCCAAACTTGTGAACAGCACTCAGACATGGTCAACATGGGAAAGACAAAGGAGCATTCCAAGGCCATCAGAGACAAGATCGTGGAGGGTCACAAGGCTGGCAAGGGGTACAAAACCCTTTCCAAGGAGTTGGGCCTACCTGTCTCCACTGTTGGGAGCATCATCCGTAAGTGGAAGGCTTATGGAACTACTGTTAGCCTTCCACGGCCAGGACAGCCTTTGAAAGTGTCCTCCCGTGCCGAGGCCAGGCTTGTCCGAAGAGTCAAGGCTAACCCAAGGACAACAAGGTAGGAGCTCCGGGAAGATCTCATGGCAGTGGGGACATTGGTTTCAGTCAATACCATAAGTAACGTACTCCACCGCAATGGTCTCCGTTCCAGACGAGCCCATAAGGTACCTTTACTTTCAAAGCGTCATGTCAAGGCTCGTCTACAGTTTGCTCATGATCACTTGGAGGACTCTGAGACAGACTGGTTCAAGGTTCTATGGTCTGATGAGACCAAGATCGAGATCTTTGGTGCCAACCACACACGTGACGTTTGGAGACTGGATGGCACTGCATACGACCCCAAGAATACCATCCCTACAGTCAAGCATGGTGGTGGCAGAATCATGCTGTGGGGCTGTTTCTCTGCCAAGGGGTATGGCCATCTGGTCCGCATCCATGGGAAGATGGATAGCACAGCCTACCTGGAGATTTTGGCCAAGAACCTCCGCTCCTCCATCAAGGATCTTAAGATGGGTCGTAATTTCATCTTCCAACAAGACAACGACCCAAAGCACACAGCCAAGAAAACCAAGGCCTTGTTCAAGAGGGAAAAAGTCAAGGTGTTGGAGTGGCCTAGTCAGTCTCCTGACCTTAACCCAATTGAAAACTTGTGGAAGGAGCTCACCCAAAGGAGACACCCAAAGAACCTAGATAACTTGGAGAAGATCTGCATGGAGGAGTGGGCCAAAATAACTCCACAGACCTGTGCCGGCCTGATCAGGTCTTATAAAAGATGATTATTAGCTGTAATTGCAAACAAGGGTTATTCCACAAAATATTAAACATAGGGGTTGAATAATAATTGACCCACACTTTTATGTTTAAAATTTAATAAAATTCAACTGAGCAGCATAACTTTTTGGTTTGTAAGATTTAGGGTTCTGTTCATAAAACCTACTCTCGTTTGCAGTTTGAAGGCTCTAACTTATTTGCATCTTATCAAACCAGCTAAATCTGCAGGGGGTTGAATACTACTTGTAGGCACTGTATATAAATATACCAGGATGGGGGATATTAACAGAATTGGGAGACATTACCCCTATAACAGTGTAAGCAGCAGACCCCCTCCCCCTTAACAGGGCATAATGACCACATTTTTTGCTTCATTTTTTTTTCTATTTTCCTCCTCTAAAACCTAGGTACGTTTTATGGTCCGGTGCTTCTTATAGTCCGAAAAATACGGTATATGCATTCAGTATATATATACTATGGTAGATGGGCCCACTCAGTTGCACACAGAAGTAGCCACCGGAGCACCGTCTCCTTAAGTCTCTCACTGGTTTATTTGAAGATGCTGCATAAGCCAGTGAGGAGTTAGCAAAAATAAATACGTACTTTCTGACCTAAGGAAAAACAAAACATAACATACAGCCGTGTTGCTGTGGGGATCTGCCCGCTCAGGAGAACAACCATCCACTAGTTCAGCTTTTCATTCTCAGGACACAAAGCGCTGGAGTTCCTCTCTCCAGCCCTACTGAACACTGAATGCCTTAGAAGGACTATATACATCCTAGTCCCCACCCTGGGGTGGAGATATGGTGAATGACCTCCCAAATGGTGAACAACCTCCCAACCCGTTCTATGGTCGTTCACAAAAACCCAGCCCTTAAAATGGCCGATTAATCCCTCTCAACACATAGTGTGCTGGTGGAAAACTTATGGGCTTCAAATCACTGAAGCTAACAGCCTCAGTGAAACATACCTCCCCTCCAGCACTTTGCCAGTGACTTTGTCACCATGTATATATAATCAGCATACTGTATATATATTATAAGCATACTGTATATATCCTTTTAAAAGCAGAAGTGTCAATAAATTATTTTTATCAGTTAACAAAATGCAGAGTAAAGTTTGATGGATGAACCAAGATCTCAGTAATAATAATTGTAATTTTTTTTAAATTAATAATAGGATAGAAGGGAGGGACAAAACCAGGAACAGAATCAGTAGGCAAACTCATAGTCAGGAGGACAGCCAGGGTCAGATACCAGGTGATCAGTAACCGCCACGTCTGCGAGCAGTATGAATACCGCGGAGCCTGGTGACAGAGGTGATACTGAGATTGTCCCGGCAGAGATGTAACAGTCAGAAGGCCACCGGTAGATGGTGAAGGTCCTTCTGTACAGCTCCAGCAGTGATGGTGGATCTGCTGGACTTCAGGGCGCTGGATGCGGAGGTTTCCCGTCTTTTAGATGTCTCTAGGGGAACGGTGACAACACGCAAATAAGCGAGCAGCCCTGGATAATCCACGCCGGCAGGATGATAAGATCCGGCGGAAGATGGAACCTATGAGAAGAGAAGGAAATATAATGTAAGTGATGGGACTCCATATGACATGATACTACTGTGCGGTCACTGTGGTCGGACAGCAGAGCAATCTCATCACACAGAGGTCAGGGATCATCGTCAGCCATCATACATGTGACAATCCCATCTCCGACAGATGACATCTGCTCCACATGAATTATTCTCACTGACGACATCACACAACATGGAGATGACTCTCACACTTACCTCGTCTCTTTTTCCCCTTTTTCCCATTTTCTGATTTTTCGTCATCAGCTGGAAATTCTGATCAGAAAGAAGAAAAAACAACAACTCACTAAAGACATATTGTTATGGGATCTGCTTCGTATCTCTCCTGTGTATAGTATATAGATTGTTCTAGTCCTGTCCCCTATAGTCCTGACAATCTGGTATTACACAATAGGGCAGAATAAGTCCTATATACCGGACATGACCTCATATGAGGGGCATTAGATGTGTCACTAATATGGAGCAGTGAGCGCCCTGTGTGCCGCCATGTGGTGCATCCCTAATGAGCGATATTCTACTATAGGAGACGATGTCTCATTATGATGACGGAGGTTACTGGATGCAACAATGTATCACAGAATCCATGATAATACTGTACAAAGTTGCAGAAATGGAGACACTGTATGGGCCCATGGGCAAAGTAATTGGGTTACTTGAAACATGGATAACATAGGAGACCCATTAAAGAAAAACCATGTGGAAATATTTCACCGTTGATGACAACATTCACATTGTTTGTGCTATAGACATGTACATACCTGACAATGGGGACGAGGACGGCAAGCTGCTTATAGCATCGTCTCTAGCAGATTCAGGAGAAGATCCTTTCTGCCTGTTAGGAAGAAGAAAAACGTGTAAATCACAAGTAAATTCAGTATAAAAGGGATTGTCTCACTAGAAGAACCCCGACTATAAGGCCTAATAGGACATATGAAAGTCATAGTGGGGAAGTCTCCTGCTCAAAACGACCTTCTATGGAAACAACTAGCAACAATGGCCGGCATGTAATACTACATATCTCCTGCAGTGTGGGCAAAACTAACAATGCCTGACCGGCAGCAATTATGGGTTGTTATCTCCAGCGGATTCTGAAGCCAATAGCCAATGACCGCTGATCATGGGGCGGTGGATGCTGCATTCAATATTATGGTATTTATGTCCTATATTTGGTGTTGTGCACATATATTAGCCTGGAGCTCCCAATAATGACCCCATAATCTACTCACATTTCTGAGATGTTTCTGCTGGATGCCGGGGTACACTCTGGAGGAAACTTGATACGGTGGTACAGAGCTAAAAAATGACAAAAATAAGATATGAAATTCAATTTTTTACGTTTAGGGTATGTGCACACGATGCAGAAATGCTCAGGATTTTTTCCTGAGCGTTTCTGCATCTCTCTGGCAGGAAAAAACGCATGCGGATTGTACATGCGGTTTCCTGCCAGGGACATGCGGAAATGAAGCGGTCTTCACTTTCATTTCCGCATGTGGGTTGACAAGCGCTTCCCAAGCGATTTTAGCATCACTTGGAAAGTGCTTGTCAACTTCACACTATATAAATCCATGCAGCCGGCATGGATTTATATAGTGTGTGATGTCAAAAAATAAAAAATAAATATATACTTTACCCTCTGATGACCCCCGGTGTCCTGCTTCATCGGTCCCGGCTGCCGGCAGTGAAGACTGTAGGACCTTCCGACGTCAGCGTCACGTGACCCGTCACATGACTCTGACGTCAGCGAAGGTCCTTCATTCAACCGCGAAGTGCGCGGGAAGCCGGCAGGACGCAGCGCGGGCCGTCAGAAGGTGAAAATATATATATTTTTTATTTTATTCTTTTTTTTTTAATGGTACCTGGGTCTGGATGAGAGTCCTCTCATCCACACCCGGGTACCATCCGCACATTAGACCGCATGAAAAGCGCATCAACATATACAGTGATGCGGATTCCATGCGGTCTAATGCAAGTCAATGGCGGCAAAAGAGCAGCGTTTCCGCAAAATTAATTGACATGCTGCGGATTTTTGACCGCAGCGTTTACGCTGCGGAAAAATCCGCATCATGGGCACAGCACATGCGGATTTCCATTGGGGAACATTGCTGCCCTTCTACCATGCGTTTTTCATGCGTTTCCGCGGCGTTTACGCAACTGCAAAAACGCCGCGGAAACGCATGAAAAACGCATCGTGTGAACTCAGCCTTAGAGGTCTTTTTATGTATTCTGGATTTATTGATCACTTACTTTAGAAAGCCTTTTAGAGGATGTTGTAAAATTTTGGAAGAAAAGGCTCTCATTATCCTCACTTGTGTCCTCCTCCTCTGAGACAATAGGCTTGTTTGTATCAGCGTGATCTACAAGACATAGGTAATGAAGTGTTATTAGCGGTTGTCAGTATAACACAGTCACCATTTATCATTACTATTAATGGGAACCGATTGTCACATATTATTGAAGACGAGACAAACAGCCGCTTAGTCTAGATGACGTCTTCTACTTACTGATAAATAAGCTGGTGTCCTCATCTGAAACAAGCCGAGGAATGTACTCCGGCTTCTGACTTAGAAGGTTTTCAAATTCTAAGTCACTCAGGAATGGATAACTCTTGATCTCAAATGCTCCTCCTGGAAAAAGAAAAACAAAAGTGATGCGGACATTGTTAGAGGCTGCTCCATATCTGAACAGTATATCTTAATCTTAAGTAATGACAAAACCGAAGGAAACAAACTGAAAGTTATATTATGGAGAACTAGAAATAGGCAAGCAGATAGAGAAGTGCTGATCCTCATGGACAGGAGCGAAGAGTCCTCGTTGTAAAAAGTGAATATTAATACTAATAAAGTATATCAGTTACCTGTCCCAAGTCTTTGTGCAGGATTTGTTCTGAGCAGGTCATTAATAAGGTCCTGAGCATCGGGGGGAGGAGCGTGATCCCAATCCCAAATTATGTCTCCTGTTATATAGAAAATTACAGAAAATAAAACCTCTGTTTTGGACTGTAAGATAAAGTAGAGGAAATAACTAAATTCATGTAATCAGTCAAAGCAATAATCGGATTATTCTACTTACCAGTGACAATATTTTTATAGAGCTCAGATAGGGAATCCCCATGAAATGGTACATATCCCACCAGAAACTCATGCAGGATGATTCCCATTGACCACCAGTCCGCAGGTCTTCCATAGCCTTTCTTCAGAATGATTTCTGGGGCCATGTAAAGCGGGGTGCCACAGTCCTGGAAACCGACAGAAGGTAGAAATGAGAATCAATTAAATAATTATTATGGCAAGTTCTCGACATAAAAAGCCAATGACAGAAGATAAAATATCAGTTGAAAAGTTCTCTAGAAATGAAGAACGTAGAGAAGAGACAATAGTGTGATGAGATTTGTAAAGAACCATCTAAGTTCCTGTAAGTGATGCCGACCTCATGGTCCTGGAACTCTCTGGCGATGTCCTCCAATGATTCCTTGTGGGTGTTGGTTTCTGGTATCATGACACCAACTTTTGAAATCCCAAAATCGGCGACTTTAATGTGTCCAGCCGGTGTAATCAGGAGGCTGTGAAAGAGAAGATGGTTTTAGGCTCACGGGCTGTGTTGTAATAAATGATAACTTTCCCCCCTTTATTATACTATAGGGGGCACTTACTTCTCTGGCTTCAGGTCTCTATGCAACACACCATAGCTGTGCAGGTATTCTACAGCAAGTATCGCTTCTGCAAAGTACAGGCGGGCCAAGGGGTCAGATAAAGGACCCCTGGTGCTTAGGAGGGTCCCACAGTCTCCACCTATAGAAGAAAGGAAATATGAACGGTGAGGGGTTTATACAGCAGATCACCATGATGGATCATGAGAAGTGAGCGGAGACATTGGGGCAGGAGAGAATATATACAGATATAATGTATAGAGCACAGAATATTAGTCTGAGGTCATGGTGAGATGTCGTCCATGTCACTAATAAAGTGATGTCTCATCTCGTCTACAGCTGGCGATACTGACGTGCTCAGTGCGGACATACAGGGAGATCACACACATCAATGACTTTCCATAATATCTATAGTAAATGCTCTGCGGGGATGTAACCGTCCACGGGGACAAGTCCTAATGATATGAGCGCTGATAAGATGTCAGCAGACATGGGCTGAATATAATACATGTACATGTCCTACCTCCTACATACTCCATGACCATACACAGGTGAGATCTAGTAGGGAAGGAGCAGAGCATGGAGGTCACAAAGGGACAGTCAGCGAATGTCAGGATGTCCCTCTCCAGATAGGCCGCTTCCACATGTTTTGGAGTATCCAGGTCCCGCTTGGCAATTTTCTTCATAGCGAAGATCTTCTGTGAGTCTTTATGGTGAACTAAGTGGACGGACCTGGAGAGAAGAAGAAACCATGGTTTATAGTGAATCCTTATTAACAGTCCGTCTATAGAAGTCATTATATGGTCTTCTGTTCTAATGTTTAATACCAGAAGTCCGACCATTACTAGAAATCCACATCTAGAAATACATGAAATAATACTACATAGATCATCTATGGGAGGGTCTACACAATGCCACGTCTGCCAGACCCTCACTCAGGTCACATTATCACCTATGAGAAGTCTGCACAATGCCACGTCTGCCAGACCCTCACCCAGGTCACATTATCACCTATGGGAAGTCTGCACAATGCCACGTCTGCCAGACCCTCACCGAGGTCACATTATCACCTATGGGAAGTCTGCACAATGCCACGTCTGCCAGACCCTCACCCAGGTCACATTATCACCTATGGGAAGTCTGCACAATGCCACGTCTGCCAGACCCTCACCCAGGTCACATTATCATCTATGGGAAGTCTGCACAATGCCACGTCTGCCGGACCCTCACCCAGGTCACATTATCACCTGTGGGAGGTCTGCACAATGCCACATCTTCCACACCCTCACCCAGACCACATTGTCACCTATGGAAGGTGTGCACAATGCTAGGTCTGCCAGACCCTCACCCAGGTCACATTATCACCTATGGGAAGTCTGCACAATGCCACGTCTGCCGGACCCTCACCCAGGTCACGTTATCACCTTTCACCTCAGATCATGTCCCTATGATAACACTGAATGGCAAAGCACAGAGGATGAAGCATTATCATAGGGAACCCTGAGAAATGTGGCTTATGCTAACTGAAATTTCACCCAAAAGATCCGCTGCTGATCAGCTTAGATGTTTCGTAGTCGCTCATACGCGGCTTTCTCGCCGGGATCAATGATTCCATCAAGTTCTTGAAAAGAAGAAGAAGAAGAAATGATATTAAGATCTAGAAGCTGCTGGAGAAAATCTCCAGATGCAGAAACGTCTATATTATGTCCCAGCTGATGTCACTGATCCGATAGGTGAGCAGAAACCTGCTGACGGATTCCCTATAATATAAACGCTATTATCTAATGCAATAGTGTCATCTCCTCTAATAATAGAGGCGCCCCCTGGTTATATGGGGGATAATACTGGACGGGTCATTCACACCCCGTGATCTGGTGATACACAGACATCTACCTCTATAATACTTACACCGGCAGGTTCTTGGATCTCCGGGATCTCTAAGATTACACTGTCAGGATCCAACAGCTCAGTTGTTTCTAAAATAGTGATAAAATGATGAAGAAATAAAATGGATTAGAGGATATTAATCCTACACAAATAATACAGCAATATAATGGAGAAATGACTTCTGTATGGAGGACTATGTGGGGCCTATTATTCTGTATGGTGGAATATGTGGGGCCCATTATTCTGTATGGAGGACTATATGGGGCCCATTATTCTGTATGGAGGACTATGTGAGGTCCATTATACTGTATGGAGGACTATGTTGGGTCTATTATTCTCTATGGAGGACTTTGTGGGACCCATAATACTTTGTGGAGGACTATGTGGGCCCATAATACTGTATGGAGGACTATGTGGGGCCTATTATTCTCTATGAAGGACTATGTGGGGCCCTTTATACTCTACGGTGGACTATGTGGGGCCCATAATACTGTATGGAGGACTATGTGGGGCCCATTAATCTCTATGGAGGACTATGTGGGGCCCATTATTCTGTATGGAGGACTATGTGGGGCCCATTATTCTGTATGGAGGATTATGTGGGGTCAATTATCCTGTATGGAGGACTATGTGGGGCCATTATACTGTGTGGAGGACTGTGTGGGGCCATTATTCTGCATGGAGCACTATGTGGGGCCATTATTTCATAAGGAGGACTATGTGGGGCCATTATTCTTTATGGAGGACTATGTGGGGCCTTTATATTGTATGGAGGACTATGTGGGGCCATTATTCTGTATGGAGGACTATGTGGGGCCTATTATTCTGTATAGTGGAATATGTGGGGTCCATTATTCTGTATGGAGGACTATATGGGGCCCATTATTCCGTATGGAGGATTATGTGGTGCCCATTATACTGTATGGAGTACTATGTGGTGCCCATTATACTGTGTGCCGGACTATGTGGGGCCCATTATTCTGTATGGAGGGCTATCTGGGGCACGTTATACTGTATGGATGACTTTGTGGGACCCATTATTCTGTATGGAGGACTATCTGGTGCCCATTATTCTGTGTGGAGGACTTTGTGGGGCCCATTATTCTGTTTGGAGTACTTTGTGGGGCCCATTATTCAGTATGGAGGACTATGTGGGGCATTATTCTGTATGGAGGACTATGTGGGGCATTATTCTGTATGGAGGACTATGTGGGGCCCAATATTCTGCATGGAGCACTATGTGGGGCCCATTATTCTGCATGGAGGACGATGTGGGACCCATTATTCATTATGGAGGACTTTGTGGGACCCATTATTCGTTATGGAGGACTTTGTGGGACCCATTATACTGCATTCTGGTTGGCTCGTGACTTTTTCCAAGTTTTTCATTTTGGCTCTCTGTATGTTTGATTAGAGAGTGGAAAGAGTAGCTATGACATTATCCCCTGTTCTCTTTAATATCTGGATATTTCCAGTAGAAGGTTGTGTGATCGGCTCACCTGTAGTCAGATCGCTGCTCGGCCCCGGCTGACTCGTATTAGGGTCAGGGGTTTCTGGGGTCACATTTTGCTCGTCTTCGGTGTCGCCTTCTGGTGTCTCCTGATTGATAGAATATATAGAATTACCACGAGGAACCTTCCACTAAATCACCAAATCCACAAATCAGGAAGGACTAAACCCGCATTTACAGACGCACCAACTGTAACTATACAGATCAGCCGCCATCATGAGGACTTTTATCAGATAAAATGGATTAAGATGAGGTAGCATTGCAAAAACATTAATATGGATAATAGAGGGAGACAGAGGCGGAAATACAGACTTCCCACCACTGAGCTGTGACTACATCAGCAGAATACAGACTGCCATCAGCAGAGACAGGCGGCCATATTACCTCCTGTGTTTGCCAGGGGCTGACAGGGAGGCCGATAAGATCTAACACCAGATCTTCTGATATCTGGCTGGTGATCTGGAGAAGATGAGAAAACAAGGACGTGTGATAGAGAAGATGATGGATCCTTACCGGGCGTTCCGATGAGCGGGCCGGACCTTCCAGTACACACAGGACTTTTTCGGCCAGTTCTTTAACAAAAGACAAATCTCCATATTGAGATCTTTTTTCAGCCTATAAAGAAGAAAAGAAACACAAATGAAAAATCTCGAGATGAGAAAGATCACAATGAAGGCCGCCATTGTATCTGACGTCTGCTCCTCTCTGCAGATACAATGACTACATATCTGGGGTCTTGTCCTGTTTTATATTGGAAGAAAGAAGAAGCTTCTATCCCACCATTATTATCCATTATTGTGGAGAAGATTTGTGCGGAGCGTCCACCATTTACCTGCTGTAGTAATGTCCTGATGTTCCATAGCGAGAAACTGCAAGTGCTCAGTCACTATGGAGCCAACAACGGCAGCCATGACCCTGTGTAGATTGTACACAGTGACTGTGAGCTCTGATGTCATAATGGCCGACCATCACTAGTGATGTCATCATGGAATCTTGTGATGGAATCTTATAGCGGCTGCTCTGCACAAATACATGCTGCCAAGCAATATTTAAAGTGTGTGGGGGCTCATGCTGTATATAGGGGGCTATGTGATGGCTCATACTCTAAATAGGATTCTGTGTGTGAGCTCATACTGTACATTGGTGCTATGTATGGGCTCTTACTGTATAAAGGGTGCTGTGTGTGGGCTCTTACTGTATATAGGGTATGTGTGTGGGCTCTTTCTGTATGTAGGGGGATGCCAGCACACTTAATTCTGCTCAATAATAAGTGATACAGTTAATAATATAAAATATAATTAATATGTTAATATTGAGCAGAATTAATTTCAGCCTATTGATTCGGCCTACACAACAGTCACATTTCTCATGTGGCCCCTCAGTAATATTACTTTCCCACCCCTGCTCTATTATGTATAGCGCTCTGTTATGTGTAGTGCACCCGAGCACCTGCATGTTAATCGAATGACTTATCACATGATCTATCAAAGGCAATCTTGTGCCATGTCATGCGATACATCGGGTGCTGGGAGCTCACGGCTCCTAAACTGCCCAGGGCCCTGGCTACTCTTAATACGTTCCTGCTTCTATCCCACCATTATTATCCATTATTGAGAAGTGTTATGCGGAGCTTCCGCCACTTACCTGCTGTAGTAATGTCCTGATGTTCTGAGGTAAATCCGTCAGATACTCTGAGGTGAGATGACCTCGGTGGTATTTGGTCAGGCAGTCCCTTACAAGCTCCACCACCAGCCGGTGAGTGAAGCTGAGGACGCCATCGGGTGGTAGAAGCACAATCTCAGGGCGATTGGTGGTAAGAATCTCCCATAGAGCTTCTACTTGAAGATTGTCCAAAAGTAATTCAGCCATAGAAACTGCAAGTGCGATCAGTCACTATATATAATAGCGAGAACCTGCAAGTGCGCTCAGTCACTATGGGATAGCGAGAAACTGCAAGTGCGATCAGTCACTATAGAATAGCGAGAAACTGCAAGTGCGCTCAGTCACTATGAAGCCAACAAAGGCAGCCGCGACCCTGTGTACATTGTATATATAGTGACTGTGAGCTGTGATGTCATAATGCCCGACCATGACCTGTGATGTCATCATGGAATCTTGTGATGGAATCTTCAAGGAGTGGCTCTACACACATACATGCTGCCTAGCAATATGCTTTTTTGGCCGTCCTCTTTTATTTCCAAATACAACACAACCAGGATAAGGGAATGTTCACACGTTGCGTTTTTGCAGCATTTTTTTCCACACCAAAATCCAGGTTGTACTCCGGAAAAACACTGCATACAATCCACACTTATTTGCTGTGTTTTTGCAGTGTTTATACTTGTGTGTTGTTTTTTTTCATTCATTTGAATGGGTGAAAAATGTTGCAAAACCCCTGAAAGAATTAACATCCTGCAAATTTAAAATAAAAAAAGGAAAAAAACGCAGCATGTGAATGAGACTTTAGAAATCTCATTCACTAAGCTGGTACTGTAAAACGCAGTGTTTTAGCAGCAGAAAAATAACCCTGAAAAAAATGCCACTTGTGAACATTCCTCAAAGATATAATAGTCATATTATGGGAAATATTGTGTATATTTATTCCGCGCGTGTCTTTTTTTACCAAATAACATTTACCTCATTGGTTGGAGAGTTTACTATTAACAACTGTGACAAATAATGAAGAATTAATGATAAGTGCCCCAAGTGATCAATCATTTACGTCATTAATGGTGATGGGCGAGCACTAAAATGCTCGGGTGCTCGATGCTCGGGTCGAGCACATTGGAATACTCGGCTGCTCGACCCGAGCAATGAGCCCAATGTAAGTCTATGGGAAACTCGAGCATTTTTCAGGCGGCTCCCCCCGGCGGTCTGCAGAGGGCCTAAAAATTGCCCAAATCGATGGGAACAGTGCTCAAATGACATGGGAACAGCATGGGGAAGACCCCTGGAAGCATTTCTGACTCCCAGGTCACTGCTGTCAACAATGTTGTCAGAAGTATTTACGCCACTTTTACGGACTCACAATAAAATATACAAAAACGAAACCAAAATGGATTTTCCTGGGAAGTATGTTAAGGAACATCCTTTCCAGAGTTATAACTTGTATATAAGGGAAAATAAATAACCAAAAACAAAAATACTCCTCCACACCTTGGGCTATGTTCACACGTAGCGTTTTTGATGCGTTTTTGCACTTTTGCATTGCTTTCAACCAACACAAATGCATTCACCAGGAAATGTCATTTTAACATTTTACAACCTTATCTGGCCATGTGGTGTGTGACACATCATCAGACACATGCATACAGTGCTGAAAAGACATGGGAACAGCATGGAAGCATCTCTGACTCCCAGGTCACTGCCTAAAAGTGTGCCCATCATAAGAGATGCTTGGCGCATGCGAAGATGCCTCCCGCCATGGACCTGTCGTTACAGACTTGCAACAATCACCATCCACGTCCTTGTCCCTCCTCAGCGTTCAGTTCCTTGGAATGAAAGTGCAAGTATGCAGGCAGCCACCAACCTACCCACCGGCTGCAATACTATACTGACAAATTTTTGACAGCTACTTGCACTTGAAATGTAGCCTTTTAGGCTCGTGGAGGCGGAAGCTTTTCATAACCTCATGTCGGCGGCGACCGGGTGTCCACACTCTTTCCCCAGCCACCACTATATTTCCCGGTATCGCCTCTGCCTTCCACAAGCACGGGTCCCACAACATTACCTGTGCCCTCCCCAGTGCACTTACTGGGAAGGACCGCCTAACCACAAACTTGTGGACAGGTGAACGTGGCCAGGGACGGTACATAGCCAGTCCACAACTTTTTTTGCTGACAGTTGTATTTAGTTCGGTGAAAGGACTGGCATAGAGGGAAACCGTATCTACCCTGGGTGTCATTTCTCCCAGAAAGTCCTGTAATTCAGCTTGTTGCAGAAGCAATGGCAGTCCGTCCAACATCAACTCGCACTTGTCGGTGGTGCTTTAACACACACACATCTTTCTTTTCGCATTTTATTTCTTGAATACAGAGTTGGACAATGGCCTGATCTGTAATGCTTTTTGAGAAATAACATGCATAAGCATGGCCGATCCACATTAAAAAAGCAGCCACAGAGTGTCCGGAAACCTTCCCCCACAATTTTATTAGCCAGGGCAGCTTTTCGGCAGGGTTGGACGGGCCCACCAGAGAACCGGAGACTACTCCGGCGGGCCCTGGCTTCTCCTTCTGGAGAGTTCATAGTGCCGAGGTGAGGCCATGATGATGATAGAGGCCACCATCTGCTTAGTTTTCTGTTACTTGGAATGCAAGTGCAAGTATGCAGCCATCCACCCACCCACAGGCCGCAACACTAAACTGCCAGATTTCTGGGCAGCTGCTTGCACTTGAAATATGGCTTTTTAAGCTCGTGGAGGCGGAAGCTGTCCACAATCTTATGGCGGCGGCGACTGGGTATCTATACTCGGTCCCCAGCCACCATTATTTTTTCCGGTATTGTCTCCTCCTTCCACAAGCATGGGTCCCACAACATTACCCGTGCCCTCCCCAGTGGAAGGACTGCCTAACCACAAACACGTGGACAGGTGAATATGGCCAGAGACGGTACGGAGCCAGTCCACAACTTTTTTTGCTGAGAGTTGTATTTAGCTCAGTGAAAAGACTGGCATAGAGGGGAACATCATACTGTGTGTGGGGGAATGTACTGTGGGGGCATCATACTGTGTGGGGGGAATGTACTGTGGGGACATCATACTGTGTGTGTGGGGGAATGTACTCTGGGGACACCATACTGTGTGTTGGGGGGAAATGTACTGTGGGGACATCATACTGTGTGGGGGGAATGTACTGTGGGGGCATCATACTGTGTGTGAAGGAATGTACTGTGGGGGCATCATACTGTGTGTGGGGGAATTATACAGTATGTTGGAGGAATGTACTGTGGGGGCATCATACTGTGTATGTGTGGGAATGTACTGTGGGGGCATCATACTGTGTGTGGGGAGGAATGTACTGTGGGGAATCATACTGTCTGTGGGGGGAATGTACTGTGTGGACATCATACTGTGTGTGGGGGAATGTACTGTGGGGACATCATATTGTGTGTGGGGGGAATGTACTGTGGGGGTATCATACTGTGTGTGGGGGAATGTACTGTGGGGACATCATACTGTGTGTGGGGGAAATGTACTGTGGGAGCATCATACTGTGTGTGGGGGGGAATGTACTGTGGGGACATCATACTTTGTGTGGGGGGGATGTACTGTTTGGACATCATACTGAGTGTGGGGGAATTTACTGTGGGGGCATCATACTGTGTGTGAGAATTTACTGTGGGGACCTCATGCTGTGTAGGGGCATTATATTGTGTGTGAGGGGGAATATACTGTGGGGGCATCATACTGTGTGTGTGGGAATGTACTGTGGGGGCATCATACTGTGTGTGGGGAGGAATGTACTGTGGGGGCATCATACTGTGTGTGTGGGGGGAATGTACTGTGGGGGCATCATACTGTGTGTGTGTGGGGGGAATGTACTGTGGGGACATCATACTGTGTGTGTGAGGGAATGTACTGTGGGGGCATCATACTGTGTGTGGGGAGGAATGTACTGTGGGGCCATCATACTGTGTGTGGGGGGATGTACTGTGAGGACATCATACTGTGTGTGGAGGAATGTACTGTGGGGGCATCATACTGTGTGTGTGAGGGAATGTACTGTGTGGGCATCATACTGTGTGTGGGGAGGAATGTACTGTGGGGCCATCATACTGTGTGTGGGGGGGGGGGAGTACTGTGAGGACATCATACTGTGTGTGGGGGGGAATGTACTGTGGGGACATCATACTGTGTGTGGGGGGGGAATGTACTGTGGGGGCATCATACTGTGTGTGGGGGGGAATGTGCTGTGGGGACATCATACTGTGTGTGGTGAAATGTACTGCGGGGACATCATACTTTGTCGGGGGAATGTACTGTGGGGACATCATAATGTGTGTGTGAAGAGCTGTTTATCATCGTACAATGATTGAATAACGGGAGCAGATGATTTATAAAAAGCGCTGAATTATATGGTGTGGATTTGCTGCTACTGTGTCACCCCAGGCCTGGATGCCACAAACTTGTAAGGCTGTGTCTGAGAGCAGGAGGGAGGTTCTCTGGTCATGGACCATTAGCATGCAGCACCTCCTGTCCCAGGCCAGTAGGGGGAGCAGGCTGCCCCTATAAAAGCTGGTACTGAGGGCAGGGTTAGGGAGACCAGGACCCACTTCTGAAGCATCCAGAAGGGTTCCCAGAAGAGAGGGACAGGTCAGCGGCAGCTGATGAGTCCAGGAGGCTAAGGAGGAACAGCAAGCCAGGGACAGAGGCGACGAGAGCTGGTCCTGGCTGAGAGAGAACAACATACCGGACACTGGGATCCGAGGCTGTCAGAATTGCAAGTCCTGCAGCAGATCATCTACTTGCGAGGGATTTTAGGTCCCTTGGCCTAAGAAGCCTGGAAGGTCCGCCACACAGAGGGACCAGTACAGCACAGACAAGCTATAGGTACCTAGGGCCCGAGTCGCAAGCCATACAGGCGTAGTACACGGCCAGCTCAGGGACGTGGGCTATCATACCACTAAAGGGGGAGATAGTCAGCAAGGGCAGAGAGAGAACGGTAGGCCTACCCACTCACCCTGACCAGTGGAGCTCGCCCGAATGCCCTCAGACACCCAGGTCCATTCCTCCCTGTACTCCTGGTGGGTCTGTGATAAGATCTGCAGTAAAAGACCCTGGACTGCATTATTGGACTCTGTGTGATTACTGCTGCGCCTGCACCATCACCCCCAGCATCCTATTACACTGCTCTGAGGCTACACTCCTCCCATGGGGAGTTGTACTATTCCCTGCTGCACCCCCAACACCAGCCTCAGCGGTCTGCCCCGCAGCGGCGGTCCTCCCTGACCGCAATCCACAGGTGGCGTAGTCGGACTTTCAAAACCTACAAATACACTGCCACAGCATTTGGTCTGACCACCCTGAGCCACGGGACCGGGTCGCCACTACTACTCCCAGCATTGCCCTGTTGTCTGGTTCCGAGAGCCCCACGGCCCAGGGGGCGAGTCACTACAAGTAAGGATAGACGATACAATAAGCTCTATCGTAACATGTAGCAGCGAGTCAGCGGAATGTATCAATTCTAATATTGAGCAGAATTGATTTCAGCCTGTTGATTTTTCCCTCCAGAACAGTGGAGGGCTCCTCGGGAAAATAAATTGGCCATCCCTGGTATAACGTAATACTAAAATCTCACATTTTATGAGAGAAAACTGTATTTTATAACGATGCTTCCGTACATAAATCGAGAGAACTTCTTTTCATCAGACGACCCCTTTATCACCTATCCAAGGTGATCGGTGGTGTCCAACAGCTTAGAGCGGCACTGATGGGCAGAATGTGGCACTTTTATCACTTTTGGAATTGGGCAGCGGTGCACATGCTCAGTCTGACCTCCATTCTTGCCCTTTGGGGCTGCAGAGCGCTCTGCTTTTTCCAACAGCTCCATTGAGAATGAATGGATCAGTGGTCGGGCATCCAACCAGACGCTCCATTTTGTAACAGGGATAGAAATAGATGAGAAGATGCACTTAACTGTTTGGCCGCAGCAAGAGTGCATCGAGTGCCTGTGCTTGGTTTGAACAGTCATTCTGTGCTGACAGAGTCCCTTTAAGGCCTCAAACCTATTAGATAATTGTCAGCCCTACATTGTTTCTGGGCAGACAGTTACACAAGATTATGTCCCATTTCATGAAGATTGGCCTTTTACACGCCTGTTTTAGTGAAGGATTAGCTGGAAAAACCTGCGGCGCTGTTAAGCCTCTCCCCAAGAAGCTCCGCAAGGCTTCAAAATTTTGCCGGTACTGGTCAAGACTGGTGGACACATGGGAAAAGTCAAATTTTGGCAAAGTTGAACAATCTGCATTGTGTGTAATATTTTATGATACAATAAATGATTAGAAAAATGCAAGTTTTATTAATGAGAAAAAAACTGAACTTTGCAGAATTTGTTGGCGACATAGAAATATGTAAAAAATATAAAAGTGTAAAAATTTTTTTACAATTTTTGATGCTTACATTAAAAACTTGAGCAATTCCCCCAAAAATCATTAGAGCCATGAAATCAATACATATACAGATGAAACCAGAAGTTTCCATCCACTATATAAAGAGACACATCTGCATGTTTTTATCAATATCTGACATGAAATCAGAATAAATCTTTCCCGTTTTAGGACAATTAGGATTACCATCATTTTTGATATTTTCCAAATGCCAGAATAATGAGAGAGAGAGAATGTTTTAAGGCATTTTTATTACTTACTGCAAAGTCTTAACATTATTCTAATCACTAATCAGTGTGTATATTTGTTCACTACACAATAGAATCCCATAATTTCTGCCTATTCACATCTTAGTATTATGTATGATCAGGTTAGAGTGTATGGCTGCTGAGCGCTAGCATTTATGGGCGCCTCCCCCTGACCTTGGCTGTTTCTGGCTCTTAGACCCTGCTGGCACGCACTGCCGTCATGTCCGTGACTGCACTGCCGGCTTGCGGGTCAAATGCCAGAAGCCGCAGAGTCACATGTATTGGGGCGGACACAGAATGTCTCACGCCGTATACCAGCCAGAACACATACCGGAAAGTCAGGTGACACACTTTTTCTCTCCGGCTCGGTTCATGATTGGATTAGGCTCCCTATATAACATCTGGCGTTCCCCTCCCTGGCACGACCCCTGAGGAAGTGTTGATGAAACGCGCGTCGGGGTGGAGGGACGGGTGCTTACCCTGCCTAGAAGCTGCCATTCTAACCAGGTATTTCTTTCTCATGATGTGTTGAGCTGTTTTGTCTATTTGTGGACAGTGCCACTATTACACTATAGTTATTCTATGGGACCGTACCCAGCCTCTTTTATGTACCCAGTCTCCCCTGATAGATATACTAACATTATTAACCGCTATATGCATTAGTTTCTTTGAGGCTGGAAACAATACGTTATCTTTATCTAAGCACTTTGCACTTTTTTGCTGGACAGTCGACTCTATATCATCATATGCACTGCCGCTTTACATTTTATAGGCGTATCTCAAACTCATCAGTGATAGTCTAGTGACCATTATAATAGCATATGCATTTCTTTCTTTCTATTTTTGCCACATGAGCGGTTATTCAGATTGAAATCTTTTGTAGTGCATTTGTGTAGTCACATTATTTCAGTAATGGGGTAATATATGGTTATTACTCTTGCTGCGCAGATATAGGGTACAGCATTTGTTTGTCCCTCACATTTGAGGCCCCTGGTATTTTAATTATTGTTATTTTATGTTCTAATAAAATTATATTGTTAATATTATTTGAAGTGTTCATGTTTTTGTTTATCCTACCAGGGTTCTGGTTATAGCAGAATCAATTTTTGATATATATAAAGTCAAAAGTTTACATACATTTCATTAGTATTTGGTACCATCACCCTTAAACTGAATGACTTGGGTCAAACTTTTGGGATATCCTTCCACAAACTTCTCACAATAGTTGGTCGGAATTTGGACCCATTCCTCCTGGCAAAACTGGGGTAACAGATCCAGGTTTGTAGGTCGCCTTGCTCGCAGCAAGAGTGCCCATAAATTTTCAATAGGATTGCAATCAGAGCTTTGTGATAGCCACGCCGAAACATTGACTTTGTTATTCTTAAGCCACTTTGTTCCCATTTTGTCAATATGCTTCGGGTCATTGTCCATTTGGAATACCCATTTCCGCCCAAGCTTTAACTTCCTGGCTGATGTCTTGAGATGTTGCTTCAGTATTGCCACATAATCTTTTTTTCTCATGGTGTCATCTATTTTGTGAAGTGAACCAGTCCCTCCTGCAGCAAATCAACCCCAGATCATGATGCTGCCACCCCCATGTTTCACAGTTGGGATGGTGTTCTTAGGCTTCCAAGCTTCTCCCTTTTTCCTCCAAACGTAGCGATGGTCATTATGCCAAAAAAGTTCAATTTTAGTTTCATCAGACCACAGACATGTCTCCAAAAATTAAGGTCTTTGTTCCTGTGTGCATTTGCAAACATTAATTTGGCTTTTTTATGTTTCTTTTGGAGTAATGGCTTCTTCCTGGCAGAGTGGCCTTTCAGCCCATGTTGATACAGTACTCGTTTCACTGTGGTTATTGACACAATCTTACCTGCTTCCGCCATCATCTTCACAAGGTCTCTTGCTTTTGTCCTTGGGTTGATATGCACGTGTCGGACCAAAGCACGTTCATCTCTGGGACACAGAACCCGTCTCCTTCCTGAGCGATAAGATGGCAGTACATTCCCATCTTGTTTGTACTTGCGTATAATTGTTTGTACAGATGACCGAGGCACCGTCAGGTATCTTGAAATTGTATCTAAGGATGAGCCAGACTTGTGCAAGTCCACAATTCTCTTCCTGATATCTTCGCTAATTTCTTTAGACTTTCCCATGATACTACAGAAAAAAAAACTATTAGAAGCTTCCAAACACATTACATCATCATATGGGCAGTCCAGAATTGTTTAAAGGCATAGTAATCTTAGTGTGTGTAAACTTTTGACTTTGCAGTAAGTAATAAAAATGACTTAAACATTCTCTCTCTCTCATTATTCTGGCATTTGGCAAATTTTAAAAATTATGGTAATCCTAATTGACCTAAAACGGGAAAGGTTTATTCTGATTTCATGTCAGATATTGAGAAAAACATGCAGATGTGTCTTTTTATATAGTGTATGGAAACTTCTGGTTTCAACTGTATGTGTGTGTATGTATGTATATATGTATATATTACACATACAGTTATGGCCGAAAGTGTTCACTCCCTTGAAATTGTTTCAGAAAATGAAGTATTTCTCCCAATTATTGCTGTTACACATGTTTTGCTATACACACTTTATTTTCTTTGTGTGTATTGCAACAACACAAAAAAGCAGAAAAAAAGGCAAATTGGACATAATTTCACACACAGCCCCAAAAATGGTCTGAACAAAATTGTTGGCACCCTCAACTTTAATATTTGGTTGCTCACCCTTTGGAATAAAATAACTGCAATCAATAGCTTCCTATAACCATCAACAAGCTTCTTACACCTCTCAGCTGGAATTTTGACCACTCTTCTTTTGTAAACTGCTCCATGTCTCTCATAGTTGCTGCTACTTCATACCTCTCCAGCGCTATGTTTCCATCCATTTCTGCGGGCTTCTTGAAGTATGTTTGGGGTCATTCTCCTGGAAGAACCATGACCTAGGACGCAAACCCAGCTTTCTGACACTGGGCACTACATTGCGACCCAAAATCCGTTGGTAATATTTTTCAACAATTTTGGTTCTCAAGTACTCAGACAGTTCTCTTCTCTTTCTGTACTCCATGCTTAGTGTGGCACACACAGACACAATGCAAAGATTGAGTCAACTTCTCCACTTTTTATCTGGTTTCAGGTGTGATTTTCATATTGCCCACACCTGTTACTTGCCACAGGTTAGTTTAAATGAGCATCACATGCTTGAAACAAAGTTGTTCACCCACAATTTTGGAAAGGTGCTATCAATTTTGTCCGGCCCATTTTTGGGGTTTTGTATGAAATGATGTCCAATTTGCCTTTTTTCCTTTTGTTTGTTTTTTTCTTTTGTTCCAATACACACAAAGAATATTAAACATGTGTATAACAAAACATGTGTAATTGCAATAATTTTCTGGGAGAAATACTTCATTTTCTGGAACAATTTTAAGATTGCCAACACTTTCGGCCGTGGCCATATATAGTAGCTGAGTACAGGTGGCTGCTGGGGCCCCTGATACCATTACTATGTGGCCCTTACACCTGATATACAGTGGTGGCCAAAAGTATTGGCACCCCTGCAATTCTGTCAGATAATACTCAGTTTCTTCCTGAAAATGATTGCAATCACAAATTCTTTGGTATTATTATCTTCATTTAATTTTCTTGCAAAGAAAAAACACAAGAGAATGAAACAAAAATCAAATCAATGATCATTTCACACAAAACTCCAAAAATGGGCCAGACAAAAGTATTGGCACCTTCAGCCTAATACTTGGCTGCACAACCTTTAGCCAAAATAACTGCGAACAACCGCTTCCGGTAACCATCAATGAGTTTCTTACAATGCTCTGCTGGAATTGTAGACCATTCTTCTTTGGCAAACTGCTCCAGGTCCCTGATATTTGAAGGGTGCCTTCTCCAAACTGCCATTTTGAGATCTCTGCACAGATGTTCCATGGGATTCAGGTCTGGACTCATTGCTGGCCACCTTAGAAGTCTCCAGTGCTTTCTCTCAAACCATTTTATAGTGCTTTTGGAAGTGTGTTTTGGGTCATTGTCCTGCTGGAAGACCCATGACCTATGAGGGAGACCCAGCTTTCTCACACTGGGCCCTACATTATGCTGCAAACTTTGTTGGTAGTCTTCAGACTTCATAATGCCATGCATACGGTCAAGCAGTCCAGTGCCAGAGGCAGCAAAGCAACCCCAAAACATCAGGGAACTTCCGCCATGTTTGACTGTAGGGACCATGTTCTTTTCTTTGAATGCCTCTTTTTTTTCCTGTACACTCTATGTTGATGCTTTTTCCCAAAAACCTCTACTTTTGTCTCATCTGACCAGAGAACATTCTTCCAAAACGTTTTAGGCTTTCTCAGGTAAGTTTTGGCAAACTCCAGCCTGGCTTTTTTATGTCTCGGGGTAAGAAGTGGGGTCTTCCTGGGTATCCTACCATACAGTCCCTTTTCATTCAGACGCCGACGGATAGTACGGGTTGACACTGTTGTACCCTCGGACTGCAGGGCAGCTTGAACTTGTTTGGATGTTAGTCGAGGTTCTTTATCCACCATCCGCACAATCTTGCGTTGAAATCTCTTGTCAATTTTTCTTTTCCGTCCACATCTAGATAGGTTAGCCACAGTGCCATGGGCTTTAAACTTCTTGATGACACTGCGCACGGAAGACACAGGAACATTCAGGTCTTTGGGGATGGACTTGTAGCCTTGAGATTGCTCATGCTTCCTCACAATTTGGTTTCTCAAGTCCTCAGACAGCTCTTTTGTCTTCTTTCTTTTCTCCATGCTCAATGTGGTACACACAAGGACACAGGACAGAGGCTGAGTCAACTTTACTCTGTTAGAACCCTCCTGTTAGTTTTTGCTATCTTGTGTTTTGCGGTCACGTGACTAGCTGCCTATATATTCCAGCTCCGCCCTTCTGGCTTTGCTGGACTTCAGTGTTTTTTGCCTGTCTCTCTAGCCAGGTGCTTCGGTGCCTATCTCTGTCTAGTTTGCTTGGTCCTCTGGACCTCTAGTACTTTTTGTTCAGTTTGTATTTTTGCTCTGCAACAACTTCTGTTAGGAGGTGTCCATTTTTTGTCCCAGTCCTTAGTTCTTTTAGGGACCCCTCCCTTTATTCTATAGGTCTCTGTTCAGACTAGCCGAGGACGAAGGCGGGTCTGTTCACAAGGAACAGGCTGCCCGCTACATCGTAGGGATTCAGCTTAGTCTTACTGTAGGGACAGCTTTTCCCTTTCTTTCCTTAGTTTATGTTGCAGATCATAACATAATCCATGTTAACTGGCTGCAAGTGTGATTTAGTTATTGCCAATTGTATCCAATTTGGCTTTAGGACAATTCTTTTTGTGTTTTTTCATTGAAGACAAATTAAATGAAGATAATAAGACCAAAGAATTTGTGATTGCAATCATTTTCAGGAAGAAACTGAGTATTATCTGACAGAATTGCAGAGGTGCCAATACTTTTGGCCACCACTGTATAGGAGCTGAGTACAGGCAGCTGCCGGGGCCCCTGATACCATTACTATGTGGCCCTTACACCTGATATATAGGAGCTGAGTACAGGCGGCTGCTGGGGCCCCTGATACCATTACTATGTGGCCCTTACACCTGATATATAGGAGCTGAGTACAGGCGGCTGCTGGGCCCTTGATACCATTACTATGTGGCCCTTACCCCTGATATATAGGAGCTGAGTACAGACGGCTGCTGGGGCCCCTGATACCATTACTATGTGGCCCTTACCCCTGATATATAGGGGCTGAGTACAGGCGGCTGCTGGGGCCCCTGATTCCATTACTATGTGGCCCTTATGACGCGCCCCTGGGCCTACTTGGTGTAGCGTTGCGCACGCGGGGACTACCCGGAGCCGGGCCTGTTGGGGGTAGTAGTCTCGTGGCGGTGACCCGGTCCGTGCCCAGGCAGTCAAACTGTGTGGCAGAGTTTAGCAGTAGATGGTACGGTGTTCGACTACGCCACCCGTTGAATGCGGCTATGAGGCCGCCACTGCAGGGCAGACCGCTGAGGCCGGTGGTACGATTGTGCAGCGTAGATGGCATAACCCCCAACGGGAGGGGTATGGCCTCAGGGCAGCCGACGTGGATGATGGGGGTAGCAGGAACCACTCAGAGATGATGCGGTGTAGTTCAGGGTCTTTACTGGTGATAAAGATAGACCCTCCCGGAGTACTGGCTAGCGATCGGGGCCTGGTCAGTCTTTGAGCAGATGGGATTTCCCCTGGCCAGGCGGAGTTGTAGGCCTCCCCAACTAATTGTACTCTTCTGGCTACCTTGCTAGAGGCGGGTAAAAGTAGCCCACGTCCCTGAGTGTACCGTGTGGTGCTCACCCGTATGGCCGGTGACTCGGGGCCTTCTAGTGGCTTCCGCTCCACGACGGCGGTGCTGGTCCCACGCGTGTGACCGTGCCTTCGGGTTTCTTGGCCAGAGGACCTGAAATCCCCTGCCGGTCGGTTTCTGCTGCTGGGTAAGGATTAGTCCCAACAGCCTCGGACTCCGGGTCCGGTGGTAACTCTTCAATCAGGGCGAGCTCTTCAGCTGCCAGCCCCTGATTCCTTGTAGCACTGCTCCCACTGAGCTCCTGATCTTTCTTTCCTATAGCTGCTCCTCTTCTTAACTAACTAACCCTGCCTCAGCCCCAGTTTTATATAGGGGAAGTTCTTCCCCTCCCAGGACTGGGCAGGAGGTGTGGCATGCACAGGATTCCTGACCAAGAGACCTCCCACCTGCTCTCAGACATAATATTGCTATTACTGTGGAAACCAGACCCCTGGGGTGCCACACTTACACCTGATATATAAGGGCTGAGTACAGGCGGCTGCTGGGCCCTTGATACCATTACTATGTGGCCCTTACACCTGATATATAGGAGCTGAGTACAGGCGGCTGCTGGGGCCCCTGATACCATTACTATGTGGCCCTTACCCCTGATATATAAGGGCTGAGTACAGGCGGCTGCTGGGGCCCCTGACACCATTACTATGTGGCCCTTACACCTGATATAAAAGGGCTGAGCACAGGCGGCTGCTGGGGGCCCTGATACCAGTACTATGTGGCCCTTACACCTGATATATAAGGGCTGAGTACAGGCGGCTGCTGGGGCCCCTGATACCATTGCTATGTGGCCCTTACACCTGATATATAAGGGCTGAGTACAGGCGGCTGCTGGGGCCCCTGATACCATTGCTATGTGGCCCTTACACCTGATATATAAGGGCTGAGTACAGGCGGCTGCTGGGGCCCCTGATACCATTGCTATGTGGCCCTTACACCTGATATATAAGGGCTGAGTACAGGCGGCTGCTGGGGCCCCTGATACCATTACTGTGTGGCCCTTACACCTGATATATAAGGGCTGAGTACAGGCGGCTGCTGGGGCCCCTGATACCATTACTATGTGGCCCTTACACCTGATATATAGGAGCTGAGTACAGGCAGCTGCTGGGGCCCCTGATACCATTACTATGTGGCCCTTACACCTGATATATAGGAGCTGAGTACAGGCGGCTGCCGGGGCCCCTGATACCATTACACTGGTGCCTTGCTATTAGGTCAATTCCATTATAAAACATTGTATCCGTCATTGTTGAGCTCTGCTGGGACTCTGTATCCCGCCTGCATTGCATAATGGGGCCCCTGAATACTCTGCACATAAGGGTCCATAGCTCTAATTATGTTGTTTGCAATAGTCGCCCTCCTGCCACCCTGTAATATCGGGTCCCTGCCTGGTGTGGCCCCTATGACTTAATGTCCCCCTGTAAGTGCAGTACACCAGTTATCAGTCTACACGGCCAGGGTCCGGGACCCCTGTTGTTTTTGTACTGGCTTTGTAATATATGCTCATTATCAGGGCGCCCTCTTCTCAGACATCCATCTAATCATCCGTCTGTCTCATCCATATTTGCCATATGGAGGTTTCCAGAAATAGGGCAGAATCTACTGGACTTCTGTGAAAGTTGACGAATCTGTTGAGCGCGGCTGAAGCCTCCTGGGAGCCGAGGTAAAATCAGTGGCCGTGGTAAAATTGTGGAGCGGTGTTGTCTGAAAAAGGATTCATGACTATAAGGACAACGTTTGCACAAAGTGATTTCTTTCCTGCCCAACAGCCACTGTGTAAACCTGACAAAAATGCCCCCATCTATCCATCCATTCATCACTCTCATACTCTGTCTATGCAGGTATGTATCTCATCATTCTTCCTTACGGAGTTTCACATTGACCAGTCGGGGCTTTGGTCCGAACTCCCCCACAAAACTGGATTCGGTAGTGTGCACTGACGAGGCCATAGGCTTAGTAGACTGTGCCTCCAGTAGGCGTACACACCTGATGCACGACAGAGGGCACATTCACTCTGTCTGGACCATTATAGTCTATGGCCACGTCAGATCATATGCCCGAATCCCGTTCAGGTAAAGGCTGCAGCAGGTGGCTGCTGCCTTCTGTGCCCCTCTCCTCCGCCACTGCCGTTCCCCCCAACACCCAGAGCCACAGTGTATGTGTATATATATATATATATATATATATATATATATATATATATACATATATATATATATATATATATATATATATATACACTACTCAAAAAAATAAAGGGAACACTTAAACAACAGAATATAACTCCAAGTAAATCAAACTTCTGTGAAATCAAACTGTCCACTTAGGAAGCAACACTGATTGACGATCAATTTCACATGCTGCTGTGCAAATGGAATAGACAATAGATGGAAATTATTGGCAATTATCAAAACACTCTCAATAAAGGAGTGGTTCTGCAGGTTGAGACCACAGACCACATCTCAGTACCAATGCTTTCTGGCTGATGTTTTGGTCACTTTTGAATGTTGGTTGTGCTTTCACACTAGTGGTAGTGACGCGCCCCTGGGCCTGTGTCGCGCTGCGTTGCGCACGCGGGAGCCTACCCGGAGCCGGATCAGTGGAGGGTTGTAGTCTCGTGGCGGTGACCCGGTCCGTGCCCAGGGAGTCAAACTAGACGGCAGTCTATTAGTAGTAAATAGTTGATGACTACGCCACCCGTTGAGTGCAGCCAGGAAGCTGCTGCTGCAGGGCAGACCGCTGAGGCCGGTGGTAGGATTGTGCAGCGTGATGGTATAACCCCCAACGGGAGGGGTATGGCCTCAGGGCAGCCGACGTGGATGATGGGGGTAGCAGGAACCACTCAGAGACGGTACGGTGTAGTTCAGGGTCTTTACTGGTAACAACGACAGACCCTCCCGGAGTACTTGCTAGCAAACGGGGCCTGGTCAGTCTTTGAGCAGATGGGATCTCCCCTGGCCAGGCGTAGTTGTAGGCCTCCCAAACTGACTGTACTCTTCTGGCTACCTTGCTAGAAGCTGATGTAAGTAGCCCACGTCCCTGAGTGTACCGTGTGGTGCTCACCCGTATGGCCGGTGACTCGGGGCCTTCTAATGGCTTCCGCTCCACGATGGCGGTGCTGGTCCCACGCGTGTGACCGTGCCTTCGGGCTTCTGGGCCAGAGGACCTGAAATCCCCTGCCTGACGGATTCTGCTGCTGGGTAGGAGTTAGTCCCCACAGCCTCGGACTCCGGGTCCGGAAAGAAGTCTTCTTAGTCAGGGCAAGCTCTGCAGCTGCCAGCCCCTGACTCCTTGTGACTCTGCTGTTTCCTATGCTGCTTCTTGTCTCCACTCTCCTTGTCTGACTCACCCTGCCTCAGCCCCGGGTTTATACAGGGGAAGTTCTTCCCCTCCCAAGACTGTGCAGGAGGTGTGGCATGCACAGGATCCCTGACCAAAGGACCTCCCACCTGCTCTCAGACATAACATTACATTACTGTGGAAAACCAGACCCCTGGGGTGCCACATTCCCCCCTAGTGAAATTTAGTACTCCGGGACTAAACACATTTAGAAAAACATAACAAAGTATAACAATACCAATACTATAAGAAAAACACATAAGATGGTTACGGCGTGTCCGCAACCGGATGCCGTCTTTGAAGAAAAGCAAAGGTGTCCATTTCACCAACACAGGGAGACGTAACCAGGTAGGGGTCTGTCCTACCCCGAGTCCTTAACAGTCTCTAGTCCATCCTGGGTTACGCTCCAACTATATACAAGGATTCCCGGTAAATCCACCAAGGTTTCCTAAAAACAACTGGAAACACAAAATTATACACAAGCAACAATACACAGATAAACATAAATAAAACTATTTTTACACTTCAAATTCTCCAGCGTGCGGGTAACTGGCCTCTAGTGGCCCTAGTGGACCTACGGAGCTGACTGTCTGGCCCTGAACTACAGGGTGTAGGAGCTGTCAAGGGTAAACTGGGCAGCTGTCTACCGGCTCTTTGTCTCACTAGGGGTACGGCAGGCTCACTATAAGCAGAGGGTTGATTCTCCTGTTCTACTCGTGTGGAGTCTTCTGCCTCCTGGACCGGCTGTTCTTCCAGCTCTACCCGTTGCTCCGTAGGTTCTTGGGATGATGGTTGGAGGAAGGTGAGTACGGGTACCACAACTGCACCATTGACTTGAGTCCAAGACCGAGGGAAGTCCCCGAGCACGGTACTAACCATATCTTCCCTTTCTCCCACGGGTCGATGGTCTTCTTGTTCATCTTCAGGGTTCCTCAGTTGTTCGGGACACTTCTTCAGGTGGTCCCGGGATACAATGGCTGTGGTTTCCCCTCCGTCTTTACTGATGGTACAGACCTTCGGGTTCTCGTGGCTTGAGGGCAGTACGGTGTACGGGTCCTTCTCCCACTGGTCATCCAACTTGTGGAGCCGTCTTTTCCTCTTCAAGACCTGCTCTCCGGGTACCAGGGGAACAGCGGGAGCATACTGGTTGTAAGTCTTCTCTTGTCTTTCCCTAGCCTGACAGAGACTTCGCTCCACGCTCTCTTGTACTCTCCGGTACTGCTGCTGCCTCTCTGTGTCCCAGTCTGTTTCTGGTGAAGTGTCCTCAGGTGTCAGGACTCCCATTTCCAGGTCAACAGGTAACTTACCAGGTCTCGCCCTCATTAGGTAAGCCGGGGTACAGTTGGTGGAACCTACCGGGATGTGGTTGTATAGGTCCACCAGATCGGGCAACTTCTCAGGCCACAGACTGCGTTCTTCCAGGGGCAATGTTTTTAGGAGATCCATTACCACCTGGTTCATTTTTTCACAAAGTCCATTAGTTTGCGGATGGTAGGGTGTCGTCCTTATCTTCCGGCAGCCATACAGATTGCAGAATTCCTGGAAGACCTCCGCTTCAAAGGCAGGTCCCTGGTCTGTCAGCACTTGGTCCGGGTACCCGTGTGGACGGCAGAAGTGCTGCTGGAAGGCTCTAGCTGCTGTTTGAGCCGTTAAGTCCTTGACGGGGACGACAACCAAGAACCGGGAGTAATGATCCACGATGGTTAACGCGTAGACGTAGCCACTTCTGCTTGGGGTCAGTTTTACATGATCCAAGGCTACCAGTTCCAACGGTTGCCGGGTGACGATGGACTGCAGGGGAGTCTTCTGGCTGGCCCGGTCCTTCCTTCTCAGATTGCACGGGCCACAGTCTCTGCACCACTTCTCGATGGTTCCCCTCATGCCTACCCAGTGGAACCGCTCGCGCAGCAGGAACTCCAGCTTTTTCCACCCGAAGTGTCCAGCTCCGTCGTGGTATGCCTCCATCACCATGGCTGCGTCTCTTCGTGGCACCACTACTTGCCAGAGTAGTTCATGCGTCCGGGAGTTGACCATTCTGCGGCACAACTTCCCCTTGTAAAGGAATAGTCGACTCTTCTCCGCCCATAGTTGTTTGGCTTCCTCCGGAGCGTCTGGTTCAAGGCGAGCCTCCGGCCGAGTCAGCATCTCCTTCACCAGTCGGACGGCAGGGTCGCTGTCTTGCGTTTCCGCCCAGTTGTAGTGGGGTAAGGGGTTCAACGTAGCAGCCTGCTTACCCCTTACCCGGTGGGAATACTGGATAGTCCCATGACGGTGGAACGCAGGGAGTTCAACTTCTTCCAGTCCCTCCGGATCTTCTCCTTCGTCCGGCAGGTTGGGCATCCTGGACAGGGCATCCGCGTTAGTATTGGAGCGTCCTGCCCGGTATTTGATTGTGAACTCGTAGTTGGACAGACGGGCCATCCACCTCTGCTCCAGGGCACCGAGTCTTGCCGTGTCCAGGTGTGTCAACGGGTTGTTATCCGTGTATACGGTGAACCGGGAAGAAGCGAGGTAATGCCTAAAGCGCTCGGTGACTGCCCATACCACGGCCAGGAACTCTAGCTTAAATGAGCTGTAATTCTCGGGGTTCCTTTCGGTGGGTCGCAGTTTTCGGCTAGCATAGGAGATTACTCGTTCTCTCCCCTGCTGAATCTGGGACAGTACGGCTCCTAGCCCGATGTTACTGGCGTCGGTGTAGAGGATAAAGGGCTGGCTATAATCCGGGTACGCCAGGATTTCGTCCCCCGTGAGGGCCATCTTCAGCTGGCGGAAGGACTCTTCTTCCAGCTCTTCCCATTTGAAGGGCGGCTTCTGGTTCTTGGCCTTCCGGGACTGGCCTATCAGGAGGTCCTGCATAGGTGCTGCCTTTTTGGTGAAACCGGGAATAAACCTTCGGTAGTAGCCTACCAACCCTAAGAACTGCCGCACTTCTTTTACGCTGGAGGGGCTTGGCCATCCCTTAATTGCGGTGATCTTATCGGGGTCGGGAGCCACTCCGTCAGCGCTCACCACGTGTCCCAGGTATTGCACCTTTGGTTTCAGGAGGTGACACTTGGAGGGTTTCACCTTTAGGCCGTAACTCGCCAGAGCTTCGAACACCTCCGCCAGGTGTTTCAGGTGGTCCTCATAAGTTTTGGAGTATACGATGACATCGTCCAGGTACAACAGGACCGTCTCGAAGTTTCTGTGGCCCAGACAGCACTCCATTAATCGTTGGAAGGTTCCTGGGGCGTTGCAGAGTCCGAACGGCATGCAGGTGAACTCGCTAAGTCCCATCGGGGTGGTGAATGCGGTCTTCTCCCGGTCCGCCTCTGCTACAGGAACCTGCCAGTACCCGCTAGTGAGATCCAAGGTAGAGAAGAAGTTAGCAGATCTTAAAGCAGCCAATGACTCCTCTATCCTTGGTAAGGGGTACGCATCCTTGTGTGTGATACGGTTGATTTTCCGGTAATCTACACACATCCTCATGGTGTTGTCTTTCTTTTTGACTAAAACTAATGGGGCTGCCCAGGGGCTACAACTATCCCGGATTACCCCAGCCTCCTTCATGTCTCTAAGCATCCCCTTGGCGTGTTGGTAATGTGCAGGGGGTACGGGTCGATACCTCTCTTTTATGGGAGGATGATCTCCCGTGGGGATGCGATGTTCTACCCCCTTGACTCGCCCGAAGTCTAACGGGTGTTTACTAAACACTCTCTCATACTCTTGAACCACCCGATAGACTCCTTGTTTCTGATGTGAGGGAGTGGAGTCAGTACCCAGATGTAGTTGCTGACACCAGTCCTCCATGTCTTTCTTAGAGCCGTTACCTTCCTCCGGGTGAGATGGAGGCAAGGGTTCCACAGATTGTATAGAATTTTGATTAGTGATATATAATTTGGCTAGCGTGGCATACCGGGGCAGGTACACTTCCCTCTCCCCGATATTTATTATGCGAACGGGCACCCTCCCATGGCGTACATTGACGACCCCCCGTGCTGTCAAAATGGTGGGCCTACTGTCTGAGTAAACTGGTTCTACCATTGCCTGGTAATCTCTACCTCTCAGACCAATAGCTGCCCGGCACCAAATCATCATTTCACTTTTTGGGGGCATGGCAATAGGAAAAGGGTCACACATTCTTACGCTACCAATCTCACCGCCGGAGAGTTCCACTTGTTGCCGTTGCATCAGTGCCCGGATCTCTTTCTGGAGCACCCGCTGCTCGCCGGAGCTGGCATTCTTGGCAACCTGCTGTAAAAGGAAAATCACCTCTGCAAGACAATTTTCAATTACATTAGTTCCTAGAGTTATTTTTGGGTGACTCTCATGTTTATCAATATCTACAATGATCAGTCCCTGTGCGGCCAGTTCGACTCTACCGATTTTGAGGGTCACCTCTTTAAATCCGATCTGTGGCACGGGCTGGCCATTGCTGGCGATGATACTCAAGTCGTCGTCAGGGTAGCGGGTAATATCCGAGTCATTCCAGTACTGCTTGAAGAGCACGTACGGGATGGTGGTGACCTGTGACCCGGTATCCAGTAGGGCACTCATGGGAATGCCATCCAGTACCACAGGCAAGACTGGACGTCCTCCCACATATCTGTCGCGCCAGTTCGATGGGCCTGGTGATCTTTTTCCTGGGGGTTGGCCCTCTACCCCAGGTTGTGCCCGTTTAAAGAACAGTACCTTTCCATATGTCCGGGTTGATTGCAGCGGCGGCAGATGGGTCGTCCGTCCTCGCTGTATCGGTCACTGGGTCTTCCTCTGGCCGGTGGGGTCCTCCTTGGTCGACGCCACGGGATGTCCTCCGGTCCGGATGCCAGCTGGATCTTCCCTGGGGTGGAAACCTGTAAAGACTGCACAGTTCGGGTTAGCGCAGCAACGCTCTTAGCTAGCTCTTGGACCTGATGGTGTAGGTCTGGAGCCGGGTCATTGTCCAAAGCCTGCGCATCAGCTCCCACAGGCCCTGCCGACAAGGGCGCCGCCTCCTGGTGGTAAGTGATAGCTGGGCGCCTGTGGGTAACAACGCCACCCGGTGCTGGTTCTCGGAGCACCCGGATAGCTCTATCCTTGAACTGTGCAAAGTCCAGATGGGGATCCTGTAAGGCCATTGCCCGCAACTGGGTTCGGTGGGCATTGCAATATAAACCCTCTATAAATTGTTCAGTCAATAGCCTGTCCTCGTTTCCCACCCCATCAGGGTCGGTCTGCTTTATGGCCCTCAGGGCCTCTTGTAGGTTTAGTGCATAGTCCCTTATACTCTCATGCGCTCGCTGCTTGCACCCGTAGAATCTAAGCTTAATCTCGGCTGAGGTGCGGGTATCAAAGGTGTCCTTCAGCCGGGTTAGTATCCCTGCGACAGTCTTCCTCCCAGGTGGCCAGGATTTTACTTCCCTTTTGGCTGCCCCGGTTAGTTGGGCCACCAGGATGCTCACTTTTTGCTCTTCTGTGAGGGGGTACACCTGGAAGAGGCTATCCAGCTTTTCTCTAAAGTCATGCAGGGTATGTGACTCCCCTGAGTACTGGGGTAGCCAAGCTGCTCCCGGGATATAGGGCATGGTGAAGGGCATAACTGCAGCAGCGCTAGCGCTGGCGGGGGTTGAGGCAGTGAAGCTCTCCTCCGTATCCGACATCTTCCTCCCCCCTAGTGGACCGTGGCCTACCTTGCGATGATCCTCTTCCGTAGGCCGCGGCTCCGCAGTGGATCGTCAGGGTTGAGGACCTTCCGTCGCGCTCCTGTGACGTCGGCGTCTGCTGGGCTCCTTCCAGGACCTTACGCAACGTCCGGACGTGAGGCGGGGCTTCAGTTCTCGCGCGCTTTCGGAGTCCACGCCCCTCTTCTTCCCGCGCGGCGTCCTCAAGATGGCGTCCAATGGCGGGAAAACTTCACCACTGGTAAGTTTGAACAGTCTTTGCTTTTCAGGCACGCAGTACCCGGTGGTTGCGGGCACGAAATCCTGCCGACTACGCCAAAGTTGACGCGCCCCTGGGCCTGTGTCGCGCTGCGTTGCGCACGCGGGAGCCTACCCGGAGCCGGATCAGTGGAGGGTTGTAGTCTCGTGGCGGTGACCCGGTCCGTGCCCAGGGAGTCAAACTAGACGGCAGTCTATTAGTAGTAAATAGTTGATGACTACGCCACCCGTTGAGTGCAGCCAGGAAGCTGCTGCTGCAGGGCAGACCGCTGAGGCCGGTGGTAGGATTGTGCAGCGTGATGGTATAACCCCCAACGGGAGGGGTATGGCCTCAGGGCAGCCGACGTGGATGATGGGGGTAGCAGGAACCACTCAGAGACGGTACGGTGTAGTTCAGGGTCTTTACTGGTAACAACGACAGACCCTCCCGGAGTACTTGCTAGCAAACGGGGCCTGGTCAGTCTTTGAGCAGATGGGATCTCCCCTGGCCAGGCGTAGTTGTAGGCCTCCCAAACTGACTGTACTCTTCTGGCTACCTTGCTAGAAGCTGATGTAAGTAGCCCACGTCCCTGAGTGTACCGTGTGGTGCTCACCCGTATGGCCGGTGACTCGGGGCCTTCTAATGGCTTCCGCTCCACGATGGCGGTGCTGGTCCCACGCGTGTGACCGTGCCTTCGGGCTTCTGGGCCAGAGGACCTGAAATCCCCTGCCTGACGGATTCTGCTGCTGGGTAGGAGTTAGTCCCCACAGCCTCGGACTCCGGGTCCGGAAAGAAGTCTTCTTAGTCAGGGCAAGCTCTGCAGCTGCCAGCCCCTGACTCCTTGTGACTCTGCTGTTTCCTATGCTGCTTCTTGTCTCCACTCTCCTTGTCTGACTCACCCTGCCTCAGCCCCGGGTTTATACAGGGGAAGTTCTTCCCCTCCCAAGACTGTGCAGGAGGTGTGGCATGCACAGGATCCCTGACCAAAGGACCTCCCACCTGCTCTCAGACATAACATTACATTACTGTGGAAAACCAGACCCCTGGGGTGCCACAGTAGCTTGAGATGGACTCTACAACCCACAGAAGTTGCTCAAGTAGTGCAGCTCTTCCAGGATGGCACATCAATGCGAGCTGTGGAAAGAAGGTTTGCTGTGTCTGTCAGCGTAGTGTCCAGAGGCTGGAGGCGCTACCAGGAGACAGGCCAGTACACCAGGAGACGTGGAGGGGGCCGTAGGAGGGCAACAACCCAGCAGCAGGACCGCTACCTCCGCCTTTGTGCAAGGAGGAACAGGAGGAGCACTGCCAGAGCCCTGAAAAATGACCTCCAGCTGACCACAAATGTGGATGTGTCTGCACAAACGGTTAGAAACCCACTCCATAACGGTGGTATGAGGGCCCGACGTCCACAGATGGGGGTTGTGCTCACAGCCCAACACCGTGCAGGACGCTTTGCATTTGCCACAGAACACCAGGATTGGCAAAGTCGCCACTGGCGCCCTGTGCTCTTCACAGATGAAAGCCGGTTCACACTGAGCACATGTGACAGACGTGACAGAGTCTGGAGACGCCGTGGAGAGCGATCTGCTGCCTGCAACATCCTTCAGCATGACCGGTTTGGCAGTGGGTCAGTAATGGTGTGGGGTGGCATTTCTTTGGAGGGCCGCACAGCCCTCCACGTGCTCGCCAGAGGTAGCCTGACTGCCATTAGGTACCGAGATGAGATCCTCAGACCCCTTGTGAGACCATGTGCTGGTGCGGTTGGCCCTGGGTTCCTCCTAATGCAGGACAATGCCAGACCTCATGTGGCTGGAGTGTGTCAGCAGTTCCTGCAAGATGAAGGCATTGAGGTTATGGACTGGCCCGCCCGTACCCCAGACCTGAATCCGATTGAGCACATCTGGGATATCATGTCTCGCTCCATCCACCAACGTCACGTTGCACCACAGACTGTCCAGGAGTTGGCGGATGCTTTAGTCCAGGTCTGGGAGGAGATCCCACAGGAGACCATCCGCAACCTCATCAGGAGCATGCCCAGGCATTGTAGGGAGGTCATACAGGCACGTGGAGGCCACACACAATACTGAGACTCATTTTGACTTGTTTTAAGGACATTACATCAAAGTTGAATGAGCCTGTAGTGTGTTTTTCCACTTTAATTTTGGGGGTGACTCCAAATCCAGGCCTCCATTGGTTAATAAATGTGATTTCCATTGATGATTTTTGTGTGATTTTGTTTTCAGCACATTCAGCTTTGTACAGAACACAGTATTCAATGAGAATATTTCATTCATTCAGATCTAGGATGTGTTATTTCAGTGTTCCCTTTATTTTTTTGAGCAGTGTATATATAAATATACCAGGATGGGGGATATTAACAGAATTGGGGGACATTACCCCTATAACAGTGTAAGCAGCAGACCCCCTCCCCCTTAACAGGGCATAATGACCACATTTTTTGCTTATATTTTTTTTCTATTTTCCTCCTCTAAAACCTAGGTACGTCTTATGGTCCGGTGCGTCTTATAGTCCGAAAAATACGGTATATGCATTCAGCATATATATACTACTAGCTATTGAACCCGTTCTACGCCCGGGTGGCGAGCATTTTTATTGGTATATGGTCTCCCATGCTGGTATGTGCTGCCCCCCTCCTTGTATTTGTGCTGCCCCCATCCTGTCCCCACCATCCAATCCTGGTATGCGTGGTACCCCTCACCCCCAATCCTGGTATGCGTGGCACCCCTCACCCCCATTCCTGGTATGCGTGGCACCCCTCACCCCCAATCCTGGTATACGTGGCACCCCTCATCACTATCCTGGTATGTGTGGCACCCCTCATCCCTATCCTGGTATGTATGGTACCCCTCATCCCTATCCTGGTATGTATGGTACCCCTCATCACTATCCTGGTGTGTATGGTATCCCTCATCCTGGTATGCATGGTACCCCATCTCTCATCCCGGTATGCATGGCACTCCATCCCTCATCCCCAATCCCGGTATGCGTGGCACCCCTCATCCCCAATCCCGGAATGTGTGGCACCCCTCATCCCCAATCCCGGCATGCGTGGCACCCCTCATCCCCAATCCCGGCATGCGTGGCACCCCTCATCCCCAATCCTGGCATGCGTGGCATCCCTCATCCCCAATCCCGGCATGCGTGGCACCCCTCATCCTCAATCCTTGTATGTGTGGCACCCCTCATCCCCAATCCCGGTATGCGTGGCACCCCTCATCCCCAATCCCGGTATGCATGGTCCCCTCACCCCCCAATCCTGGTATGCGTGTTACCCCTCACCACCCAATCCTGGTATGCGTGGCACCCCTCACCCCCACAATCCTGGTATGCGTGGCACCCCTCACCCCCCAAATCCTGGTATGCGTGATACCCCTCACCGCCCAATCCTGGTATGTGTGGCACTCCTCACCCCCCAATCCTGGTATGTGTGGCACCCCTCACCGCCCAATGCTGGTATGCATGGTACCCCTCACCCCCAATCGTGGTATGTGTGTTATCCCTCACCCCCCAATCCTGGTATGCGTGGTACCCCTCACCCCACAATCCTGGTATGTGTGGTACCCCTCACCCCCAATCTTGGTATGTGTGTTACCCCTCACCCCCAATTTTGGTATGTGTGTTACCCCTCACCCCCAATCCTGGTATGTGTGGTACGCCTCACCCCCAATCCTGGTATGTGTGGTACCCCTCACCCCCCAATCCTGGTATGTGTGGTACCCCTCACCCCCCAGTCCTGATATATGCATGGTACCCCTCACCCCCCAGTCCTGATATATGCATGGTCCCCTCACCCCACAATCCTGTTATGTGTGGCCCCCTCATCCCTTTCACACTGTACACACATACACAAAAAAAAAACAGTTATACTCACCTTTCTTCTCTGTACTCCAGCGCTGCTGCGTCCTCTTCTGCCAGAGGCCGGGGGAGGAGTGCGGCGCTGGAGCACCGCACTGTCCGGCGCCATTTTGCTGAAGACACACTGTAAATGTGTCTTCAGTAAAATGACGCCGGATAGCGCAATGCGCATGCGTCGATCTGACGCCTTCACTCCGCCCCCGGTCTCCAGCGAAGAGAGGCGCCGCAGCAACGCTCCTCCCGGTCAGGTAAGTATGTAAGTATGGCGCCGGAGATCGCGGTATGCGTTCAGTGTCTACGCATCCCGCGATCTCCAGCGCCATACACCTCCTCTTACCTGTAACGGCTGGATGCCTGCTTCTCTCTGGAGCCAGGCTGCGCATCACGCATGCGCAGTTTATCGAATCTTCAGACAAAGACACGCATGCCGCCTTATATATACTATGGTAGATCGGCCCACTCAGTTGCACACAGAAGTAGCCACCGGAGCGCCGTCTCCTTAAGTCTCTCACTGGTTTATTTGTAGATGCTGCATAAGCCAGTGAGGAGTTAGCAAAAATAAATACGTGCTTTCTGACCTAAGGAAAAACAAAACATAACATACAGCCGTGTTGCTGTGGGGATCTGCCCGCTCAGGAGAACAACCATCCACTAGTTCAGCTTTTCCTTCTCAGGACACAAAGCGCTGGAGTTCCTCTCTACAGCCCTACTGAACACTGAATGCCTTAGAAGGCCGACTATATACATCCTAGTCCCCACCCTGGGGTGGAGATATGGTGAATGACCTCCCAACCCGTTCTATGGTCGTTCACAAAAACCCAGCCCTTAAAATGGCCGATTAATCCCTCTCAACACATAGTATGCTGGTGTAAAACTTATGGGCTTCAAATCACTGAAGCTAATAGCCTCAGTGAAACATACCTCCCCTCCAGCACTTTGCCAGTGACTTTGTCACCATGTATATATAATCAGCATACTGTATATATATTATAAGCATACTCTATATATCCTTTTAAAAGCAGAAGTGTCAATAAATTATTTTTATCAGTTAACAAAATGCAGAGTAAAGTTTGATGGATGAACCAAGATCTCAGTAATAATAATTGTATTTTTTTTTTATTAATATTAGGATAGAAGGGAAGGACAAAACCAGGAACAGAATCAGTAGGCAAACTCATAGTCAGGAGGACAGCCGGGGTCAGATACCAGGTGATCAGTAACCGCCACGTCTGCGAGCAGTATGAATACCGCGGAGCCTGGTGACAGAGGTGATACTGAGATTGTCCGGGCAGAGATGTAACAGTCAGAAGGCCACCGGTAGATGGTGAAGGTCCTTCTGTACAGCTCCAGCAGTGATGGTGGATCTGCTGGACTTCAGGGCGCTGGATGCGGAGGTTTACCGTCTTTTAGATGTCTCTAGGGGAACGGTGACAACACGCAAATACGCGAGCAGCCCTGGATAATCCACGCCGGCAGGATGATAAGATCCGGCGAAAGATGGAACCTATGAGAAGAGAAGGAAATATAATGTAAGTGATGGGACTCCATATGACATGATACTACTGTGCGGTCACTGTGGCCGGACGCAGAGGAATCTCATCACACAGAGGTCAGGGATCATCGTCAGCCATCATACATGTGACAATCCCATCTCCGACAGATGACATCTGCTCCACATGAATTATTCTCACTGACGACATCACACAACATGGAGATGACTCTCACACTTACCTCGTCTCTTTTTCCCCTTTTTCCCATTTTCTGATTTTTCGTTGTCAGCTGGAAATTCTGATCAGAAAGAAGAAAAAACAACAACTCACTAAAGACATATTGTTATGGGGTCTGCATTGTATCGCTCCTGTATATAGTACATAGATTGTTCTAGTCCTGTCCCCTATAGTCCTGACAATCTGGTATTACACAATAGGGCAGAATAAGTCCTATATACCGGACATGACCTAATATGAGGGGCATTAGATGTGTCACTAATATGGAGCAGTGAACGCCCTGTGTACCGCCATATGGTGCATCCCTAATGAGCGATATTCTACTATAGGAGACGATATCTCATTATGATGGTGGAGGTTACTGGATGCAACAATGTATCACAGAATCCATGATAATACTGTACAAAATTACAGAAATGGAGACACAGTATGGGCCCATGGGCAAAGTAATTGGGTTCCTTGAAACATGGATAACATAGGAGACCCGTTAAAGAAAAACCATGTGGAAATATTTCACCCTTGATGACAACATTCACATTGTTTGTGCTATAGACATGTACATACCTGACAATGGGGACGAGGACGGCAAGCTGGTTATAGCATCGTCTCTAGCAGATTCAGGAAAAGATCCTTTCTGCCTGTTAGGAAGAAGAAAAACGTGTAAATCACAAGTAAATTCAGTATAAATGGGATTGTCTCACTAGAAGAACCCCAACTATAAGGCTTAATAGGACATATGAAAGTCATAGTGGGGAAGTCTCCTGCTCAAAACTACCTTCTATGGAAACAACTAGCAACAATGGCCGGCATGTAATACTACATATCTCCTGCAGTGTGGGCAAAACTAACAATGCCTGACCGGCAGCAATTATGGGTTGTTATCTCCAGCGGATTCTGAAGCCAATAGCCAATGACCGCTGATCATGGGGCGGTGGATGCTGCATTCAATATTATGGTATTTATGTCCTATATTTGGTATTGTGCACATATATTAGCCTGGAGCTCCCAATAATGACCCCATAATCTACTCACATATCTGAGATGTTTCTGCTGGATGCCGGGGTACACTCTGGAGGAAACTTGATAGCGGTGGTACAGAGCTAAAAAAGGACAAAAATAAGATATGAAATTCAATTTTTTACTTTTAGAGGTCTTTTTATGTATTCTGGATTTATTGATCACTTACTTTAGAAAGCCTTTTAGAGGATGTTGTAAAATTTTGGAAGAAAAGGCTCTCATTATCCTCACTTGTGTCCTCCTCCTCTGAGACAATAGGCTTGTTTGTATCAGCGTGATCTACAAGACATAGGTAATGAAGTGTTATTAGCGGTTGTCAGTATAACACAGTCACCATTTATCACTACTATTAATGGGAACCGATTGTCACATATTATTGAAGACGAGACAAACAGCCGCTTAGTCTAGATGACGTCTTCTACTTACTGATAAATAAGCTGGTGTCCTCATCTGAAACAAGCCGAGGAATGTACTCCGGCTTCTGACTTAGAAGGTTTTCAAATTCTAAGTCACTCAGGAATGGATAACTCTTGATCTCAAATGCTCCTCCTGGAAAAAGAAAAACAAAAGTGATGCGGACATTGTTAGAGGCTGCTCCATATCTGAACAGTATATCTTAATCTTAAGTAATGACAAAACCGAAGGAAACAAACTGAAAGTTATATTATAGAGAAGTAGAAATAGGCAAGCAGATAGAGAAGTGCTGATCCTCATGGACAGGAGCGAAGAGTCCTCGTTGTAAAAAGTGAATATTAATACTAATAAAGTATATCAGTTACCTGTCCCAAGTCTTTGTGCAGGATTTGTTCTGAGCAGGTCATTAATAAGGTCCTGAGCATCGGGGGGAGGAGAGCGATCCCAATCCCAAATTATGTCTCCTGTTATATAGAAAATTACAGAAAATAAAACCTCTGTTTTGGACTGTAAGATAAAGTAGAGGAAATAACTAAATTCATGTAACCAGTCAAAGCAATGATCGGATTATTCTACTTACCAGTGACAATATTTTTATAGAGCTCAGATAGGGAATCCCCATGAAATGGTACATATCCCACCAGAAACTCATGCAGGATGATTCCCATTGACCACCAGTCGGCAGGTCTTCCATAGCCTTTCTTCAGAATGATTTCTGGGGCCATGTAAAGCGGGGTGCCACAGTCCTGGAAACCAACAGAAGGTAAAAATGAGAATTGATGAAATTATTATTATGACAAGTTCTCGACATAAAAACTCAATGACAGAAGATAAAATATCAGTTGAAAAGTTCTCTAGAAATGAAGAACGTAGAGAAGAGACAATAGTGTGATGAGATTTGTAAAGAACCATCTAAGTTCCTGTAAGTGATGCCAACCTCATGGTCCTGGAACTCTCTGGCGATGTCCTCCAATGATTCCTTGTGGGTGTTGGTTTCTGGTATCATGACACCAACTTTTGAAATCCCAAAATCGGCGACTTTAATGTGTCCAGCCGGTGTAATCAGGAGGCTGTGAAAGAGAAGATGGTTTTAGGCTCACGGGCTGTGTGGTAATAAATGATAACTTTCCCCCCTTTATTAAACTATAGGGGGCACTTACTTCTCTGGCTTCAGGTCTCTATGCAACACACCATAGCTGTGCAGGTATTCCACAGCAAGTATCGCTTCTGCAATGTACAGGCGGGCCAAGGGGACAGATAAAGGACCCCTGGTGCTTAGGAGGGTCCCACAGTCTCCACCTATAGAAGAAAGGAAATATGAGCGGTGAGGGGTTTATACAGCAGATCACCACGATGGATCATGAGAAGTGAGCGGAGACATTGGGCCAGGAGAGAATATATACAGATATAATGTATAGAGCACAGAATATTAGTCTGAGGTCATGGTGAGATGTCGTCCATGTCACTAATAAAGTGATGTCTCATCTCGTCTACAGCTGGCGATACTGACGTGCTCAGTGCGGACATACAGGGAGATCACACACATCAATGACTTTCCATAATATCTATAGTAAATGCTCTGCGGGGATGTAACCGTCCACGGGGACAAGTCCTAATGATATGAGCGGTGATAAGATGTCAGCAGACATGGGCTGAATATAATACATGTACATCTCCTACCTCCTACATACTCCATGACCATACACAGGTGAGATCTAGTAGGGAAGGAGCAGAGCATGGAGGCCACAAAGGGACAGTCAGCGAATGTCAGGATGTCCCTCTCCAGATAGGCCCCTTCCACATGTTTTGGAGTATCCAGGTCCCGCTTGGCAATTTTCTTCATAGCGAAGATATTCTGTGAGTCTTTATGGTGAACTAAGTGGACAGACCTGGAGAGAAGAAGAAACCATGGTTTATAGTGAATCCTTATTAACAGTCCTTCTATAGAAGTCATTATATGATCTTCTGTACTAATGTTTAATACCAGAAGTCCGACCATTACTAGAAATCCACATCTAGAAATACATGAAATAATACTACATAGACCATCTATGGAAAGTCTGCACAATGCCACGTCTGCCAGACCCTCACCCAGGTCACATTATCACCTATGGGAGGTCTGCACAATGCCACGTCTGCCGGACCCTCACCCTGGTCACATTATCACCTGTGGGAGGTCTGCACAATGCCACATCTTCCACACCCTCACCCAGGCCACATTGTCACCTATGGAAGGTGTGCACAATGCTAGGTCTGCCAGACCCTCACCCAGGTCACATTATCACCTATGGGAAGTCTGCACAATGCCACGTCTGCCGGACCCTCACCCAGGTCACGTTATCACCTTTCACCTCAGATCATGTCCCTATGATAACACTGAATGGCAAAGCACAGAGGATGAAGAATTATCATAGGGAACCCTGAGAAATGTGGCTTATGCTAACTGAAATCTCACCCAAAAGATCCGCTGCTGATCAGCTTAGATGTTTCGTAGTCGCTCATACGCGGCTTTCTCGCCGGGATCAATGATTCCATCAAGTCCTAGAAAAGAAGAAGAAGAAGAAATGATATTAAGATCTAGAAGCTGCTGGAGAAAATCTCCAGATGCAGAAACGTCTCCTCCTATATTATGTCCCAGCTGATGTCACTGATCCGATAGGTGAGCAGAAACCTGCTGACGGATTCCCTATAATATAAACGCTATTATCTAATGCAATAGTGTCATCTCCTCTAATAATAGAGGCGCCCCCTGGTTATATGGGGGATAATACTGGACGGGTCATTTACACCCCGTGATCTGGTGATACACAGACATCTACCTCTATAATACTTACACCGGCAGGTTCTTGGATCTCCGGGATCTCTAAGATTACACTGTCAGGATCCAACAGCTCAGTTGTTTCTAAAATAGTGATAAAATGATGAGGAAATAAAATGTATTAGAGGATATTAATCCTACAGACATAATACAGCAATATAATGGAGAAATGACTATTCTGTATGGAGGACTATGTGGGGCCATTATTCTTTATGGAGGACTATGTGGGGCCATTATATTGTATGGAGGACTATGTGGGGCCATTATTCTGTATGGAGGACTATGTTAGGCCTATTATTCTGTATGGTGGAATATGTGGGGCCCATTATTCTGTATGGAGGACTATATGGGGCCCATTATTCTGTATGGAGGACTATGTGGGGCCCATTATACTGTATGGAGGACTATGTGGGGCCTATGATTCTCTATGGAGGACTTTGTGGGGCCCATAATACTTTATGGAGGACTATGTGGGCCCATAATACTGTATGGAGGACTATGTGGGGCCTATTATTCTCTATGAAGGACTATGTGGGGCCCTTTATACTCTACGGTGGACTATGTGGGGCCCATAATACTGTATGGAGGACTATGTGGGGCCCATTAATCTCTATGGAGGACTATGTGGGGCCCATTATTCTGTATGGAGGACTATTTGGGGCCCATTATTCTGTATGGAGGATTATGTGGGGTCAATTATCCTGTATGGAGGACTATGTGGGGCCATTATACTGTGTGGAGGACTGTGTGGGGCCATTATTCTGTATGGAGCACTATGTGGGGCCATTATTCCATAAGGAGGACTATGTGGGGCCATTATTCCTTATGGAGGACTATGTGGGGCCATTATATTGTATGGAGGACTATGTGGGGCCATTATTCTGTATGGAGGACTATGTGGGGCCTATTATTCTGTATGGTGGAATATGTGGGGTCCATTATTCTGTATGGAGGACTATGTGGGGCCCATTATTTCGTATGGAGGACTATGTGGTGCCCATTATACTGTATGGAGTACTATGTGGTGCCCATTATACTGTGTGCCGGACTATGTGGGGCCCATTATTCTGTATGGAGGGCTATCTGGGGCACGTTATTCTGTATGGATGACTTTGTGGGACCCATTATTCTGTATGGAGGACTATCTGGTGCCCATTATTCTGTGTGGAGGACTTTGTGGGGCCCATTATTCTGTTTGGAGGACTTTGTGGGGCCCATTATTCTGTGTGGAGGACTATGTGGGGCATTATTCTGTATGGAAGACTATGTGGGGCCCATTATTCTGCATGGAGCACTATGTGGGGTCCATTATTCTGCATAGAGGACTATGTGGGACCCATTATTCATTATGGAGGACTTTGTGGGACCCATTATTCGTTATGGAGGACTTTGTGGGACCCATTATACTGCATTCTGGTTGGCTCGTGACTTTTTCCAAGTTTTTCATTTTGGCTCTCTGTATGTTTGATTACAGAGTGGAAAGAGTAACTATGACATTATCCCCTGTTCTCTTTAATATCTGGATATTTCCGGTAGAAGGTTGTGTGATCGGCTCACCTGTAGTCAGATCGCTGCTCGGCCCCGGCTGACTCGTATTAGGGTCAGGGGTCTCTGGGGTCACATTTTGCTCGTCTTCGGTGTCGCCTTCTGGTGTCTCCTGATTGATAGAATATATAGAATTACCACGAGGAACCTTCCACTAAATCACCAAATCCACAAATCAGGAAGGACTGAACCCGCATTTACAGACGCACCAACTGTAACTATACAGATCAGCCGCCATCATGAGGACTTTTCTCAGATAAAATGGATTAAGATGAGGTAACATTGCAAAAACATTAATATGGATAATAGAGGGAGACAGAGGCGGAAATACAGACTTCCCACCACTGAGCTGTGACTACATCAGCAGAATACAGACTGCCATCAGCAGAGACAGGCGGCCATATTACCTCCTGTGCTTGCCAGGGGCTGACAGGGAGGCCGATAAGATCTAACACCAGATCTTCTGATATCTGGCTGGTGATCTGGAGAAGATCAGAAAACAAGGACGTGTGATAGAGAAGATGATGGATCCTTACCGGGCGTTCCGATGAGCGGGCCGGACCTTCCAGTACACACAGGACTTTTTCGGCCAGTTCTTTAACAAAAGACAAATCTCTATATTGAGATCTTTTTTCAGCCTATAAAGAAGAAAAGAAACACAAATGAATAATCTCGAGATGAGAAAGATCACAATGAAGGCGGCCATTGTATCTGACGTCTGCTCCTCTCTGCAGATACATTGACTACATACCTGGGGTCTTGTCCTGTTTTATATTGGAAGAAAGAAGAAGCTTCTATCCCACCGTTATTATCCATTATTGTGGAGAAGATTTGTGCGGAGCGTCCACCATTTACCTGCTGTGGAATGTCCTAATGTTCCATAGCGAGAAACTGCAAGTGCTCAGTCACTATGGAGCCAACAACGGCAGCCATGACCCTGTGTAGATTGTACACAGTGACTGTGAGCTCTGATGTCATAATGGCCGACCATCACTAGTGATGTCATCATGGAATCTTGTGATGGAATCTTATAGCGGCTGCTCTGCACAAATACATGCTGCCAAGCAATATTTAAAGTGTGTGTGGGCTCTTACTGTATGTAGGGGGATGCCAGCACACTTAATTCTGCTCAATAATAAGTGATACAGTTAATAATATAAAATATAATTAATATGTTAATATTGAGCAGAATTAATTTCAGCCTATTGATTCGGCCTACACAACAGTCACATTTCTCATGTGGCCCCTCAGTAATATTACTTTCCCACCCCTGCTCTATTATGTATAGCGCTCTGTTATGTGTAGTGCACCCGAGCACCTGCATGTTAATCGCGTGACTTATCACATGATCTATCAAAGGCAATCTTGTGCCATGTCATGTGATACATCGGGTGCTGGGAGCCCACGGCTCCTAAACTGCCCAGGGCCCTGGCTACTCTTAATCAGCCCCTGCTTCTATCCCACCATTATTAACCATTATTGAGAAGTTTTATGCGGAGCTTCCGCCACTTACCTGCTGTAGTAATGTCCTGATGTTCTGAGGTAAATCCGTCAGATACTCTGAGGTGAGATGACCTCGGTGGTATTTGGTCAGGCAGTCCCTTACAAGCTCCACCACCAGCCGGTGAGTGAAGCTGAGGACGCCATCGGGTGGTAGAAGCACAATCTCAGGGCGATTGGTGGTAAGAATCTCCCATAGAGCTTCTACTTGAAGATTGTCCAAAAGTAATTCAGCCATAGAAGCTGCAAGTGCGATCAGTCACTATATATAATAGCGAGAAACTGCAAGTGCGCTCAGTCACTATGGGATAGCGAGAAACTGCAAGTGCGATCAGTCACTATAGAATAGCGAGAAACTGCAAGTGCGCTCAGTCACTATGAAGCCAACAAAGGCAGCCGCGACCCTGTGTACATTGTATATATAGTGACTGTGAGCTGTGATATCATAATGCCCGACCATGACCTGTGATGTCATCATGGAATCTTGTGATGGAATCTTCAAGGAATGGCTCTACACACATACATGCTGCCTAGCAATATGCTTTTTTGGCCGTCCTCTTTTATTTCCAAATACAACACAACCAGGATAAGGGAATGTTCACACGTTGCGTTTTTGCAGCATTTTTTTCCACACCAAAAACCAGGTTGTACTCCGGAAAAACACTGCATACAATCCACACTTATTTGCTGTGTTTTTGCAGTGTTTATACTTGTGGGTTTTTTTTTTCCATTCATTTGAATGGGTGAAAAATGTTGCAAAACCCCTGAAAGAATTAACATCCTGCAAATTTAAAATAAAAAAAGGAAAAAAACGCAGCATGTGAATGAGACTTTAGAAATCTCATTCACTAAGCTGGTACTGTAAAACGCAGTGTTTTAGCAGCAGAAAAATAACCCTGAAAAAAATGCCACTTGTGAACATTCCTCAAAGATATAATAGTCATATTATGGGAAATATTGTGTATATTTATTCCTCGCGTGTCTTTTTTTACCAAATAACATTTACCTCATTGGTTGGAGAGTTTACTATTAACAACTGTGACAAATATTGAAGAATTAATGATAAGTGCCCCAAGTGATCAATCATTTACGTCATTAATGGTGATGGGCGAGCACTAAAATGCTCGAGTGCTCGATGCTCGGGTCAAGCACATTGGAATACTCGGCTGCTCGACCCGAGCAATGAGCCCAATGTAAGTCTATGGGAAACTCAAGCATTTTTCAGGCGGCTCCCCCCGGCGGTCTGCAGAGGGCCTAAAAATTGCCCAAATCGATGGGAACAGTGCTCAAATGACATGGGAACAGCATGGAGAAGACCCCTGGAAGCATTTCTGACTCCCAGGTCACTGCTGTCAACAACGTTGTCAGAAATATTTATGCCACTTTTACGGACTCACAACAAAACATACAAAAACGAAACCAAAATGGATTTTCCTGGGAAGTATGTTAAGGAACATCCTTTCCAGGGTTATGACTTGTATATAAGGGAAAATAAATAACCAAAAACAAAAATACTCCTCCACACCTTGGGCTATGTTCACACGTAGCGTTTTTGATGCGTTTTTGCACTTTTGCATTGCTTTCAACCAACACAAATGCATTCACCAGGAAATGTCATTTTAACATTTTACAACCTTATCTGGCCATGTGTTGTGTGACACGTCATCAGACACATGCATACAGTGCTGAAAAGACATGGGAACAGCATGGAAGCATCTCTGACTCCCAGGTCACTGCCTAAAAGTGTGCCCATCATAAGAGATGCTTGGCGCATGCGAAGATGCCTCCCGCCATGGACCTGTCGTTACAGACTTGCAACAATCACCGTCCACGTCCTTGTCCCTCCACAGCGTTCAGTTCCTTGGAATGCAAGTGCAAGTATGCAGGCAGCCACCCACCTACCCACCGGCTGCAATACTATACTGACAAATTTTTGACAGCTACTTGCACTTGAAATGTAGCCTTTTAGGCTCGTGGAGGCAGAAGCTTTTCATAACCTCATGTCGGCGGCGGCCGGGTGTCCATACTCTTTCCCCAGCCACCACTATATTTCCCGGTATCGCCTCTGCCTTCCACAAGCACGGGTCCCACAACATTACCCGTGCCCTCCCCAGTGCACTTACTGGGAAGGACCGCCTAACCACAAACATGTGGACAGGTGAACGTGGCCAGGGACGGTACATAGCCAGTCCACAACTTTTTTTTTGCTGACAGTTGTATTTAGCTCGGTGAAAGGACTGGCATAGAGGGAAACCGTATCTAACCTGGGTGTCATTTCTCCCAGGAAGTCCTGTAATTCAGCTTGTTGCAGAAGCAATGGCAGTCCGTCCAACATCAACTCGCACTTGTCGGTGGTGCTTTGACACACACACATCTTTCTTTTCGCATTTTATTTCTTGAATACAGAGTTGGACAATGGCCTGATCTGTAATGCTTTTTGAGAAATAACATGCATAAGCATGGCCGATCCACATTAAAAAAGCAGCCACAGAGTGTCCGGAAACCTTCCCCCACAATTTTATTAGCCAGGGCAGCTTTTCGGCAGGGTTGGACGGGCCCACCAGAGAACCGGAGACTACTCCGGCGGGCCCTGGCTTCTCCTTCTGGAGAGTTCATAGTGCCGAGGTGAGGCCATGATGATGATAGAGGCCACCATCTGCTTAGTTTTCTGTTACTTGAAATGCAAGTGCAAGTATGCAGCCATCCACCCACCCACAGGCCGCAACACTAAACTGCCAGATTTCTGGGCAGCTGCTTGCACTTGAAATATGGCTTTTTAAGCTCGTGGAGGCGGAAGCTGTCCACAATCTTATGGCGGCGGCGACTGGGTATCTATACTCGGTCCCCAGCCGCCATTATTTTTTCCGGTATTGTCTCCGCCTTCCACAAGCATGGGTCCCACAACATTACCCGTGCCCTCCCCAGTGGAAGGACTGCCTAACCACAAACACGTGGACAGGTGAATGTGGCCAGAGACGGTACGGAGCCAGTCCACAACTTTTTTTGCTGAGAGTTGTATTTAGCTCGGTGAAAAGACTGGCGTAGAGGGGAACATCATACTGTGTGTGGGGGAATGTACTGTGGGGGCATCATACTGTGTGGGGGGAATGTACTGTGGGGACATCATACTGTGTGTGTGGGGGAATGTACTGTGGGGACACCATACTGTGTGTGGGGGGGGAAATGTACTGTGGGGACATCATACTGTGTGGGGGGAATGTACTGTGGGGGCATCATACTGTGTGTTGGAGAAATGTACTGTGGGGGCATCATACTGTGTATGTGTGGGAATTTACTGTGGGGGCATCAAACTGTGTGTGGGGAGGAATGTACTGTGGGGAATCATACTGTCTGTGGGGGGAATGTACTGTGGGGACATCATACTGTGTGTGGGGGAATGTACTGTGGGGACATCATATTGTGTGTGGGGGGAATGTACTGTGGGGGTATCATACTGTGTGTGGGGGAATGTACTGTGGGGACATCATACTGTGTGTGGGGGAAATGTACTGTGGGAGCATCATACTGTGTGTGGGGGGGAATGTACTGTGGGGACATCATACTTTATGTGGGGGGGATGTACTGTGGGGGCATCATACTGTGTATTGGAGAAATGTACTGTGGGGGCATCATACTGTGTATGTGTGGGAATTTACTGTGGGGGCATCAAACTGTGTGTGGGGAGGAATGTACTGTGGGGCATCATACTGTGTGTGGGGGGAATGTACTGTGGGGACATCATACTGTGTGTGGGGGAATGTACTGTGGGGACATCATATTGTGTGTGGGGGGAATGTACTGTGGGGGTATCATACTGTGTGTGGGGGAATGTACTGTGGGGACATCATACTGTGTGTGGGGGAAATGTACTGTGGGAGTGTAGCACCCTGAGGACTCGGCTGCTACAGGGGTATTGCACCTCAAACCAGAGGTGTGGTATTCCACTCCCGGGTAAGGATGGAGTGTGGGACTGAGCTCAGATAGCTGCATGCACTACACTCATCCCATTTCCGGGGGACAGAACTACGGTACTCCCACCAGTTAGATGTGCAGGTACGACAGCGTCTGTCCCTGGCTGGAGTGGGAGGGGGGGAGGAACATCCCAGTAGTGTAGGGGCAGATAGGGGAGGGGCTCTGGGCATAGAGGTAGGAGCCCATTGGGTGCTAGTCACCTGGGCTCACACATAGAGGGAGTATATATGGTGGGCACCATCTAGAGATAGGGTCAGTCTGTCAGGAGAGTTCTGAGGAGGAGTTCAGCCAGGAGGGCTGACAGGGAGCTGTGGCTCCGGCTGGGCCCAGCTCCAGGGCCAGGCCTGAAGCAGAGAGGAAGAGGAAGAAAGGCCCAGAAGCATAAGACCAAGAGGGAACCCTGAGATCCCACGAGTGAGCTAAAAAGGGTGAAGGGTTGGCAGAAGAGGGCACCGGATCCCAAACTGACAGAGGCAAAACATCCTTAATCAGGAACCGGAGGTCGTGGTCAAGTTTTGCCACAACCCTCACCACATTCACCAGGAAGGTACACCACGAGTAGGGTCAGGAAAGCCTTAAAAGGTTTTACCATATAGAGGCCCAAGGGAACCGGACAAAGGTGGATCCCTGGTGGGGATGGCCGGAGAGAGAGAGAGAGAGGGGAGCTCAGGACCACGTTCCGGAATTGCCTGGGGGTTAGCCGAGTCCCGCACCTGGTGGACGCAGCACGGCTCGGGTGGTCACTCCCGGCCGAAGTGACTGAAGCAACACCAGTGAGTAAAAACCCTGAAACTGCATCCCACGTCTCTGTGCCTCCTTACCGCACCATCACTACCACCGTCATCTACACTATCTGCCCTGAGGCCGTACCCCTCCCGTTGGGGGTTATACCATCTACGCTGCACAATTATAACACCGGCCTCAGCGGACTGTCTTGCAGCAGCGGCCCTAAAGCTGCATTCAACGGGTGGCGTAGTCGTCCAACATCTACTGCACTACTCAGCCACACAGTTTGACTCCCTGGGCACGGACCGGGTCACCGCCACGAGACTACAACCCTCAACAGATCCGGCTCCGGGTAAGCTCCCGTGCGCGCGATGCCGCGCGACGAAGGCCCAGGGGCGCGTCAGGAGCATCATACTGTGTGTGGGGGGGAATGTACTGTGGGGACATCATACTTTGTGTGGGGGGGATGTACTGTTTGGACATCATACTGAGTGTGGGGGAATTTACTGTGGGGGCATCATACTGTGTGTGAGAATTTACTGTGGGGACATCATGCTGTGTAGGGGCATTATATTGTGTGTGAGGGGGAATATACTGTGGGGGCATCATACTGTGTGTGTGGGAATGTTCTGTGGGGGCATCATACTGTGTGTGGGGAGGAATGTACTGTGGGGGCATCATACTGTATGTGTGGGGGGAATGTACTGTGGGGACATCATACTGTGTGTGGAGAAATCTATTGTGGGGACATCATACTTTATGGGGAGGAATGTACTGTGGGGGCATCATACTGTGTGTGGGGAGGAATGTACTGTGGGGCCATCATACTGTGTGTGGGGGGGTGTACTGTGAGGACATCATACTGTGTGTGGGGGGGAATGTACTGTGGGGACATCATACTGTGTGTGGTGGAATGTACTGTGGGGACATCATACTTTGTCGGGGGAATGTACTGTGGGGGCATCATAATGTGTGTGTGAAGAGCTATTTATCATCGTACAATGATTGAATAACGGGAGCAGATGATTTATAAAAAGCACTGAATTATATGGTGTGGATTTGCTGCTACTGTGTCACCCCAGGCCTGGATGCCACAAACTTGTAAGGCTGTGTCTGAGAGCAGGAGGGAGGTTCTCTGGTCATGGACCATTAGCATGCAGCACCTCCTGTCCCAGGTCAGTAGGGGGAGCAGGCTGCCCCTATAAAAGCTGGTACTGAGGGCAGGGTTAGGGAGACCAGGACCCACTTCTGAAGCATCCAGAAGGGTTCCCAGAAGAGAGGGACAGGTCAGCGGCAGCTGAGGAGTCAAGGAGGCTAAGGAGGAACAGCAAGCCAGGGACAGAGGCGACGAGAGCTGGTCCTGGCTGAGAGAGAACAACATACCAGACACTGGGATCCGAGGCTGTCAGAATTGCAAGTCCTGCAGCAGATTATCTACTTGCGAGGGATTTTAGGTCCCTTGGCCTAAGAAGCCTGGAAGCTCCGCCCCACAGAGGGACCGGTACAGCACAGAGAAGCTACAGGTACCTAAGGCCCGAGTCGCAAGTCATACAGGCGTAGTACACGGCCAGCTCAGGGACGTGGGCTATCATACCACTAAAGGGGGAGATAGTCAGCAAGGGCAGAGAGAGAACGGTAGGCCTACCCACTCACCCTGACCAGTGGAGCTCGCCCGAATGCCCTCAGACACCCAGGTCCATTCCTCCCTGTACTCCTGGTGGGTCTGTGCCCCGAGCAACTACAGAGTCCAAATGAAGATCAAGATGACCTTGAATCCGCAGAGGACAAGGAAGAGATGATCAGCACAGTTCTCGGAGAGTTCCCCCGGACCTGGACTCAGATAAATGGCGCAATACTGGTACCCGTCCTACACTTCCTTCAGCCTACCCAGCAGGAGCCTACCGGAGAGCAAGAAGAGCAAGTGACTCGCCCCCTGGGCCGTGGGGCACTCGGATCCGGGCAGTGGGGGAACGATGGGAGTAGTAGTGGCAACCCGGTTCCGTGGCTCAGGGTGGTCAGGCCAGTGGTAGTCCGTTATGTGCTGATGTTTATGTCCGACTATGCCACCCGTGGATTGCGGTTATTAGGAACCGCCGCTGCATGCAGACCGCTGGGGCTGATAAAGTGTTCACTCCCTTGAAATTGTTTCAGAAAATGAAGTATTTCTCCCAATTATTGCTGTTACACATGTTTTGCTATACACACTTTATTTTCTTTGTGTGTATTGCAACAACACAAAAAAGCAGAAAAAAAAGGCAAATTGGACATAATTTCACACACAGCCCCAAAAATGGTCTGAACAAAATTGTTGGCACCCTCAACTTTAATATTTGGTTGCTCACCCTTTGGAATAAAATAACTGCAATCAATCGCTTCCTATAACCATCAACAAGCTTCTTACACCTCTCAGCTGGAATTTTGACCACTCTTCTTTTGTAAACTGCTCCATGTCTCTCATAGTTGCTGCTACTTCATACCTCTCCAGCGCTATGTTTCCATCCATTTCTGCGGGCTTCTTGAAGTATGTTTGGGGTCATTCTCCTGGAAGAACCATGACCTAGGACGCAAACCCAGCTTTCTGACACTGGGCACTACATTGCGACCCAAAATCCGTTGGTAATATTTTTCAACAATTTTGGTTCTCAAGTACTCAGACAGTTCTCTTCTCTTTCTGTACTCCATGCTTAGTGTGGCACACACAGACACAATGCAGAGATTGAGTCAACTTCTCCACTTTTTATCTGGTTTCAGGTGTGATTTTCATATTGCCCACACCTGTTACTTGCCACAGGTTAGTTTGAATGAGCATCACATGCTTGAAACAAAGTTGTTCACCCACAATTTTGGAAAGGTGCTATCAATTTTGTCCGGCCCATTTTTGGGGTTTTGTATGAAATGATGTCCAATTTGCCTTTTTTCCTTTTGTTTGTTTTTTTCTTTTGTTCCAATACACACAAAGAATATTAAACATGTGTATAACAAAACATGTGTAATTGCAATAATTTTCTGGGAGAAATACTTCATTTTCTGGAACAATTTTAAGATTGCCAACACTTTCGGCCGTGGCCATATATAGTAGCTGAGTACAGGTGGCTGCTGGGGCCCCTGATACCATTCCTATGTGGCCTTTACACCTGATATACAGTGGTGGCCAAAAGTATTGGCACCCCTGCAATTCTGTCAGATAATACTCAGTTTCTTCCTGAAAATGATTGCAATCACAAATTCTTTGGTATTATTATCTTCATTTAATTTTCTTGCAAAGAAAAAACACAAAAGAGAATGAAACAAAAATCAAATCAATGATCATTTCACACAAAACTCCAAAAATGGGCCAGACAAAAGTATTGGCACCTTCAGCCTAATACTTGGCTGCACAACCTTTAGCCAAAATAACTGCGAACAACCGCTTCCGGTAACCATCAATGAGTTTCTTACAATGCTCTGCTGGAATTGTAGACCATTCTTCTTTGGCAAACTGCTCCAGGTCCCTGATATTTGAAGGGTGCCTTCTCCAAACTGCCATTTTGAGATCTCTGCACAGATGTTCCATGGGATTCAGGTCTGGACTCATTGCTGGCCACCTTAGAAGTCTCCAGTGCTTTCTCTCAAACCATTTTATAGTGCTTTTGGAAGTGTGTTTTGGGTCATTGTCCTGCTGGAAGACCCATGACCTATGAGGGAGACCCAGCTTTCTCACACTGGGCCCTACATTATGCTGCAAACTTTGTTGGTAGTCTTCAGACTTCATAATGCCATGCATACGGTCAAGCAGTCCAGTGCCAGAGGCAGCAAAGCAACCCCAAAACATCAGGGAACTTCCGCCATGTTTGACTGTAGGGACCATGTTCTTTTCTTTGAATGCCTCTTTTTTTTCCTGTACACTCTATGTTGATGCTTTTTCCCAAAAACCTCTACTTTTGTCTCATCTGACCAGAGAACATTCTTCCAAAACGTTTTAGGCTTTCTCAGGTAAGTTTTGGCAAACTCCAGCCTGGCTTTTTTATGTCTCGGGGTAAGAAGTGGGGTCTTCCTGGGTATCCTACCATACAGTCCCTTTTCATTCAGACGCCGACGGATAGTACGGGTTGACACTGTTGTACCCTCGGACTGCAGGGCAGCTTGAACTTGTTTGGATGTTAGTCGAGGTTCTTTATCCACCATCCGCACAATCTTGCGTTGAAATCTCTTGTCAATTTTTCTTTTCCGTCCACATCTAGATAGGTTAGCCACAGTGCCATGGGCTTTAAACTTCTTGATGACACTGCGCACGGAAGACACAGGAACATTCAGGTCTTTGGGGATGGACTTGTAGCCTTGAGATTGCTCATGCTTCCTCACAATTTGGTTTCTCAAGTCCTCAGACAGCTCTTTTGTCTTCTTTCTTTTCTCCATGCTCAATGTGGTACACACAAGGACACAGGACAGAGGCTGAGTCAACTTTACTCTGTTAGAACCCTCCTGTTAGTTTTTGCTATCTTGTGTTTTGCGGTCACGTGACTAGCTGCCTATGTATTCCAGCTCCGCCCTTCTGGCTTTGCTGGACTTCATTGTTTTTTGCCTGTCTCTCTAGCCAGGTGCTTCGGTGCCTATCTCTTTCTAGTTTGCTTGGTCCTCTGGACCTCTAGTACTTTTTGTTCAGTTTGTATTTTTGCTCTGCAACAACTTCTGTTAGGAGGTGTCCATTTTTTGTCCCAGTCCTTAGTTCTTTTAGGGACCCCTCCCTTTATTCTATAGGTCTCTGTTCAGACTAGCCGAGGACGAAGGCGGGTCTGTTCACAAGGAACAGGCTGCCCGCTACATCGTAGGGATTCAGCTTAGTCTTACTGTAGGGACAGCTTTTCCCTTTCTTTCCTTAGTTTATGTTGCAGATCATAACATAATCCATGTTAACTGGCTGCAAGTGTGATTTAGTTATTGCCAATTGTATCCAATTTGGCTTTAGGACAATTCTTTTTGTGTTTTTTCATTGAAGACAAATTAAATGAAGATAATAAGACCAAAGAATTTGTGATTGCAATCATTTTCAGGAAGAAACTGAGTATTATCTGACAGAATTGCAGGGGTGCCAATACTTTTGGCCACCACTGTATAGGAGCTGAGTACAGGCAGCTGCCGGGGCCCCTGATACCATTACTATGTGGCCCTTTCACCTGATATATAGGAGCTGAGTACAGGCGGCTGCTGGGGCCCCTGATACCATTACTATGTGGCCCTTTCACCTGATATATAGGAGCTGAGTACAGGCGGCTGCTGGGGCCCCTGATACCATTACTATGTGGCCCTTTCACCTGATATATAGGAGCTGAGTACAGGCGGCTGCTGGGGCCCCTGATACCATTACTATGTGGCCCTTACACCTGATATATAGGAGCTGAGTACAGGCGGCTGCTGGGGCCCCTGATACCATTACTATGTGGCCCTTACACCTGATATATAGGAGCTGAGTACAGGCGGCTGCTGGGCCCTTGATACCATTACTATGTGGCCCTTACCCCTGATATATAGGAGCTGAGTACAGGCGGCTGCTGGGGCCCCTGATACCATTACTATGTGGCCCTTACCCCTGATATATAGGGGCTGAGTACAGGCGGCTGCTGGGGCCCCTGATACCATTACTATGTGGCCCTTACACCTGATATATAGAAGCTGAGTACAGGTGGCTGCTGGGGCCCCTGATACCATTACTATGTGGCCCTTACACCTGATATATAGGAGCTGAGTACAGGCGGCTGCTGGGGCCCCTGATACCATTACTATGTGGCCCTTACACCTGATATATAGGAGCTGAGTACAGGCGGCTGCTGGGCCCTTGATACCATTACTATGTGGCCCTTACCCCTGATATATAGGAGCTGAGTACAGGCGGCTGCTGGGCCCTTGATACCATTACTATGTGGCCCTTACCCCTGATATATAGGAGCTGAGTACAGGCGGCTGCTGGGGCCCCTGATACCATTACTATGTGGCCCTTACCCCTGATATATAGGGGCTGAGTACAGGCGGCTGCTGGGGCCCCTGATACCATTACTATGTGGCCCTTACACCTGATATATAGAAGCTGAGTACAGGTGGCTGCTGGGGCCCCTGATACCATTACTATGTGGCCCTTACACCTGATATATAGGAGCTGAGTACAGGCGGCTGCTGGGGCCCCTGATACCATTACTATGTGGCCCTTACACCTGATATATAGGAGCTGAGTACAGGCGGCTGCTGGGCCCTTGATACCATTACTATGTGGCCCTTACCCCTGATATATAGGAGCTGAGTACAGGCGACTGCTGGGGCCCCTGATACCATTACTATGTGGCCCTTACCCCTGATATATAGGGGCTGAGTACAGGCGGCTGCTGGGGCCCCTGATACCATTACTATGTGGCCCTTACACCTGATATATAGGAGCTGAGTACAGGCGGCTGCCGGGGCCCCTGATACCATTACTATGTGGCCCTTACACCTGATATATAGGAGCTGAGTACAGGCGGCTGCCAGGGCCCCTGATACCATTACTATGTGGCCCTTACACCTGATATATAGGAGCTGAGTACAGGCGGCTGCTGGGGCCCCTGATACCATTACTATGTGGCCCTTACCCCTGATATATAGGGGCTGAGTACAGGCGGCTGCCGGGGCCCCTGATACCATTACTATGTGGCCCTTACCCCTGATATATAGGGGCTGAGTACAGGCGGCTGCTGGGGCCCCTGATACCATTACTATGTGGCCCTTACACCTGATATATAAGGGCTGAGTACAGGCGGCTGCTGGGCCCTTGATACCATTACTATGTGGCCCTTACACCTGATATATAGGAGCTGAGTACAGGCGGCTGCTGGGGCCCCTGATACCATTACTATGTGGCCCTTACCCCTGATATATAAGGGCTGAGTACAGGCGGCTGCTGGGGCCCCTGACACCATTACTATGTGGCCCTTACACCTGATATAAAAGGGCTGAGTACAGGCGGCTGCTGGGGGCCCTGATACCAGTACTATGTGGCCCTTACACCTGATATATAAGGGCTGAGTACAGGCGGCTGCTGGGGCCCCTGATACCATTGCTATGTGGCCCTTACACCTGATATATAAGGGCTGAGTACAGGCGGCTGCTGGGGCCCCTGATACCATTACTGTGTGGCCTTTACACCTGATATATAAGGGCTGAGTACAGGCGGCTGCTGGGGCCCCTGATACCATTACTATGTGGCCCTTACACCTGATATATAGGAGCTGAGTACAGGCGGCTGCTGGGGCCCCTGATACCATTACTATGTGGCCCTTACACCTGATATATAGGAGCTGAGTACAGGCGGCTGCGGGGCCCCTGATACCATTACTATGTGGCCCTTACACCTGATATATAGGAGCTGAGTACAGGCTGCTGCTGGGGCCCCTGATACCATTACTATGTAGCCCTTACACCTGATATATAGGAGCTGAGTACAGGCATCTGCTGGGGCCCCTGATACCATTACTATGTGGCCCTTACACCTGATATATAGGAGCTGAGTACAGGCGGCTGCTGGGGCCCCTGATACCATTACTATGTGGCCCTTACACCTGATATATAGGAGCTGAGTACAGGCGGCTGCCGGGGCCCCTGATACCATTACTATGTGGCCCTTACACCTGATATATAGGAGCTGAGTACAGGCGGCTGCTGGGGCCCCTGATACCATTACTATGTGGCCCTTACACCTGATATATAGGAGCTGAGTACAGGCGGCTGCCGGGGCCCCTGATACCATTACACTGGTGCCTTGTTATTAGGTCAATTCCATTATAAAACATTGTATCCGTCATTGTTGAGCTCTGCTGGGACTCTGTATCCCGCCTGCATTGCATAATGGGGCCCCTGAATACTCTGCACATAAGGGCCCATAGCTCTAATTATGTTGTTTGCAATAGTCGCCCTCCTGCCACCCTGTAATATCGGGTCCCTGCCTGGTGTGCCCCCTATGACTTAATGTCCCCCTGTACGACAGAGGGCACATTCACTCTGTCTGGACCATTATAGTCTATGGCCACGTCAGATCATATGCCCGAATCCCGTTCAGGTAAAGGCTGCAGCCACCGCAGCCATGCTGCCTTCAGTGCCCCGCTCCTCCGCCACTGCCATTCCCCCCAACACCCAGAGCCACAGTGTATGTATATATATATATATATATATATATATATATATACACAAAAAAATAAAGGGAACACTTAAACAACAGAATATAACTCCAAGTAAATCAAACTTCTGTGAAATCAAACTGTCCACTTAGGAAGCAACACTGATTGACAATCAATTTCACATGCTGTTGTGCAAATGGAATAGACAATAGATGGAAATTATTGGCAATTATCAAAACACTCTCAATAAAGGAGTGGTTCTGCAGGTGGGGACCACAGACCACATCACAGTACCAATGCTTTCTGACTGATGTTTTGGTCACTTTTGAATGTTGGTTGTGCTTTCACACTCGTGGTAGCTTGAGATGGACTCTACAACCCACAGAAGTTGCTCAGGTAGTGCAGCTCTTCCAGGATGGCACATCAATGCGAGCTGTGGAAAGAAGGTTTGCTGTGTCTGTCAGCGTAGTGTCCAGAGGCTGGAGGCACTACCAGAAGACAGGCCAGTACACCAGGAGACGTGGAGGGAGCCGTAGGAGGGCAACAACCCAGCAGCAGGACCGCTACCTCCGCCTTTGTGCAAGGAGGAACAGGAGGAGCACTGCCAGAGCCCTGAAAAATGACCTCCATCTGACCACAAATGTGGATGTGTCTGCAAAAACGGTTAGAAACCAACTCCATAAGGGTGGTATGAGGGCCCGACGTCCACAGATGGGGGTTGTACTCACAGCCCAACACCGTGCAGGACGCTTGGCATTTGCCACAGAACACCAGGATTGGCAAAGTGGCAACTGCCGCCCTGTGCTCTTCACAGATGAAAGCAGGTTCACACTGAGCACATGTGACAGACGTGACAGAGTCTGGAGACACCGTGGAGAACGATCTGCTGCCTGCAACATCCTTCAGCATGACCGGTTTGGCAGTGGGTGAGTAATGGTGTGGGGTGGCATTTCTTTGGAGGGCCGCACAGCCCTCCATGTGCTCGTCAGAGGTAGCCTGACTGCCATTAAGTACTGAGATGAGATCCTCAGACCCCTTGTGAGACCATATGCTGGTGCGGTTGGCCCTGGGTTCCTCCTAATGCAGGACAATGCCAGACCTCATGTGGCTGGAGTGTGTCAGCAGTTCCTGCAAGATGAAGGCATTGAAGTTATGGACTGGCCCGCCCGTTCCCCAGACCTGAATCCGATTGAGCACATCTGGGACATCATGTCTTGCTCCCTGGGACCCGTTCAAGCTCCGGAAGGGAGCGAAACGGCCATCGTCCTCTCTCTCACTCCCCCGCAAACCCTTAGGGGTCTCCATCCTATGCCGCCAGACAACATGTATTGTTAGTACTAATAAAGGACATCTTCGGAACTTTTGTTGAGTGCTACCTTTATTTTTGCTTCTGCATTACTAGACTGTTTACTTGGACATGCACCACCATGTATCCGGGAGTTTCATTTCATTGAATGAGAGGTGTATTTAAAGCAGAGGTGGTGCCGGATTTCTTCTCTTTTATTGCTCATTTGACATGTCTTGCTCCATGCACCAATGTCACGTTGAACCACAGACTGTCCAGGAGTTGGCGGATGCTTTAGTCCAGGTCTGGCAGGAGATCCCACAGGAGACCATCCGCAACCTCATCAGGAGCATACCCAGGCGTTGTAGGGAGGTCATACAGGCACGTGGAGGCCACACACAATACTCAGCCTCATCAGGAGCATGCCCAGGCGTTGTAGGGAGGTCATACAGGCACGTGGAGGCCACACACAATACTGAGCCTCATCAGGAGCATGCCCAGGCGTTGTAGGGAGGTCATACAAGCACGTGGAGGCCACACACAATACTCAGCCTCATCAGGAGCATGCCCAGGCGTTGTAGGGAGGTCATACAGGCACGTGGAGGCCACACACAATACTCAGCCTCATCAGGAGCATGCCCAGGCGTTGTAGGGAGGTCATACAGGCACGTGGAGGCCACACACAATACTCAGCCTCATCAGGAGCATGCCCAGGCGTTGTAGGGAGGTCATACAGGCACGTGGAGGCCACACACAATACTCAGCATCATCAGGAGCATGCCCAGGCGTTGTAGGGAGGTCATACAGGCACGTGGAGGCCACACACAATACTCAGCCTCATCAGGAGCATGCCCAGGCGTTGTAGGGAGGTCATACAGGCACGTGGAGGCCACACACAATACTGAGCCTCATCAGGAGCATGCCCAGGCGTTGTAGGGGGGTCATACAGGCACGTGGAGGCCACACAAAATACTGAGACTCATTTTGACTTTTTTTAAGGATATTACATCAAAGTTGGATCAGCCTGTAGTGTGTTTTTCCACTTTAATTTTGGGGGTGACTCCAAATCCAGGCCTCCATTGCTTAATAAATTTGATTTCCATTGATGATTTTTGTGTGATTTTGTTGTCAGAACAAAGTATTCAATGAGAATATTTCATTCATTCAGATCTAGGATGTGTTATTTGATTGTTCCCTTTATTTTTTTGAGCAGTGTATATATAAATATACCAGGATGGGGGATATTAACAGAATTGGGGGACATTACCCCTATAACAGTGTAAGCAGCAGACCCCCTCCCCCTTAACAGGGCATAATGACCACATTTTTTGCTTACATTTTTTTTCTATTTACCTACTCTAAAACCTAGGTACGTCTTATGGTCCGGTGCGTCTTATAGTCCGAAAAATTCAGTATATGCATTCAGTATATATATACTACTAGCTATTGAACCCGTTCTACGCCCGGGTGGACAGCATTTTTATTGGTATATGGTCTCCCATGCTGGTATGTGCTGCCCCCCTCCTTGTATTTGTGCTGTCCCCATCCTGTCCCCACCATCCAATCCTGGTATGCGTGGTACACCTCACCCCCAATCCTAGTATGCTTGACACCCCTCACCCCCAATCCTGGTATGCGTGGCACCCCTCACGCCCTATCCTGGTATGCGTGGCACCCCTCACGCCCTATCCTGGTATGCGTGGCACCCCTCATCCCCAATCCTGGTATACGTGGCACCCCTCATCCCTATCCTGGTATGCGTGGCACCCCTCATCCCTATCCTGGTATGTATGGTACCCCTCATCACTATCCTGGTGTGTATGGTATCCCTCATCCTGGTATGCTTGGTACGCCATCCCTCATCCCGGTATGCATGGCACTCCATCCCTCATCCCCAATCCCGGTATGCGTGGCACCCCTCATCCCCAATCCCGGCATGCGTGGCACCCCTCATCCCCAATCCCGGCATGCGTGGCACCCCTCATCCCCAATCCCGGCATGCGTGGCACCCCTCATCCCCAATCCCGGCATGAGTGGCACCCCTCATCCCAATCCTTGTATGTGTGGCACCCCTCATCCCCAATCCCGGTATGCGTGGCACCCCTCATCCCCAATCCCGGTATGCATGGCACCCCTCATCCCCAATCCCGGTATGTGTGGCACCCCTCATCCCCAATCCCGGTATGCGTGGCACCCCTCATCCCCAATCCCGGTATGCGTGTCATCCCTCACCCCCAATCCCGGTATGCATGGCACCCCTCACCCCCCAATCCCGGTATGCGTGGCACCCCTCATCCCCAATCCCGGTATGCGTGGCACCCCTCATCCCCCAATACCAATATGCGTGGCAACCCTCATCCCCAATCCCAGTATGCGTGGCACCCCTCATCCCCAATCCCGGTATGCATGGCACCCCTCATCCCCAATCCCGGTATGCGTGGCACCCCTCACCCTCAATCCTGGTATGCATGGTCCCCTCACCCCCCAATCCTGGTATGCGTGTTACCCCTCACCCCCCAATCCTGTTATGCGTGTTACCCCTCACCCCCCAATCCTGGTATGCGTGGCACCCCTCACTCCCCAATCCTGGTATGCTTGGCACCCCTAACCCCCCAAATCCTGGTATGCGTGGTACCCCTCACCGCCCAATCCTGGTATGTGTGGCACTCCTCACCCCCCAATCCTGGTATGTGTGGCACCCCTCACCGCCCAATGTTGGTATGCGTGGTACCCCTCACCCCCAATCGTGGTATGTGTGTTACCCCTCACCCCCCAAATCCTAGTATGCGTGGTACACCTCACCCCACAATCCTGGTATGTGTGGTACCCCTCACCCCCAATCTTGGTATGCGTGGTACCCCTCACCCCCAATCCTGGTATGTGTGGTACCCCTCACCTCCCAATCCTGGTATATGTGGTACCCCTCACCCCCCAATCCTGATATATGCATGGTCCCCTCACCCCACAATCCTGTTATGTGTGGCCCCCTCATCCCTTTCACACTGTACACACATACACAAAAAAAAACAGTTATACTCACCTTTCTTCTCTCTACTCCAGCACTGCTGCGTCCTCTTCTGCCGGAGGCCGAGGGAGAAGTGCGGCGCTGGAGCACCGCGCTGTCCGGCGCCATTTTTCTGAAGACACACTGTAAATGTGTCTTCAGTAAAATGGCGCCGGATAGCGCAATGCGCATGCGTCGATCTGACGCCTTCACTCCGCCCCCGGTCTCCAGCGAAGAGAGGCGCCGCGACAACGCTCCTCCCGGTCAGGTAAGTATGTAAGTATGGCGCCGGAGATCGCGGTATGCGTTCAGTGTCTACGCATCCCGCGATCTCCGGCGCCATACACCTCCTCTTACCTGTAACGGCTGGATGCCTGCTTCTCTCTGGAGCCAGGCTGCGCATCACACATGCGCAGTCTATCGAAGCTTCAGACAGAGACACGCATGCCGCCTTATATATACGATGGTAGATCGGCCCACTCAGTTGCACACAGAAGTAGCCACCGGAGCACTGTCTCCTTAAGTCTCTCACTGGTTTATTTGAAGATGCTGCATAAGCCAGTGAAGAGTTAGCAAAAATAAATACGTGCTTTCTGACCTAAGGAAAAACAAAACATAACATACAGCCGTGTTGCTGTGGGGATCTGCCCGCTCAGGAGAACAACCATCCACTAGTTCAGCTTTTCCTTCTCAGGACACAAAGCGCTGGAGTTCCTCTCTACAGCCCTACTGAACACTGAATGCCTTAGAAGGCCGTCTATATATATCCTAGTCCTCACCCAGGGGTGGAGATATGATGAATGACCTCCCAACCCGTTCTATGGTCATTCACAAAAACCCAGCCCTTAAAATAGCCGATTAATCCCTCTCAACACATAGTGTGCTGGTGTAAAACTTATGGGTTTCAAATCACTGAAGCTAATAGCCTCAGTGAAACATACCTCCCCTCCAGCACTTTGCCAGTGACTTTGTCACCATGTATATATAATCAGCATACTGTATATATATTATAAGCATACTGTATATATCCTTTTAAAAGCAGAAGTGTTAATAAATTATTTTTATCAGTTAACAAAATGCAGAGTAAAGTTTGATGGATGAACCAAGATCTCAGTAATAATAATTGTATTTTTTTTTTATTAATAATAGAATAGAAGGGAGGGACAAAACCAGGAACAGAATCAGTAGGCAAACTTATAATCAGGAAAACAGCCGGGGTCAGATACCAGATGATCAGTAACCGCCACGTCTGCGAGCAGTATGAATACCGTGGAGCCTGGTGACAGAGGTGATACTGAGATTGTCCCGGCAGAGATGTAACAGTCAGAAGGCCACCGGTAGATGGTGAAGGTCCTTCTGTACAGCTCCAGCAGTGATGGTGGATCTGCTGGACTTCAGGGAGCTGGATGCGGAGGTTTACCGTCTTTTAGATGTCTCTAGGGGAACGGTGACAACACGCAAATACGCGAGCAGCCCTGGATAATCCACGCCGGCAGGATGATAAGATCCGGCGGAAGATGGAACCTATGAGAAGAGAAGGAAATATAATGTAAGTGATGGGACTCCATATGACATGATACTACTGTGCGGTCACTGTGGCCGGACGGCAGAGGAATCTCATCACACAGAGGTCAGGGATCATCGTCAGCCATCATACATGTGACAATCCCATCACCGACAGATGACATCTGCTCCACATGAATTATTCTCACTGACGACATCACACAACATGGAGATGACTCTCACACTTACCTCGTCTCTTTTTCCCCTTTTTCCCATTTTCTGATTTTTCGTCATCAGCTGGAAATTTTGATCAGAAAAAAGAAAAAAACAACAACTCACTAAAGACATATTGTTATGGGATCTGCTTTGTATCGCTCCTGTATATAGTATATAGATTGTTCTAGTCCTGTCCCCTATAGTCCTGACAATCTGGTATTACACAATAGGGCAGAATAAGTCCTATATACCGGACATGACCTCATATGAGGGGCATTAGATGTGTCACTAATATGGAGCAGTGAGCACCCTGTGTGCCGCCATGTGGTGCATCCCTAATGAGCGATATTCTACTATAGGAGACGATGTCTCATTATGATGGCGGAGGTTACTGGATGCAACAATGTATCACAGAATCCATGATAATACTGTACAAAGTTACAGAAATGGAGACACAGTATGGGCCCATGGGCAAAGTAATTGGGATCCATGGAACATAGATAACATAGGAGACCTATTACAGAAAAACCATGTGGAAATATTTCACCGTTGATGATAACATTCACATTGTTTGTGCTATAGACATGTACATACCTGACAATGGGGACGAGGACGGCAAGCTGGTTATAGCATCGTCTCTAGCAGATTCAGGAGAAGATCCTTTCTGCCTGTTAGGAAGAAGAAAAACGTGTCATTCACAAGTAAATTCAGTATAAATGGGATTGTCTCACTAGAAGAACCCCAACTATAAGGCCTAATAGGACATATGAAAGTCATAGTGGGGAAGTCTCCTGCTCAAAACGACCTTCTATGGAGCAGAGCGGAAAACAACTACCAATAATGGCCAGCAGGTAATACTACATCTGTCCCACAATGTGGGCAATACTAACAATGCCTGACCGGCAGCAATTATGGGCTGTTATCTCCAGCGGATTCTGAAGCCAAAAGCGCAATGACCGCTGATCATGTGGCGGTGGATGCTGCATTCGATATGATGGTATTTATGTCCTATATTTGGTGTTGTGCACATATATTAGTCTGGAGCTCCCAGTAATGACTCCACAATCTACTCACATTTCTGAGATGTTTCTGCTGGATGCCGGGGTACACTCTGGAGGGGACTTGATAACGGTGGTACAGAGCTAAATAAGGACAAAAATAAGATATGAAATTCTATTTTTTACTTTTAGAGGTCTTTTTATGTATTCTGGATTTATTGATCACTTACTTTAGAAAGCCTTTTAGAGGATGTTGTAAAATTTTGGAAGAAAAGGCTCTCATTATCCTCACTTGTGTCCTCCTCCTCTGAGACAATAGGCTTGTCTGTATCAGCGTGATCTACAATACATAGGTAATGAAGTGTTATTAGTGGTTGTCAGTATAACACAGTCACCATTTATCACTACTATTAATGGGAACCGATTGTCACATATTATGGAAGATGAGACAAACAGCCGCTTAGTCTAGATGATGTCTTCTACTTACTGATAAATAAGCTGGTGTCCATATCTGACACAAGCCGAGGAATGTACTCTGGCTTCTGACTTAGAAGGTTTTCAAATTCTAAGTCACTCAGGAATGGATAACTCTTGATCTCAAATGCTCCTCCTGGAAAAAGAAAAACAAAAGTGATGCGGACATTGCTAGAGGCTGCTCCATATCTGAACAGTATATCTTAAGTAATGACAAAACCGAAGGAAACAAACTAAAAGTTATATTATGGAGAACTAGAAATAGGCAAGCAGATAGAGGAGTGCTGATCCTCATGGACAGGAGCGATGAGTCCTCGTTGTAAAAAGTGAATATTAATACTAATACAGTATATCAGTTACCTGTCCCAAGTCTTTGTGCAGGATTTGTTCTGAGCAGGTCATTAATGAGGTCCTGAGCATCGGGGGGAGGAGAGCGATCCCAATCCCAAATTATGTCTCCTGTTATATAGAAAATTACAGAAAATAAAACCTCTGTTTTGGACTGTAAGATAAAGTAGAGGAAATAACTAAATTCATGTAACCAGTCAAAGCAATGATCGGATTATTCTACTTACCAGTGACAATATTTTTATAGAGCTCAGATAGGGAATCCCCATGAAATGGTACATATCCCACCAGAAACTCATGCAGGATGATCCCCATTGACCACCAGTCCGCAGGTCTTCCATAGCCTTTCTTCAGGATGATTTCTGGGGCCATGTAGAGCGGGGTGCCACAGTCCTGGAAACCAACAGAAGATAAAGATAAGAATCAATGAAATTATTATTATGACAAGTTCTCTACATAAAAAGCCAATGACAGAAGATAAAATATCAGTGGAAAAGTTCTCTAGAAATGAAGAACGTAGAGAAGAGACAATAGTGTGATGAGATTTGTAAAGAACCATCTAAGTTCCTGTAAGTGATGCCAACCTCATGGTCCTGGAACTCTCTGGCGATGTCCTCCAATGATTCCCTGTGGGTGTTGGTTTCTGGTATCATGACACCAACTTTTGAAATCCCAAAATCGGCGACTTTAATGTGTCCAGCCGGTGTAATCAGGAGGCTGTGAAAGAGAAGATGGTTTTAGTCTCACAGGCTGTGTGGTAATAAATAACTTCCCCCCTTTATTATACTACAGGGGGCACTTACTTCTCTGGTTTCAGGTCTCTATGCAACACACCATAGCTGTGCAGGTATTCCACAGCAAGTATCGCTTCTGCAAAATACAGGCGGGCCAAGGGGACAGATAAAGGACCCTTGGTGCTTAGGAGGGTCCCACAGTCTCCACCTATAGAAGAAAGGAAATATGAGCGGTGAGGGGTTTATACAGCAGATCACCACGATGGATCATGAGAAGTGAGCGGAGACTTTGGGGCAGGAGAGAATATATACAGATATAATGTATAGAGCACAGAATATTAGTCTGAGGTCATGGTGAGATGTCGTCCATGTCACTAATAGAGTGATGTCTCATCTCGTCTACAGCTGGCGATACTGACATGCTCAGTGCGGACATACAGGGAGATCACACACATCAATGACTTTCCATAATATCTATAGTAAATGCTCTGCGGGGATGTAACCGTCCACGGGGACAAGTCCTAATGATATGAGCGGTGATAAGATGTCAGCAGACATGGGCTGAATATAATACATGTACATGTCCTACCTCCTACATACTCCATGACCATACACAGGTGAGATCTAGTAGGGAAGGAGCAGAGCATGGAGGTCACAAAGGGACAGTCAGCGAATGTCAGGATGTCCCTCTCCAGATAGGCCCCTTCCACATGTTTTGGAGTATCCAGGTCCCGCTTGGCAATTTTCTTCATAGCGAAGATCTTCTGTGAGTCTTTATGGTGAACTAAGTGGACAGACCTGGAGAGAAGAAGAAACCATGGTTTATAGTGAATCCTTATTAACAGTCCGTCTATAGAAGTCATTATATGATCTTCTGTTCTAATGTTTAATACCAGAAGTCCGACCATTACTAGAAATCCACATCTAGAAATACATGAGATAATACTACATAGACCATCTATGGGAGGGTCTGCACAATGCCACGTCTGCCAGACCCTCACCCAGGTCACATTATCATCTATGGGAAGTCTGCACAATGCCACGTCTGCCAGACCCTCACCCAGGTCACATTATTACCTGTGGGAAGTCTGCACAATGCCACGTCTGCCGGACACCCACTCAGGTCACATTATCACCTGTGGGAGGTCTGCACAATGCCAAGTCTGCCAGACCCTCACCCAGGTCACATTATCACCTGTGGGAGGTCTGCAAAATGCCGCATCTTCCACACCCTCACCCAGGTCACATTGTCACCTATGGATGTCTGCACAATGCTACGCCTGCCATACCCTCACCTAGGTCACATTATCACCTATGGGAAGTCTGCACAATGCCACGTCTGCCGGACCCTCACCCAGGTCACATTATCACCTTTCACCTCAGATCATGTCCCTATGATAACACTGAATGGCAGAGCACAGAGGCTGAAGCATTGTCATAGGGAACCCTGAGAAATGTGGCTTATGCCAACTGAAATCTCACCCAAAAGATCCGCTGCTGATCAGCTTAGATGTTTCGTAGTCGCTCATACGCGGCTTTCTTGCCGGGATCAATGATTCCATCAAGTCCTAGAAAAGAAGAAGAAGAAGAAATGATATTAAGATCTAGAAGCTGCTGGAGAAAATCTCCAGATGCAGAAACGTCTCCTCCTATATTATGTCCCAGCTGATGTCACTGATCCGATAGGTGAGCAGAAACCTGCTGACGGATTCCCTATAATATAAACGCTATTATCTAATGCAATAGTGTCATCTCCTCTAATAATAGAGGCGCCCCCTGGTTATATGGGGGATAATACTGGACGGGTCATTTACACCCCGTGATCTGGTGATATACAGACATCTCCCTCTATAATACTTACACCGGCAGGTTCTTGGATCTCCGGGATCTCTAAGATTACACTGTCAGGATCCAACAGCTCAGTTGTTTCTAAAATAGTGATAAAATGATGAAGAAATAAAATGTATTAGAGGATATTAATCCTACAGACATAATACAGCAATATAATGGAGAAATGACTATTCTGTATGGAGGACTATGTGGGGCCCATTATTCTGTATGGAGGACTATGTGGTGCCCATTATTCTGTATGGAGGACTATGTGGGGCCATTATTCTGTATGGAGGACTATGTGGGGCCATTATTCTGTATGGAGGACTATGTGGGGCCCATTATACTGTATGGAGGACTATGTGGGGCCCATTATTCTGTATGGAGGGCTATGTGGTGCCCATTATTCTGTATGGAGGGCTATGTGGGGCCCATTATACTGTATGGAGGACTATGTGGGGCCAATTATACTGTATAGAGGACTATGTGGGGCCCATTATTCTGAATGGAGGGCTATGTGGTGCCCATTACACTGTATGGAGGGCTATGTGGGGCCCATTATTCTGTATGGAGGACTATGTGGGGCCCATTATACTGTATGGAGGACTATGTGGGGCCCATTATTCTGTATGGAGGACTATGTGGGGCCATTATTCTGTATGGAGGACTATGTGGGGCCCATTATACTGTATGGAGGACTATGTGGTGCCCATTATTCTGTATGGAGGGCTATGTGGGGCCCATTATACTGTATGGAGGACTATGTGGGGCCAATTATACTGTATAGAGGACTATGTGGGGCCCATTATTCTGAATGGAGGGCTATGTGGTGCCCATTACACTGTATGGAGGGCTATGTGGGGCCCATTATTCTGTATGGAGGACTATGTGGGGCCCATTATACTGTATGGAGGACTATGTGGGGCCCATTATTCTGTATGGAGGACTATGTGGGGCCATTATTCTGTATGGAGGACTATGTGGGGCCCATTATACTGTATGGAGGACTATGTGGGGCCCATTATTCTGTATGGAGGGCTATGTGGTGCCCATTATTCTGTATGGAGGGCTATGTGGGGCCCATTATACTGTATGGAAGACTATGTGGGGCCAATTATACTGTATAGAGGACTATGTGGGGCCCATTATTCTGAATGGAGGGCTATGTGGTGCCCATTATACTGTATGGAGGGCTATGTGGGGCCCATTATTCTGTATGGAGGACTATGTGGGGCCCATTATACTGTATGGAGGACTATGTGGAGCCCGTTATACTGTATAGAGGACTATGTGGGGCCCATTATTCTGAATGGAGGGCTATGTGGTGCCCATTATACTGTATGGAGGGCTATGTGGGGCCCATTATTCTGTATGGAGCACTATGTTGAGCCCATTATTCTGTATGGAGGGCTATGTGGTGCCCATAGTACTGTATGGAGGGCTATGTGGGGCCCATTATTCTGTATGAAGGACTATGTGGGGCCCATTATACTGTATTGAGGACTATGTGGGGCCCATTATAATGCATGGAGGACGGACTATGTGGTCCCATTATACTGTATGGAGGACTATGTGGGGCCCATTATACTGTATGGAAGACTATGTGGGGCCATTATACTGTATAGAAGACTATGTGGTCCCATTATACTGTATGGAGGACTATGTGGGGCCATTATACTGTATGGAGCACTATGTGGAGCCCATTATTCTGTATGGAGGACTATGTGGTGCCCATTATACTGTATAGAGGACTATGTGGGGCCCATTATTCTGTATGGAGGACTATGTGGGGCCCATTATTCCGTATGGAGGACTATGTGGGCCCATTATTCTTTATGGAGGACTATGTGGGGCCATTATTCTGTATGGAGGACTATGTGTTGCCCATTATACTGTATGGAGGACTATGTGGGGCCTATTATTCTATATGGAGGACTATGTGGGGCCCATAATACTTTATGGAGGACTATGTCGGCCCATAATATTGTATGGAGGACTATGTGGGGCCTATTATTCTCTATGAAGGACTATGTGGGGCCCTTTATACTGTATGGTGGACTATGTGCGGCCCATAATACTGTATGGAGGACTATGTGGAGCCCATTATTCTCTATGGAGGACTATGTGGGGCCCATTATTCTGTATGGAGCACTATGTGGGGCCCATTATACTGTATGGAGGACTATCTGGGGCCTATTATTCTCTATGGAGGACTATGTGGGGCCCTTTATACTCTACGGTGGACGATGTGGGGCCCATAATACTGTATGGAGGACTATGTGGGGCCCATTATTCTCTATGGAGGACTATGTGGGGCTCATTATTCTGTATGGAGGACTATGTGGGGCCCATTATTCTGTATGGAGGATTATGTGGGGTCAATTATCCTGTATGGAAGACTATGTGGGGCCATTATATTGTGTGGAGGACTGTGTGGGGCCATTATTCTGTATGCAGCACTATGTGGGGCCATTATTCCGTAAGGAGGACTGTGTGGGGCCATTATTCTTTATGGAGTACTATGTGGGGCCATTATTCTTTATGGAGTACTATGTGGGGCCATTATATTGTATGGAGGACTATGTGGGGCCATCATTCTGTATGGAGGACTATGTGAGGCCTATTATTCTGTACGGTGGAATATGTGGGGTCCATTATTCTGTATGGAGGACTATGTGGGGCCCATTATTCCGTATGGAGGACTATGTGGTGCCCATTATACTGTATGGAGTACTATGTGGTGCCCATTATACTGTGTGCCGGACTATGTGGGGCCCATTATTCTGCATGGAGGGCTATCTGGGGCACATTATTCTGTATGGATGACTTTGTGGTGCCCATTATACTGTGTGCCGGACTATGTGGGGCCCATTATTCTGCATGGAGGGCTATCTGGGGCACATTATTCTGTATGGATGACTTTGTGGGACCCATTATTCTGTATGGAGGACTATCTGGGGCCCATTATTCTGCATGGAGGACTTTGTGGGGCCGATTATTCTGTTTGGAGGACTTTGTGGGGCCCATTATTCTGTATGGAGGACTATGTGGGGCATTATTCTGCATGGAGGACTATGTGGGGCCCATTATTCTGTATGGAGGACTATGTGGGGCCCATTATTCTGCATGGAGCACTATGTGGGGCCAATTATTCTGCATGGAGCACTATGTGGGGCCCATTATTCTGCATGGAGGGCTATCTGGGGCACATTATTCTGTATGGATGACTTTGTGGGACCCATTATTCTGTATGGAGGACTATCTGGGGCCCATTATTCTGTATGGAGGACTTTGTGGGGCCGATTATTCTGTTTGGAGGACTTTGTGGGGCCCATTATTCTGTATGGAGGACTATGTGGGGCATTATTCTGTATGGAGGACTATGTGGGGCCCATTATTCTGTATGGAGGACTATGTGGGGCCCATTATTCTGCATGGAGCACTATGTGGGGCCCATTATTCTGCATGGAGGACTATGTGGGACCCATTATTCATTATGGAGGACTTTGTGGTACCCAGTATACTGATTGGCTCGTGACTTTTTCCAAGTTTTTCATTTTGGCTCTCTTTATGTTTGATTAGAGAGTGGAAAGAGTAAATGTGAAATGATCCCCTGTTCTCTATAATATCCGGATTTTTCCTGTAGAAGGTTGTGTGATCGGCTCACCTGTAGTCAGATCGCTGCTCGGTCCCGGCTGACTCGTATTATTGTCAGGGGTTTCTGGGGTCACATTTTGCTCATCTTCGGTGTCGCCTTCTGGTGTCTCCTGATTGATAGAATATATAGAATTAACACGATGAACCTTCCACTAAATCACCAAATCCACAAATCAGGAAGGACTGAACCTGCATTTACAGACACACCAACTGTAACTATACAGATCAGACGCCATCATGAGGACTTTTCTCAGATAAAATGGATTAAGATGAGGTAACATTGCAAAAACATTAATATGGATAATAGAGGGAGACAGAGGCGGAAATACAGACTTCCCACCACTGAGCTGTGACTACATCAGCAGAATACAGACTGCCATCAGCAGAGACAGGCGGCCATACTACCTCCTGTGCTTGCCAGGAGCTGACAGGGAGGCCGATAAGATCTAACACCAGATCTTCTGATATCTGGCTGGTGATCTGGAGAAGATCAGAAAACAAGGACGTGTGATAGAGAAGATGATGGATCCTTACCGGGCGTTCCAATGAGCGGGCCGGACCTTCCAGTACACACAGGATTTTTTCGGCGAGTTCTTTAACAAAAGACAAATCTCTATATTGAGATCTTTTTTCAGCCTAAAAAGAAGAAAAGAAACACAAATGAATAATCTCGAGATGAGAAAGATCACAATGAAGGCCGCCATTGTATCTGACGTCTGCTCCTCTCTGCAGATACATTGACTACATATCTGGGGTCTTGTCCTGTTTTATATTGGAAGAAAGAAGAAGCTTCTATCCCACCGTTATTATCCATTATTGTGGAGAAGATTTGTGCGGAGCGTCCACCATTTACCTGCTGTAGTAATGTCCTGATGTTCCATAGCGAGAAACTGCAAGTGCTCAGTCACTATGGAGCCAACAACGGCAGCCATGACCCTGTGTAGATTGTACACAGTGACTGTGAGCTCTGATGTCATAATGGCCGACCATCACTAGTGATGTCATCATGGAATCTTGTGATGGAATCTTATAGCGGCGGCTCTGCACAAATACATGCTGCCAAGCAATATTTAAAGTGTGTGGGGGCTCATGCTGTATATAGGGGGCTATGTGAGGGCTCAGCTATTTATAGCGGGCTATGTGAGGGCTCATGCTGTATATAGAGGGCTATGTGAGAGCTAGGCTGTATATAGTGAGCTATGTGAGGGCTCATACTCTAAATAGGATTCTGTGTGTGAGCTCATACTGTACATTGGTGCTATGTATGGGCTCTTACTGTATAAAGGGTGCTGTGTGTGGGCTCTTACTGTATATAGGGTATGTGTGTGGGCTCTTACTGTATGTAGGGGGATGCCAGCACACTTAATTCTGCTCAATATTAAGTGATACAGTTAATAATATAAAATATAATTAATATGTTAATATTGAGCAGAATTAATTTCAGCCTATTGATTCGGCCTACACAACAGTCACATCTCTCATGTGGCCCCTCAGTAATATTACTTTCCCACCCCTGCTCTATTATGTATAGCGCTCTGTTATGTGTAGTGCATCCGAGCACCTGCATGTTAATCGCGTGACTTATCACATGATCTATCAAAGGCAATCTTGTGCCATGTCATGTGATACATCGGGTGCTGGGGGCCCACGGCTCCTAAACTGCCCAGGGCCCTGGCTACTCTTAATCAGCCCCTGCTTCTATCCCACCATTATTATCCATTATTGAGAAGTTTTATGCGGAGCGTCCGCCACTTACCTGCTGTAGTAATGTCCTGATGTTCTGAGGTAAATCCGTCAGATACTCTGAGGTGAGATGACCTCGGTGGTATTTGGTCAGGCAGTCCCTTACAAGCTCCACCACCAGCCGGTGAGTGAAGCTGAGGACGCCATCGGGTGGTTGAAGCACAATCTCAGGGCGATTGGTGGTAAGAATCTCCCATAGAGCTTCTACTTGAAGATTGTCCAAAAGTAATTCAGCCATAGAAGCTGCAAGTGCGATCAGTCACTATATATAATAGCGAGAAACTGCAAGTGCGCTCAGTCACTATGGGATAGCGAGAAACTGCAAGTGCGATCAGTCACTATAGAATAGCGAGAAACTGCAAGTGCGCTCAGTCACTAAGAAAGCCAACAAAGGCAGCCGCGACCCTGTGTACATTGTATATATAGTGACTGTGAGCTGTGATGTCATAATGCCCGACCATGACCTGTGATGTCATCATGGAATCTTGTGATGGAATCTTCAAGGAGTGGCTCTACACACATACTTGCTGCCTAGCAATATGCTTTTTTGGCCGTACTGTTTTAATTCCAAATACAACACAACCAGGATAAGGGAATGTTCACACGTTGCGTTTTTGCAGCATTTTTTTCCACACCAAAAACCAGGTTGTACTCAGGAAAAACACTGCATACAATCCACACTTATTTGCTGTGTTTTTGCAGTGTTTATACTTGTGTTGTTTTTTTTTCATTCATTTGAATGGGTGAAAAATGCTGCAAAACCCCTGAAAGAATTAACATCCTGCAAATTTAAAATAAAAAAAGGAAAAAAAACGCAGCATGTGAATGAGACTTTAGAAATCTCATTCACTAAGCTGGTACTGTAAAACGCAATGTTTTAGCAGCAGAAAAATAACCCTGAAAAAAATGCCACTTGTGAACATTCCTCAAAGATATAATAGTCATATTATGGGAAATATTGTGTATATTTATTCCTCGCGTGTCTTTTTTTTACCAACTAACATTTACCTCATTGGTTGGAGAGTTTACTATTAACAACTGTGACAAATATTGAAGAATTAATGATAAGTGACCCAAGTGATCAATCATTTACGTCATTAATGGTGATGAGCGAGCACTAAAATGCTCGGGTGCTCGTTGCTCGGGTCGAGCACATTGGAATACTCGGGTGCTCGACCCGAGCAATGAGCCCATTGTAAGTCTATGGGAAACTCGAGCATTTTTCAGGCGGCTCCCCCCGGCGGTCTACAGAGGGCCTAAAAATTGCCCAAATCGATGGGAATAATGCTCAAATGACATGGTAACAGCATGGGGAAGACCCCTGGAAGCATCTATGACTCCCAGATCACTGCTGTCAACAACGTGGTCAGAGGTATTACGCCACTTTTACAGACTCACAATAAAACTTACAAAAACGAAACCAAAATGGATTTTCCTGGGAAATATGTTAAGGAACATCCTTTCCAGGGTAATGACTTGTATATAAGGCAAAATAAATAACCAAAAACAAAAATGCTCCTCCACACCTTGGGCTATGTTCACTCGTAGCGTTTTTGATGCGTTTTTACACTTTTGCATTGCTTTTAACCAACACAAATGCATTCACCTGGGAATGTCATTTTAACATTTTACAACATTATCTGGCCATGTTGTGTGTGACACATCATCAGACACATGCATACAGTGCTGAAAAGACGTGGGAACAGCATGGGGAAGACCTCTGGAAGCATCTCTGACTCCCAGGTCACTGCCTAAAAGTGTGCCCATCATAAGAGATGCTTGGCGCATGCGAAGATGCCTCCCGCCATGCACCTGTCGTTGCAGACTTGCAACAATCACCGTCCACGTCCTTGTCCCACTGCAGCGTTCACTTGTCCCTTCTCCATTCCTTGGAATGCAAGCGCAAGTATGCAGGTAGCCACCCACCTACCCACCCATAGGCTGCAATACTATACTGCCAAATTTTTGACAGCTGCTTGCACTTGAAATGTAGCCTTTTAGGCTCGTGGAGGCGGAAGTTTTTCATAACCTCATGCCGGCAGCGGCTGGGTGTCCATACTCGGTCCCCAGCCGCCAATATATTTCCCAGTATCGCCTCTGCCTTCCACAAGCACGGGTCCCACAACATTACCCGTGCCCCCCCAGTGCACTTACTGGGAACGACCGCCTAACCAAACACATGTGGACAGGTGAATGTGGCCAGGGACGGTACGGAGCCAGTCCGCAACTTTTTTTTGCTGACAGTTGTATTTAGCTCGGTGAAAGGACTGGCATAGAGGGAAACCGTATCTACCCTGGGTGTCATTTCTCCCAGGAAGTCCTGTAATTCAGCTTGTTGCAGAAGCAATGGCAGCCTGTCCAACATCAACTCGCACTTGTCGGTGGTGCTTTGACACACACACATCTTTCTTTGCGCATTTAATTTCTTGAATACAGAGTTGGACAATGGCCTGATCTGTAATGCATTTTGAGAAATAACATGCATAAGCATGGCCGATCAACATTAAAAAAGCAGCCACAGAGTGTCCGGAAACCTTCCCCCACACTTTTATTAGCCAGGGCTGCTTTTCGGCAGGGTTGGACGGGCCCACCAGAGAGGGAAACCGTATCTACCCCGGCTGTCAGTTCTCCGTCACCAGGTTCCGCCCATTGTCACACACGACCATGCCTGGCTGTATGTTCAGCGGTGAGAGCCACAGATCAGGCTGCTGTGTTACAGCTTTCAACAACTCTGCAGCGCTGGGCGGTTTGTCACCTAAGCATTAAGCATGTTATCTTCAGCACAGCCTGTTGCCGCTTGGCCAAGGCAGTGCTGCAGTTCTGTCAGCTTGTGACTGATGTGGTCATTTCGGAGATGGAGGAGGAGGTGCATGAGCTGAACAATGTGATTACATTGAGGTTAAATTGCTTTTAATACTAAAGAAATATCCTATTGTTTTGTTTACGTTATTTTTTAAGACAAATGCGTTCACCGGGAAATGTCATTTTAACATTTTACAACCTTATCTGGCAATGTGGTGTGTGACACATCATCAGACACATCCTGTTTTATTTATGATGGAGGGACTCTGAAAGTCATAAAGCCTATTTTTATAGGGACATCAGATGGCCCTTACTATTCTTAAAAGGCCAGCAGTCTGCCCTAGCTATTGTTAGAGAGCCATCAGCCGGCTATGCTTTGTTGTTCCCATTATTAACAAGTGGGTCTCCTATACTGTTATTGCGTATCCAGGGCTGCTTTTCGGCAGGGTTGGACGGGCCCACCAGAGAACCGAAGACTCCTCCGGCGGGCCCTGGCTTCTCCTTCAGGAGAGTTCATAGTGCCGAGGTGAGGCCATGATGATGATAGAGGCCACCATCTGCTTAGTTTTCTGTTACTTGGAATGTAAGTGCAAGTATGCAGCCAGCCACCCACCCACCCACAGGTCGCAACACTAAACTGCCAGATTTGTGGGCAGCTGCTTGCACTTGAAATATGGGTTTTTAAGCTCATGGAGGCGGAAGCTGTCCACAATCTTATGGCGGTGGCGACTGGGTATCCATACTCGGTCCCCAGCCGCCATTATTTTTCCCGGTATCGTCTCCGCCTTCCACAAGCATGGGTCCCACAACATTACCCATGCCCTCCCCAGTGGAAGGACCGCCTAACCACAAACACGTGGACAGGTGAATGTGGCCAGGGACGGTATGGAGCCAGTCCACAACTTTTTTTGCTGAGAGTTGTATTTAGCTCAGTGAAAAGACTGGCATAGAGGGAAACCGTATCTACCCTGCGTGTCATTTCTCCCAGGAAGTCCTCTAAAGCTGCTTGCACTTGAAATGTGGCCTGAATATTACTGCTGGTACTTTTCTGTGGGAATTTGCTTGCCTCCTACCAGCCTGGAATATTTCCAGTAAACTATGGTACGACGCCATGGTATTAGCACTGCCCCAGTACCAGTAGCGAAGCCTTCCCCAATTTCCTTCTCAGGAATTTTATTTGGTAGACTGAGTGGCTGCCCAAATACATTTTCTCACAAAGGAGCTGAAGATAGCGTGGCAGTAGGTGCAAGTTTCTCCAGCCTGTTAGATATTAGAGGGTGAATGGCAGCATTGGATCAGTGGTTAGCACTGAAGACTTGTAGCGCTGGGATCCTGGGTTCAAATCCCAGCAAGGTCAACATCTGCAAGGACTTTGTATGTTCTCCCCGTGTTTGCGTGTGTTTCCTCCTCAGTAAAAAAGCAGCCATAGAGTGTCCGGGAACCTTCCCACACACTTTTCTTAGGACTGCTTTTCGGCAGGGTTGGACGGTCCCAGCAGAGAATCCTCTGGTGTGCCTTGGCTTCTACCTCAGGAGAGTTCATGATAGCGCTAACTTTGCAGCTGCTATGGGGCTCTTGAGCAGGTGAGAAAGGTCAGAATCAAATCCTCTGGTGGGCGCAATGTTTTTCAATCTGAAACAGCTTATCAGTGGGAGTTGTATTTCACCACAGCCATATTCTTTAGCTCGGTGAAAGGACTGGCATAGAGGGAAACCGTATCTACCCCGGCTGTCAGTTCTCCGTCACCAGATTCCACCCATTGTCACACACGACCATGCCTGGCTGTATGTTCAGCGGTGAGAGCCACAGATCAGGCTGCTGTGTTACAGCTTTCAACAACTCTGCAGAGCTGGGCGGTTTGTCACCTAAGCATTAAGCATGTTATCTTCAGCACAGCCTGTTGCCGTTTGGCCAAGGCAGTGCTGCAGTACTGTCAGCTTGTGACTGATGTGGTCATTTCGGAGATGGAGGAGGAGGTGCAGGAGCTGAACAATGTGATTACATTGAGGTTAAATTGGTGACGCTGCTTTTTATACTAAAGAAATATCCTATTGTTTTGTTTACGTTATTTTTTAAGACAAATGCATTCACTGGGAAATGTCATTTTAACATTTTACAACCTTATCTGGCAATGTGGTGTGTGACACATCATCAGACACATCCTGTTTTATTTATGATGGAGGGACTCTGAAAGTCATAAAGCCTATTTTTATAGGGACATCAGATGGCCCTCACTATTCTTAAAAGGTCAGCAGTCTGCCCTAGCTATTGTTAGACAGCCATCAGCCGGTTATGCTTTGTTGTTCCCATTATTAACAAGTGGGTCTCCTATACTGTTTTTGCGTATCCAGTGACTGCAAGGGCTGCCAAAAATTTGGACACAACCCAATACCCCTTTGAAGAGACATAGAGGAGGGTCTCAGTAAAAAAAATGTTCCCATTATAAAGGTGCAAGTCTCCTATAGTGGTAATGCCCATGCTGTGACTGCAAGGGCTGACCAATTTTAGGAAAAAGCCCACTAAGAATTTAAAGACACACAGAGCAGGGCCACAGTAACAAGGTACGACATGTTCCCATTAGAAAGGAGAGGGTCTGCTATACAGTTATAGGGTATGCAGTGAGTCCAACGGCTGAAAAATTTTAAGAAATACCCTACAAAGAATTTAAAGACACACAGAGCAGGGCCACAGTAACAAGGTACGAAATGTTCCCATTAGAAAGGAGAGGGTCTGCTATAAAGTTGTAGGGTATGCAGTGAGTCCAACGGCTGACCAATTTTAGGAAAAACCCCACTAAGAATTTAAAGACACACAGAGCAGGGCCACAGTAACAAGGTACGACATGATCCCATTAGAAAGGAGAGGGTTTGCTATACAGTTATAGGGTATGCAGTGAGTCCAACGGCTGACCAGTTTTAGGAAAAACCCCACTAAAAATTTAAAGACACACGGAGCAGGGCCACAGTAACAAGGTACGACATGTTCCCATTAGAAAGGAGAGGGTCTGCTATACAGTTATAAGGTATGCAGTGAGTCCAACGGCTGACCAATTTTAGGAAAAACCCCACTAAGAATTTAAAGACACACAGAGCAGGGCCACAGTAATGACAATTTCCCATTAGAAAGGAGAGAGTCTCCCATAGTGTTGGCCTATGCAGTGAATGCAAGAGCTGCCAAAAATTTGGAGGCACTTCAATGCCCCTTGGAAGAGACGTGGAGGAGGGCCTCATAAAAAATGTTCCCATTAGAAAGCAGCGGGCCTCCTATACTTGTAATGCCCATGCACTAAGTGTATGGGCTGACAAACATTTACCCCTGGGGGGTATACATGAACATACTATATAAAAAAAATTTTTTACGGGCATCATAAACACCCTTTAAAAAAATTATGTGGGTGTTGCATCACGGACCACGGTCACCCTGGTGATATGGTGGTGGAGGATGAAGAGAAGGAGGAGGACAAGAGCAAATAGCCAAAATCAGTAAGTGTATACCCATGTGTGGGTGTAAAAAGGTGCATGGGAATACATCTCCCAAGAAAAGACACTGGATTGGAGTTTATGTTACGCTGCTATCATTTGGTGGTGATGAGAAGTCTGGCCCAATCCACCCCTTGTTCATTTTTATAAGAGTCAGCCTGTCAGCATTTTCAGTTGACAGGCAGATGCGCTTATCAGTTATAATTCCACCAGCGGCACTAAAAACCCGCTCTGATAAAACGCTGGCGACAGGGCAGGCCAGGCCAGGACCTCCAAGTCATAGAGAGCCAGTTCATTCCACGTATCCAGCTTGGATACCCAATAATTATAAGGCACAGAGGAATCACGGAGGACGTTGGTACGGTCGGCAAGGTACTCCCTCAGCATCTTCCCAAACTTTGCACTCCTTGTGATAGTACCCCGCGCTTCAGGGCCTGTGCGATGGGAGGGTCTGAGAAAACTCTCCCAGAACTTTGACAGTGTTCCGCTGCCTCTGCTGGATTGAAGTTGTGTCTCTCTCGCCTGTACTCCTTGGTTGTCCAACAAAGTGTGCCCTCTGCCGCCAGCGTTTTCAGATGGGAATTTTCTTAATAGTTCCGCAACAAGGGCCTTCTGGTACTGCCCCATTTTTGTACACCTGTCTGCCTCAGGAATAACAGATATAAAGTTCTCCTTGTAGCGTGGGTCTAGAAGTGTCACCAACCAGTAATGACTGTCACCCAAAATTTTGAGAACGCGAGGGTCATGGGAAAGGCAGCGTAACATAAACTCAGCCATGCGTGCCAGACTACTAACAGGCAAGACTTCAGTGTCCTCACCAAGAGGATGACTGACCATGCTCTCCTCCTCCTCCTCTCTGTCCTCTGGCCATCCACGCTGAACAGACGGTATGACAGCTGTGCAGGTAGTACCATCTATAGTGCATGAAACTAGCTCCTGTCCTTCCTACTCCTCTTCCTCATTGTCACCCAATCTACGTTGGGATGAGATGAGGCTGGGCTGTGTGTAATCACCCTGTATGGTTCCTTGCTCCATCTCATCATGCTCTGCCTGCAATGCATCCTCTTTGATTGTGAGCAGAGAGCGTTTCAGAAGACAGAGAAGTGGGATGGTGACGCTAATTGTGATGTCATCGCCGCTCACCATCTTGGTGGAGTCCTCAAAGTTTTGGAGGATGGTACATATGTCTGACATCCATGTCCACTCCTGAGGTCTTATGTGTGGAGTCTGAACTGAATACCGACGGCCTTGTTGATGCTGGTAGTCAACAACTGCCCTCTTCTGCTCACAATTCCTTCCCAACATCTGCAGTGTAGAGTTCCAACGCGTGGGGACATCACACAGCAGTCTGTGAGCCGGTAGCTGCAAACGCTGCTGAAGCACTGCAAGGGCGGCGGAAGCTGTAGCTGACTTTCTAAAATGGGCACACTGGTGGCGTACTTTAACAAGCAGATCTGGCAGCTCCGGGTAGGATTTGAGAAACCGCTGAACCACGAGGTTAAGCACATGGGCCAGGCATGGTACGTGTGTGAGCTCGCCTCGCCTCAGAGCCGCCACCAGGTTCCGGCCATTGTCACACATGACCATGCCTGGCTGAAGATTCAGCGGTGTGAGCCACAGATCTGCCTGCTCTTTCAGAGCTGTCCACAACTCTTCAGCATTGTGGGTCTTTTCACCCAAGCATATTAGCTTCAGCACAGCCTGTTGCAGCTTGGCCGAGGCAGTGCTGCAGTGCTTCCAGCTTGTGACTGATGTGGTCATTTCGGAGATGGAGGCTGAAGAGGAGGAGGAGGCTAAGGAGGATGAGGTGCAGAAGCTGTAGACCGTGGGGGCAACGCTGATTGACCTAGGGCCCGCAATCCTTGGCGTCGGTAGGAAGTGTTCCGTCCCAAGGTCCGACTGGGTCCTGGCTTCCACTATGTTAACCCAGTGTGCCACCAGCGAGATGTACCGTCCCTGCCCACAAGCACTTGTGGATGATATGCATCTCCTGCTTTAACAGACACAAGAGAGGACAAATCTTGCCAAGTAGCTGAGTATGTCTTCTGAATAGCCAAAACTGCACGGTAGAAAGGCATGGGTTGTTTCTCTGGGTCTGGCAATTGGTTGCAGAGTGTCATGTCTTGAGTCGGTGTGAATTTTACATACATGATAGGTTCTGGTTTGCCAAGAGCAGGTGGTGGTATGATAGGCTTAAGGGTTAAATTAGATGGTGGTCTAGGTAGGCTTGGCAGCAACTTTTCTTCATCCACATCATTTTTAATTGGTACTGGTGTGATGGGAGTCACATGTGTTTGACAAGCATCTTTCATTGCCCTTGCAGTGTCAGTCTGTTTACTGACTAGACATATCTCGGTTAGATGGCAAGAAGGCTTAGAGGCCTCTTCTATCACTGTCTGTACTAGCTCCCTTGCACATGCTCTGACTGGGTATCCAAAGATACCGGAGCTAATTAAAGGAAGTGCTATAGTCTTAATGCCAGCAGTCTTGTTTGCAATGTCTAATGCTGCGTGTACAGTCTGGCACAAGAGCCGTGCACTATTATCTGGATAGGAAGGGTCATAGATGGGCCCCACTGCATGAATAATAGTGTTACAGGGTAAATCGCCTGATTCGGTAACTGTGACCATTGCTGGCTGGAAAGGACCATGTCGTCATACAATATTATCACTTTCCCTTTGAATACTGTCTCCCCCTGCCATGACAATATCTCTAGCCAGGCCACCCCTGTGCTGCAGGTGGCTATTGGTAGCATTCACTATAGCATCCACCCGCTGAGTGACCATGTTCCCTACACCCACAGAGATTAGTACCCCAGCCCCTGTCTGACACTGGGCAATCATTTTCTCAAAAATAGGATCCCAGTCCTCTGGGGGGCCCGACACAAAGCTGCCATTATCCACATGTTGATATGATGGGGCAACAGATGGAGCCCCTTCACCTGAATGAGGGACAGGTGATGTAAGAGCTGGGAACATTGGTGTCGGAGGTGGGGAAGATGCTGAGGTAGATTGCTGAGGTGGGGTGTAATATTGTCCTTGCATAGTCACAACCGGATATATAGAAACTGGTGGAGAAACTAATTGGGCATTAGGCTTTGGAATATTTGTCGTCTCATTGTTATCAGGCCTTCCGGGTGGAGTAAGATGGCCACCACAGAAAGTACCTGTGGGTGGGACTTCCTTTGAGTCATGCATTCCAAAGGTGGGAGGGCACCTGGGTGGTGTGTCTGTCCAAGAGCAGTCAAGAGAAGGCGCTGTGGCTACAAAGTCAGTGGGGAGGGGGGATGGTCTATGAACTCCACAATGTAAACCATTGTCCCCAGAGTCTAAAGTTTGCACATCACTCCTAGAACATGTCCACCCCCTGAGGCCATTATAAGGTGGTGGCTCAACAGTTTTCAAAGCAACATTAAAAACATGGTTCTTAACATACATGTAATATACATCATCATTATCATCTGTTCTCTCTTCCTCTTCCCATCCCTCTTTTGCTATGTCATTTGCCATAGCCACAGATAATAAACCTGTTTCCTCTAGTTTACCCTTTTTTTTTTTTTTTTTTCTTTAAAGCTATTTTCCACAGCCCCCGCTGAAGTCTTCCCCTCCTATTCATTCCTACAATGTCCATTAACTGTTTAACCCTAGCAACATACTTAACCCCTTCCCTGTCAGCTACCAGTGTTTGAGCCGTATAGCTGTTATTCGACACCAACTTTCTTTGTGAACAGTCTCAAGAATTTATGCATGGCTGACGAACGTTGACACAATACAAACAGAAAGACGGACCAGACAAAGTGAATTCTTGTGTCAGTATGACTCAATGAAACAGAATAATCTCCTTATTAATAACCGCAGATACTAGCTGGCCAGCCTAGCTTCTGTTTCCTACCCTCGTGCGTTCTATCTTCCAAGAACAGGATTCTTTTTTAGGGAGCGATACAGAACTGCAAAACTTTCTTTTTTTTTTTTAAACCTTCCTCACATCATCCCCCCTACGTTCTCTCAAGAACAGGAGGTATATGGAAATGCAATGTGGGATTCCATCCAGGAGAATACTCCGTTCACAAGTCACACACGACAGCTCATCCACTAAATCAGTCTCAAACACAAACAAATTAGAATAAGCAAAGGTTACAGTGGATTGGAATGTGAGTGGGTTTCGATAACACCAGCAGGGTCACCCCTATCCCCACTTAAGGATTACCACAACAGACCGACTCGTGCCCTCTGCTAATCTATGAACGACTGGAAACACAAGCAAGTCTGTAATTACAGTGTAATTAACTAGAGTTACCGTGTAAGGGGGGTGATCAGGCCCATCCAGTCATCCACGATCCACAGCTGGACACCTTCATTCGGTCTGCCCTGGTGTGGTGCCCGTGTGGTGCCCCATGTTGGGCGTCAATTGTGGAAGTGAGGTTCAAAGGACCCCAACCCTTTGCTTATCCCTTGCCAAATTAAATTATTCAAGTGTATACGTGAAGCTTTGATATCGGACAGACAGAGTCAGATACTGAACTTCTCTTGAAGAGAAATGGCGCAGGAAAGATGTGTTTATTATTCCAGCATAACATATATATGTTCAGTATGGAGGAAAGTCCCAATAGGGTGTTGCCCTGAGGCAATTGAGCAATCACAGTGGTCTCTGGCCCATGGTATAGATAAGTCTCATTATCTTGTCCTATGGGGTTAAATGTTTCCTCCCCAGATATTCTCCTCATTCCTCAGGATATTCTCTTGGGAGGTGTCATGTTGAATCCTTTGTCTCGTCTCCTTCTTGTAAACAATTTGAAAGTCCACCTCTATAACCAGCTCCAACTAATCCTTTCAGGATATTTATATAGTGACACACGAGTACAGATATCTGATATATATATATCAAGGTTTTCATAATATATATTAAAGTGAGGGTATATATGACTAAATGATATCCAATATAACAGATATATGCAAAACAAGATTCATAACATATAACAGAATATAAGTATAGATATTTAGTATACATCAGAGTTTCATATAATGTTTTTTAGTAGATTTTAGAATCTTATCTTTAACACACTTATCCACGTCTCCGTGGTTAGGTGGACTTTACCGGTAACTGCATTGTTGAGAGCACGGCTAATGTTTTGGGACACGTGCTTGTGTAATGCGGGGACGGCACACCGGGAGAAATAGTGGTGGCTGGGGACCGAGTACCGAGGGTCGGCCGCCGCCATCAGGATGCGGAATGCTTCCGCCTCCACGAGCCTAAAAGGCAACATTTCGAGCACAAGCAGTCGTGAAATGTGAGAATTTAGCAGTGTGGCCTGTGGGGCGTTGGCTGCATTTTCGCGCTTGCATTCCAAGGACTGGGGTATGGACAACTGAACGCTGCGCTGGGACAAGGACATGGACTTGCTTCCTGATGCTGCTACTTGAGAGTGTGCAACGACAGGTGCAGGGCAGGAGGCATCTTCACATGCACTATGGACAGGGGATTGGCTTGCATGCACAACAGCGGAAGAAGCAATGGTGCCACCCGCAGACACTGTTCCTGGACCCTGGGGTTCGGCCCACAAAGTCGGGTGCTTTGCTGCCATGTGCCTGATCATGCTGGTGGCGGTCAGGCTGGTCGTTTTGTCACAACTGCTGATGCTGGCCTGGCAGGTGGTGCAAATGGCCTTTTTGGGGTTATCGGCAGAGTTTTTAAAAAACAACCAGACTCGGGAAGACCTAACAGTTGTACTGGCAACTTCCTTCGTGTTGGTGTTACGGGGAACGGTTGCCTGCCTTCTGTCTGCGGCCACCACACTGCTTCTTCCTGCCTGTTGGGGTGCTCTGCCTCCCTCCCCCTGTGTGCTGCTGTGCTCTCTCTGAATGTCCTCCTGCCAGGTTGGGTCAGTTACTATATCATCCACCACCTCGTCTTCCACTTCCGCACCCTGGTCCTCCTCCTGACTTTCTGGCAATTGTGTCTCATCATCGTCCATCTCTTGTGACACTTTCCCACCGTCGCCTTGGTGTGACCGTGGCTGCTCAAATACTGTATTTGGGCATCGCTACACGCGATCTCCTCTTGCCCCGCTTCAAATGGACAGGGCGAGAGGCCCGAATCTATAAATGGAAAAGTGAACAGCTCTTCAGAGTGTCCAAGTGTGGGATCAGTTGTCTCTGGGTACTCAGCATGGTGGGAGGAAGGAGGATCAGGGTGAGGAATATGCTGTCCAGACTCACGGCTACTGAGACTTGACCGTGTGGAAGACAGGGTGGTGGTGGTGGTGGCTAAGTGACTGGAAGCATTATCCGCTATCCAACCAACAACCTTTTGACACTGCTCTGGGTTCAATAGTGGTGTGCTGCGGTCCCCTAGTAATTGGGACAGGAAGGTCAGGCGAGAAGATGTGGGTGTTTGTTGTGGCACAATTTTGGCTTGCCCACGGCCTTGTCCTCGGCCTCTGCATGCACCATTACCATCACGTCCAGTTCCCCGTCCCTTGCCACGTGCCTTGCCCATTTTAAATGGAGGACAGTATCTTCCATGCTCACTACAAATGACTGAGTTTGGACTGAACTTATATGTGATCCGTGTGATGGAGAAAACAAAGTTTTAAATACCTGGCCTGTAGGTAAGTAGTTTGAACAGCAAACTGCTGTGAATTGCTTCACTGACACACTAAAGGAAATTTTTAATGGAGGCCAGAAATGGCAGTATTTTCTGACAACGTATATGTGATCCGTTTGACGGAGAAAACACAGTTTTTAATAGCCGAATTTCTAGAGCTCTAATATGGAAAGGACCTGGCTGTATTCTGCCGTGCCAACAAGCAAAAAAAAACCCGTGTTCTCTGGATTGCTTTTTAAGCAAATAATGAGGATTAAGATCCAAAGAAAAGTATTCCTGGCCCCTGAGACCTGGGCCTTTGTATAGAAATATCTAACAGCATCAGAAGGCAGAAATGGAATGGAGACTCTTGTGCTATATGTACTGCAGTCTGCTATAGACACCGTCTGCCTATACACCCTGCCTGCCTGATATCTCTGCAGATGAATTAGTCCTCAGAAGGACTGTTTGTTAAGATGGATATGTGTAATGTACGGTTTTTCTCCCTACACTACCTAATACACAATCAAATCTCTCCCTATCGCAGCAGCAGCTCTCCCTACACTGCCTGATTCCGAAGGGACTGTGACGAACATGGCGGCGCCAGGTCTGATATAGACCTGATGACACTGTGCGACCAGCCAATCACTGTAATGCCCACAACCAACATGGCTACTGCATTACAGTGCATGGCAGGCAATCCCTGCATGTTCATTGGCTCTCTAAAGAGCGCCAAACATGCAGGGAGGGGACCCGAGTTCCCCCCCGAGCAACCCGAAAATACTCGGCGAGCACTGAGCATCTCGAGCAGTGAGATGCTCGGGCGAGCACCGAGCAGTAGCGAGCATGCTCGCTCATCACTATTTACTACCTTATTTGGCCATGTGGTGTGTGACACATCATCAGACACATGCATACATTGCTGAAAAGACATGGGAACAGCATGGGGAAGACCCCTGGAAGCATCTCTGACTTCCAGGTCACTGTATAACAATGTGGTCATCAGACTTGATCCTATATTACTGCGGTAATAATACAGACATTTTTGTCAACGTGACAAATATTAAACTCCATTTAAAATGGGCAAGATGTGTGGCAAGGGACGGGGAAGTGGATGTTATGGTGATTGTGCACGCAGAGGCCGAGGCCGTGGGCAAGATGAAACTGTGCCTGCTGAGGGAGCACAACAAACACCCTCATCATGTCAAACTACCTTCCTGTCCCAATTTCTAGGGGGCCGCGGAACACCCCTATTGAAGCCAGAGCTGTGAGAAAAGGTTTTTGGTTGGATAGCAGATAATGCTTCCAGTCACTTTGCCACCACCACCCTGTCTTCCACATTTTTGTTCAAGATTATTGTAATTGTTTTTGCAATGTATACCCCTTTTTCACATCTAAAGCGCCATGGAATAAATGGCGAAAAAGTAACAATAATAATGTGGTCCAGTCTCATTAGCCGTGAGTCTGGACCACATTATTATTGTTACTTTTTCGCCATTTATTCCATGGCGCTTTAGATGTGAAAAAGGGGTATACATTGCAAAAACAATTACAATAATCTTGAACAAAAATGTGACAGTGACTGGTACAGGAGAGGAGAGGACCCTGCCAGCGAGGGCTCATAGTTTACAAGGGATGGATGAGGATACAGTAGGTGAGGACAAAGCTGATCGTGCAACGGTGTGGTGGAGCGAGGGTTCCGGCAGGTTGTACGCTTGTCGGAAGAGGTGGGTGTTCAGCTTCCTTTTAAAAGTTTCAACAGTAGGTGAGAGTCAGAAATGGTGGGGTAGAGAGTTCCAGAGTTGGGGGGATGCACGGGAGAAATCTTGTATGCTATTGTGGGAAGAGGAGATAAGAGGGTAGAGAAGGTGATCTTGTGAGGATCGGAGGTTGCGTGCAGGTAAGTACTGGGAGACTAGGTCACAGATGTATGGAGGAGACAGGTTGTGAATGGCTTTGCATGCCAAGGTTAGGGTTTTGAACTGGAGACAGTGAAGGGATTGACAGAGAGGAGAGGCCAGGGAATAGCGGGGGGATAGGTGGATTAGTCTGGCAACAGAGTTTAGGATATATTGGAGAAATGCGAGAGTGTGCACTAGTGTTTTTGTAGATTCGTGGTTGAGGAATGTGCGGATCCAGGAGATTTTTTTACTTAAGTCGGCATCTTCCTCACCCTCTTTCCTCCCACCATTCCGAGTGCCCTGAGACAACTGATCCCATACTTGGACTCTCCGAAGAGCTGTTTTGTTCATATTTCCATTTATAGATTCTGGCCTCTCGCTCGGTCCGCACGGAAGTGGAAAGAGCTTGGATATGTGGTTTGAAGGAGAGATTAGAGTCCAGGGTTACCCCAAGAGCTGTTCACTTTTCCATTGATAGATTCGGGCCCCTCGGACGGCCAGTTTCAAGCAGGGCAACAGAAGATCGCATGTAGCGATTTGAGCAGCATTGGTCACCCGAAGGTGACTGTGGGAAACTGCAATTACTATTGAAAAGATGGTTGATGATGAGACACAATGGACAGAAAGTCAGGAGGAGGACCAGGGTGCGGAAGTGGAAGACGAAGCGGTGGACAATGAAGTCACTGATCCGACCTGGCAAGGGGACATGCAGAGCGAGGACAGCAGCATACAGGGGGAGGGAGGCGTAGCACCATAATAGGCAGGAACAAGCAGTGTGGTGGCCACAGACACAAGGCGGGCAACTGCTCCGCGGAACACCAACATGACGGAAGTTGCCAGTTCAACTGTTAGGTCTTTCCAAGTCTGGTTCTTTTTTAAAGACTGTTTAGATAACCCCAAAAAGGCCATTTGCAACATCTGCCAGGCCACCATCAGCAAGAGCACCAAAACTACCAGCCTGACCACCACCAGCATGCTCAGGCGCATGACAGCAAAGGACCTGACTAGCTGGGCCGAATGCCAAGGTCCAGAAACAGTGTCTGTGGGTGACACCACTGCCTCTTCCGCTGTTGTGCGTGCACTCCAATCCTTTTCCATGGTGCATGTGAAGATGCCTCCCACCCTGTACCTGTCATTGCAGACTTGCAACCATCACCGTCCACGTCTTGTCCCTTTGCAGCGTTCAGTTGTCCTTACCCCAGTCCCTGGAATGCAAGCGCAAGTATATAGCCAGCCGCTCACCCACCCACCCACAGGCTGCAATACTATACTGCCAAATTTTTGACAGCTGCTTGTGACTCGCCCCCTGAGCCGTGGGGCACTCGGATCCGGGCAATTAGGGAAACGGTGGGAGTAGTAGTGGCAACCCGGTTCCGTGGCTCAGGGTGGTCAGGCCAGTTTTAGTCCGTTATGTGCTGATGTTTATGTCCGACTACGCCACCCGTGGATTGCGGTTATTAGGAACCGCCGCTGCATGCAGACCGCTGGGGCTGATGAGGTGTGCAGCTAGGGTAGTGTGACTCCCCACGGGAAGAGTGCGGCCCCAGGGCAGTATAGTGGATGGTGGGAGTGATGGTAGTGAGAGTCCCAGTGCTGATAGTGCTGGAGGAGCAAGGAGCACACAGACAACAGGTTGCAGTCCAGGGTCTTTACTAAAACAGGTAAACTGACCCACAAACAGTCCCAGCTAGGAGGGGACCTGGATGTCTGAGAGCAACGGGGAAATTGGCCCTGGTCAGGGTGAGGGTGTAGGCCTACCGTGCTTTCTGCGCTCCTTCTGGCTATCTCCTCGTTATAGGGTAACTGCCCACGTTTCCGAGCTTTCCGTGTATTCTCGCCTGTATGGCCTGCGACGTGGGTTCCTTTCTGCTCCCAGCCTTGTACGGCTTTACTGGTCCCTTCGGTTGTGGCAGGGCCTCCAGGCTTCTTAGGCCAAGGAATATACAGTCCCCTGTGGACTGGTTATCTGCTGGAGGATGTAGAATCCTCCCAGCCTCAGACACCAAAGTCTGGTAAATTAAGTCCTTTATCTGCCAGGACAGGCTCTCTTCGCCTCTTGTCTCTGGCTTGTGGCTCTCGTCCTGCCACACTTCCTCTTAGGTGCAATACAACTGTCTGTCCCTGCTCTGCTCTGGGACACGTCTCATTGCTGAGACAGGCCATCAAGTTCTCCCTAACCCTGCCCCCAGCACCAGCTTTTCTGGGGCAGCCTGCTCCCCCTACTGGCCTGAGACAGGAGGCATTGCATGCTAATGTTCCCCTGACTAGAGAACCTCCCCCTTGCTCTCAGACACAGCTTTATTTACACTTGTGGCATCCAGGCCAGGGTGACACATTCCCCCCTAGTGAAATTTAGTACTCCGGGACTAAACAATAAACAAAGACAATATTCATAACAATAAAACATTAATAGACAGACGACGCACAAATTGAGTTCTTAAGGTCACAGTGTGGTCTGTGACCGGGTGTCCATATCACCAGCACAACGGGGAGCCTTAACCAGGTGGGAGTCTGTCCTACCCCAAGTCCTTCACAGTCTTAGTTCATTCCTGGGTTAGGCTCCGAACGCAGTCCATACAAGGTCCCGGTTATAAAAAGTCCATAACCTTTGAGTCCTTACGGTAGCTGCAAGAAACTGAAACACAGAATTACCAAACAAGCATGTAACTTGGCAAACAATTCAACATTTGGCAACAGGGTCATTTACAATTTTAGCGCGCTCTATATTCTCCAGCGAGCGGGTATCTGCCCCTTTGTGCTCCTGGTTGACCTACGTAGCCCACTGTCTGGTGGTGGACCAACCTGGCTTTCCCCACTAGCGTTAGGGGTACAGCTACCAGCTGGGTGTACAGGTAGGGCAGGCAGCTATCTGCGAGTCCTTTGGCTTACCGCAGGCATGGCAGGCTCACTGTCAGCAGAGGGTTGACTCTCCTGGGCTGCTGGTACAGGCTCTTCTGCCCTGGAACTGCTTGCTCCTCTTCACCTTCCGGCTCTGGTGTTGGTTGTTGCTGTGCCGGTTGCAGGAAATGCAGGACAGGTACCACTATGGCATCATTTATGCGAGTCCAGGACTGAGGGAACTCTCCGAGAACGGTGCTGATCATTTCTTCCTTGTCCTCTGCGGGTTCAAGGTCACTCTGATCCTCTTCTGCACTACGGAGTTGCTCGGGGCACCTTTTGAGGTGGTCTCTGGAGACGACACTAGTGGTTTCTCCTCCGTCCTTGGTGATTACGCACACCTTTGGGTTGTCGTGGTCAGACTGCAGTACGGTGTAGGGTTCCCTTTCCCACTGGTCGTCCAACTTATGTAGCTTTCTTTTTCGCTTTAGGACTTGCTCACCAGGTTCTAGGGGACCAGCAGGGGCGTGTTGATTGAAGAGTTTTTCTTGCCTCTCTCTCACCTGGGCCAGGCTCTTCTCCACACTCTCCTGTACCTTCTTGTACTGCAGTTGCCTTTCCGTATCCCAGTCCGCATCCGGGGAGGTGTCCTCAGGTATTAGGACTCCCATCTCCAGGTCTATGGGCAGCTTACCTGGTCTAGCTCGCATCAGGTAAGCCGGGGTGCAGTTTGTAGCATTCACCGGGATATTGTTGTATAGGTCTATTAGGTCCGGCAGTTTTTCTGGCCACAGGCTGCGTTCCTCCAGGGGCAACGTCTTCAGGAGATCAATGACCATATTGTTCATCTTCTCACACATCCCGTTGGTTTGTGGATGGTAAGGCGTTGTCCGAATCTTCTTACAGCCATAGAGGTTGCAGAACTCCTGGAAGATTTCAGCCTCGAACGCTGGACCCTGGTCTGTCAGGACCTGTTCCGGATACCCGTGTGGACGGCAGAAATATTGCTGGAGGGCTCTGGCCGCTGTTTGGGCTGTCAAGTCCTTTACCGGGACCACCACTAGAAAATGGGAATAGTGGTCCACGATTGTCAGGGCATAGATGTATCCAGACCGGCTTGGAGCCAATTTGACGTGGTCCAGAGCTACCAGCTCAAGAGGCTGCGTGGTGACGATGGGCCTCAAGGGTGTCTTCTGGCTGGTGCGGTCCTTCCTCCTCAGGTGACAAGAGCCACAATCTCTGCACCACTTTTCTACAGCTCCTCTCATGCCGACCCAAAAGAACCTTCCTCTTAGCAGGAACTCCAATTTCTTCCATCCGAAGTGTCCCGCTCTGTCATGGTAAGCCCCCAGGACCATGGCTGCATCCCGTCTTGGGACCACGACTTGCCAGGTCAGCTCGTGCGTCCGGTGGTTAACAATCCTTCTGCACAACTTGCCTTCGTAGAGGAACAGCTTGCTCTTCTCCTTCCATAGCTGCTTGGCTTCCTCTGGGGCATCTGGATCTAAGCGGGCGTCTTCCCGGGTCAGCAGATCTTTCACCAGGCGGACTGCAGGGTCACTATCTTGGGTCTCGGCCCAGCTGTGGTGAGGTAGGGGATTGATTATCACAGTGGTTAGATCCTCCTCCTTCACGCGGTGAGACGCGGGGAGTTCTACCTCCTCCAGCTCTTCTGGGTCTTCGTCACCTTCAGGTAAGTGAGGCATCCTTGATAGGGCGTTTGCGTTGGCATTGGTTTTGCCTGCCCGGTACTTGATCACGAAGTCATAGTTTGAGAGACGGGCCATCCACCGCTGTTCTAGGGCACCCAGTCTTGCATTGTCCAGGTGTGTCAACGGGTTGTTGTCCGTGTACACGGTGAACTTCGCGGAGGCCAGGTAATGCTTGAAGCGTTCCGTCACGGCCCATACCACCGCCAAGAATTCTAGCTTGAAGGAGCTGTAATTCTCCGGGTTCCTCTCGGTGGGCCTCAGCTTCCGGCTGGCGTACGCGATCACCCTTTCTCTGCCCTGTTGGTTTTGGGACAGTACGGCTCCCAGTCCCACATTACTGGCATCTGTGTGGAGAATGAAAGGCTGGCCATAATCAGGGTAGGCCAAGATCTCGTCCCCTGTGAGGGCCATCTTTAGCTGGCGGAAGGACTCCTCTTCCAGTTTATCCCACTTGAAGGGCGGCTTTTGGCTCCTGGACTTAGACTGTCCGATCAGGAGGTCCTGCATAGGAGCTGCCATCTTGGTGAACCCGGGGATGAACCTTCGGTAGTAGCCTACCAACCCGAGAAACTGTCTCACCTCTTTGATGTTCGAGGGTCTTGGCCAGCTCTTGATTGCCGTGACCTTGTCAGGGTCGGGGGCCACTCCTTCCCCGCTTACCACGTGCCCTAGGTACTGGACCTTTGGTTTCAACAGGTGACACTTCAATGGTTTCACCTTCAGGCCGTAGCCTGCCAGGGCTTCGAACACCTCGGCCAGGTGCTTTAGGTGGTCCTCGTAGGTCTTCGAATAGACGATCACGTCGTCCAGGTAAAGGAGAACCGTCTCGAAGTTTCGGTGCCCTAGACAGCATTCCATCAACCGCTGGAAGGTCCCTGGTGCGTTGCAGAGCCCGAAAGGCATACAGTTGAACTCACTCAGTCCCATCGGGGTGGTGAAGGCGGTCTTCTCCTTGTCAGCCTCTGCCACAGGAACCTGCCAGTACCCGCTAGTAAGGTCCAAAGTAGAAAAGAAGTTAGCTGATTTTAGTGCGGCTAAAGACTCCTCTATTCTAGGCAACGGGTATGCGTCTTTGTGGGTGATACGGTTGATTTGTCTATAGTCTACACACATTCTCATGGTGCCGTCTTTCTTTTTGACCAGAACCAAGGGGGCTGCCCAGGGGCTACAGCTGTCTCTAATGACCCCAGCTTCTTTCATCTCTCTTAGCATGCCCTTTGCGTTCTGATAATGTGCAGGGGGTACAGGTCTGTGCCTCTCTTTTATTGGTGGGTGGCTCCCTGTGGGGATGTGGTGTTCTATCCCTTTTACTCTGCCGAAGTCTAGCAGGTGCTTACTAAAGACTCTCTCGTACTCCTGTACCACCCGGTAGACTCCTTGTTTTTGGTGCAGGGGAGTGGAGTCAGCACCCACATTGAGTTTCTGGCACCAGTCCTCCTTTTGTTTCTGGGAGCCATTACCCTCCGCCTGAGGAGATGGAGGCAAGGGTTCCACGGCCCTGATAGCTTTGTGTTCGACAACAAACAGTTTGGCGAGTGTAGCGTACCTGGGTAAGTGTACCTCCCTCTCCCCAATGTTGAGGATGCGGACAGGCACCCTCCCATGACGGACATCAACCACCCCCCGGGCTGTCAAAATGGTGGGCCTGCTGTCTGAGTACACGGGTTCTACCATGGCTTGGTAGTCTCTACCTCTCAACCCGATTGCAGTCCGACACCAGATCATCATTTCACTTTTGGGAGGCATGGAAATGGGGAATGGGTCTTACGCTACCGATCTCACCACCAGACAGTTCTACCTGCTGCCGTCTCATCAGGGCTTTTATCTCCTTGTTGAGGACTCTCTGTTGGCTGGAACTAGCATTCACCGCCACCTGTTGTAAGATTACAATTACCTCTGAAAGACAATTTTCAATTACGTTAGTACCCACAGTTATTTTAGGGTGACTTTCACGACGGTCAATGTCCACAATAATTACTCCCTGTGCCGGCAGTTCAACTTTACCAATTTTAATGGTCATCTCCTTGAACCCCATCTGCGGCACGGGTAAGCCATTACTAGCGATGATGCTCAAGTTACTGTCTGGATACCGTGTGATATCAGCATCAGTCCAATACTGCTTAAAAAGTACATAAGGGATAGTGGTTACTTGCGACCCAGTATCCAGCAAGGCGCTCATGGGGATACCGTCCAGCACCACGGGTAAAACCGGGCGCCCCCCAACGTACTTATCACGCCAATTATAAGGGCCTGGTGATCTTATGCCTGGGGGTTGGCCCTCTGCCCCAGGTTGGACCCGTTTAAATTACAGTACCTGGAAATGTGTCCGGGCTGGTTGCATCGACGGCAAATGGGCTGTCCATCCTCTGCGTAGCGGTCTGTGGGCCTCCCTCGGAACGACGGGATCCTCCTCTGTCGACGCCACGGGACATCCTCCGGACTTGAAGCCAGCTCGATGGGTCTTGACGGGTCCACTTGCAACGCCTGGACGGTCCTGGTCAACGCCGCGACACTCCTGGTCAGCTCCTGGACTTGGTGGTGCAGGTCTTTCGACGGGGCTTGGTTCAGGGCCTGTGCATCAGCCTCCACGGAGTCCATAGAGGAGGGCGCCGCCTCCTGGTGGTAGGTGAGAGCAGGGCACCGGGGGTTTATAGCGCCACTAGTTGCAGATTCACGGAGCACCCTTATGGCCCTGTCCTTAAATTGGGCAAAGGTCAGGTCGGGGTTCTGAAAGAACATGAGGCGCAGTTGGGCCCTGTGGGCGCTAGACAGCAGACCTTCTATGAATTGTTCTGTTAGCAGCTTATCCGTTTCCTGCACACTGCCAGGGTCAGTTTGTTGAATAGCCCTCAAGGCTTCCTGTAGATTTAGGGCATAGTCTCTGATGCTGTCCTGTGCCCGCTGCTTACATCCATAGAACCTCATTTTAATCTCAGCGGAGGTACGTGTGTCAAAGGTACCCCGCAGCCGGGCCAGAATACCCTTCACAGTCCTTTTCTCCTCAGTGGGCCATGATTTTACCTCCCTTTGGGCTGCGCCAGTTAACTGCCCTGTCAATATGCTGACCTTCTGTTCCTCTGTCAGGGGGTAAACGTGGAACAAACTGTATAGCCTTTCCTTGAAGTCAGTTAGGGCATGGGGCTCCCCTGAGTATTTGGGCAGCCAGGCCGCTCCAGGGATGTAGGGCAGGGAAAAGGGCATCAGCGCTGCTGCAGCTGCTTTGGTGGTAGTGGGGGCCTCTGTGTCCGACATCTTCCTCCCCCCTAGTCCAGCGTGGCCTACCTTCCAACGATCCTCTTCTGTAGGCCGCGGCTCCGCTGCTGCTGCTATGGACGAGGACCTGGCGTCGCGTCCTGATGACGTCAGCGTCGCTCTCTCTCCCTTTCAGGACCTTGCGCAGCGTCGGTGCGTGGGGCGGAGCTTCGGATCTCGCGCGGTTTTGACGTCCACGCCCCTCTTCTTCCCGCGCGGCGTCCTGGAGATGGCGTCCGATGGCGGGAAACAGCTGCAGATGGCGGGAAGACGGCAGAAGACGGCGGGAAAGGTCCAAGATGGCGTCTGATGGCGGGAATCGGCTCCGGATGGCGGGAAACGACTCCGGACGGTGGGAAACTTCGCCACAGGTAAATTACAAAAGTCTTTTTCAGGCACGCAGTACCCGGTGGTTGCGGGCACGAAATCCTGCCGACTACGCCAAAGCTGACTCGCCCCCTGAGCCGTGGGGCACTCGGATCCGGGCAATTAGGGAAACGGTGGGAGTAGTAGTGGCAACCCGGTTCCGTGGCTCAGGGTGGTCAGGCCAGTGGTAGTCCGTTATGTGCTGATGTTTATGTCCGACTACGCCACCCGTGGATTGCGGTTATTAGGAACCGCCGCTGCATGCAGACCGCTGGGGCTGATGAGGTGTGCAGCTAGGGTAGTGTGACTCCCCACGGGAAGAGTGCGGCCCCAGGGCAGTATAGTGGATGGTGGGAGTGATGGTAGTGAGAGTCCCAGTGCTGATAGTGCTGGAGGAGCAAGGAGCACACAGACAACAGGTTGCAGTCCAGGGTCTTTACTAAAACAGGTAAACTGACCCACAAACAGTCCCAGCTAGGAGGGGACCTGGATGTCTGAGAGCAACGGGGAAATTGGCCCTGGTCAGGGTGAGGGTGTAGGCCTACCGTGCTTTCTGCGCTCCTTCTGGCTATCTCCTCGTTATAGGGTAACTGCCCACGTTTCCGAGCTTTCCGTGTATTCTCGCCTGTATGGCCTGCGACGTGGGTTCCTTTCTGCTCCCAGCCTTGTACGGCTTTACTGGTCCCTTCGGTTGTGGCAGGGCCTCCAGGCTTCTTAGGCCAAGGAATATACAGTCCCCTGCGGACTGGTTATCTGCTGGAGGATGTAGAATCCTCCCAGCCTCAGACACCAAAGTTTGGTAAATTAAGTCCTTTATCTGCCAGGACAGGCTCTCTTCGCCTCTTGTCTCTGGCTTGTGGCTCTCGTCCTGCCACACTTCCTCTTAGGTGCAATACAACTGTCTGTCCCTGCTCTGCTCTGGGACACGTCTCATTGCTGAGACAGGCCATCAAGTTCTCCCTAACCCTGCCCCCAGCACCAGCTTTTATAGGGGCAGCCTGCTCCCCCTACTGGCCTGAGACAGGAGGCATTGCATGCTAATGTTCCCCTGACTAGAGAACCTCCCCCTTGCTCTCAGACACAGCTTTATTTACACTTGTGGCATCCAGGCCAGGGTGACACACTTGCACTTGAAATATGGTCTTTTAGGCTCGTGAAGGTGGAAGCTTTCCAGCCGGGTATCCATACACGTCCCCAGCCACCATTATTTCTCCTGGTGTTGTCCCCGCCTTCCACCAGCACGGGTCCCAGAACTTTACCCGTGCCCTCCTCAGCGCACTTAGTGTGAAGGACCGCCTAACCACAAACACATGGACAAGTGAATGTGGCCAGGGATGGTACATCTCACTGACACATTTCACTGGGTTAATATTCTGGAAGCCGGGACCCAGTGGGACCTTGGGACGGAATGCGTACTCCCGACGCAGAGGATTGCAAGCCCTGGGTCAACCAGGGTTGCCCCCACATTCTACAGCTCCTGCACCACCTCCTCCTCTTCAGCCTCCATCTCCATCACTTGATTCATTTTTTTCAGGAGATATTCCAGATTATGTACTAAAACTTTGTGGGTGCCAATAACAATAAGCAGGACTGTATGCTTAGTTGACAAACCACACACCATTGCAGAGTTGTTGAAAGCTGTGTCAGAGAACCTGGTGGCGGCTCTGAAGCTAGGCAAGCTCACACGCGAGCCATTCCTGGCCCATGTGCTCAACTTAGTGGTTCAGCTGTTTCTCAAAACCTACCCAGGTCTGCCACAGCGACTTGTGAAAGTACGCTGCATGTGTGCCCATTTCAGAAAGTCAGCTACAGCTTTCACCGCTCTGGCAGGGCTTCAGCAGCTTTCAGATCACCGACTAGTGTGCGATGTGACCACGGATTGGAAATCAAAGTTGCAGATGTTTGGAATGATTTTGAGCAGCAGAGAGCAGTTGAGTACCAGCTTCAATACGCCCGTCGGCATTCAGGTCAGCCTCCGCACATAAGAGCTGATGAGTGGGCATGAATGTCTGACATCTGTGCCGTCCTCCAAAACTTTGAGGACTCCACCAAGATGGTGAGCGGCGATGACGCCATAATTAGCATCATCATCCCGCTTCTCTGTGTACTGGAACAATCGCTGCTCACAATTAAAGAGGAGGCATTGCAGGTGGAGCAAGGAGCTATACAGGGTTATGCTACTCAGCCCAGCCTCATCTCATCCCGACGCGGATTGGGTGATAATGAGGAGGAGGAAGAGAACATGGACAAAAGTCCTCTTGATGAGAACAGGGAAGTCTTGGCTGTTGGCAGTCTGGCACACAAGCCGACTTGGGCATTACAGAAAACTGGCACGGCACGAGAGAAGTCTTGTAGACAGAGGTGTGAGGTTCTGATTAAGGAGAATGTCAGTCTTAGATCAGTTGCAGAACGGAGGGCATGGGAGGGGTGATACACAGAAATGAGGGAAGAGATATAGGCCGGTGCAGAACTGTGGAGAGCTTGGTGGGTGAAAGAGATGAGTTTGTATTGTATTCTGTAGTGATTGTTTAACCTAACCAGTGCAATGACTCGCAAAGGGTAGAGGCTTCGGTGAAGCTGCTTAATAATAATAATTAGGGTTGAACGAGTATGTTCTGTCCGAGTATGCTCGGGCCGAGCTCCAAGTATTTACAGCTGCTCAGTGATATGGTTGAATCGCTCCCGGGTGCATGATTTGCAACTGTTTGACAGCTTTATTACTTGTGAGGAATGTGTAAGAAATAGACATTACTTCCATGTAATAAAACTGTCAAAACAGTCGCAAATCATGCACACGGGAGCGATTCAACCATATCACCGAGCAGCTATAAATACACGGAGCTCGGCCCGAGCATACTCGCCGAAAGGGTTAATAGAACATACTCGCTCAACACTAATAATCTTTTTATTTATATAGCGCCAACATATTCCACAGCGCTTTACAATTCAGACAATTTATAGACATTATGGGCACTGTCCCCATTGGGGCTCACAATCTACATACCCTATCAGTATGTCTTTGGAGTGTGGGAGAAAACCAGAGAACCCAGAGGAAACCCATGCAAACACAGGGAGAACATACAAGCTACTTGCAGATGTTGTCCTTGGTGGGATTTGAACCCAGAACCCCAGCGCTGCAAGGCTGCAGTGCTAACCACTGAGCCACCGTGCTGCCCTTTATAGAAATACGACTCTGGCTGCTACATTCAGAAAGGATTGGAGAAGAGAGTTTGTTTAGAGGGAAATTGATTAGAAGATAGCTGCAGTAATTAATCAGAGACACAGTAAGAGTTTTTACAGTATCAAAGGTGCGAAAAGGTTGAATTCTGGATATGTTTTTAAGGTGCAGGTGACATGTGTGGGAGTTATGGTGGCACCACCTAAAAGAAATTGCAAAGTCAGGTATAGGTAGGATAGTAAAAGTCAGATATAGGTAGGTTAGTAAAAGTCAGGTAAAGGAAAGGTAGGTTAGATGGCTACGTGCGGCCTCCTGTTGTGTATAGATGGCTACGTGCGGCCTCCTGCTGTGTATAGATGGCTACGTGCAGCCTCCTGCTGTGTATAGATGGCGCCGTGCGGCCTCCTGCTGTGTATAGATGGCGCCGTGTGGCCTCCTGCTGTGTATAGATGGCGCCGTGAGGCCCCCTGCTGTGTATAGATGGCTATGTGTGGCCCCCTGCTGTGTATAGATGGCTATGTGCGGCCTCCTGCTGTGTATAGATGGCATCGTGCGGCCTCCTGCTGTGTATAGATGGCGCCATGCAGCCTCCTGCTGTGTATATGGCTACGTCTGGCCTCCTGCTGTGTATAGATGGCTACGTGCGGCCTCCTGCTGTATATAGATCGCTACGTGCGGCCTCCTGCTGTGTATAGATGGCTACGTGCAGCCTCCTGCTGTGTATAGATGGCTACGTGCAGCCTCCTGCTGTGTATAGATGGCGCCGTGCAGCCCCCTGCTGTGTATAGATGGCTACGTGCGGCCTCCTGCTGTGTATAGATGGCTACGTGCAGCCTCCTGCTGTGTATAGATGGCGCTGTGCAGCCCCCTGCTGTGTATAGATGGCTACGTGCGGCCTCCTGCTGTGTATAGATGGCTACGTGCAGCCTCCTGTTGTGTATAGATGGCGCCGTGCAGCCCCCTGCTGTGTATAGATGGCTACGTGCGGCCTCCCGCTGTGTATAGATGGCTACGTGCTTCCTCCCGCTGTGTATAGATGGCTACGTGCTTCCTCCCGCTGTGTATAGATGGCTATGTGCGGCCCCCTGCTGTGTATAGATGGCTACGTGCTGCCTCCTGCTGTGTATAGATGGCTACGTCCGGCCTCCTGCTGTGTATAGATGGCTACGTGCGGCCTCCTGCTGTATATAGATGGCTACGTGCGGCCTCCTGCTGTGTATAGATGGCTACGTGCAGCCTCCTGCTGTGTATAGATGGCTACGTGCGGCCTCCTGCTGTGTATAGATGGCTATGTGCGGCCTCCTGCTGTGTATAGATGGCTACGTGCAGCCTCCTGCTGTGTATAGATGGCGCCGTGCAGCCCCCTGCTGTGTATAGATGGCTACGTGCGGCCTCCTGCTGTGTATAGATGACTACGTGCAGCCTCCTGTTGTGTATAGATGGCGCCGTGCAGCCCCCTGCTGTGTATAGATGGCTACGTGCGGCCTCCTGCTGAGTATAGATGGCTACGTGCGGCCTCCTGCTGAGTATAGATGGCTACGTGTGCTCAATATTAAGTCATCCAATGTTAGGCTGTGTGCCCACGATGCAGAAATGCTCCAGATTTTTTTTGAGCGTTTCTGCAGCTCCCTGGCAGAAAAAAAACGCATGCGGATTGTACATGCGGATTGTACATGCGGATTGTACGTGCGTTTTTCCTGCCAGGGACAAGCGGATGTGATGCGTTCTTCACATGCATTTTCGCATGCGGGTTGTCAAGCGTTTTCCAAGCGATTTTAGCATCACTTGGAAAAGTACTTGACAACTTGGTCACACTATATAAATACATGCAACCGGCAAGGATTTATATAGTGTGACCGAAAGAATGGTAAAAAATAAATATACTTACCTTCTGATGGCCTGCCGACGTCAGCGGTCGCGTGACCCGTCACATGACTAAATGACGTCACCACAGGTCCTTTAGTCTACCGCGAGCTGCCGGCGAGGCAGGACGCATCGGATAAAGACACTTGGGGCCATCAGAAGGTAAGTATAATATTTATTTTTTATTTTATTCTTTTTTTTACAGGTTCCATGGTACTCGGGTCCGGAGGAGAGTCTTCTGTTCTCCAAACCCGGGTACCATCCGCACATTGAAACGCATGGAATCCGCATGTACAGATGCAGTGATGCGGATACCATGCGTTCCAATGCAAGTCAATGGCGGCGAAAACACAGCTCTTCCGCAAAATAATTGGTAGTGCTGCGGATTTTTCCACAATGATACCAAGCGGAAACGCTTAAAAAACCCATAGTGGGCACACAGCCTAAAAAAAAATATTATAAATTATTATTATAATTAATATATTAATATTGTGCCAAATTAATTTCACGTGAACTATCACATGATCTATCACAGGTGATCATGTGACATGTGATACATCAGGTGTGCGTGTGTGTGTGTGTGTGTGTGTGTGGGGGGGGGCGCGCCTTCTAAACTGCCCGGGGCCCTTGCTACTCTTAATCCACCCCTGCACCCTCCACACTACTTATATGCACATGTAGCTCTTTCACGGACTGTTCCTCCATTACTGAGAAATCAGCTTTTAAATTGGTATGCAAATGAGGCTGAAGAGCTATGGTAGATCTGAAGCCTCTGAATGGTATAAGTATATACAGTACAGATAAATCCAGAGTCTTATCGGTGACATGTTCTTGCTGATCATAGTCATTCACTTTCCCTTCTCTCCTCTATTTAGCCCAGATCACCGTGATAACTTCTTCCATCCACGATGTGTCTCTGCAGAACTTAATGCACAGACGTCTTTGGATTATTATTTAACCGGCACTTTTCCCACTTTTTCCCACCTCTACACAAACTGCATAATGCTATAACCATCTCTAGTGCCCTGGAGAGTAATAATGCCCTCTCTGTTGCCCCACACAGTAATAGTACACCCCTCTTTGCCTTTATACAGTAATTGTGTCCAGCTCTCTGCCTCCATATACTAAAAGTCTCACGTCTGAGCTTCCACATGGTAAAAATGCCCCCATTGTGCTACTATATAGAAATATTAATCTTTCTAGGCACATTAAGGAATAGTTCCCACTCTGTGCCTCTATATAGTAATAATGCACCCCTCTGTGCCTCCATATAGTAATAATGCCCCCTCTCCCCTCTGTGCCTCCATGTAGTAATAGTGCCTCCTCTGTGTCTCCATATAGTAATAGTGCCTCCTCTGTGTTTCCATATAGTAATAGTGCCTCCTCTGTGTCTCCATATAGTAATAGTGCCCCCTCCGTGTCTCCATATAGTAATAGTGCCCCTTCTATTCCTCCATATAGTGATAGTGCCCCTTCTATTCCTCCATATAGTGATAGTGCCTCTTCTGTGCCTATATGCAGTATGTCCATATACCAGGCATAGTGCTCCTCTGTAATTCTATATATTACTAGTGCCTCCATACAATTGTAATCCCCCCTTTACATCCTCCCATCCAGTGCCCTGGCAATAAAATAAAAATAAATGAAAACTCCCTTCTCCCACAACGAGTGGTGCTGTCCTTGTGCCGCAGTCTGTAGCTGCAGGCGGTGCGATGGAGTGATGTCATTGCGCTGGAGAAGCCTATAATTCAGGCATGTGCTGCGAGGACTGGCAGATGGTGGTGCAGGGGGCTGTATATAATGTATGGACAGACAGGTGGGAGGTATACAGACATGTAATATGTGCACCGCTCATTTAGACATAGACAACAGAATCAATTACATTTTATAATATATATTTGGGATAAGAAATTTTTACCCCAAGGAGGCGGAGGCTCGTAAAGTGCCTGCCGCACCCAGAGCACTTAAAGGGAAGTTGTCATGTCAGATAACGCTATCAACCTGTTTGGTTTTGAACCTGCAGGTCGTATTACAGGTAAGAGTGCTATCTATGAAAAACACTGTTAGCTTTCCTATGCAGAAAATTCACGAGCTTTTATCAGAGCGCTGACTGCTGTTATGTTCTGCAGCTTAGAACTAAAGAATAGGAGGGAAAAGCTGTCCCTGCACTGAGACTCAGCTAAACTCTACGCTGGGGTGGGTGCTCTATTCCTTGTGAATAGCCCCACCGAAACTCCTGCACTGAACTCAAACAAAGACCTGAAGGAAGGGGAAAAGGGGTCCCTAACAGATCTAAGGACTAGGAGAAAAAACAGGAGACCTCCTAATAGAAAAGTTAGTTGCAGAAACGAAGATTAAAGGGAACAAAACTGGTGGAACAAGAAGTCCCAGCATATCAATTGTCCAAAGCACAGAGAACTTAGCAAGGAAACTTAGCCAGAGCACAAGCGTAACAACACTGATGTCTAGCGGGGAATGGGAGACAGGTGCTGAGTAATAAAGAGTGAAGAGATCACGTGACCAAGACACCCAGCACCAGAGGAAAAGACTAGAAGCCAGCAAACCACAACAAGATGGCCGATAGTAAAACAATATAGATTCTAACACCTGCCTTTTTTATATTTTATACAGTGGACCTCACTACGGTTTCGAGGGGATCGCACCCAATATTCCACGGTGCGGCTATTATTTGTTTTCACATATTTTTCTCTATCTATCCAGATCATCCTAATTTCTAGTTTTCATCTTTATGTATCTCATTTTCTATGTTATCTATCTATGTCAGATCAATGTATTTATTATGGTTAATAAAAGGCTGTAAAAGTAAGTATAAGTAATGAAAAACAAATGGAGGGTCAATTTCTAACTAAATCACATGACTGTGTATAAAAAAAAGCATGTTAGAGAGGCAGAGCCTCCCAGAAGCAAAGATGGTCAGAGGTCACCGATCTGTGAACAACTGCGTCTAATAATTGTAGAATAATTTCAGGAAATTTTTCCTCAATGTGAAATTACAAAGACTTTGAATATCTTCCATCTACAGGCCATAAAATCATCAAAAAATTCTGGAAAAATCCATGTGCACAAAGAATGGGGCTGATGGTCAATATTGAATGCTCATGATGTACGGACCCTGAGAAGGCTCTGCATGATATCAAGACATGATTCAGTCATCCAAGTCACTGCATGGGCTCAAAAAAATTTCCAGAAATCATTGTCTGTGATCACAGTTCACCATGCGTTCCACAAATGTAAATGACAGCTCTATCATGCAAAGAAAAAGCAGAATATCAGCACAATCCAGAAACGCTGTAGTCTTCTCTGCACTCATTTATAATGGACTCAGGCGAAATAGAAAACTGTTCTGTGGTCAGAAAAATCAAAATGTGAAATTCGTTATGGAAACCACAGACGCTGTGCCCTCAGAGTGAGAGGGACCATTCAGCTTGTTATGGAGGAGACGGACCATCCAGCTTGTTATCAAGGAGAGGGACCATCCAGCTTGTTACGGAGGAGAGTAAACATCCAGCTTGTTATGGAGTTAAAGGATCATCCAGCTTGTTATGGAGAAGAGGGACCATCCAGCTTGTTATCATGGAGAGGGACTATCCAGCTTGTTATGGAGGAGAGGGACCATCCAGCTTGTTATGGAGGAGAGGGCATTTGCAGCTTGTTATGGAAGAGAGGGACCATCCAGCTTTTTATCAAGGGGAGGGACCTTTATCAAGGAGAGGGACCATCCAGCTTGTTACGGAGGAGAGTAAACATCCAGCTTGTTATGGAGTTAAAAGATCATCCAGCTTGTTATGGAGAAGAGGGACCATCCAGCTTGTTATCATGGAGAGGGACCATCCAGCTTGTTATGGAGGAGAGGGACCATCCAGCTTGTTATGGAGGAGAGGGCATTTGCAGCTTGTTATGGAGGAGAGGGACCATCCAGCTTTTTATCAAGGGGAGGGACCTTTATCAAGGAGAGGGACCATCCAGCTTGTTACGGAGGAGAGTAAACATCCAGCTTGTTATGGAGTTAAAGGATCATCCAGCTTGTTATGGAGAAGAGGGACCAGCCAGCTTGTTATCATGGAGAGGGACCATCCAGCTTGTTATGGAGGAGAGGGACCATCCAGCTTGTTATGGAGGAGAGGGCATTTGCAGCTTGCTATGGAGGAGAGGGACCATCCAGCTTTTTATCAACGGGAGGGACCTTTATCAAGGAGAGGGACCATCCAGCTTGTTATCGAGGAGAAAAAACATCCATCTTGTTATTGAAGAGAGGAACCATCCAGCTTGTTATGGAGGACATGAACCATCCAGCTTGCTGTGGACAAGAGAGACCATAAAGCTTGTTATGGAGGAGAGAGACCATAAAGATTGTTATGGAGTAGAGGAACCATCGAGCTTGATATGGAGGAGAGGAAACATCCAGCTTGATATGGAGGAGAGGAACCATCCAGCTTGATATGGAGGAGAGGAACCATACACCTTATCATGTAGGAGAGGGTCAATCCACCTTGTTATGGAGGAGAGGGACCATCCAGCTTGTTATTGGCACACAGTTCTTTATCTCTGATAGTATCTGGCTGCATTAATGCCTATTATAGGGACAGCACTCACATGAAATGCACCATCAATGCTGAGCCTTACGTGTAGAGATGTTATAACAACATCTGCTCCATCCAGACAACGTCTATTTCAGGGAAGACCTTGTATATGTTGACAGGACAATGGTAAACCACATCCTGCATCCATCACACACCACGGCTCTGCAGAAAAAGAGTCCTGGTGATGAACCGGCCACCTGCAGTCCAGACCTTTCACCAATAGAAAATATTGTGAGCATCATGAAACAAAAAATCCGACAAAGGAGGAGCAGTGAGAATCCGACATCAGACAAGAATGGGTCAACGTCCTTCCCTCAGAACTCCAGCGATTATGTCCTCCCTTCCCCCAATGGGGGAAATCCCAAAGCAATTAGGACAACAGTAGAGAAAAACAGGAGCTAAATACCCCATAAGTAATAGCAACAACAAATATAATGCGCATAAAATATGTATTAACTTTATTAAACACTTAAAAAAAATAATAGAGTATCATGAAAAGTATACATGGTTGCTGGTGAAAAACACAAAAAAGTGTAACCACACTGGCAAAGTTCAGATGTCAATACAACAGAAGCAACTGAATAAATATATAACACATGAAACCACATGAGTGTATCAGTCATGTATGGTGACAATCACTGATACCAAAAAAATCCCATCTCAAATGAGTGGTAATAAGATGTTAGGCATAATAGATCCCAGGTGGGAAAAAGGCTCTGTCACAAGGCAAATGCCAGACAGTCCTCATGCTATGATAGCAGTAGTGTGTATAATGCCATACGAATAGCGTCACATGTAGGAGTATGTGCTGTCATGTGTCAAAAGGACACACATTCAGCTGAAATGTATTGCAGCGCACAGACCCTTCGGGTCCATGCACGGCGATACATGCTGCCAGCCAATCAGAGGCCAGACGCTGACGTCATGCGCTCCCGTCACTTGTACTCTGAAGTCAGCTGCCGGCTTCAGAAGAGGATGCCGCTCGGAGGGGGAGCGCAGGGCAGGGGAGTATTTATTTTTTTCTTTCTAAACCAGTGAGTACATGGTGACCATACTTCTACACAGGTGACTATGGGGAGTGCATTATACTATATGGAGGATATGGGCTTTGTATTATACTAAGATGGAGGACTATGGGCTGTGCATTATATTATATGAAGGATATGGGCTGTGATTTATACGAATACGGAGGACTATGGGGGTGCATCATATTATATGGAGGTGCAGTATACTATATGGAGGACAATGGGGAGTGCATTATACAATATGGAGGACTATGGGAGTGCATTATACTATATGGAGGACTATAGAGAGTGCATTATACTATATGGAGGACTATGGAGAGTGCACTATACTATATGGAGGACTATGGGGAGTGCATTATATAATATGGAGGACTATGGGGAGTGCATTATACTATACGGAGGACTAAGGGGAGTGTATTATACTATATGGAGGACTATGGAGTCCATTATTCTATATGAAGGACTATGGGGAAGAGCATTATACTATATGGAGGACTATGGGGTGCATTATACTACATGGAGGACTATAGAGAGTCCATTATACTATATGGAGGACTATGGAGAGTACATTATACTATATGGAGGACTATGAGGAGTGCATTATACTATATGGAGGACTATGGGCTGTGCATTATACTATATGGAGGACTATGGGGAGTGCATTATTCTATATGGAGGACTATGGGGAAGTGCATTATACTATAAGGAGGACTGTGGGCTGTTCATTATACTATATGGAGGACTATGGGCTGTGCATTATACTATATGGAGGACTATGGGGAGTGCATTTTTCTACATGGAGGTCTATGGGGAAGTGCATTTTACTATATGGAGGACTATGGGGAGTGCATTATTCTTTATGGAGGACTATGGGGAAGTGCATTATACTATATGGAGGTCTATGGGGAGTACATTATTCTATATGGAGGACTATGGGGAAGTGCTTTATACTATATGGAGGACTATGGGGATTGCATTATACTATATGGAGGACTATGGGGAGTGTATTATACTATATGGAGGACTATGGGGTGCATTATTCTATATGGAGGACTATGGGGAAGTGCTCTATACTATATGCAGGACTATGGGCTGTGCATTATACTATATGGAGGACTATGGAGAGTGCATTATACTATATGGAGGACTATGGGGAGTGCATTATTCTATATGGAGGACCATGGGGAAGTGCATTATACTATATGGAGGACTATAGAGAGTGCATTATACTATATAGAGGACTATGGGGTGCATTATTCTATCTGGAGGACTATGGGGAAGTGCATTATACCATATGGAGGACTATGGGGTGCATTATTCTATCAGGAGGACTATGGGGAAGTGCATTATACCATATGGAGGACTATGGGATGCATTATACTATACGGAGGACTATGGGATGCATTATACCATATGCAGGACTATGGATGCATTATACTATATGGAGGACTATGGGGGTGCATTATACCATACGGAGGACTAGGGGGAGAGCATCATACTATATGGAGGACTATGGGGAGTGCATTATTCTATATGAAGGACTATAGGGAGTGCAATATAATATATGGAGGACTATGGAGAGTGCATTATACTACATGGAGGACTATGGTGAGTGCATTATACTATATGGAGGACTATGGGGTGCATTATTCTATATGGAGAACTATGGGGAAGTGCATTATACTATATGAAGGACTATGGGCTGTGTAGTATACTATATGGAGGACTATGGAGACTGTATTATACTATATGGAGGACTATGGGGAGTGCATTATTCTATATGGAGGACTGTGGGAAGTGTATTATGCTATGTGGAGGACTATGGAGAGTGCACTATACTATATGGAGGACTATGGGGAGTGCATTATACTATATGGAGAACTATGGGCAGTGCATTATACCATATGGAGGACTATGGGATGCATTATACTATATGAAGGAGTATGGGGGTGCATTATACAATATAGAGGACTGTGGGGAGTGCATTATACTATATGGAGGACTATGGAGAGTGCATTATACTATATGGAGGACTTTGGAGAATGCATTATACTATATAGAGGATTATGGAGAGTGCATAATACTATATGGAGGACTATGGGGAGGGCATTATACTATAAGGAGGACTATGGGGTGCATTATTCTATATGGAGAACTATGGGTTGTGCATTATACTATATGGAGGACTATGAGTTGTGCATTATACTATATGGAGGACTATGGAGAGTGCATTGTACTATATTTGGGACTATGGGGAGTGCATTATTCTATATGGAGGACTATGGGGTGCGTTATACTATGTAGTGGACTATGGAGAGTGCATTATACTATATGGAGGACTATGGGGAGTGCATCATACTATATGGAGTACTATGGGGAGTGCATTATACCATATGAAGGACTATGAGATGTATTATACTATATGGAGGACTATGGGGTGCATTATTCTATATGGAGGACTATGGGGAAGTGCATTATACTATATGTAGGACTATGGGCTGTGCATTATACTATATGGAGGATTATGGAGAGTGTATTATACTATATGGAGGACTATGGGGAAGTGCATTATACTATATGGAGGACTATGGGGAGCGCATTATACTATATAGAGGACTATGGGGAGTGTATTATACTATATGGAGGACTATGGGCTGTGCATTTAACTTTATGGAGGACTATGGAGAGTGCATTATATTATATGGAAGACTATGGGGAGTTCATTATTCTTTATGGAGGACTATGGCGAAGTGCATTATACTATATGTAGGACTATGGAGAGTGCATTATACTATATGGAGGACTATGGGGAGTGCATTATACTATATGGAGGACTATGGGAAGTTCATTATACCATAAGGAGGACTATGGGATGCATTAAACCATATGGAGAACTATCGGATGCATTATACTATATGGAGGACTATGGGGGTCCATTATACAATATGGATGGCTATGGGGAGTGCATTATACTACATGGAGGACTATGGGAAGTGCATTATTCTATATGGAGGACTATGGGGAGTGCAATATACTATATGGAGGACTATGGGGTGCATTATACTAAATGAAGGACTATGGGCTGTGTATTATACTATATGGAGGACTATGGGAAGTGTATTATACTATATGGAGGACTACGGAGAGTGCACTATACTATATGAAGGACTATGTGGAGTGCATTATACTATATGAAGAACTATGGGGAGTGCATTATACCATAAGGAGGACTATGGGATGAATTATACCATATGAAGGACTATGGGGCTGCATTATACAATATAGAGGACTATGGGATGCATTATACTAAATGAGGACTATGGGGGTGCATTTTACAATATGGAGGACTGTGGGGAGTGCATTATACTATATGGAGGACTATGGGGAGTGCATTATTCTATATGGAGGACTATAGGGAGTGCATTATACTATATGGATGACTATGGGGAGTGATTTATACTATATGGAGGACTATGGGGAGTGCATTATACTATATGGAGGACTATGGGGAGTATATTATACTATATGGAGGACTATGGGGTGCATTATTCTATATGGAGGACTATGGGTTGTGCATTATACTATATGGAGGACTATGGAGAGTGCATTATACTATATTTTGGACTATGGGGAGTGCATTATTCTATATGAATGACTATGGGAAAGTGAATTATACTATATGGAGGACTATGGAGAGTGCATTATACGATATGGAGGACAATGGAGAGTGCATTATACTATATGGAGGACTATAGGGGTGCATTATACAATATGGAGGACTATGAAGAGTGCATTATACTATGTGGAGGACTATGGGGAGTGCATTATTCTATATGGAGGACTATGGAGAGTGCATTATACTACATGAAGGACTTTGGGGAGTGCATTATACCATATTGAGGACTATTGGATGCATTATACTACAAGGAGGACTATGGGGGTGCATTATTCAAAATGTTGGACTATGGGGAGTGCATTATACTATATGGAGGACTATGAGTTGTGCATTATACTATATGGAGGACTATGGAGAGTGCATTGTACTATATTTGGGACTATGGGGAGTGCATTATTCTATATGGAGGACTATGGGGTGCGTTATACTATGTAGTGGACTATGGAGAGTGCATTATACTATATGGAGGACTATGGGGAGTGCATCATACTATATGGAGTACTATGGGGAGTGCATTATACCATATGAAGGACTATGAGATGTATTATACTATATGGAGGACTATGGGGTGCATTATTCTATATGGAGGACTATGGGGAAGTGCATTATACTATATGTAGGACTATGGGCTGTGCATTATACTATATGGAGGATTATGGAGAGTGTATTATACTTTATGGAGGACTATGGGGAAGTGCATTATACTATATGGAGGACTATGGGGAGCGCATTATACTATATAGAGGACTATGGGGAGTGTATTATACTATATGGAGGACTATGGGCTGTGCGTTTAACTTTATGGAGGACTATGGAGAGTGCATTATATTATATGGAAGACTATGGGGAGTTCATTATTCTTTATGGAGGACTATGGCGAAGTGCATTATACTATATGTAGGACTATGGAGAGTGCATTATACTATATGGAGGACTATGGGGAGTGCATTATACTATATGGAGGACTATGGGAAGTTCATTATACCATAAGGAGGACTATGGGATGCATTAAACCATATGGAGAACTATGGGATGCATTATACTATATGGAGGACTATGGGGGTCCATTATACAATATGGATGGCTATGGGGAGTGCATTATACTACATGGAGGACTATGGGAAGTGCATTATTCTATATGGAGGACTATGGGGAGTGCAATATACTATATGGAGGACTATGGGGTGCATTATACTAAATGAAGGACTATGGGCTGTGTATTATACTATATGGAGGACTATGGGAAGTGTATTATACTATATGGAGGACTACGGAGAGTGCACTATACTATATGAAGGACTATGGGGAGTGCATTATACTATATGAAGAACTATGGGGAGTGCATTATACCATAAGGAGGACTATGGGATGAATTATACCATATGAAGGACTATGGGGCTGCATTATACAATATAGAGGACTATGGGATGCATTATACTAAATGAGGACTATGGGGGTGCATTTTACAATATGGAGGACTGTGGGGAGTGCATTATACTATATGGAGGACTATGGGGAGTGCATTATTCTATATGGAGGACTATAGGGAGTGCATTATACTATATGGATGACTATGGGGAGTGATTTATACTATATGGAGGACTATGGGGAGTGCATTATACTATATGGAGGACTATGGGGAGTATATTATACTATATGGAGGACTATGGGGTGCATTATTCTATATGGAGGACTATGGGTTGTGCATTATACTATATGGAGGACTATGGAGAGTGCATTATACTATATTTTGGACTATGGGGAGTGCATTATTCTATATGAATGACTATGGGAAAGTGCATTATACTATATGGAGGACTATGGAGAGTGCATTATACGATATGGAGGACAATGGAGAGTGCATTATACTATATGGAGGACTATAGGGGTGCATTATACTATGTGGAGGACTATGAAGAGTGCATTATACTATGTGGAGGACTATGGGGAGTGCATTATTCTATATGGAGGACTATGGAGAGTGCATTATACTATATGGAGGACTATAGGGGTGCATTATACAATATGGAGGACTATGAAGAGTGCATTATACTATGTGGAGGACTATGGGGAGTGCATTATTCTATATGGAGGACTATGGAGAGTGCATTATACTACATGAAGGACTTTGGGGAGTGCATTATACCATATTGAGGACTATTGGATGCATTATACTACAAGGAGGACTATGGGGGTGCATTATTCAAAATGTTGGACTATGGGGAGTGCATTATACTATATGGAGGACTATGGGGAGTGCATTATTCTATATGGAGAACTATCGGGAGTGCATTATACTGTATGGAGTATAATGTGGAGTGCAGTATACTGTATGGAGGATTATGGGGAGTGCATTATACTGTATGGTGGACTATGAGGCACATTATACTATACGGAAGACTATGGGGAGTGAATTGTACTCTAAGATGGACTATGGGGCACATTATGCTATATGGAGGACTATGGGGAGTGCATTATACTATAAGGAGGACTATGGGATGCATTATATTATATGGAGGACCATTGGGAGTGTATTATACTATATGAAGGACTATGCGGACTGCAGTATACTATATGGAAGACTATGGGGAGTGTATTTTACTATACAGAGGACTATGGTATGCATTATACCATATGGAGGACTATGGGATGCATTCTACTATATGGATGACTAAGGAATGCATTATATTATATGGAGGACTATGGGGAGTGCATTATGCTACATGGAGGACTATGGGATGCATTATACTATATGGAAAACTATGGGGATTGCATTATGCTATATGGAGGACTATGGGATGCATTATACTATATGGAAGACTATGGAATGGATAATATTATATGGAGGACTATGGGGAGTTCATTATACTGTATGGAGGACTATTGAGAGTGCATTATACTATATGAAGGACTGTGGGATGCATTATACAACATGGAGGACTATGGGATGCATTAAACTATATGGAGGACTATGGGGAGTGCATTATACTATATGGAGGAGTATGGGGAGAACATATACTATATGGAGGACTATGGTATTCATTATACTATATGGAGGACTATAGGGAGTGCATTATACTATATGGAGGACTATGGGATGCATTATGTTTTATGGAGGACTATGGGGAGTGCATTATTCTATATGGAGGAGTATGGGGAGAGCATATACTATATGGAGGACTATGGGATTTATTATACTATATGGAGGACTATAGGGAGTGCCTTATACTATATGGAGGACTATGGGATGCATTATGTTTTATGGAGGACTATGGGGAGTGCATTATTCTATATGGAGGAATATGGGGGTGCATAATACTATATGGAGGAATATGGGGAGTTTATTATACCATATTGTGGACTATGGGGAGTGCATTATACAATATAGTGGACTATGGGGAGTGCATTATACTATATGGAGGACTATGGGGAGTGAATTATACTATATGGAGGACTATGGGGGTCCATTATACTATATGGAGGACTATGGCGAGAGCATTATACTATATGGAGGACTATGGAGAGTGCATTATACTATATGGAGGACTACGTGGAGTACATTATACTATATGGAGGACTATGGGGAGTGCATTGTACTGTATGGAGGAGTATTGGGAGTGCATTATATTATATGAACGGCTATTGGGCACATTATACTATATGGAGTACTGTGGTGAGTGCATCATACTGTATGGAGGACTATGGGGAGTGCATTATACCATATGGAGCACTATGGGGAGTGCATTGTACTATATAGAGGACTATGGGGAGTGTATTACACTATATGGAGGACTATGGGGTGCATTGTACTATATAGAGGACTATGGGATGCATTATACTATATGGAGGACTATGGGGAGTGCATTATACTGTATGGAGGACTATGAGGAGTGCATTATGCTATATGAAGGACTATGGGATGCGTTATACTATATGAAGGACTATGGGATGCATTATACTATATGGACGACTATGGGGAGTGCATTATACTATATGGAGGACTATGGGATGCATTAAACTATATAGAGGATTATGGGGAGTACATTATACTATATGGAGGACTATGGGATGCATTATGTTATATGGAGGACTATGGGGAGTGCATTATACTATATGGAGGACTATGGGATGCATTATATTATATGGAGGATCATGGGAAGTTCATTATATTATATTGAGGACTATGGGGAGTGCATTATACTATATGGAGGACTATGGGATGCATTATATTATATTGAGGACTATGGGGAGTGCGTTATACTTTATGTAGGACTATGGGATGCATTATATTATATGGAGGACCATGGTAAGTTCATTATACTGTATGAAGGACTATGGGGAGTGCATTATACTATATGTAGGACTACGGGATGCATTATTTATATGAAGGACTATGAGGAGTGCATTTTACTATATGGAGGACTATGTGGTACATTATACTATATGGAGGACTATGGGGAGTGCATTATGCTATATAGAGGACTATGGGGAGTGAATTATACTGTATGGAGGACAATGTGGTGCATTATACTATATGGAGGACTATGAGGAGTGCATTATACTGTTTGGAGGACTATGTCATGTATTATACTATATGAAGGTCTATGTGGTGCATTATACTATATGGAGGACTATGGGGAGTGTATTATACTATATGGAGGACTATGGGGAGTGCAGTATGCTATATGGAAGACTATGGGGAGTGCATTATACTATATGGAGGACTATGGGGAGTGCATTATACTATATAGAGGACTGTGGGGAGTCTATTAAACTATACGGAGGACTATGGGATGCATTATACCATATGAAGGAATATGTGATGCATTCTATTATATGGAGGATTATGGGGAGTGCATTATACTGTATGGAGGAATATGTGGTGCATTATACTATATGGAGTACTATGGGGAGTGCATTATACTATATGGAGGACTATGGGGAGTGCATTATACCATATGGAGGACTATGGGATGCATTATGTTATATGGAGCACTATGAGGAGTGCATTTCACTATATGGAGGACTATGGGGGTGCATTACACTATATGGAGGACTATGGCGAGAGCATTATACTATATGGAGGACTATGGAGAGTGCATTATACTATATGGAGGACTATGGGGAATGCATTATACTATATGGAGGACTATGGGGAATGCATTATTCTGTATGGAGGACTATGGGGAGTACATTATATTATATGGAGGGCTATGGGGCACATTATACTATATGGAGGACAAGGGGGAGTGCATTATACTGTATGGAGGACTATGGGGAGTGCATTATACTATATAGAGGACTATATGATGCATTATATTATATGAAGGACTATGGGGAGTGCATTATACAATATAAAACACTATGGGGAGTGCATTATACTATATGGAGGACTATGGGGAGTGTATTATACTATATGGAGGACTATGGGATGCATTGTACTATATAGAGGACTATGGGATGCATTATACTATATGGAGGATTATTGGGAGTGAATTATACTGTATGGAGGACTATGAGGAGTGCATTATACTATATGAAGGACTATGGGATGCATTGTACTATATGGAGGACTATGGGGATTGAATTATACTATATGGAGGACTATGAGGAGTGCATTATACTATAAGGAGGACTATATGAAGTGCACTATACTATATGGAGGACTACGGTATGTATTATACTGTATAGAGGACTATGGGGATTACATTATACTATATGGAGGACTATGGGATGCATTATGCTATATGGAGGACTATGGGGAGTGCATTATTCTATATGGAGGACTATGGGATGCATTATATTATATGGAGGACCATGGGGAGTTCATTATAATATATGGAGGACCATGGGGAGTGCATTATACTGTATGGAGGACTATGGGAAGCATAATATTATATGGAGGACTATGGGGAGTGCATTATACTATATGGAGGACTATGGGATGCATTATATTATATGGAGGACCATGGGGAGTTCATTATACTTTATGGAGGACTATGGGGAGTGCATTAAACTATATGTAGCAGTATGGGGAGTGTATTATACTATTTGGAGGACTATGGGATGCATTATTTTATATGAAGGACTATGAGGAGTGCAATATGCTATATGGATGAGTATGTGGTCCATTATACTATAATGAGGACTATGGGGAGTGCATTATGCTATATGGATGACTCTGGGGAGTGGATTATACTGTATGGAGGACTATGTGGTGCATTATACTATATGGAGGACTATGTGGTGCATTGTACTATATGAAGGACTATGGTGAGTTCATTATAGTATATGGAGGACTATGGGGAGTGCATTATACTATATGGAGGACTATGGGGAGTTCATTATACTGTATGGAGGACTATGTGGTGTATTATACTATATGGAGGACTATGTAGTGCATTATACTATATGGAGGACTATGGGGAGTGTATTATACTATATGAAAGACTATGGGGAATGCAGTATTGTATATGGAAGACTAAGTGGAGTGCATTATACTATATTGAGGACTATGGGGAGTGTATTATACTATATAGAGGACTGTGGGGAGTCAATTATACTATACGGAGGACTATGGGATGCATTATACTATGTGGAGGAATATGGGATGCATACTATTATATTAAGGACTATGGGGAGTGCATTATACTATATGGATAACTATTGGGAGTGCATTATACTGTATGGAGGACTATGTGGTGCATTATACTATAAGGAGTACTATGGGGAGTGCAATATACTATATGGAGGACTATGGGGAGTGCATTATACTGTATGGAGGACTATGTGGTGCATTATACTATAAGGAGGACTATGGGGAGTGCATTATACTATATGAAGGACTATAGGGAGTGCATTATACTATATGGAGGACTATGGGGAGTGGATTATACTGTATGGAGGACTTTGTGGTGCATTATACTATATGGAGGACTATGTGGTGCATTATACTATATGGAGGACTATGGGGAGTGTATTATACTATATGGAGGACTATGGGGAGCGCAGTATGCTATATGGAAGACTATGGGGAGAATATTATACTATATAGAGGACTGTGGGGAATCCATTATACTATATGGAGGACTACGGCATGCATTATATTATATGGAGGACTATGTGGAATGCATTATGCTATATGGAGGACTATGGGATGCATTATACTATATGGAGAACTATGGGGAGCATATTATACTATATGGAGGACTATGGGATGCATTATACTATATGGAGGAATGTGGGACGCATTCTATTTTATGGAGGACTATGGGAAGTGCATTATACTGTATGGAGTACTATGTGGTGCATTATCCTATATGGAAGACTATGGGGACAATATTATACTATATAGAGGACTGTGGGGAATCCATTATACTATATGGAGGACTACGGCATGCATTATATTATATGGAGGACTATGGGGAATGCATTATGCTATATGGAGGACTATGGGATGCATTATACTATATGGAGGACTATGGGGAGTGTATTATACTATATGGAGGATTATGGGATGCATTATACTATATAGAGGACTGTGGGGAGTCCATTATACTATATGGAGGACTATGGGATGCATTATATTATATGGAGGACTATGGGGGGGTGCATTATGCTATATGGAGAACTATGGGATGCATTATACTATATGGAGGACTATGGGGAGTGTATTATACTATATGGAGGAGTATGGGATGCATTATAACATATGGAGGACTATGGGGAGTGCATTATACTTTATGGAGGACTATGGGGAGTCCATTATACTATATGGAGGACTATGGGATGCATTATTATATGGAGGACTATGGGGAGTGCATTGTAATACACTGCTCAAAAAAATAAAGCAAACACTCAAATAACCCATCCTAGATCTGAAAGAATGAAATATTCTCATTGAATATTTTGTTCTGTACAAAGTTGAATGTGCTGACAACAAAATCACACAAAAATCATCAATGGAAATCAAATTTATTAAGCAATGGAGGCCTGGATTTGGAGTCACCCCCAAAATTAAAGTGGAAAAACACACTACAGGCTGATCCAACTTTGATGTAATGTCCTTAAAACAAGACAAAATGAGGCTCAGTATTGTGTGTGGCCTCCACGTGCCTGCATGACCTCCCTACAATGCCTGGGCATGCTCCTGATGAGGTTGCGGATGGTCTCCTGTGGGATCTCCTCCCAGACCTGGACTAAAGCATCCGCCAACTCCTGGACAGTCTGTGGTGCAACATGACGTTGGTGGATGGAGCGAGACATGATGTCCCAGATGTGCTCAATCAGATTCAGGTCTGGGGAACGGGCGGGACAGTCCATAACCTCAATGCCTTCATCTTGCAGGAACTGCTGACACACTCCAGCCACATGAGGTCTGGCATTGTCCTGCATTAGGAGGAACCCAGGGCCAACCACACCAGCATATGGTCTCACAAGGGGTCTGAGGATCTCATCTTGGTACCTAATGGCAGTCAGGCTACCTCTGGCGAGCACATGGAGGGCTGTGCGGCCCTCCAAAGAAATGCCACCCCACACCATTACTGACCCACTGCCAAACCGGTCATGCTGAAGGATGTTGCAGGCAGCAGATCGCTCTCCACGGCGTCTCCAGACTCTGTCACGTCTGTCACACGTGCTCAGTGTGAACCTGCTTTCATCTGTGAAGAGCACAGGGCGCCAGTGGCGACTTTGCCAATCCTGGTGTTCTAAGGCAAATGCCAAGCGTCCTGCACGGTGTTGGGCTGTGAGCACAACCCTCATCTGTGGACATCCGGCCCTCATTCCAACCTCATGGAGTCGGTTTCTAACCGTTTGTGCAGACACATGCAGATTTGTGGCCTGTTGGAGGTCATTTTGCAGGGCTCTGGCAGTGCTCCTCCTGTTCCTCCTAGCACAAAGGCGGAGGTAGCGGTCCTGCTGCTGGGTTGTTGCCCTCCTACGGCCCCCTCCATGTCTCCTGGTGTACTGGCCTGTCTCCTGGTAGCGCCTCCAGCCTCTGGACACTACGCTGACAGACACAGCAAGCCTTCTTGCCACAGCTCGCATTGATGTGCCATCCTGGATGAGCTGCACTACCTGAGCAACTTCTGTGGGTTGTAGAGTCCGTCTCTTGCTACCACGAATGTGAAAGCACAACCAACATTCAAAAGTGGCCAAAACATCAGCCAGAAAGCATTGGTACTGAGATGTGGTCTGTGGTCCCCACCTGCAGAACCACTCCTTTATTGAGGGTGTCTTGATAATTGCCAATAATTTCCATCTATTGTCTATTCCATTTGCACAACAAAATATGAAATTAATTGTCAATCAGTGTTGCTTCCTAAGTGGACAGTTTGATTTCACAGAAGTTTGATTTACGTGGAGTTATATTCTGTTAAGTGTTCCCTTTATTTTTTGAGCAGTGTATATGGAGGACTATGGGGAGTGCATTATACTATATGGAGGACTATGGGATGCATTATATTATATGGAGGACTATGTGGAGTGCATTATACTATATGGAGGACTATGGGGAGTGTATTATACTATATAGAGGATTGTGGGGAGTCCATTATACTATATGGAGGACTATGGGATGCATTATACCATATGGAGGACTATGGGATGCATTATATTATATGGAGGACTATGGTTTGCATTATAGTATAGAGAGGACTATGGGGAGTGTATTATACTATGTGGAGGACTATGGAACGCATTATACTATATGGAGGACTATGGGGAAAGCTTTATACTATATGGAGGACTGTGTGGTGCATTATACTATATGGAGGACTATGGGGAGTGCATTATACTGTATGGAGGACTATGTTGTGCATTATATTAAATGGAGGACTATGGGGAGTGCATTATACTATATGGAGGACTATGGTGTTGTGGTGTTGCTATCAGAGTGTCAAGAGTGGGAGAAGAGGGTTGCATTGACAATCCAACACAATGGGCAGCAATTTGAACACATTTTATAAGTGGTCATAAAGTTACATTAAAACCAAGCACACCATTGTTTTTCTTATCAAATTCTCAATAAGTTTGATGTGTCACATGACCCTCTTTCCTTTGAAAAAAATAAAGTTGGATCCAAAATGGCCGACTTCAAAATAGCCGCCATGGTCACCACCCATCTGGAAAAGTTTTCCCCTCACATATACTAATGTGCCACAAACAGCAAGTTGATATTACCAACCATTCCCATTTAATTTAGGTGTATCCATGTAAATGGCCCACCCTGTATATAATCAGAATGGGGGGGTCCAAATCTTGCTCCGGGACCCATCAGCCTCGTTACGCCACTGGTTATATATTATACTAGCTATTGAACCCCTTCTACGCCCGGGTGGTGAGCATTTTTATTGGTATATTTCTGGCGCCATTTTTTTTTAAGACACTGTCTGCAAATTCGCATATACATTGTCTTCAATAAAATAGCGCCGGATAAGCGCCATTTTACTGAAGTAATGTACTACAATGTCAACACAGCAGTGCACACGTGCCAGCCAAAGGGATAATGGTGATGGGTGGTGCATGCGCACTGCTATGTTGACGTTGTAGTACATTACTTCAATAAAATGGCGCTGGAGTCAGCGTTTGCGCTTATCCGGCGCTATTTTATTGAAGACACTGTATATGCGAATTTGCAGACAGTGTCTTAAAAAAATGGTGCCGGATAGCATGGTATACGCATACACTGAGTCCGGGTCATTCTATTGAAGTATTGTACTACAAAATTAAAGGGAACCTGTCACCAGAAATAACACCGTTAACCTGCACATATGTGATTAATCTGCAGGTTAATAGCGTTATTATGTTGCCCGACGCCTGCACGTAGTCGAATGCAGCAGGGAGAAAATAAACCTTCCTGGTATATGATCCCCCAATCCTGGTCCACTTCTTGGTATATGCTCCACCCCATCCTTGTATATGTTCCCCCAATCCTTGTATATGCTCCCCCATACTGGTATAAGCTCCCCCCATACTGGTATATGCTCCCTCCATCCTGGTATATGCTCCCTCCATCCTGGTATATGCTCCCCCATCCTGGTATATGCTCTCCCCATCCTGGTATATGCTCCCCCATCCTAGTATATACCCCCCCATCCTGGTATATGCTCCCCCCATCCTGGTATATGCTCCCCCCATCCTGTTATATGCTCCCTCCATCCTGGTATATGCTCCCCCATCCTGGTATAACTTCCCCATCCTGGTATATGCTCCCCCCATCCTGGTATATGCTCCCTCCATCCTGGTATATGCTCCCTCCATCCTCGTATATGCTTCCCCTATCCTGGTATATGCTCCCCCAATCCTGGTATATGCTCCCCCAGTCCTCGCATATGCTCCCTCCATCCTGTTATATGCCCCCCATCCTGGTATGTGCTACACCCATCCTGGTATATGCTGCCTCAATCCTCGTATATATGCCACTCCACCCTGATATATGTCCCCCCATCCTGGTATATGCTTCCCTACCCTGGTATATGCTCCCCCAATTCTTGTATATGCTCCCTCCATCCTGGTATATGCTCCCCCATCCTGGTATATGCTTCCCTATCCTGGTATATGCCCCCCATCCTGTTATATGCTCCCTCCATCCTGGTATATGCCCCCATCCTGGTATATGCTCCCCCCATCCTGGTATATGCTCCCCCCATCCTGGTATATCCCCCCATCCTGGTATATGCTCCTCCCCATCCTGGTATATGCTCCCCCCATCCTGGTATATGCTCCCGCTATCCTGGCATGTGCTCCCCCCATCCTGGTATATGCTCCCCCATCCTGGTATATGCTCCCCCCCATCCTGGTATATGCCCCACATCCTGGTATATCCCCACATTCTGGTATATGCTCCCCGTTATATGCTCCCCCATCCTGGTATATGCTCCCCCATCCTGGTATATGCTCCCCCCATCCTGGTATATGCCCCCCATCCTGGTATATGCTCCCCCTCATCCTGGTATATGCTCCCCCCATCCTGGTATATGCTCCCCCCATCCTGGTATATGCCCCCTCCATCCTGGTATATGTCCCCCATCCTGGTATGTGCTCCCCCCATCCTGGTATATACCCCCCATCCTGGTATATGCTCCCCCCATCCTGGTATATGCTCCCCCTATCCTGTTATATGCTCCCACCATCCTGGTATATGCTCCCCCCATCCTGGTATATACTTCCCCATCCTGGTATATGCTCCCCCCATACTGGTATATGCTCCCCCCATCCTGGTATATGCTCCCTCCATCCTGGTATATGCTCCCTCCATCCTCGTATATGGTTCCCCTATCCTGGTATATGCTCCCTCCATTCTGGTATATGCCCCCCCATTCTGGTATACACTCCATCCATCCTGGTATATGCTGCCTTAATCCTCGTATATGCCTCCCCACCCTGGTATATGCTCCCCATCCTGGTATATGCTTCCCTACCCTGGTATATGCTCCCCCAATTCTTGTATATGCTCCCTCCATCCTGGTATATGCCCCCATCTTGTTATATGCTCCCTCCATCCTGGTATAATCTCCCCCCATCCTGGTATATGCTCCCCCATCCTGGTATATGCTCCCCCCATCCTGGTATATGCTCCCCCTATCCTGGTATATCCCCCATCCTGGTATATGCTCCTCCCCATCCTGATATATGCTCCCCCCATACTGGTATATGTTCCCCCATCCTGGTATATGCTCCCCCCCATCCTGGTATATGCTCCCTCCATCCTCGTATATGGTTCCCCTATCCTGGTATATGCTCCCTATATTCTGGTATATGCCCCCCCATTCTGGTATACACTCCACCCATCCTGGTATATGCTGCCTCAATCCTCGTATATGCCTCCCCACCCTGGTATATGCCCCCCATCCTGGTATATGCTTCCCTACCCTGGTATATGCTCCCCAAATTCTTGTATATGCTCCCTCCATCCTGGTATATGCCCCCCATCTTGTTATATGCTCCCTCCATCCTGGTATATTCTCCCCCCATCCTGGTATATGCTCCCCCATCCTGGTATATGCTCCCCCCATCCTGGTATATGCTCCCCCTATCTTGGTATATCCCCTCATCCTGGTATATGCTCCTCCCCATCCTGGTATATGCTCCCCCCATACTGGTATATGTTCCCCCATCCTGGTATATGCTCCCCCCCATCCTGGTATATGATCCCCCAATCCTGGTCCCCTTCTTGGTATATGCTCCCCCCCATCCTTGTATATGTTCCCCCAATCCTCGTATATGCTCCCCCCATACTGGTATAAGCTCCCCCCATACTGGTATATGCTCCCTCCATCCTGGTATATGCTCCCTCCATCCTGGTATATGCTCCCCCATCTTGGTATATGCTCTCCCCATCCTGGTATATGCTCCCCCATCCTGGTATATACCCCCCCATCCTGGTATATGCTCCCCCCATCCTGGTATATGCTCCCCCCATCCTGTTATATGCTCCCTCCATCCTGGTATATGCTCCCCCATCCTGGTATATACTTCCCCATTCTGGTATATACTCCCCCCATCCTGGTATATACCCCCCCATCCTGGTATATGCTCCCCCCATCCTGGTATATGCTCCCCCCATCCTGTTATACGCTCCCTCCATCCTGGTATATGCTCCCCCATCCTGGTACATACTTCCCCATTCTGGTATATGCTCCCCCCATCCTGGTATATGCTCCCTCCATCCTGGTATATGCTCCCTCCATCCTCATATATGCTTCCCCTATCCTGGTATATGCTCCCCCAATCCTGGTATATGCTCCCCCCATCCTGGTATATGCTCCCCCCATCCTGGTATATGCCCCCTCCATCCTGGTATATGTCCCCCATCCTGGTATGTGCTCCCCCCATCCTGGTATATACCCCCCATCCTGGTACATGCTCCCCCCATCCTGGTATATGCTCCCCCTATCCTGTTATATGCTCCCACCATCCTGGTATATGCTCCCCCATCCTGGTATATACTTCCCCATCCTGGTATATGCTCCCCCCATACTGGTATATGCTCCCCCCATCCTGGTATATGCTCCCTCCATCCTGGTATATGCTCCCTCCATCCTCGTATATGGTTCCCCTATCCTGGTATATGCTCCCTCCATTCTGGTATATGCCCCCCCATTCTGGTATACACTCCATCCATCCTGGTATATGCTGCCTTAATCCTCGTATATGCCTCCCCACCCTGGTATATGTCTCCCATCCTGGTATATGCTTCCCTACCCTGGTATATGCTCCCCCAATTCTTGTATATGCTCCCTCCATCCTGGTATATGCCCCCCATCTTGTTATATGCTCCCTCCATCCTGGTATATTCTCCCCCATCCTGGTATATGCTCCCCCATCCTGGTATATGCTCCCCCCATCCTGGTATATGCTCCCCCTATCCTGGTATATCCCCCCATCCTGGTATATGCTCCTCCCCATCCTGGTATATGCTCCCCCCATACTGGTATATGTTCCCCCATCCTGGTATATGCTCCCCCCCATCCTGGTATATGCTCCCTCCATCCTCGTATATGGTTCCCCTATCCTGGTATATGCTCCCTCCATTCTGGTATATGCCCCCCCATTCTGGTATACACTCCACCCATCCTGGTATATGCTGCCTCAATCCTCGTATATGCCTCCCCACCCTGGTATATGCCCCCCATCCTGGTATATGCTTCCCTACCCTGGTATATGCTCCCCCAATTCTTGTATATGCTCCCTCCATCCTGGTATATGCCCCCCATCTTGTTATATGCTCCCTCCATCCTGGTATATTCTCCCCCCATCCTGGTATATGCTCCCCCATCCTGGTATATGCTCCCCCCATCCTGGTATATGCTCCCCCTATCCTGGTATATCCCCTCATCCTGGTATATGCTCCTCCCCATCCTGGTATATGCTCCCCCCATACTGGTATATGTTCCCCCATCCTGGTATATGCTCCCCCCCATCCTGGTATATGATCCCCCAATCCTGGTCCCCTTCTTGGTATATGCACCCCCCCATCCTTGTATATGTTCCCCCAATCCTCGTATATGCTCCCCCCATACTGGTATAAGCTCCCCCCATACTGGTATATGCTCCCTCCATCCTGGTATATGCTCCCTCCATCCTGATATATGCTCCCCCATCTTGGTATATGCTCTCCCCATCCTGGTATATGCTCCCCCATCCTGGTATATACCCCCCCATCCTGGTATATGCTCCCCCCATCCTGTTATATGCTCCCTCCATCCTGGTATATGCTCCCCCATCCTGGTATATACTTCCCCATTCTGGTATATGCTCCCCCCATCCTAGTACATACCCCCCCCTTCCTGGTATATGCTCCCCCCATCCTGGTATATGCTCCCCCCATCCTGTTATATGCTCCCTCCATCCTGGTATATGCTCCCCCATCCTGGTATATACTTCCCCATTCTGGTATATGCTCCCCCCATCCTGGTATATACCCCACCATCCTGGTATATGATCCCCCCATCCTGGTATATGCTCCCCCCATCCTGTTATATGCTCCCTCCATCCTGGTATATGCTCCCCCATCCTGGTATATACTTCCCCTATCCTGGTATATGCTCCCCAATCCTGGTATATGCTCCCCCAATCCTCGTATATGCTCCCTCCATCCTGTTATATGCCCCCCCATCCTGGTATATGCTCCAGCCATCCTGGTATATGCTGCCTCAATCCTCGTATATGCCCCCCCACCCTGGTATATGTCCCCCCATCCTGGTATATGCTTCCCTACCCTGGTATATGCTCACCCAATTCTTGTATATGCTCCCTCCATCCTGGTATATGCCCCCCCATCCTGGTATATGCTTCCCTATCCTGGTATATGCCCCCCCATCCTGTTATATGCTCCCTCCATCCTGGTATGTGTCCCCATCCTGGTATATGCTCCCACATCCTGGTATATGCTCCCCCCATCCTGGTATATGCTCCTCCCCATCCTGGTATATGCTCCCCCCATCCTGGTATATGCCCCCCATTCTGGTATATGCCCCCCATCCTGGTATGTGCTCCCCCCATCCTGGTATATGCTCCCTCCATCCTGGTATATGCTCCCTCCATCCTCGTATATGCTTCCCCTATCCTGGTATATGCTCCCCCAATCCTGGTATATGCTCACCCAATGCTAGTATATGCTCCCTCCATCCTGGTATATGCCCCCCCATTCTGGTATATGCTCCCCCCTATCCTGTTATATGCTCCCTCCATCCTGGTATATGCTCCCCCATCCTGGTATATACTTCCCCATCCTGGTATATGCTCCCCCCATCCTGGTATATGCTCCCCCCATCCTGGTATATGCTCCCTCCATCCTGATATATGCTCCCTCCATCCTCGTATATGCTTACCCTATACTGGTATATGCCCCCCATCCTGGTATATGCCCCCCATCCTGGTATATCCCCACATTCTGGTATATGCTCCCCCGTTACATGCTCCCCCATTCTGGTATATGCTCCCCCATCCTGGTATATGCTCCCCCATCCTGGTATATGCCCCCCATCCTGGTATATGTCCCCCATCCTGGTATGTGCTCCCCCCATCCTGGTATATACCCCACATCCTGGTATATGCTCCCCCCATCCTGGTATATGCTCCCCCTATCCTGTTATATGCTCCCACCATCCTGGTATATGCTCCCCCATCCTGGTATATACTTCCCCATCCTGGTATATGCTTCCCCCATCCTGGTATATGCTCCCCTCATCCTGGTATATGCTCCATCCATCCTGGTATATGCTCCCTCCATCCTCGTATATGCTCCCCTATCCTGGTATATGCCCCCTCCATTCTGGTATATGCCCCCCCATTCTGGTATACACTCCACCCATCCTGGTATATGCTGCCTCAATCCTCGTATATGCCTCCCCACCCTGGTATATGCCCCCCATCCTGGTATATGCTTCCCTACCCTGGTATATGCTACCCCAATTCTTGTATATGCTCCCTCCATCCTGGTATATGCCCCCCATCTTGTTATATGCTCCCTCCATCCTGGTATATTCTCCCCCCATCCTGGTATATGCTCCCCCATCCTGGTATATGCTCCCCCCATCCTGGTATATGCTCCCCCTATCCTGGTATATCCCCCCATCCTGGTATATGCTCCTCCCCATCCTGGTATATGCTCCCCCCATACTGGTATATGTTCCCCCATCCTGGTATATGCTCCCCCCCATCCTGGTATATGATCCCCCAATCCTGGTCCCCTTCTTGGTATATGCTCCCCCCCATCCTTGTATATGTTCCCCCAATCCTCGTATATGCTCCCCCCATACTGGTATAAGCTCCCCCCATACTGGTATATGCTCCCCCATCTTGGTATATGCTCTCCCCATCCTGGTATATGCTCCCCCATCCTGGTATATACCCCCCCATCCTGGTATATGCTCCCCCCATCCTGGTATATGCTCCCCTCATCCTGTTATATGCGCCCTCCATCCTGGTATATGCTCCCCCATCCTGGTATATACTTCCCCATTCTGGTATATGCTCCCCCCATCCTGTTATATGCTCCCTCCATCCTGGTATATGCTCCCTCCATCCTCATATATGCTTCCCCTATCCTGGTATATGCTCCCCCAATCCTGGTATATGCTCCCCCAATCCTCGTATATGCTCCCTCCATCCTGTTATATGCCCCCCCATCCTGGTATATGCTCAACCCATCCTGGTATATGCTGCCTCAATCCTCGTATATGCCCCCCCACCCTGGTATATGTCCCCCCATCCTGGTATATGCTTCCCTACCCTGGTATATGCTCACCCAATTCTTGTATATGCTCCCTCCATCCTGGTATATGCCCCCTATCCTGGTATATGCTTCCCTATCCTGGTATATGCCACCCCATCCTGTTATATGCTCCTTCCATCCTGGTATGTGCCCCCATCCTGGTATATGCTCCCCCATCCTGGTATATGCTCCCCCCATCCTGGTATATGCTCCTCCCCATCCTGGTATATGCTCCCCCCATCCTGGTATATGCTCCCGCTATCCTGGCATATGCTCCCCCCATCCTGGTATATGCTCCCCCATCCTGATATATGCTCCCCCCAATCCTGGTATATGCCCCCCATCCTGGTATATCCGCCCATTCTGGTATATGCTCCCCCATCCTGGTATATGCTCCCCCATCCTGGTATATGCTCCCCCCATCCTGGTATATGCCCACCATCCTGGTATATGCTCCCCCTCATCCTGGTATATGCTCCCCCCATCCTGGTATATGCTCTCCCCATCCTGGTATATGCCTCCCATCCTGATATATGCCCCTCATCCTGGTATGTGCTCCCCCCATCCTGGTATATACCCCCCATCCTGGTATATGCTCCCCCCATCCTGGTATATGCTCCCCCTATCCTGTTATATGCTCCTCCAATCCTCGTATATGCTCCCTCCATCCTGGTATATGCCCCCCCATCCTGGTATATGCTCCACCCATCCTGGTATATGCTGCCTCAATCCTCGTATATGCCCCTCCACCCTGGTATATGCCCCCCATCCTGGTATTTGCTTCCCTACCCTGGTATATGCTCCCCCAATTCTTGTATATGCTCCCTCCATCCTGGTATATGCCCCCCATCCTGTTATATACTCCCTCCATCCTGGTATATGCTCCCCCCATCCTGGTATATGCTCCCCCATCCTGGTATATGCTCCCCCCATCCTGGTATATGCTCCCCCTATCCTGGTATATCCCCCCATCCTGGTATATGCTCCTCCCCATCCTGGTATATGCTCCCCCATACTGGTATATGCTCCCCCATCCTGGTATATGCTCCCCCCATCCTGGTATATGCCCCCCATCCTGGTATATTCCCCCCATCCTGGTATATCCCCCCATCCTGGTATATGTTCCCCCCATCCTGGTATATGCTCCCCCATCCTGGTATATGCTCCCCCCATCCTCGTACATGCCCCTCCATCCTGGTATATGCTCCCCCTCATCCTGGTATATGCTCCCCCTACCCTGGTATATGCTCCCCCTTTCCTGGTATATGCCCCCCATCCTGGTATATGCCCCCATCCAGGTATGTGCTCCCCCCATCCTGGTATATGCTCCCCCCATCCTTATATATGTCACCCCCATCCTGGTATATTCTCCCCCCATCCTGGTATATGCTCCCCCCTATCCTGGTATATGTCACTCCCCGATCCTGGTATATGCTCCCCCCATCCTGGTATGTCGCCCCCTGATCCTTGTATATGCTCCCTCCCATCCTGGTATATGTCACCCCCGATCCTGGTATATCGTCCCCCCCATCCTGGTATATACTTCCCCTCATCCTGGTATATGCTCCACCCCATCCTAGTATATGTCAACCCCCAATCCTGGTATATGCTCCCCCCATCCTGGTATATGTCACCCCCCGATCGTGGTATGTGCTCCCCCCATCCTGGTATATGTCACCCCCGATCCTGGTATATGCTACCCCCATACTGATATATGCTCCCCCTCATTAGGTATATGCTCCCCCATCCTGGTATATGCTCCCCCTCATTCTGGTATATGCTCCCCCCATTCTGGTATATGCTCCCCCCATCCTGGTATATGCTCCTCCCCATCCTGGTATATGCTCCCCGTCATCCTGGTATATGCTCTCCCCCATCCTGGTATATGCTCCCCTCCATCCTGGTATCTGTCACCGCCGAACCTGGTATATGCTCCCCCCCATCCTGGTATATGTCACCCCCCAATCCTGGTATATGCTCCCCGTCATCCTGGTATATGCTCCCCCTCATTCTGGTATATATGCTCCCCCCCATCCTGGTATATGTCACCCCCCGATCCTGGTATATGCTCCCCCTCATCCTGGCATATGCCGCCCCCCATCCTGGTATATGTCACCCCCGATCTTGGTATATGTCACCCCCTCATCCTGGTATATGCTCCCCCCATCCTGGTATATGTCACCCCCGATCCTGGTATATGCTCCCCCCCATCCTGGCATATGTCACCCCCCAATACTGGTATATGCTCCCCCTCATCCTGGTATATGCCCCCCCCCATCCTGGTATATGTCACCCCCGATCCTGGTATATGTCACCCCCTCATCCTGGTATGTGCTCCCCCTCCATCCTGGTATATGTCACCCCGGATCCTGGTATATGCTCCCCCTCATCCTGGTATATGCCCCCCCCCATCCTGGTATATGTCACCCCCGATCCTGGTATATGTCACCCCCTCATCCTGGTATGTGCTCCCCCTCCATCCTGGTATATGTCACCCCGGATCCTGGTATGTGCTCCCCCTCATCCTGGTATATGTCACCCCCAATCCTGGTATATGCTCCCCCTCATCCTGGTATATGTCACCCCCAATCCTGGTATATGCTCCCCCTCATCCTGGTATATGCTCCCCCCCCCATCCTGGTATATGTCACCCCCGATCCTGGTATATGTCCCCCCCCCCCCCCCCCGATCCTGCCTGTCCTGCTCATCCATCCACAAACACTCCTACTCACCCTTCCCCCGCAGCACATCGTCTGTGTTAAATATGTAAATAAAATGGCGCTGGAGTCAGTGTGTGCACATGCTGCGCTATTTGGCGCCATTTTGTTGAAGACACTGCGAATTTGTCTTCAACAAAATGGTGCTGGATATCGCGCTATGCGCTGGCTCCGGCACAGACTCCTCCTTAAGCCTCGCCGGAGACGTGGTCAGCGCCTATGCACATGGTGATCTCCGGCGACGCACTCTTCCTCCAGCCTCGTCCTCCCGGCGCAGACTATAGAGGCTTAGGACAGAAGGACACATCCCTGGATATATATATCTCATCTCTCCCAATTACATGGAGTCTATTAGGATCCCTGATCTATTATGTGTCGCCATCTGCACAGATCCAATGTCACACAAAAGGAAGCGACATTTTTAGCGAGTAAACAGCGCATTCCGTCCTGTGCTGATCTACAGCGCCATCTAGAGGCTGATCAGCGGCGCATCAGCTCAGCCTACTCGTTTTCATCTTCGCACCAGATGACGCGTTACCGGGATAAAATATGATTGGGTCCCAGTGAAAATACAAGACTGGGAGCCGGCTGCTCTGCTCCAATCGTCGCGCTTTGGAAGATACCAACTCTTTGTAGCCCTCAGGGGGAGCTGAGGAGAATAAATTGTTATTGTTTGTAAAAGTGCAGATATTTAATGAACTGATAGGTAAAATAAAGATGCGGCTGCGATCAGTGACGGGACAGAGTAAGAGCGGCCGCTGCAGTTCCCCCCCCGTGCTCAGATCAGTGGTAGACGCGACTCCATCTCCGCCTTCGGAAGCCGGAAGTTGCAGGCAGTGTTGTGAGAGAGGAGCAGAGAGACAGGTGGGTGATTGGTGCTGTGTGCGCTGCCCCCTGCTGGTCGCATCACCGCAGTGCAGGTTGTTATGGGCTGATCAGGAGCCCCTATGCCGCTCTCCATGGTGCGACCCCCACTGCTGTGTCTTGGGGTCTGTTACACCTGATATATAGGAGCTGAGTACAGGCGGCTGCTGGGGCCCCTGATACCATTACTATGTGGCCCTTACACCTGATATATAGGAGCTGAGTAAAGGTGGCTGCTGGGGCCCCTGATACCATTACTATGTGGCCCTTACACCTGATATATAGGAGCTGAGTACAGGCGGCTGCTGGGGCCCCTGATACCATTACTATGTGGCCCTTACACCTGATATATAGGAGCTGAGTACAGGCGGCTGCTGGGGCCCCTGATACCATTACTATGTGGCCCTTACACCTGATATATAGGAGCTGAATACAGGTGGCTGCTGGGGCCCCTGATACCATTACTATGTGGCCCTTACACCTGATATATAGGAGCTGAATACAGGTGGCTGCTGGGGCCCCTGATACCATTACTATGTGGCCCTTACACCTGATATATAGGAGCTGAGTACAGGCGGCTGCTGGGGCCCCTGATACCATTACTATGTGGCCCTTACACCTGATATATAGGAGCTGAGTACAGGCGGCTGCTGGGGCCCCTGATACCATTACTATGTGGCCCTTACACCTGATATATAGGAGCTGAGTACAGGCAGCTGCTGGGGCCCCTGATACCATTACTATGTGGCCCTTACACCTGATATATAGGAGCTGAGTACAGGCGGCTGCTGGGGCCCCTGATACCATTACTATGTGGCCCTTACACCTGATATATAGGAGCTGAGTAAAGGCGGCTGCTGGGGCCACTGATACCATTACTATGTGGCCCTTACACCTGATATATAGGAGCTGAGTACAGGCTGCTGCTGGGGCCCCTGATACCATTACTATGTGGCCCTTACACCTGATATATAGGAGCTGAGTACAGGCTGCTGCTGGGGCCCCTGATACCATTACTATGTGGCCCTTACACCTGATATATAGGAGCTGAGTACAGGCGGCTGCTGGGGCCCCTGATACCATTACTATGTGGCCCTTACACCTGATATATAGGAGCTGAGTACAGGCGGCTGCTGGGGCCCCTGATACCATTACTATGTGGCCCTTACACCTGATATATAGGAGCTGAGTACAGGCTGCTGCTGGGGCCCCTGATACCATTACTATGTGGCCCTTACACCTGATATATAGGAGCTGAGTACAGGCTGCTGCTGGGGCCCCTGATACCATTACTATGTGGCCCTTACACCTGATATATAGGAGCTGAGTACAGGCGGCTGCTGGGGCCCCTGATACCATTACTATGTGGCCCTTACACCTGATATATAGGAGCTGAGTACAGGCGGCTGCTGGGGCCCCTGATACCATTACTATGTGGCCCTTACACCTGATATATAGGAGCTGAGTAAAGGCGGCTGCTGGGGCCACTGATACCATTACTATGTGGCCCTTACACCTGATATATAGGGGCTGAGTACAGGCGGCTGCTGGGGCCCCTGATACCATTACTATGTGGCCCTTACACCTGATATATAGGAGCTGAGTACAGGCGGCTGCTGGGGCCCCTGATACCATTACTATGTGGCCCTTACACCTGATATATAGGAGCTGAGTAAAGGCGGCTGCTGGGGCCCCTGATACCATTACTATGTGGCCCTTACACCTGATATATAGGGGCTGAGTACAGGCGGCTGCTGGGGCCCCTGATACCATTACTATGTGGCCCTTACACCTGATATATAAGGGCTGAGTACAGGCGGCTGCTGGGGCCCCTGATACCATTACTATGTGGCCCTTACACCTGATATTTAGGAGCTGAGTACAGGCGGCTGCCGGGGCCCCTGATACCATTACTATGTGGCCCTTACACCTGATATATAGGAGCTGAGTACAGGCGGCTGCTGGGGCCCCTGATACCATTACTATGTGGCCCTTACACCTGATATATAGGGGCTGAGTACAGGCGGCTGCTGGGGCCCCTGATACCATTACTATGTGGCCCTTACACCTGATATATAAGAGCTGAGTACAGGCGGCTGCTGGGGCCCCTGATACCATTACTATGTGGCCCTTACACCTGATATATAGGAGCTGAGTACAGGCGGCTGCTGGGGCCCCTGATACCATTACTATGTGGCCCTTACACCTGATATATAGGAGCTGAGTACAGGCGGCTGCTGGGGCCCCTGATACCATTACTATGTGGCCCTTACACCTGATATATAGGAGCTGAGTACAGGCGGCTGCTGGGGCCCCTGATACCATTACTATGTGGCCCTTACATCTGATATATAGGAGCTGAGTACAGGCGGCTGCTGGGGCCCCTGATACCATTACTATGTGGCCCTTACACCTGATATATAGGAGCTGAGGACAGGTGGCTGCCGGGGCCCCTGATACCATTACTATGTGGCCCTTACACCTGATATATAGGGGCTGAGTACAGGCGGCTGCTGGGGCCCCTGATACCATTACTATGTGGCCCTTACCCCTGATATATAGGGGCTGAGTACAGGCGGCTGCTGGGGCCCCTGATACCATTACTATGTGGCCCTTTCACCTGATATATAGGAGCTGAGTACAGGCGGCTGCTGGGGCCCCTAATACCATTACTATGTGGCCCTTACACCTGATATATAAGGGCTGAGTACAGGTGGCTGCTGGGGCCCCTGATACCATTACTATGTGGCCCTTACACCTGATATATAAGGGCTGAGTACAGGCGGCTGCTGGGGCCCCTGATACCATTACTATGTGGCCCTTACACCTGATATATAGGATCTGAGTACAGGCTGCTGCTGGGGCCCCTGATACCATTACTATGTGGCCCTTACACCTGATATATAGGAGCTGAGTACAAGCGGCTGCTGGGGCCCCTGATACCATTACTATGTGGCACTTACACCTGATATATAAGGGCTGAGTACAGGCTGCTGCCGGGGCCCCTGATACCATTACTATGTGGCCCTTACACCTGATATATAGGAGCTGAGTACAGGCGGCTGCTGGGACCCCTGATACCATTACTATGTGGCCCTTACACCTGATATATAGGAGCTGAGTACAGGCGGCTGCCGGGGCCCCTGATACCATTACTATGTGGCCCTTACACCAGATATATAGGCGCTGAGTACAGGCAGCTGCTGGGGCCCCTGATACCATTACTATGTGGCCCTTGCATCTGATATATAAGGGCTGAGTACAGGCAGCTGCTGGGGCCCCTGATACCATTACTATGTGGCCCTTACACCTGATATATAGGAGCTGAGTACAGGTGGCTGCTGGGGCCCCTGATACCATTACTATGTGGCCCTTACACCTGATATATAGGAGCTGAGTACAGGCGGCTGCTGGGGCCCCTGATACCATTACTATGTGGCCCTTACACCTGATATATAGGAGCTGAGTACAGGCGGCTGCTGGGGCCCCTGATACCATTACTATGTGGCCCTTACATCTGATATATAGGAGCTGAATACAGGCGGCTGCTGGGGCCCCTGATACCATTACTATGTGGCCCTTACACCTGATATATAGGAGCTGAGTACAGGCAGCTGCTGGGGCCCCTGATACCTTTACTATGTGGCCCTTACACCAGATATATAGGAGCTGAGTACAGGCGGCTGCTGGGGCCCCTGATACCATTACTATGTGGCCCTTACACCTGATATATAGGAGCTGAGTACAGGCGGCTGCTGGGGCCCCTGATACCATTACTATGTGGCCCTTACACCTGATATATAGGAGCTGAGCACAGGCGGCTGCTGGGGCCCCTGATACCATTACTATGTGGCCCTTACACCTGATATATAGGAGCTGAATACAGGCGGCTGCTGCGGCCCTTGATACCATTACTATGTGGCCCTTACACCTGATATATAGGAGCTGAGTACAGGCGGCTGCTGGGGCCCCTGATACCATTACTATGTGGCCCTTACACCTGATATATAGGAGCTGAGTACAGGCAGCTGCTGGGGCCCCTGATACCATTACTATGTGGCCCTTGCATCTGATATATAAGGGCTGAGTACAGGCAGCTGCTGGGGCCCCTGATACCATTACTATGCGGCCCTTACACCTGATATATAGGAGCTGAGTACAGGCGGCTGCTGGGGCCCCTGATACCATTACTATGTGGCCCTTACACCTGATATATAGGAGCTGAGTACAGGCGGCTGCTGGGGCCCCTGATACCATTACTATGTGGCCCTTACACCTGATATATAGGAGCTGAGTAAAGGCGGCTGCTGGGGCCCCTGATACCATTACTATGTGGCCCTTACACCTGATATATAGGGGCTGAGTACAGGCGGCTGCTGGGGCCCCTGATACCATTACTATGTGGCCCTTACACCTGATATATAAGGGCTGAGTACAGGCGGCTGCTGGGGCCCCTGATACCATTACTATGTGGCCCTTACACCTGATATATAGGAGCTGAGTACAGGCGGCTGCTGGGGCCCCTGATACCATTACTATGTGGCCCTTACACCTGATATATAGGGGCTGAGTACAGGCGGCTGCTGGGGCCCCTGATACCATTACTATGTGGCCCTTACACCTGATATATAAGAGCTGAGTACAGGCGGCTGCTGGGGCCCCTGATACCATTACTATGTGGCCCTTACACCTGATATATAGGAGCTGAGTACAGGCGGCTGCTGGGGCCCCTGATACCATTACTATGTGGCCCTTACACCTGATATATAGGAGCTGAGTACAGGCGGCTGCTGGGGCCCCTGATACCATTACTATGTGGCCCTTACACCTGATATATAGGAGCTGAGTACAGGCGGCTGCTGGGGCCCCTGATACCATTACTATGTGGCCCTTACATCTGATATATAGGAGCTGAGTACAGGCGGCTGCTGGGGCCCCTGATACCATTACTATGTGGCCCTTACACCTGATATATAGGAGCTGAGGACAGGTGGCTGCCGGGGCCCCTGATACCATTACTATGTGGCCCTTACACCTGATATATAGGGGCTGAGTACAGGCGGCTGCTGGGGCCCCTGATACCATTACTATGTGGCCCTTACCCCTGATATATAGGGGCTGAGTACAGGCGGCTGCTGGGGCCCCTGATACCATTACTATGTGGCCCTTTCACCTGATATATAGGAGCTGAGTACAGGCGGCTGCTGGGGCCCCTAATACCATTACTATGTGGCCCTTACACCTGATATATAAGGGCTGAGTACAGGTGGCTGCTGGGGCCCCTGATACCATTACTATGTGGCCCTTACACCTGATATATAAGGGCTGAGTACAGGCGGCTGCTGGGGCCCCTGATACCATTACTATGTGGCCCTTACACCTGATATATAGGATCTGAGTACAGGCTGCTGCTGGGGCCCCTGATACCATTACTATGTGGCCCTTACACCTGATATATAGGAGCTGAGTACAAGCGGCTGCTGGGGCCCCTGATACCATTACTATGTGGCACTTACACCTGATATATAAGGGCTGAGTACAGGCTGCTGCCGGGGCCCCTGATACCATTACTATGTGGCCCTTACACCTGATATATAGGAGCTGAGTACAGGCGGCTGCTGGGACCCCTGATACCATTACTATGTGGCCCTTACACCTGATATATAGGAGCTGAGTACAGGCGGCTGCCGGGGCCCCTGATACCATTACTATGTGGCCCTTACACCAGATATATAGGCGCTGAGTACAGGCAGCTGCTGGGGCCCCTGATACCATTACTATGTGGCCCTTGCATCTGATATATAAGGGCTGAGTACAGGCAGCTGCTGGGGCCCCTGATACCATTACTATGTGGCCCTTACACCTGATATATAGGAGCTGAGTACAGGTGGCTGCTGGGGCCCCTGATACCATTACTATGTGGCCCTTACACCTGATATATAGGAGCTGAGTACAGGCGGCTGCTGGGGCCCCTGATACCATTACTATGTGGCCCTTACACCTGATATATAGGAGCTGAGTACAGGCGGCTGCTGGGGCCCCTGATACCATTACTATGTGGCCCTTACATCTGATATATAGGAGCTGAATACAGGCGGCTGCTGGGGCCCCTGATACCATTACTATGTGGCCCTTACACCTGATATATAGGAGCTGAGTACAGGCAGCTGCTGGGGCCCCTGATACCTTTACTATGTGGCCCTTACACCAGATATATAGGAGCTGAGTACAGGCGGCTGCTGGGGCCCCTGATACCATTACTATGTGGCCCTTACACCTGATATATAGGAGCTGAGTACAGGCGGCTGCTGGGGCCCCTGATACCATTACTATGTGGCCCTTACACCTGATATATAGGAGCTGAGCACAGGCGGCTGCTGGGGCCCCTGATACCATTACTATGTGGCCCTTACACCTGATATATAGGAGCTGAATACAGGCGGCTGCTGCGGCCCTTGATACCATTACTATGTGGCCCTTACACCTGATATATAGGAGCTGAGTACAGGCGGCTGCTGGGGCCCCTGATACCATTACTATGTGGCCCTTACACCTGATATATAGGAGCTGAGTACAGGCAGCTGCTGGGGCCCCTGATACCATTACTATGTGGCCCTTGCATCTGATATATAAGGGCTGAGTACAGGCAGCTGCTGGGGCCCCTGATACCATTACTATGCGGCCCTTACACCTGATATATAGGAGCTGAGTACAGGTGGCTGCTGGGGCCCCTGATACCATTACTATGTGGCCCTTACACCTGATATATAGGAGCTGAGTACAGGCGGCTGCTGGGGCCCCTGATACCATTACTATGTGGCCCTTACACCTGATATATAGGAGCTGAGTACAGGCGGCTGCTGGGGCCCCTGATACCATTACTATGTGGCCCTTACATCTGATATATAGGAGCTGAATACAGGCGGCTGCTGGGGCCCCTGATACCATTACTATGTGGCCCTTACACCTGATATATAGGAGCTGAGTACAGGCAGCTGCTGGGGCCCCTGATACCTTTACTATGTGGCCCTTACACCAGATATATGGGAGCTGAGTACAGGCGGCTGCTGGGGCCCCTGATACCATTACTATGTGGCCCTTACACCTGATATATAGGAGCTGAGTACAGGCGGCTGCTGGGGCCCCTGATACCATTACTATGTGGCCCTTACACCTGATATATAGGAGCTGAATACAGGCGGCTGCTGCGGCCCTTGATACCATTACTATGTGGCCCTTACACCTGATATATAGGAGCTGAGTACAGGCGGCTGCTGGGGCCCCTGATACCATTACTATGTGGCCCTTACACCTGATATATAGGAGCTGAGTACAGGCAGCTGCTGGGGCCCCTGATAACATTACTATGTGGCCCTTACACCTGATATATAAGGGCTGAGTACAGGCAGATGCTGGGGCCCCTGATATCATTACTATGTGGCCTTTACACCTGATATATAGGAGCTGAGTAGAGGCGGCTGCTGGGGCCCCTGATACCATTACTATGTGGCCCTTACACCTGATATATAGGAGCTGAGTACAGGCGGCTGCTGGGGCCCCTGATACCATTACTATGTGGCCCTTACACCTGATATATAAGCTCTGCTGGGACTCTGTATCCCGCCTGCATTGCATAATGGGGCCCCTGAATACTCTGCACATAAGGGCCCATAGCTCTAATTATGTTGTTTGCAATAGTCGCCCTCCTGCCACCCTGTAATATCGGGTCCCTGCCTGGTGTGGCCCCTATGACTTAATGTCCCCCTGTAAGTGCAGTACACCAGTTATCAGTCTACACGGCCAGGGTCCGGGACCCCTGTTGTTTTTGTACTGGCTTTGTAATATATGCTCATTATCAGGGCGCCCTCTTCTCAGACATCCATCTAATCATCCGTCTGTCTCATCCATATTTGCCATATGGAGGTTTCCAGAAATAGGGCAGAACCTACTGGACTTCTGTGAAAGTTGACGAATCTGTTGAGCGCGGCTGAAGCCTCCTGGGAGCCGAGGTAAAATCAGTGGCCGTGGTAAAATTGTGGAGCGGTGGGGTCTGAAAAAGGAATCATGACTATAAGGACAACGTTTGCACAAAGTGATTTCTTTAGAGCCCAACAGCCACTGTGTAAACCTGACAAAAATGCCCCCATCTATCCATCCATTCATCACTCTCATACTCTGTCTATGCAGGTATGTATCTCATCATTCTTCCTTACGGAGTTTCACATGGACCAGTCGGGGCTTTGGTGCGAACTCCCTCACAAAACTGGATTCGGTAGTGTGTGCTGACGAGGCCATAGGCTTAGTAGACTGCGCCTCCAGTAGGCGTACACACCTGATGCACGACAGAGGGCACATTCACTCTGTCTGGACCATTATAGTCTATGGCCACGTCAGATCATATGCCCGAATCCCGTTCAGGTGTAGGCTGCAGCAGGTGGCTGCTGCCTTCTGTGCCCCGCTCCTCCGCCACTGCCGTTCCCCCCAACACCCAGAGCCACAGTGTATATATATATATATGTACACTACTCAAAAAAATAAAGGGAACACTTAAACAACAGAACATAACTCCAAGTAAATCAAACTTCTGTGACATCAAACTGTCCACTTAGGAAGCAACACTGATTGACAATCAATTTCACACGCTGATGTGCAAATGGAATAGACAATAGATGGAAATTATTGGCAATTATCAAGACACCCTCAATAAAGGAGTGGTTCTGCAGGTGGGGACCACAGACCACATCTCAGTACCAATGCTTTCTGACTGATGTTTTGGTCACTTTTGAATGTTGGTTGTGCTTTCACACTCGTGGTAGTTTGAGATGGACTCTACAACCCACAGAAGTTGCTCAGGTAGTGCAGCTCATCCAGGATGGCACATCAATGCGAGCTGTAGAAAGAAGGTTTGCTGTGTCTGTCAGCGTAGTGTCCAGAGGCTGGAGGCGCTACCAGGAGACAGGCCAGTACACCAGGAGACGTGGAGGAAGCCGTAGGAGGGCAACAACCCAGCAGCAGGACCGCTACCTCCGCCTTTGTGCAAGGAGGAACAGGAGGAGCACTGCCAGAGCCCTGCAAAATGACCTCCAGCTGACCACAAATGTGGATGTGTCTGCACAAACGCTTAGAAACCCACTCCATAACGGTGGTATGAGGGCCCGACGTCCACAGATGGGGGTTGTGCTCACAGCCCAACACCTTGCAGGACTCTTGGCATTTGCCTTAGAACACCAGGATTGGCAAAGTGGCAACTGGCGCCCTGTGCTCTTCACAGATGAAATCAAGTTCACACTGAGCACATGTGACAGACGTGACAGAGTCTGGAGACGCCGTGGAGAGCGATCTGCTGCCTGCAACATCCTTCAGCATGACCGGTTTGGCAGTGGGTCAGTAATGGTGTGGGGTGGCATTTGTTTGGAGGGCCGCACAGCCCTCCATGTGCTCGCCAGAGGTAGCCTGACTGCCATTAGGTACCGAGATGAGATCCTCAGACCCCTTGTGAGACCATGTGCTGGTGCGGTTGGCCCTGGGTTCCTCCTAATGCAGGACAATGCCAGACCTCATGTGGCTGGAGTGTCAGCAGTTCCTGCAAGATGAAGGCATTGAGGTTATGGACTGGCCCACCCGTTCCCCAGACCTGAATCCGATTGAGCACATCTGGGACATCATGTCTCGCTCCATCCACCAACGTCACGTTGCACCACAGACTGTCCAGGAGTTGGCGGATGCTTTAGTCCAGGTCTGGCAGGAGATCCCACAGGAGACCATCCGCAACCTCATCAGGAGCATGCCCAGGCGTTGTAGGGAGGTCATACAGGCACGTGGAGGCCACACACAATACTCAGCCTCATCAGGAGCATGCCCAGGCGTTGTAGGGAGGTCATACAGGCACGTGGAGGCCACACACAATACTCAGCCTCATCAGGAGCATGCCCAGGCGTTGTAGGGAGGTCATACAGGCACGTGGAGGCCACACACAATACTGAGACTCATTTTGACTTGTTTTAAGGACATTACATCAAAGTTGGATCAGCCTGTAGTGTGTTTTTCCACTTTAATTTTGGGGGTGACTCCAAATCCAGGCCTCCATTGGTTAATAAATGTGATTTCCATTTTTGATTTTTGTGTGATTTTGTTGTCAGCACATTCAACTTTGTACAGAACAAAGTATTCAATGAGAATATTTCATTCATTCAGATCTAGGATGTGTTATTTCAGTGTTCCTTTATTTTTTTGAGCAGTGTATATATAAATATACCAGGATGGGGGATATTAACAGAATTGGGAGACATTACCCCTATAACAGTGTAAGCAGCAGACCCCCTCCCCCTTAACAGGGCATAATGACCACATTTTTTGCTTCAATTTTTTTTCTATTTTCCTCCTCTAAAACCTAGGTACGTCTTATGGTCCGGTGCTTCTTATAGTCCGAAAAATACGGTATATGCATTCAGTATATATATACTATGGTAGATGGGCCCATTCAGTTGCACACAGAAGTAGCCACCGGAGCGCCGTCTCCTTAAGTCTCTCACTGGTTTATTTGAAGATGCTGCATAAGCCAGTGAGGAGTTAGCAAAAATAAATACGTGCTTTCTGACCTAAGGAAAAACAAAACATAACATACAGCCGTGTTGCTGTGGGGATCTGCCCGCTCAGGAGAACAACCATCCACTAGTTCAGCTTTTCCTTCTCAGGACACAAAGCGCTGGAGTTCCTCTCTCCAGCCCTACTGAACACTGAATGCCTTAGAAGGACTATATACATCCTAGTCCCCACCCTGGGGTGGAGATATGGTGAATGACCTCCCAAATGGTGAACAACCTCCCAACCCGCTCTATGGTCGTTCACAAAAACCCAGCCCTTAAAATGGCCGATTAATCCCTCTCAACACATAGTGTGCTGGTGGAAAACTTATGGGCTTCAAATCACTGAAGCTAACAGCCTCAGTGAAACATACCTCCCCTCCAGCACTTTGCCAGTGACTTTGTCACCATGTATATATAATCAGCATACTGTATATATATTATAAGCATACTTTATATATCCTTTTAAAAGCAGAAGTGTCAATAAATTATTTTTATCAGTTAACAAAATGCAGAGTAAAGTTTGATGGATGAACCAAGATCTCAGTAATAATAATTGTAATTTTTTTTTAATTAATAATAGGATAGAAGGGAGGGACAAAACCAGGAACAGAATCAGTAGGCAAACTCATAGTCAGGAGGACAGCCGGGGTCAGATACCAGGTGATCAGTAACCGCCACGTCTGCGAGCAGTATGAATACCGCGGAGCCTGGTGACAGAGGTGATACTGAGATTGTCCGGGCAGAGATGTAACAGTCAGAAGGCCACCGGTAGATGGTGAAGGTCCTTCTGTACAGCTCCAGCAGTGATGGTGGATCTGCTGGACTTCAGGGCGCTGGATGCGGAGGTTTACCGTCTTTTAGATGTCTCTAGGGGAACGGTGACAACACGCAAATACGCGAGCAGCCCTGGATAATCCACGCCGGCAGGATGATAAGATCCGGCGGAAGATGGAACCTATGAGAAGAGAAGGAAATATAATGTAAGTGATGGGACTCCATATGACATGATACTACTGTGCGGTCACTGTGGCCGGACGGCAGAGGAATCTCATCACACAGAGGTCAGGGATCATCGTCAGCCATCATACATGTGACAATCCCATCTCCGACAGATGACATCTGCTCCACATGAATTATTCTCACTGACGACATCACACAACATGGAGATGACTCTCACACTTACCTCGTCTCTTTTTCCCCTTTTTCCCATTTTCTGATTTTTCGTCATCAGCTGGAAATTCTGATCAAAAAGAAGAAAAAACAACAACTCACTAAAGACATATTGTTATGGGATCTGCTTCGTATCTCTCCTGTGTATAGTATATAGATTGTTCTAGTCCTGTCCCCTATAGTCCTGACAATCTGGTATTACACAATAGGGCAGAATAAGTCCTATATACCGGACATGACCTCATATGAGGGGCATTAGATGTGTCACTAATATGGAGCAGTGAGCGCCCTGTGTGCCGCCATGTGGTGCATACCTAATGAGCGATATTCTACTATAGGAGACGATGTCTCATTATGATGACGGAGGTTACTGGATGCAACAATGTATCACAGAATCCATGATAATACTGTACAAAGTTGCAGAAATGGAGACACTGTATGGTCCCATGGGCAAAGTAATTGGGTTCCTTGAAACATGGATAACATAGGAGACCCGTTAAAGAAAAACCATGTGGAAATATTTCACCCTTGATGACAACATTCACATTGTTTGTGCTATAGACATCTACGTACCTGACAATGGGGACGAGGACGGCAAGCTGGTTATAGCATCGTCTCTAGCAGATTCAGGAGAAGATCCTTTCTGCCTGTTAGGAAGAAGAAAAATGTGTAAATCACAAGTAAATTCAGTATAAAAGGGATTGTCTCACTAGAAGAACCCCGACTATAAGGCCTAATAGGACATATGAAAGTCATAGTGGGGAAGTCTCCTGCTCAAAACGACCTTCTATGGAAACAACTAGCAACAATGGCCGGCATGTAATACTACATATCTCCTGCAGTGTGGGCAAAACTAACAATGCCTGACCGGCAGCAATTATGGGTTGTTATCTCCAGCGGATTCTGAAGCCAATAGCCAATGACCGCTGATCATGGGGCGGTGGATGCTGCATTCAATATTATGGTATTTATGTCCTATATTTGGTGTTGTGCACATATATTAGCCTGGAGCTCCCAATAATGACCCCATAATCTACTCACATTTCTGAGATGTTTCTGCTGGATGCCGGGGTACACTCTGGAGGAAACTTGATAGCGGTGGTACAGAGCTAAAAAATGACAAAAATAAGATATGAAATTCAATTTTTTACGTTTAGGGTATGTGCACACGATGCAGAAATGCTCAGGATTTTTTCCTGAGCGTTAAAGCATCTCTCTGGCAGGAAAAAATTCATGCGGATTGTACATGCGGTTTCCTGCCAGGGACATGCGGAAATGAAGCGGTCTTCACTTTCATTTCCGCATGCGGGTTGACAAGCACTTCCCAAGCGATTTTAGCATCACTTGGAAAGTGCTTGTCAACTTCACACTATATAAATCCATGCAGCCGGCATGGATTTATATAGTGTGTGATGTCAAAAAATAAAAAATAAATATATACTTTACCCTCTGATGGCCCCCGGTGTCCTGCTTCATCGGTCCCGGCTGCCGGCAGTGAAGACTGTAGGACCTTCCGACGTCAGCGTCACGTGACCCGTCACATGACTCGGACGTCAGCGAAGGTCCTTCATTCAACCGCGAAGTGCGCGGGAAGCCGGCAGGACGCAGCGCGGGCCGTCAGAAGGTGAGAATATATATATTTTTTATTTTATTCTTTTTTTTTTAATGGTACCTGGGTCTGGATGAGAGTCCTCTCATCCACACCCGGGTACCATCCGCACATTAGACCGCATGAAAAGCGCATCAACATATACAGTGATGCGGATTCCATGCGGTCTAATGCAAGTCAATGGCGGCAGAAGAGCAGCGTTTCCGCAAAATTAATTGACATGTTGCGGATTTTTGACCGCAGCGTTTACGCTGCGGAAAAATCCGCATCATGGGCACAGCACATGCGGATTTCCATTGGGGAACATTGCTGCCCTTCTACCATGCGTTTTTCATGCGTTTCCGCGACGTTTACGCAACTGCAAAAACGCCGCGGAAACGCATGAAAAACGCATCGTGTGAACTCAGCCTTAGAGGTCTTTTTATGTATTCTGGATTTATTGATCACTTACTTTAGAAAGCCTTTTAGAGGATGTTGTAAAATTTTGGAAGAAAAGGCTCTCATTATCCTCACTTGTGTCCTTCTCCTCTGAGACAATAGGCTTGTTTGTATCAGCATGATCTACAAGACATAGGTAATGAAGTGTTATTAGCGGTTGTCAGTATAACACAGTCACCATTTATCACTACTATTAATGGGAACCGATTGTCACATATTATTGAAGACGAGACAAACAGCCGCTTAGTCTAGATGACGTCTTCTACTTACTGATAAATAAGCTGGTGTCCTCATCTGAAACAAGCCGAGGAATGTACTCCGGCTTCTGACTTAGAAGGTTTTCAAATTCTAAGTCACTCAGGAATGGATAACTCTTGATCTCAAATGCTCCTCCTGGAAAAAGAAAAACAAAAGTGATGCGGACATTGTTAGAGGCTGCTCCATATCTGAACAGTATATCTTAATCTTAAGTAATGACAAAACCGAAGGAAACAAACTGAAAGTTATATTATGGAGAACTAGAAATAGGCAAGCAGATAGAGAAGTGCTGATCCTCATGGACAGGAGCGAAGAGTCCTCGTTGTAAAAAGTGAATATTAATACTAATAAAGTATATCAGTTACCTGTCCCAAGTCTTTGTGCAGGATTTGTTCTGAGCAGGTCATTAATAAGGTCCTGAGCATCGGGGGGAGGAGCGCGATCCCAATCCCAAATTATGTCTCCTGTTATATAGAAAATTACAGAAAATAAAACCTCTGTTTTGGACTGTAAGATAAAGTAGAGGAAATAACTAAATTCATGTAACCAGTCAAAGCAATGATCGGATTATTCTACTTACCAGTGACAATATTTTTATAGAGCTCAGATAGGGAATCCCCATGAAATGGTACATATCCCACCAGAAACTCATGCAGGATGATTCCCATTGACCACCAGTCGGCAGGTCTTCCATAGCCTTTCTTCAGAATGATTTCTGGGGCCATGTAAAGCGGGGTGCCACAGTCCTGGAAACCAACAGAAGGTAGAAATGAGAATCGATGAAATTATTATTATGACAAGTTCTCGACATAAAAACTCAATGACAGAAGATAAAATATCAGTTGAAAAGTTCTCTAGAAATGAAGAACGTAGAGAAGAGACAATAGTGTGATGAGATTTGTAAAGAACCATCTAAGTTCCTGTAAGTGATGCCAACCTCATGGTCCTGGAACTCTCTGGCGATGTCCTCCAATGATTCCTTGTGGGTGTTGGTTTCTGGTATCATGACACCAACTTTTGAAATCCCAAAATCGGCGACTTTAATGTGTCCAGCCGGTGTAATCAGGAGGCTGTGAAAGAGAAGATGGTTTTAGGCTCACGGGCTGTCTGGTAATAAATGATAACTTTCCCCCCTTTATTAAACTATAGGGGGCACTTACTTCTCTGGCTTCAGGTCTCTATGCAACACACCATAGCTGTGCAGGTATTCCACAGCAAGTATCGCTTCAGCAAAGTACAGGCGGGCCAAGGGGACAGATAAAGGACCCCTGGTGCTTAGGAGGGTCCCACAGTCTCCACCTATAGAAGAAAGGAAATATGAGCGGTGAGGGGTTTATACAGCAGATCACCACGATGGATCATGAGATGTGAGCGGAGACATTGGGGCAGGAGAGAATATATACAGATATAATGTATAGAGCACAGAATATTAGTCTGAGGTCATGGTGAGATGTCGTCCATGTCACTAATAAAGTGATGTCTCATCTCGTCTACAGCTGGCGATACTGACGTGCTCAGTGCGGACATACAGGGAGATCACACACATCAATGACTTTCCATAATATCTATAGTAAATGCTCTGCGGGGATGTAACCGTCCACGGGGACAAGTCCTAATGATATGAGCGCTGATAAGATGTCAGCAGACATGGGCTGAATATAATACATGTACATGTCCTACCTCCTACATACTCCATGACCATACACAGGTGAGATCTAGTAGGGAAGGAGCAGAGCATGGAGGTCACAAAGGGACAGTCAGCGAATGTCAGGATGTCCCTCTCCAGATAGGCCCCTTCCACATGTTTTGGAGTATCCAGGTCCCGCTTGGCAATTTTCTTCATAGCGAAGATCTTCTGTGAGTCTTTATGGTGAACTAAGTGGACGGACCTGGAGAGAAGAAGAAACCATGGTTTATAGTGAATCCTTATTAACAGTCCGTCTATAGAAGTCATTATATGATCTTCTGTTCTAATGTTTAATACCAGAAGTCCGACCATTACTAGAAATCCACATCTAGAAATACATGAGATAATACTACATAGACCATCTATGGGAGGGTCTGCACAATGCCACGTCTGCCAGACCCTCACCCAGGTCACATTATCACCTATGGGAAGTCTGCACAATGCCACGTCTGCCGGACCCTCACCCAGGTCACGTTATCACCTTTCACCTCAGATCATGTCCCTATGATAAGACTGAATGGCAAAGCACAGAGGATGAAGCATTATCATAGGGAACCCTGAGAAATGTGGCTTATGCTAACTGAAATCTCACCCAAAAGATCCGCTGCTGATCAGCTTAGATGTTTCGTAGTCGCTCATACGCGGCTTTCTCGCCGGGATCAATGATTCCATCAAGTCCTAGAAAAGAAGAAGAAGAAGAAATGATATTAAGATCTAGAAGCTGCTGGAGAAAATCTCCAGATGCAGAAACGTCTCCTCCTATATTATGTCCCAGCTGATGTCACTGATCCGATAGGTGAGCAGAAACCTGCTGACGGATTCCCTATAATATAAACGCTATTATCTAATGCAATAGTGTCATCTCCTCTAATAATAGAGGCGCCCCCTGGTTATATGGGGGATAATACTGGACGGGTCATTTACACCCCGTGATCTGGTGATACACAGACATCTCCCTCTATAATACTTACACCGGCAGGTTCTTGGATCTCCGGGATCTCTAAGATTACACTGTCAGGATCCAACAGCTCAGTTGTTTCTAAAATAGCGATAAAATGATGAGGAAATAAAATGTATTAGAGGATATTAATCCTACAGACATAATACAGCAATATAATGGAGAAATGACTATTCTGTATGGAGGACTATGTGGGGCCATTATTCTTTATGGAGGACTATGTGGGGCCATTATATTGTATGGAGGACTATGTGGGGCCATTATTCTGTATGGAGGACTATGTTAGGCCTATTATTCTGTATGGTGGAATATGTGGGGCCCATTATTCTGTATGGAGGACTATATGGGGCCCATTATTCTGTATGGAGGACTATGTGGGGCCCATTATACTGTATGGAGGACTATGTGGGGCCTATGATTCTCTATGGAGGACTTTGTGGGGCCCATAATACTTTATGGAGGACTATGTGGGCCCATAATACTGTATGGAGGACTATGTGGGGCCTATTATTCTCTATGAAGGACTATGTGGGGCCCTTTATACTCTACGGTGGACTATGTGGGGCCCATAATACTGTATGGAGGACTATGTGGGGCCCATTAATCTCTATGGAGGACTATGTGGGGCCCATTATTCTGTATGGAGGACTATGTGGGGCCCATTATTCTGTATGGAGGATTATGTGGGGTCAATTATCCTGTATGGAGGACTATGTGGGGCCATTATACTGTGTGGAGGACTGTGTGGGGCCATTATTCTGTATGGAGCACTATGTGGGGCCATTATTCCATAAGGAGGACTATGTGGGGCCATTATTCCTTATGGAGGACTATGTGGGGCCATTATATTGTATGGAGGACTATGTGGGGCCATTAATCTGTATGGAGGACTATGTGGGGCCTATTATTCTGTATGGTGGAATATGTGGGGTCCATTATTCTGTATGGAGGACTATGTGGGGCCCATTATTTCGTATGGAGGACTATGTGGTGCCCATTATACTGTATGGAGTACTATGTGGTGCCCATTATACTGTGTGCCGGACTATGTGGGGCCCATTATTCTGTATGGAGGGCTATCTGGGGCACGTTATTCTGTATGGATGACTTTGTGGGACCCATTATTCTGTATGGAGGACTATCTGGTGCCCATTATTCTGTGTGGAGGACTTTGTGGGGCCCATTATTCTGTTTGGAGGACTTGTGTGGCCCATTATTCTGTGTGGAGGACTATGTGGGGCATTATTCTGTATGGAGGACTATGTGGGGCCCATTATTCTGCATGGAGCACTATGTGGGGCCCATTATTCTACATAGAGGACTATGTGGGACCCATTATTCATTATGGAGGACTTTGTGGGACCCATTATTCGTTATGGAGGACTTTGTGGGACCCATTATACTGCATTCTGGTTGGCTCGTGACTTTTTCCAAGTTTTTCATTTTGGCTCTCTGTATGTTTGATTACAGAGTGGAAAGAGTAACTATGACATTATCCCCTGTTCTCTATAATATCCGGATATCTCCTGTAGAAGGTTGTGTGATCGGCTCACCTGTAGTCAGATCGCTGCTCGGCCCCGGCTGACTCGTATTAGGGTCAGGGGTCTCTGGGGTCACATTTTGCTCGTCTTCGGTGTCGCCTTCTGGTGTCTCCTGATTGATAGAATATATAGAATTAACACGAGGAACCTTCCACTAAATCACCAAATCCACAAATCAGGAAGGACTAAACCCGCATTTACAGACGCACCAACTGTAACTATACAGATCAGGCGCCATCATGAGGACTTTTATCAGATAAAATGGATTAAGATGAGGTAACATTGCAAAAACATTAATATGGATAATAGAGGGAGACAGAGGCGGAAATACAGACTTCCCACCACTGAGCTGTGACTACATCAGCAGAATACAGACTGCCATCAGCAGAGACAGGCGGCCATATTACCTCCTGTGCTTGCCAGGAGCTGACAGGGAGGCCGATAAGATCTAACACCAGATCTTCTGATATCTGGCTGGTGATCTGGAGAAGATCAGAAAACAAGGACGTGTGATAGAGAAGATGATGGATCCTTACCGGGCGTTCCGATGAGCGGGCCGGACCTTCCAGTACACACAGGACTTTTTCGGCCAGTTCTTTAACAAAAGACAAATCTCCATATTGAGATCTTTTTTCAGCCTATAAAGAAGAAAAGAAACACAAATGAATAATCTCGAGATGAGAAAGATCACAATGAAGGCCGCCATTGTATCTGACGTCTGCTCCTCTCTGCAGATACATTGACTACATATCTGGGGTCTTGTCCTGTTTTATATTGGAAGAAAGAAGAAGCTTCTATCCCACCGTTATTATCCATTATTGTGGAGAAGATTTGTGCGGAGCGTCCACCATTTACCTGCTGTAGTAATGTCCTAATGTTCCATAGCGAGAAACTGCAAGTGCTCAGTCACTATGGAGCCAACAACGGCAGCCATGACCCTGTGTAGATTGTACACAGTGACTGTGAGCTCTGATGTCATAATGGCCGACCATCACTAGTGATGTCATCATGGAATCTTGTGATGGAATCTTATAGCGGCGGCTCTGCACAAATACATGCTGCCAAGCAATATTTAAAGTGTGTGGGGGCTCATGCTGTATATAGGGGGCTATGTGAGGGCTCAGCTATTTATAGCGGGCTATGTGAGGGCTCATACTGTATATAGAGGGCTATGTGAGAGCTTGGCTGTATATAGTGAGCTATGTGAGGGCTCATACTCTAAATAGGATTCTGTGTGTGAGCTCATACTGTACATTGGTGCTATGTATGGGCTCTTACTGTATAAAGGATGCTGTGTGTGGGCTCTTACTGTATATAGGGTATGAGTGTGGGCTCTTTCTGTATGTAGGGGGATGCCAGCACACTTAATTCTGCTCAATATTAAGTGATACAGTTAATAATATAAAATATAATTCATATGTTAATATTGAGCAGAATTAATTTCAGCCTATTGATTCAGCCTACACAACAGTCACATTTCTCATGTGGCCCCTCAGTAATATTACTTTCCCACCCCTGCTCTATTATGTATAGCGCTCTGTTATGTGTAGTGCACCCGAGCACCTGCATGTTAATCGCGTGACTTATCACATGATCTATCAAAGGCAATTTTGTGACATGTCATGTGATACATCGGGTGCTGGGAGCCCACGGCTCCTAAACTGCCCAGGGCCCTGGCTACTCTTAATCAGCCCCTGCTTCTATCCCACCATTATTATCCATTATTGAGAAGTTTTATGCGGATCTTCCGCCACTTACCTGCTGTAGTAATGTCCTGATGTTCTGAGGTAAATCCGTCAGATACTCTGAGGTGAGATGACCTCGGTGGTATTTGGTCAGGCAGTCCCTTACAAGCTCCACCACCAGCCGGTGAGTGAAGCTGAGGACGCCATCGGGTGGTAGAAGCACAATCTCAGGGCGATTGGTGGTAAGAATCTCCCATAGAGCTTCTACTTGAAGATTGTCCAAAAGTAATTCAGCCATAGAAGCTGCAAGTGCGATCAGTCACTATATATAATAGCGAGAAACTGCAAGTGCGCTCAGTCACTATGGGATAGCGAGAAACTGCAAGTGCGATCAGTCACTATAGAATAGCGAGAAACTGCAAGTGCGCTCAGTCACTATGAAGCCAACAAAGGCAGCCGTGAACCTGTGTACATTGTATATATAGTGACTGTGAGCTGTGATGTCATAATGCCCGACCATGACCTGTGATGTCATCATGGAATCTTGTGATGGAATCTTCAAGGAATGGCTCTACACACATACTTGCTGCCTAGCAATATGCTTTTTTGGCCGTCCTCTTTTATTTCCAAATACAACACAACCAGGATAAGGGAATGTTCACACGTTGCGTTTTTGCAGCATTTTTTTCCACACCAAAAACCAGGTTGTACTCAGGAAAAACACTGCATACAATCCACACTTATTTGCTGTGTTTTTGCAGTGTTTATACTTGTGGGTTTTTTTTTTTCATTCATTTGAATGGGTGAAAAATGTTGCAAAACCCCTGAAAGAATTAACATCCTGCAAATTTAAAATAAAAAAAGGAAAAAAACGCAGCATGTGAATGAGACTTTAGAAATCTCATTCACTAAGCTGGTACTGTAAAACGCAGTGTTTTAGCAGCAGAAAAATAACCCTGAAAAAAATGCCACTTGTGAACATTCCTCAAAGATATAATAGTCATATTATGGGAAATATTGTGTATATTTATTCCTCGCGTGTCTTTTTTTACCAAATAACATTTACCTCATTGGTTGGAGAGTTTACTATTAACAACTGTGACAAATATTGAAGAATTAATGATGTGACCCAAGTGATCAATCATTTACGTCATTAATGGTGATGGGCGAGCACTAAAATGCTCGGGTGCTCGATGCTCGGGTCGAGCACATTGGAATACTCGGCTGCTCGACCCGAGCAATGAGCCCAATGTAAGTCTATGGGAAACTCGAGCATTTTTCAGGCGGCTCCCCCCGGCGGTCTGCAGAGGGCCTAAAAATTGCCCAAATCGATGGGAACAGTGCTCAAATGACATGGGAACAGCATGGGGAAGACCCCTGGAAGCATTTCTGACTCCCAGGTCACTGCTGTCAACAACGTTGTCAGAAATATTTATGCCACTTTTACGGACTCACAATAAAACATACAAAAACGAAACCAAAATGGATTTTCCTGGGAAGTATGTTAAGGAACATCCTTTCCAGGGTTCTGACTTGTATATAAGGGAAAATAAATAACCAAAAACAAAGATACTCCTCCACACCTTGGGCTATGTTCACACGTAGCGTTTTTGATGCGTTTTTGCACTTTTGCATTGCTTTCAACCAACACAAATGCATTCACCAGGAAATGTCATTTTAACATTTTACAACCTTATCTGGCCATGTGTTGTGTGACACGTCATCAGACACATGCATACAGTGCTGAAAAGACATGGGAACAGCATGGAAGCATCTCTGACTCCCAGGTCACTGCCTAAAAGTGTGCCCATCATAAGAGATGCTTGGCGCATGCGAAGATGCCTCCCGCCATGGACCTGTCGTTACAGACTTGCAACAATCACCGTCCACGTCCTTGTCCCTCCTCAGCGTTCAGTTCCTTGGAATGCAAGTGCAAGTATGCAGGCAGCCACCCACCTACCCACCGGCTGCAATACTATACTGACAAATTTTTGACAGCTACTTGCACTTGAAATGTAGCCTTTTAGGCTCGTGGAGGCAGAAGCTTTTCATAACCTCATGTCGGCGGCGGCCGGGTGTCCATACTCTTTCCCCAGCCACCACTATATTTCCCGGTATCGCCTCTGCCTTCCACAAGCACGGGTCCCACAACATTACCCGTGCCCTCCCCAGTGCACTTACTGAGAAGGACCGCCTAACCACAAACATGTGGACAGGTGAACGTGGCCAGGGACGGTACATAGCCAGTCCACAACTTTTTTTTTGCTGACAGTTGTATTTAGCTCGGTGAAAGGACTGGCATAGAGGGAAACCGTATCTAACCTGGGTGTCATTTCTCCCAGGAAGTCCTGTAATTCAGCTTGTTGCAGAAGCAATGGCAGTCCATCCAACATCAACTCGCACTTGTCGGTGGTGCTTTGACACACACACATCTTTCTTTTCGCATTTTATTTCTTGAATACAGAGTTGGACAATGGCCTGATCTGTAATGCTTTTTGAGAAATAACATGCATAAGCATGGCCGATCCACATTAAAAAAGCAGCCACAGAGTGTCCGGAAACCTTCCCCCACAATTTTATTAGCCAGGGCAGCTTTTCGGCAGGGTTGGACGGGCCCACCAGAGAACCGGAGACTACTCCGGCGGGCCCTGGCTTCTCCTTCTGGAGAGTTCATAGTGCCGAGGTGAGGCCATGATGATGATAGAGGCCACCATCTGCTTAGTTTTCTGTTACTTGAAATGCAAGTGCAAGTATGCAGCCATCCACCCACCCACAGGCCGCAACACTAAACTGCCAGATTTCTGGGCAGCTGCTTGCACTTGAAATATGGCTTTTTAAGCTCGTGGAGGCGGAAGCTGTCCACAATCTTATGGCGGCGGCGACTGGGTATCTATACTCGGTCCCCAGCCGCCATTATTTTTTCCGGTATTGTCTCCGCCTTCCACAAGCATGGGTCCCACAACATTACCCGTGCCCTCCCCAGTGGAAGGACTGCCTAACCACAAACACGTGGACAGGTGAATGTGGCCAGAGACGGTACGGAGCCAGTCCACAACTTTTTTTGCTGAGAGTTGTATTTAGCTCGGTGAAAAGACTGGCGTAGAGGGGAACATCATACTGTGTGTGGGGGAATGTACTGTGGGGGCATCATACTGTGTGGGGGGAATGTACTGTGGGGACATCATACTGTGTGTGTGGGGGAATGTACTGTGGGGACACCATACTGTGTGTGGGGGGGAAATGTACTGTGGGGACATCATACTGTGTGGGGGGAATGTACTGTGGGGGCATCATACTGTGTGTTGGAGAAATGTACTGTGGGGGCATCATACTGTGTATGTGTGGGAATTTACTGTGGGGACATCATACTGTGTGTGGGGGAAATGTACTGTGGGAACATCATACTGTGTGTGGGGGGGAATGTACTGTGGGGACATCATACTTTGTGTGGGGGGGATGTACTGTGGGGGCATCATACTGTGTGTTGGAGAAATGTACTGTGGGGGCATCATACTGTGTATGTGTGGGAATTTACTGTGGGGGCATCAAACTGTGTGTGGGGAGGAATGTACTGTGGGGAATCATACTGTCTGTGGGGGGAATGTACTGTGGGGACATCATACTGTGTGTGGGGGAATGTACTGTGGGGACATCATATTGTGTGTGGGGGGAATGTACTGTGGGGGTATCATACTGTGTGTGGGGGAATGTACTGTGGGGACATCATACTGTGTGTGGGGGAAATGTACTGTGGGAGCATCATACTGTGTGTGGGGGGGAATGTACTGTGGGGACATCATACTTTGTGTGGGGGGGATGTACTGTGGGGGCATCATACTGTGTGTGGGGGAATTTACTGTGGGGGCATCATACTGTGTGTGAGAATTTACTGTGGGGACATCATGCTGTGTAGGGGCATTATATTGTGTGTGAGGGGGAATATACTGTGGGGGCATCATACTGTGTGTGTGGGAATGTACTGTGGGGGCATCATACTGTGTGTGGGGAGGAATGTACTGTGGGGGCATCATACTGTATGTGTGGGGGGAATGTACTTTGGGGACATCATACTGTGTGTGGAGAAATCTATTGTGGGGACATCATACTTTATGGGGAGGAATGTACTGTGGGGGCATCATACTGTGTGTGGGGAGGAATGTACTGTGGGGCCATCATACTGTGTGTGGGGGGGTGTACTGTGAGGACATCATACTGTGTGTGGGGGGGAATGTACTGTGGGGACATCATACTGTGTGTGGTGGAATGTACTGTGGGGACATCATACTTTGTCGGGGGAATGTACTGTGGGGGCATCATAATGTGTGTGTGAATAGCTGTTTATCATCGTACAATGATTGAATAACGGGAGCAGATGATTTATAAAAAGCACTGAATTATATGGTGTGGATTTGCTGCTACTGTGTCACCCCAGGCCTGGATGCCACAAACTTGTAAGGCTGTGTCTGAGAGCAGGAGGGAGGTTCTCTGGTCATGGACCATTAGCATGCAGCACCTCCTGTCCCAGGCCAGTAGGGGGAGCAGGCTGCCCCTATAAAAGCTGGTACTGAGGGCAGGGTTAGGGAAACCAGGACCCACTTCTGAAGCATCCAGAAGGGTTCCCAGAAGAGAGGGACAGGTCAGCGGCAGCTGAGGAGTCAAGGAGGCTAAGGAGGAACAGCAAGCCAGGGACAGAGGCGACGAGAGCTGGTCCTGGCTGAGAGAGAACAACATACCGGACACTGGGATCCGAGGCTGTCAGAATTGCAAGTCCTGCAGCAGATCATCTACTTGTGAGGGATTTTAGGTCCCTTGGCCTAAGAAGCCTGGAAGCTCCGCCACACAGAGGGACCGGTACAGCACAGAGAAGCTACAGGTACCTAAGGCCCGAGTCGCAATTCATAAAGGCGTAGTACATGGCCAGCTCAGGGACGTGGGCTATCATACCACTAAAGGGGGAGATAGTCAGCAAGGGCAGAGAGAGAACGGTAGGCCTACCCACTCACCCTGACCAGTGGAGCTCGCCCGAATGCCCTCAGACACCCAGGTCCATTCCTCCCTGTACTCCTGGTGGGTCTGTGCCCCGAGCAACTACAGAGTCCAAATGAAGATCAAGATGACCTTGAATCCGCAGAGGACAAGGAAGAGATGATCAGCACAGTTCTCGGAGAGTTCCCCCGGACCTGGACTCAGATAAATGGCGCAATACTGGTACCCGTCCTACACTTCCTTCAGCCTACCCAGCAGGAGCCTACCGGAGAGCAAGAAGAGCAAGTGACTCGCCCCCTGGGCCGTGGGGCACTCGGATCCGAGCAGTGGGGGAACGATGGGAGTAGTAGTGGCAACCCGGTTCCGTGGCTCAGGGTGGTCAGGCCAGTGGTAGTCCGTTATGTGCTGATGTTTATGTCTGACTATGCCACCCGTGGATTGCGGTTATTAGGAACCGCCGCTGCATGCAGACCGCTGGGGCTGATGAGGTGTGCAGCTAGGGTAGTGTGACTCCCCACGGGAAGAGTGCGGCCCCAGGGCAGTATAATGGATGTTGGGAGTGATGGTGGTGAGAGTCCCAGTACCGGTAGTGCTGGAGGCGCGAAGGAGCACACAGACAATAGGTTGCAGTCCAGGGTCTTTACTGAAACAGGTAAACTGACCCATAAACAGTCCCAGCTAGGAGGGGACCTGGATGTCTGAGAGCAACGGGGAAATTGGCCCTGGTCAGGGTGAGGGTGTAGGCCTACCGTGCTTTCTGCGCTCCTTCTGGCTATCTCCTCGTTATAGGGTAACAGCCCACGTTTCCGAGTTTTCCGTGTATTCTCGCCTGTATGGCCAGTGACGTGGGTTCCTTTCTGCTCCCAGCCTTGTACGGCTTTACTGGTCCCTTCGGTTGTGACAGGGCCTCCAGGCTTCTTAGGCCAAGGAATATACAGTCCCTTGCGGACTGGTTCTTTGCTGGAGGATGTGGAATCCTCCCAGCCTCAGACACCAAAGTCTGGTAAAGTCAGTCTCTTATCTGCCAAGACAGGCTTGCTTCGCCTCTTGTCTCTGGCTTGTGGCTCTCCTCCTGCCACACTTCCTCTTAGGTGCAGTGCAACTGTCTGTCCCTGTTCTGCTCTGGGACAAGTCTCAATGCTGAGACAGGCCATCCAGTTCTCCCTAACCCTGCCCCCAGCACCAGCTTTTATAGGGGCAGCCTGCTCCCCCTACTGGCCTTAGACAGGAGGCATTGCATGCTAATGTTCCCCTGACTAGAGAACCTCCCCCTTGCTCTCAGACACAGCTTTAATTACACTTGTGGCATCCATGCTAGGGTGACACATTCCCCCCTAGTGAAATTTAGTACTCCGGGACTAAACAATATACAAAGACAATATGCATACCATAAAACATTAGTATACAAGTGACGCACAGATTGAGTTCTTAAGGTCATAGTGACCAGGTGTCCATATCACCAACACAACGGGGAGCCTTAACCAGGTGGGGGTCTGTCCTACCCCAAGTCCTTTACAGTCTTAGTTCATTCCTTGGTTAGGCTCCGAACGCAGTCCATACAAGGTCCTGGTTATAAAAAGTCCATAACCTGTGAGTCCTTAACCCACTGTCTGGTGGTGGACCAACCTGGCTTTCCCCACTAGCGTTAGGGTTACAGCTACCAGCTGGGTGTACAGGTAGGGCAGGCAGCTGTCTGCGGGTTCTTTGGCTTACCGCAGGCATGGCAGGCTCACTGTCAGCAGAGGGTTGACTCTCCTGGGCTGCTGGTACAGGCTCTTCTGCCTCTGGAACCGCTTGCTCCTCTTCACTTTCCGGCTCTGGTGTTGGTTGTTGCTGTGCCGGTTGCAGGAAATGCAGGACAGGTACCACTATGTCATCATTTATGCGAGTCCAGGACTGAGGGAACTCTCCGAGAACGGTGCTGATCATTTCTTCCTTGTCCTCTGCGGGTTCAAGGTCACTCTGATCCTCTTCTGCACTACGGAGTTGCTCGGGGCATCTTTTGAGGTGGTCTCTGGAGACAACACTAGTGGTTTCTCCTCCGTCCTTGGTGATTACGCACACCTTTGGGTTGTCGTGGTCAGACTGCAGTACGGTGTAGGGTTCCCTTTCCCACTGGTCGTCCAACTTATGTAGCCTTCTTTTTCGCTTTAGGACTTGCTCACCAGGTTCTAGGGGACCAGCAGGGGCGTGTTGATTGAAGAGTTTTTCTTGCCTCTCTCTCACCTGGGCCAGGCTCTTCTCCACACTCTCCTGTACCTTCTTGTACTGCAGTTGCCTTTCCGTATCCCAGTCCGCATCCGGGGAGGTGTCCTCAGGTATTAGGACTCCCATCTCCAGGTCTACGGGCAGCTTACCTGGTCTAGCTCGCATCAGGTAAGCCGGGGTGCAGTTTGTAGCATTCACCGGGATATTGTTGTATAGGTCTATTAGGTCCGGCAGTTTTTCTGGCCACAGGCTGCGTTCCTCCAGGGGCAACGTCTTCAGGAGATCAATGACTATATTGTTCATCTTCTCACACATCCCGTTGGTTTGTGGATGGTAAGGCGTTGTCCGAATCTTCTTACAGCCATAGAGGTTGCAGAACTCCTGGAAGATTTCAGCCTCGAACGCTGGACCCTGGTCTGTCAGGACCTGTTCCGGATACCCGTGTGGATGGCAGAAATATTGCTGGAAGGCTCTGGCCGCTGTTTGGGCTGTCAAGTCCTTTACCGGGACCACCACGAGAAAACGTGAATAGTGGTCCACGATTGTCAGGGCGTAGATGTACCCTGACCGGCTTGGAGCCAACTTGACGTGATCTAGAGCTACCAGCTCAAGAGGCTGCGTGGTGACGATGGGCCTCAAGGGTGTCTTCTGGCTGGTGCGGTCCTTCCTCCTTAGGTGACAAGGGCCACAGTCTCTGCACCACTTTTCTACAGCTCCTCTCATGCCGACCCAAAAGAACCTTCCTCTTAGCTGGAACTCCAGTTTCTTCCAACCGAAGTGTCCCGCTCTGTCATGGTAAGCTCCCAGGACCATAGCTGCATCCCGCCTTGGAACCACGACTTGCCAGGTCAGCTCATGCGTCCGGTGGTTGACAATCCTTCTGCACAACTTGCCTTCGTAGAGGAACAGCTTGCTCTTCTCTTTCCATAGCTGCTTGGCTTCCTCTGGGGCATCTGGATCTAGGCGGGCGTCTTCCCGGGTCAGCAGATCTTTCACCAGGCGGACTGCAGGGTCACTATCTTGGGTCTCGGCCCAGCTGTGGTGAGGTAGGGGATTGATCATCACGGTTGTTAGATCCTCCTCTTTCACGCGGTGGGAGTATTGAGCGACTCCATACCGGTGAAACGCGGGGAGTTCTACCTCCTCCAGCTCTTCTGGGTCTTCATCACCTTCAGGTAAGTGAGGCATCCTCGACAGGGCGTCTGTGTTGGCATTGGTTTTGCCGGCCCGGTACTTCATCACGAAGTCATAGTTGGAGAGACGGGCCATCCACCGCTGTTCTAGGGCACCCAGTCTTGCATTGTCCAGGTGTGTCAACGGGTTGTTGTCCGTGTACACGGTGAACTTTGCGGAGGCCAGGTAATGATTGAAGCATTCCGTCACGGCCCACACCACCGCCAAGAATTCTAGCTTGAAGGAGCTGTAATTCTCCGGGTTCCTCTCGGTGGGTCTCAGCTTCCGGCTGGCGTACGCGATCACCCTTTCTCTGCCCTGTTGGTTTTGGGACAGTACGGCTCCCAGTCCCACATTACTGGCGTCTGTGTGGAGGATAAAAGGCTGGCCATAATCAGGGTAGGCCAGGATCTCATTCCCCGTGAGGGCCATCTTCAACTGGCGGAAGGACTCCTCTTCCAGTTTATCCCACTTGAAGGGTGGCTTTTGACTCCTGGACTTAGACTGTCCGATCAGGAGGTCCTGCATAGGAGCTGCCATCTTGGTGAACCCGGGGATGAATCTTCGTTAGTAGCCTACCAACCCGAGAAACTGTCTCACCTCTTTGATGTTCGAGGGGCTTGGCCAGCTCTTGATTGCCGTGACCTTGTCAGGGTCGGGGGCCACTCCTTCCGCGCTTACCACGTGCCCTAGGTACTGGACCTTTGGTTTCAGCAGGTGACACTTCGATGGTTTCACCTTCAGGCCATAGCCTGCCAGGGCTTCGAACACCTCGGCCAGGTGCTTGAGATGGTCCTCGTAGGTCTTCGAATAGACGATCACGTCGTCCAGGTAAAGGAGGACCGTCTCGAAGTTTCGGTGCCCTAGACAGCATTCCATCAGCCGCTGGAAGGTCCCTGGTGCGTTGCAGAGCCCGAAAGGCATGCAGTTGAATTCGCTCAGTCCCATCGGGGTGGTGAAGGCGGTCTTCTCCTTGTCAGCCTCTGCCACAGGAACCTGCCAGTACCCGCTAGTAAGGTCCAAAGTAGAAAACAAGTTAGCTGATTTTAGTGCGGCTAAAGACTCTTCTATTCTAGGCAGCGGATATGCGTCTTTGTGGGTGATACGGTTGATTTGTCTATAGTCGACGCACATTCTCATGGTGCCGTCTTTCTTTTTCACCAGAACCAAGGGGGCTGCCCAGGGGCTACAGTTGTCTCTAATGACCCCAGCTTCTTTCATCTCTCTTAGCATGCCCTTTGCGTTCTGATAATGTGCAGGGGGTACAGGTCGGTGTCTTTCTTTTATTGGTGGGAGGCTCTCTGTGGGGATGTGGTGTTCTATCCCTTTTACTCTGCCGAAGTCTAGCGGGTGCTTACTAAAGACTCTCTCGTACTCCTGTACCACCCGGTAGACTCCTTGTTTTTGGTGCAGGGGAGTGGAGTCAGCACCCACGTGGAGTTTCTGGCACCAGTCCTCCTTTTGTTTCTGGGAGCCATTACCCTCCGCCTGTGGAGATGGAAGCAAGGGTTCCACGGCCCTGATAGCTTTGTGTTCGACAACAAACAGTTTGGCGAGTGTAGCGTATCTGGGTAAGTGTACTTCCCTCTCCCCAATGTTGAGGATGCGGACGGGCACCCTCCCATGACGGACATCAACCACCCCACGGGCTGTCAAAATGGTGGGCCTGCTGTCTGAGTACACGGGTTCTACCATGGCTTGGTAGTCTCTACCTCTCAACCCGATTGCAGTCCGACACCAGATCATCATTTCACTTTTGGGAGGCATGGAAATGGGGAATGGGTCACTCAGTCTTACGCTACCGATCTCACCACCAGACAGTTCGACCTGCTGCCGTCTCATCAGCGCTTTTATCTCCTTGTTGAGGACTCTCTGTTGGCTGGAACTAGCATTCACCGCCACCTGTTGTAGAATTACAATTACCTCTGAAAGACAATTTTCAATTACATTAGTACCCACAGTTATTTTAGGGTGACTTTCACGACGGTCAATGTCCACAATAATTACTCCCTGTGCCGGCTGTTCAACTTTACCAATTTTAATGGTCATCTCCTTGAACCCCATCTGCGGCACGGGTAAGCCATTACTGGCGATGATGCTCAAGTTACTGTCTGGATACCGTGTGATATCTGTCACGCTGTCTCTGTATACTGGAGGTAGGGAGCCTAAGCTGACCCTAAGCTGGGGCCCTGACTAATCCCTCAACCTGGAGGTACTGTTAAAGGTACAGAGGTCCAGGCCGCCAGCGTAACCCCTACCTCCTGAGGATCCCTGCACCTAAGTAATCTAGTCCTGAGAAGGACCCCGATCACAACAAAAGAGGACAAGTAATAATATGCCCACACACAGTACTTAGACGAACGAGACAGTACAAGGGAAAAACCAAAACCACCTTGCATACAAAAACTACACAACTACAACAGAGGGAACTCCAACGGGAAAGGAGATAAATGATAAAGCGAGGAAGGGAAAAAACACTCCAAATACACTTATCTCAGAAACTCCAAATACAACGATCCGCTCTGTAAGTCTGTGTGAAATGCTTTCACCGACACTTCCCAAACAGACCAGCAGGCATATGAAGGAGTCTCATTACAGCAACATTGATTGCAGCTGGGCGAGGCTGGACCTCGTCTAGCACAGAGAGAGAGAGAATTAACTCCCTCACTGCCGAAAACACCAAGCACCAAAAAGTCAGCTGCGAGAAGTCAGGCTGTGTAATCGTGACGATCTTCGTGGCGACACACCCGTGACAATATCAGCATCAGTCCAATACTGCTTAAAAAGTACATAAGGGATAGTGGTTACTTGCGACCCAGTATCCAGCAAGGCGCTCATGGGGATACCGTCCAGCACCACGGGTAAAACCGGGCGCCCCCCAACGTACTTATCACGCCAATTATAAGGGCCTGGTGATCTTATGCCTGGGGGTTGGCCCTCTGCCCCAGGTTGGACCCGTTTAAATTACAGTACCTGGAAGTGTGTCCAGGCTGGTTGCATCGACGGCAAATGGGCTGTCCATCCTCTGCGTAGCGGTCTGTGGGCCTCCCTCGGAACGACGGGATCCTCCTCTGTCGACGCCACGGGACATCCTCCGGACTTGAAGCCAGCTCGATGGGTCTTGACGGGTCCACTTGTAACGCCTGGACGGTCCTGGTCAACGCCGCGACGCTCCTGGTCAGCTCCTGGACTTGGTGGTGCAGGTCTTTCGACGGGGCTTGGTTCAGGGCCTGTGCATCAGCCCCCACGGGGTCCATAGAGGAGGGCGCCGCCTCCTGGTGGTAGGTGAGAGCAGGGCGCCAGGGGTTTATAGCGCCACTGGTTGCAGATTCACGGAGCACCCTTATGGCCCTGTCCTTAAATTGGGCAAAGGTCAGGTCGGGGTTCTGAAAGAACATGAGGCGCAGTTGGGCCCTGTGGGCGCTAGACAGCAGACCTTCTATGAATTGTTCTGTTAGCAGCTTATCCGTTTCCTGCACACTGCCAGGGTCAGTTTGTTGAATAGCCCTCAGGGCTTCCTGCAGATTTAGGGCATAGTCTCTGATGCTGTCCTGTGCCCGCTGCTTACATCCATAGAACCTCATTTTAATCTCAGCAGAGGTACGTGTGTCAAAGGTACCCCACAGCCGGGCCAGAATACCCTTCACAGTCCTTTTCTCCTCAGTGGGCCATGATTTTACCTCCCTTTGGGCTGCGCCAGTTAACTGCCCTGTCAGTATGCTGACCTTCTGTTCCTCTGTCAGGGGGTAAACGTGGAACAAACTGTATAGCCTTTCCTTGAAGTCAGTTAGGGCATGGGGCTCCCCTGAGTACTTGGGCAGCCAGGCCGCTCCAGGGATGTAGGGCAGGGAAAATGGCATCACCGCTGCTGCAGCTGCGTTGGTGGTAGTGGGCGCCTCCGTGTCCGACATCTTCCTCCCCCCTAGTTAAGCGTGGCCTACCTTCCGACGATCCTCTTCTGTAGGCCGCGGCTCCGCTGCTGCTGCTATGGACGAGGACCTGGCGTCGCGTCCTGATGACGTCAGCGTCACTCTCTCTCCCTTCCAGGACCTTGTGCAGCGTCGGTGCGGTGGGCGGAGCTTCGGATCTCGCGCGGTTTTGACGTCCACGCCCCTCTTCTTCCCGCGCGGCGTCCTGAAGATGGCGTCCGATGGCGGGAAACAGCTGCGGATGGCGGGAAGACGGCAGAAGACGGCGGGAAACGGTCCAAGATGGCGTCTGATGGCGGGAATCGGCTCCGGATGGCGGGAAACGACTCCGGACGGCGGGAAACTTCGCCACAGGTAAGTTACAAAAGTCTTTTTCAGGCACGCAGTACCCGGTGGTTGTGGACACGAAATCCTGCCGACTACGCCAAAGCTGACTCGCCCCCTGGGCCGTGGGGCACTCGGATCCGGGCAGTGGGGGACCGATGGGAGTAGTAGTGGCAACCAGGTTCCGTGGCTCAGGGTGGTCAGGCCAGTGGTAGTCCATTATGTGCTGATATTTATGTCTGACTACGCCACCCGTGGATTGCGGTTATTAGGAACCGCCGCTGCATGCAGACCGCTGGGGCTGATGAGGTGTGCAGCTAGGGTAGTGTGACTCCCCACGGGAAGAGTGCGGCCCCAGGGCAGTATAATGGATGTTGGGAGTGATGGTGGTGAGAGTCCCAGTACCGGTAGTGCTGGAGGCGCGAAGGAGCACACAGACAATAGGTTGCAGTCCAGGGTCTTTACTGAAACAGGTAAACTGACCCATAAACAGTCCCAGCTAGGAGGTGACCTGGATGTCTGAGAGCAACGGGGAAATTGGCCCTGGTCAGGGTGAGGGTGTAGGCCTACCGTGCTTTCTGCGCTCCTTCTGGCTATCTCCTCGTTATAGGGTAACAGCCCACGTTTCCGAGCTTTCCGTGTATTCTCGCCTGTATGGCCTGCGACGTGGGTTCCTTTCTGCTCCCAGCCTTGTACGGCTTTACTGGTCCCTTCGGTTGTGGCAGGGCCTCCAGGCTTCTTAGGCCAAGTAATATACAGTCCATTGCGGACTGGTTCTTTGCTGGAGGATGTGGAATCCTCCCAGCCTCAGACACCAAAGTCTGGTAAAGTCAGTCTCTTATCTGCCAAGACAGGCTTGCTTCGCCTCTTGTCTCTGGCTTGTGGCTCTCCTCCTGCCACACTTCCTCTTAGGTGCAGTGCAACTGTCTGTCCCTGTTCTGCTCTGGGACAAGTCTCAATGCTGAGACAGGCCATCCAGTTCTCCCTAACCCTGCCCCCAGCACCAGCTTTTATAGGGGCAGCCTGCTCCCCCTACTGGCCTGAGACAGGAGGCATTGCATGCTAATGTTCCCCTGACTAGAGAACTTCCCCCTTGCTCTCAGACACAGCTTTAATTACACTTGTGGCATCCAGGCCAGGGTGACACACAAGCAGCCCCAGAGGCAGAAGAACCCATGCCAGCAGCCCAGGAGAGTCATCCCTCTGCTGACAGTGAGCCTGCCATGCCTGCGGTAAGCCAAAGAACCTGCGGACAGCTGCCTGCCCTACCTATGAACCTAGCTAGTAGCTGTACCCTCAATGGTAGTGGGGAAAGCCAGGTTGGTCCACCACCAGACAGTGGGTTAAGGAGATCAACCAGCAGCACTAGGGGACAAACACCAGCTCGCTGGAGGATATAAGTGCGAGATCTAAACGTACCATGTATATATTTAATATGTTTTTTACCTGTAACTAATAGTGTTTTCTCCAGTTTTTCTACATATATGGACTGACAGGTTATGAACTTTGGATAACCGAACTACCTTGTAAATAGTTGCACTTGGTGCCTCTTGCGAAGACGGCCACGGAAGAAAAACCTGTCTGGCGTGGCCCCGAGTGGTCCAAAGTAGTTTGCTTCGCCTTCAAGCCACGCCCAGGGCCAACGCTTGGGGTTTGCTTTGGACATGTCCCCGCACCGGTTAAGACTTCGCCTTACTGGGTGAAACGGACACCCGGTCACAGACCACGCTGTGACCTAAAGAACTCAATATGTGGTGTTGTTTGTTGTTTTCTTCTCTGTTGTGTTTATGTTATAATTTATACCCGGTATTCGTGTTTCTTGTTAGTCCCGGAGTACTAAACTTTACTAGGGGGGAATGTGTCACCCCAGGCCTGGATGCCACAAACTTGTAAGGCTGTGTCTGAGAGCAGGAGGGAGGTTCTCTGGTCATGGACCATTAGCCTGCAGCACCTCCTGTCCCAGGCCAGTAGGGGGGGCAGGCTGCCCCTATAAAAGCTGGTACTGAGGGCAGGGTTAGGGAGACCAGGACCCACTTCTGAAGCATCCAGAAGGGTTCCCAGAAGAGAGGGACAGGTCAACGGCAGCTGAGGAGTCCAGGAGGCTAAGGAGGAACAGCAAGCCAGGGACAGAGGCGACGAGAGTCGGTCCTGGCTGAGAGAGAACTACATACCGGACACTGGGATCCGAGGCTGTCAGGATTGCAAGTCCTGCAGCAGATCATCTACCTGCGAGGGATTTTAGGTCCCTTGGCCAAAGAAGCCTGGAAGCTCCGCCACACAGAGGGACCGGTACAGCACAGAGAAGCTATAGGTACCTAAGGCCCGAGTCGCAAGCCATACAGGCGTAGTACACGGCCAACTCAGGGACGTGGGCTATCATACCACTAAAGGGGGAGATAGTCAGCAAGGGCAGAGAGAGAACGGTAGGCCTACCCACTCACCCTGACCAGTGGAGCTCGCCCGAATGCCCTCAGACACCCAGGTCCATTCCTCCCTGTACTCCTGGTGGGTCTGTGATAAGATCTGCAGTAAAAGACCCTGGACTGCATTATTGGACTCTGTGTGATTACTGCTGCGCCTGCACCATCACCCCCAGCATCCTATTACACTGCTCTGAGGCTACACTCCTCCCGTGGGGAGTTGTACTATTCCCTGCTGCACCCCCAACACCAGCCTCAGCGGTCTGCCCCGCAGCGGCGGTCCTCCCTGACCGCAATCCACAGGTGGCGTAGTCGGACTTTCAAAACCTACAAATACACTGCCACAGCATTTGGTCTGACCACCCTGAGCCACGGGACCGGGTCGCCACTACTACTCCCAGCATTGCCCTGTTGTCTGGTTCCGAGAGCCCCACGGCCCAGGGGGCGAGTCACTACAAGTAAGGATAGACGATACAATAAGCTCTATCGTAATATGTAGCAGCGAGTCAGCGAAATGTATCAATTCTAATATTGAGCAGAATTGATTTCAGCCTGTTGATTTTTCCCTCCAGAACAGTGGAGGGCTCCTCGGGAAAATAAATTGGCCATCCCTGGTATAACGTAATACTAAAATCTCACAATTTATGAGAGAAAACTGTATTTTATAACGATGCTTCCGTGCATCAATCGAGAGAACTTCTTTTCATCAGACGACCCCTTTATCACCTATCCAAGGTGATCGGTGGTGTCCAACAGCTTAGAGCGGCACTGATGGGCAGAATGCGGCACTTTTATCACTTTTGGAATTGGGCAGCGGTGCACATGCTCAGTCTGACCTCCATTCTTGCCCTTTGGGGCTGCAGAGCGCTCTGCTTTTTCCAACAGCTCCATTGAGAATGAATGGATCAGTGGTCGGGCATCCAACCAGACGCTCCATTTTGTAACAGGGATAGAAATAGATGAGAAGATGCACTTAAATGTTTGGCCGCAGCAAGAGTGCATCGAGTGCCTGTGCTTGGTTTGAACAGTCATTCTGTGCTGACAGAGTCCCTTTAAGGCCTCAAACCTATTAAATAATTGTCAGCCCTACATTGTTTCTGGGCAGACAGTTACACAAGATTATGTCCCATTTCATGAAGATTGGCCTTTTACACGCCTGTTTTAGTGAAGGATTAGCTGGAAAAACCTGCGGCGCTGTTAAGCTTCTCCCCAAGAAGCTCCGCAAGGCTTCAAAATTTTGCCGGTGCTGGTCAAGACTGGTGGACACATGGGAAAAGTCAAATTTTGGCAAAGTTGAACAATCTGCATTGTGTGTAATATTTTATGATACAATAAATGATTAGAAAAATGCAAGTTTTATTAATGAGAAAAAAACTGAACTTTGCAGAATTTGTTGGCAACATAGAAATATGTAAAAAATATAAAAGTGTAAAAATTTTTTTACAATTTTTGATGCTTACATTAAAAACTTGAGCAATTCCCCAAAAAATCATTAGAGCCATGAAATCAATACATATACAGATGAAACCAGAAGTTTCCATCCACTATATAAAGAGACACATCTGCATGTTTTTATCAATATCTGACATGAAATCAGAATAAACCTTTCCCGTTTTAGGTCAATTAGGATTACCATCATTTTTAATATTTGCCAAATGCCAGAATAATGAGAGAGAGAATGTTTTAAGGCATTTTTATTACTTACTGCAAAGTCTTAACATTATTCTAATCACTAATCAGTGTGTATATTTGTTCACTACACAATAGAATCCCATAATTTCTGCCTATTCACACCTTAGTATTATGTATGATCAGGTTAGAGTGTATGGCTGCTGAGCGCTAGCATTTATGGGCGCCTCCCCCTGACCTTGGCTGTTTCTGGCTCTTAGACCCTGCTGGCACGCACTGCCGTCATGTCCGTGACTGCACTGCCGGCTTGCGGGTCAAATGCCAGAAGCCGCAGAGTCACATGTGGGGCGGGCACAGAATGTCTCTCGCCGTATACCAGCCAGAACACATACCGGAAAGTCAGGTGACACACTTTTTCTCTCCAGCACGGTTCATGATTGGATTAGGCTGCCTATATAACATCTGGCGTCCCCCTCCCTGGCACGACCCCTGAGGAAGTGTTGATGAAACGCGCGTCGGGGTGGAGCGACGCGTGCTTACCCTGCCTAGAAGCTGCCATTCTAACCAGGTATTTCTTTCTCATGATGTGTTGAGCTGTTTTGTCTATTTGTGGACAGTGCCACTATTACACTATAGTTATTCTATGGGACCGTACCCAGCCTCTTTTATGTACCCAGTCTCCCCTGATAGATATACTAACATTATTAACCGCTATATGCATTAGTTTCTTTGAGGCTGGAAACAATACGTTATATTTATCTAAGCACTTTTGCACTTTTTTTCTGGACAGTCGACTCTATATCATCATATGCACTGCCGCTTTACATTTTATAGGCGTATCTCAAACTCATCAGTGATAGTCTAGTGACCATTATAATAGCATATGCATTTCTTTCTTTCTATTTTTGCCACATGAGCGGTTATTCAGATTGAAATGTTTTGTAGTGCATTTGTATAGTCACATTATTTCAGTAATGGGGTAATATATGGTTATTACTCTTGCTGCGCAGATATAGGGTACAGCATTTGTTTGTCCCTCACATTTGAGGCCCCTGGTATTTTAATTATTGTTATTTTATGTTCTAATAAAATTATATTGTTAATATTATTTGAAGTGTTCATGTTTTTGTTTATCCTACCAGGGTCCTGGTTATAGCAGAATCAATTTTTGATATATATAAAGTCAAAAGTTTACATACATTTCATTAGTATTTGGTACCATCACCCTTAAACTGAATGACTTGATTCAAACTTTTGGGATATCCTTCCACAAGCTTCTCACAATAGTTGGTCGGAATTTGGACCCATTCCTCCTGGCAAAACTGGTGTAACAGATCCAGGTTTGTAGGTCGCCTTGCTCACAGCAAGAGTGCCCATAAATTTTCAATATGATTGCAATCAGAGCTTTGTGATGGCCACGCCAAAACATTGACTTTGTTATTCTTAAGCCACTTTGTTCCCATTTTGTCAGTATGCTTCGGGTCATTGTCCATTTGGAAGACCCATTTCCGCCCAAGCTTTAACTTCCTGGCTGACGTCTTGAGATGTTGCTTCAGTATTGCCACATAATCTTCTTTTCTCATGGTGTCATCTATTTTGTGAAGTGAACCAGTTCCTCCTGCAGCAAATCGACCCCAGATCATGATGCTGCCACCCCCATGTTTCACAGTTGGGATGGTGTTCTTAGGCTTCCAAGCTTCTCCCTTTTTCCTCCAAACGTAGCGATGGTCATTATGCCAAAAAAGTTCAATTTTAGTTTCATCAGACCACAGTCATGTCTCCAAAAATTAAGGTCTTTGTTCCTGTGTGCATTTGCAAACATTAATTTGGCTTTTTTATGTTTCTTTTGGAGTAATGGCTTCTTCCTGGCAGAGTGGCCTTTCAGACCATGTTGATACAGTACTCCTTTCACTGTGGTTATTGACACAATCTTACCAGCTTCCGCCATCATCTTCACAAGGTCTCTTGCTTTTGTCCTTGGGTTGATATGCACATGTTGGACCAAAGCACGTTCATCTCTGGGAAACAGAACCCGTCTCCTTCCTGAGCGATAAGATGGCAGTACATTCCCATCTTGTTTGTACTTGTGTATAATTGTTTGTACAGATGAACGAGGCACCGTCAGGTATCTTGAAATTGTATCTAAGGATGAGCCAGACAATTCTCTTCCTGATATCTTCGCTGATTTCTTTAGACTTTCCCATGATACTACAGAAATAAGCAGTGTGTTTCAGGTGTGCATTAAAATACATCTACACGTGTGTCTCTAATTAACTCAGATGTTGCCAAAAAAACTATTAGAAGCTTCCAAACACATTACATCATCATATGGGCAGTCCAGAATTGTTTAAAGGCATAGTAATCTTAGTGTGTGTAGACTTTTGACTTTGCAGTAAGTAATAAAAATGACTTAAACATTCTCTCTCATTATTCTGCCATTTGGCAAATCTTAAAAATTATGGTAATCCTAATTGACCTAAAACGGGAAATGTTTATTCTGATTTCATGTCAGATATTGAGAAAAACGTGCAGATGTGTCTTTTTATATAGTGTATGTAAACTTCTGGTTTCAACTGTGTGTGTGAGTGTGTATGTATATATGTATATATTACACATACAGTTATGGCCGAAAGTGTTCACTCCCTTGAAATTGTTTCAGAAAATGAAGTATTTCTCCCAATTATTGCAGTTACACATGTTTTGCTATACACACTTTATTTTCTTTGAGTGTATTGCAACAACACAAAAAAGCAGAAAAAAAGGCAAATTGGACATAATTTCACACACAGCCCCAAAAATGGTCTGGACAAAATTGTTGGCACCCTCTGTAGCGTCGGCGTCCCTGCCTCCTGCTAGGCAGGGACGCTGTTCCCCTCACCTCTCCGCTCCGTGCCCGGCGTCCTCCTCCCACTCTGCTGGCAGCGCGCGCTGCTTCCCGGCCACTGCGCTTAGGGCGCGCGCACTCCCCCCTCTCTTAAAGGGGCCGCGCGCTCCGTCCTAAGGAGTCCCCGGCCAATGGCCGGAGGACCTCACCATATATAAGGCACCTCCTCCAAAATGGAGGTGCCCGAGCATTGTTGTTGCAAAGCCTTCACTCTGCTTCAGCCCTCAGGTCCCGTTACCAGTTACCTGCCAGTCACCTGCCATATTCCTGCTTGATACCTGCCTGATATCCGCTTACCTGCTTGCAAGCCTGCGGTCCGACGGTCTGCCTTCCGACACCTGTCAGTCTGTCTATGGACCAGCCTGCCCGCTCACCTGGGAGCGCTCACCTGCTACCTGCCTGCTAGTCTACCTGGAGGCTCTGCCGTCACTTGCCGTGACCACCTGCCAGTCCAGAGACTCTTGCCCGCTCACCTGGGAGCGCTCACCTGCTACCTGCCTGCTAGCCTACCTGGAGGCTCTGCCGTCACTTGCCGTGACCACCTGCCAGTCCAGAGACTCTTGCCCGCTCACCTGGGAGCGCTCACCTGCTACCTGCCTGCTAGCCTAACTGGAGGCTCTGCCGTCACTTGCCGTGACCACCTGCCAGTCCAGAGACTCTTGCCCGCTCACCTGGGAGCGCTCACCTGCTACCTGCCTGCTAGCCTACCTGGAGGCTCTGCCGTCACTTGCCGTGACCACCTGCCTGTCCAGAGACTCTTGCCCGCTCACCTGGGAGCGCTCACCTGCTACCTGCCTGCTAGCCTACCTGGAGGCTCTGCCGTCACTTGCTGTGACCACCTGCCCGTCCAGAGACTCTTGCACGCTCACCTGGGAGCGTCCACCTGCTACCTGTCTGCTAGTCTACCCAGAGACTGTCCCTGTGACTACCTGCCCTTCTACCCAGAGACTGTCCCTGTCACTTGCTGTGACTACCTGCCCTTCTACCCAGAGACTGTCCCTGTCACTTGCCGTGACTACCTGCCCGTCTTCCCTGGGAGCCACCCGCTTCCTTACAAGGACCGCCCCCTTATATAGTTGCTCAGAGGTTCCGCCTCCCAGACCCGTTACAGTTTGCTCGGGCCATGGAACCCGGTGGCACCCAAGCTCCCTCGCTCTCGGACCTATGTCATGAACTGTCCCGTCAGATATCCCAACAGGAGTCCATCCTGAGTCATCTACGTAATGTCAACTCTCGCCTGGACACTCTGACTGCTCCATCAGCAACCACCACTAGTGTCATGACTCTCAGCCCGGCAGCGCCGCTGCCCATCAATACCATGGCATCCTGCCCCGGACCCCGGCTTTCTGCACCTCCACGCTTCGGAGGCGACCCCGCTCAAGCTCGGGGCTTCATAAACCAGTGCACCCTGCACTTTGAACTCCTGTCCCACCAGTTTATCTCCGACCGGGCCAAAGTAGCCTTCATCATGTCCCATCTCACGGGGGAGGCACTGGCTTGGCTAAATCCTCTATGAGAGAGAGGAGACCCCCTGGTGTCCAACCTGCCAGCCTTTCTCACGGCTTTCCGGAAAGTCTTCGACGAACCCAGACGGAAGACCTCATCCACATCATCTCTGCTATGCCTCCATCAAGGAAATCTCACCGTGGGCCAATATGCCATACGGTTCCGTACCCTTGCTTCGGAGCTGGCCTGGGATAACGACGCCCTGGTGTCTGTCTTTTGGGAGGGTCTGTCCGGCCGTATTAAAGATGAACTCGCCGGTCGGGACATACCTACCACTCTCGACGACTTAATAACTCTTGCCACCCGGATTGACATCCGGTTCCAGGAACGCGCCAAAGAGGTCACCCGTGAGAGGAGGTTTCCACGTCTAGCCTCTACCTTTCAGAAACCTGTCACTTCTCCCGCTACTCCCCAGGCGCACTCACCCGAGCCTATGCAGGTCGACCAGACCAAGATGGTCAAAACTCGTCAAGAGTTACGCCGTGCCGAGGGGAGCTGCTTCTACTGTGGCAGTGAGAAGCACCGGATCCGTTCCTGCCCGGAGAGGTCGGGAAACGCCTGTGTCTAGGATCGCTCAGAGAGGTCGTCCTAGACAAGAGTAAACCCTCTCCATCTCTGTTGCTGTCGGTCTCTATCATCTGCGGGGAGAACCGTTATTTTGAACTAGCCCAACTTGACTCTGGAGCTGCCAGAAATCTCATTTCTCAGTTTCTGGTAGAGAAATACTGCATTCCCACCAAACCTCTAGCTGTACCCTTATCTGTCGCTGCCGTGAATGGGGGCCTCTTACCACATCCCATCCAACTCATCACCGAATCCATAACCCTGCAGGTGGGAATGCTGCACTCTGAGAGCATCTTCTTTCATGTTCTACCTGGACTCTCTCACGCCCTCTTACTAGGCCTACCTTGGCTTCAGAGACATGCACCCGTGCTTGATTGGCAGACCGGAGAAGTCCTTCGCTGGGGACAGGACTGCCATAAGACTTGTTTAGTTCCCGTCCATCCTGTCCGTCCTTCTCCTACTCCAGCCAATCTACCTGGTCTTCCGGCTCCTTATTGGTCGTATGCGGACGTCTTTAATAAAAAGGAGGCAGAGACATTACCCCCTCATAGACCATACGACTGCCCAATCGACCTGATGCCCGGCGCTACTCCTCCCCGTGGGCGCATTTACCCTTTGTCCGCTGCTGATACCCGATCCATGTCAGAATATATTAAGGAGAATCTGGCCCGGGGATTCATCCGGAAATCTACTTTCCAGGCAGGAGCAGGTTTCTTCTTCGTCAAAAAGAAGGACGGCTCACGCTCACTCCGTCCCTGTATAGACTATAGAGGCCTTAACCAGATCACGGTGAAGAATAAATACCCCCTTCCGCTCATTCCGGAATTATTTGATCGTCTGAGGGGGTCTAGAATCTTCACCAAGCTGGACCTCTGTGGGCGTATAACCTGGTCCGTATCCGTCAGGGGAATGAATGGAAGACGGCATTCAACACCCGGGACAGCCACTATGAATACCTGGTAATGCCCTTCGGTCTCTGTAACGCTCCCGCCGTCTTTCAAGAGTTGGTCAATGACATCTTCCGGGACCTTCTCTACTCCTGCGTAGTGGTGTACCTGGACGACATCTTGCTCTTCTCTCCGGATCTCCCCACACACCGGAGGGATGTTCGTCAGGTTCTGCTCAGGCTCAGGCAGAACCACCTCTACGCTAAATATGAGAAGTGCCTCTTTGAGCAGACCTCGCTTCCGTTTTTGGGCTTCATAATTTCTCAGACCGGCCTACGAATGGATCCTGAGAAACTGTCTGCCATCGAGAAGTGGCCTCGACCAGAGGGGTTGAAGGCTATTCAGCGGTTCCTGGGCTTCGCCAACTACTACCGCCTCTTCATACCGCACTTCTCTTCCCGGACTGCCCCAATCTCTGCGCTCACCCGTAAGGGCACTAATCCCAGAAAATGGCCGCCCGAAGCTGAGGAAGCCTTTCTTTCCTTAAAACAGGCTTTCTCTTCCGCCCCGGTGCTGCATCGCCCGGACGGCAACAAACAATTCTTCCTGGAAGTTGACGCCTCCTCCTCTGGAGCCGGAGCGGTACTTACCCAAAAATCGTCTTCCGGGAGAATGGTAACTTGCGGCTTCTTCTCCAAACTCTTCTCCTCTTCCGAGCGCAACTATTCTATAGGAGACCGAGAGTTATTGGCCATCAAGCTGGCATTGGAGGAGTGGCGTTACCTGCTCGATGGGGGCTCTTCACCCGGTAATAATTTACACGGACCACAAGAACTTGACTTACCTCCAGAGTGCCCAGAGACTTAACCCGCGCCAAGCCCGGTGGTCCTTGTTTTTTGCTCGCTTTGATTTTGTTCTTCATTTTCGCCCGGCTGACAAAAACATCAAAGCTGACGCCTTGTCCCGATCCTTCCTGGTGTCTGATCTTGAGGAGGAACCTAAACACATCATCGATCCCGCCAGAGTAATGCAGGTGGCCCCCGTGAGTCTAAATCGTCTCCCTCCCGGAAAGACGTTCGTAATGGTACCTGATCGGGAGAGGATCCTACACTGGGGTCACTCGTCTAAGCTTGCTGGCCATGCCGGTCAGAAAAAGACCCTCCAGCTTATTACCCGGCACTACTGGTGGCCTACCCTGCACAAGGAATTAATAGACTTTGTTTCTGCCTGTGTGTCCTGCGCCCGCAACAAGGTTCCGAGACACCTGCCAGCCGGTCGCCTCCTTCCTCTTCCAGTACCTGCTGCCCCCTGGCAGCATATAGCTATGGACTTCATAACAGATCTCCCTGTCTCTGCCGGTTGTACGGTCATTTGGGTGGTCGCTGACCGCTTTTCCAAAATGGCTCATTTCATTCCCCTGCCAGGCCTCCCGTCTGCACCCGAGCTGGCTAAAGACTTTATCCGCCACATCTTCCGTCTCCATGGCCTGCCCCTCCACATCGTGTCGGATCGTGGGGTTTAGTTCACCTCACGCTTCTGGAGAGCCACATGTAAGCTGCTAGACGTCACCCTGGACTTCTCCTCCGCATACCACCCACAGTCCAATGGTCAAGTGGAGCGGATCAATCAGATCCTGACCAGTTACCTCCGGCACTTCGTTAATGCCCACCATTCAGACTGGGTGGATCTCCTGCCATGGGCCGAATTCTCTTACAATAATCACGAGAGCGAATCTTCCTCCAAATCCCCGTTTTTTGTAGTCTTCGGTCAGCATCCTCGGATCCCTTTTCCCGTCTCCACCTCGGTGGACAATCCGGCTGCGGAATCTCTCGTTAGCAAATTTTCCTCCATTTGGGAGAGTACCCGATCCGCACTCCTTCAGTCGTCCGAGCGGATGAAAAAACACGCTGACAAAAAACGCCTGGATCCTCCACAATTCCGTCCTGGAGATAAAGTCTGGCTCTCGTCCAAGTATGTCCGGCTCAAGATTCCTTCCTACAAGTTAGGGCCTCGGTTCATCGGCCCACTAGAAGTTATCAAACAAATCAACCCAGTGGCCTATGAATTGAAACTCCCGGCCAACTTGCGGATCCCTAACTCCTTCCATGTATCTCTCCTCAAACCCGTGGTACTTGACTCTTTTTCCAAGTCTACAGGTACGCCTCCTGCTCCGGTTTCCGCTGAAAACGAGTTTGAGGTAGAGAACATTCTGGCCACCAAAAGGGTAAGAGGAAAAACCTTTTTTCTGGTAGATTGGAAGGGGTTTTGTCCTGAGGAGAGAACGTGGGAGCCCCAGGAGAACATCCATGCCCCACTCATCCTTGATAAATTTCTGTCTGGCCTAAAAAAGGGGGGGCCTAAAGGGGGGGGTACTGTAGCGTCGGCTTCCCTGCCTCCTGCTAGGCAGGGACGCTGTTCCCCTCACCTCTCCGCTCCGTGCCCGGCGTCCTCCTCCCGCTCTGCTGGCAGCGCGCACTGCTTCCCGGCCACTGTGCTTAGGGCGCGCGCGCGCTCGCTCCCCCTCTCTTGAAGGGGCCGCGCGCGCCGTCCTAAGGAGTCCCCGGCCAATGGCCGGAGGACCTCACCATATATAAGGCACCTCCTACAAAATGGAGGTGCCCGAGCATTGTTGCTGCAAAGCCTTCACTCTGCTTCAGCCCTCAGGTCCCGTTACCAGTTACCTGCCAGTCACCTGCCAGATTCCTGCTTGATACCTGCCTGATATCCGCTTACCTGCTTGCAAGCCTGCGGTCCGACGGTCTGCCTTCCGACACCTGTCAGTCTGTCTATGGACCAGCCTGCCCACTCACCTGGGAGCGCTCACCTGCTACCTGCCTGCTAGTCTACCTGGAGGCTCTGCCGTCACTTGCCGTGACCACCTGCCAGTCCAGAGACTCTTGCCCGCTCACCTGGGAGCGCTCACCTGCTACCTGCCTGCTAGCCTACCTGGAGGCTCTGCCGTCACTTGCCGTGACCACCTGCCAGTCCAGAGACTCTTGCCCGCTCACCTGGGAGCGCTCACCTGCTACCTGCCTGCTAGCCTACCTGGAGGCTCTGCCGTCACTTGCCGTGACCACCTGCCAGTCCAGAGACTCTTGCCCGCTCACCTGGGAGCGCTCACCTGCTACCTGCCTGCTAGCCTACCTGGAGGCTCTGCCGTCACTTGCCGTGACCACCTGAGAGTCCAGAGACTCTTGCCCGCTCACCTGGGAGCGCTCATCTGCTACCTGCCTGCTAGCCTACCTGGAGGCTCTGCCGTCACTTGCCGTGACCAACTGCCAGTCCAGAGACTCTTGCCCGCTCACCTGGGAGCGCTCACCTGCTACCTGCCTGCTAGCCTACCTGGAGGCTCTGCCGTCGCTTGCTGTGACCACCTGCCCGTCCAGAGACTCTTGCCCGCTCACCTGGGAGCGTCCACCTGCTACCTGTCTGCTAGTCTACCCAGAGACTGTCCCTGTGACTACCTGCCCTTCTACCCAGAGACTGTCCCTGTCACTTGCCGTGACTACCTGCCCTTCTACCCAGAGACTGTCCCTGTCACTTGCCGTGACTACCTGCCCGTCTTCCCTGGGAGCCACCCGCTTCCTTACAAGGACCGCCCCCTTGTATAGCTGCTCAGAGGTTCCGCCTCCCAGACCCGTTACACGCTCAAATTTAATATTTGGTTGCTCACCCTTTGGAATAAAATAACTGCAATCAATCGCTTCCTATAACCATCAACAAGCTTCTTACACCTCTCAGCTGGAATTTTGACCACTCTTCTTTTGTAAACTGCTCCATGTCTCTCATAGTTGCTGCTACTTCATACCTCTCCAGCGCTATGTTTCCATCCATTTCTGCGGGCTTCTTGAAGTATGTTTGGGGTCATTCTCCGGGAAGAACCATGACCTAGGACGCAAACCCTGCTTTCTGACACTGGGCACTACATTGCGACCCAAAATCCTTTGGTAATCTTCAGATTTCATGATGCCTTGCACACAGTCAAGGCACCCAGTGCAAGAGGCAGCAAAACAACCACAAAACATCTTTGAACTTCCACCATATTTGACTGTAGGTAGTGTGTTCTTTTCTTTGTAGGCATTATTCCATTTTCAGTAAACAGTAGAATGATGTGCTTTACCAAAAAGCTCTTTCTTGGTCTCATCTGTCCAAAAGATGCGTTCCCAGAAGGATTTTGGCTTGCATACATTTTGGCACACTTTAGTGTAGCTTTTTATGTCTCTGTGTCAGCAGTGGGTTCTCTTGGGTCTCCTGCCATAGCGCTTATTTGCACTAACACTGATGCACCCTGAGCTTGCAGGACAACTTTGAATTTCTTTGGAACTTGATTGGCACTGCTTATCCATCATCCGGACTATCCTGCATTGCAACCTTTCATCAATTTTTCTCTTCCATCCACGTCCAGGGAGATTAGCTACAGTGCCATGACTTGTAAACTTCTTAATTATGTTGCGCACCGTGGACAAAGGGACATCAAGATCTCTGGAGATGGAATTGTAACTTTGAGATTGTTGATATTTTTCAACAATTTTGGTTCTCAAATACTCAGACAGTTCTCTTCTCTGTTCTCTGTTCTCTGTTCTCCATGCTTAGTGTGGCACACACAGACACAATGCAAAGATTGAGTCAACTTCTCCACTTTTTTTCTGGTTTCAGGTGTGATTTTCATATTGCCCACACCTGTTACTTGCCACAGGTTAGTTTGAATGAGCATCACATGCTTGAAACAAAGTTGTTCACCCACAATTTTGGAAAGGTGCTATCAATTTTGTCCGGCCTATTTTTGGGGTTTTGTATGAAATGATGTCCAATTTGCCTTTTTTCCTTTTGTTTGTTTTTTTCTTTTGTTCCAATGCACACAAAGAATATTAAACATGTGTATAACAAAACATGTGTAATTGCAATAATTTTCTGGGAGAAATACTTCATTTTCTGGAACAATTTCAAGATTGCCAACACTTTCGGCCGTGGCTGAATATAGGAGCTGCGTACAGGCGGCACCTGGGGCCCCTGATACCATTACTATGTGGCCCTTACACCTCATATATAGTAGCTGAGAACAGGCGGCTGCTGGGGCCCCTGATACCATTCCTATGTGGCCTTTACACCTGATATACAGTGGTGGCCAAAAGTATTGGCACCCCTGCAATTCTGTCAGATAATACTCAGTTTCTTCCTGAAAATGATTGCAATCACAAATTCTTTGGTATTATTATCTTCATTTAATTTTCTTGCAAAGAAAAAACACAAAAGAGAATGAAGCAAAAATCAAATCATTGATCATTTCACACAAAACTCCAAAAATGGGCCAGACAAAAGTATTGGCACCCTCAGCCTAATACTTGGTTGCAGAACCTTTAGCCAAAATAACTGCGAACAACCGCTTCCGGTAACCATCAATGAGTTTCTTACAATGCTCTGCTGGAATTGTAGACCATTCTTCTTTAGCAAACTGCTCCAGGTCGCTGATATTTGACGGGTGCCTTCTCCAAACTGCCATTTTGAGATCCCCTATGACTTAATGTCTCCCAGTAAGTGCAGTACACCAGTTATCAGTCTGCACGGCCAGGGTCCGGGACCCCTGTTGTTTTTGTACTGACTTTGTAATATATGCTCATTATCAGGGCGCCCTCTTCTCAGTCATCCATCTAATCATCCGTCTGTCTCATCCATATTTGCCATATGGAGGTTTCCAGAAATAGGGCAGAACCTACTGGACTTCTGTGAAAGTTGAAGAATCTGTTGAGCGCGGCTGAAGCCTCCTGGGAGCCGAGGTAAAATCAGTGGCCGTGGTAAAATTGTGGAGCGGTGGGGTCTGAAAAAGGATTCATGACTATAAGGACAACGTTTGCACAAAGTGATTTCTTTCCAGCCCAACAGCCACTGTGTAAACCTGACAAAAATGCCCCCATCTATCCATCCATTCATCACTCTCATACTCTGTCTATGCAGGTATGTATCTCATCATTCTTCCTTACGGAGTTTCACATTGACCAGTCAGGGCTTAGGTCCGAACTCCCCCACAAAACTGGATTCGGTAGTGTGCACTGACGAGGCCATAGGCTTAGTAGACTGCGCCTCCAGTAGGCGTACACACCTGATGCACGACAGAGGGCACATTCACTCTGTCTGGACCATTATAGTCTATGGCCACGTCAGATCATATGCCCGAATCCCGTTCAGGTAAAGGCTGCAGCCACCGCAGCCATGCTGCCTTCAGTGTCCCGCTCCTCCGCCACTGCCGTTCCCCCCACCACTCAGAGCCACAGTATATATATATATATATACACACTACTCAAAAAAAATAAGAGGAACACTTAAACAACAGAATAATAACTCCAATTAAATCAAACTTCTGTGAAATCAAACTGTCCACTTAGGAAGCAACACTGATTGACAATCAATTTCACATGCTGTTGTGCAAATGGAATAGACAATAGATGGAAATTATTGGCAATTATCAAAACACTCTCAATAAAGGAGTGGTTCTGCAGGTGGGGACCACAGACCACATCTCAGTACCAATGCTTTCTGGCTGATGTTTTGGTCACTTTTGAATGTTGTTTGTGCTTTCACACTCGTGGTAGCTTGAGATGGACTCTACAACCCACAGAAGTTGCTCAGGTAGTGCAGCTCATCCAGGATGGCACATCAATGTGAGCTGTGGCAAGAAGATTTGCTGTGTCTGTCAGCGTAGTGTCCAGAGACTGGAGGCGCTACCAGGAATCAGGCCAGTACACCAGGAGACGTGGAGGGGGCCGTAGGAGGGCAACAACCCAGCAGCAGGACCGCTACCTCCGTCTTTGTGCAGAGCCCTGCAAAATGACCTCCAGCAGACCACAAATGTGCATGTGTCTGCACAAACAGTTAGAAACCGACTCCATGAGGGTGGTATGAAGGCCCGACGTCCACAGATGGGGGTTGTGCTCACAGACCAACACCGTGCAGGACTCTTGACATTTGCCACAGAACACCAGGATTGGCAAAATCGCCACTGGCGCCCTGTGCTCTTCACAGATGAAAGCAGGTTCACACTGAGCACATGTGACAGACGCGACAGAGTCTGGAGACGCCATGGAGAATGATCTGCTGCCTGCAACATCCTTCAGCATGACCGGTTTGGCAGTGGGTCAGTAATGGTGTGGGGTGGCATGTCTTTGGAGGGCCGTGCAGCCCTCCATGTGCTCGCCAGAGGTAGCCTGACTGCCATTAGGTACCGAGATGAGAACCTCAGACCCCTTGTGAGACCATATACTGGTGCGGTTGGCCCTGGGTTCCTCCTAATGCAGGACAATGCCAGACCTCATGTGGCTGGAGTGTGTCAGCAGTTCCTGCAAGATGAGGGCATTGAAGTTATGGATTGGCCCACCCGTTCCCCAGACCTGAATCCGATTGAGCACATCTGGGACATCATGTCTCGCTCCATCCACCAACGTCACGTTGCACCACAGACTGTCCAGGAGTTGGCGGATGCTTTAGTCCAGGTCTGGCAGGAGATCCCACAGGAGACCATCCGCAACCTCATCAGGAGCATGCCCAGGCGTTGTAGGGAGGTCATACAGGCACGTGGAGGCCACGCACAATACTGAGCCTCATTTTGACTTGTTTTAAGGACATTATATCAAAGTTGGATCAGCCTGTAGTGTGTTTTTCCACTTTAATTTTGGGGGTGACTCCAAATCCAGGCCTCCATTGGTTAATAAATTTGATTTCCATTGATGATTTTTGTGTGATTTTGTTGTCAGCACATTCAACTTTGTACAGAACAAAGTATTCAATGAGAATATTTCATTCATTCAGATCTAGGATGGGTTATTTGAGTGTTCCCTTTATTTTTTGAGCAGTGTATATATAAATATACCAGGATAGGGGATATTAACAGAATTGGGGGACATTACCTCTATAACAGTGTCAGCAGCAGACTCCCTCCCCCTTAACAGGGCATAATGACCACATTTTTTGCTTCAATTTTTTTTCTATTTTCCTCCTCTAAAACCTAGGTACGTCTTATGGTCCGGTGCGTCTTATAGTCCGAAAAATAAGGTATATGCATTCAATATATATATATACTATGGTAGATCAGCCCACTCAGTTGCACACAGAAGTAGCCACCGGAGCGCCGTCTCCTTAAGTCTCTCACTGGTTTATTTGAAGATGCTGCATAAGCCAGTGAGGAGTTAGCAAAAATAAATACGTGCTTTCTGTCCTAAGGAAAAACAAAACATAACATACAGCCGTGTTGCTGTGGGGATCTGCCCGCTCAGGAGAACAACCATCCACTGGTTCAGCTTTTCCTTCTCAGGACACAAAGCGCTGGAGTTCCTCTCTACAACCCTACTGAACACTGAATGCCTTAGAAGGCCGACTATATACATCCTAGTCCCCACCCTGGGGTGGAGATATGGTGAATGACCTCCCAACCCGCTCTATGGTCATTCACAAAAACCCAGCCCTTAAAATGGCCGATTAATCCCTCTCAACACATAGTGTGCAGGTGTAAAACTTATGGGCTTCAAATCACTGAAGCTAATAGTCTCAGTGAAACATACCTCCCCTCCAGCACTTTGCCAGTGACTTTGTCACCATGTATATATAATCAGCATACTGTATATATATTATAAGCATACTCTATATATCCTTTTAAAAGCAGAAGTGGTAATAAATTACTTTTATCAGTTAACAAAATGCAGAGTAAAGTTTGATGGATGAAAAAAAATGTCAGTAATAATAATTGTAATTTTTTTTATTAATAATAGGATAGAAGGGAGGGACAAAACCAGGAACAGAATCAGTAGGCAAACTCATAGTCAGGAGGACAGCCGGGGTCAGATACCAGGTGATCAGTAACCGCCACGTCTGCGAGCAGTATGAATACCGCGGAGCCTGGTGACAGAGGTGATACTGAGATTGTCCAGGCAGAGATGTAACAGTCAGAAGGCCACCGGTAGATGGTGAAGGTCCTTCTGTACAGCTCCAGCAGTGATGGTGGATCTGCTGGACTTCAGGGCGCAGGATGCGGAGGTTTACCGTCTTTTAGATGTCTCTAGGGGAACGGTGGCAACACGCAAATACGCGAGCAGCCCTGGATAATCCACGCCGGCAGGATGATAAGATCCGGCGGAAGATGGAACCTATGAGAAGAGAAGGAAATATAATGTAAGTGATGGGACTCCATATGACATGATACTACTGTGCGGTCACTGTGGCCGGACGGCAGAGGAATCTCATCACACAGAGGTCAGGGATCATCGTCAGCCATCATACATGTGACAATCCCATCTCCGACAGATGACATCTGCTCCACATGAATTATTCTCACTGACGACATCACACAACATGGAGATGACTCTCACACTTACCTCGTCTCTTTTTCCCCTTTTTCCCATTTTCTGATTTTTCGTTGGCAGCTGGAAATTCTGATCAGAAAGAAGAAAAAACAACAACTCACTAAAGACATATTGTTATGGGATCTGCTTCGTATCTCTCCTGTATATAGTATATAGATTGTTCTAGTCCTGTCCCCTATAGTCCTGACAATCTGGTATTACACAATAGGGCAGAATAAGTCCTATATACCGGACATGACCTCATATGAGGGGCATTAGATGTGTCACTAATATGGAGCAGTGAGCGCCCTGTGTGCCGCCATGTGGTGCATCCCTAATGAGCGATATTCTACTATAGGAGACGATGTCTCATTATGATGACAGAGGTTACTAGATGCAACAATGTATCACAGAATCCATGATAATACTGTACAAAATTACAGAAATGGAGACACAGTATGGGCCCATGGGCAAAGTAATTGGGTTCCTTGAAACATAGATAACATAGGAGACCCATTAAAGAAAAACCATGTGGAAATATTTCACCCTTGATGACAACATTCACATTGTTTGTGCTATAGACATGTACATACCTGACAATGGGGACGAGGACGGCAAGCTGCTTATAGCATCGTCTCTAGCAGATTCAGGAAAAGATCCTTTCTGCCTGTTAGGAAGAAGAAAAACGTGTAAATCACAAGTAAATTCAGTATAAATGGGATTGTCTCACTAGAAGAACCCCGACTATAAGGCCTAATAGGACATATGAAAGTCATAGTGGGGAAGTCTCCTGCTCAAAACTACCTTCTATGGAAACAACTAGCAACAATGGCCGGCATGTAATACTACATATCTCCTGCAGTGTGGGCAAAACTAACAATGCCTGACCGGCAGCAATTATGGGCTGTTATCTCCAGCGGATTCTGAAGCCAATAGCCAATGATCGCTGATCATGGGGCGGTGGATGCTACATTCAATATTATGGTATTTATGTCCTATATTTGGTGTTGTGCTCATATATTAGCCTGGAGCTCCCAATAATGACCCCATAATCTACTCACATTTCTGAGATGTTTCTGCTGGATGCCGGGGTACACTCTGGAGGAAACTTGATAGGGGTGGTACAGAGCTAAATAACGGACAAAAATAAGATTTGAAATTCAATTTTTTACTTTTAGAGGTCTTTTTATGTATTCTGGATTTATTGATCACTTACTTTAGAAAGCCTTTTAGAGGATGTTGTAAAATTTTGGAAGAAAAGGCTCTCATTATCCTCACTTGTGTCCTCCTCCTCTGAGACAATAGGCTTGTCTGTATCAACGTGATCTACAAGACATAGGTAATGAAGTGTTAATAGCGGTTGTCAGTATAACACAGTCACCATTTATCACTACTATTAATGGGAACCGATTGTCACATATTATGGAAGACGAGACAAACAGCCGCTTAGTCTAGATGACGTCTTCTACTTACTGATAAATAAGCTGGTGTCCTCATCTGACACAAGCCGAGGAATGTACTCCGGCTTCTGACTTAGAAGGTTTTCAAATTCTAAGTCACTCAGGAACGGATAACTCTTGATCTCAAATGCTCCTCCTGGAAAAAGAAAAACAAAAGTGATGCGGACATTGTTAGAGGCTGCTCCATATCTGAACAGTATATCTTAATCTTAAGTAATGACAAAACCGAAGGAAACAAACTGAAAGTTATATTATGGAGAACTAGAAATAGGCAAGCAGATAGAGAAGTGCTGATCCTCATGGACAGGAGCGATGGGTCCTCGTTGTAAAAAGTGAATATTAATACTAATACAGTATATCAGTTACCTGTCCCAAGTCTTTGTGCAGGATTTGTTCTGAGCAGGTCATTAATAAGCTCCTGAGCATCGGGGGGAGGAGCGCGATCCCAATCCAAAATGATGTCTCCTGTTATATAGAAAATTACAGAAAATGAAACCTCTGTTTTGGACTGTACGATAAAGTAGAGGAAATAACTAAATTCATGTAACCAGTCAAAGCAATGATCGGATTATTTTACTTACCAGTGACAATATTTTTATAGAGCTCAGATAGGGAATCCCCATGAAATGGTACATATCCCACCAGAAACTCATGCAGGATGATCCCCATTGACCACCAATCAGCAGGTCTTCCATAGCCTTTCTTCAGAATGATTTCTGGGGCCATGTAAAGCGGGGTGCCACAGTCCTGGAAACCAACAGAAGGTAAAAATGAGAATCGATGAAATTATTATTATGACAAGTTCTCGACATAAAATCGCAATGACAGAAGATAAAATATCAGTGGAAAAGTTCTCTAGAAATGAAGAACGTAGAGAAGAGACAATAGTGTGATGAGATTTGTAAAGAACAAGCTAAGATCCTGTAAGTGATGCCGACCTCATGGTCCTGGAACTCTCTGGCGATGTCCTCCAATGATTCCTTGTGGGTGTTGGTTTCTGGTATCATGACACCAACTTTTGAAATCCCAAAATCGGCGACTTTAATGTGTCCAGCCGGTGTAATCAGGAGGCTGTGAAAGAGAAGATGGTTTTAGTCTCACAGTCTGTGTGGTAATAAATGATAACTTTCCCCCCCTTTATTATACTACAGGGGGCACTTACTTCTCTGGCTTCAGGTCTCTATGCAACACACCATAGCTGTGCAGGTATTCCACAGCAAGTATCGCTTCTGCAAAGTACAGGCGGGCCAAGGGGACAGATAAAGGACCCCTGGTGCTTAGGAGGGTCCCACAGTCTCCACCTATAGAAGAAAGGAAATATGAGCGGTGAGGGGTTTATAAAGCAGATCACCACGATGGATCATGGGAAGTGAGCTGAGACATTGGGGCAGGAGAGAATATATACAGATATAATGTATAGAGCACAGAATATTAGTCTGAGGTCATGGTGAGATGTCGTCCATGTCACTAATAAAGTGATGTCTCATCTCGTCTACAGCTGGCGATACTGACGTGCTCAGTGCGGACATACAGGGAGATCACACACATCAATGACTTTCCATAATATCTATAGTAAATGCTCTGCGGGGATGTAACCGTCCACGGGGACAAGTCCTAATGATATGATCGGTGATAAGATGTCAGCAGACATGGGCTGAATATAATACATGTACATGTCCTACCTCCTACATACTCCATGACCATACACAGGTGAGATCTAGTAGGGAAGGAGCAGAGCATGGAGGTCACAAAGGGACAGTCAGCGAATGTCAGGATGTCCCTCTCCAGATAGGCCCCTTCCACATGTTTTGGAGTATCCAGGTCCCGCTTGGCAATTTTCTTCATAGCGAAGATCTTCTGTGAGTCTTTATGGTGAACTAAGTGGACAGACCTGGAGAGAAGAAGAAACCATGGTTTATAGTGAATCCTTATTAACAGTCCGTCTATAGAAGTCATTATATGATCTTCTGTTCTAATGTTTAATACCAGAAGTCCGACCATTACTAGAAATCCACATCTAGAAATACATGAAATAATACTACATAGATCATCTATGGGAGGGTCTGCACAATGCCACGTCTGCCAGACCCTCACTCAGGTCACATTATCACCTATGGAAAGTCTGCACAATACCACGTATGCCGGACCCTCACCCAGGTCACATTATCACCTATGGAAAGTCTGCACAATACCACGTATGCCGGACCCTCACCCAGGTCACGTTATCACCTTTCACCTCAGATCATGTCCCTATGATAACACTGAATGGCAAAGCACAGAGGATGAAGCATTATCATAGGGAACCCTGAGAAATGTGGCTTATGCTAACTGAAATCTCACCCAAAAGATCCGCTGCTGATCAGCTTAGATGTTTCGTAGTCGCTCATACGCGGCTTTCTCGCCGGGATCAATGATTCCATCAAGTCCTAGAAAAGAAGAAGAAGAAGAAATGATATTAAGATCTAGAAGCTGCTGGAGAAAATCTCCAGATGCAGAAACGTCTCCCCCTATATTATGTCCCAGCTGATGTCACTGATCCGATAGGTGAGCAGAAACCTGCTGACGGATTCCCTATAATATAAACGCTATTATCTAATGCAATAGTGTCATCTCCTCTAATAATAGAGGCGTCCCCTGGTTATATGGGGGATAATACTGGACGGGTCATTTACACCCCGTGATCTGGTGATACACAGACATCTACCTCTATAATACTTACACCGGCAGGTTCTTTCATCTCCGGGATCTCTAAGATTACACTGTCAGGATCCAACAGCTCAGTTGTTTCTAAAATAGTGATAAAATGATGAAGAAATAAAATGTATTAGAGGATATTAATCCTACAGACATAATACAGCAATATAATGGAGAAATGACTATTCTGTATGGAGGACGATGTGGGGCCATTATTCTTTATGGAGGACTATGTGGGGCCATTATTCTGTATGGAGGACTATGTTGGGCCTATTATTCTGTATGGTGGAATATGTGGGGCCCATTATTCTGTATGGAGGACTATGTGGGGCCCATTATACTGTATGGAGGACTATGTGGGGCCTGTGATTCTCTATGGAGGACTTTGTGGGGCCCATAATACTTTATGGAGGACTATGTGGGCCCATAATACTGTATGGAGGACTATGTGGTCCCTATTATTCTCTATGAAGGACTATGTGGGGCCCTTTATACTCTACGGTGGACTATGTGGGGCCCATAATACTGTATGGAGGACTATGTGGGGCCCATTAATCTCTATGGAGGACTATGTGTGGCCCATTATTCTGTATGGAGGACTATGTGGGGCCCATTATTCTGTATGGAGGATTATGTGGGGTCAATTATCCTGTATGGAGGACTATGTGGGGCCATTATACTGTGTGGAGGACTGTGTGGGGCCATTATTCTGTATGGAGCACTATGTGGGGCCATTATTCCATAAGGAGGACTATGTGGGGCCATTATTCTTTATGGAGGACAATGTGGGGCCATTATATTGTATGGAGGACTATGTGGGGCCATTATTCTGTATGGAGGACTATGTGGGGCCTATTATTCTGTATGGTGGAATATGTGGGGTCCATTATTCTGTATGGAGGACTATGTGGGGCCCATTATTTCGTATGGAGGACTATGCGGTGCCCATTATACTGTATGGAGTAGTATGTGCTGCCCTTTATACTGTGTGCCGGACTATGTGGGGCCCATTATTCTGCATGGAGGGCTATCTGGGGCACATTATTCTGTATGGATGACTTTGTGGGACCCATTATTCTGTATGGAGGACTATCTGGGGCCCATTATTCTGCATGGAGGACTTTGTGGGGCCGATTATTCTGTTTGGAGGACTTTGTGGGGCCCATTATTCTGTATGGAGGACTATGTGGTGCATTATTCTGTATGGAGGACTATGTGGGGCCCATTATTCTGTATGGAGGACTATGTGGGGCCCATTATTCTGCATGGAGCACTATGTGGGGCCCATTATTCTGCATGGAGCACTATGTGGGGCCCATTATTCTGCATGGAGGGCTATCTGGGGCACATTATTCTGTATGGATGACTTTGTGGGACCCATTATTCTGTATGGAGGACTATCTGGGGCCCATTATTCTGTATGGAGGACTTTGTGGGGCCGATTATTCTGTTTGGAGGACTTTGTGGGGCCCATTATTCTGTATGGAGGACTATGTGGGGCATTATTCTGTATGGAGGACTATGTGGGGCCCATTATTCTGTATGGAGGACTATGTGGGGCCCATTATTCTGCATGGAGGACTATGTGAGACCCATTATTCATTATGGAGGACTTTGTGGGACCCATTATACTGCATTCTGGTTGGCTCGTGACTTTTTCCAAGCTTTTCATTTTGGCTCTCTGTATGTTTGATTGCAGAGTGGAAAGAGTAACTATGACATTATCCCTTGTTCTCTATAATATCCGGATATCTCCTGTAGAAGGTTGTGTGATCGGCTCACCTGTAGTCAGATCGCTGCTCGGCCCCGGCTGACTCGTATTAGGGTCAGGGGTCTCTGGGGTCACATTTTGCTCGTCTTCGGTGTCGCCTTCTGGTGTCTCCTGATTGATAGAATATATAGAATTACCACGAGGAACCTTCCACTAAATCACCAAATCCACAAATCAGGAAGGACGAAACCCGCATTTAGAGACGCACCAACTGTAACTATACAGATCAGCCGCCATCATGAGGACTTTTATCAGATAAAATGGATTAAGATGAGGTAACATTGCAAAAACATTAATATGGATAATAGAGGGAGACAGAGGCGGAAATACAGACTTCCCACCACTGAGCTGTGACTACATCAGCAGAATACAGACTGCCATCAGCAGAGACAGGCGGCCATATTACCTCTTGTGCTTGCCAGGGGCTGACAGGGAGGCCGATAAGATCTAACACCAGATCTTCTGATATCTGGCTGGTGATCTGGAGAAGATCAGAAAACAAGGACGTGTGATAGAGAAGATGATGGATCCTTACCGGGCGTTCCGATGAGCGGGCCGGACCTTCCAGTACACACAGGACTTTTTCGGCCAGTTCTTTAACAAAAGACAAATCTCTATATTGAGATCTTTTTTCAGCCTAAAAAGAAGAAAAGAAACACAAATGAAAAATCTCGAGATGAGAAAGATCACAATGAAGGCGGCCATTGTATCTGACGTCTGCTCCTCTCTGCAGATACATTGACTACATATCTGGGGTCTTGTCCTGTCTTATATTGGAAGAAAGAAGAAGCTTCTATCCCACCGTTATTATTCATTATTGTGGAGAAGATTTGTGCGGAGCGTCCACCATTTACCTGCTGTAGTAATGTCCTGATGTTCCATAGCGAGAAACTGCAAGTGCTCAGTCACTATGGAGCCAACAACGGCAGCCATGACCCTGTGTAGATTGTACACAGTGACTGTGAGCTCTGATGTCATAATGGCCGACCATCACTAGTGATGTCATCATGGAATCTTGTGATGGAATCTTATAGCGGCTGCTCTGCACAAATACATGCTGCCAAGCAATATTTAAAGTGTGTGGGGGCTCATGCTGTATATAGGGGGCTATGTGAGGGCTCAGCTATTTATAGCGGGCTATGTGAGGGCTCATACTGTATATAGAGGGCTATGTGAGAGCTTGGCTGTATATAGAGGGCTATGTGAGGGCTCATACTCTAAATAGGATTCTGTGTGTGAGCTCATACTGTACATTGGTGCTATGTATGGGCTCTTACTGTATAAAGGGTGCTGTGTGTAGGCTCTTACTGTATATAGGGTATGTGTGTGGGCTCTTACTGTATGTAGGGGGATGCCAGCACACTTAATTCTGCTCAATAATAAGTGATACAGTTAATAATATAAAATATAATTAATATGTTAATATTGAGCAGAATTAATTTCAGCCTATTGATTCGGCCTACACAACAGTCACATTTCTCATGTGGCCCCTCAGTAATATTACTTTCCCACCCCTGCTCTATTATGTATAGCGCTCTGTTATGTGTAGTGCACCCGAGCACCTGCATGTTAATTGAATGACTTATCACATGATCTATCAAAGGGAATTATGTGCCATGTCATGTGATACATCGGGTGCTGGGGGCCCACGGCTCCTAAACTGCCCAGGGCCCTGGCTACTCTTAATACGTTCCTGCTTCTATCCCACCATTATTATCCATTATTGAGAAGTGTTATGCGGAGCTTCCGCCACTTACCTGCTGTAGTAATGTCCTGATGTTCTGAGGTAAATCCGTCAGATACTCTGAGGTGAGATGACCTCGGTGGTATTTGGTCAGGCAGTCTCTTACAAGCTCCATCACCAGCCGGTGAGTGAAGCTGAGGACGCCATCGGGTGGTTGAAGCACAATCTCAGGGCGATTGGTGGTAAGAATCTCCCATAGATCTTCTACTTGAAGATTGTCCAAAAGTAATTCAGCCATAGAAGCTGCAAGTGCGATCAGTCACTATATATAATAGCGAGAAACTGCAAGTGCGCTCAGTCACTATGGGATAGCGAGAAACTGCAAGTGCGATCAGTCACTATAGAATAGCGAGAAACTGCAAGTGCGCTCAGTCACTATGAAGCCAACAAAGGCAGCCGTGACCCTGTGTACATTGTATATATAGTGACTGTGAGCTGTGATGTCATAATGCCCGACCATGACCTGTGATGTCATCATGGAATCTTGTGATGGAATCTTCAAGGAGTGGCTCTACACACATACATGCTGCCGAGCAATATGCTTTTTTGGCCGTCCTCTTTTATTTCCAAATACAACACAACCAGGATAAGGGAATGTTCACACGTTGCGTTTTTGCAGCATTTTTTTCCACACCAAAAACCAGGTTGTACTCAGGAAAAACACTGCATACAATCCACACTTATTTGCTGTGTTTTTGCAGTGTTTATACTTGTGGGTTTTTTTTTCATTCATTTGAATGGGTGAAAAATGTTGCAAAACCCCTGAAAGAATTAACATCCTGCAAATTTAAAATAAAAAAAGGAAAAAAACGCAGCATGTGAATGAGACTTTAGAAATCTCATTCACTAAGCTGGTACTGTAAAACGCAGTGTTTTAGCAGCAGAAAAATAACCCTGAAAAAAATGCCACTTGTGAACATTCCTCAAAGATATAATAGTCATATTATGGGAAATATTGTGTATATTTATTCCTCGCGTGTCTTTTTTTACCCAATAACATTTACCTCATTGGTTGCAGAGTTTACTATTAACAACTGTGACAAATATTGAAGAATTAATGATGTGACCCAAGTGATCAATCATTTACGTCATTAATGGTGATGGGCGAGCACTAAAATGCTCGGGTGCTCGATGCTCAGGTCGAGCACATTGGAATACTCGGCTGCTCGACCCGAGCAATGAGCCCAATGTAAGTCTATGGGAAACTCGAGCATTTTTCAGGCGGCTCCCCCCGGCGGTCTGCAGAGGGCCTAAAAATTGCCCAAATCGATGGGAACAGTGCTCAAATGACATGGGAACAGCATGGGGAAGACCCCTGGAAGCATTTCTGACTCCCAGGTCACTGCTGTCAACAACGTTGTCAGAAGTATTTATGCCACTTTTACGGACTCACAATAAAACATACAAAAACGAAACCAAAATGGATTTTCCTGGGAAGTATGTTAAGGAACATCCTTTCCAGGGTTATAACTTGTATGTAAGGGAAAATAAATAACCAAAAACAAAAATACTCCTCCACACCTTGGGCTATGTTCACACGTAGCGTTTTTGATGCGTTTTTGCACTTTTGCATTGCTTTCAACCAACACAAATGCATTCACCAGGAAATGTCATTTTAACATTTTACAATCTTATCTGGCCATGTGTTGTGTGACACGTCATCAGACACATGCATACAGTGCTGAAAAGACATGGGAACAGCATGGAAGCATCTCTGACTCCCAGGTCACTGCCTAAAAGTGTGCCCATCATAAGAGATGCTTGGCGCATGCGAAGATGCCTCCCGCCATGGACCTGTCGTTACAGACTTGCAACAATCACCATCCACGTCCTTGTCCCTCCTCAGCGTTCAGTTCCTTGGAATGCAAGTGCAAGTATGCAGGCAGCCACCCACCTACCCACCGGCTGCAATACTATACTGACAAATTTTTGACAGCTTCTTGCACTTGAAATGTAGCCTTTTAGGCTCGTGGAGGCGGAAGCTTTTCATAACCTCATGTCGGCGGCGGCCGGGTGTCCATACTCTTTCCCCAGCCACCACTATATTTCCCGGTATCGCCTCTGCCTTCCACAAGCACGGGTCCCACAACATTACCCGTGCCCTCCCCAGTGCACTTACTGAGAAGGACCGCCTAACCACAAACACATGGACAGGTGAACGTGGCCAGGGACGGTCCATAGCCAGTCCACAACTTTTTTTTGCTGACAGTTGTATTTAGCTCGGTGAAAGGACTGGCATAGAGGGAAACCGTATCTACCCTGGGTGTCATTTCTCCCAGGAAGTCCTGTAATTCAGCTTGTTGCAGAAGCAATGGCAGTCCGTCCAACATCAACTCGCACTTGTCGGTGGTGCTTTGACACACACACATCTTTCTTTTCGCATTTTATTTCTTGAATACAGAGTTGGACAATGGCCTGATCTGTAATGCTTTTTGAGAAATAACATGCATAAGCATGGCCGATCCACATTAAAAAAGCAGCCACAGAATGTCCGGAAACCTTCCCCCACAATTTTATTAGCCAGGGCAGCTTTTCGGCAGGGTTGGACGGGCCCACCAGAGAACCGGAGACTACTCCGGCGGGCCCTGGCTTCTCCTTCTGGAGAGTTCATAGTGCCGAGGTGAGGCCATGATGATGATAGAGGCCACCATCTGCTTAGTTTTCTGTTACTTGGAATGCAAGTGCAAGTATGCAGCCATCCACCCACCCACAGGCCGCAACACTAAACTGCCAGATTTCTGGGCAGCTGCTTGCACTTGAAATATGGCTTTTTAAGCTCGTGGAGGCGGAAGCTGTCCACAATCTTATGGCGGCGGCGACTGGGTATCTATACTCGGTCCCCAGCCGCCATTATTTTTTCCGGTATTGTCTCCTCCTTCCACAAGCATGGGTCCCACAACATTACCCGTGCCCTCCCCAGTGGAAGGACTGCCTAACCACAAACACGTGGACAGGTGAATATGGCCAGAGACGGTACGGAGCCAGTCCACAACTTTTTTTGCTGAGAGTTGTATTTAGCTCGGTGAAAAGACTGGCATAGAGGGGAACATCATACTGTGTGTGGGGGAATGTACTGTGGGGGCATCATACTGTGTGGGGGGAATGTACTGTGGGGACATCATACTGTGTGTGTGGGGGAATGTACTGTGGGGACTCCATACTGTGTGTTGGGGGGAAATGTACTGTGGGGACATCATACTGTGTGGGGGGAATGTACTGTGGGGGCATCATACTGTGTGTGAAGGAATGTACTGTGGGGGCATCATACTGTGTGTGGGGGAATTATACAGTGTGTTGGAGGAATGTACTGTGGGGGCATCATACTGTGTATGTGTGGGAATGTACTGTGGGGGCATCATACTGTGTGTGGGGAGGAATGTACTGTGGGGAATCATACTGTCTGTGGGGGGAATGTACTGTGGGGACATCATACTGTGTGTGGGTGAATGTACTGTGGGGACATCATATTGTGTGTGGGGGGAATGTACTGTGGGGGTATCATACTGTGTGTGGGGGAATGTACTGTGGGGACATCATACTGTGTGTGGGGGAAATGTACTGTGGGAGCATCATACTGTGTGTGTGGGGGAATGTACTGTGGGGACATCATACTTTGTGTGGGGGGGATGTACTGTTTGGACATCATACTGAGTGTGGGGGAATTTACTGTGGGGGCATCATACTGTGTGTGAGAATTTACTGTGGGGGCATCATACTGTGTGTGAGAATTTACTGTGGGGACATCATGCTGTGTAGGGGCATTATATTGTGTGTGAGGGGGAATATACTGTGGGGGCATCATACTGTGTGTGTGGGAATGTACTGTGGGGGCATCATACTGTGTGTGGGGAGGAATGTACTGTGGGGGCATCATACTGTGTGTGTGGGGGGAATGTACTGTGAGGGCATCATACTGTGTGTGTGTGGGGGGAATGTACTGTGGGGGCATCATACTGTGTGTGGAGGAATCTATTGTGGGGACATCATACTTTATGGGGAGGAATGTACTGTGGGGACATCATACTGTGTGTGTGAGGGAATGTACTGTGGGGGCATCATACTGTGTGTGGGGAGGAATGTACTGTGGGGCCATCATACTGTGTGTGGGGGGATGTACTGTGAGGACATCATACTGTGTGTGGAGGAATGTACTGTGGGGGCATCATACTGTGTGTGTGAGGGAATGTACTGTGGGGGCATCATACTGTGTGTGGGGAAGAATGTACTGTGGGGCCATCATACTGTGTGTGGGGGGATGTACTGTGAGGACATCATACTGTGTGTGGAGGAATGTACTGTGGGGGCATCATACTGTGTGTGTGAGGGAATGTACTGTGGGGGCATCATACTGTGTGTGGGGAGGAATGTACTGTGGGGCCATCATACTGTGTGTGGGGGGGGAAGTACTGTGAGGACATCATACTGTGTGTGGGGGGAATGTACTGTGGGGACATCATACTGTGTGTGGGGGGAATGTACTGTGGGGGCATCATACTGTGTGTGGGGGGGAATGTGCTGTGGGGACATCATACTGTGTGTGGTGGAATGTACTGTGGGGACATCATACTTTGTCGGGGGAATGTACTGTGGGGGCATCATAATGTGTGTGTGAAGAGCTGTTTATCATCGTACAATGATTGAATAACGGGAGCAGATGATTTATAAAAAGCACTGAATTATATGGTGTGGATTTGCTGCTACTGTGTCACCCCAGGCCTGGATGCCACAAACTTGTAAGGCTGTGTCTGAGAGTCGGAGGGAGGTTCTCTGGTCATGGACCATTAGCATGCAGCACCTCCTGTCCCAGGCCAGTAGGGGGAGCAGGCTGCCCCTATAAAAGCTGGTACTGAGGGCAGGGTTAGGGAGACCAGGACCCACTTCTGAAGCATCCAGAAGGGTTCCCAGAAGAGAGGGACAGGTCAACGGCAGCTGAGGAGTCCAGGAGGCTAAGGAGGAACAGCAAGCCAGGGACAGAGGCGACGAGAGCTGGTCCTGGCTGAGAGAGAACAACATACCGGACGCTGGGATCCGAGGCTGTCAGAATTGCAAGTCCTGCAGCAGATCATCTACTTGCGAGGGATTTTAGGTCCCTTGGCCTAAGAAGCCTGGAAGGTCCGCCACACAGAGGGACCAGTACAGCACAGACAAGCTATAGGTACCTAGGGCCCGAGTCGCAAGCCATACAGGCGTAGTACACGGCCAGCTCAGGGACGTGGGCTATCATACCACTAAAGGGGGAGATAGTCAGCAAGGGCAGAGAGAGAACGGTAGGCCTACCCACTCACCCTGACCAGTGGAGCTCGCCCGAATGCCCTCAGACACCCAGGTCCATTCCTCCCTGTACTCCTGGTGGGTCTGTGATAAGATCTGCAGTAAAAGACCCTGGACTGCATTATTGGACTCTGTGTGATTACTGCTGCGCCTGCACCATCACCCCCAGCATCCTATTACACTGCCCTGAGGCTACACTCCTCCCGTGGGGAGTTGTACTATTCCCTGCTGCACCCCCAACACCAGCCTCAGCGGTCTGCCCCGCAGCGGCGGTCCTCCCTGACCGCAATCCACAGGTGGCGTAGTCGGACTTTCAAAACCTACAAATACACTGCCACAGCATTTGGTCTGACCACCCTGAGCCACGGGACCGGGTCGCCACTACTACTCCCAGCATTGCCCTGTTGTCTGGTTCCGAGAGCCCCACGGCCCAGGGGGCGAGTCACTACAAGTAAGGATAGACGATACAATAAGCTCTATCGTAACATGTAGCAGCGAGTCAGCGGAATGTATCAATTCTAATATTGAGCAGAATTGATTTCAGCCTGTTGATTTTTCCCTCCAGAACAGTGGAGGGCTCCTCGGGAAAATAAATTGGCCATCCCTGGTATAACGTAATACTAAAATCTCACAATTTATGAGAGAAAACTGTATTTTATAACGATGCTTCCGTACATAAATCGAGAGAACTTCTTTTCATCAGACGATAAAGGGGTCCCTTTATCACCTATCCAAGGTGATCGGTGGTGTCCAACAGCTTAGAGCGGCACTGATGGGCAGAATGCGGCACTTTTATCACTTTTGGAATTGGGCAGCGGTGCACATGCTCAGTCTGACCTCCATTCTTGCCCTTTGGGGCTGCAGAGCGCTCTGCTTTTTCCAACAGCTCCATTGAGAATGAATGGATCAGTGGTCGGGCATCCAACCAGACGCTCCATTTTGTAACAGGGATAGAAATACCGTAGATGAGGAGATGCACTTAACTGTTTGGCCGCAGCAAGAGTGCATCGAGTGCCTGTGCTTGGTTTGAACAGTCATTCTGTGCTGACAGAGTCCCTTTAAGGCCTCAAACCTATTAGATAATTGTCAGCCCTACATTGTTTCTGGGCAGACAGTTACACAAGATTATGTCCCATTTCATGAAGATTGGCCTTTTACACGCCTGTTTTAGTGAAGGATTAGCTGGAAAAACCTGCGGCGCTGTTAAGCCTCTCCCCAAGAAGCTCCGCAAGGCTTCAAAATTTTGCCGGTGCTGGTCAAGACTGGTGGACACATGGGAAAAGTCAAATTTTGGCAAAGTTGAACAATCTGCATTGTGTGTAATATTTTATGATACAATAAATGATTAGAAAAATGCAAGTTTTATTAATGAGAAAAAAACTGAACTTTGCAGAATTTGTTGGCAACATAGAAATATGTAAAAAATATAAAAGTGTAAAATTTTTTTTACAATTTTTGATGCTTACATTAAAAACTTGAGCAATTCCCCCAAAAATCATTAGAGCCATGAAATCAATACATATACAGATGAAACCAGAAGTTTCCATCCACTATATAAAGAGACACATCTGCATGTTTTTATCAATATCTGACATGAAATCAGAATAAACCTTTCCCGTTTTAGGTCAATTAGGATTACCATCATTTTTGATATTTTCCAAATGCCAGAATAATGAGAGAGAGAGAATGTTTTAAGGCATTTTTATTACTTACTGCAAAGTCTTAACATTATTCTAATCCCCAATCAGTGTGTATATTTGTTCACGACACAATAGAATCCCATAATTTCTGCCTATTCACATCTTAGTATTATGTATGATCAGGTTAGAGTGTATGGCTGCTGAGCGCTAGCATTTATGGGCGCCTCCCCCTGACCTTGGCTGTTTCTGGCTCTTAGACCCTGCTGGCACGCACTGCCGTCATGTCCGTGACTGCACTGCCGGCTTGCAGGTCAAATGCCAGAAGCCGCAGAGTCACATGTATTGTGGCGGGCACAGAATGTCTCACGCCGTATACCAGCCAGAACACATACCGGAAAGTCAGGTGACACACTTTTTCTCTCCGGCTCGGTTCATGATTGGATTAGGCTCCCTATATAACATCTGGCGTTCCCCTCCCTGGCACGACCCCTGAGGAAGTGTTGATGAAACGCGCGTCGGGGTGGAGGGACGCGTGATTACCCTGCCTAGAAGCTGCCATTCTAACCAGGTATTTCTTTCTCATGATGTGTTGAGCTGTTTTGTCTATTTGTGGACAGTGCCACTATTACACTATAGTTATTCTATGGGACCGTACCCAGCCTCTTTTATGTACCCAGTCTCCCCTGATAGATATACTAACATTATTAACCGCTATATGCATTAGTTTCCTTGAGGCTGGAAACAATACGTTATCTTTATCTAAGCACTTTGCACTTTTTTGCTGGACAGTCGACTCTATATCATCATATGCACTGCCGCTTTACATTTTATAGGCGTATCTCAAACTCATCAGTGATAGTCTAGTGACCGTTATAATAGCATATGCATTTCTTTCTTTCTATTTTTGCCACATGAGCGGTTATTCAGATTGAAATCTTTTGTAGTGCATTTGTATAGTCACATTATTTCAGTAATGGGGTAATATATGGTTATTACTCTTGCTGCGCAGATATAGGGTACAGCATTTGTTTGTCCCTCACATTTGAGGCCCCTGCTATTTTAATTATTGTTATTTTATGTTCTAATAAAATTATATTGTTAATATTATTTGAAGTGTTCATGTTTTTGTTTATCCTACCAGGGTTCTGGTTATAGCAGAATCAATTTTTGATATATATAAAGTCAAAAGTTTACATACATTTCATTAGTATTTGGTACCATCACCCTTAAACTGAATGACTTGGGTCAAACTTTTGGGATATCCTTCCACAAACTTCTCACAATAGTTGGTCGGAATTTGGACCCATTCCTCCTGGCAAAACTGGGGTAACAGATCCAGGTTTGTAGTGCCCATAAATTTTCAATAGGATTGCAATCAGAGCTTTGTGATAGCCACGCCGAAACATTGACTTTGTTATTCTTAAGCCACTTTGTTCCCATTTTGTCAATATGCTTCGGGTCATTGTCCATTTGGAATACCCATTTCCGCCCAAGCTTTAACTTCCTGGCTGATGTCTTGAGATGTTGCTTCAGTATTGCCACATAATCTTCTTTTCTCATGGTGTCATCTATTTTGTGAAGTGAACCAGTCCCTCCTACAGCAAATCAACCCCAGATCATGATGTTGCCACCCCCATGTTTCACAGTTGGGATGGTGTTCTTAGGCTTCCAAGCTTCTCCCTTTTTCCTCCAAACGTAGCGATGGTCATTATGCCAAAAAAGTTCAATTTTAGTTTCATCAGACCACAGACATGTCTCCAAAAATTAAGGTCTTTGTTCCTGTGTGCATTTGCAAACATTAATTTGGCTTTTTTATGTTTCTTTTGGAGTAATGGCTTCTTCCTGGCAGAGTGGCCTTTCAGCCCATGTTGATACAGTACTCGTTTCACTGTGGTTATTGACACAATCTTACCAGCTTCCGCCATCATCTTCACAAGGTCTCTTGCTTTTGTCCTTGGGTTGATATGCACGTGTCGGACCAAAGCACGTTCATCTCTGGGACACAGAACCCGTCTCCTTCCTGAGCGATAAGATGGCAGTACATTCCCATCTTGTTTATACTTGCGTATAATTGTTTGTACAGATGAACGAGGCACCGTCAGGTATCTTGAAATTGTATCTAAGGATGAGCCAGACTTGTGCAAGTCCACAATTCTCTTCCTGATATCTTCGCTAATTTCTTTAGACTTTCCCATGATACTACAGAAAAAAAAACTATTAGAAGCTTCCAAACACATTACATCATCATATGGGCAGTCCAGAATTGTTTAAAGGCATAGTAATCTTAGTGTGTGTAAACTTTTGACTTTGCAGTAAGTAATAAAAATGACTTAAACATTCTCTCTCTCTCATTATTCTGGCATTTGGCAAATTTTAAAAATTATGGTAATCCTAATTGACCTAAAACGGGAAAGGTTTATTCTGATTTCATGTCAGATATTGAGAAAAACATGCAGATGTGTCTTTTTATATAGTGTATGGAAACTTCTGGTTTCAACTGTATGTGTGTGTATGTATGTATATATGTATATATTACACATACAGTTATGGCCGAAAGTGTTCACTCCCTTGAAATTGTTTCAGAAAATGAAGTATTTCTCCCAATTATTGCTGTTACACATGTTTTGCTATACACACTTTATTTTCTTTGTGTGTATTGCAACAACACAAAAAAGCAGAAAAAAAGGCAAATTGGACATAATTTCACACACAGCCCCAAAAATGGTCTGAACAAAATTGTTGGCACCCTCAACTTTAATATTTGGTTGCTCACCCTTTGGAATAAAATAACTGCAATCAATCGCTTCCTATAACCATCAACAAGCTTCTTACACCTCTCAGCTGGAATTTTGACCACTCTTCTTTTGTAAACTGCTCCATGTCTCTCATAGTTGCTGCTACTTCATACCTCTCCAGCGCTATGTTTCCATCCATTTCTGCGGGCTTCTTGAAGTATGTTTGGGGTCATTCTCCTGGAAGAACCATGACCTAGGACGCAAACCCAGCTTTCTGACACTGGGCACTACATTGCGACCCAAAATCCGTTGGTAATATTTTTCAACAATTTTGGTTCTCAAGTACTCAGACAGTTCTCTTCTCTTTCTGTACTCCATGCTTAGTGTGGCACACACAGACACAATGCAAAGATTGAGTCAACTTCTCCACTTTTTATCTGGTTTCAGGTGTGATTTTCATATTGCCCACACCTGTTACTTGCCACAGGTTAGTTTGAATGAGCATCACATGCTTGAAACAAAGTTGTTCACCCACAATTTTGGAAAGGTGCTATCAATTTTGTCCGGCCCATTTTTGGGGTTTTGTATGAAATGATGTCCAATTTGCCTTTTTTCCTTTTGTTTGTTTTTTTCTTTTGTTCCAATACACACAAAGAATATTAAACATGTGTATAACAAAACATGTGTAATTGCAATAATTTTCTGGGAGAAATACTTCATTTTCTGGAACAATTTTAAGATTGCCAACACTTTCGGCCGTGGCCATATATAGTAGCTGAGTACAGGTGGCTGCTGGGGCCCCTGATACCATTACTATGTGGCCCTTACACCTGATATACAGTGGTGGCCAAAAGTATTGGCACCCCTGCAATTCTGTCAGATAATACTCAGTTTCTTCCTGAAAATGATTGCAATCACAAATTCTTTGGTATTATTATCTTCATTTAATTTTCTTGCAAAGAAAAAACACAAAAGAGAATGAAACAAAAATCAAATCAATGATCATTTCACACAAAACTCCAAAAATGGGCCAGACAAAAGTATTGGCACCTTCAGCCTAATACTTGGCTGCACAACCTTTAGCCAAAATAACTGCGAACAACCGCTTCCGGTAACCATCAATGAGTTTCTTACAATGCTCTGCTGGAATTGTAGACCATTCTTCTTTGGCAAACTGCTCCAGGTCCCTGATATTTGAAGGGTGCCTTCTCCAAACTGCAATTTTGAGATCTCTGCACAGATGTTCCATGGGATTCAGGTCTGGACTCATTGCTGGCCACCTTAGAAGTCTCCAGTGCTTTCTCTCAAACCATTTTATAGTGCTTTTGGAAGTGTGTTTTGGGTCATTGTCCTGCTGGAAGACCCATGACCTATGAGGGAGACCCAGCTTTCTCACACTGGGCCCTACATTATGCTGCAAACTTTGTTGGTAGTCTTCAAACTTCATAATGCCATGCATACGGTCAAGCAGTCCAGTGCCAGAGGCAGCAAAGCAACCCCAAAACATCAGGGAACTTCCGCCATGTTTGACTGTAGGGACCATGTTCTTTTCTTTGAATGCCTCTTTTTTTTCCTGTACACTCTATGTTGATGCTTTTTCCCAAAAACCTCTACTTTTGTCTCATCTGACCAGAGAACATTCTTCCAAAACGTTTTAGGCTTTCTCAGGTAAGTTTTGGCAAACTCCAGCCTGGCTTTTTTATGTCTCGGGGTAAGAAGTGGGGTCTTCCTGGGTATCCTACCATACAGTCCCTTTTCATTCAGACGCCGACGGATAGTACGGGTTGACACTGTTGTACCCTCGGACTGCAGGGCAGCTTGAACTTGTTTGGATGTTAGTCGAGGTTCTTTATCCACCATCCGCACAATCTTGCGTTGAAATCTCTTGTCAATTTTTCTTTTCCGTCCACATCTAGATAGGTTAGCCACAGTGCCATGGGCTTTAAACTTCTTGATGACACTGCGCACGGAAGACACAGGAACATTCAGGTCTTTGGGGATGGACTTGTAGCCTTGAGATTGCTCATGCTTCCTCACAATTTGGTTTCTCAAGTCCTCAGACAGCTCTTTTGTCTTCTTTCTTTTCTCCATGCTCAATGTGGTACACACAAGGACACAGGACAGAGGCTGAGTCAACTTTACTCTGTTAGAACCCTCCTGTTAGTTTTTGCTATCTTGTGTTTTGCGGTCACGTGACTAGCTGCCTATATATTCCAGCTCCGCCCTTCTGGCTTTGCTGGACTTCAGTGTTTTTTGCCTGTCTCTCTAGCCAGGTGCTTCGGTGCCTATCTCTGTCTAGTTTGCTTGGTCCTCTGGACCTCTAGTACTTTTTGTTCAGTTTGTATTTTTGCTCTGCAACAACTTCTGTTAGGAGGTGTCCATTTTTTGTCCCAGTCCTTAGTTCTTTTAGGGACCCCTCCCTTTATTCTATAGGTCTCTGTTCAGACTAGCCGAGGACGAAGGCGGGTCTGTTCACAAGGAACAGGCTGCCCGCTACATCGTAGGGATTCAGCTTAGTCTTACTGTAGGGACAGCTTTTCCCTTTCTTTCCTTAGTTTATGTTGCAGATCATAACATAATCCATGTTAACTGGCTGCAAGTGTGATTTAGTTATTGCCAATTGTATCCAATTTGGCTTTAGGACAATTCTTTTTGTGTTTTTTCATTGAAGACAAATTAAATGAAGATAATAAGACCAAAGAATTTGTGATTGCAATCATTTTCAGGAAGAAACTGAGTATTATCTGACAGAATTGCAGGGGTGCCAATACTTTTGGCCACCACTGTATAGGAGCTGAGTACAGGCAGCTGCCGGGGCCCCTGATACCATTACTATGTGGCCCTTACACCTGATATATAGGAGCTGAGTACAGGCGGCTGCTGGGGCCCCTGATACCATTACTATGTGGCCCTTACACCTGATATATAGGAGCTGAGTACAGGCGGCTGCTGGGCCCTTGATACCATTACTATGTGGCCCTTACCCCTGATATATAGGAGCTGAGTACAGACGGCTGCTGGGGCCCCTGATACCATTACTATGTGGCCCTTACCCCTGATATATAGGGGCTGAGTACAGGCGGCTGCTGGGGCCCCTGATTCCATTACTATGTGGCCCTTATGACGCGCCCCTGGGCCTACTTGGTGTAGCGTTGCGCACGCGGGGACTACCCGGAGCCGGGCCTGTTGGGGGTAGTAGTCTCGTGGCGGTGACCCGGTCCGTGCCCAGGGAGTCAAACTGTGTGGCAGAGTTTAGCAGTAGATGGTACGGTGTTCGACTACGCCACCCGTTGAATGCGGCTATGAGGCCGCCGCTGCAGGGCAGACCGCTGAGGCCGGTGGTACGATTGTGCAGCGTAGATGGTATAACCCCCAACGGGAGGGGTATGGCCTCAGGGCAGCCGACGTGGATGATGGGGGTAGCAGGAACCACTCAGAGACGATGCGGTGTAGTTCAGGGTCTTTACTGGTGATAAAGATAGACCCTCCCGGAGTACTGGCTAGCGATCGGGGCCTGGTCAGTCTTTGAGCAGATGGGATTTCCCCTGGCTAGGCGGAGTTGTAGGCCTCCCCAACTAATTGTACTCTTCTGGCTACCTTGCTAGAGGCGGGTAAAAGTAGCCCACGTCCCTGAGTGTACCGTGTGGTGCTCACCCGTATGGCCGGTGACTCGGGGCCTTCTAGTGGCTTCCGCTCCACGACGGCGGTGCTGGTCCCACGCGTGTGACCGTGCCTTCGGGTTTCTTGGCCAGAGGACCTGAAATCCCCTGCCGGTCGGTTTCTGCTGCTGGGTAAGGATTAGTCCCCACAGCCTCGGACTCCGGGTCCGGTGGTAACTCTTCAATCATGGCGAGCTCTTCAGCTGCCAGCCCCTGATTCCTTGTAGCACTGCTCCCACTGAGCTCCTGATCTTTCTTTCCTATAGCTGCTCCTCTTCTTAACTAACTAACCCTGCCTCAGCCCCAGTTTTATATAGGGGAAGTTCTTCCCCTCCCAGGACTGGGCAGGAGGTGTGGCATGCACAGGATTCCTGACCAAGAGACCTCCCACCTGCTCTCAGACATAATATTGCTATTACTGTGGAAATCAGACCCCTAGGGTGCCACACTTACACCTGATATATAAGGGCTGAGTACAGGCGGCTGCTGGGCCCTTGATACTGACGCGCCCCCTGGGCCAGTGTTGTTGGGGATACCCGGAGCCGGATCAGATGGGGGTTGTAGTCTCCGAGTGGCTGTGACCCGGTCCGTGCCCAGGGTGTCAAGCTCAGTGTGTGGCAGTCCTTATGATGTTACTAAAGTTCTTTATGTCGACTACGCCACCCGTTGAATTGCGGTCACTACGGCCGCCGCTGCAGCAGGGTCCGCTGAGGCTGATGGTGTTTGTGCAGCCCAGGTAGAATAACCCCCAACGGGAGGGGTATAGCCTCAGGGGGTCAGGTGCAGAGGATGGTGGTTGTGGAGGTGCAGTGAGGATGGAAATGAGAGTCAGAGTCGGGCTGTGCAGTTCAGGGTTTGTTTACTTACTGCTGTTCTTGAACCGGTCACTCCGGCCTTGAGTGACCACCCGAGCCGTGCTGCGTCCACCAGGTCCTGGACTCGGCCAACCCCCAAGTAGTTCTGGAGCATGGTTCTGAGCTCCCTTTCTGTCCTGTCCTCGTCTCTGGCCTTCCCCACCAGGGATCCACCTATGTCCGGCTCCCTCGGGCCTCTTGGTGGTAAACCCTTGTCTCTGGGTTCCCTGACCCTATGCGTGGTCTGCCTTCCGGGTGGATATAGTGGGTGGCCGTGGCAGATTCTGCCCACGGCCTCCGGTTCCTGGCTAAGGTGTGCTGTAGCCTCTGCCAGCTTGGGATCCGGTACCCTGTTGCCAACTCTTCACCCTTTGATTTAGTTTGGGCTCTCAGAGTTCCTTCTTTCTCCCCCTCTGGGTCTTTCTTTCTCCTCTCTCACTCTTGGCCTTGGGGCTGCTCTGCTCCTCTGCTTTCCTCCACTGCTCTGCAAAAGACTGACAGACTGACCAGCCTTCTGCAAAAGACTCCTCTGCAAAGACCCTGATCTAAGATGGTGCCCACCTTATATACTCCCTCTATGTGTGAGCTCAGGTGACCAGCACCCAATGAGCTCCTAGCTCTACCCAGACTGCTCCCCCTATCTGCCCCTACACTACTGGGATGTTCCACCCCCCTCCCACTCCAGCCAGGAACAGACACTGTCGTACCTGCACATAAACTGGTGGGAGTACCGTCGGTCTGTTCCTCGGAAATGGGATGTGTGTAGTGCATGCAGCTAACCGAGCTCAGTTCCACACTCCATCCTTACCCGGGAGTGGAATATCACACCTCTGGCTGAGGTGCAATACCCCTGTAGCAGCTGAATCCTCAGGGTGCTACATTCCCCCCTGGTAAATCACAGCACGTCCTCGGGCTGTAAGATACAAACATCCACAAACATACATTTTTTTTTTCATAACATAAACATATAAAACATATAAACATTATCAGCAGCATAAACTTTTCATATAAACATTCTTGTTTCTGGTTCCTCTGGTCACGGTGCAACTTGTGACTGGGTAAAGTGCGACAGTCTCTTGTAGTAAAAACAACAGTTTCCTATAAAACCAGTAGGGGGCGCTTTAGGAAGCGCAACTATATACAAGGGAAATATGGCCGCTCTCAGTCCTCGGCCAGGTATTAGGGAGGATTGACCGCTCTCAGTCCTCGGTCAGTGGGAATAGGGACACACGGGGTTAACAGTTCAATTTGCTGGTCCCAACGGGGACTATATTTTAACTAGAACAGTTCTTGTACCCCGACGGGCAACTTTATACAGTCTCTTCACTACCGTACTCAACGACGGCGTCCTCCTGCTCTTTCTTTGTGGACAGTTTCAGTTTCAGACCCGTCCAGGTCCTCTTGCTCCTCCTCACACCGCAGCTCCTCCTCCGTCAGGCGATGCACATGGAGGGCGTAGGGTCCTTTGGCACACTTGTGCCGGGTGAAGGTGACCTCGTCCCCTAAATACAGGTCACGACCTCTGTGTCCCTCCGGTAGGTGGGACTCAACGTCTCTCCTGGTCACGAAGACGTCGCCTGGGGTGCGGTGATCCCTGATGAAACCCCACCCATGCTGCAGATTGAACTTTATCACAGTCCCGATGGTACGGGGACCATGCGCTGCACGGGGGTTTCTCCTGGTCCGGCTCTTCTGCTCCGCGCTCCTTATTTGGGCTTGTTGTTCCCGGACCCGCCTCTCTCTCCGCTCCCTCTCAAAGACCTCGAGCTGCTGGCGGCAGCACTCTGCACGCTCCGCTGCGGCTGCCCGAGTCTCCTGAGTGAACCCCATGAGGTCTTCTCCGGTGGGATCCCACTCAAACTGGGTCTCTTCTAGCGGGAGCGTGATCCTCTTTATGGGCTTTGGAGCCGGGATCAGGGGTTCGCACATGGCCCTTGCTTTTTGCAGCTCCAGCTGGATGTATTCCTGGGGCCATACGAAGGGCTGCCCATCCGGGCACGTATGCTGGGCGAACAGGTCCTCACCCAAGTGCGGCACTCTAGAGGTTGAGGGCGCGTTGATGGTAGCTGCGCCCGGGTCGACCAGGCCTTGCGACCAGGCTTGGGGCACCTTAAAGGCAAAGGGCACCGTAAGAACGGCGGCGCCCGTGGTTACTCGGCCCTGCGACCAGGCCGGGGGCTCCGCGGAGGTAGGGGGCGCTGTTGGTATTGCGGCGCCCGGGGGTACTAGGCCTTGCGACCAGGCCGGTGGTATTTCCTGCTTGGCCACGCTCGAGGTCGAGGCGTGTGACGTCACAGGGGTCGCGGCTTCCGTTTGAGGCCTAGTCGGCGGCGGTGACGATGCAGCGACGGGCACGGCAGGGGGAATTTCGGGCTCTGCGACGGGGAGCTGGGGCAGGCACGCGGTTTCCCAGCTCGGGGTAGTGACGTCCCCTTTACCTGCCTCCATTCGTTCGGCTCCCTTCTCGGCGCCGTCTCCGGCCTTCAGTCCTCCTGCGCCATCCTCAGAGGCGGTCTGTCTCCTCGTCTCGGGTGGCGTGCTCCGCTGACGAGTCTCGGTCTGCTGGGCCATCTCTCGGCTCCACTCCGCCAACGTCTCTCGTTGCACCCGGGCCAACCTCTGTGCGAGGCCCTCCAGCGCAGTCTGTGCACACTCCCGGTCTCGGGGGAGCTGTGTTAGGATCTCCAGCAGGCCTTCTGGAGTGGCGACCTGCAACAGGCTCCTGACCACTGGGTCGGTGCTGCCTGGAGTGGCGGCCCGCATCAGGCTCCTGACCACTGGGTCGGTGCTGCCTGGCTCTCCCTCCATCTCCGGGTAGGCTCTCTCTGGACTCTCTTCCAGAAGTCTTGTCTCCGGGTGCGCTCTCTCCAGACTTCTCCAGGCGACACCCATCTTTGCTCTCTTCTTCTGTCTCCGCCCACATCGAGGGTGGTCCCGGGGCAACTTGGTGATTGTCAGTTCCAGGGGCAGTTCTCTTACGCTGATGGACACTTCCAGCATCACAGTCTCTGTTGGTGGGCGCGGTTTCCGCTTTTGGCGCCATTCTTTGACCTGGCCCACGATGGGAGGTGGCCTTTTGCCACCCTCTGGCACGCCCATAATGGCGTCCGCTCTTCCAAGGCGGGAAATCTTCGGAAATGGCGGGAATCGTCTCCCAGTGGCAGGAAACTCCATGGATGGCGGGAAAAAGCTGCAAATGGCGGACAACCGGCGGGAAACGACCTGTGATGGGGCCCGATGGCGGGGACCCTCCGGAACCGGCGGGAGACTTCTTTTTAAGGTAACGATGTACTTTTCTTCAGGCACGCAGTACCCGGTTGTTGCGGGCACGTTATCCTGCCGACTACGCCAAAGTTGACGCGCCCCCTGGGCCAGTGTTGTTGGGGATACCCGGAGCCGGATCAGATGGGGGTTGTAGTCTCCGAGTGGCTGTGACCCGGTCCGTGCCCAGGGTGTCAAGCTCAGTGTGTGGCAGTCCTTATGATGTTACTAAAGTTCTTTATGTCGACTATGCCACCCGTTGAATTGCGGTCACTACGGCCGCCGCTGCAGCAGGGTCCGCTGAGGCTGATGGTGTTTGTGCAGCCCAGGTAGAATAACCCCCAACGGGAGGGGTATAGCCTCAGGGGGTCAGGTGCAGAGGATGGTGGTTGTGGAGGTGCAGTGAGGATGGAAATGAGAGTCAGAGTCGGGCTGTGCAGTTCAGGGTTTGTTTACTTACTGCTGTTCTTGAACCGGTCACTCCGGCCTTGAGTGACCACCCGAGCCGTGCTGCGTCCACCAGGTCCTGGACTCGGCCAACCCCCAAGTAGTTCTGGAGCGTGGTTCTGAGCTCCCTTTCTGTCCTGTCCTCGTCTCTGGCCTTCCCCACCAGGGATCCACCTATGTCCGGCTCCCTCGGGCCTCTTGGTGGTAAACCCTTGTCTCTGGGTTCCCTGACCCTATGCGTGGTCTGCCTTCCGGGTGGATATAGTGGGTGGCCGTGGCAGATTCTGCCCACGGCCTCCGGTTCCTGGCTAAGGTGTGCTGTAGCCTCTGCCAGCTTGGGATCCGGTACCCTGTTGCCAACTCTTCACCCTTTGATTTAGTTTGGGCTCTCAGAGTTCCTTCTTTCTCCCCCTCTGGGTCTTTCTTTCTCCTCTCTCACTCTTGGCCTTGGGGCTGCTCTGCTCCTCTGCTTTCCTCCACTGCTCTGCAAAAGACTGACAGACTGACCAGCCTTCTGCAAAAGACTCCTCTGCAAAGACCCTGATCTAAGATGGTGCCCACCTTATATACTCCCTCTATGTGTGAGCTCAGGTGACCAGCACCCAATGAGCTCCTAGCTCTACCCAGACTGCTCCCCCTATCTGCCCCTACACTACTGGGATGTTCCACCCCCCTCCCACTCCAGCCAGGAACGGACACTGTCGTACCTGCACATAAACTGGTGGGAGTACCGTCGGTCTGTTCCTCGGAAATGGGATGTGTGTAGTGCATGCAGCTAACCGAGCTCAGTTCCACACTCCATCCTTACCCGGGAGTGGAATATCACACCTCTGGCTGAGGTGCAATACCCCTGTAGCAGCCGAATCCTCAGGGTGCTACAATACCATTACTATGTGGCCCTTACACCTGATATATAGGAGCTGAGTACAGGCGGCTGCTGGGGCCCCTGATACCATTACTATGTGGCCCTTACCCCTGATATATAAGGGCTGAGTACAGGCGGCTGCTGGGGCCCCTGACACCATTACTATGTGGCCCTTACACCTGATATAAAAGGGCTGAGCACAGGCGGCTGCTGGGGGCCCTGATACCAGTACTATGTGGCCCTTACACCTGATATATAAGGGCTGAGTACAGGCGGCTGCTGGGGCACCTGATACCATTGCTATGTGGCCCTTACACCTGATATATAAGGGCTGAGTACAGGCGGCTGCTGGGGCCCCTGATACCATTGCTATGTGGCCCTTACACCTGATATATAAGGGCTGAGTACAGGCGGCTGCTGGGGCCCCTGATACCATTGCTATGTGGCCCTTACACCTGATATATAAGGGCTGAGTACAGGCGGCTGCTGGGGCCCCTGATACCATTACTGTGTGGCCCTTACACCTGATATATAAGGGCTGAGTACAGGCGGCTGCTGGGGCCCCTGATACCATTACTATGTGGCCCTTACACCTGATATATAGGAGCTGAGTACAGGCGGCTGCTGGGGCCCCTGATACCATTACTATGTGGCCCTTACACCTGATATATAGGAGCTGAGTACAGGCGGCTGCCGGGGCCCCTGATACCATTACACTGGTGCCTTGTTATTAGGTCAATTCCATTATAAAACATTGTATCCGTCATTGTTGAGCTCTGCTGGGACTCTGTATCCCGCCTGCATTGCATAATGGGGCCCCTGAATACTCTGCACATAAGGGCCCATAGCTCTAATTATGTTGTTTGCAATAGTCGCCCTCCTGCCACCCTGTAATATCGGGTCCCTGCCTGGTGTGGCCCCTATGACTTAATGTCCCCCTGTAAGTGCAGTACACCAGTTATCAGTCTACACGGCCAGGGTCCTGGACCCCTGTTGTTTTTGTACTGACTTTGTAATATATGTTCATTATCAGGGCGCCCTCTTCTCAGTCATCCATCTAATCATCCGTCTGTCTCATCCATATTTGCCATATGGAGGTTTCCAGAAATAGGGCAGAACCTACTGGACTTCTGTGAAAGTTGACGAATCTGTTGAGCGCGGCTGAAGCCTCCTGGGAGCCGAGGTAAAATCAGTGGCCGTGGTAAAATTGTGGAGCGGTGGGGTCTGAAAAAGGAATCATGGCTATAAGGACAACGTTTGCACAAAGTGATTTCTTTCCTGCCCAACAGCCACTGTGTAAACCTGACAAAAATGCCCCCATCTATCCATCCATTCATCACTCTCATACTCTGTCTATGCAGGTATGTATCTCATCATTCTTCCTTACGGAGTTTCACATGGACCAGTCGGGACTTTGGTCCGAACTCCCCCACAAAACTGGATTCGGTAGTGTGCACTGACGAGGTCATAGGCTTAGTAGACTGCGCCTCCAGTAGGCGTACACACCTGATGCACGACAGAGGGCACATTCACTCTGTCTGGACCATTATAGTCTATGGCCACGTCAGATCATATGCCCGAATCCCGTTCAGGTAAAGGCTGCAGCAGGTGGCTGCTGCCTTCTGTGCCCCTCTCCTCCGCCACTGCCGTTCCCCCCAACACCCAGAGCCACAGTGTATGTATATATATATATATATATATATATATATATACACTACTCAAAAAAATAAAGGGAACACTTAAACAACAGAATATAACTCCAAGTAAATCAAACTTCTGTGAAATCAAACTGTCCACTTAGGAAGCAACACTGATTGACGATCAATTTCACATGCTGCTGTGCAAATGGAATAGACAATAGATGGAAATTATTGGCAATTATCAAAACACTCTCAATAAAGGAGTGGTTCTGCAGGTTGGGACCACAGACCACATCTCAGTACCAATGCTTTCTGGCTGATGTTTTGGTCACTTTTGAATGTTGGTTGTGCTTTCACACTAGTGGTAGCTTGAGATGGACTCTACAACCCACAGAAGTTGCTCAGGTAGTGCAGCTCATCCAGGATGGCACATCAATGCGAGCTGTGGAAAGAAGGTTTGCTGTGTCTGTCAGCGTAGTGTCCAGAGGCTGGAGGCGCTACCAGGAGACAGGCCAGTACACCAGGAGACGTGGAGGGGGCCGTAGGAGGGCAACAACCCAGCAGCAGGACCGCTACCTCCGCCTTTGTGCAAGGAGGAACAGGAGGAGCACTGCCAGAGCCCTGAAAAATGACCTCCAGCTGACCACAAATGTGGATGTGTCTGCACAAACGGTTAGAAACCCACTCCATAACGGTGGTATGAGGGCCCGACGTCCACAGATGGGGGTTGTGCTCACAGCCCAACACCGTGCAGGACGCTTGGCATTTGCCACAGAACACCAGGATTGGCAAAGTCGCCACTGGCGCCCTGTGCTCTTCACAGATGAAAGCCGGTTCACACTGAGCACATGTGACAGACGTGACAGAGTCTGGAGACGCCGTGGAGAGCGATCTGCTGCCTGCAACATCCTTCAGCATGACCGGTTTGGCAGTGGGTCAGTAATGGTGTGGGGTGGCATTTCTTTGGAGGGCCGCACAGCCCTCCACGTGCTCGCCAGAGGTAGCCTGACTGCCATTAGGTACCGAGATGAGATCCTCAGACCCCTTGTGAGACCATGTGCTGGTGCGGTTGGCCCTGGGTTCCTCCTAATGCAGGACAATGCCAGACCTCATGTGGCTGGAGTGTGTCAGCAGTTCCTGCAAGATGAAGGCATTGAGGTTATGGACTGGCCCGCCCGTACCCCAGACCTGAATCCGATTGAGCACATCTGGGATATCATGTCTCGCTCCATCCACCAACGTCACGTTGCACCACAGACTGTCCAGGAGTTGGCGGATGCTTTAGTCCAGGTCTGGGAGGAGATCCCACAGGAGACCATCCGCAACCTCATCAGGAGCATGCCCAGGCATTGTAGGGAGGTCATACAGGCACGTGGAGGCCACACACAATACTGAGACTCATTTTGACTTGTTTTAAGGACATTACATCAAAGTTGAATGAGCCTGTAGTGTGTTTTTCCACTTTAATTTTGGGGGTGACTCCAAATCCAGGCCTCCATTGGTTAATAAATGTGATTTCCATTGATGATTTTTGTGTGATTTTGTTTTCAGCACATTCAGCTTTGTACAGAACACAGTATTCAATGAGAATATTTCATTCATTCAGATCTAGGATGTGTTATTTCAGTGTTCCCTTTATTTTTTTGAGCAGTGTATATATAAATATACCAGGATGGGGGATATTAACAGAATTGGGGGACATTACCCCTATAACAGTGTAAGCAGCAGACCCCCTCCCCCTTAACAGGGCATAATGACCACATTTTTTGCTTACATTTTTTTTCTATTTTCCTCCTCTAAAACCTAGGTACGTCTTATGGTCCGGTGCGTCTTATAGTCCGAAAAATACGGTATATGCATTCAGCATATATATACTACTAGCTATTGAACCCGTTCTACGCCCGGGTGGCGAGCATTTTTATTGGTATATGGTCTCCCATGCTGGTATGTGCTGCCCCCCTCCTTGTATTTGTGCTGCCCCCATCCTGTCCCCACCATCCAATCCTGGTATGCGTGGTACCCCTCACCCCCAATCCTGGTATGCGTGGCACCCCTCACCCCCAATCCTGGTATGCGTGGCACCCCTCACCCCCAATCCTGGTATACGTGGCACCCCTCATCACTATCCTGGTATGTGTGGCACCCCTCATCCCTATCCTGGTATGTATGGTACCCCTCATCCCTATCCTGGTATGTATGGTACCCCTCATCACTATCCTGGTGTGTATGGTATCCCTCATCCTGGTATGCATGGTACCCCATCCCTCATCCCGGTATGCATGGCACTCCATCCCTCATCCCCAATCCCGGTATGCGTGGCACCCCTCATCCCCAATCCCGGAATGTGTGGCACCCCTCATCCCCAATCCCGGCATGCGTGGCACCCCTCATCCCCAATCCCGGCATGCGTGGCACCCCTCATCCCCAATCCTGGCATGCCTGGCATCCCTCATCCCCAATCCCGGCATGCGTGGCACCCCTCATCCTCAATCCTTGTATGTGTGGCACCCCTCATCCCCAATCCCGGTATGCGTGGCACCCCTCATCCCCAATCCCGGTATGCATGGTCCCCTCACCCCCCAATCCTGGTATGCGTGTTACCCCTCACCACCCAATCCTGGTATGCGTGGCACCCCTCACCCCCGCAATCCTGGTATGCGTGGCACCCCTCACCCCCCAAATCCTGGTATGCGTGATACCCCTCACCGCCCAATCCTGGTATGTGTGGCACTCCTCACCCCCCAATCCTGGTATGTGTGGCACCCCTCACCGCCCAATGCTGGTATGCATGGTACCCCTCACCCCCAATCGTGGTATGTGTGTTATCCCTCACCCCCCAATCCTGGTATGCGTGGTACCCCTCACCCCACAATCCTGGTATGTGTGGTACCCCTCACCCCCAATCTTGGTATGTGTGTTACCCCTCACCCCCAATCTTGGTATGTGTGTTACCCCTCACCCCCAATCCTGGTATGTGTGGTACGCCTCACCCCCAATCCTGGTATGTGTGGTACCCCTCACCCCCCAATCCTGGTATGTGTGGTACCCCTCACCCCCCAGTCCTGATATATGCATGGTACCCCTCACCCCCCAGTCCTGATATATGCATGGTCCCCTCACCCCACAATCCTGTTATGTGTGGCCCCCTCATCCCTTTCACACTGTACACACATACACAAAAAAAAAACAGTTATACTCACCTTTCTTCTCTGTACTCCAGCGCTGCTGCGTCCTCTTCTGCCAGAGGCCGGGGAAGGAGTGCGGCGCTGGAGCACCGCACTGTCCGGCGCCATTTTGCTGAAGACACACTGTAAATGTGTCTTCAGTAAAATGACGCCGGATAGCGCAATGCGCATGCGTCGATCTGACGCCTTCACTCCGCCCCCGGTCTCCAGCGAAGAGAGGCGCCGCAGCAACGCTCCTCCCGGTCAAGTAAGTATGTAAGTATGGCGCCGGAGATCGCGGTATGCGTTCAGTGTCTACGCATCCCGCGATCTCCGGCGCCATACACCTCCTCTTACCTGTAACGGCTGGATGCCTGCTTCTCTCTGGAGCCAGGCTGCGCATCACGCATGCGCAGTTTATCGAATCTTCAGACAAAGACACGCATGCCGCCTTATATATACTATGGTAGATCGGCCCACTCAGTTGCACACAGAAGTAGCCACCGGAGCGCCGTCTCCTTAAGTCTCTCACTGGTTTATTTGTAGATGCTGCATAAGCCAGTGAGGAGTTAGCAAAAATAAATACGTGCTTTCTGACCTAAGGAAAAACAAAACATAACATACAGCCGTGTTGCTGTGGGGATCTGCCCGCTCAGGAGAACAACCATCCACTAGTTCAGCTTTTCCTTCTCAGGACACAAAGCGCTGGAGTTCCTCTCTACAGCCCTACTGAACACTCAATGCCTTAGAAGGCTGACTATATACATCCTAGTCCCCACCCTGGGGTGGAGATATGGTGAATGACCTCCCAACCCGTTCTATGGTCGTTCACAAAAACCCAGCCCTTAAAATGGCCGATTAATCCCTCTCAACACATAGTGTGCTGGTGTAAAACTTATGGGCTTCAAATCACTGAAGCTAATAGCCTCAGTGAAACATACCTCCCCTCCAGCACTTTGCCAGTGACTTTGTCACCATGTATATATAATCAGCATACTGTATATATATTATAAGCATACTCTATATATCCTTTTAAAAGCAGAAGTGTCAATAAATTATTTTTATCAGTTAACAAAATGCAGAGTAAAGTTTGATGGATGAACCAAGATCACAGTAATAATAATTGTATTTTTTTTTTATTAATATTAGGATAGAAGGGAGGGACAAAACCAGGAACAGAATCAGTAGGCAAACTCATAGTCAGGAGGACAGCCGGGGTCAGATACCAGGTGATCAGTAACCGCCACGTCTGCGAGCAGTATGAATACCGCGGAGCCTGGTGACAGAGGTGATACTGACATTGTCCGGGCAAAGATGTAACAGTCAGAAGGCCACCGGTAGATGGTGAAGGTCCTTCTGTACAGCTCCAGCAGTGATGGTGGATCTGCTGGACTTCAGGGCGCTGGATGCGGAGGCTTACCGTCTTTTAGATGTCTCTAGGGGAACGGTGACAACACGCAAATACGCGAGCAGCCCTGGATAATCCACGCCGGCAGGATGATAAGATCCGGCGGAAGATGGAACCTATGAGAAGAGAAGGAAATATAATGTAAGTGATGGGACTCCATATGACATGATACTACTGTGCGGTCACTGTGGCCGGACGGCAGAGGAATCTCATCACACAGAGGTCAGGGATCATCGTCAGCCATCATACATGTGACAATCCCATCTCCGACAGATGACATCTGCTCCACATGAATTATTCTCACTGACGACATCACACAACATGGAGATGACTCTCACACTTACCTCGTCTCTTTTTCCCCTTTTTCCCATTTTCTGATTTTTCGTTGGCAGCTGGAAATTCTGATCAGAAAGAAGAAAAAACAACAACTCACTAAAGACATATTGTTATGGGGTCTGCATTGTATCGCTCCTGTATATAGTACATAGATTGTTCTAGTCCTGTCCCCTATAGTCCTGACAATCTGGTATTACACAATAGGGCAGAATAAGTCCTATATACCGGACATGACCTCATATGAGGGGCATTAGATGTGTTACTAATATGGAGCAGTGAGCGCCCTGTGTGCCGCCATGTGGTGCATCCCTAATGAGCGATATTCTACTATAGGAGACGATATCTCATTATGATGGCGGAGGTTACTGGATGCAACAATGTATCACAGAATCCATGATAATACTGTACAAAATTACAGAAATGGAGACACAGTATGGGCCCATGGGCAAAGTAATTGGGTTCCTTGAAACATGGATAACATAGGAGACCCATTAAAGAAAACCATGTGGAAATATTTCACCCTTGATGACAACATTCACATTGTTTGTGCTATAGACATGTACATACCTGACAATGGGGACGAGGACGGCAAGCTGGTTATAGCATCGTCTCTAGCAGATTCAGGAAAAGATCCTTTCTGCCTGTTAGGAAGAAGAAAAACGTGTAAATCACAAGTAAATTCAGTATAAATGGGATTGTCTCACTAGAAGAACCCCAACTATAAGGCATAATAGGACATATGAAAGTCATAGTGGGGAAGTCTCCTGCTCAAAACTACCTTCTATGGAAACAACTAGCAACAATGGCCGGCATGTAATACTACATATCTCCTGCAGTGTGGGCAAAACTAACAATGCCTGACCGGCAGCAATTATGGGTTGTTATCTCCAGCGGATTCTGAAGCCAATAGCCAATGACCGCTGATCATGGGGCGGTGGATGCTGCATTCAATATTATGGTATTTATGTCCTATATTTGGTATTGTGCACATATATTAGCTTGGAGCTCCCAATAATGACCCCATAATCTACTCACATTTCTGAGATGTTTCTGCTGGATGCCGGGGTACACTCTGGAGGAAACTTGATAGCGGTGGTACAGAGCTAAAAAAGGACAAAAATAAGATATGAAATTCAATTTTTTACTTTTAGAGGTCTTTTTATGTATTCTGGATTTATTGATCACTTACTTTAGAAAGCCTTTTAGAGGATGTTGCAAAATTTTGGAAGAAAAGGCTCTCATTATCCTCACTTGTGTCCTCCTCCTCTGAGACAATAGGCTTGTTTGTATCAGCGTGATCTACAAGACATAGGTAATGAAGTGTTATTAGCGGTTGTCAGTATAACACAGTCACCATTTATCACTACTATTAATGGGAACCGATTGTCACATATTATTGAAGACGAGACAAACAGCCGCTTAGTCTAGATGACGTCTTCTACTTACTGATAAATAAGCTGGTGTCCTCATCTGAAACAAGCCGAGGAATGTACTCCGGCTTCTGACTTAGAAGGTTTTCAAATTCTAAGTCACTCAAGAATGGATAACTCTTGATCTCAAATGCTCCTCCTGGAAAAAGAAAAACAAAAGTGATGCGGACATTGTTAGAGGCTGCTCCATATCTGAACAGTATATCTTAATCTTAAGTAATGACAAAACCGAAGGAAACAAACTAAAAGTTATATTATGGAGAACTAGAAATAGGCAAGCAGATAGAGGAGTGCTGATCCTCATGGACAGGAGCGATGAGTCCTCGTTGTAAAAAGTGAATATTAATACTAATACAGTATATCAGTTACCTGTCCCAAGTCTTTGTGCAGGATTTGTTCTGAGCAGGTCATTACTGAGGTCCTGAGCATCGGGGGGAGGAGAGCGATCCCAATCCCAAATTATGTCTCCTGTTATATAGAAAATTACAGAAAATAAAACCTCTGTTTTGGACTGTAAGATAAAGTAGAGGAAATAAGTAAATTCATGTAACCAGTCAAAGCAATGATCGGATTATTCTACTTACCAGTGACAATATTTTTATAGAGCTCAGATAGGGAATCCCCATGAAATGGTACATATCCCACCAGAAACTCATGCAGGATGATCCCCATTGACCACCAGTCCGCAGGTCTTCCATAGCCTTTCTTCAGGATGATTTCTGGGGCCATGTAGAGCGGGGTGCCACAGTCCTGGAAACCAACAGAAGATAAAGATAAGAATCGATGAAATGATTATTATGACAAGTTCTCTACATAAAAAGCCAATGACAGAAGATAAAATATCAGTGGAAAAGTTCTCTAGAAATGAAGAACGTAGAGAAGAGACAATAGTGTGATGAGATTTGTAAAGAACCATCTAAGTTCCTGTAAGTGATGCCAACCTCATGGTCCTGGAACTCTCTGGCGATGTCCTCCAATGATTCCCTGTGGGTGTTGGTTTCTGGTATCATGACACCAACTTTTGAAATCCCAAAATCGGCGACTTTAATGTGTCCAGCCGGTGTAATCAGGAGGCTGTGAAAGAGAAGATGGTTTTAGTCTCACAGGCTGTGTGGTAATAAATAACTTCCCCCCTTTATTATACTACAGGGGGCACTTACTTCTCTGGTTTCAGGTCTCTATGCAACACACCATAGCTGTGCAGGTATTCCACAGCAAGTATCGCTTCTGCAAAATACAGACGGGCCAAGGGGACAGATAAAGGACCCCTGGTGCTTAGGAGGGTCCCACAGTCTCCACCTATAGAAGAAAGGAAATATGAGCGGTGAGGGGTTTATACAGCAGATCACCACGATGGATCATGAGAAGTGAGCGGAGACATTGGGGCAGGAGAGAATATATACAGATATAATGTATAGAGCACAGAATATTAGTCTGAGGTCATGGTGAGATGTCGTCCATGTCACTAATAGAGTGATGTCTCATCTCGTCTACAGCTGGCGATACTGACGTGCTCAGTGCGGACATACAGGGAGATCACACACATCAATGACTTTCCATAATATCTATAGTAAATGCTCTGCGGGGATGTAACCGTCCACGGGGACAAGTCCTAATGATATGAGCGGTGATAAGATGTCAGCAGACATGGGCTGAATATAATACATGTACATGTCCTACCTCCTACATACTCCATGACCATACACAGGTGAGATCTAGTAGGGAAGGAGCAGAGCATGGAGGCCACAAAGGGACAGTCAGCGAATGTCAGGATGTCCCTCTCCAGATAGGCCCCTTCCACATGTTTTGGAGTATCCAGGTCCCGCTTGGAAATTTTCTTCATAGCGAAGATCTTCTGTGAGTCTTTATGGTGAACTAAGTGGACGGACCTGGAGAGAAGAAGAAACCATGGTTTATAGTGAATCCTTATTAACAGTCCGTCTATAGAAGTCATTATATGATCTTCTGTTCTAATGTTTAATACCAGAAGTCCGACCATTACTGGAAATCCACATCTAGAAAGACATGAAATAATACTACATAGACCATCTATGGGAGGGTCTGCACAATGCCACGTCTGCCAGACCCTCACCCAGGTCACATTATCATCTATGGGAAGTCTGCACAATGCCACGTCTGCCAGACCCTCACCCAGGTCACATTATTACCTGTGGGAAGTCTGCACAATGCCACGTCTGCCGGACACTCACTCAGGTCACATTATCACCTGTGGGAGGTCTGCACAATGCCAAGTCTGCCAGACCCTCACCCAGGTCACATTATCACCTGTGGGAGGTCTGCAAAATGCCACATCTTCCACACCCTCACCCAGGTCACATTGTCACCTATGGATGTCTGCACAATGCTACGCCTGCCATACCCTCACCTAGGTCACATTATCACCTATGGGAAGTCTGCACAATGCCACGTCTGCCGGACCCTCACCCAGGTCACATTATCACCTTTCACCTCAGATCATATCCCTATGATAACACTGAATGGCAGAGCACAGAGGCTGAAGCATTGTCATAGGGAACCCTGAGAAATGTGGCTTATGCCAACTGAAATCTCACCCAAAAGATCCGCTGCTGATCAGCTTAGATGTTTCGTAGTCGCTCATACGCGGCTTTCTCGCCGGGATCAATGATTCCATCAAGTCCTAGAAAAGAAGAAGAAGAAGAAATGATATTAAGATCTAGAAGCTGCTGGAGAAAATCTCCAGATGCAGAAACGTCTCCTCCTATATTATGTCCCAGCTGATGTCACTGATCCGATAGGTGAGCAGAAACCTGCTGACGGATTCCCTATAATATAAACGCTATTATCTAATGCAATAGTGTCATCTCCTCTAATAATAGAGGCGTCCCCTGGTTATATGGGGGATAATACTGGACGGGTCATTTACACCCCGTGATCTGGTGATACACAGACATCTACCTCTATAATACTTACACCGGCAGGTTCTTGGATCTCCGGGATCTCTAAGATTACACTGTCAGGATCCAACAGCTCAGTTGTTTCTAAAATAGTGATAAAATGATGAAGAAATAAAATGTATTAGAGGATATTAATCCTACAGACATAATACAGAAATATAATGGAGAAATGACTATTCTGTATGGAGGACTATGTGGGGCCATTATACTGTATGGAGGACTATGTGGTGCCCATTATTCTGTATGGAGGGCTATGTGGTGCCCATTATTCTGTATGGAGGGCTATGTGGGGCCCCTTATTCTGTATGGAGGACTATGTGGGGACCATTATTCTGTATGGAGGACTATGTGGGGCCATTATTTTGTATGGAGGACTATGTGGGGCCCATTATACTGTATGGAGGACTATGTGGGGCCCATTATTCTGTATGGAGGGCTATGTGGTGCCCATTATTCTGTATGGAGGGCTATGTGGGGCCCATTATACTGTATGGAGGACTATGTGGGGCCAATTATACTGTATAGAGGACTATGTGGGGCCCATTATTCTGAATGGAGGGCTATGTGGTGCCCATTATACTGTATGGAGGGCTATGTGGGGCCCATTATTCTGTATGGAGGACTATGTGGGGCCCATTATACTGTATGGAGGACTATGTGGGGCCCATTATTCTGTATGGAGGACTATGTGGGGCCATTATTCTGTATGGAGGACTATGTGGGGCCCATTATACTGTATGGAGGACTATGTGGGGCCCATTATTCTGTATGGAGGGCTATGTAGTGCCCATTATTCTGTATGGAGGGCTATGTGGGGCCCATTATACTGTATGGAGTAATATGTGGGGCCAATTATACTGTATAGAGGACTATGTGGGGCCCATTATTCTGAATGGAGGGCTATGTGGTGTTCATTATACTGTATGGAGGGCTATGTGGGGCCCATTATTCTGTATGGAGGACTATGTGGGGCCCATTATACTGTATGGAGGACTATGTGGGGCCCGTTATACTGTATAGAGGACTATGTGGGGCCCATTATTCTGAATGGAGGGCTATGTGGTGCCCATTATACTGTATGGAGGGCTATGTGGGGCCCATTATTCTGTATGGAGCACTATGTTGAGCCCATTATTCTGTATGGAGGGCTATGTGGTGCCCATAGTACTGTATGGAGGGCTATGTGGGGCCCATTATTCTGTATGAAGGACTATGTGGGGCCCATTATACTGTATTGAGGACTATGTGGGACCCATTATAATGCAAGGAGGACGGACTATGTGGTCCCATTATACTGTATGGAGGACTATGTGGGGCCCATTATACTGTATGGAAGACTATGTGGGGCCATTATACTGTATAGAAGACTATGTGGTCCCATTATACTGTATGGAGGACTATGTGGGGCCATTATACTGTATGGAGCACTATGTGGAGCCCATTATTCTGTATGGAGGACTATGTGGTGCCCATTATACTGTATAGAGGACTATGTGGGGCCCATTATTCTGTATGGAGGACTATGTGGGGCCCATTATTCCGTATGGAGGACTATGTGGGCCCATTATTCTTTATGGAGGACTATGTGGGGCCATTATTCTGCATGGAGGACTATGTGTTACCCATTATACTGTATGGAGGACTATGTGAGGCCTATTATTCTCTATGGAGGACTATGTGGGGCCCATAATACTTTATGGAGGACTATGTCGGCCCATAATATTGTATGGAGGACTATGTGGGGCCTATTATTCTCTATGAAGGACTATGTGGGGCCCTTTATACTGTATGGTGGACTATGTGGGGCCCATAATACTGTATGGAGGACTATGTGGAGCCCATTATTCTCTATGGAGGACTATGTGGGGCCCATTATACTGTATGGAGGACTATCTGGGGCCTATTATTCTCTATGGAGGACTATGTGGGGCCCTTTATACTCTACGGTGGACGATGTGGGGCCCATAATACTGTATGGAGGACTATGGGGGGCCCATTATTCTCTATGGAGGACTATGTGGGGCTCATTATTCTGTATGGAGGACTATGTGGGGCCCATTATTCTGTATGGAGGATTATGTGGGGTCAATTATCCTGTATGGAAGACTATGTGGGGCCATTATATTGTGTGGAGGACTGTGTGGGGCCATTATTCTGTATGCAGCACTATGTGGGGCCATTATTCCGTAAGGAGGACTGTGTGGGGCCATTATTCCTTATGGAGTACTATGTGGGGCCATTATTCTTTATGGAGTACTATGTGGGGCCATTATATTGTATGGAGGACTATGTGGGGCCATCATTCTGTATGGAGGACTATGTGAGGCCTATTATTCTGTACGGTGGAATATGTGGGGTCCATTATTCTGTATGGAGGACTATGTGGGGCCCATTATTCCATATGGAGGACTATGTGGTGCCCATTATACTGTATGGAGTACTATGTGGTGCCCATTATACTGTGTGCCGGACTATGTGGGGCCCATTATTCTGCATGGAGGGCTATCTGTGGCACATTATTCTGTATGGATGACTTTGTGGGACCCATTATTCTGTATGGAGGACTATCTGGGGCCCATTATTCTGCATGGAGGACTTTGTGGGGCCGATTATTCTGTTTGGAGGACTTTGTGGGGCCCATTATTCTGTATGGAGGACTATGTGGGGCATTATTCTGCATGGAGGACTATGTGGGGCCCATTATTCTGTATGGAGGACTATGTGGGGCCCATTATTCTGCATGGAGCACTATGTGGGGCCAATTATTCTGCATGGAGCACTATGTGGGGCCCATTATTCTGCATGGAGGGCTATCTGGGACGCATTATTCTGTATGGATGACTTTGTGGGACCCATTATTCTGTATGGAGGACTATCTGGGGCCCATTATTCTGTATGGAGGACTTTGTGGGGCCGATTATTCTGTTTGGAGGACTTTGTGGGGCCCATTATTCTGTATGGAGGACTATGTGGGGCATTATTCTGCATGGAGGACTATGTGGGGCCCATTATTCTGTATGGAGGACTATGTGGGGCCCATTATTCTGCATGGAGCACTATGTGGGGCCCATTATTCTGCATGGAGGACTATGTGGGACCCATTATTCATTATGGAGGACTTTGTGGTACCCAGTATACTGATTGGCTCGTGACTTTTTCCAAGTTTTTCATTTTGGCTCTCTGTATGTTTGATTAGAGAGTGGAAAGAGTAAATGTGAAATGATCCCCTGTTCTCTATAATATCCGGATTTTTCCTGTAGAAGGTTGTGTGATCGGCTCACCTGTAGTCAGATCGCTGCTCGGTCCCGGCTGACTCGTATTAGGGTCAGGGGTTTCTGGGGTCACATTTTGCTCATCTTCGGTGTCGCCTTCTGGTGTCTCCTGATTGATAGAATATATAGAATTAACACGATGAACCTTCCACTAAATCACCAAATCCACAAATCAGGAAGGACTGAACCTGCATTTACAGACACACCAACTGTAACTATACAGATCAAACGCCATCATGAGGACTTTTCTCAGATAAAATGGATTAAGATGAGGTAACATTGCAAAAACATTAATATGGATAATAGAGGGAGACAGAGGCGGAAATACAGACTTCCCACCACTGAGCTGTGACTACATCAGCAGAATACAGACTGCCATCAGCAGAGACAGGCGGCCATATTACCTCCTGTGCTTGCCAGGAGCTGACAGGGAGGCCGATAAGATCTAACACCAGATCTTCTGATATCTGGCTGGTGATCTGGAGAAGATCAGAAAACAAGGACGTGTGATAGAGAAGATGATGGATCCTTACCGGGCGTTCCGATGAGCGGGCCGGACCTTCCAGTACACACAGGACTTTTTCGGCCAGTTCTTTAACAAAAGACAAATCTCTATATTGAGATCTTTTTTCAGCCTAAAAAGAAGAAAAGAAACACAAATGAAAAATCTCGAGATGAGAAAGATCACAATGAAGGCGGCCATTGTATCTGACGTCTGCTCCTCTCTGCAGATACATTGACTACATATCTGGGGTCTTGTCCTGTCTTATATTGGAAGAAAGAAGAAGCTTCTATCCCACCGTTATTATTCATTATTGTGGAGAAGATTTGTGTGGAGCGTCCACCATTTACCTGCTGTAGTAATGTCCTGATGTTCCATAGCGAGAAACTGCAAGTGCTCAGTCACTATGGAGCCAACAACGGCAGCCATGACCCTGTGTAGATTGTACACAGTGACTGTGAGCTCTGATGTCATAATGGCCGACCATCACTAGTGATGTCATCATGGAATCTTGTGATGGAATCTTATAGCGGCTGCTCTGCACAAATACATGCTGCCAAGCAATATTTAAAGTGTGTGGGGGCTCATGCTGTATATAGGGGGCTATGTGAGGGCTCAGCTATTTATAGCGGGCTATGTGAGGGCTCATACTGTATATAGAGGGCTATGTGAGAGCTAGGCTGTATATAGTGAGCTATGTGAGGGCTCATACTCTAAATAGGATTCTGTGTGTGAGCTCATACTGTACATTGGTGCTATGTATGGGCTCTTACTGTATAAAGGGTGCTGTGTGTAGGCTCTTACTGTATATAGGGTATGTGTGTGGGCTCTTACTGTATGTAGGGGGATGCCAGCACACTTAATTCTGCTCAATAATAAGTGATACAGTTAATAATATAAAATATAATTAATATGTTAATATTGAGCAGAATTAATTTCAGCCTATTGATTCGGCCTACACAACAGTCACATTTCTCATGTGGCCCCTCAGTAATATTACTTTCCCACCCCTGCTCTATTATGTATAGCGCTCTGTTATGTGTAGTGCACCCGAGCACCTGCATGTTAATTGAATGACTTATCACATGATCTATCAAAGGGAATTATGTGCCATGTCATGTGATACATCGGGTGCTGGGGGCCCACGGCTCCTAAACTGCCCAGGGCCCTGGCTACTCTTAATCAGCCCCTGCTTCTATCCCACCATTATTATCCATTATTGAGAAGTTTTATGCGGAACGTCCACCACTTACCTGCTGTAGTAATGTCCTGATGTTCTGAGGTAAATCCGTCAGATACTCTGAGGTGAGATGACCTCGGTGGTATTTGGTCAGGCAGTCCCTTACAAGCTCCACCACCAGCCGGTGAGTGAAGCTGAGGACGCCATCGGGTGGTTGAAGCACAATCTCAGGGCGATTGGTGGTAAGAATCTCCCATAGAGCTTCTACTTGAAGATTGTCCAAAAGTAATTCAGCCATAGAAGCTGCAAGTGCGATCAGTCACTATATATAATAGCGAGAAACTGCAAGTGCGCTCAGTCACTATGGAATAGCGAGAAACTGCAAGTGCGATCAGTCACTATAGAATAGCGAGAAACTGCAAGTGCGCTCAGTCACTATGAAGCCAACAAAGGCAGCCGCGACCCTGTGTACATTGTATATATAGTGACTGTGAGCTGTGATGTCATCATGGAATCTTGTGATGGAATCTTCAAGGAGTGGCTCTACACACATACTTGCTGCCTAGCAATATGCTTTTTTGGCCGTACTGTTTTATTTCCAAATACAACACAACCAGGATAAGGGAATGTTCACACGTTGCGTTTTTGCAGCATTTTTTTCCACACCAAAAACCAGGTTGTACTCAGGAAAAACACTGCATACAATCCACACTTATTTGCTGTGTTTTTGCAGTGTTTATACTTGTGTTGTTTTTTTTTCATTCATTTGAATGGGTGAAAAATGCTGCAAAACCCCTGAAAGAATTAACATCCTGCAAATTTAAAATAAAAAAAGGAAAAAAACGCAGCATGTGAATGAGACTTTAGAAATCTCATTCACTAAGCTGGTACTGTAAAACGCAATGTTTTAGCAGCAGAAAAATAACCCTGAAAAAAATGCCACTTGTGAACATTCCCCAAAGATATAATAGTCATATTATGGGAAATATTGTGTATATTTATTCCTCGCGTGTCTTTTTTTTACCAAATAACATTTACCTCATTGGTTGGAGAGTTTACTATTAACAACTGTGACAAATATTGAAGAATTAATGATAAGTGACCCAAGTGATCAATCATTTACGTCATTAATGGTGATGAGCGAGCACTAAAATGCTCGGGTGCTCGTTGCTCGGGTCGAGCACATTGGAATACTCGGGTGCTCGACCCGAGTAACGAGCCCATTGTAAGTCTATGGGAAACTCGAGCATTTTTCAGGCGGCTCTCCCCGGCGGTCTACAGAGGGCCTAAAAATTGCCCAAATCGATGGGAATAATGCTCAAACGACATGGTAACAGCATGGGGAAGACCCCTGGAAGCATCTATGACTCCCAGATCACTGCTGTCAACAACGTGGTCAGAGGTATTACGCCACTTTTACAGACTCACAATAAAACTTACAAAAACGAAACCAAAATGGATTTTCCTGGGAAATATGTTAAGGAACATCCTTTCCAGGGTAATGACTTGTATATAAGGCAAAATAAATAACCAAAAACAAAAATTCTCCTCCACACCTTGGGCTATGTTCACTCGTAGCGTTTTTGATGCGTTTTTACACTTTTGCATTGCTTTTAACCAACACAAATGCATTCACCTGGGAATGTCATTTTAACATTTTACAACATTATCTGGCCATGTGGTGTGTGACACATCATCAGACACATGCATACAGTGCTGAAAAGACGTGGGAACAGCATGGGGAAGACCTCTGGAAGCATCTCTGACTCCCAGGTCACTGCCTAAAAGTGTGCCCATCATAAGAGATGCTTGGCACATGCGAAGATGCCTCCTGCCATGCACCTGTCGTTGCAGACTTGCAACAATCACCGTCCACGTCCTTGTCCCACTGCAGCGTTCACTTGTCCCTTCTCCATTCCTTGGAATGCAAGCGCAAGTATGCAGGTAGCCACCCACCTACCCACCCACAGGCTGCAATACTATACTGCCAAATTTTTGACAGCTGTTTGCACTTGAAATGTAGCCTTTTAGGCTCGTGGAGGCGGAAGTTTTTCATAACCTCATGCCGGCGGCGGCTGGGTGTCCATACTCGGTCCCCAGCCGCCAATATATTTCCCAGTATCGCCTCTGCCTTCCACAAGCACGGGTCCCACAACATTACCCGTGCCCCCCCAGTGCACTTACTGGGAACGACCGCCTAACCAAACACATGTGGACAGGTGAATGTGGCCAGGGACGGTACGGAGCCAGTCCGCAACTTTTTTTTGCTGACAGTTGTATTTAGCTCGGTGAAAGGACTGGCATAGAGGGAAACCGTATCTACCCTGGGTGTCATTTCTCCCAGGAAGTCCTGTAATTGAGCTTGTTGCAGAAGCAATGGCAGCCCGTCCAACATCAACTCGCACTTGTCGGTGGTGCTTTGACACACACACATCTTTCTTTGCGCATTTAATTTCTTGAATACAGAGTTGGACAATGGCCTGATCTGTAATGCATTTTGAGAAATAACATGCATAAGCATGGCCGATCAACATTAAAAAAGCAGCCACAGAGTGTCCGGAAACCTTCCCCCACACTTTTATTAGCCAGGGCTGCTTTTCGGCAGGGTTGGACGGGCCCACCAGAGAGGGAAACCGTATCTACCCCGGCTGTCAGTTCTCCGTCACCAGGTTCCGCCCATTGTCACACACGACCATGCCTGGCTGTATGTTCAGCGGTGAGAGCCACAGATCAGGCTGCTGTGTTACAGCTTTCAACAACTCTGCAGCGCTGGGCGGTTTGTCACCTAAGCATTAAGCATGTTATCTTCAGCACAGCCTGTTGCCGCTTGGCCAAGGCAGTGCTGCAGTTCTGTCAGCTTGTGACTGATGTGGTCATTTCGGAGATGGAGGAGGAGGTGCATGAGCTGAACAATGTGATTACATTGAGGTTAAATTGCTTTTTATACTAAAGAAATATCCTATTGTTTTGTTTACGTTATTTTTTAAGACAAATGCGTTCACCGGGAAATGTCATTTTAACATTTTACAACCTTATCTGGCAATGTGGTGTGTGACACATCATCAGACACATCCTGTTTTATTTATGATGGAGGGACTCTGAAAGTCATAAAGCCTATTTTTATAGGGACATCAGATGGTCCTTACTATTCTTAAAAGGCCAGCAGTCTGCCCTAGCTATTGTTAGAGAGCCATCAGCCGGCTATGCTTTGTTGTTCCCATTATTAACAAGTGGGTCTCCTATACTGTTATTGCGTATCCAGGGCTGCTTTTCGGCAGGGTTGGACGGGCCCACCAGAGAACCGGAGACTCCTCCGGCGGGCCCTGGCTTCTCCTTCAGGAGAGTTCATAGTGCCGAGGTGAGGCCATGATGATGATAGAGGCCACCATCTTCTTAGTTTTCTGTTACTTGGAATGTAAGTGCAAGTATGCAGCCAGCCACCCACCCACCCACAGGTCGCAACACTAAACTGCCAGATTTGTGGGCAGCTGCTTGCACTTGAAATATGGGTTTTTAAGCTCATGGAGGCGGAAGCTGTCCACAATCTTATGGCGGTGGCGACTGGGTATCCATACTCGGTCCCCAGCCGCCATTATTTTTCCCGGTATCGTCTCCGCCTTCCACAAGCATGGGTCCCACAACATTACCCATGCCCTCCCCAGTGGAAGGACCGCCTAACCACAAACACGTGGACAGGTGAATGTGGCCAGGGACGGTATGGAGCCAGTCCACAACTTTTTTTGCTGAGAGTTGTATTTAGCTCAGTGAAAAGACTGGCATAGAGGGAAACCGTATCTACCCTGCATGTCATTTCTCCCAGGAAGTCCTCTAAAGCTGCTTGCACTTGAAATGTGGCCTGAATATTACTGCTGGTACTTTTCTGTGGGAATTTGCTTGCCTCCTACCAGCCTGGAATATTTCCAGTAAACTATGGTACGACGCCATGGTATTAGCACTGCTCCAGTACCAGTAGCGAAGCCTTCCCCAATTTCCTTCTCAGGAATTTTATTTGGTAGACTGAGTGGCTGCCCAAATACATTTTCTCACAAAGGAGCTGAAGATAGCGTGGCAGTAGGTGCAAGTTTCTCCAGCCTGTTAGATATTAGAGGGTGAATGGCAGCATTGGATCAGTGGTTAGCACTGAAGACTTGTAGCGCTGGGATCCTGGGTTTAAATCCCAGCAAGGTCAACATCTGCAAGGACTTTGTATGTTCTCCCCGTGTTTGCGTGTGTTTCCTCCTCAGTAAAAAAGCAGCCATAGAGTGTCCGGGAACCTTCCCACACACTTTTCTTAGGACTGCTTTTCGGCAGGGTTGGACGGTCCCAGCAGAGAATCCTCTGGTGTGCCTTGGCTTCTACCTCAGGAGAGTTCATGATAGCGCTAACTTTGCAGCTGCTATGGGGCTCTTGAGCAGGTGAGAAAGGTCAGAATCAAATCCTCTGGTGGGCGCAATGTTTTTCAATCTGAAACAGCTTATCAGTGGGAGTTGTATTTCACCACAGCCATATTCTTTAGCTCGGTGAAAGGACTGGCATAGAGTGAAACCGTATCTACCCCGGCTGTCAGTTCTCCGTCACCAGATTCCACCCATTGTCACACGCGACCATGCCTGGCTGTATGTTCAGCGGTGAGAGCCACAGATCAGGCTGGTGTGTTACAGCTTTCAACAACTCTGCAGAGCTGGGCGGTTTATCACCTAAGCATTAAGCATGTTATCTTCAGCACAGCCTGTTGCCGTTTGGCCAAGGCAGTGCTGCAGTGCTGTCAGCTTGTGACTGATGTGGTCATTTCGGAGATGGAGGAGGAGGTGCAGGAGCTGAACAATGTGATTACATTAAGGTTAAATTGGTGACGCTGCTTTTTATACTAAAGAAATATCCTATTGTTTTGTTTACGTTATTTTTTAAGACAAATGCATTCACTGGGAAATGTCATTTTAACATTTTACAACCTTATCTGGCAATGTGGTGTGTGACACATCATCAGACACATCCTGTTTTATTTATGATGGAGGGACTCTGAAAGTCATAAAGCCTATTTTTATAGGGACATCAGATGGCCCTCACTATTCTTAAAAGGTCAGCAGTCTGCCCTAGCTATTGTTAGACAGCCATCAGCCGGTTATGCTTTGTTGTTCCCATTATTAACAAGTGGGTCTCCTATACTGTTTTTGCGTATCCAGTGACTGCAAGGGCTGCCAAAAATTTGGACACAACCCAATACCCCTTTGAAGAGACATAGAGGAGGGTCTCAGTAAAAAAAATGTTCCCATTATAAAGGTGCAGGTCTCCTATAGTGGTAATGCCCATGCTGTGACTGCAAGGGCTGACCAATTTTAGGAAAAAGCCCACTAAGAATTTAAAGACACACAGAGCAGGGCCACAGTAACAAGGTACGACATGTTCCCATTAGAAAGGAGAGGGTCTGCTATACAGTTATAGGGTATGCAGTGAGTCCAACGGCTGAAAAATTTTAAGAAATACCCTACAAAGAATTTAAAGACACACAGAGCAGGGCCACAGTAACAAGGTACGAAATGTTCCCATTAGAAAGGAGAGGGTCTGCTATAAAGTTGTAGGGTATGCAGTGAGTCCAACGGCTGACCAATTTTAGGAAAAACCCCACTAAGAATTTAAAGACACACAGAGCAGGGCCACAGTAACAAGGTACGACATGATCCCATTAGAAAGGAGAGGGTTTGCTATACCGTTATAGGGTATGCAGTGAGTCCAACGGCTGACCAGTTTTAGGAAAAACCCCACTAAAAATTTAAAGACACACGGAGCAGGGCCACAGTAACAAGGTACGACATGTTCCCATTAGAAAGGAGAGGGTCTGCTATACAGTTATAAGGTATGCAGTGAGTCCAACGGCTGACCAATTTTAGGAAAAACCCCACTAAGAATTTAAAGACACACAGAGCAGGGCCACAGTAATGACAATTTCCCATTAGAAAGGAGAGAGTCTCCCATAGTGTTGGCCTATGCAGTGAATGCAAGAGCTGCCAAAAATTTGGAGGCACTTCAATGCCCCTTGGAAGAGACGTGGAGGAGGGCCTCATAAAAAATGTTCCCATTAGAAAGCAGCGGGCCTCCTATACTTGTAATGCCCATGCACTAAGTGTATGGGCTGACAAACATTTACCCCTGGGGGGTATACATGAACATACTGTATAAAAAAATTTTTTTACGGGCATCATAAACACCCTTTAAAAAAATTATGTGGGTGTTGCATCACGGACCACGTTCACCCTGGTGATATGGTGGTGGAGGATGAAGAGAAGGAGGAGGACAAGAGCAAATAGCCAAAATCAGTAAGTGTATACCCATGTGTGGGTGTAAAAAGCTGCATGGCAATACATCTCCCAAGAAAAGACACTGGATTGGAGTTTATGTTACGCTGCTATCATTTGGTGGTGATGAGAAGTCTGGCCCAATCCACCCCTTGTTCATTTTTATAAGAGTCAGCCTGTCAGCATTTTCAGTTGACAGGCAGATGCGCTTATCAGTTATAATTCCACCAGCGGCACTAAAAACCCGCTCTGATAAAACGCTGGCGACAGGGCAGGCCAGGCCAGGACCTCCAAGTCATAGAGAGCCAGTTCATTCCACGTATCCAGCTTGGATACCCAATAATTATAAGGCACAGAGGAATCACGGAGGACGTTGGTACGGTCGGCAAGGTACTCCCTCAGCATCTTCCCAAACTTTGCACTCCTTGTGATAGTACCCCGCGCTTCAGGGCCTGTGCGATGGGAGGGTCTGAGAAAACTCTCCCAGAACTTTGACAGTGTTCCGCTGCCTCTGCTGGATTGAAGTTGTGTCTCTCTCGCCTGTGCTCCTTGGTTGTCCAACAAAGTGTGCCCTCTGCCCCCAGCGTTTTCAGATGGGAATTTTCTTAATAGTTCCGCAACAAGGGCCTTCTGGTACTGCCCCATTTTTGTACACCTGTCTGCCTCAGGAATAACAGATATAAAGTTCTCCTTGTAGCGTGGGTCTAGAAGTGTCACCAACCAGTAATGACTGTCACCCAAAATTTTGAGAACGCGAGGGTCATGGGAAAGGCAGCGTAACATAAACTCAGCCATGCGTGCCAGACTACTAACAGGCAAGACTTCAGTGTCCTCACCAAGAGGATGACTGACCATGCTCTCCTCCTCCTCCTCTCTGTCCTCTGGCCATCCACGCTGAACAGACGGTATGACAGCTGTGCAGGTAGTACCATCTATAGTGCATGAAACTAGCTCCTGTCCTTCCTACTCCTCTTCCTCATTGTCACCCAATCTACGTTGGGATGAGATGAGGCTGGGCTGTGTGTAATCACCCTGTATGGTTCCTTGCTCCATCTCATCATGCTCTGCCTGCAATGCATCCTCTTTGATTGTGAGCAGAGAGCGTTTCAGAAGACAGAGAAGTGGGATGGTGACGCTAATTGTGATGTCATCGCCGCTCACCATCTTGGTGGAGTCCTCAAAGTTTTGGAGGATGGTACATATGTCTGAAATCCATGTCCACTCCTGAGGTCTTATGTGTGGAGTCTGAACTGAATACCGACGGCCTTGTTGATGCTGGTAGTCAACAACTGCCCTCTTCTGCTCACAATTCCTTCCCAACATCTGCAGTGTAGAGTTCCAATGCGTGGGGACATCACACAGCAGTCTGTGAGCCGGTAGCTGCAAACGCTGCTGAAGCACTGCAAGGGCGGCGGAAGCTGTAGCTGACTTTCTAAAATGGGCACACTGGTGGCGTACTTTAACAAGCAGATCTGGCAGCTCCGGGTAGGATTTGAGAAACCGCTGAACCACGAGGTTAAGCACATGGGCCAGGCATGGTACGTGTGTGAGCTCGCCTCGCCTCAGAGCCGCCACCAGGTTCCGGCCATTGTCACACATGACCATGCCTGGCTGAAGATTCAGCGGTGTGAGCCACAGATCTGCCTGCTCTTTCAGAGCTGTCCACAACTCTTCAGCATTGTGGGTCTTTTCACCCAAGCATATTAGCTTCAGCACAGCCTGTTGCAGCTTGGCCGAGGCAGTGCTGCAGTGCTTCCAGCTTGTGACTGATGTGGTCATTTCGGAGATGGAGGCTGAAGAGGAGGAGGAGGCTAAGGAGGATGAGGTGCAGAAGCTGTAGACCGTGGGGGCAACGCTGATTGACCTAGGGCCCGCAATCCTTGGCGTCGGTAGGACGTGTTCCGTCCCAAGGTCCGACTGGGTCCTGGCTTCCACTATGTTAACCCAGTGTGCCACCAGCGAGATGTACCGTCCCTGCCCACAAGCACTTGTGGATGATATGCATCTCCTGCTTTAACAGACACAAGAGAGGACAAATCTTGCCAAGTAGCTGAGTATGTCTTCTGAATAGCCAAAACTGCACGGTAGAAAGGCATGGGTTGTTTCTCTGGGTCTGGCAATTGGTTGCAGAGTGTCATGGCTTGAGTCGGTGTGAATTTTACATACATGATAGGTTCTGGTTTGCCAAGAGCAGGTGGTGGTATGATAGGCTTAAGGGTTAAATTAGATGGTGGTCTAGGTAGGCTTGGCAGCAACTTTTCTTCATCCACATCATTTTTAATTGGTACTGGTGTGATGGGAGTCACATGTGTTTGACAAGCATCTTTCATTGCCCTTGCAGTGTCAGTCTGTTTACTGACTAGACATATCTCGGTTAGATGGCAAGAAGGCTTAGAGGCCTCTTCTATCACTGTCTGTACTAGCTCCCTTGCACATGCTCTGACTGGGTATCCAAAGATACCGGAGCTAATTAAAGGAAGTGCTATAGTCTTAATGCCAGCAGTCTTGTTTGCAATGTCTAATGCTGCGTGTACAGTCTGGCACAAGAGCCGTGCACTATTATCTGGATAGGAAGGGTCATAGATGGGCCCCACTGCATGAATAATAGTGTTACAGGGTAAATCGCCTGATTCGGTAACTGTGACCATTGCTGGCTGGAAAGGACCATGTCGTCATACAATATTATCACTTTCCCTTTGAATACTGTCTCCCCCTGCCATGACAATATTTCTAGCCAGGCCACCCCTGTGCTGCAGGTGGCTATTGGTAGCATTCACTATAGCATCCACCCGCTGAGTGACCATGTTCCCTACACCCACAGAGATTAGTACCCCAGCCCCTGTCTGACACTGGGCAATCATTTTCTCAAAAATAGGATCCCAGTCCTCTGGGGGGCCCGACACAAAGCTGCCATTATCCACATGTTGATATGATGGGGCAACAGATGGAGCCCCTTCACCTGAATGAGAGACAGGTGATGTAAGAGCTGGGAACATTGGTGTCGGAGGTGGGGAAGATGCTGAGGTAGATTGCTGAGGTGGGGTGTAATATTGTCCTTGCATAGTCACAACCGGATATATAGAAACTGGTGGAGAAACTAATTGGGCATTAGGCTTTGGAATATCTGTCGTCTCATTGTTATCAGGCCTTCCGGGTGGAGTAAGATGGCCGCCACAGAAAGTACCTGTGGGTGGGACTTCCTTTGAGTCATGCATTCCAAAGGTGGGAGGGCACCTGGGTGGTGTGTCTGTCCAAGAGCAGTCAAGAGAAGGCGCTGTGGCTACAAAGTCAGTGGGGAGGGGGGATGGTCTATGAACTCCACAATGTAAACCATTGTCCCCAGAGTCTAAAGTTTGCACATCACTCCTAGAACATGTCCACCCCCTGAGGCCATTATAAGGTGGTGGCTCAACAGTTTTCAAAGCAACATTAAAAACATGATTCTTAACATACATGTAATATACATCATCATTATCATCTGTTCTCTCTTCCTCTTCCCATCCCTCTTTTGCTATGTCATTTGCCATAGCCACAGATAATAAACCTGTTTCCTCTAGTTTACCCTTTTTTTTTTTTTTTTCTTTAAAGCTATTTTCCACAGCCCCCGCTGAAGTCTTCCCCTCCTATTCATTCCTACAATGTCCATTAACTGTTTAACCCTAGCAACATACTTAAACCCCTTCCCTGTCAGCTACCAGTGTTTGAGCCGTATAGCTGTTATTCGACACCAACTTTCTTTGTGAACAGTCTCAAGAATTTATGCATGGCTGACGAACGTTGACACAATACAAACAGAAAGACGGACCAGACAAAGTGAATTCTTGTGTCAGTATGACTCAATGAAACAGAATAATCTCCTTATTAATAACCGCAGATACTAGCTGGCCAGCCTAGCTTCTGTTTCCTACCCTCGTGCGTTCTATCTTCCAAGAACAGGATGTTTTTTTAGGGAGCGATACAGAACTGCAAAACTTTCTTTTTTTTTTTTAAACCTTCCTCACATCATCCCCCCTACGTTCTCTCAAGAACAGGAGGTATATGGAAATGCAATGTGGGATTCCATCCAGGAGAATACTCCGTTCACAAGTCACACACGACAGCTCATCCACTAAGTCAGTCTCAAACACAAACAAATTAGAATAAGCAAAGGTTACAGTGGATTGGAATGTGAGTGGGTTTCGATAACACCAGCAGGGTCACCCCTATCCCCACTTAAGGATTACCACAACAGACCGACTCGTGCCCTCTGCTAATCTATGAACGACTGGAAACACAAGCAAGTCTGTAATTACAGTGTAATTAACTAGAGTTACCGTGTAAGGGGGGTGATCAGGCCCATCCAGTCATCCACGATCCACAGCTGGACACCTTCATTCGGTCTGCCCTGGTGTGGTGCCCGTGTGGTGCCCCATGTTGGGCGCCAATTGTGGAAGTGAGGTTCAAAGGACCCCAACCCTTTGCTTATCCCTTGCCAAATTAAATTATTCAAGTGTATACGTGAAGCTTTGATATCGGACAGACAGAGTCAGATACTGAACTTCTCTTGAAGAGAAATGGCGCAGGAAAGATGTGTTTATTATTCCAGCATAACATATATATGTTCAGTATGGAGGAAAGTCCCAATAGGGTGTTGCCCTGAGGCAATTGAGCAATCACAGTGGTCTCTGGCCCATGGTATAGATAAGTCTCATTATCTTGTCCTATGGGGTTAAATGTTTCCTCCCCAGATATTCTCCTCATTCCTCAGGATATTCTCTTGGGAGGTGTCATGTTGAATCCTTTGTCTCGTCTCCTTCTTGTAAACAATTTGAAAGTCCACCTCTATAACCAGCTCCAACTAATCCTTTCAGGATATTTATATAGTGACACACGAGTACAGATATCTGATATATATATATATCAAGGTTTTCATAATATATATTAAAGTGAGGGTATATATGACTAAATGATATCCAATATAACAGATATATGCAAAACAAGATTCATAACATATAACAGAATATAAGTATAGATATTTAGTATACATCAGAGTTTCATATAATGTTTTCTAGTAGATTTTAGAATCTTATCTTTAACACACTTATCCACGTCTCCGTGGTTAGGTGGACTTTACCGGTAACTGCATTGTTGAGAGCACGGCTAATGTTTTGGGACACGTGCTTGTGTAATGCGGGGACGGCACACCGGGAGAAATAGTGGTGGCTGGGGACCGAGTACCGAGGGTCGGCCGCCGCCATCAGGATGCGGAATGCTTCCGCCTCCACGAGCCTAAAAGGCAACATTTCGAGCACAAGCAGTCGTGAAATGTGAGAATTTAGCAGTGTGGCCTGTGGGGCGTTGGCTGCATTTTCGCGCTTGCATTCCAAGGACTGGGGTATGGACAACTGAACGCTGCGCTGGGACAAGGACATGGACTTGCTTCCTGATGCTGCTACTTGAGAGTGTGCAACGACAGGTGCAGGGCAGGAGGCATCTTCACATGCACTATGGACAGGGGATTGGCTTGCATGCACAACAGCGGAAGAAGCAATGGTGCCACCCGCAGACACTGTTCCTGGACCCTGGGGTTCGGCCCACAAAGTCAGGTGCTTTGCTGCCATGTGCCTGATCATGCTGGTGGCGGTCAGGCTGGTCGTTTTGCCACAACTGCTGATGCTGGCCTGGCAGGTGGTGCAAATGGCCTTTTTGGGGTTATCGGCAGAGTCTTTAAAAAACAACCAGACTCGGGAAGACCTAACAGTTGTACTGGCAACTTCCTTCGTGTTGGTGTTACGGGGAACGGTTGCCTGCCTTCTGTCTGCGGCCACCACACTGCTTCTTCCTGCCTGTTGGGGTGCTCTGCCTCCCTCCCCCTGTGTGCTGCTGTGCTCTCTCTGAATGTCCTCCTGCCAGGTTGGGTCAGTTACTATATCATCCACCACCTCGTCTTCCACTTCCGCACCCTGGTCCTCCTCCTGACTTTCTGGCAATTGTGTCTCATCATCATCCATCTCTTGTGACACTTTCCCACCGTCGCCTTGGTGTGACCGTGGCTGCTCAAATACTGTATTTGGGCATCGCTACACGCGATCTCCTCTTGCCCCGCTTCAAATGAACAGGGCGAGAGGCCCGAATCTATAAATGGAAAAGTGAACAGCTCTTCAGAGTGTCCAAGTGTGGGATCAGTTGTCTCTGGGTACTCAGCATGGTGGGAGGAAGGAGGATCAGGGTGAGGAATATGCTGTCCAGACTCACGGCTACTGAGACTTGACCGTGTGGAAGACAGGGTGGTGGTGGTGGTGGCTAAGTGACTGGAAGCATTATCCGCTATCCAACCAACAACCTTTTGACACTGCTCTGGGTTCAATAGTGGTGTGCTGCGGTCCCCTAGTAATTGGGACAGGAAGGTCAGGCGAGAAGATGTGGGTGTTTGTTGTGGCACAATTTTGGCTTGCCCACGGCCTTGTCCTCGGCCTCTGCATGCACCATTACCATCACGTCCAGTTCCCCGTCCCTTGCCACGTGCCTTGCCCATTTTAAATGGAGGACAGTATCTTCCATGCTCACTACAAATGACTGAGTTTGGACTGAACTTATATGTGATCCGTGTGATGGAGAAAACAAAGTTTTAAATACCTGGCCTGTAGGTAAGTAGTTTGAACAGCAAACTGCTGTGAATTGCTTCACTGACACACTAAAGGAAATTTTTAATGGAGGCCAGAAATGGCAGTATTTTCTGACAACGTATATGTGATCCGTTTGACGGAGAAAACACAGTTTTTAATAGCCGAATTTCTAGAGCTCTAATATGGAAAGGACCTGGCTGTATTCTGCCGTGCCAACAAGCAAAAAAAACCCCGTGTTCTCTGGATTGCTTTTTAAGCAAATAATGAGGATTAAGATCCAAAGAAAAGTATTCCTGGCCCCTGAGACCTGGGCCTTTGTATAGAAATATCTAACAGCATCAGAAGGCAGAAATGGAATGGAGACTCTTGTGCTATATGTACTGCAGTCTGCTATATACACCGTCTGCCTATACACCCTGCCTGCCTGATATCTCTGCAGATGAATTAGTCCTCAGAAGGACTGTTTGTTAAGATGGATATGTGTAATGTACGGTTTTTCTCCCTACACTACCTAATACACAATCAAATCTCTCCCTATCGCAGCAGCAGCTCTCCCTACACTGCCTGATTCCGAAGGGACTGTGACGAACATGGCGGCGCCAGGTCTGATATAGACCTGATGACACTGTGCGACCAGCCAATCACTGTAATGCCCACAACCAACATGGCTACTGCATTACAGTGCATGGCAGGCAATCCCTGCATGTTCATTGGCTCTCTAAAGAGCGCCAAACATGCAGGGAGGGGACCCGAGTTCCCCCCCGAGCAACCCGAAAATACTCGGCGAGCACTGAGCATCTCGAGCAGTGAGATGCTCGGGCGAGCACCGAGCAGTAGCGAGCATGCTCGCTCATCACTATTTACTACCTTATTTGGCCATGTGGTGTGTGACACATCATCAGACACATGCATACATTGCTGAAAAGACATGGGAACAGCATGGGGAAGACCCCTGGAAGCATCTCTGACTTCCAGGTCACTGCCTAACACTGTGGTCATCAGACTTGATCCTATATTACTGCGGTAATAATACAGACATTTTTGTCAACGTGACAAATATTAAACTGTGTGGCAAGGGACGGGGAAGTGGATGTTATGGTGATTGTGCACGCAGAGGCCGAGGCCGTGGGCAAGATGAAACTGTGCCTGCTGAGGGAGCACAACAAACACCCTCATCATGTCGAACTACCTTCCTGTCCCAATTTCTAGGGGGCCGCGGAACACCACTATTGAAGCCAGAGCTGTGAGAAAAGGTTTTTGGTTGGATAGCAGATAATGCTTCCAGTCACTTTGCCACCACCACCCTGTCTTCCACATTTTTGTTCAAGATTATTGTAATTGTTTTTGCAATGTATACCCCTTTTTCACATCTAAAGCGCCATGGAATAAATGGCGAAAAAGTAACAATAATAATGTGGTCCAGTCTCATTAGCCGTGAGTCTGGACCACATTATTATTGTTACTTTTTCGCCATTTATTCCATGGCGCTTTAGATGTGAAAAAGGGGTATACATTGCAAAAACAATTACAATAATCTTGAACAAAAATGTGACAGTGACTGGTACAGGAGAGGAGAGGACCCTGCCAGCGAGGGCTCATAGTTTACAAGGGATGGATGAGGATACAGTAGGTGAGGACAAAGCTGATCGTGCAACGGTGTGGTGGAGCGAGGGTTCCTGCAGGTTGTACGCTTGTCGGAAGAGGTGGGTGTTCAGCTTCCTTTTAAAAGTTTCAACAGTAGGTGAGAGTCAGAAATGGTGGGGTAGAGAGTTCCAGAGTTGGGGGGATGCACGGGAGAATTCTTGTATGCTATTGTGGGAAGAGGAGATAAGAGGGTAGAGAAGGTGATCTTGTGAGGATCGGAGGTTGCGTGCAGGTAAGTACTGGGAGACTAGGTCACAGATGTATGGAGGAGACAGGTTGTGAATGGCTTTGCATGCCAAGGTTAGGGTTTTGAACTGGAGACAGTGAAGGGATTGACAGAGAGGAGAGGCCAGGGAATAGCGGGGGGATAGGTGGATTAGTCTGGCAACAGAGTTTAGGATATATTGGAGAAATGCGAGAGTGTTAGAAGGGAGGCCACAGAGCAGGAGGTTGCAGTCATCGAGACGGGAGATGATGAGGGCGTGCACTAGTGTTTTTGTAGATTCGTGGTTGAGGAATGTGCGGATCCAGGAGATTTTTTTTACTTAAGTCGGCATCTTCCTCACCCTCTTTCCTCCCACCATTCCGAGTGCCCTGAGACAACTGATCCCATACTTGGACTCTCCGAAGAGCTGTTTTGTTCATATTTCCATTTATAGATTCTGGCCTCTCGCTCGGTCCGCACGGAAGTGGAAAGAGCTTGGATATGTGGTTTGAAGGAGAGATTAGAGTCCAGGGTTACCCCAAGAGCTGTTCACTTTTCCATTGATAGATTCGGGCCCCTCGGACGGCCAGTTTCAAGCAGGGCAACAGAAGATCGCATGTAGCGATTTGAGCAGCATTGGTCACCCGAAGGTGACTGTGGGAAACTGCAATTACTGTTGAAAAGATGGTTGATGATTAGTGTTGAGCATTCCGATACTGAAATATCGGGTATCGGCCGATATTCACTGTATCGGAATTCCGATACTTAATTCCGATACTTTTATAATATCGAATACCGGAATCGGAAGTTCCCATAATGCCTGCGCTCTGCAGTGTCTGTGAAGGATGACAAGCTGGATGGCAGCGCTCAGCTGCGATCCAGCTTGTCATCAGAATGCCATCCCAGCGTGGGAGAATTCTCCTGATTGTTTAAAAGCCGGCGGGAGGTAAAAAGCCGCCGGCTTTTAAACAATCACACAGCCCCATACTGCTTCCCCGCAGCCTCCCACCCCGATCCTCCGCTCCCCTCGCCACCTCCAATCCCAATCGTAAATTAGGACCGGGCGGGGAGCGCAGCACCAAGGAGCGAAGGACCCGGGCGGGGAAGCCGGCAGTGAAAAGACTTCACCGCCGGCTTTCCCGTTCTGTGCTGCGCTTTCCCGCCGGTTATTTCAAATGAACAGCTGAGGTATCAGGTAATGCCGATCAGCTGTTCATTTGAAGTAGCCGCGGTGCCCTCAGAGGGTTCATGTGAGTTCATGCTTGACTGCATGAACTCACATGAACTTTCCCACGGCCGCACAGGTCAGCCTCACCTCCCAGACCCGTCATGATTAGTGTGTGCGGGGTGTGTGTGTGCGGGGTGTGTGTGTGTGCGGGGTGTGTGTGCGGGGTGTGTGTGTGCGGGGTGTGTGTGTGTGCGGGGTGTGTGTGCGGGGTGTCTGTGCGTGCAGGCAGACATAGGCCGATGTGACACTACTACTCCCGTGGACATGACCTCGGCTCATCTGGATGCCGTCACAGCCAGACACTGAGGAGTGGAAGTATGCCTGCGCTTCTCAGTGTCTGCGGGATGACAGGCTGGATGGCAGCGTTCTGCTGCGGTCCAGCCTGTCATCTCGATGTAGCAGAGCTGGAGCCGTCGTGGGAGCCATGGAAAGGTAAGGATGAGGTTGCTTTATTATTTTTCTTTTATTGCAGGAGATCGTTGGCTTCAGCTGGAATGGGCGTGATGGTAAGTATGGTTTAATTTAGAACAATAAAGAATTGTGTGTTTATTTCAATTAAAGGACTTTTTTCTGGGTGTTTGTGTTTTTTTTAAATACTTTACTAGAAATTCATGGTGGTCATGTCTAATATTGGCGTGACCCCATGAATTTCGGGCTTAGGGCCAGCTGATAATGCCAAGCTGGCCTTAACCCCTTTATTACCCAGTGAGCCACCGCACCAGGGCCCTGGATGAGTTGGGTACAGCGCCAGAAGATGGCGCTTCTATGAACGCGCCATTTTCCGGGGCGGCTGCGGACTGCAATTTGCAGCGGGTGGGGCCCAGAAAGCTTGGGCCTCCCTGCGCTGCAGATTCCAGCCCCCAGCTGCCTAGTTGTACCTGGCTGGACACAAAAATAGGGCGAAGCTCCACGTTTTTTTTTTTTTAATTCATGAAATTCATGGAATAATTAAGAAAAAAAGGGCTTCCCTATATTGTTGTGTCCGGCCAGGTACAAATAGGCAGCTGGTGGTTGGGGGCAGCCCGTTCCTGCCTGCTGTACCTGACTGGACACAAATATAGGGCGAAGCCCCACATCAATTTTTTTTAATTATTTCATGAATTTCCTGAAATGATTTAAAAAAAATTGACGTGGGGCTTCGCCCTATATTTGTGTCCAGCCAGGTACAGCAGGCAGGAACGGGCTGCCCCCAACCACCAGCTGCCTATTTGTACCTGGTTGGACACAACAATATAGGGAAGCCCTTTTTTTCTTAATTATTTCATGAATTTCATGAAATAATTAAAAAAAAAAAATACGTGAAGCTTCTCCCTATTTTTGTGTCCAGCCAGGTACAACTAGGCAGCTGGGGGATGGAATCTGCAGCGCAGGGAGGCCCAAGCTTTCTGCCCCCCCCGCTGAAAATTGCAGTCCGCAGCCACCCCGGAAAATGGCGCGTTCATAGAAGCTGGATGCTGTACCTGGCTGGCATACAAAAATATGGCGAAGCCCACGTCAAAAGTTTTGGGAAAAATTAATTAAAAAATAAATAATAATTTAGGGACTGCATCTTTATTAACTCCTCAAATGTCATTTAGTGTTAAAATAAAGGATTTATTTTAAAAAAAATTGACGTGGGGCTTCGCCCTATATTTGTGTCCAGCCAGGTACAGCAGGCAGGAACAGGCTGCCCCCAACCACCAGCTGCCTATTTGTACCTGGTTGGACACAACAATATAGGGAAGCCCTTTTTTTCTTAATTATTCCATGAATTTCATGAAATAATTAAAAAAAAAAATGCTTGGGGCTTCGCCCTATTTTTGTGCCCAGCCAGATACAACTATGCAGCTGGGGGCTGGAATCCGCAGCGCAGGGAGACCCAAGCTTTCTGGGCCACCCCCGCTGCAAATTGCAGTCCGCAGCCGCCCCAGAAAATGGCGCGTTCATTGAAGCGCCATCTTCTGGCGCTGTACCCAACTCATCCAGGGCCCTGGTGCGGTGGCTCACTGGGTAATAAAGGGGTTAAGGCCAGCTTGGTATTATCAGCTGGCCCTAAGCCCAAAATTCATGGGGTCACGCCAATATTAGACATGACCACCATGAATTTCTAGTAAAGTATTTAAAAAAACACAACACCCAGAAAAAAGTCCTTTAATTGAAATAAACACACAATTCTTTATTGTTCTAAATTAAACCATACTTACCATCACGCCCATTCCAGCTGAAGCCAACGATCTCCTGCAATAAAAGTAAAATAATAAAGCAACATCATCCTTACCTTTCCATGGCTCCCACGACAGCTTCAGCTCTGCTACATCGAGATGACAGGCTGGACCGCAGCAGAACGCTGCCATCCATCCTGTCATCCCGCAGACACTGAGAAGCGCAGGCATGCTTGTGCTCCTCAATGTCTGGCTGTGACGGCATAAAGATGAGCCGAGGTCATGTCCAATGAACTCAGCTCACCTCATGTACGTCACTGACAGCGTGGGAAAATTCTCCTGCACTCAGCACTTCAGCGTGAGAATTTTCCCACACTGTCAGTGACGTGCATGAGGTGAGCTGAGTTCATTGGACATGACCTCACCTCATGTATGTCACTGACAGCGTGGGAGAATTCTCACGCTGAAGCGCTGAGTGCAGGAGAACTTTCCCACGCTGTCAGTGACGTGCATGAGGTGAGCTGAGTTCATTGGACATGAACTCGGCTCATCTGGATGACGTCACAGAGAGACACTGAGGAGCGCAAGCATGCCTGCGCTTCTCAGTGTCTGCGGGATGACAGGCTGGATGGCAGCTTTCTGCTGCGGTCCAGCCTGTCATCTCGATGTAGCAGAGCTGGAGCTGTCCTGGGAACCATCGAAAGGTAAGGATGAGGTTGCTTTATTATTTTTCTTTTATTGCAGGAGATCGTTGGCTTCAGCTGGAATGGGCGTGATGGTAAGTATGGTTTAATTTAGAACAATAAAGAATTGTGTCTTTATTTCAATTAAAGGACTTTACTCTGGGTGTTTGTGTTTTCTTTTAACTTTGACTATGGGGTTAGTAATGGGGGTGTCTTATAGACGCCTCTCCATTACTAACCTGGGCTTGATGTCAGCTGGCATTATAAGCTGACATCAACCCCAACCCTATTACCCCCTGCCACCGCACCAGGGCAGCGTGGAAGAGCGAGGCTAAGTGCCAGAATTGGCGCATCCTATGGATGCGCCATTTCTGGGGCGGCTGACGGCTGGTGTTTCTAGCCTGGGAGGGGGCCAATATTCATGGCACCCTTCCTGGGCTATTAATATCAGCCCCCAGCTGTCTGCCTAGCCTGTGCTAGCTATTAAATTAGGGGGGACCCCACGTTATTTTTTTGGGGGGGTTCCCCCATTTTAATAGCTAGTAAAGGCTAGGTATTCAGCTGGGGGCTGATATTAGTAGCCTGGGAAGCTCCGTGGGTATTACCCCCTTCCCAGGCTTCAAACATTTGCCCCAGCTGTCTGCTTAACCTCCGCTAGAGCCTAAAATTAAGGGGAACCCCACGCCAATTTTTTTTTAAATAAATCCTTTATTTTAACACTAAATGACAAGTACAGTAATCAACACTGTCACTGTACTTCATATATATGTGACTGACATGTTTCTATCTATCTAATCTATGTGTGATTCTCTATTCTTTCTGTTCTAAATTGTCGGGTACAGATGCTGAATTGCCGGCCGGCTTTCTTAAAGAGACGGTGCATGAAAACACTATTATTTTTTTAAATAAATCCTTTACACTAAATGACAAGTACAGTAAGCAACACTGTCACTGTACTTCATATATATGTGACTGACATGTTTCTATCTATCTAATCTATGTGTGATTCTCTATTCTGTCTGTTATAAATTGTCGGGTACCGCTGCTGAATTGCCGGCCGGCTTTTTTAAAGAGACGGTGCACGAAAACACTAATATTTTTTTTAATAAATCCTTTACACTAAATGACAAGTACAGTAAGCAACACTGTCACTGTACTTCATATATATGTGACTGACATGTTTCTATCTATCTAATCTATGTGTGATGCTCTATTCTTTCTGTTGTAAATTGTCGGGTACCGGTGTATGCCGCTGATGAATTGCCGGCTTTTCATGTCATTCTACATTATTCTTAGTTGTTTTACTTCATGTAGAATTAACCTACAAGGAAAGAAAGGGTTTATTTTCATTCCGATATTTGTGTCCCATTGACTTGCATTGGTTTCCGGTATCGGAATCGGCGATATCCGATACTTTTTGGGTATCGGCCCGATCCAATCCGATACGATATTTCCTGATATCGGAAGGTATCGCTCAACACTATTGATGATAAGACACAATGGACAGAAAGTCAGGAGGAGGACCAGGGTGCGGAAGTGGAAGACGAAGCGGTGGACAATGAAGTCACTGATCCGACCTGGCAAGGGGACATGCAGAGCGAGGACAGCAGCATACAGGGGGAGGGAGGCGTAGCACCACAATAGGCAGGAACAAGCAGTGTGGTGGCCACAGACACAAGGCGGGCAACTGCTCCGCGGAACACCAACATGACGGAAGTTGCCAGTTCAACTGTTAGGTCTTTCCAAGTCTGGTTCTTTTTTAAAGACTGTTTAGATAACCCCAAAAAGGCCATTTGCAACATCTGCCAGGCCACCAAGAGCACCAAAACTACCAGCCTGACCACCACCAGCATGCTCAGGCGCATGACAGCAAAGAACCTGACTAGCTGGGCCGAATGCCAAGGTCCAGAAACAGTGTCTGTGGGTGACACCACTGCCTCTTCCGCTGTTGTGCGTGCACTCCAATCCTTTTCCATGGTGCATGTGAAGATGCCTCCCACCCTGTACCTGTCATTGCAGACTTGCAACCATCACCGTCCACGTCTTGTCCCTTTGCAGCGTTCAGTTGTCCCTACCCCAGTCCCTGGAATGCAAGCGCAAGTATATAGCCAGTCGCTCACCCACCCACCCACAGGCTGCAATACTATACTGCCAAATTTTTGACAGCTGCTTGTGACTCGCCCCCTGAGCCGTGGGGCACTCGGATCCGGGCAATTAGGGAAACGGTGGGAGTAGTAGTGGCAACCCGGTTCCGTGGCTCAGGGTGGTCAGGCCAGTGGTAGTCCGTTATGTGCTGATGTTTATGTCCGACTACGCCACCCGTGGATTGCGGTTATTAGGAACCGCCGCTGCATGCAGACCGCTGGGGCTGATGAGGTGTGCAGCTAGGGTAGTGTGACTCCCCACGGGAAGAGTGCGGCCCCAGGGCAGTATAGTGGATGGTGGGAGTGATGGTAGTGAGAGTCCCAGTGCTGATAGTGCTGGAGGAGCAAGGAGCACACAGACAACAGGTTGCAGTCCAGGGTCTTTACTAAAACAGGTAAACTGACCCACAAACAGTCCCAGCTAGGAGGGGACCTGGATGTCTGAGAGCAACGGGGAAATTGGCCCTGGTCAGGGTGAGGGTGTAGGCCTACCGTGCTTTCTGCGCTCCTTCTGGCTATCTCCTCGTTATAGGGTAACTGCCCACGTTTCCGAGCTTTCGGTGTATTCTCGCCTGTATGGCCTGCGACGTGGGTTCCTTTCTGCTCCCAGCCTTGTACGGCTTTACTGGTCCCTTCGGTTGTGGCAGGGCCTCCAGGCTTCTTAGGCCAAGGAATATACAGTCCCCTGCGGACTGGTTATCTGCTGGAGGATGTAGAATCCTCCCAGCCTCAGACACCAAAGTCTGGTAAATTAAGTCCTTTATCTGCCAAGACAGGCTCTCTTCGCCTCTTGTCTCTGGCTTGTGGCTCTCGTCCTGCCACACTTCCTCTTAGGTGCAATACAACTGTCTGTCCCTGCTCTGCTCTGGGACACGTCTCATTGCTGAGACAGGCCATCAATTTCTCCCTAACCCTGCCCCCAGCACCAGCTTTTCTGGGGCAGCCTGCTCCCCCTACTGGCCTGAGACAGGAGGCATTGCATGCTAATGTTCCCCTGACTAGAGAACCTCCCCCTTGCTCTCATACACAGCTTTATTTACACTTGTGGCATCCAGGCCAGGGTGACACATTCCCCCCTAGTGAAATTTAGTACTCCGGGACTAAACAATAAACAAAGACAATATTCATAACAATAAAACATTAATAGACAGACGACGCACAAATTGAGTTCTTAAGGTCACAGTGTGGTCTGTGACCGGGTGTCCATATCACCAGCACAACGGGGAGCCATAACCAGGTGGGAGTCTGTCCTACCCCAAGTCCTTCACAGTCTTAGTTCATTCCTGGGTTAGGCTCCAAACGCAGTCCATACAAGGTCCCGGTTATAAAAAGTCCATAACCTTTGAGTCCTTACGGTAGCTGCAAGAAACTGAAACACAGAATTACCAAACAAGCATGTAACTTGGCAAACAATTCAACATTTGGCAACAGGGTCATTTACAATTTTAGCGCGCTATATATTCTCCAGCGAGCGGGTATCTGCCCCTTTGTGCTCCTGGTTGACCTACGTAGCCCACTGTCTGGTGGTGGACCAACCTGGCTTTCCCCACTAGCGTTAGGGGTACAGCTACCAGCTGGGTGTACAGGTAGGGCAGGCAGCTATCTGCGAGTCCTTTGGCTTACCGCAGGCATGGCAGGCTCACTGTCAGCAGAGGGTTGACTCTCCTGGGCTGCTGGTACAGGCTCTTCTGCCCTGGAACTGCTTGCTCCTCTTCACCTTCCGGCTCTGGTGTTGGTTGTTGCTGTGCCGGTTGCAGGAAATGCAGGACGGGTACCACTATGGCATCATTTATGCGAGTCCAGGACTGAGGGAACTCTCCGAGAACGGTGCTGATCATTTCTTCCTTGTCCTCTGCGGGTTCAAGGTCACTCTGATCCTCTTCTGCACTACGGAGTTGCTCGGGGCACCTTTTGAGGTGGTCTCTGGAGACGACACTAGTGGTTTCTCCTCCGTCCTTGGTGATTACGCACACCTTTGGGTTGTCGTGGTCAGACTGCAGTACGGTGTAGGGTTCCCTTTCCCACTGGTCGTCCAACTTATGTAGCCTTCTTTTTCGCTTTAGGACTTGCTCACCAGGTTCTAGGGGACCAGCAGGGGCGTGTTGATTGAAGAGTTTTTCTTGCCTCTCTCTCACCTGGGCCAGGCTCTTCTCCACACTCTCCTGTACCTTCTTGTACTGCAGTTGCCTTTCCGTATCCCAGTCCGCATCCGGGGAGGTGTCCTCAGGTATTAGGACTCCCATCTCCAGGTCTACGGGCAGCTTACCTGGTCTAGCTCGCATCAGGTAAGCCGGGGTGCAGTTTGTAGCATTCACCGGGATATTGTTGTATAGGTCTATTAGGTCCGGCAGTTTTTCTGGCCACAGGCTGCGTTCCTCCAGGGGCAACGTCTTCAGGAGATCAATGACCATATTGTTCATCTTCTCACACATCCCGTTGGTTTGTGGATGGTAAGGCGTTGTCCGAATCTTCTTACAGCCATAGAGGTTGCAGAACTCCTGGAAGATTTCAGCCTCGAACGCTGGACCCTGGTCTGTCAGGACCTGTTCCGGATACCCGTGTGGACGGCAGAAATATTGCTGGAAGGCTCTGGCCGGTGTTTGGGCTGTCAAGTCTTTTACCGGGACCACCACTAGAAAACGGGAATAGTGGTCCACGATTGTCAGGGCATAGATGTATCCAGACCGGCTTGGAGCCAATTTGACGTGGTCCAGAGCTACCAGCTCAAGAGGCTGCGTGGTGACGATGGGCCTCAAGGGTGTCTTCTGGCTGGTGCGGTCCTTCCTCCTCAGGTGACAAGGGCCACAATCTCTGCACCACTTTTCTACAGCTCCTCTCATGCCGACCCAAAAGAACCTTCCTCTTAGCAGGAACTCCAATTTCTTCCATCCGAAGTGTCCCGCTCTGTCATGGTAAGCCCCCAGGACCATGGCTGCATCCCGTCTTGGGACCACGACTTGCCAGGTCAGCTCGTGCGTCCGGTGGTTAACAATCCTTCTGCACAACTTGCCTTCGTAGAGGAACAGCTTGCTCTTCTCCTTCCATAGCTGCTTGGCTTCCTCTGGGGCATCTGGATCTAAGCGGGCGTCTTCCCGGGTCAGCAGATCTTTCACCAGGCGGACTGCAGGGTCACTATCTTGGGTCTCGGCCCAGCTGTGGTGAGGTAGGGGATTGATTATCACAGTGGTTAGATCCTCCTCCTTCACGCGGTGAGAGTATTGAGCGGCTCCATACCGGTGAAACGCGGGGAGTTCTACCTCCTCCAGCTCTTCTGGGTCTTCGTCACCTTCAGGTAAGTGAGGCATCCTTGATAGGGCGTCCGCGTTGGCATTGGTTTTGCCTGCCCGGTACTTGATCACGAAGTCATAGTTTGAGAGACGGGCCATCCACCGCTGTTCTAGGGCACCCAGTCTTGCATTGTCCAGGTGTGTCAACGGGTTGTTGTCCGTGTACACGGTGAACTTCGCGGAGGCCAGGTAATGCTTGAAGCGTTCCGTCACGGCCCATACCACCGCCAAGAATTCTAGCTTGAAGGAGCTGTAATTCTCCGGGTTCCTCTCGGTGGGCCTCAGCTTCCGGCTGGCGTACGCGATCACCCTTTCTCTGCCCTGTTGGTTTTGGGACAGTACAGCTCCCAGTCCCACATTACTGGCATCTGTGTGGAGAATGAAAGGCTGGCCATAATCAGGGTAGGCCAAGATCTCGTCCCCTGTGAGGGCCATCTTTAGCTGGCGGAAGGACTCCTCTTCCGGTTTATCCCACTTGAAGGGCGGCTTTTGGCTCCTGGACTTAGACTGTCCGATCAGGAGGTCCTGCATAGGAGCTGCCATCTTGGTGAACCCGGGGATGAACCTTCGGTAGTAGCCTACCAACCCGAGAAACTGTCTCACCTCTTTGATGTTCGAGGGTCTTGGCCAGCTCTTGATTGCCGTGACCTTGTCAGGGTCGGGGGCCACTCCTTCCGCGCTTACCACATGCCCTAGGTACTGGACCTTTGGTTTCAACAGGTGACACTTCAATGGTTTCACCTTCAGGCCGTAGCCTGCCAGGGCTTCGAACACCTCGGCCAGGTGCTTTAGGTGGTCCTCGTAGGTCTTCGAATAGACGATCACGTCGTCCAGGTAAAGGAGAACCGTCTCGAAGTTTCGGTGCCCTAGACAGCATTCCATCAACCGCTGGAAGGTCCCTGGTGCGTTGCAGAGCCCGAAAGGCATACAGTTGAACTCACTCAGTCCCATCGGGGTGGTGAAGGCGGTCTTCTCCTTGTCAGCCTCTGCCACAGGAACCTGCCAGTACCCGCTAGTAAGGTCCAAAGTAGAAAAGAAGTTAGCTGATTTTAGTGCGGCTAAAGACTCCTCTATTCTAGGCAACGGGTATGCGTCTTTGTGGGTGATACGGTTGATTTGTCTATAGTCTACACACATTCTCATGGTGCCGTCTTTCTTTTTGACCAGAACCAAGGGGGCTGCCCAGGGGCTACAGCTGTCTCTAATGACCCCAGCTTCTTTCATCTCTCTTAGCATGCCCTTTGCGTTCTGATAATGTGCAGGGGGTACAGGTCTGTGCCTCTCTTTTATTGGTGGGTGGCTCCCTGTGGGGATGTGGTGTTCTATCCCTTTTACTCTGCCGAAGTCTAGCGGGTGCTTACTAAAGACTCTCTCGTGCTCCTGTACCACCCGGTAGACTCCTTGTTTTTGGTGCAGGGGAGTGGAGTCAGCACCCACATTGAGTTTCTGGCACCAGTCCTCCTTTTGTTTCTGGGAGCCATTACCCTCCGCCTGAGGAGATGGAGGCAAGGGTTCCACGGCCCTGATAGCTTTGTGTTCGACAACAAACAGTTTGGCGAGTGTAGTGTACCTGGGTAAGTGAACCTCCCTCTCCCCAATGTTGAGGATGCGGACGGGCACCCTCCCATGACGGACATCAACCACCCCCCGGGCTGTCAAAATGGTGGGCCTGCTGTCTGAGTACACGGGTTCTACCATGGCTTGGTAGTCTCTACCTCTCAACCCGATTGCAGTCCGACACCAGATCATCATTTCACTTTTGGGAGGCATGGAAATGGGGAATGGGTCACTCAGTCTTACGCTACCGATCTCACCACCAGACAGTTCTACCTGCTGCCGTCTCATCAGGGCTTTTATCTCCTTGTTGAGGACTCTCTGTTGGCTGGAACTAGCATTCACCGCCACCTGTTGTAAGATTACAATTACCTCTGAAAGACAATTTTCAATTACGTTAGTACCCACAGTTATTTTAGGGTGACTTTCACGACGGTCAATGTCCACAATAATTACTCCCTGTGCCGGCAGTTCAACTTTACCAATTTTAATGGTCATCTCCTTGAACCCCATCTGCGGCACGGGTAAGCCATTACTAGCGATGATGCTCAAGTTACTGTCTGGATACCGTGTGATATCAGCATCAGTCCAATACTGCTTAAAAAGTACATAAGGGATAGTGGTTACTTGCGACCCAGTATCCAGCAAGGCGCTCATGGGGATACCGTCCAGCACCACGGGTAAAACCGGGCGCCCCCCAACGTACTTATCACGCCAATTATAAGGGCCTGGTGATCTTATGCCTGGGGGTTGGCCCTCTGCCCCAGGTTGGACCCGTTTAAATTACAGTACCTGGAAATGTGTCCGGGCTGGTTGCATCGACGGCAAATGGGCTGTCCATCCTCTGCGTAGCGGTCTGTGGGCCTCCCTCGGAACGACGGGATCCTCCTCTGTCGACGCCACGGGACATCCTCCGGACTTGAAGCCAGCTCGATGGGTCTTGACGGGTCCACTTGCAACGCCTGGACGGTCCTGGTCAACGCCGCGACACTCCTGGTCAGCTCCTGGACTTGGTGGTGCAGGTCTTTCGACGGGGCTTGGTTCAGGGCCTGTGCATCAGCCTCCACGGAGTCCATAGAGGAGGGCGCCGCCTCCTGGTGGTAGGTGAGAGCAGGGCACCGGGGGTTTATAGCGCCACTAGTTGCAGATTCACGGAGCACCCTTATGGCCCTGTCCTTAAATTGGGCAAAGGTCAGGTCGGGGTTCTGAAAGAACATGAGGCGCAGTTGGGCCCTGTGGGTGCTAGACAGCAGACCTTCTATGAATTGTTCTGTTAGCAGCTTATCCGTTTCCTGCACACTGCCAGGGTCAGTTTGTTGAATAGCCCTCAAGGCTTCCTGCAGATTTAGGGCATAGTCTCTGATGCTGTCCTGTGCCCGCTGCTTACATCCATAGAACCTCATTTTAATCTCAGCGGAGGTACGTGTGTCAAAGGTACCCCGCAGCCGGGCCAGAATACCCTTCACAGTCCTTTTCTCCTCAGTGGGCCATGATTTTACCTCCCTTTGGGCTGCGCCAGTTAACTGCCCTGTCAATATGCTGACCTTCTGTTCCTCTGTCAGGGGGTAAACGTGGAACAAACTGTATAGCCTTTCCTTGAAGTCAGTTAGGGCATGGGGCTCCCCTGAGTATTTGGGCAGCCAGGCCGCTCCAGGGATGTAGGGCAGGGAAAAGGGCATCAGCGCTGCTGCAGCTGCTTTGGTGGTAGTGGGGGCCTCTGTGTCCGACATCTTCCTCCCCCCTAGTCAAGCGTGGCCTACCTTCCGACGATCCTCTTCTGTAGGCCGCGGCTCCGCTGCTGCTGCTATGGACGAGGACCTGGCGTCGCATCCTGGTGACGTCAGCGTCGCTCTCTCTCCCTTCCAGGACCTTGCGCAGCGTCGGTGCGTGGGGCGGAGCTTCGGATCTCGCGCGGTTTTGACGTCCACGCCCCTCTTCTTCCCGCGCGGCGTCCTGGAGATGGCGTCCGATGGCGGGAAACAGCTGCAGATGGCGGGAAGACGGCAGAAGACGGCGGGAAAAGGTCCAAGATGGCGTCTGATGGCGGGAATCGGCTCCGGATGGCGGGAAACGACTCCGGACGGTGGGAAACTTCGCCACAGGTAAATTACAAAAGTCTTTTTCAGGCACGCAGTACCCGGTGGTTGCGGGCACGAAATCCTGCCGACTACGCCAAAGCTGACTCGCCCCCTGAGCCGTGGGGCACTCGGATCCGGGCAATTAGGGAAACGGTGGGAGTAGTAGTGGCAACCCGGTTCCGTGGCTCAGGGTGGTCAGGCCAGTGGTAGTCCGTTATGTGCTGATGTTTATGTCCGACTACGCCACCCGTGGATTGCGGTTATTAGGAACCGCCGCTGCATGCAGACCGCTGGGGCTGATGAGGTGTGCAGCTAGGGTAGTGTGACTCCCCACGGGAAGAGTGCGGCCCCAGGGCAGTATAGTGGATGGTGGGAGTGATGGTAGTGAGAGTCCCAGTGCTGATAGTGCTGGAGGAGCAAGGAGCACACAGACAACAGGTTGTAGTCCAGGGTCTTTACTAAAACAGGTAAACTGACCCACAAACAGTCCCAGCTAGGAGGGGACCTGGATGTCTGAGAGCAACGGGGAAATTGGCCCTGGTCAGGGTGAGGGTGTAGGCCTACCGTGCTTTCTGCGCTCCTTCTGGCTATCTCCTCGTTATAGGGTAACTGCCCACGTTTCCGAGCTTTCGGTGTATTCTCGCCTGTATGGTCTGCGACGTGGGTTCCTTTCTGCTCCCAGCCTTGTACGGCTTTACTGGTCCCTTCGGTTGTGGCAGGGCCTCCAGGCTTCTTAGGCCAAGGAATATACAGTCCCCTGCGGACTGGTTATCTGCTGGAGGATGTAGAATCCTCCCAGCCTCAGACACCAAAGTTTGGTAAATTAAGTCCTTTATCTGCCAGGACAGGCTCTCTTCGCCTCTTGTCTCTGGCTTGTGGCTCTCGTCCTGCCACACTTCCTCTTAGGTGCAATACAACTGTCTGTCCCTGCTCTGCTCTGGGACACGTCTCATTGCTGACACAGGCCATCAAGTTCTCCCTAACCCTGCCCCCAGCACCAGCTTTTATAGGGGCAGCCTGCTCCCCCTACTGGCCTGAGACAGGAGGCATTGCATGCTAATGTTCCCCTGACTAGAGAACCTCCCCCTTGCTCTCAGACACAGCTTTATTTACACTTGTGGCATCCAGGCCAGGGTGACACACTTGCACTTGAAATATGGCCTTTTAGGCTCGTGGAGGTGGAAGCTTTCCAGCCGGGTATCCATACACGTCCCCAGCCACCATTATTTCTCCTGGTGTTGTCCCCGCCTTCCACCAGCACGGGTCCCAGAACTTTACCCGTGCCCTCCTCAGCGCACTTAGTGTGAAGGACCGCCTAACCACAAACACATGGACAAGTGAATGTGGCCAGGGATGGTACATCTCACTGACACATTTCACTGGGTTAATATTCTGGAAGCCGGGACCCAGTGGGACCTTGGGACGGAATGCGTACTCCCGACGCAGAGGATTGCAAGCCCTGGGTCAACCAGGGTTGCCCCCACATTCTACAGCTCCTGCACCACCTCCTCCTCTTCAGCCTCCATCTCCATCACTTGATTCATTTCTTTCAGGAGATATTCCAGTTTATGTACTAAAACTTTGTGGGTGCCAATAACAATAAGCAGGACTGTATGCTTAGTTGACAAACCACACACCATTGCAGAGTTGTTGAAAGCTGTGTCAGAGAACCTGGTGGCGGCTCTGAAGCTAGGCAAGCTCACACGCGAGCCATTCCTGGCCCATGTGCTCAACTTAGTGGTTCAGCTGTTTCTCAAAACCTACCCAGGTCTGCCACAGCGACTTGTGAAAGTACGCTGCATGTGTGCCCATTTCAGAAAGTCAGCTACAGCTTTCACCGCTCTGGCAGGGCTTCAGCAGCTTTCAGATCACCGACTAGTGTGCGATGTGACCACGGATTGGAAATCAAAGTTGCAGATGTTTGGAATGATTTTGAGCAGCAGAGAGCAGTTGAGTACCAGCTTCAATACGCCCGTCGGCATTCAGGTCAGCCTCCGCACATAAGAGCTGATGAGTGGGCATGAATGTCTGACATCTGTGCCGTCCTCCAAAACTTTCAGGACTCCACCAAGATGGTGAGCGGCGATGACGCCATAATTAGCATCATCATCCCGCTTCTCTGTGTACTGGAACAATCGCTGCTCACAATTAAAGAGGAGGCATTGCAGGTGGAGCAAGGAGCTATACAGGGTTATGCTACTCAGCCCAGCCTCATCTCATCCCGACGCGGATTGGGTGATAATGAGGAGGAGGAAGAGAACATGGACAAAAGTCCTCTTGATGAGAACAGGGAAGTCTTGGCTGTTGGCAGTCTGGCACACAAGCCGACTTGGGCATTACAGAAAACTGGCACGGCACGAGAGAAGTCTTGTAGACAGAGGTGTGAGGTTCTGATTAAGGAGAATGTCAGTCTTAGATCAGTTGCAGAACGGAGGGCATGGGAGGGGTGATACACAGAAATGAGGGAAGAGATATAGGCCGGTGCAGAACTGTGGAGAGCTTGGTGGGTGAAAGAGATGAGTTTGTATTGTATTCTGTAGTGATTGTTTAACCTAACCAGTGCAATGACTCGCAAAGGGTAGAGGCTTCGGTGAAGCGGCTTAATAATAATAATTAGGGTTGAGCGAGTATGTTCTGTCCGAGTATGCTCGGGCCGAGCTCCAAGTATTTACAGCTGCTCAGTGATATGGTTGAATCGCTCCCGGGTGCATGATTTGCAACTGTTTGACAGCTTTATTACTTGTGAGGAATGTGTAAGAAATAGACATTACTTCCATGTAATAAAACTGTCAAAACAGTCGCAAATCATGCACACGGGAGCAATTCAACCATATCACCGAGCAGCTATAAATACACGGAGCTCGGCCCGAGCATACTCGCCGAAAGGGTTAATAGAACATACTCGCTCAACACTAATAATAATCTTTTTATTTATATAGCGCCAACATATTCCACAGCGCTTTACAATTCAGACAATTTATAGACATTATGGGCACTGTCCCCATTGGGGCTCACAATCTACATACCCTATCAGTATGTCTTTGGAGTGTGGGAGAAAACCAGAGAACCCAGAGGAAACCCATGCAAACACAGGGAGAACATACAAACTACTTGCAGATGTTGTCCTTGGTGGGATTTGAACCCAGAACCCCAGCGCTGCAAGGCTGCAGTGCTAACCACTGAGCCACCGTGCTGCCCTTTATAGAAATACGACTCTGGCTGCTACATTCAGAAAGGATTGGAGAAGAGAGTTTGTTTAGAGGGAAATTGATTAGAAGATAGCTGCAGTAATTAATCAGAGACACAGTAAGAGTTTTTACAGTATCAAAGGTGCGAAAAGGTTGAATTCTGGATATGTTTTTAAGGTGCAGGTGACATGTGTGGGAGTTATGGTGGCACCACCTAAAAGAAATTGCAAAGTCAGGTATAGGTAGGATAGTAAAAGTCAGATATAGGTAGGTTAGTAAAAGTCAGGTAAAGGAAAGGTAGGTTAGATGGCTACGTGCGGCCTCCTGCTGTGTATAGATGGCTACGTGCGGCCTCCTGCTGTGTATAGATGGCTACGTGCAGCCTCCTGCTGTGTATAGATGGCGCCGTGCGGCCTCCTGCTGTGTATAGATGGCGCCGTGTGGCCTCCTGCTGTGTATAGATGGCGCCGTGAGGCCTCCTGCTGTGTATAGATGGCTATGTGTGGCCCCCTGCTGTGTATAGATGGCTATGTGCGGCCTCCTGCTGTGTATAGATGGCATCGTGCGGCCTCCTGCTGTGTATAGATGGCGCCATGCAGCCTCCTGCTGTGTATATGGCTACGTCCGGCCTCCTGCTGTGTATAGATGGCTACGTGCGGCCTCCTGCTGTATATAGATGGCTACGTGCGGCCTCCTGCTGTGTATAGATGGCTACGTGCAGCCTCCTGCTGTGTATAGATGGCTACGTGCGGCCTCCTGCTGTGTATAGATGGCTACGTGCAGCCTCCTGCTGTGTATAGATGGCGCCGTGCAGCCCCCTGCTGTGTATAGATGGCTACGTGCGGCCTCCTGCTGTGTATAGATGGCTACGTGCAGCCTCCTGCTGTGTATAGATGGCGCCGTGCAGCCCCTGCTGTGTATAGATGGCGCCGTGCGGCCTCCTGCTGTGTATAGGTGGCGCCGTGTGGCCTCCTGCTGTGTATAGATGGCTATGTGCGGCCTCCTGCTGTGTATTGATGGCATCGTGCGGCCTCCTGCTGTGTATAGATGGCGCCATGCAGCCTCCTGCTGTGTATATGGCTACGTCCGGCCTCCTGCTGTGTATAGATGGCTACGTGCGGCCTCCTGCTGTATATAGATGGCTACGTGCGGCCTCCTGCTGTGTATAGATGGCTACGTGCAGCCTCCTGCTGTGTATAGATGGCTACGTGCGGCCTCCTGCTGTGTATAGATGGCTACGTGCAGCCTCCTGCTGTGTATAGATGGCACCGTGCAGCCCCCTGCTGTGTATAGATGGCTACGTGCGGCCTCCTGCTGTGTATAGATGGCTACGTGCAGCCTCCTGCTGTGTATAGATGGCGCCGTGCAGCCCCTGCTGTGTATAGATGGCTACGTGCGGCCTCCTGCTGTGTATAGATGGCTACGTGCAGCCTCCTGTTGTGTATAGATGGCGCCGTGCAGCCCCCTGCTGTGTATAGATGGCTACGTGCGGCCTCCCGCTGTGTATAGATGGCTACGTGCTTCCTCCCGCTGTGTATAGATGGCTACGTGCTTCCTCCCGCTGTGTATAGATGGCTATGTGCGGCCCCCTGCTGTGTATAGATGGCTACGTGCGGCCTCCTGCTGTGTATAGATGACTACGTGCTGCCTCCTGCTGTGTATAGATGGCTACGTCCGGCCTCCTGCTGTGTATAGATGGCTACGTGCGGCCTCCTGCTGTATATAGATGGCTACGTGCGGCCTCCTGCTGTGTATAGATGGCTACGTGCAGCCTCCTGCTGTGTATAGATGGCTACGTGCGGCCTCCTGCTGTGTATAGATGGCTACGTGCAGCCCCCTGCTGTGTATAGATGGCTACGTGCGGCCTCCTGCTGTGTATAGATGGCTACGTGCAGCCTCCTGCTGTGTATAGATGGCGCCGTGCAGCCCCCTGCTGTGTATAGATGGCTACGTGCGGCCTCCTGCTGTGTATAGATGACTACGTGCAGCCTCCTGTTGTGTATAGATGGCTCCGTGCAGCCCCCTGCTGTGTATAGATGGCTACGTGCGGCCTCCTGCTGAGTATAGATGGCTACGTGCGGCCTCCTGCTGAGTATAGATGGCTACGTGTGCTCAATATTAAGTCATCCAATGTTAGGCTGTGTGCCCACGATGCAGAAATGCTCCAGATTTTTTTTGAGCGTTTCTGCATCTCCCTGGCAGAAAAAACGCATGCGGATTGTACATGCGGATTGTACATGCGGATTGTACGTGCGTTTTTCCTGTCAGGGACAAGCGGATGTGATGCGTTCTTCACATGCATTTTCGCATGCGGGTTGTCAAGCGTTTTCCAAGCGATTTTAGCATCACTTGGAAAAGTACTTGACAACTTGGTCACACTATATAAATACATGCAACCGGCAAGGATTTATATAGTGTGACCGAAAGAATGGTAAAAAATAAATATACTTACCTTCTGATGGCCTGCCGACGTCAGCGGTCGCGTGACCCGTCACATGACTAAATGACGTCACCACAGGTCCTTTAGTCTACCGCGAGCTGCCGGCGAGGCAGGACGCATCGGATAAAGACACCGGGGGCCATCAGAAGGTAAGTATAATATTTATTTTTTATTTTATTCTTTTTTTTACAGGTTCCATGGTACTCGGGTCCGGAGGAGAGTCTTCTGTTCTCCAAACCCGGGTACCATCCGCACATTGAAACGCATGGAATCCGCATGTACAGATGCAGTGATGCGGATACCATGCGTTCCAATGCAAGTCAATGGCGGCGAAAACGCAGCTCTTCCGCAAAATAATTGGTAGTGCTGCGGATTTTTCCACAATGATACCAAGCGGAAACGCTTAAAAAACCCATAGTGGGCACACAGCCTAAAAAAAAATATTATAAATTATTATTATAATTAATATATTAATATTGTGCCAAATTAATTTCACGTGACCTATCACATGATCTATCACAGGTGATCATGTGACATGTGATACATCAGGTGTGCGTGTGTGTGTGTGTGTGTGTGTGGGGGGGGGGCGCGCCTTCTAAACTGCCCGGGGCCCTTGCTACTCTTAATCCACCCCTGCACCCTCCACACTACTTATATGCACATGTAGCTCTTTCACGGACTGTTCCTCCATTACTGAGAAATCAGCTTTTAAATTGGTATGCAAATGAGGCTGAAGAGCTATGGTAGATCTGAAGCCTCTGAATGGTATAAGTATATACAGTACAGATAAATCCAGAGTCTTATCGGTGACATGTTCTTGCTGATCATAGTCATTCACTTTCCCTTCTCTCCTCTATTTAGCCCAGATCACCGTGATAACTTCTTCCATCCACGATGTGTCTCTGCAGAACTTAATGCACAGACGTCTTTGGATTATTATTTAACCGGCACTTTTCCCACTTTTTCCCACCTCTACACAAACTGCATAATGCTATAACCATCTCTAGTGCCCTGGAGAGTAATAATGCCCTCTCTGTTGCCCCACACAGTAATAGTACACCCCTCTTTGCCTTTATACAGTAATTGTGTCCAGCTCTCTGCCTCCATATACTAAAAGTCTCACGTCTGAGCTTCCACATGGTAAAAATGCCCCCATTGTGCTACTATATAGAAATATTAGGCACATTAAGGAATAGTTCCCACTCTGTGCCTCTATATAGTAATAATGCACCCCTCTGTGCCTCCATATAGTAATAATGCCCCCTCTCCCCTCTGTGCCTCCATGTAGTAATAGTGCCTCCTCTGTGTCTCCATATGGTAATAATGCCCCCCTATGTGTCCCCATATAGTAATAGTGCCCCCTCCGTGCCTCCATATAGTAATAGTGCCTCCTCTGTGTCTCCATATAGTAATAGTGCCTCCTCTGTGTCTCCATATAGTAATAGTGCCTCCTCTGTGTTTCCATATAGTAATAGTGCCCCCTCCGTGTCTCCATATAGAAATAATGCCCCCTCTGTGCCTCCATATAGTAATAGTGCCCCCTCTGTGTCTCCATATAGTAATAGTGCCCCCTCCGTGTCTCCATATAGAAATAATGCCCCCTCTGTGCCTCCATATAGTAATAATGCCCCCTCCGTGCCTCCATATAGTAATAGTGCCTCCTCTGTGTCTCCATATAGTAATGATACCCCCTCTGTGTCCCCATATAGTAATAGTGCCCCCTCCATGCTTCCATATAGAAATAGTGCCTCCTCTGTGTCTCCATATAGTAATAGTGCCTCCTCTGTGTTTCCATATAGTAATAGTGCCTCCTCTGTGTCTCCATATAGTAATAGTGCCCCCTCCGTGTCTCCATATAGAAATAATGCCCCCTCTGTGCCTCCATATAGTAATAGTGCCCAATCTGTGTCTCCATATAGTAACAGTGCCCCCTCCGTGTCTCCATATAGAAATAATGCCCCCTCTGTGCTTCCATATAGTAATAATGCCCCCTCCGTGCCTCCATATAGTAATAGTGCCTCCTCTGTGTCTCCATATAGTAATAATGCCCCCTCTGTGTCCTCGTATAGTAATAGTGCCCCCTCCGTGCCTCCATATAGCAATAATGCCCCCTCTGTGTCTCCATATAGTAATAGTGCCTTCTCTGTGTCTCCATATAGTAATAGTGCCCCCTCCATGTCTCCATATAGAAATAATGCCCCCTCTATGCCTCCATAAAGTAATAGTGCCCCCCTCTGTGTCTCCATATAGTGATAGTGCCACTTCTATTCCTCCATATAGTAATAGTGCCCCCCTCTGTTTTTCCATATAGTGATAGTGCCCCCTCTGTGCTTCCATATAGTGATAGTGCCCCTTCTATTCCTCCATATAGTGATAGTGCCTCTTCTGTGCCTATATGCAGTATGTCCATATACCAGGCATAGTGCTCCTCTGTAATTCTATATATTACTAGTGCCTCCATACAATTGTAATCCCCCCTTTACATCCTCCCATCCAGTGCCCTGGCAATAAAATAAAAATAAATGAAAACTCCCTTCTCCCACAACGAGTGGTGCTGTCCTTGTGCCGCAGTCTGTAGCTGCAGGCGGTGCGATGGAGTGATGTCATTGCGCTGGAGAAGCCTATAATTCAGGCATGTGCTGCTAGGACTGGCAGATGGTGGTGCAGGGGGCTGTATATAATGTATGGACAGACAGGTGGGAGGTATACAGACATGTAATATGTGCACCGCTCATTTAGACATAGACAACAGAATCAATTACATTTTATAATATATATTTGGGATAAGAAATTTTTACCCCAAGGAGGCGGAGGCTCGTAAAGTGCCTGCCGCACCCAGAGCACTTAAAGGGAAGTTGTCATGTCAGATAACGCTATCAACCTGTTTGGTTTTGAACCTGCAGGTCGTATTACAGGTAAGAGTGCTATCTATGAAAAACACTGTTAGCTTTCCTATGCAGAAAATTCACGAGCTTTTATCAGAGCGCTGACTGCTGTTATGTTCTGCAGCTTAGAACTAAAGAATAGGAGGGAAAAGCTGTCCCTGCACTGAGACTCAGCTAAACTCTACGCTGGGGTGGGTGCTCTATTCCTTGTGAATAGCCCCACCGAAACTCCTGCACTGAACTCAAACAAAGACCTGAAGGAAGGGGAAAAGGGGTCCCTAACAGATCTAAGGACTAGGAGAAAAAACAGGAGACCTCCTAATAGAAAAGTTAGTTGCAGAAACGAAGATTAAAGGGAACAAAACTGGTGCAACAAGAAGTCCCAGCATATCAATTGTCCAAAGCACAGAGAACTTAGCAAGGAAACTTAGCCAGAGCACAAGCGTAACAACACTGATGTCTAGCGGGGAATGGGAGACAGGTGCTGAGTAATAAAGAGTGAAGAGATCACGTGACCAAGACACCCAGCACCAGAGGAAAAGACTAGAAGCCAGCAAACCACAACAAGATGGCCGATAGTAAAACAATATAGATTCTAACACCTGCCTTTTTTATATTTTATACAGTGGACCTCACTACGGTTTCGAGGGGATCGCACCCAATATTCCACGGTGCGGCTATTATTTGTTTTCACATATTTTTCTCTATCTATCCAGATCATCCTAATTTCTAGTTTTCATCTTTATGTATCTCATTTTCTATGTTATCTATCTATGTCAGATCAATGTATTTATTATGGTTAATAAAAGGCTGTAAAAGTAAGTATAAGTAATGAAAAACAAATGGAGGGTCAATTTCTAACTAAATCACATGACTGTGTATAAAAAAAAGCATGTTAGAGAGGCAGAGCCTCCCAGAAGCAAAGATGGTCAGAGGTCACCGATCTGTGAACAACTGCGTCTAATAATTGTAGAATAATTTCAGGAAATTTTTCCTCAATGTGAAATTACAAAGACTTTGAATATCTTCCATCTACAGGCCATAAAATCATCAAAAAATTCTGGAAAAATCCATGTGCACAAAGAATGGGGCTGATGGTCAATATTGAATGCTCATGATGTACGGACCCTGAGAAGGCTCTGCATGATATCAAGACATGATTCAGTCATCCAAGTCACTGCATGGGCTCAAAAAAATTTCCAGAAATCATTGTCTGTGATCACAGTTCACCATGCGTTCCACAAATGTAAATGACAGCTCTATCATGCAAAGAAAAAGCAGAATATCAGCACAATCCAGAAACGCTGTAGTCTTCTCTGCACTCATTTATAATGGACTCAGGAGAAATAGAAAACTGTTCTGTGGTCAGAAAAATCAAAATGTGAAATTCGTTATGGAAACCACAGACGCTGTGCCCTCAGAGTGAGAGGGACCATTCAGCTTGTTATGGAGGAGACGGACCATCCAGCTTGTTATCAAGGAGAGGGACCATCCAGCTTGTTACGGAGGAGAGTAAACATCCAGCTTGTTATGGAGTTAAAGGATCATCCAGCTTGTTATGGAGAAGAGGGACCATCCAGCTTGTTATCATGGAGAGGGACTATCCAGCTTGTTATGGAGGAGAGGGACCATCCAGCTTGTTATGGAGGAGAGGGCATTTGCAGCTTGTTATGGAGGAGAGGGACCATCCAGCTTTTTATCAAGGAGAGGGACCTTTATCAAGGAGAGGGACCATCCAGCTTGTTACGGAGGAGAGTAAACATCCAGCTTGTTATGGAGTTAAAAGATCATCCAGCTTGTTATGGAGAAGAGGGACCATCCAGCTTGTTATCATGGAGAGGGACCATCCAGCTTGTTATGGAGGAGAGGGACCATCCAGCTTGTTATGGAGGAGAGGGCATTTGCAGCTTGTTATGGAGGAGAGGGACCATCCAGCTTTTTATCAAGGGGAGGGACCTTTATCAAGGAGAGGGACCATCCAGCTTGTTACGGAGGAGAGTAAACATCCAGCTTGTTATGGAGTTAAAGGATCATCCAGCTTGTTATGGAGAAGAGGGACCAGCCAGCTTGTTATCATGGAGAGGGACTATCCAGCTTGTTATGGAGGAGAGGGACCATCCAGCTTGTTATGGAGGAGAGGGCATTTGCAGCTTGCTATGGAGGAGAGGGACCATCCAGCTTTTTATCAACGGGAGGGACCTTTATCAAGGAGAGGGACCATCCAGCTTGTTATCGAGGAGAAAAAACATCCATCTTGTTATTGAAGAGAGGAACCATCCAGCTTGTTATGGAGGACATGAACCATCCAGCTTGCTGTGGACGAGAGAGACCATAAAGCTTGTTATGGAGGAGAGAGACCATAAAGATTGTTATGGAGTAGAGGAACCATCGAGCTTGATATGGAGGAGAGGAAACATCCAGCTTGATATGGAGGAGAGGAACCATCCAGCTTGATATGGAGGAGAGGAACCATACACCTTATCATGTAGGAGAGGGTCAATCCACCTTGTTATGGAGGAGAGGGACCATCCAGCTTGTTATTGGCACACAGTTCTTTATCTCTGATAGTATCTGGCTGCATTAATGCCTATTATAGGGACAGCACTCACATGAAATGCACCATCAATGCTGAGCCTTACGTGTAGAGATGTTATAACAACATCTGCTCCATCCAGACAACGTCTATTTCAGGGAAGACCTTGTATATGTTGACAGGACAATGGTAAACCACATCCTGCATACATCACACACCACGGCTCTGCAGAAAAAGAGTCCTGGTGATGAACCGGCCACCTGCAGTCCAGACCTTTCACCAATAGAAAATATTGTGAGCATCATGAAACAAAAAATCCGACAAAGGAGGAGCAGTGAGAAGCCGACATCAGACAAGAATGGGTCAACGTTCTACCCTCAGAACTCCAGCGATTATGTCCTCCCTTCCCCCAATGGGGGAAATCCCAAAGCAATTAGGACAACAGTAGAGAAAAACAGGAGCTAAATACCCCATAAGTAATAGCAACAACAAATATAATGCGCATAAAATATGTATTAACTTTATTAAACACTTAAAAAAAATAATAGAGTATCATGAAAAGTATACATGGTTGCTGGTGAAAAACACAAAAAAGTGTAACCACACTGGCAAAGTTCAGATGTCAATACAACAGAAGCAACTGAATAAATATATAACACATGAAACCACATGAGTGTATCAGTCATGTATGGTGACAATCACTGATACAAAAAAAATCCCATCTCAAATGAGTGGTAATAAGATGTTAGGCATAATAGATCCCAGGTGGGAAAAAGGCTCTGTCACAAGGCAAATGCCAGACAGTCCTCATGCTATGATAGCAGTAGTGTGTATAATGCCATACGAATAGCGTCACATGTAGGAGTATGTGCTGTCATGTGTCAAAAGGACACACATTCAGCTGAAGTGTATTGCAGCGCACAGACCCTTCGGGTCCATGCACGGCGATACATGCTGCCAGCCAATCAGAGGCCAGACGCTGACGTCATGCGCTCCCGTCACTTGTACTCTGAAGTCAGCTGCCGGCTTCAGAAGAGGATGCCGCTCGGAGGGGGAGCGCAGGGCAGGGGAGTATTTATTTTTTTCTTTCTAAACCAGTGAGTACATGGTGACCATACTTCTACACAGGTGACTATGGGGAGTGCATTATACTATATGGAGGATATGGGCTTTGTATTATACTAAGATGGAGGACTATGGGCTGTGCATTATATTATATGAAGGATATGGGCTGTGATTTATACGAATACGGAGGACTATGGGGGTGCATCATATTATATGGAGGTGCAGTATACTATATGGAGGACAATGGGGAGTGCATTATACAATATGGAGGACTATGGGAGTGCATTATACTATATGGAGGACTATAGAGAGTGCATTATACTATATGGAGGACTATGGAGAGTGCACTATACTATATGGAGGACTATGGGGAGTGCATTATATAATATGGAGGACTATGGGGAGTGCATTATACTATACGGAGGACTAAGGGGAGTGTATTATACTATATGGAGGACTATGGAGTCCATTATTTTATATGAAGGACTATGGGGAAGAGCATTATACTATATGGAGGACTATGGGGTGCATTATACTACATGGAGGACTATAGAGAGTCCATTATACTATATGGAGGACTATGGAGAGTACATTATACTATATGGAGGACTATGAGGAGTGCATTATACTATATGGAGGACTATGGGCTGTGCATTATACTATATGGAGGACTATGGGGAGTGGATTATTCTATATGGAGGACTATGGGGAAGTGCATTATACTATAAGGAGGACTGTGGGCTGTTCATTATACTATATGGAGGACTATGGGCTGTGCATTATACTATATGGAGGACTATGGGGAGTGCATTTTTCTACATGGAGGTCTATGGGGAAGTGCATTTTACTATATGGAGGACTATGGGGAGTGCATTATTCTTTATGGAGGACTATGGGGAAGTGCATTATACTATATGGAGGTCTATGGGGAGTACATTATTCTATATGGAGGACTATGGGGAAGTGCTTTATACTATATGGAGGACTATGGGGATTGCATTATACTATATGGAGGACTATGGGGAGTGTATTATACTATATGGAGGACTATGGGGTGCATTATTCTATATGGAGGACTATGGGGAAGTGCTCTATACTATATGCAGGACTATGGGCTGTGCATTATACTATATGGAGGACTATGGAGAGTGCATTATACTATATGGAGGACTATGGGGAGTGCATTATTCTATATGGAGGACCATGGGGAAGTGCGTTATACTATATGGAGGACTATAGGGAGTGCATTATACTATATAGAGGACTATGGGGTGCATTATTCTATCTGGAGGACTATGGGGAAGTGCATTATACCATATGGAGGACTATGGGGTGCATTATTCTATCAGGAGGACTATGGGGAAGTGCATTATACCATATGGAGGACTATGGGATGCATTATACTATACGGAGGACTATGGGATGCATTATACCATATGCAGGACTATGGATGCATTATACTATATGGAGGACTATGGGGGTGCATTATACCATACGGAGGACTAGGGGGAGAGCATCATACTATATGGAGGACTATGGGGAGTGCATTATTCTATATGAAGGACTATAGGGAGTGCAATATAATATATGGAGGACTATGGAGAGTGCATTATACTACATGGAGGACTATGGTGAGTGCATTATACTATATGGAGGACTATGGGGTGCATTATTCTATATGGAGAACTATGGGGAAGTGCATTATACTATATGAAGGACTATGGGCTGTGTAGTATACTATATGGAGGACTATGGAGACTGTATTATACTATATGGAGGACTATGGGGAGTGCATTATTCTATATGGAGGACTGTGGGAAGTGTATTATGCTATGTGGAGGACTATGGAGAGTGCACTATACTATATGGAGGACTATGGGGAGTGCATTATACTATATGGAGAACTATGGGCAGTGCATTATACCATATGGAGGACTATGGGATGCATTATACTATATGAAGGAGTATGGGGGTGCATTATACAATATAGAGGACTGTGGGGAGTGCATTATACTATATGGAGGACTATGGAGAGTGCATTATACTATATGGAGGACTTTGGAGAATGCATTATACTATATAGAGGATTATGGAGAGTGCATAATACTATATGGAGGACTATGGGGAGGGCATTATACTATAAGGAGGACTATGGGGTGCATTATTCTATATGGAGAACTATGGGTTGTGCATTATACTATATGGAGGACTATGAGTTGTGCATTATACTATATGGAGGACTATGGAGAGTGCATTGTACTATATTTGGGACTATGGGGAGTGCATTATTCTATATGGAGGACTATGGGGTGCGTTATACTATGTAGTGGACTATGGAGAGTGCATTATACTATATGGAGGACTATGGGGAGTGCATCATACTATATGGAGTACTATGGGGAGTGCATTATACCATATGAAGGACTATGAGATGTATTATACTATATGGAGGACTATGGGGTGCATTATTCTATATGGAGGACTATGGGGAAGTGCATTATACTATATGTAGGACTATGGGCTGTGCATTATACTATATGGAGGACTATGGAGAGTGTATTATACTATATGGAGGACTATGGGGAAGTGCATTATACTATATGGAGGACTATGGGGAGCGCATTATACTATATAGAGGACTATGGGGAGTGTATTATACTATATGGAGGACTATGGGCTGTGCATTTAACTTTATGGAGGACTATGGAGAGTGCATTATATTATATGGAAGACTATGGGGAGTTCATTATTCTTTATGGAGGACTATGGCGAAGTGCATTATACTATATGTAGGACTATGGAGAGTGCATTATACTATATGGAGGACTATGGGGAGTGAATTATACTATATGGAGGACTATGGGAAGTTCATTATACCATAAGGAGGACTATGGGATGCATTAAACCATATGGAGAACTATGGGATGCATTATACTATATGGAGGACTATGGGGGTCCATTATACAATATGGATGGCTATGGGGAGTGCATTATACTACATGGAGGACTATGGTAAGTGCATTATTCTATATGGAGGACTATGGGGAGTGCAATATACTATATGGAGGACTATGGGGTGCATTATACTAAATTAAGGACTATGGGCTGTGTATTATACTATATGGAGGACTATGGGAAGTGTATTATACTATATGGAGGACTACGGAGAGTGCACTATACTATATGAAGGACTATGGGGAGTGCATTATACTATATGAAGAACTATGGGGAGTGCATTATACCATAAGGAGGACTATGGGATGAATTATACCATATGAAGGACTATGGGGCTGCATTATACAATATAGAGGACTATGGGATGCATTATACTAAATGAGGACTATGGGGGTGCATTTTACAATATGGAGGACTGTGGGGAGTGCATTATACTATATGGAGGACTATGGGGAGTGCATTATTCTATATGGAGGACTATAGGGAGTGCATTATACTATATGGATGACTATGGGGAGTGATTTATACTATATGGAGGACTATGGGGAGTGCATTATACTATATGGAGGACTATGGGGAGTATATTATACTATATGGAGGACTATGGGGAGTATATTATACTATATGGAGGACTATGGGGTGCATTATTCTATATGGAGGACTATGGGTTGTGCATTATACTATATGGAGGACTATGGAGAGTGCATTATACTATATTTTGGACTATGGGGAGTGCATTATTCTATATGAATGACTATGGGAAAGTGCATTATACTATATGGAGGACTATGGAGAGTGCATTATACGATATGGAGGACAATGGAGAGTGCATTATACTATATGGAGGACTATAGGGGTGCATTATACAATATGGAGGACTATGAAGAGTGCATTATACTATGTGGAGGACTATGGGGAGTGCATTATTCTATATGGAGGACTATGGAGAGTGCATTATACTACATGAAGGACTTTGGGGAGTGCATTATACCATATTGAGGACTATTGGATGCATTATACTACAAGGAGGACTATGGGGGTGCATTATTCAAAATGTTGGACTATGGGGAGTGCATTATACTATATGGAGGACTATGGGGAGTGCATTATTCTATATGGAGAACTATCGGGAGTGCATTATACTGTATGGAGTATAATGTGGAGTGCAGTATACTGTATGGAGGATTATGGGGAGTGCATTATACTGTATGGTGGACTATGAGGCACATTATACTATACGGAAGACTATGGGGAGTGAATTGTACTCTAAAATGGACTATGGGGCACATTATGCTATATGGAGGACTATGGGGAGTGCATTATACTATAAGGAGGACTATGGGATGCATTATATTATATGGAGGACCATTGGGAGTGTATTATACTATATGAAGGACTATGCGGACTGCAGTATACTATATGGAAGACTATGGGGAGTGTATTTTACTATACAGAGGACTATGGTATGCATTATACTATATGGAGGACTATGGGGAGTGCATTATACTGTATGGAGGACTATGAGGAGTGCATTATGCTATATGAAGGACTATGGGATGCGTTATACTATATGAAGGACTATGGGATGCATTATACTATATGGACGACTATGGGGAGTGCATTATACTATATGGAGGACTATGGGATGCATTAAACTATATAGAGGATTATGGGGAGTACATTATACTATATGGAGGACTATGGGATGCATTATGTTATATGGAGGACTATGGGGAGTGCATTATACTATATGGAGGACTATGGGATGCATTATATTATATGGAGGATCATGGGAAGTTCATTATATTATATGGAGGACTATGGGGAGTGCATTATACTATATGGAGGACTATGGGATGCATTATATTATATTGAGGACTATGGGGAGTGCGTTATACTTTATGTAGGACTATGGGATGCATTATATTATATGGAGGACCATGGGAAGTTCATTATACTGTATGAAGGACTATGGGGAGTGCATTATACTATATGTAGGACTACGGGATGCATTATTTTATATGAAGGACTATGAGGAGTGCATTTTACTATATGGAGGACTATGTGGTACATTATACTATATGGAGGACTATGGGGAGTGCATTATGCTATATAGAGGACTATGGGGAGTGAATTATACTGTATGGAGGACAATGTGGTGCATTATACTATATGGAGGACTATGAGGAGTGCATTATACTGTTTGGAGGACTATGTCATGTATTATACTATATGAAGGTCTATGTGGTGCATTATACTATATGGAGGACTATGGGGAGTGTATTATACTATATGGAGGACTATGGGGAGTGCAGTATGCTATATGGAAGACTATGGGGAGTGCATTATACTATATGGAGGACTATGGGGAGTGCATTATACTATATAGAGGACTGTGGGGAGTCTATTAAACTATACGGAGGACTATGGGATGCATTATACCATATGAAGGAATATGTGATGCATTCTATTATATGGAGGATTATGGGGAGTGCATTATACTGTATGGAGGAATATGTGGTGCATTATACTATATGGAGTACTATGGGGAGTGCATTATACTATATGGAGGACTATGGGGAGTGCATTATACCATATGGAGGACCATGGGATGCATTATGTTATATGGAGCACTATGAGGAGTGCATTTTACTATATGGAGGACTATGGGGGTGCATTACACTATATGGAGGACTATGGCGAGAGCATTATACTATATGGAGGACTATGGAGAGTGCATTATACTATATGGAGGACTATGGGGAATGCATTATACTATATGGAGGACTATGGGGAATGCATTATTCTGTATGGAGGACTATGGGGAGTACATTATGTTATATGGAGGGCTATGGGGCACATTATACTATATGGAGGACAAGGGGGAGTGCATTATACTGTATGGAGGACTATGGGGAGTGCATTATACTATATAGAGGACTATATGATGCATTATATTATATGAAGGACTATGGGGAGTGCATTATACAATATAAAACACTATGGGGAGTGCATTATACTATATGGAGGACTATGGGGAGTGTATTATACTATATGGAGGACTATGGGATGCATTGTACTATATAGAGGACTATGGGATGCATTATACTATATGGAGGATTATTGGGAGTGCATTATACTGTATGGAGGACTATGAGGAGTGCATTATACTATATGAAGGACTATGGGATGCATTGTACTATATGGAGGACTATGGGGATTGAATTATACTGTATGGAGGACTATGAGGAGTGCATTATACTATAAGGAGGACTATATGAAGTGCACTATACTATATGGAGGACTACGGTATGTATTATACTGTATAGAGGACTATGGGGATTACATTATACTATATGGAGGACTATGGGATGCATTATGCTATATGGAGGACTATGGGGAGTGCATTATTCTATATGGAGGACTATGGGATGCATTATATTATATGGAGGACCATGGGGAGTTCATTATAATATATGGAGGACCATGGGGAGTGCATTATACTGTATGGAGGACTATGGGAAGCATAATATTATATGGAGGACTATGGGGAGTGCATTATACTATATGGATGACTATGGGATGCATTATATTATATGGAGGACCATGGGGAGTTCATTATACTTTATGGAGGACTATGGGGAGTGCATTAAACTATATGTAGCAGTATGGGGAGTGTATTATACTATTTGGAGGACTATGGGATGCATTATTTTATATGAAGGACTATGAGGAGTGCAATATGCTATATGGATGAGTATGTGGTCCATTATACCATAATGAGGACTATGGGGAGTGCATTATGCTATATGGATGACTCTGGGGAGTGGATTATACTGTATGGAGGACTATGTGGTGCATTATACTATATGGAGGACTATGTGGTGCATTGTACTATATGAAGGACTATGGTGAGTTCATTATAGTATATGGAGGACTATGGGGAGTGCATTATACTATATGGAGGACTATGGGGAGTTCATTATACTGTATGGAGGACTATGTGGTGTATTATACTATATGGAGGACTATGTAGTGCATTATACTATATGGAGGACTATGGGGAGTGTATTATACTATATGAAAGACTATGGGGAATGCAGTATTGTATATGGAAGACTAAGGGGAGTGCATTATACTATATTGAGGACTATGGGGAGTGTATTATACTATATAGAGGACTGTGGGGAGTCAATTATACTATACGGAGGACTATGGGATGCATTATACTATGTGGAGGAATATGGGATGCATACTATTATATTAAGGACTATGGGGAGTGCATTATACTATATGGATAACTATGGGGAGTGCATTATACTGTATGGAGGACTATGTGGTGCATTATACTATAAGGAGTACTATGGGGAGTGCAATATACTATATGGAGGACTATGGGGAGTGCATTATACTGTATGGAGGACTATATGGTGCATTATACTATAAGGAGGACTATGGGGAGTGCATTATACTATATGAATGACTATAGGGAGTGCATTATACTATATGGAGGACTATGGGGAGTGGATTATACTGTATGGAGGACTTTGTGGTGCATTATACTATATGGAGGACTATGTGGTGCATTATACTATATGGAGGACTATGGGGAGTGTATTATACTATATGGAGGACTATGGGGAGCGCAGTATGCTATATGGAAGACTATGGGGAGAATATTATACTATATAGAGGACTGTGGGGAATCCATTATACTATATGGAGGACTACGGCATGCATTATATTATATGGAGGACTATGTGGAATGCATTATGCTATATGGAGGACTATGGGATGCATTATACTATATGGAGAACTATGGGGAGCATATTATACTATATGGAGGACTATGGGATGCATTATACTATATGGAGGAATGTGGGACGCATTCTATTTTATGGAGGACTATGGGAAGTGCATTATACTGTATGGAGTACTATGTGGTGCATTATCCTATATGGAAGACTATGGGGAGAATATTATACTATATAGAGGACTGTGGGGAATCCATTATACTATATGGAGGACTACGGCATGCATTATATTATATGGAGGACTATGGGGAATGCATTATGCTATATGGAGGACTATGGGATGCATTATACTATATGGAGGACTATGGGGAGTGTATTATACTATATGGAGGATTATGGGATGCATTATACTATATAGAGGACTGTGGGGAGTCCATTATACTATATGGAGGACTATGGGATGCATTATATTATATGGAGGACTATGGGGGGGTGCATTATGCTATATGGAGAACTTTGGGATGCATTATACTATATGGAGGACTATGGGGAGTGTATTATACTATATGGAGGAGTATGGGATGCATTATACCATATGGAGGACTATGGGGAGTGCATTATACTTTATGGAGGACTATGGGGAGTCCATTATACTATATGGAGGACTATGGGATGCATTATTATATGGAGGACTATGGGGAGTGCATTGTAATACACTGCTCCAAAAAATAAAGCAAACACTCAAATAACCCATCCTAGATCTGAAAGAATGAAATATTCTCATTGAATATTTTGTTCTGTACAAAGTTGAATGTGCTGACAACAAAATCACACAAAAATCATCAATGGAAATCAAATTTATTAAGCAATGGAGGCCTGGATTTGGAGTCACCACCAAAATTAAAGTGGAAAAACACACTACAGGCTGATCCAACTTTGATGTAATGTCCTTAAAACAAGACAAAATGATGCTCAGTATTGTGTGTGGCCTCCACGTGCCTGCATGACCTCCCTACAATGCCTGGGCATGCTCCTGATGAGGTTGCGGATGGTCTCCTGTGGGATCTCCTCCCAGACCTGGACTAAAGCATCCGCCAACTCCTGGACAGTCTGTGGTGCAACATGACGTTGGTGGATGGAGCGAGACATGATGTCCCAGATGTGCTCAATCAGATTCAGGTCTGGGGAACGGGCGGGACAGTCCATAACCTCAATGCCTTCATCTTGCAGGAACTGCTGACACACTCCAGCCACATGAGGTCTGGCATTGTCCTGCATTAGGAGGAACCCAGGGCCAACCACACCAGCATATGGTCTCACAAGGGGTCTGAGGATCTCATCTTGGTACCGAATGGCAGTCAGGCTACCTCTGGCGAGCACATGGAGGGCTGTGCGGCCCTCCAAAGAAATGCCACCCCACACCATTACTGACCCACTGCCAAACCGGTCATGCTGAAGGATGTTGCAGGCAGCAGATCGCTCTCCACGGCGTCTCCAGACTCTGTCACGTCTGTCACACGTGCTCAGTGTGAACCTGCTTTCATCTGTGAAGAGCACAGGGCGCCAGTGGCGACTTTGCCAATCCTGGTGTTCTAAGGCAAATGCCAAGCGTCCTGCACGGTGTTGGGCTGTGAGCACAACCCTCATCTGTGGACATCCGGCCCTCATTCCAACCTCATGGAGTCGGTTTCTAACCGTTTGTGCAGACACATGCAGATTTGTGGCCTGTTGGAGGTCATTTTGCAGGGCTCTGGCAGTGCTCCTCCTGTTCCTCCTAGCACAAAGGCGGAGGTAGCGGTCCTGCTGCTGGGTTGTTGCCCTCCTACGGCCCCCTCCATGTCTCCTGGTGTACTGGCCTGTCTCCTGGTAGCGCCTCCAGCCTCTGGACACTACGCTGACAGACACAGCAAGCCTTCTTGCCACAGCTCGCATTGATGTGCCATCCTGGATGAGCTGCACTACCTGAGCAACTTCTGTGGGTTGTAGAGTCCGTCTCTTGCTACCACGAATGTGAAAGCACAACCAACATTCAAAAGTGACCAAAACATCAGCCAGAAAGCATTGGTACTGAGATGTGGTCTGTGGTCCCCACCTGCAGAACCACTCCTTTATTGAGGGTGTCTTGATAATTGCCAATAATTTCCATCTATTGTCTATTCCATTTGCACAACAAAATATGAAATTAATTGTCAATCAGTGTTGCTTCCTAAGTGGACAGTTTGATTTCACAGAAGTTTGATTAACGTGGAGTTATATTCTGTTGTTTAAGTGTTCCCTTTATTTTTTGAGCAGTGTATATGGAGGACTATGGGGAGTGCATTATACTATATGGAGGACTATGGGATGCATTATATTATATGGAGGACTATGTGGAGTGCATTATACTATATGGAGGACTATGGGGAGTGTATTATACTATATAGAGGATTGTGGGGAGTCCATTATACTATATGGAGGACTATGGGATGCATTATACCATATGGAGGACTATGGGATGCATTATATTATATGGAGGACTATGGTTTGCATTATAGTATAGAGAGGACTATGGGGAGTGTATTATACTATGTGGAGGACTATGGAACGCATTATACTATATGGAGGACTATGGGGAAAGCTTTATACTATATGGAGGACTGTGTGGTGCATTATACTATATGGAGGACTATGGGGAGTGCATTATACTGTATGGAGGACTATGTTGTGCATTATATCAAATGGAGGACTATGGGGAGTGCATTATACTATATGGAGGACTATGGTGTTGTGGTGTTGCTATCAGAGTGTCAAGAGTGGGAGAAGAGGGTTGCATTGACAATCCAACACAATGGGCAGCAATTTGAACACATTTTATAAGTGGTCATAAAGTTACATTAAAACCAAGCACACCATTGTTTTTCTTATCAAATTCTCAATAAGTTTGATGTGTCACATGACCCTCTTTCCTTTGAAAAAAATAAAGTTGGATCCAAAATGGCCAACTTCAAAATAGCCGCCATGGTCACCACCCATCTGGAAAAGTTTTCCCCTCACATATACTAATGTGCCACAAACAGGAAGTTGATATTACCAACCATTCCCATTTAATTTAGGTGTATCCATGTAAATGGCCCACCCTGTATATAATCAGAATGGGGGGGTCCAAATCTTGCTCCGGGACCCATCAGCCTCGTTACGCCACTGGTTATATATTATACTAGCTATTGAACCCCTTCTACGCCCGGGTGGTGAGCATTTTTATTGGTATATTTCTGGCGCCATTTTTTTTTAAGACACTGTCTGCAAATTCGCATATACATTGTCTTCAATAAAATAGCGCCGGATAAGCGCCATTTTACTGAAGTAATGTACTACAACGTCAACACAGCAGTGCACACGTGCCAGCCAAAGGGATAATGGTGATGGGTGGTGCATGCGCACTGCTATGTTGACGTTGTAGTACATTACTTCAATAAAATGGCGCTGGAGTCAGCGTTTGCGCTTATCCGGCGCTATTTTATTGAAGACACTGTATATGCGAATTTGCAGACAGTGTCTTAAAAAAATGGTGCCGGATAGCATGGTATACGCATACACTGAGTCCGGGTCATTCTATTGAAGTATTGTACTACAAAATTAAAGGGAACCTGTCACCAGAAATAACACCGTTAACCTGCACATATGTGATTAATCTGCAGGTTAATAGCGTTATTATGTTGCCCGACGCCTGCACGTAGTCGAATGCAGCAGGGAGAAAATAAACCTTCCTGGTATATGATCCCCCAATCCTGGTCCCCTTCTTGGTATATCCTCCACCCCATCCTTGTATATGTTCCCCCAATCCTTGAATATGCTCCCCCCATACTGGTATAAGCTCCCCCCATACTGGTATATGCTCCCTCCATCCTGGTATATGCTCCCTCCATCCTGGTATATGTTCCCCCATCTTGGTATATGCTCTCCCCATCCTGGTATATGCTCCCCCATCCTAGTATATACCCCCCCCATCCTGGTATATGCTCCCCCCATCCTGGTATATGCTCCCTCCATCCTAGTATATGCTCCCTCCATCCTCGTATATGCTTCCCCTATCCTGGTATATGCTCCCCCAATCCTGGTATATGCTCCCCCAGTCCTCGCATATGCTCCCTCCATCCTGTTATATGCCCCCCATCCTGGTATGTGCTACACCCATCCTGGTATATGCTGCCTCAATCCTCGTATATATGCCCCCCCACCCTGGTATATGTCCCCCCATCCTGGTATATGCTTCCCTACCCTGGTATATGCTCCCCCAATTCTTGTATATGCTCCCTCCATCCTGGTATATGTTCCCCCATCCTGGTATATGCTTCCCTATCCTGGTATATGCCCCCCCATCCTGTTATATGCTCCCTCCATCCTGGTATATGCCCCCATCCTGGTATATGCTCCCCCCATCCTGGTATATGCTCCCCCCATCCTGGTATATCCCCCCATCCTGGTATATGCTCCTCCCCATCCTGGTATATGCTCCCCCCATCCTGGTATATGCTACCGCTATCCTGGCATGTGCTCCCCCATCCTGGTATATGCTCCCCCCCATCCTGGTATATGCCCCACATCCTGGTATATCCCCACATTCTGGTATATGCTCCCCGTTATATGCTCCCCCATCCTGGTATATGCTCCCCCCATCCTGGTATATGCCCACCATCCTGGTATATGCTCCCCCTCATCCTGGTATATGCTCCCCCCATCCTGGTATATGCTCCCCACATCCTGGTATATGCCCCCTCCATCCTGGTATATGTCCCCCATCCTGGTATGTGCTCCCCCCATCCTGGTATATACCCCCCATCCTGGTATATGCTCCCCGCATCCTGGTATATGCTCCCCCTATCCTGTTATATGCTCCCACCATCCTGGTATATGCTCCCCCATCCTGGTATATACTTCCCCATCCTGGTATATGCTCCCCCCATCCTGGTATATGCTCCCCCCATCCTGGTATATGCTCCCTCCATCCTCGTATATGTTTCCCCTATCCTGGTATATGCTCCCTCCATTCTGGTATATGCCCCCCCATTCTGGTATACACTCCAGGCATCCTGGTATATGTTGCCTCAATCCTCGTATATGCATCCCCACCCTGGTATATGCCCCCCATCCTGGTATATGCTTCCCTACCCTGGTATATGCTCCCCCAATTCTTGTATATGCTCCCTCCATCCTGGTATATGCCCCCCATCTTGTTATATGCTCCCTCCATCCTGGTATATTCTCCCCCCATCCTGGTATATGCTCCCCCATCCTGGTATATGCTCCCCCCATCCTGGTATATGCTCCCCCTATCCTGGTATATCCCCCCATCCTGGTATATGCTCCTCCCCATCCTGGTATATGCTCCCCCCATACTGGTATATGTTCCCCCATCCTGGTATATGATCCCCCAATCCTGGTCCCCTTCTTGGTATATGCTCCCCCCCATCCTTGTATATGTTCCCCCAATCCTCGTATATGCTCCCCCCATACTGGTATAAGCTCCCCCCAAACTGGTATATGCTCCCTCCATCCTGGTATATGCTCCCTCCATCCTGGTATATGCTCCCCCATCTTGGTATATGCTCTCCCCATCCTGGTATATGCTCACCCATCCTGGTATATAGCCCCCCATCCTGGTATATGCTCCCCCCATCCTGTTATATGCTCCCTCCATCCTGGTATATGCTCCCCCATCCTGGTATATACTTCCCCATTCTGGTATATGCTCCCCCCATCCTGGTATATACCCCCCCATCCTGGTATATGCTCCCCCCATCCTGGTATATGCTCCCCCCATTGTGTTATATGCTCCCTCCATCCTGGTATATGCTCCCCCATCCTGGTATATACTTCCCCATTCTGGTATATGCTCCCCCCATCCTGGTATATGCTCCCTCCATCCTGGTATATGCTCCCTCCATCCTCATATATGCTACCCCTATCCTGGTATATGCTCCCCCAATCCTGGTATATGCTCCCCCAATCCTCGTATATGCTCCCTCCATCCTGTTATATGCCCCCCCATCCTGGTATATGCTCCACCCATCCTGGTATATGCTGCCTCAATCCTCGTATATGCCCCCCCACCCTGGTATATGTCCCCCCATCCTGGTATATGCTTCCCTACCCTGGTATATGCTCACCCAATTCTTGTATATGCTCCCTCCATCCTGGTATATGCCCCCCCAACCTGGTATATGCTTCCCTATCCTGGTATATGCCCCCCCATCCTGTTATATGCTCCCTCCATCCTGGTATGTGTCCCCATCCTGGTATATGCTCCCCCATCCTGGTATATGCTCCCCCCATCCTGGTATATGCTCCTCCCCATCCTGGTATATGCTCCCCCCATCCTGGTATATGCCCCCCATTCTGGTATATGCCCCCCATCCTGGTATGTGCTCCCCCCATCCTGGTATATGCTCCCCCTATCCTGTTATATGCTCTCTCCATCCTGGTATATGCTCCCCCATCCTGGTATATACTTCCCCATCCTGGTATATGCTCCCCCCATCCTGGTATATGCTCCCTCCATCCTGGTATATGCTCCCTCCATCCTGGTATATGCTCCCTCCATCCTCGTATATGCTTCCCCTATCCTGGTATATGCTCCCCCAATCCTGGTATATGCTCACCCAATGCTAGTATGTGCTCCCTCCATCCTGGTATATGCCCCCCCATTCTGGTATATGCTCCCCCCTATCCTGTTATATGCTCCCTCCATCCTGGTATATGCTCCCCCATCCTGGTATATACTTCCCCATCCTGGTATATGCTCCCCCTATCCTGGTATATGCTCCCTCCATCCTGGTATATGCTCCCTCCATCCTGGTATATGCTCCCCCATCTTGGTATATGCTCTCCCCATCCTGGTATATGCTCCCCCATCCTGGTATATACCCCCCCATCCTGGTATATGCTCCCCCCATCCTAGTATATGCTCCCCCCATCCTGTTATATGCTCCCTCCATCCTGGTATATGCTCCCCCATCCTGGTATATACTTCCCCATTCTGGTATATGCTCCCCCCATCCTGGTATATACCCCCCCATCCTGGTATATGCTCCCCCCATCCTGGTATATGCTCCCCCCATCCTGTTATATGCTCCCTCCATCCTGGTATATGCTCCCCCATCCTGGTATATACTTCCCCATTCTGGTATATGCTCCCCCCATCCTGGTATATGCTCCCTCCAAACTCATATATGCTTCCCCTATCCTGGTATATGCTCCCCCAATCCTGGTATATGCTCCCCCAATCCTCGTATATGCTCCCTCCATCCTTTTATATGCCCCCCCATCCTGGTATATGCTCCACCCATCCTGATATATGCTGCCTCAATCCTCGTATATGCCCCCCCACCCTGGTATATGTCCCCCATCCTGGTATATGCTTCCCTACCCTGGTATATGCTCACCCAATTCTTGTATATGCTCCCTCCATCCTGGTATATGCCCCCCCATCCTGTTATATGCTCCCTCCATCCTGGTATGTGTCCCCATCCTGGTATATGCTCCCCCATCCTGGTATATGCTCCCCCCATCCTGGTATATGCTCCTCCCCATCCTGGTATATGCTCCCTCCATCCTGGTATATGCCCCCCATCCTGGTATGTGCTCCCCCCATCCTGGTATATGCTCCCCCTATCCTGTTATATGCTCTCTCCATCCTGGTATATACTTCCCCATCCTGGTATATGCTCCCCCCATCCTGGTATATGCTCCCTCCATCCTGGTATATGCTCCCTCCATCCTGGTATATGCTCCCTCCATCTTCGTATATGCTTCCCCTATCCTGGTATATGCTCCCCCAATCCTGGTATATGCTCACCCAATGCTAGTATATGCTCCCTCCATCCTGGTATATGCCCCCCCATTCTGGTATATGCTCCCCCTATCCTGTTATATGCTCCCTCCATCCTGGTATATGCTCCCCCATCCTGGTATATACTTCCCCATCCTGGTATATGCTCCCCCCATCCTGGTATATGCTCCCCCCATCCTGGTATATGCTCCCTCCATCCTGATATATGCTACCTCCATCCTCGTATATGCTTACCCTATACTGGTATATGCCCCCCATCCTGGTATATGCCCCCCATCCTGGTATATCCCCACATTCTGGTATATGCTCCCCCGTTATATGCTCCCCCATCCTGGTATATGCTCCCCCATCCTGGTATATGCTCCCCCCATCCTGGTATATGCCCCCCATCCTGGTATATGCTCCCCCTCATCCTGGTATATGCTCCCCCCATCCTGGTATATGCTCCCCCCATCCTGGTATATGCCCCCCATCCTGGTATATGTCCCCCATCCTGGTATGTGCTCCCCCCATCCTGGTATATACCCCCCATCCTGGTATATGCTCCCCCCATCCTGGTATATGCTCCCCCTATCCTGTTATATGCTCCCACCATCCTGGTATATGCTCCCCCATCCTGGTATATACTTCCCCATCCTGGTATATGCTCCCCCCATCCTGGTATATGCTCCCCCCCATCCTGGTATATGATCCCCCAATCCTGGTCCCCTTCTTGGTATATGCTCCCCCCCATCCTTGTATATGTTCCCCCAATCCTCGTATATGCTCCCCCCATACTGGTATAAGCTCCCCCCATACTGGTATATGCTCCCTCCATCCTGGTATATGCTCCCTCCATCCTGGTATATGCTCCCCCATCTTGGTATATGCTCTCCCCATCCTGGTATATGCTCCCCCATCCTGGTATATACCCCCCCATCCTGGTATATGCTCCCCCATCCTGGTATATACCCCCCCATCCTGGTATATGCTCCCCCCATCCTGTTATATGCTCCCTCCATCCTGGTATATGCTCCCCCATCCTGGTATATACTTCCCCATTCTGGTATATTCTCCCCCCATCCTGGTATATACCCCCCCATCCTGGTATATGCTCCCCCCATCCTGGTATATGCTCCCCCCATCCTGTTATATGCTCCCTCCATCCTGGTATATGCTCCCCCATCCTGGTATATACTTCCCCATTCTGGTATATGCTCCCCCCATCCTGGTATATGCTCCCTCCATCCTGGTATATGCTCCCTCCATCCTCATATATGCTACCCCTATCCTGGTATATGCTCCCCCAATCCTGGTATATGCTCCCCCAATCCTCGTATATGCTCCCTCCATCCTGTTATATGCCCCCCCATCCTGGTATATGCTCCACCCATCCTGGTATATGCTGCCTCAATCCTCGTATATGCCCCCCCACCCTGGTATATGTCCCCCCATCCTGGTATATGCTTCCCTACCCTGGTATATGCTCACCCAATTCTTGTATATGCTCCCTCCATCCTGGTATATGCCCCCCCAACCTGGTATATGCTTCCCTATCCTGGTATATGCCCCCCCATCCTGTTATATGCTCCCTCCATCCTGGTATGTGTCCCCATCCTGGTATATGCTCCCCCATCCTGGTATATGCTCCCCCCATCCTGGTATATGCTCCTCCCCATCCTGGTATATGCTCCCCCCATCCTGGTATATGCCCCCCATTCTGGTATATGCCCCCCATCCTGGTATGTGCTCCCCCCATCCTGGTATATGCTCCCCCTATCCTGTTATATGCTCTCTCCATCCTGGTATATGCTCCCCCATCCTGGTATATACTTCCCCATCCTGGTATATGCTCCCCCCATCCTGGTATATGCTCCCTCCATCCTGGTATATGCTCCCTCCATCCTCGTATATGCTTCCCCTATCCTGGTTTATGCTCCCCCAATCCTGGTATATGCTCACCCAATGCTAGTATATGTTCCCTCCATCCTGGTATATGCCCCCCCATTCTGGTATATGCTCCCCCCTATCCTGTTATATGCTCCCTCCATCCTGGTATATGCTTCCCCATCCTGGTATATACTTCCCCATCCTGGTATATGCTCCCCCCATCCTGGTATATGCTCCCCCCATCCTGGTATATGCTCCCTCCATCCTGGTATATGCTCCCTCCATCCTGGTATATGCTCCCCCATCTTGGTATATGCTCTCCCCATCCTGGTATATGCTCCCCCATCCTGGTATATACCCCCCATCCTGGTATATGCTCCCCCCATCCTAGTATATGCTCCCCCCATCCTGTTATATGCTCCCTCCATCCTGGTATATGCTCCCCCATTCTGGTATATACTTCCCCATTCTGGTATATGCTCCCCCCATCCTGGTATATACCCCCCCATCCTGGTATATGCTCCCCCCATCCTGGTATATGCTCCCCCCATCCTGTTATATGCTCCCTCCATCCTGGTATATGCTCCCCCATCCTGGTATATACTTCCCCATTCTGGTATATGCTCCCCCCATCCTGGTATATGCTCCCTCCATCCTGGTATATGCTCCCTCCATCCTCATATATGCTTCCCCTATCCTGGTATATGCTCGCCCAATCCTGGTATATGCTCCCCCAATCCTCGTATATGCTCCCTCCATCCTTTTATATGCCCCCCCATCCTGGTATATGCTCCACCCATCCTGGTATATGCTGCCTCAATCCTCGTATATGCCCCCCACCCTGGTATATGTCCCCCATCCTTGTATATGCTTCCCTACCCTGGTATATGCTCACCCAATTCTTGTATATGCTCCCTCCATCCTGGTATATGCCCCCCCATCCTGGTATATGCTTCCCTATCCTGGTATATGCCCCCCCATCCTGTTATATGCTCCCTCCATCCTGGTATGTGTCCCCATCCTGGTATATGCTCCCCCATCCTGGTATATGCTCCCCCCATCCTGGTATATGCTCCTCCCCATCCTGGTATATGCTCCCTCCATCCTGGTATATGCCCCCCATCCTGGTATGTGCTCCCCCCATTCTGGTATATGCTCCCCCTATCCTGTTATATGCTCTCTCCATCCTGGTATATACTTCCCCATCCTGGTATATGCTCCCCCCATCCTGGTATATGCTCCCCAATCCTGGTATATGCTCCCCCCATCCTGGTATATGCTCCTCCCCATCCTGGTATATGCTCCCCTCATCCTGGTATATGCTCCCGCTATCCTGGCATATGCTCCCCCCATCCTGATATATGCTCCCCCATCCTGGTATATGCTCCCCCCCATCCTGGTATATGCCCCCCATCCTGGTATATCCCCCCATTCTGGTATATGCTGCCCCGGTATATGCTCCCCCATCCTGGTATATGCTCCCCCATCCTGGTATATGCTCCCCCCATCCTGGTATATGCCCACCATCCTGGTATATGCTCCCCCTCATCCTGGTATATGCTCCCCCCATCCTGGTATATGCTCTCCCCATCCTGGTATATGCCCCCCATCCTGATATATGCCCCTCATCCTGGTATGTGCTCCCCCCATCCTGGTATATACCCCCTATCCTGTTATATGCTCCCTCCATCCTGGTATATGCTCCCCCATCATGGTATATACTTCCCCATCCTGGTATATGCTCCCCCCATCCTGGTATATGCTCCCTCCATCCTGGTATATGCTCCCCCTATCCTGGTATATGCTCCCCCAATCCTGGTATATGCTCCTCCAATCCTCGTATATGCTCCCTCCATCCTGGTATATGCCCCCCCATCCTGGTATATGTTCCACCCATCCTGGTATATGCTGCCTCAATCCTCGTATATGCCCCTCCACCCTGGTATATGCCCCCCATCCTGGTATTTGCTTCCCTACCCTGGTATATGCTCCCCCAATTCTTGTATATGCTCCCTCCATCCTGGTATATGCCCCCCATCCTGTTATATACTGCCTCCATCCTGGTATATGCTCCCCCCATCCTGGTATATGCTCCCCCATCCTGGTATATGCTCCCCCTATCCTGGTATATGCTCCCCCTATCCTGGTATATCCCCCCATCCTGGTATATGCTCCTCCCCATCCTGGTATATGCTCCCCCCATACTGGTATATGCTCCCCCATCCTGGTATATGCTCCCCCCATCCTGGTATATGCCCCCCATCCTGGTATATGCCCCCCATCCTGGTATATCCCCCATCCTGGTATATGCTCCCCTCATCCTGGTATATGCTCCCCCATCCTGGTATATGCTCCCCCCATCCTGGTACATGCCCCTCCATCCTGGTATATGCTCCCCCTCATCCTGCTATATGCTCCCCCTAGCCTGGTATATGCTCCCCCCATCCTGGTATATGCCCCCCATCCTGGTATATGCCCACATCCAGGTATGTGCTCCCCCCATCCTGGTATATTCTCCCCCCATCCTGGTATATGCTCCCCCCTATCCTGGTATATGTCACTCCCCGATCCTGGTATATGCTCCCCCCATCCTGGTATGTCACCCCCTGATCCTTGTATATGCTCCCTCCCATCCTGGTATATGTCACCCCCGATCCTGGTATATCGTCCCCCCCATCCTGGTATATACTTCCCCTCATCCTGGTATATGCTCCACCCCATCCTAGTATATGTCAACCCCCAATCCTGGTATATGCTCCCCCCATCCTGGTATATGTCACCCCCCGATCGTGGTATGTGCTCCCCCCATCCTGGTATATGTCACCCCCGATCCTGGTATATGCTACCCCCATACTGATATATGCTCCCCCTCATTACGTATATGCTCCCCCATCCTGGTATATGCTCCCCCTCATTCTGGTTTATGCTCCCCCCATTCTGGTATATGCTCCCCCCATCCTGGTATATGCCCCCCCATCCTGGTATATGCTCCCCTTCATCCTGGTATATGCTTCCTCCATCCTTGTATATGCTCCCCCCCATCATGGAGAACAAGGAAGCACAAAAGAACTTCATGAAAACATGAAAATACAAAATCTTTATTGAAAAAAATCAAGAATAGAAAAAATGGAAAACACTCAGAGGCATAAAATTAAAAACAATGGAGGAGCATGGAGACGAGGAACAGGTTAAATGTACTGCCCTATGTAAATCAATTGCCTGAAGGCAAAATATGGCACTGCAAAAACAGGTCATAAAGAGGTAGCTCAAGTGTCTATCCAATTGAAAGGTCGCACAGTGAGAGACTTCTGTTTAATGCAGGTTCTAATATAGAAGCATTTTCCCAAAGTGGATGCAAGTATGACACTCAGTACATTAATAGAAATAAGTGTCATGAAAGACAATATAGTCAAAGTGACAACCAATCCAATATATAATATGAAAAGGTTCCATACTTACAGCCGCTGTGGTTGCGTCGCCGCACCTCGCTCCTGCTCTACCCCAGCATCCTGGTATATGCTCCCCCCCATCCTGGTATATGCTCCCCCTCATCCTGGTATATGCTCTCACCCATCCTGGTATATGCTCCCCCTCATCCTGGTATATGCTCTCCCCCATCCTGGTATATGCTCCCCTCCATCCTGGTATATGTCACCGCCGAACCTGGCATATGCTCCCCCCCATCCTGGTATATGTCACCCCCCAATCCTGGTATATGCTCCCCGTCATCCTGGTATATGCTCTCCCCCATCCTGGTATATGCTCCCCTCCATCCTGGTATATGTCACCCCCCAATCCTGGTATATGCTCCCCGTCATCCTGGTATATGCTCCCCCTCATTCTGGTATATGCTCCCCTCCATCCTGGTATATGTCACCCCCCAATCCTGGTATATGCTTCCCCTCATCCTGGTATATGCCGCCCCCCATCCTGGTATATGTCACCCCCGATCCTGGTATATGTCACCCCCCCCCCGATCCTGCCTGTCCTGCTCATCCATCCACAAACACTCCTACTCACCCTTCCCCCGCAGCACATCGTCTGTGTTAAATATGTAAATAAAATGGCGCTGGAGTCAGTGTGTGCACATACTGCGCTATTTGGCGCCATTTTGTTGAAGACACTGCGAATTTGTCTTCAACAAAATGGTGCTGGATATCGCGCTATGCGCTGGCTCCGGCACAGACTCCTCCTTAAGCCTCGCCGGAGACGTGGTCAGCGCCTATGCACATGGTGATCTCCGGCGACGCACTCTTCCTCCAGCCTCGTCCTCCCGGCGCAGACTATAGAGGCTTAGGACAGAAGGACACATCCCTGGATATATATATCTCATCTCTCCCAATTACATGGAGTCTATTAGGATCCCTGATCTATTATGTGTCGCCATCTGCACAGATCCAATGTCACACAAAAGGAAGCGACATTTTTAGCGAGTAAACAGCGCATTCCGTCCTGTGCTGATCTACAGCGCCATCTAGAGGCTGATCAGCGGCGCATCAGCTCAGCCTACTCGTTTTCATCTTCGCACCAGATGACGCGTTACCGGGATAAAATATGATTGGGTCCCAGTGAAAATACAAGACTGGGAGCCGGCTGCTCTGCTCCAATCGTCGCGCTTTGGAAGATACCAACTCTTTGTAGCCCTCAGGGGGAGCTGAGGAGAATAAATTGTTATTGTTTGTAAAAGTGCAGATATTTAATGAACTGATAGGTAAAATAAAGATGCGGCTGCGATCAGTGACGGGACAGAGTAAGAGCGGCCGCTGCAGTCCCCCCCCCCAGTGCTCAGATCAGTGGTAGACGCGACTCCATCTCCGCCTTCGGAAGCCGGAAGTGGCAGGCAGTGTTGTGAGAGAGGAGCAGAGAGACAGGTGGGTGATTGGTGCTGTGTGCGCTGCCCCCTGCTGGTCGCATCGCCGCAGTGCAGGTTGTTATGGGCTGATCAGGAGCCCCTATGCCGCTCTCCATGGTGCGACCCCCACTGCTGTGTCTTGGGGTCTGTTACACCTGATATATAGGAGCTGAGTACACGCTGCTGCTGGGGCCCCTGATACCATTACTATGTGGCCCTTACACCTGATATATAGGAGCTGAGTACAGGCGGCTGCTGGGGCCCCTGATACCATTACTATGTGGCCCTTACACCTGATATATAGGAGCTGAGTACAGGCGGCTGCTGGGGCCCCTGATACCATTACTATGTGGCCCTTACACCTGATATATAGGAGCTGAGTACAGGCTGCTGCTGGGGCCCCTGATACCATTACTATGTGGCCCTTACACCTGATATATAAGGGCTGAGTACAGGCGGCTGCTGGGGCCCCTGATACCATTACTATGTGGCCCTTACACCTGATATATAGGAGCTGAGTACAGGCGGCTGCTGTGGCCCCTGATACCATTACTATGTGGCCCTTACACCTGATATATAGGAGCTGAGTACAGGCGGCTGCCGGGGCCCCTGATACCATTACTATGTGGCCCTTACACCTGATATATAGGAGCTGAGTACAGGCGGCTGCTGGGGCCCCTGATACCATTACTATGTGGCCCTTACACCTGATATATAAGGGCTGAGTACAGGTGGCTGCTGGGGCCCCTGATACCATTACTATTTGGCCCTTACACCTGATATATAAGGGCTGAGTACAGGCGGCTGCTGGGGCCCCTGATACCATTACTATGTGGCCCTTACACCTGATATATAGGAGCTGAGTACAGGCGGCTGCCGGGGCCCCTGATACCATTACTATGTGGCCCTTGCATCTGATATATAAGGGCTGAGTACAGGCAGCTGCTGGGGCCCCTGATACCATTACTATGTGGCCCTTACACCTGATATATAGGAGCTGAGTACAGGAAGCTGCTGGGGCCCCTGATACCATTACTATGTGGCCCTTACATCTGATATATAGGAGCTGAGTACAGGCGGCTGCTGTGGCCCCTGATACCATTACTATGTGGCCCTTACACCTGATATATAGGAGCTGAGTACAGGCAGCTGCTGGGGCCCCTGATACCATTACTATGTGGCCCTTACACCAGATATATAGGAGCTGAGTACAGGTGGTTGCTGGGGCCCCTGATACCATTACTATGTGGCCCTTACACCTGATATATAGGAGCTGAGTACAGGCGGCTGCTGGGGCCCCTGATACCATTACTATGTGGCCCTTATATCTGATATATAGGAGCTGAATACAGGCGGCTGCTGGGGCCCCTGATACCATTACTATGTGGCCCTTACACCTGATATATAGGAGCTGAGTACAGGCAGCTGCTGGGGCCCCTGATACCTGTACTATGTGGCCCTTACACCAGATATATAGGAGCTGAGTACAGGCGGCTGCTGGGGCCCCTGATACCATTACTATGTGGCCCTTACACCTGATATAAAGGAGCTGAGTACAGGCGGCTGCTGGGGCCCCTGATACCATTACTATGTGGCCCTTACACCAGATATATAGGCGCTGAGTACAGGCGGCTGCTGGGGCCCCTGATACCATTAATATGTGGCCCTTACACCTGATATATAAGAGCTGAGTACAGGCGGCTGCTGGGGCCCCTGATACCATTACTATGTGGCCCTTACACCTGATATATAGGAGCTGAGTACAGGCGGCTGCTGGGGCCCCTGATACCATTACTATGTGGCCCTTACACCTGATATATAGGAGCTGAGTACAGGCGGCTGCTGGGGCCCCTGATACCATTACTATGTGGCCCTTACACCTGATATATAGGAGCTGAGTACAGGCAGCTGCTGGGGCCCCTGATACCATTACTATGTGGCCCTTACACCTGATATATAAGGGCTGAGTACAGGCAGATGCTGGGGCCCCTGATATCATTACTATGTGGCCTTTACACCTGATATACAGGAGCTGAGTACAGGCGGCTGCTGGGGCCCCTGATACCATTACTATGTGGCCCTTACACCTGATATATAGGAGCTGAGTACAGGCGGCTGCTGGGGCCCCTGATACCATTACTATGTGGCCCTTACACCTGATATATAAGCTCTGCTGGGACTCTGTATCCCGCCTGCATTGCATAATGGGGCCCCTGAATACTCTGCACATAAGGGCCCATAGCTCTAATTATGTTGTTTGCAATAGTCGCCCTCCTGCCACCCTGTAATATCGGGTCCCTGCCTGGTGTGGCCCCTATGACTTAATGTCTCCCAGTAAGTGCAGCACACCAGTTATCAGTCTGCACGGCCAGGGTCCGGGACCCCTGTTGTTTTTGTACTGGCTTTGTAATATATGCTCATTATCAGGGCGCCCTCTTCTCAGACATCCATCTAATCATCCGTCTGTCTCATCCATATTTGCCATATGGAGGTTTCCAGAAATAGGGCAGAACCTACTGGACTTCTGTGAAAGTTGACGAATCTGTTGAGCGCGGCTGAAGCCTCCTGGGAGCCGAGGTAAAATCAGTGGCCGTGGTAAAATTGTGGAGCGGTGGGGTCTGAAAAAGGAATCATGACTATAAGGACAACGTTTGCACAAAGTGATTTCTTTCGAGCCCAACAGCCACTGTGTAAACCTGACAAAAATGCCCCCATCTATCCATCCATTCATCACTCTCATACTCTGTCTATGCAGGTATGTATCTCATCATTCTTCCTTACGGAGTTTCACATTGACCAGTCGGGGCTTTGGTGCGAACTCCCTCACAAAACTGGATTCGGTAGTGTGTGCTGACGAGGCCATAGGCTTAGTAGACTGCGCCTCCAGTAGGCGTACACACCTGATGCACGACAGAGGGCACATTCACTCTGTCTGGACCATTATAGTCTATGGCCACGTCAGATCATATGCCCGAATCCCATTCAGGTGTAGGCTGCAGCAGGTGGCTGCTGCCTTCTGTGCCCCGCTCCTCCGCCACTGCCGTTCCCCCCAACACCCAGAACCACAGTATATATATATATATATATATATATATATATATATATATATATATATATATATATATATATATATATATATATATATATATATATATATATATATATATATATATATATGTACACTACTCAAAAAAATAAAGGGAACACTTAAACTACAGAATGTAACTCCAAGTAAATCAAACTTCCGTGACATCAAACTGTCCACTTAGGAAGCAACACTGATTGACAATCAATTTCACATGCTGTTGTGCAAATGGAATAGACAATAGATGGAAATTATTGGCAATTATCAAGACACCCTCAATAAAGGAGTGATTCTGCAGGTGGGGACCACAGACCACATCTCAGTACCAATGCTTTCTGACTGATGTTTTGGTCACTTTTGAATGTTGGTTGTGCTTTCACACTCGTGGTAGTTTGAGATGGACTCTACAACCCACAGAAGTTGCTCAGGTAGTGCAGCTCATCCAGGATGGCACATCAATGCGAGCTGTAGAAAGAAGGTTTGCTGTGTCTGTCAGCGTAGTGTCCAGAGGCTGGAGGCGCTACCAGGAGACAGGCCAGTACACCAGGAGACGTGGAGGGGGCCGTAGGAGGGCAACAGCCCAGCAGCAGGACAGCTACCTCCGCCTTTGTGCAAGGAGGAACAGGAGGAGCACTGCCAGAGCCCTGCAAAATGACCTCCAACTGACCACAAATGTGGATGTGTCTGCACAAACGCTTAGAAACCCACTCCATAACGGTGGTATGAGAGCCCGACGTCCACAGATGGGGGTTGTGCTCACAGCCCAACACCGTGCAGGACTCTTGGCATTTGCCACAGAACACCAGGATTGGCAAAGTGGCAACTGGCGCCCTGTGCTCTTCACAGATGAAATCAAGTTCACACTGAGCACATGTGACAGACGTGACAGAGTCTGGAGACGCCGTGGAGAGCGATCTGCTGCCTGCAACATCCTTCAGCATGACCGGTTTGGCAGTGGGTCAGTAATGGTGTGGGGTGGCATTTGTTTGGAGGGCCGCACAACCCTCCATGTGCTCGCCAGAGGTAGCCTGACTGCCATTAGGTACCGAGATGAGATCCTCAGACCCCTTGTGAGACCATGTGCTGGTGCGGTTGGCCCTGGGTTCCTCCTAATGCAGCACAATGCCAGACCTCATGTGGCTGGAGTGTGTCAGCAGTTCCTGCAAGATGAAGGCATTGAGGTTATGGACTGGCCCACCCGTTCCCCAGACCTGAATCCGATTGAGCACATCTGGGACATCATGTCTCGCTCCATCCACCAACGTCACGTTGCACCACAGACTGTCCAGGAGTCGGCGGATGCTTTAGTCCAGGTCTGGCAGGAGATCCCACAGGAGACCATCCGCAACCTCATCAGGAGCATGCCCAGGCGTTGTAGGGAGGTCATACAGGCACGTGGAGGCCACACACAATACTCAGCCTCATCAGGAGCATGCCCAGGCGTTGTAGGGAGGTCATACAGGCACGTGGAGGCCACACACAATACTGAGACTCATTTTGACTTGTTTTAAGGACATTACATCAAAGTTGGATCAGCCTGTAGTGTGTTTTTCCACTTTAATTTTGGGGGTGACTCCAAATCCAGGCCTCCATTGGTTAATAAATGTGATTTCCATTGATGATTTTTGTGTGATTTTGTTGTCAGCACATTCAACTTTGTACAGAACAAAGTATTAAATGAGAATATTTCATTCATTCAGATCTAGGATGGGTTATTTCAGTGTTCCCTTTATTTTTTTGAGCAGTGTATATATAAATATACCAGGATGGGGGATATTAACAGAATTGGGGGACATTACCCCTATAACAGTGTAAGCAGCAGACCCCCTCCCCCTTAACAGGGCATAATGACCACATTTTTTGCTTCAATTTTTTTTCTATTTTCCTCCTCTAAAACCTAGGTACGTCTTATGGTCCGGTGCTTCTTATAGTCCGAAAAATACGGTATATGCATTCAGTATATATATACTATGGTAGATGGGCCCACTCAGTTGCACACAGAAGTAGCCACCGGAGCGCCGTCTCCTTAAGTCTCTCACTGGTTTATTTGAAGATGCTGCATAAGCCAGTGAGGAGTTAGCAAAAATAAATACGTGCTTTCTGACCTAAGGAAAAACAAAACATAACATACAGCCGTGTTGCTGTGGGGATCTGCCCGCTCAGGAGAACAACCATCCACTAGTTCAGCTTTTCCTTCTCAGGACACAAAGCGCTGGAGTTCCTCTCTACAGCCCTACTGAACACTGAATGCCTTAGAAGGACTATATACATCCTAGTCCCCACCCTGGGGTGGAGATATGGTGAAAGACCTCCCAAATGGTGAACAACCTCCCAACCCGTTCTATGGTCGTTCACAAAAACCCAGCCCTTAAAATGGCCGATTAATCCCTCTCAACACATAGTGTGCTGGTGGAAAACTTATGGGCTTCAAATCACTGAAGCTAACAGCCTCAGTGAAACATACCTCCCCTCCAGCACTTTGCCAGTGACTTTGTCACCATGTATATATAATCAGCATACTGTATATATATTATAAGCATACTCTATATATCCTTTTAAAAGCAGAAGTGTCAATAAATTATTTTTATCAGTTAACAAAATGCAGAGTAAAGTTTGATGGATGAACCAAGATCTCAGTAATAATAATTGTAATTTTTTTTTAATTAATAATAGGATAGAAGGGAGGGACAAAACCAGGAACAGAATCAGTAGGCAAACTCATAGTCAGGAGGACAGCCGGGGTCAGATACCAGGTGATCAGTAACCGCCACGTCTGCGAGCAGTATGAATACCGCGGAGCCTGGTGACAGAGGTGATACTGAGATTGTCCCGTCAGAGATGTAACAGTCAGAAGGCCACCGGTAGATGGTGAAGGTCCTTCTGTACAGCTCCAGCAGTGATGGTGGATCTGCTGGACTTCAGGGCGCTGGATGCGGAGGTTTCCCGTCTTTTAGATGTCTCTAGGGGAACGGTGACAACACGCAAATACGCGAGCAGCCCTGGATAATCCACGCCGGCAGGATGATAAGATCCGGCGGAAGATGGAACCTATGAGAAGAGAAGGAAATATAATGTAAGTGATGGGACTCCATATGACATGATACTACTGTGCGGTCACGCAGAGGAATCTCATCACACAGAGGTCAGGGATCATCGTCAGCCATCATACATGTGACAATCCCATCTCCGACAGATGACATCTGCTCCACATGAATTATTCTCACTGACGACATCACACAACATGGAGATGACTCTCACACTTACCTCGTCTCTTTTTCCCCTTTTTCCCATTTTCTGATTTTTCGTCATCAGCTGGAAATTCTGATCAGAAAGAAGAAAAAACAACAACTCACTAAAGACATATTGTTATGGGGTCTGCATTGTATCGCTCCTGTATATAGTATATAGATTGTTCTAGTCCTTTCCCCTATAGTCCTGACAATCTGGTATTACACAATAGGGCAGAATAAGTCCTATATACCGGACATGACCTCATGTGAGGGGCATTAGATGTGTCACTAATATGGAGCAGTGAGCGCCCTGTGTGCCGCCATGTGGTGCATCCCTAATGAGCGATATTCTACTATAGGAGACGATGTCTCATTATGATGACGGAGGTTACTGGATGCAACAATGTATCACAGAATCCATGATAATACTGTACAAAGTTGCAGAAATGGAGACACTGTATGGTCCCATGGGCAAAGTAATTGGGTTCCTTGAAACATGGATAACATAGGAGACCCGTTAAAGAAAAACCATGTGGAAATATTTCACCCTTGATGACAACATTCACATTGTTTGTGCTATAGACATGTACATACCTGACAATGGGGACGAGGACGGCAAGCTGCTTATAGCATCGTCTCTAGCAGATTCAGGAGAAGATCCTTTCTGCCTGTTAGGAAGAAGAAAAATGTGTAAATCACAAGTAAATTCAGTATAAAAGGGATTGTCTCACTAGAAGAACCCCGACTATAAGGCCTAATAGGACATATGAAAGTCATAGTGGGGAAGTCTCCTGCTCAAAACGACCTTCTATGGAAACAACTAGCAACAATGGCCGGCATGTAATACTACATATCTCCTGCAGTGTGGGCAAAACTAACAATGCCTGACCGGCAGCAATTATGGGTTGTTATCTCCAGCGGATTCTGAAGCCAATAGCCAATGACCGCTGATCATGGGGCGGTGGATGCTGCATTCAATATTATGGTATTTATGTCCTATATTTGGTGTTGTGCACATATATTAGCCTGGAGCTCCCAATAATGACCCCATAATCTACTCACATTTCTGAGATGTTTCTGCTGGATGCCGGGGTACACTCTGGAGGAAACTTGATAGCGGTGGTACAGAGCTAAAAAATGACAAAAATAAGATATGAAATTCAATTTTTTACGTTTAGGGTATGTGCACACGATGCAGAAATGCTCAGGATTTTTTCCTGAGCGTTTCTGCATCTCTCTGGCAGGAAAAAACGCATGCGGATTGTACATGCGGTTTCCTGCCAGGGACATGCGGAAATGAAGCGGTCTTCACTTTCATTTCCGCATGTGGGTTGACAAGCGCTTCCCAAGCGATTTTAGCATCACTTGGAAAGTGCTTGTCAACTTCACACTATATAAATCCATGCAGCCGGCATGGATTTATATAGTGTGTGATGTCAAAAAATAAATATATACTTTACCCTCTGATGGCCCCCGGTGTCCTGCTTCATCGGTCCCGGCTGCCGGCAGTGAAGACTGTAGGACCTTCCGACGTCAGCGTCACGTGACCCGTCACATGACTCTGACGTCAGCGAAGGTCCTTCATTCAACCGCGAAGTGCGCGGGAAGCCGGCAGGACGCAGCGCGGGCCGTCAGAAGGTGAGAATATATATATATATATATTTTTTTTTAATGGTACCTGGGTCTGGATGAGAGCCCTCTCATCCACACCCGGGTACCATCCGCACATTAGACCGCATGAAAAGCGCATCAACATATACAGTGATGCGGATTCCATGCGGTCTAATGCAAGTCAATGGCGGCAAAAGAGCAGCGTTTCCGCAAAATTAATTGACATGCTGCGGATTTTTGACCGCAGCGTTTACGCTGCGGAAAAATCCGCATCATGGGCACAGCACATGCGGATTTCCATTGGGGAACATTGCTGCCCTTCTACCATGCGTTTTTCATGCGTTTCCGCGGCGTTTACGCAACTGCAAAAACGCCGCGGAAACGCATGAAAAACGCATCGTGTGAACTCAGCCTTAGAGGTCTTTTTATGTATTCTGGATTTATTGATCACTTACTTTAGAAAGCCTTTTAGAGGATGTTGTAAAATTTTGGAAGAAAAGGCTCTCATTATCCTCACTTGTGTCCTCCTCCTCTGAGACAATAGGCTTGTTTGTATCAGCGTGATCTACAAGACATAGGTAATGAAGTGTTATTAGCGGTTGTCAGTATAACACAGTCACCATTTATCTACTAACTACTATTAATGGGAACCGATTGTCACATATTATTGAAGACGAGACAAACAGCCGCTTAGTCTAGATGACATCTTCTACTTACTGATAAATAAGCTGGTGTCCTCATCTGAAACAAGCCGAGGAATGTACTCCGGCTTCTGACTTAGAAGGTTTTCAAATTCTAAGTCACTCAGGAATGGATAACTCTTGATCTCAAATGCTCCTCCTGGAAAAAGAAAAACAAAAGTGATGCGGACATTGTTAGAGGCTGCTCCATATCTGAACAGTATATCTTAATCTTAAGTAATGACAAAACCGAAGGAAACAAACTGAAAGTTATATTATGGAGAACTAGAAATAGGCAAGCAGATAGAGAAGTGCTGATCCTCATGGACAGGAGCGAAGAGTCCTCGTTGTAAAAAGTGAATATTAATACTAATAAAGTATATCAGTTACCTGTCCCAAGTCTTTGTGCAGGATTTGTTCTGAGCAGGTCATTAATAAGGTCCTGAGCATCGGGGGGAGGAGCGCGATCCCAATCCCAAATTATGTCTCCTGTTATATAGAAAATTACAGAAAATAAAACCTCTGTTTTGGACTGTAAGATAAAGTAGAGGAAATAACTAAATTCATGTAACCAGTCAAAGCAATGATCGGATTATTCTACTTACCAGTGACAATATTTTTATAGAGCTCAGATAGGGAATCCCCATGAAATGGTACATATCCCACCAGAAACTCATGCAGGATGATTCCCATTGACCACCAGTCGGCAGGTCTTCCATAGCCTTTCTTCAGAATGATTTCTGGGGCCATGTAAAGCGGGGTGCCACAGTCCTGGAAACCGACAGAAGGTAGAAATGAGAATCAATTAAATAATTATTATGGCAAGTTCTCGACATAAAAAGCCAATGACAGAAGATAAAATATCAGTTGAAAAGTTCTCTAGAAATGAAGAACGTAGAGAAGAGACAATAGTGTGATGAGATTTGTAAAGAACCATCTAAGTTCCTGTAAGTGATGCCGACCTCATGGTCCTGGAACTCTCTGGCGATGTCCTCCAATGATTCCTTGTGGGTGTTGGTTTCTGGTATCATGACACCAACTTTTGAAATCCCAAAATCGGCGACTTTAATGTGTCCAGCCGGTGTAATCAGGAGGCTGTGAAAGAGAAGATGGTTTTAGGCTCACGGGCTGTGTGGTAATAAATGATAACTTTCCCCCCTTTATTATACTATAGGGGGCACTTCTCTGGCTTCAGGTCTCTATGCAACACACCATAGCTGTGCAGGTATTCTACAGCAAGTATCGCTTCTGCAAAGTACAGGCGGGCCAAGGGGACAGATAAAGGACCCCTGGTGCTTAGGAGGGTCCCACAGTCTCCACCTATAGAAGAAAGGAAATATGAACGGTGAGGGGTTTATACAGCAGATCACCATGATGGATCATGAGAAGTGAGCGGAGACATTGGGGCAGGAGAGAATATATACAGATATAATGTATAGAGCACAGAATATTAGTCTGAGGTCATGGTGAGATGTCGTCCATGTCACTAATAAAGTGATGTCTCATCTCGTCTACAGCTGGCGATACTGACGTGCTCAGTGCGGACATACAGGGAGATCACACACATCAATGACTTTCCATAATATCTATAGTAAATGCTCTGCGGGGATGTAACCGTCCACGGGGACAAGTCCTAATGATATGAGCGCTGATAAGATGTCAGCAGACATGGGCTGAATATAATACATGTACATGTCCTACCTCCTACATACTCCATGACCATACACAGGTGAGATCTAGTAGGGAAGGAGCAGAGCATGGAGGTCACAAAGGGACAGTCAGCGAATGTCAGGATGTCCCTCTCCAGATAGGCCACTTCCACATGTTTTGGAGTATCCAGGTCCCGCTTGGCAATTTTCTTCATAGCGAAGATCTTCTGTGAGTCTTTATGGTGAACTAAGTGGACAGACCTGGAGAGAAGAAGAAACCATGGTTTATAGTGAATCCTTATTAACAGTCCGTCTATAGAAGTCATTATATGGTCTTCTGTTCTAATGTTTAATACCAGAAGTCCGACCATTACTAGAAATCCACATCTAGAAATACATGAAATAATACTACATAGATCATCTATGGGAGGGTCTACACAATGCCACGTCTGCCAGACCCTCACTCAGGTCACATTATCACCTATGAGAAGTCTGCACAATGCCACGTCTGCCAGACCCTCACCCAGGTCACATTATCACCTATGGGAAGTCTACACAATGCCACGTCTGCCAGACCCTCACCGAGGTCACATTATCACCTATGGGAAGTCTGCACAATGCCACGTCTGCCAGACCCTCACCCAGGTCACATTATCACCTATGGGAAGTCTGCACAATGCCACGTCTGCCAGACCCTCACCCAGGTCACATTATCATCTGTGGGAAGTCTGCACAATGCCACGTCTGCCGGACCCTCACCCAGGTCACATTATCACCTGTGGGAGGTCTGCACAATGCCACATCTTCCACACCCTCACCCAGACCACATTGTCACCTATGGAAGGTGTGCACAATGCTAGGTCTGCCAGACCCTCACCCAGGTCACATTATCACCTATGGGAAGTCTGGACAATGCCACGTCTGCCGGACCCTCACCCAGGTCACGTTATCACCTTTCACCTCAGATCATGTCCCTATGATAACACTGAATGGCAGAGCGCAGAGGCTGAAGCATTGTCATAGGGAACCCTGAGAAATGTGGCTTATGCCAACTGAAATCTCACCCAAAAGATCCGCTGCTGATCAGCTTAGATGTTTCGTAGTCGCTCATACGCGGCTTTCTCGCCGGGATCAATGATTCCATCAAGTCCTAGAAAAGAAGAAGAAGAAGAAATGATATTAAGATCTAGAAGCTGCTGGAGAAAATCTCCAGATGCAGAAACGTCTCCCCCTATATTATGTCCCAGCTGATGTCACTGATCCGATAGGTGAGCAGAAACCTGCTGACGGATTCCCTATAATATAAACGCTATTATCTAATGCAATAGTGTCATCTCCTCTAATAATAGAGGCGCCCCCTGGTTATATGGGGGATAATACTGGACGGGTCATTCACACCCCATGATCTGGTGATACACAGACATCTCCCTCTATAATACTTACACCGGCAGGTTCTTGGATCTCCGGGATCTCTAAGATTACACTGTCAGGATCCAACAGCTCAGTTGTTTCTAAAATAGTGATAAAATTATGAAGAAATAAAATGTATTAGAGGATATTAATCCTACACAAATAATACAGCAATATAATGGAGAAATGACTATTCTGTATGGAGGACGATGTGGGGCCATTATTCTTTATGGAGGACTATGTGGGGCCATTATATTGTATGGAGGACTATGTGGGGCCATTATTCTGTATGGAGGACTATGTGGGGCCATTATATTGTATGGAGGACTATGTGGGGCCATTATTCTGTATGGAGGACTATGTGGGGCCTATTATTCTGTATGGTGGAATATGTGGGGCCCATTATTCTGTATGGAGGACTATATGGGGCCCATTATTCTGTATGGAGGACTATGTGGGGCCCATTATACTGTATGGAGGACTATGTTGGGCCTATTATTCTCTATGTAGGACTTTGTGGGACCCATAATACTTTATGGAGGACTATGTGGGCCCATAATACTGTATGGAGGACTATGTGGGGCCTATTATTCTCTATGAAGGACTATGTGGGGCCCTTTATACTCTACGGTGGACTATGTGGGGCCCATAATACTGTATGGAGGACTATGTGGGGCCCATTAATCTCTATGGAGGACTATGTGGGGCCCATTATTCTGTATGGAGGACTATGTGGGGCCCATTATTCTGTATGGAGGATTATGTGGGGTCAATTATCCTGTATGGAGGACTATGTGGGGCCATTATAGTGTGTGGAGGACTGTGTGGGGCCATTATTCTGTATGGAGCACTATGTGGGGCCATTATTTCATAAGGAGGACTATGTGGGGCCATTATTCTTTATGGAGGACTATGTGGGGCCTTTATATTGTATGGAGGACTATGTGGGGCCATTATTCTGTATGGAGGACTATGTGGGGCCTATTATTCTGTATAGTGGAATATGTGGGGTCCATTATTCTGTATGGAGGACTATATGGGGCCCATTATTCCGTATGGAGGACTATGTGGTGCCCATTATACTGAATGGAGTACTATGTGGTGCCCATTATACTGTGTGCCGGACTATGTGGGGCCCATTATTCTGTATGGAGGGCTATCTGGGGCATGTTATACTGTATGGATGACTTTGTGGGACCCATTATTCTGTATGGAGGACTATCTGGTGCCCATTATTCTGTGTGGAGGACTTTGTGGGGCCCATTATTCTGTTTGGAGGACTTTCTGGGGCCCATTATTCTGTATGGAGGACTATGTGGGGCATTATTCTGTATGGAGGACTATGTGGGGCATTATTCTGTATGGAGGACTATGTGGGGCCCAATATTCTGCATGGAGCACTATGTGGGGCCCATTATTCTGCATGGAGGACTATGTGGGACCCATTATTCATTATGGAGGACTTTGTGGGACCCATTATTCGTTATGGAGGACTTTGTGGGACCCATTATACTGCATTCTGGTTGGCTCGTGACTTTTTCCAAGTTTTTCATTTTGGCTCTCTGTATGTTTGATTAGAGAGTGGAAAGAGTAACTATGACATTATCCCCTGTTCTCTTTAATATTCGGATATCTCCTGTAGAAGGTTGTGTGATCGGCTCACCTGTAGTCAGATCGCTGCTCGGCCCCGGCTGACTCGTACTAGGGTCAGGGGTTTCTGGGGTCACATTTTGCTCGTCTTCGGTGTCGCCTTCTGGTGTCTCCTGATTGATAGAATATATAGAATTACCACGAGGAACCTTCCACTAAATCACCAAATCCACAAATCAGGAAGGACTAAACCCGCATTTACAGACGCACCAACTGTAACTATACAGATCAGCCGCCATCATGAGGACTTTTATCAGATAAAATGGATTAAGATGAGGTAGCATTGCAAAAACATTAATATGGATAATAGAGGGAGACAGAGGCGGAAATACAGACTTCCCACCACTGAGCTGTGACTACATCAGCAGAATACAGACTGCCATCAGCAGAGACAGGCGGCCATATTACCTCCTGTGCTTGCCAGGGGCTGACAGGGAGGCCGATAAGATCTAACACCAGATCTTCTGATATCTGGCTGGTGATCTGGAGAAGATCAGAAAACAAGGACGTGTGATAGAGAAGATGATGGATCCTTACCGGGCGTTCCGATGAGCGGGCCGGACCTTCCAGTACACACAGGACTTTTTCGGCCAGTTCTTTAACAAAAGACAAATCTCTATATTGAGATCTTTTTTCAGCCTATAAAGAAGAAAAGAAACACAAATGAAAAATCTCGAGATGAGAAAGATCACAATGGAGGCGGCCATTGTATCTGACATCTGCTCCTCTCTGCAGATACAATGACTACATATCTGGGGTCTTGTCCTGTTTTATATTGGAAGAAAGAAGAAGCTTCTATCCCACCATTATTATCCATTATTGTGGAGAAGACTTGTGCGGAGCGTCCACCATTTACCTGCTGTAGTAATGTCCTGATGTTCCATAGCGAGAAACTGCAAGTGCTCATTCACTATGGAGCCAACAACGGCAGCCATGACCCTGTGTAGATTGTACACAGTGACTGTGAGCTCTGATGTCATAATGGCCGACCATCACTAGTGATGTCATCATGGAATCTTGTGATGGAATCTTATAGCGGCTGCTCTGCACAAATACATGCTGCCAAGCAATATTTAAAGTGTGTGGGGGCTCATGCTGTATATAGAGGGCTATGTGAGAGCTTGGCTGTATATAGTGAGCTATGTGAGGGCTCATACTGTATATAGAGGGCTATGTGAGAGCTTGGCTGTATATAGAGGGCTATGTGAGGGCTCATACTCTAAATAGGATTCTGTGTGTGAGCTCATACTGTACATTGGTGCTATGTATGCGCTCTTACTGTATAAAGGGTGCTGTGTGTGGGCTCTTACTGTATATAGGGTATGTGTGTGGGCTCTTTCTGTATGTAGGGGGATGCCAGCACACTTAATTCTGCTCAATAATAAGTGATACAGTTAATAATATAAAATATAATTCATATGTTAATATTGAGCAGAATTAATTTCAGCCTATTGATTCGGCCTACACAACAGTCACATCTCTCATGTGGCCCCTCAGTAATATTACTTTCCCACCCCTGCTCTATTATGTATAGCGCTCTGTTATGTGTAGTGCACCCGAGCACCTGCATGTTAATCGAATGACTTATCACATGATCTATCAAAGGCAATCTTGTGCCATGTCATGTGATACATCGGGTGCTGGGAGCTCACGGCTCCTAAACTGCCCAGGGCCCTGGCTACTCTTAATACGTTCCTGCTTCTATCCCACCATTATTATCCATTATTGAGAAGTTTTATGCGGAGCTTCCGCCACTTACCTGCTGTAGTAATGTCCTGATGTTCTGAGGTAAATCCGTCAGATACTCTGAGGTGAGATGACCTCGGTGGTATTTGGTCAGGCAGTCTCTTACAAGCTCCACCACCAGCCGGTGAGTGAAGCTGAGGACGCCATCGGGTGGTAGAAGCACAATTTCAGGGCGATTGGTGGTAAGAATCTCCCATAGAGCTTCTACTTGAAGATTGTCCAAAAGTAATTCAGCCATAGAAACTGCAAGTGCGATCAGTCACTATATATAATAGCGAGAAACTGCAAGTGCGCTCAGTCACTATGGGATAGCGAGAAACTGCAAGTGCGATCAGTCACTATAGAATAGCGAGAAACTGCAAGTGCGCTCAGTCACTATGAAGCCAACAAAGGCAGCCGTGAACCTGTGTACATTGTATATATAGTGACTGTGAGCTGTGATGTCATAATGCCCGACCATGACCTGTGATGTCATCATGGAATCTTGTGATGGAATCTTCAAGGAGTGGCTCTACACACATACATGCTGCCTAGCAATATGCTTTTTTGGCCGTCCTCTTTTATTTCCAAATACAACACAACCAGGATAAGGGAATGTTCACACGTTGCGTTTTTGCAGCATTTTTTTCCACACCAAAAACCAGGTTGTACTCCGGAAAAACACTGCATACAATCCACACTTATTTGCTGTGTTTTTGCAGTGTTTATACTTGTGGGTTGTTTTTTTTCATTCATTTGAATGGGTGAAAAATGTTGCAAAACCCCTGAAAGAATTAACATCCTGCAAATTTAAAATAAAAAAAGGAAAAATACACAGCATGTGAATGAGACTTTAGAAATCTCATTCTCTAAGCTGGTACTGTAAAACGCAGTGTTTTAGCAGCAGAAAAATAACCCTGAAAAAAAATGCCACTTGTGAACATTCCTCAAAGATATAATAGTCATATTATGGGAAATATTGTGTATATTTATTCCGCGCGTGTCTTTTTTTACCAAATAACATTTACCTCATTGGTTGGAGAGTTTACTATTAACAGCTGTGACAAATATTGAAGAATTAATGATAAGTGCCCCAAGTGATCAATCATTTACGTCATTAATGGTGATGGGCGAGCACTAAAATGCTCGGGTGCTCGATGCTCGGGTCGAGCACATTGGAATACTCGGCTGCTCGACCCGAGCAATGAGCCCAATGTAAGTCTATGGGAAACTCGAGCATTTTTCAGGCGGCTCCCCCCGGCGGTCTGCAGAGGGCCTAAAAATTGCCCAAATCGATGGGAACAGTGCTCAAATGACATGGGAACAGCATGGGGAAGACCCCTGGAAGCATTTCTGACTCCCAGGTCACTGCTGTCAACAATGTTGTCAGAAGTATTTACGCCACTTTTACGGACTCACAATAAAATATACAAAAACGAAACCAAAATGGATTTTCCTGGGAAGTATGTTAAGGAACATCCTTTCCAGAGTTATAACTTGTATATAAGGGAAAATAAATAACCAAAAACAAAAATACTCCTCTACACCTTGGGCTATGTTCACACGTAGCGTTTTTGATGCGTTTTTGCACTTTTGCATTGCTTTCAACCAACACAAATGCATTCACCAGGTAATGTCATTTTAACATTTTACAACCTTATCTGGCCATGTGGTGTGTGACACATCATCAGACACATGCATACAGTGCTGAAAAGACATGGGAACAGCATGGAAGCATCTCTGACTCCCAGGTCACTGCCTAAAAGTGTGCCCATCATTAGAGATGCTTGGCGCATGCGAAGATGCCTCCCGCCATGGACCTGTCGTTACAGACTTGCAACAATCACCATCCACGTCCTTGTCCCTCCTCAGCGTTCAGTTCCTTGGAATGCAAGTGCAAGTATGCAGGCAGCCACCCACCTACCCACCGGCTGCAATACTATACTGACAAATTTTTGACAGCTACTTGCACTTGAAATGTAGCCTTTTAGGCTCGTGGAGGCGGAAGCTTTTCATAACCTCATGTCGGCGGCGGCCGGGTGTCCATACTCTTTCCCCAGCCACCACTATATTTCCCGGTATCGCCTCTGCCTTCCACAAGCACGGGTCCCACAACATTACCCGTGCTCTCCCCAGTGCACTTACTGGGAAGGACCGCCTAACCACAAACATGTGGACAGGTGAACATGGCCAGGGACGGTACATAGCCAGTCCACAACTTTTTTTTGCTGACAGTTGTATTTAGTTCGGTGAAAGGACTGGCATAGAGGGAAACCGTATCTACCCTGGGTGTCATTTCTCCCAGGAAGTCCTGTAATTCAGCTTGTTGCAGAAGCATTGGCAGTCCGTCCAACATCAACTCGCACTTGTCGGTGGTGCTTTAACACACACACATCTTTCTTTTCGCATTTTATTTCTTGAATACAGAGTTGGACAATGGCCTGATCTGTAATGCTTTTTGAGAAATAACATGCATAAGCATGGCCGATCCACATTAAAAAAGCAGCCACAGAGTGTCCGGAAACCTTCCCCCACAATTTTATTAGCCAGGGCAGCTTTTCGGCAGGGTTGGACGGGCCCACCAGAGAACCGGAGACTACTCCGACGGGCCCTGGCTTCTCCTTCTGGAGAGTTCATAGTGCCGAGGTGAGGCCATGATGATGATAGAGGCCACCATCTGCTTAGTTTTCTGTTACTTGGAATGCAAGTGCAAGTATGCAGCCATCCACCCACCCACAGGCCGCAACACTAAACTGCCAGATTTCTGGGCAGCTGCTTGCACTTGAAATATGGCTTTTTAAGCTCGTGGAGGCGGAAGCTGTCCACAATCTTATGGCGGCGGCGACTGGGTATCTATACTCGGTCCCCAGCCGCCATTATTTTTTCCGGTATTGTCTCCTCCTTCCACAAGCATGGGTCCCACAACATTACCCGTGCCCTCCCCAGTGGAAGGACTGCCTAACCACAAACACGTGGACAGGTGAATATGGCCAGAGACGGTACGGAGCCAGTCCACAACTTTTTTTGCTGAGAGTTGTATTTAGCTCAGTGAAAAGACTCGCATAGAGGGGAACATCATACTGTGTGTGGGGGAATGTACTGTGGGAGCATCATACTGTGTGGGGGGAATGTACTGTGGGGACATCATACTGTGTGTGTGGGGGAATGTACTCTGGGGACACCATACTGTGTGTTGGGGGGAAATGTACTGTGGGGACATCATACTGTGTGGGGGGAATGTACTGTGGGGGCATCATATTGTGTGTGAAGGAATGTACTGTGGGGGCATCATACTGTGTGTGGGGGAATTATACAGTATGTTGGAGGAATGTACTGTGGGGGCATCATACTGTGTATGTGTGGGAATGTACTGTGGGGGCATCATACTGTGTGTGGGGAGGAATGTACTGTGGGGAATCATACTGTCTGTGGGGGGAATGTACTGTGGGGACATCATACTGTGTGTGGGGGAATGTACTGTGGGGACATCATATTGTGTGTGGGGGGAATATACTGTGGGGGTATCATACTGTGTGTGGGGGAATGTACTGTGGGGACATCATACTGTGTGTGGGGGAAATGTACTGTGGGAGCATCATACTGTGTGTGGGGGGAATGTACTGTGGGGACATCATACTTTGTGTGGGGGGGATGTACTGTTTGGACATCATACTGAGTGTGGGGGAATTTACTGTGGGGGCATCATACTGTGTGTGAGAATTTACTGTGGGGACCTCATGCTGTGTAGGGTCATTATATTGTGTGTGAGGGGGAATATACTGTGGGGGCATCATACTGTGTGTGTGGGAATGTACTGTGGGGGCATCATACTGTGTGTGGGGAGAAATGTACTGTGGGGGCATCATACTGTGTGTGTGGGGGGAATGTACTGTGGGAGCATCATACTGTGTGTGTGTGGGGGGAATGTACTGTGGGGACATCATACTGTGTGTGTGAGGGAATGTACTGTGGGGGCATCATACTGTGTGTGGGGAGGAATGTACTGTGGGGCCATCATACTGTGTGTGGGGGGATGTACTGTGAGGACATCATACTGTGTGTGGAGGAATGTACTGTGGGGGCATCATACTGTGTGTGTGAGGGAATGTACTGTGGGGGCATCATACTGTGTGTGGGGAGGAATGTACTGTGGGGCCATCATACTGTGTGTGTGGGGGGGGGGAGTACTGTGGGGCCATCATACTGTGTGTGTGGGGGGGGGAGTACTGTGAGGACATCATACTGTGTGTGGGGGGGAATGTACTGTGGGGACATCATACTGTGTGTGGGGGGGAATGTACTGTGGGGGCATCATACTGTGTGTGGGGGGGAATGTGCTGTGGGGACATCATACTGTGTGTGGTGAAATGTACTGTGGGGACATCATACTTTGTCGGGGGAATGTACTGTGGGGGCATCATAATGTGTGTGTGAAGAGCTGTTTATCATCGTACAATGATTGAATAACGGGAGCAGATGATTTATAAAAAGCACTGAATTATATGGTGTGGATTTGCTGCTACTGTGTCACCCCAGGCCTGGATGCCACAAACTTGTAAGGCTGTGTCTGAGAGCAGGAGGGAGGTTCTCTGGTCATGGACCATTAGCATGCAGCACCTCCTGTCCCAGGCCAGTAGGGGGAGCAGGCTGCCCCTATAAAAGCTGGTACTGAGGGCAGGGTTAGGGAGACCAGGACCCACTTCTGAAGCATCCAGAAGGGTTCCCAGGAGAGAGGGACAGGTCAGCGGCAGCTGAGGAGTCCAGGAGGCTAAGGAGTAACAGCAAGCCAGGGACAGAGGCGACGAGAGCTGGTCCTGGCTGAGAGAGAACAACATACCGGACACTGGGATCCGAGGCTGTCAGAATTGCAAGTCCTGCAGCAGATCATCTACTTGCGAGGGATTTTAGGTCCCTTGGCCTAAGAAGCCTGGAAGGTCCGCCACACAGAGGGACCAGTACAGCACAGACAAGCTATAGGTACCTAGGGCCCGAGTCGCAAGCCATACAGGCGTAGTACACGGCCAGCTCAGGGACGTGGGCTATCATACCACTAAAGGGGGAGATAGTCAGCAAGGGCAGAGAGAGAACGGTAGGCCTACCCACTCACCCTGACCAGTGGAGCTCGCCCGAATGCCCTCAGACACCCAGGTCCATTCCTCCCTGTACTCCTGGTGGGTCTGTGATAAGATCTGCAGTAAAAGACCCTGGACTGCATTATTGGACTCTGTGTGATTACTGCTGCGCCTGCACCATCACCCCCATCATCCTATTACACTGCCCTGAGGCTACACTCCTCCCATGGGGAGTTGTACTATTCCCTGCTGCACCCCCAACACCAGCCTCAGCGGTCTACCCCGCAGCGGCGGTCCTCCCTGACCGCAATCCACAGGTGGCGTAGTCGGACTTTCAAAACCTACAAATACACTGCCACAGCATTTGGTCTGACCACCCTGAGCCACGGGACCGGGTCGCCACTACTACTCCCAGCATTGCCCTGTTGTCTGGTTCCGAGAGCCCCACGGCCCAGGGGGCGAGTCACTACAAGTAAGGATAGACGATACAATAAGCTCTATAGTAACATGTAGCAGCGAGTCAGCGGAATGTATCAATTCTAATATTGAGCAGAATTGATTTCAGCCTGTTGATTTTTCCCTCCAGAACAGTGGAGGGCTCCTCGGGAAAATAAATTGGCCATCCCTGGTATAACGTAATACAAAAATCTCACATTTTATGAGAGAAAACTGTATTTTATAACGATGCTTCCGTACATAAATCGAGAGAACTTCTTTTCATCAGACGACCCCTTTATCACCTATCCAAGGTGATCGGTGGTGTCCAACAGCTTAGAGCGGCACTGATGGGCAGAATGTGGCACTTTTATCACTTTTGGAATTGGGCAGCGGTGCACATGCTCAGTCTGACCTCCATTCTTGCCCTTTGGGGCTGCAGAGCGCTCTGCTTTTTCCAACAGCTCCATTGAGAATGAATGGATCAGTGGTCGGGCATCCAACCAGACGCTCCATTTTGTAACAGGGATAGAAATAGATGAGAAGATGCACTTAACTGTTTGGCCGCAGCAAGAGTGCATCGAGTGCCTGTGCTTGGTTTGAACAGTCATTCTGTGCTGACAGAGTCCCTTTAAGGCCTCAAACCTATTAGATAATTGTCAGCCCTACATTGTTTCTGGGCAGACAGTTACACAAGATTATGTCCCATTTCATGAAGATTATCCTTTTACACGCCTGTTTTAGTGAAGGATTAGCTGGAAAAACCTGCGGCGCTGTTAAGCTTCTCCCCAAGAAGCTCCGCAAGGCTTCAAAATTTTGCCGGTACTGGTCAAGACTGGTGGACACATGGGAAAAGTCAAATTTTGGCAAAATTGAACAATCTGCATTGTGTGTAATATTTTATGATACAATAAATGATTAGAAAAATGCAAGTTTTATTAATGAGAAAAAAACTGAACTTTGCAGAATTTGTTGGCGACATAGAAATATGTAAAAAATATAAAAGTGTAAAAATTTTTTTACAATTTTTGATGCTTACATTAAAAACTTGAGCAATTCCCCCAAAAATCATTAGAGCCATGAAATCAATACATATACAGATGAAACCAGAAGTTTCCATCCACTATATAAAGAGACACATCTGCATGTTTTTATCAATATCTGACATGAAATCAGAATAAACCTTTCCCGTTTTAGGTCAATTAGGATTACCATCATTTTTGATATTTTCCAAATGCCAGAATAATGAGAGAGAGAGAATGTTTTAAGGCATTTTTATTACTTACTGCAAAGTCTTAACATTATTCTAATCACTAATCAGTGTGTATATTTGTTCACGACACAATAGAATCCCATAATTTCTGCCTATTCACATCTTAGTATTATGTATGATCAGGTTAGAGTGTATGGCTGCTGAGCGCTAGCATTTATGGGCGCCTCCCCCTGACCTTGGCTGTTTCTGGCTCTTAGACCCTTCTGGTACGCACTGCCGTCATGTCCGTGACTGCACTGCCGGCTTGCGGGTCAAATGCCAGAAGCCGCAGAGTCACATGTATTGGGGCGGGCACAGAATGTCTCACGCCGTATACCAGCCAGAACACATACCGGAAAGTCAGGTGACACACTTTTTCTCTCCGGCTCGGTTCATGATTGGATTAGGCTCCCTATATAACATCTGGCGTTCCCCTCCCTGGCACGACCCCTGAGGAAGTGTTGATGAAACGCGCATCGGGGTGGAGGGACGGGTGCTTACCCTGCCTAGAAGCTGCCATTCTAACCAGGTATTTCTTTCTCATGATGTGTTGAGCTGTTTTGTCTATTTGTGGACAGTGCCACTATTACACTATAGTTATTCTATGGGACCGTACCCAGCCTCTTTTATGTACCCAGTCTCCCCTGATAGATATACTAACATTATTAACCGCTATATGCATTAGTTTCTTTGAGGCTGGAAACAATACGTTATCTTTATCTAAGCACTTTGCACTTTTTTGCTGGACAGTCGACTCTATATCATCATATGCACTGCCGCTTTACATTTTATAGGCGTATCTCAAACTCATCAGTGATAGTCTAGTGACCGTTATAATAGCATATGCATTTCTTTCTTTCTATTTTTGCCACATGAGCGGTTATTCAGATTGAAATCTTTTGTAGTGCATTTGTATAGTCACATTATTTCAGTAATGGGGTAATATATGGTTATTACTCTTGCTGCGCAGATATAGGGTACAGCATTTGTTTGTCCCTCACATTTGAGGCCCCTGGTATTTTAATTATTGTTATTTTATGTTCTAATAAAATTATATTGTTAATATTATTTGAAGTGTTCATGTTTTTGTTTATCCTACCAGGGTTCTGGTTATAGCAGAATCAATTTTTGATATATATAAAGTCAAAAGTTTACATACATTTCATTAGTATTTGGTACCATCACCCTTAAACTGAATGACTTGGGTCAAACTTTTGGGATATCCTTCCACAAACTTCTCACAATAGTTGGTCGGAATTTGGACCCATTCCTCCTGGCAAAACTGGGGTAACAGATCCAGGTTTGTAGGTCGCCTTGCTCGCAGCAAGAGTGCCCATAAATTTTCAATAGGATTGCAATCAGAGCTTTGTGATAGCCACGCCGAAACATTGACTTTGTTATTCTTAAACCACTTTGTTCCCATTTTGTCAATATGCTTCGGGTCATTGTCCATTTGGAATACCCATTTCCGCCCAAGCTTTAACTTCCTGGCTGATGTCTTGAGATGTTGCTTCAGTATTGCCACATAATCTTCTTTTCTCATGGTGTCATCTATTTTGTGAAGTGAACCAGTCCCTCCTGCAGCAAATCAACCCCAGATCATGATGCTGCCACCCCCATGTTTCACAGTTGGGATGGTGTTCTTAGGCTTCCAAGCTTCTCCCTTTTTCCTCCAAACGTAGCGATGGTCATTATGCCAAAAAAGTTCAATTTTAGTTTCATCAGACCACAGACATGTCTCCAAAAATTAAGGTCTTTGTTCCTGTGTGCATTTGCAAACATTAATTTGGCTTTTTTATGTTTCTTTTGGAGTAATGGCTTCTTCCTGGCAGAGTGGCCTTTCAGCCCATGTTGATACAGTACTCGTTTCACTGTGGTTATTGACACAATCTTACCAGCTTCCGCCATCATCTTCACAAGGTCTCTTGCTTTTGTCCTTGGGTTGATATGCATGTGTCGGACCAAAGCACGTTCATCTCTGGGACACAGAACCCGTCTCCTTCCTGAGCGATAAGATGGCAGTACATTCCCATCTTGTTTGTACTTGCGTATAATTGTTTGTACAGATGACCGAGGCACCGTCAGGTATCTTGAAATTGTATCTAAGGATGAGCCAGACTTGTCCAAGTCCACAATTCTCTTCCTGATATCTTCGCTAATTTCTTTAGACTTTCCCATGATACTACAGAAAAAAAAACTATTAGAAGCTTCCAAACACATTACATCATCATATGGGCAGTCCAGAATTGTTTAAAGGCATAGTAATCTTAGTGTGTGTAAACTTTTGACTTTGCAGTAAGTAATAAAAATGACTTAAACATTCTCTCTCTCTCTCATTATTCTGGCATTTGGCAAATTTTAAAAATTATGGTAATCCTAATTGACCTAAAACGGGAAAGGTTTATTCTGATTTCATGTCAGATATTGAGAAAAACATGCAGATGTGTCTTTTTATATAGTGTATGGAAACTTCTGGTTTCAACTGTATGTGTGTGTATGTATGTATATATGTATATATTACACATACAGTTATGGCCGAAAGTGTTCACTCCCTTGAAATTGTTTCAGAAAATGAAGTATTTCTCCCAATTATTGCTGTTACACATGTTTTGCTATACACACTTTATTTTCTTTGTGTGTATTGCAACAACACAAAAAAGCAGAAAAAAAGGCAAATTGGACATAATTTCACACACAGCCCCAAAAATGGTCTGAACAAAATTGTTGGCACCCTCAACTTTAATATTTGGTTGCTCACCCTTTGGAATAAAATAACTGCAATCAATCGCTTCCTATAACCATCAACAAGCTTCTTACACCTCTCAGCTGGAATTTTGACCACTCTTCTTTTGTAAACTGCTCCATGTCTCTCATAGTTGCTGCTACTTCATACCTCTCCAGCGCTATGTTTCCATCCATTTCTGCGGGCTTCTTGAAGTATGTTTGGGGTCATTCTCCTGGAAGAACCATGACCTAGGACGCAAACCCAGCTTTCTGACACTGGGCACTACATTGCGACCCAAAATCCGTTGGTAATATTTTTCAACAATTTTGGTTCTCAAGTACTCAGACAGTTCTCTTCTCTTTCTGTACTCCATGCTTAGTGTGGCACACACAGACACAATGCAAAGATTGAGTCAACTTCTCCACTTTTTATCTGGTTTCAGGTGTGATTTTCATATTGCCCACACCTGTTACTTGCCACAGGTTAGTTTGAATGAGCATCACATGCTTGAAACAAAGTTGTTCACCCACAATTTTGGAAAGGTGCTATCAATTTTGTCCGGCCCATTTTTGGGGTTTTGTATGAAATGATGTCCAATTTGCCTTTTTTCCTTTTGTTTGTTTTTTTCTTTTGTTCCAATACACACAAAGAATATTAAACATGTGTATAACAAAACATGTGTAATTGCAATAATTTTCTGGGAGAAATACTTCATTTTCTGGAACAATTTTAAGATTGCCAACACTTTCGGCCGTGGCCATATATAGTAGCTGAGTACAGGTGGCTGCTGGGGCCCCTGATACCATTACTATGTGGCCCTTACACCTGATATACAGTGGTGGCCAAAAGTATTGGCACCCCTGCAATTCTGTCAGATAATACTCAGTTTCTTCCTGAAAATGATTGCAATCACAAATTCTTTGGTATTATTATCTTCATTTAATTTTCTTGCAAAGAAAAAACACAAAAGAGAATGAAACAAAATTCAAATCAATGATCATTTCACACAAAACTCCAAAAATGGGCCAGACAAAAGTATTGGCACCTTCAGCCTAATACTTGGCTGCACAACCTTTAGCCAAAATAACTGCGAACAACCGCTTCCGGTAACCATCAATGAGTTTCTTACAATGCTCTGCTGGAATTGTAGACCATTCTTCTTTGGCAAACTGCTCCAGGTCCCTGATATTTGAAGGGTGCCTTCTCCAAACTGCCATTTTGAGATCTCTGCACAGATGTTCCATGGGATTCAGGTCTGGACTCATTGCTGGCCACCTTAGAAGTCTCCAGTGCTTTCTCTCAAACCATTTTATAGTGCTTTTGGAAGTGTGTTTTGGGTCATTGTCCTGCTGGAAGACCCATGACCTATGAGGGAGACCCAGATTTCTCACACTGGGCCCTACATTATGCTGCAAACTTTGTTGGTAGTCTTCAGACTTCATAATGCCATGCATACGGTCAAGCAGTCCAGTGCCAGAGGCAGCAAAGCAACCCCAAAACATCAGGGAACTTCCGCCATGTTTGACTGTAGGGACCATGTTCTTTTCTTTGAATGCCTCTTTTTTTTCCTGTACACTCTATGTTGATGCTTTTTCCCAAAAACCTCTACTTTTGTCTCATCTGACCAGAGAACATTCTTCCAAAACGTTTTAGGCTTTCTCAGGTAAGTTTTGGCAAACTCCAGCCTGGCTTTTTTATGTCTCGGGGTAAGAAGTGGGGTCTTCCTGGGTATCCTACCATACAGTCCCTTTTCATTCAGACGCCGACGGATAGTACGGGTTGACACTGTTGTACCCTCGGACTGCAGGGCAGCTTGAACTTCTTTGGATGTTAGTCGAAGGTTCTTTATCCACCATCCGCACAATCTTGCGTTGAAATCTCTTGTCAATTTTTCTTTTCCGTCCACATCTAGATAGGTTAGCCACAGTGCCATGGGCTTTAAACTTCTTGATGACACTGCGCACGGAAGACACAGGAACATTCAGGTCTTTGGGGATGGACTTGTAGCCTTGAGATTGCTCATGCTTCCTCACAATTTGGTTTCTCAAGTCCTCAGACAGCTCTTTTGTCTTCTTTCTTTTCTCCATGCTCAATGTGGTACACACAAGGACACAGGACAGAGGCTGAGTCAACTTTACTCTGTTAGAACCCTCCTGTTAGTTTTTGCTATCTTGTGTTTTGCGGTCACGTGACTAGCTGCCTATATATTCCAGCTCCGCCCTTCTGGCTTTGCTGGACTTCAGTGTTTTTTGCCTGTCTCTCTAGCCAGGTGCTTCGGTGCCTATCTCTGTCTAGTTTGCTTGGTCCTCTGGACCTCTAGTACTTTTTGTTCAGTTTGTATTTTTGCTCTGCAACAACTTCTGTTAGGAGGTGTCCATTTTTTGTCCCAGTCCTTAGTTCTTTTAGGGACCCCTCCCTTTATTCTATAGGTCTCTGTTCAGACTAGCCGAGGACGAAGGCGGGTCTGTTCACAAGGAACAGGCTGCCCGCTACATCGTAGGGATTCAGCTTAGTCTTACTGTAGGGACAGCTTTTCCCTTTCTTTCCTTAGTTTATGTTGCAGATCATAACATAATCCATGTTAACTTGTTGCAAGTGTGATTTAGTTATTGCCAATTGTATCCAATTTGGCTTTAGGACAATTCTTTTTGTGTTTTTTCATTGAAGACAAATTAAATGAAGATAATAAGACCAAAGAATTTGTGATTGCAATCATTTTCAGGAAGAAACTGAGTATTATCTGACAGAATTGCAGGGGTGCCAATACTTTTGGCCACCACTGTATAGGAGCTGAGTACAAGCAGCTGCCGGGGCCCCTGATACCATTACTATGTGGCCCTTACACCTGATATATAGGAGCTGAGTACAGGCGGCTGCTGGGGCCCCTGATACCATTACTATGTGGCCCTTACCCCTGATATATAGGAGCTGAGTACAGGCGGCTGCTGGGGCCCCTGATACCATTACTATGTGGCCCTTACCCCTGATATATAGGGGCTGAGTACAGGCGGCTGCTGGGGCCCCTGATACCATTACTATGTGGCCCTTACACCTGATATATAAGGGCTGAGTACAGGCGGCTGCTGGGCCCTTGATACCATTACTATGTGGCCCTTACACCTGATATATAGGAGCTGAGTACAGGCGGCTGCTGGGTCCCCTGATACCATTACTATGTGGCCCTTACCCCTGATATATAAGGGCTGAGTACAGGCGGCTGCTGGGGCCCCTGACACCATTACTATGTGGCCCTTACACCTGATATAAAAGGGCTGAGTACAGGCGGCTGCTGGGGGCCCTGATACCAGTACTATGTGGCCCTTACACCTGATATATAAGGGCTGAGTACAGGCGGCTGCTGGGGCCCCTGATACCATTGCTATGTGGCCCTTACACCTGATATATAAGGGCTGAGTACAGGCGGCTGCTGGGGCCCCTGATACCATTGCTATGTGGCCCTTACACCTGATATATAAGGGCTGAGTACAGGTGGCTGCTGGGGCCCCTGATACCATTACTGTGTGGCCCTTACACCTGATATATAAGGGCTGAGTACAGGCGGCTGCTGAGGCCCCTGATACCATTACTATGTGGCCCTTACACCTGATATATAGAAGCTGAGTACAGGTGGCTGCTGGGGCCCCTGATACCATTACTATGTGGCCCTTACACCTGATATATAGGAGCTGAGTACAGGCGGCTGCCGGGGCCCCTGATACCATTACACTGGTGCCTTGTTATTAGGTCAATTCCATTATAAAACATTGTATCCGTCATTGTTGAGCTCTGCTGGGACTCTGTATCCCGCCTGCATTGCATAATGGGGCCCCTGAATACTCTGCACATAAGGGCCCATAGCTCTAATTATGTTGTTTGCAATAGTCGCCCTCCTGCCACCCTGTAATATCGGGTCCCTGCCTGGTGTGGCCCCTATGACTTAATGTCCCCCTGTAAGTGCAGTACACCAGTTATCAGTCTACACGGCCAGGGTCCGGGACCCCTGTTGTTTTTGTACTGGCTTTGTAATATATGCTCATTATCAGGGCGCCCTCTTCTCAGACATCCATCTAATCATCCGTCTGTCTCATCCATATTTGCCATATGGAGGTTTCCAGAAATAGGGCAGAACCTACTGGACTTCTGTGAAAGTTGACGAATCTGTTGAGCGCGGCTGAAGCCTCCTGGGAGCCGAGGTAAAATCAGTGGCCGTGGTAAAATTGTGGAGCGGTGGGGTCTGAAAAAGGAATCATGGCTATAAGGACAACGTTTGCACAAAGTTATTTCTTTCCTGCCCAACAGCCACTGTGTAAACCTGACAAAAATGCCCCCATCTATCCATCCATTCATCACTCTCATACTCTGTCTATGCAGGTATGTATCTCATCATTCTTCCTTACGGAGTTTCACATGGACCAGTCGGGGCTTTGGTCCGAACTCCCCCACAAAACTGGATTCGGTAGTGTGCACTGACGAGGCCATAGGCTTAGTAGACTGCGCCTCCAGTAGGCGTACACACCTGATGCACGACAGAGGGCACATTCACTCTGTCTGGACCATTATAGTCTATGGCCACGTCAGATCATATGCCCGAATCCCGTTCAGGTAAAGGCTGCAGCAGGTGGCTGCTGCCTTCTGTGCCCCTCTCCTCCGCCACTGCCATTCCCCCCAACACCCAGAGCCACAGTGTATGTGTATATATATATATATATATATATATATATACACTACTCAAAAAAATAAAGGGAACACTTAAACAACAGAATATAACTCCAAGTAAATCAAACTTCTGTGAAATCAAACTGTCCACTTAGGAAGCAACACTGATTGACAATCAATTTCACATGCTGCTGTGCAAATGGAATAGACAATAGATGGAAATTATTGGCAATTATCAAAACACTCTCAATAAAGGAGTGGTTCTGCAGGTTGGGACCACAGACCACATCTCAGTACCAATGCTTTCTGGCTGATGTTTTGGTCACTTTTGAATGTTGGTTGTGCTCTCACACTAGTGGTAGCTTGAGATGGACTCTACAACCCACAGAAGTTGCTCAAGTAGTGCAGCTCTTCCAGGATGGCACATCAATGCGTGCTGTGGAAAGAAGGTTTGCTGTGTCTGTCAGCGTAGTGTCCAGAAGCTGGAGGCGCTACCAGGAGACAGGCCAGTGCACCAGGAGACGTGGAGGGGGCCGTAGGAGGGCAACAACCCAGCAGCAGGACCACTACCTCCGCCTTTGTGCAAGGAGGAACAGGAGGAGCACTGCCAGAGCCCTAAAAAATGACCTCCAGCTGACCACAAATGTGGATGTGTCTGCACAAACGGTTAGAAACCCACTCCATAACGGTGGTATGAGGGCCCGACGTCCACAGATGGGGGTTGTGCTCACAGCCCAACACCGTGCAGGACGCTTTGCATTTGCCACAGAACACCAGGATTGGCAAAGTCGCCACTGGCACCCTGTGCTCTTCACAGATGAAAGCCGGTTCACACTGAGCACATGTGACAGACGTGACAGAGTCTGGAGACGCCGTGGAGAGCGATCTGCTGCCTGCAACATCCTTCAGCATGACCGGTTTGGCAGTGGGTCAGTAATGGTGTGGGGTGGCATTTCTTTGGAGGGCCGCACAGCCCTCCACGTGCTCGCCAGAGGTAGCCTGACTGCCATTAGGTACCGAGATGAGATCCTCAGACCCCTTGTGAGACCATGTGCTGGTGCGGTTGGCCCTGGGTTCCTCCTAATGCAGGACAATGCCAGACCTCATGTGGCTGGAGTGTGTCAGCAGTTCCTGCAAGATGAAGGCATTGAGGTTATGGACTGGCCCGCCCGTTCCCCAGACCTGAATCCGATTGAGCACATCTGGGATATCATGTCTCGCTCCATCCACCAACGTCACGTTGCACCACAGACTGTCCAGGAGTTGGCGGATGCTTTAGTCCAGGTCTGGGAGGAGATCCCACAGGAGACCATCCGCAACCTCATCAGGAGCATGCCCAGGCATTGTAGGGAGGTCATACAGGCACGTGGAGGCCACACACAATACTGAGACTCATTTTGACTTGTTTTAAGGACATTACATCAAAGTTGAATGAGCCTGTAGTGTGTTTTTCCACTTTAATTTTGGGGGTGACTCCAAATCCAGGCCTCCATTGGTTAATAAATGTGATTTCCATTGATGATTTTTGTGTGATTTTGTTTTCAGCACATTCAGCTTTGTACAGAACACAGTATTCAATGAGAATATTTCATTCATTCAGATCTAGGATGTGTTATTTCAGTGTTCCCTTTATTTTTTTGAGCAGTGTATATATAAATATACCAGGATGGGGGATATTAACAGAATTGGGGGACATTACCCCTATAACAGTGTAAGCAGCAGACCCCCTCCCCCTTAACAGGGCATAATGACCACATTTTTTGCTTACATTTTTTTTCTATTTTCCTCCTCTAAAACCTAGGTACGTCTTATGGTCCAGTGCATCGTATAGTCCGAAAAATACGGTATATGCATTCAGCATATATATACTACTAGCTATTGAACCCGTTCTATGCCCGGGTGGCGAGCATTTTTATTGGTATATGGTCTCCCATGCTGGTATGTGCTGCCCCCCTCCTTGTATTTGTGCTGCCCCCATCCTGTCCCCACCATCCAATCCTGGTATGCGTGGTACCCCTCACCCCCAATCCTGGTATGCGTGGCACCCCTCACCCCCAATCCTGGTATGCGTGGCACCCCTCACCCCCAATCCTGGTATACGTGGCACCCCTCATCCCTATCCTGGTATGTGTGGCACCCCTCATCCCTATCCTGGTATGTATGGTACCCCTCATCCGTATCCTGGTATGTATGGTACCCCTCATCACTATCCTGGTGTGTATGGTATCCCTCATCCTGGTATGCATGGTACCCCATCCCTCATCCCGGTATGCATGGCACTCCATCCCTCATCCCCAATCCCGGTATGCGTGGCACCCCTCATCCCCAATCCCGGAATGTGTGGCACCCCTCATCCCCAATCCCGGAATGCGTGGCACCCTTCATCCCCAATCCCGGCATGCGTGGCACCCCTCATCCCCAATCCTGGCATGCGTGGCATCCCTCATCCCCAATCCCGGCATGCGTGGCACCCCTCATCCTCAATCCTTGTATGTGTGGCACCCCTCATCCCCAATCCCGGTATGCGTGGCACCCCTCATCCCCAATCCCGGTATGCATGGTCCCCTCACCCCCCAATCCTGGTATGCGTGTTACCCCTCACCACCCAATCCTGGTATGCGTGGCACCCCTCACCCCCGCAATCCTGGTATGCGTGGCACCCCTCACCCCCCAAATCCTGGTATGCGTGGTACCCCTCACCGCCCAATCCTGGTATGTGTGGCACTCCTCACCCCCCAATCCTGGTATGTGTGGCACCCCTCACCGCCCAATGCTGGTATGCATGGTACCCCTCACCCCCAATCGTGGTATGTGTGTTATCCCTCACCCCCCAATCCTGGTATGCGTGGTACCCCTCACCCCACAATCCTGGTATGTGTGGTACCCCTCACCCCCAATCTTGGTATGTGTTTTACCCCTCACCCCCAATCTTGGTATGTGTGTTACCCCTCACCCCCAATCCTGGTATGTGTGGTACCCCTCACCCCCAATCCTGGTATGTGTGGTACCCCTCACCCCCCAATCCTGGTATGTGTGGTACCCCTCACCCCCCAGTCCTGATATATGCATGGTACCCCTCACCCCCCAGTCCTGATATATGCATGGTCCCCTCACCCCACAATCCTGTTATGTGTGGCCCCCTCATCCCTTTCACACTGTACACACATACACAAAAAAAAAAACAGTTATACTCACCTTTCTTCTCTGTACTCCAGCGCTGCTGCGTCCTCTTCTGCCAGAGGCCGGGGGAGGAGTGCGGCGCTGGAGCACCGCACTGTCCGGCGCCATTTTGCTGAAGACACACTGTAAATGTGTCTTCAGTAAAATGACGCCGGATAGCGCAATGCGCATGCGTCGATCTGACGCCTTCACTCCGCCCCCGGTCTCCAGCGAAGAGAGGCGCCGCAGCAACGCTCCTCCCGGTCAGGTAAGTATGTAAGTATGGCGCCGGAGATCGCGGTATGCGTTCAGTGTCTACGCATCCCGCGATCTCCGGCGCCATACACCTCCTCTTACCTGTAACGGCTGGATGCCTGCTTCTCTCTGGAGCCAGGCTGCGCATCACGCATGCGCAGTTTATCGAATCTTCAGACAAAGACACGCATGCCGCCTTATATATACTATGGTAGATCGGCCCACTCAGTTGCACACAGAAGTAGCCACCGGAGCGCCGTCTCCTTAAGTCTCTCACTGGTTTATTTGTAGATGCTGCATAAGCCAGTGAGGAGTTAGCAAAAATAAATACGTGCTTTCTGACCTAAGGAAAAACAAAACATAACATACAGCCGTGTTGCTGTGGGGATCTGCCCGCTCAGGAGAACAACCATCCACTAGTTCAGCTTTTCCTTCTCAGGACACAAAGCGCTGGAGTTCCTCTCTACAGCCCTACTGAACACTGAATGCCTTAGAAGGCCGACTATATACATCCTAGTCCCCACCCTGGGGTGGAGATATGGTGAATGACCTCCCAACCCGTTCTATGTTCGTTCACAAAAACCCAGCCCTTAAAATGGCCGATTAATCCCTCTCAACACATAGTATGCTGGTGTAAAACTTATGGGCTTCAAATCACTGAAGCTAATAGCCTCAGTGAAACATACCTCCCCTCCAGCACTTTGCCAGTGACTTTGTCACCATGTATATATAATCAGCATACTGTATATATATTATAAGCATACTCTATATATCCTTTTAAAAGCAGAAGTGTCAATAAATTATTTTTATCAGTTAACAAAATGCAGAGTAAAGTTTGATGGATGAACCAAGATCTCAGTAATAATAATTGTATTTTTTTTTTTATTAATATTAGGATAGAAGGGAGGGACAAAACCAGGAACAGAATCAGTAGGCAAACTCATAGTCAGGAGGACAGCCGGGGTCAGATACCAGGTGATCAGTAACCGCCACGTCTGCGAGCAGTATGAATACCGCGGAGCCTGGTGACAGAGGTGATACTGAGATTGTCCGGGCAGAGATGTAACAGTCAGAAGGCCACCGGTAGATGGTGAAGGTCCTTCTGTACAGCTCCAGCAGTGATGGTGGATCTGCTGGACTTCAGGGCGCTGGATGCGGAGGTTTACCGTCTTTTAGATGTCTCTAGGGGAACGGTGACAACACGCAAATACGCGAGCAGCCCTGGATAATCCACGCCGGCAGGATGATAAGATCCGGCGGAAGATGGAACCTATGAGAAGAGAAGGAAATATAATGTAAGTGATGGGACTCCATATGACATGATACTACTGTGCGGTCACTGTGGCCGGACGCAGAGGAATCTCATCACACAGAGGTCAGGGATCATCGTCAGCCATCATACATGTGACAATCCCATCTCCGACAGATGACATCTGCTCCACATGAATTATTCTCACTGGCGACATCACACAACATGGAGATGACTCTCACACTTACCTCGTCTCTTTTTCCCCTTTTTCCCATTTTCTGATTTTTCGTTGTCAGCTGGAAATTCTGATCAGAAAGAAGAAAAAACAACAACTCACTAAAGACATATTATTATGGGGTCTGCATTGTATCGCTCCTGTATATAGTACATAGATTGTTCTAGTCCTGTCCCCTATAGTCCTGACAATCTGGTATTACACAATAGGGCAGAATAAGTCCTATATACCGGACATGACCTCATATGAGGGGCATTAGATGTGTCACTAATATGGAGCAGTGAACGCCCTGTGTGCCGCCATATGGTGCATCCCTAATGAGCGATATTCTACTATAGGAGACGATATCTCATTATGATGGCGGAGGTTACTGGATGCAACAATGTATCACAGAATCCATGATAATACTGTACAAAATTACAGAAATGGAGACACAGTATGGGCCCATGGGCAAAGTAATTGGGTTCCTTGAAACATGGATAACATAGGAGACCCATTAAAGAAAAACTATGTGGAAATATTTCACCCTTGATGACAACATTCACATTGTTTGTGCTATAGACATGTACATACCTGACAATGGGGACGAGGACGGCAAGCTGGTTATAGCATCGTCTCTAGCAGATTCAGGAAAAGATCCTTTCTGCCTGTTAGGAAGAAGAAAAACGTGTAAATCACAAGTAAATTCAGTATAAATGGGATTGTCTCACTAGAAGAACCCCAACTATAAGGCTTAATAGGACATATGAAAGTCATAGTGCGGAAGTCTCCTGCTCAAAACTACCTTCTATGGAAACAACTAGCAACAATGGCCGGCATGTAATACTACATATCTCCTGCAGTGTGGGCAAAACTAACAATGCCTGACCGGCAGCAATTATGGGTTGTTATCTCCAGCGGATTCTGAAGCCAATAGCCAATGACCGCTGATCATGGGGCGGTGGATGCTGCATTCAATATTATGGTATTTATGTCCTATATTTGGTATTGTGCACATATATTAGCCTGGAGCTCCCAATAATGACCCCATAATCTACTCACATTTCTGAGATGTTTCTGCTGGATGCCGGGGTACACTCTGGAGGAAACTTGATAGCGGTGGTACAGAGCTAAAAAAGGACAAAAATAAGATATGAAATTGAATTTTTTACTTTTAGAGGTCTTTTTATGTATTCTGGATTTATTGATCACTTACTTTAGAAAGCCTTTTAGAGGATGTTGTAAAATTTTGGAAGAAAAGGCTCTCATTATCCTCACTTGTGTCCTCCTCCTCTGAGACAATAGGCTTGTTTGTATCAGCGTGATCTACAAGACATAGGTAATGAAGTGTTATTAGCGGTTGTCAGTATAACACAGTCACCATTTATCACTACTATTAATGGGAACCGATTGTCACATATTATTGAAGACGAGACAAACAGCCGCTTAGTCTAGATGACGTCTTCTACTTACTGATAAATAAGCTGGTGTCCTCATCTGAAACAAGCCGAGGAATGTACTCCGGCTTCTGACTTAGAAGGTTTTCAAATTCTAAGTCACTCAGGAATGGATAACTCTTGATCTCAAATGCTCCTCCTGGAAAAAGAAAAACAAAAGTGATGCGGACATTGTTAGAGGCTGCTCCATATCTGAACAGTATATCTTAATCTTAAGTAATGACAAAACCGAAGGAAACAAACTGAAAGTTATATTATGGAGAACTAGAAATAGGCAAGCAGATAGAGAAGTGCTGATCCTCATGGACAGGAGCGAAGAGTCCTCGTTGTAAAAAGTGAATATTAATACTAATAAAGTATATCAGTTACCTGTCCCAAGTCTTTGTGCAGGATTTGTTCTGAGCAGGTCATTAATAAGGTCCTGAGCATCGGGGGGAGGAGCGCGATCCCAATCCCAAATTATGTCTCCTGTTATATAGAAAATTACAGAAAATAAAACCTCTGTTTTGGACTGTAAGATAAAGTAGAGGAAATAACTAAATTCGTGTAACCAGTCAAAGCAATGATCGGATTATTCTACTTACCAGTGACAATATTTTTATAGAGCTCAGATAGGGAATCCCCATGAAATGGTACATATCCCACCAGAAACTCATGCAGGATGATTCCCATTGACCACCAGTCGGCAGGTCTTCCATAGCCTTTCTTCAGAATGATTTCTGGGGCCATGTAAAGCGGGGTGCCACAGTCCTGGAAACCAACAGAAGGTAGAAATGAGAATCGATGAAATTATTATTATGACAAGTTCTCGACATAAAAACTCAATGACAGAAGATAAAATATCAGTTGAAAAGTTCTCTAGAAATGAAGAACGTAGAGAAGAGACAATAGTGTGATGAGATTTGTAAAGAACCATCTAAGTTCCTGTAAGTGATGCCAACCTCATGGTCCTGGAACTCTCTGGCGATGTCCTCCAATGATTCCTTGTGGGTGTTGGTTTCTGGTATCATGACACCAACTTTTGAAATCCCAAAATCGGCGACTTTAATGTGTCCAGCCGGTGTAATCAGGAGGCTGTGAAAGAGAAGATGGTTTTAGGCTCACGGGCTGTGTGGTAATAAATGATAACTTTCCCCCCTTTATTAAACTATAGGGGGCACTTACTTCTCTGGCTTCAGGTCTCTATGCAACACACCATAGCTGTGCAGGTATTCCACAGCAAGTATCGCTTCTGCAAAGTACAGGCGGGCCAAGGGGACAGATAAAGGACCCCTGGTGCTTAGGAGGGTCCCACAGTCTCCACCTATAGAAGAAAGGAAATATGAGCGGTGAGGGGTTTATACAGCAGATCACCATGATGGATCATGAGAAGTGAGCGGAGACATTGGGGCAGGAGAGAATATATACAGATATAATGTATAGAGCACAGAATATAAGTCTGAGGTCATGGTGAGATGTCGTCCATGTCACTAATAAAGTGATGTCTCATCTCGTCTACAGCTGGCGATACTGACGTGCTCAGTGCGGACATACAGGGAGATCACACACATCAATGACTTTCCATAATATCTATAGTAAATGCTCTGCGGGGATGTAACCGTCCACGGGGACAAGTCCTAATGATATGAGCGGTGATAAGATGTCAGCAGACATGGGCTGAATATAATACTTGTACATCTCCTACCTCCTACATACTCCATGACCATACACAGGTGAGATCTAGTAGGGAAGGAGCAGAGCATGGAGGTCACAAAGGGACAGTCAGCGAATGTCAGGATGTCCCTCTCCAGATAGGCCCTTTCCACATGTTTTGGAGTATCCAGGTCCCGCTTGGCAATTTTCTTCATAGCGAAGATCTTCTGTGAGTCTTTATGGTGAACTAAGTGGACGGACCTGGAGAGAAGAAGAAACCATGGTTTATAGTGAATCCTTATTAACAGTCCTTCTATAGAAGTCATTATATGATCTTCTGTACTAATGTTTAATACCAGAAGTCCGACCATTACTAGAAATCCACATCTAGAAATACATGAAATAATACTACATAGATCATCTATGGGAGGGTCTACACAATGCCACGTCTGCCGGACCCTCACTCAGGTCACATTATCACCTGTGGGAGGTCTGCACAATGCCACATCTTCCACACCCTCACCCAGGTCACATTGTCACCTATGGAAGGTGTGCACAATGCTAGGTCTGCCAGACCCTCACCCAGGTCACATTATCACCTATGGGAAGTCTGCACAATGCCACGTCTGCCGGACCCTCACCCAGGTCACGTTATCACCTTTCACCTCAGATCATGTCCCTATGATAACACTGAATGGCAAAGCACAGAGGATGAAGCATTATCATAGGGAACCCTGAGAAATGTGGCTTATGCTAACTGAAATCTCACCCAAAAGATCCGCTGCTGATCAGCTTAGATGTTTCGTAGTCGCTCATACGCGGCTTTCTCGCCGGGATCAATGATTCCATCAAGTCCTAGAAAAGAAGAAGAAGAAATGATATTAAGATCTAGAAGCTGCTGGAGAAAATCTCCAGATGCAGAAACGTCTCCTCCTATATTATGTCCCAGCTGATGTCACTGATCCGATAGGTGAGCAGAAACCTGCTGACGGATTCCCTATAATATAAACGCTATTATCTAATGCAATAGTGTCATCTCCTCTAATAATAGAGGCGCCCCCTGGTTATATGGGGGATAATACTGGACGGGTCATTTACACCCCGTGATCTGGTGATACACAGACATCTACCTCTATAATACTTACACCGGCAGGTTCTTGGATCTCCGGGATCTCTAAGATTACACTGTCAGGATCCAACAGCTCAGTTGTTTCTAAAATAGCGATAAAATGATGAGGAAATAAAATGTATTAGAGGATATTAATCCTACAGACATAATACAGCAATATAATGGAGAAATGACTATTCTGTATGGAGGACTATGTGGGGCCATTATTCTTTATGGAGGACTATGTGGGGCCATTATATTGTATGGAGGACTATGTGGGGCCATTATTCTGTATGGAGGACTATGTTAGTCCTATTATTCTGTATGGTGGAATATGTGGGGCCCATTATTCTGTATGGAGGACTATATGGGGCCCATTATTCTGTATGGAGGACTATGTGGGGCCCATTATACTGTATGGAGGACTATGTGGGGCCTATGATTCTCTATGGAGGACTTTGTGGGGCCCATAATACTTTATGGAGGACTATGTGGGCCCATAATACTGTATGGAGGACTATGTGGGGCCTATTATTCTCTATGAAGGACTATGTGGGGCCCTTTATACTCTACGGTGGACTATGTGGGGCCCATAATACTGTATGGAGGACTATGTGGGGCCCATTAATCTCTATGGAGGACTATGTGGGGCCCATTATTCTGTATGGAGGACTATGTGGGGCCCATTATTCTGTATGGAGGATTATGTGGGGTCAATTATCCTGTATGGAGGACTATGTGGGGCCATTATACTGTGTGGAGGACTGTGTGGGGCCATTATTCTGTATGGAGCACTATGTGGGGCCATTATTCCATAAGGAGGACTATGTGGGGCCATTATTCCTTATGGAGGACTATGTGGGGCCATTATATTGTATGGAGGACTATGTGGGGCCATTATTCTGTATGGAGGACTATGTGGGGCCTATTATTCTGTATGGTGGAATATGTGGGGTCCATTATTCTGTATGGAGGACTATGTGGGGCCCATTATTTCGTATGGAGGACTATGTGGTGCCCATTATACTGTATGGAGTACTATGTGGTGCCCATTATACTGTGTGCCGGACTATGTGGGGCCCATTATTCTGTATGGAGAGCTATCTGGGGCACGTTATTCTGTATGGATGACTTTGTGGGACCCATTATTCTGTATGGAGGACTATCTGGTGCCCATTATTCTGTGTGGAGGACTTTGTGGGGCCCATTATTCTGTTTGGAGGACTTTGTGGGGCCCATTATTCTGTGTGGAGGACTATGTGGGGCATTATTCTGTATGGAGGACTATGTGGGGCCCATTATTCTGCATGGAGCACTATGTGGGGCCCATTATTCTGCATAGAGGACTATGTGGGACCCATTATTCATTATGGAGGACTTTGTGGGACCCATTATTCGTTATGGAGGACTTTGTGGGACCCATTATACTGCATTCTGGTTGGCTCGTGACTTTTTCCAAGTTTTTCATTTTGGCTCTCTGTATGTTTGATTACAGAGTGGAAAGAGTAACTATGACATTATCCCCTGTTCTCTTTAATATCTGGATATTTCCGGTAGAAGGTTGTGTGATCGGCTCACCTGTAGTCAGATCGCTGCTCGGCCCCGGCTGACTCGTATTAGGGTCAGGGGTCTCTGGGGTCACATTTTGCTCGTCTTCGGTGTCGCCTTCTGGTGTCTCCTGATTGATAGAATATATAGAATTACCACGAGGAACCTTCCACTAAATCACCAAATCCACAAATCAGGAAGGACTAAACCCGCATTTACAGACACACCAACTGTAACTATACAGATCAGCCGCCATCATGAGGACTTTTATCAGATAAAATGGATTAAGATGAGGTAACATTGCAAAAACATTAATATGGATAATAGAGGGAGACAGAGGCGGAAATACAGACTTCCCACCACTGAGCTGTGACTACATCTGCAGAATACAGACTGCCATCAGCAGAGACAGGCGGCCATATTACCTCCTGTGCTTGCCAGGGGCTGACAGGGAGGCCGATAAGATCTAACACCAGATCTTCTGATATCTGGCTGGTGATCTGGAGAAGATCAGAAAACAAGGACGTGTGATAGAGAAGATGATGGATCCTTACCGGGCGTTCCGATGAGCGGGCCGGACCTTCCAGTACACACAGGACTTTTTCGGCCAGTTCTTTAACAAAAGACAAATCTCTATATTGAGATCTTTTTTCAGCCTATAAAGAAGAAAAGAAACACAAATGAATAATCTCGAGATGAGAAAGATCACAATGAAGGCCGCCATTGTATCTGACGTCTGCTCCTCTCTGCAGATACATTGACTACATATCTGGGGTCTTGTCCTGTTTTATATTGGAAGAAAGAAGAAGCTTCTATCCCACCGTTATTATCCATTATTGTGGAGAAGATTTGTGCGGAGCGTCCACCATTTACCTGCTGTGGAATGTCCTAATGTTCCATAGCGAGAAACTGCAAGTGCTCAGTCACTATGGAGCCAACAACGGCAGCCATGACCCTGTGTAGATTGTACACAGTGACTGTGAGCTCTGATGTCATAATGGCCGACCATCACTAGTGATGTCATCATGGAATCTTGTGATGGAATCTTATAGAGGCTGCTCTGCACAAATACATGCTGCCAAGCAATATTTAAAGTGTGTGGGGGCTCATGCTGTATATAGGGGGCTATGTGAGGGCTCAGCTATTTATAGCGGGCTATGTGAGGGCTCATACTGTATATAGAGGGCTATGTGAGAGCTTGGCTGTATATAGTGAGCTATGTGAGGGCTCATACTCTAAATAGGATTCTGTGTGTGAGCTCATACTGTACATTGGTGCTATGTATGGGCTCTTACTGTATAAAGGGTGCTGTGTGTGGGCTCTTACTGTATATAGGGTATGTGTGTGGGCTCTTTCTGTATGTAGGGGGATGCCAGCACACTTAATTCTGCTCAATATTAAGTGATACAGTTAATAATATAAAATATAATTCATATGTTAATATTGAGCAGAATTAATTTCAGCCTATTGATTCAGCCTACACAACAGTCACATTTCTCATGTGGCCCCTCAGTAATATTACTTTCCCACCCCTGCTCTATTATGTATAGCGATCTGTTATGTGTAGTGCACCCGAGCACCTGCATGTTAATCGCGTGACTTATCACATGATCTATCAAAGGCAATTTTGTGACATGTCATGTGATACATCGGGTGCTGGGAGCCCACGGCTCCTAAACTGCCCAGGGCCCTGGCTACTCTTAATCAGCCCCTGCTTCTATCCCACCATTATTATCCATTATTGAGAAGTGTTATGCGGAGCTTCCGCCACTTACCTGCTGTAGTAATGTCCTGATGTTCTGAGGTAAATCCGTCAGATACTCTGAGGTGAGATGACCTCGGTGGTATTTGGTCAGGCAGTCCCTTACAAGCTCCACCACCAGCCGGTGAGTGAAGCTGAGGACGCCATCGGGTGGTAGAAGCACAATCTCAGGGCGATTGGTGGTAAGAATCTCCCATAGAGCTTCTACTTGAAGATTGTCCAAAAGTAATTCAGCCATAGAAGCTGCAAGTGCGATCAGTCACTATATATAATAGCGAGAAACTGCAAGTGCGCTCAGTCACTATGGGATAGCGAGAAACTGCAAGTGCGATCAGTCACTATAGAATAGCGAGAAACTGCAAGTGCGCTCAGTCACTATGAAGCCAACAAAGGCAGCCGTGAACCTGTGTACATTGTATATATAGTGACTGTGAGCTGTGATGTCATAATGCCCGACCATGACCTGTGATGTCATCATGGAATCTTGTGATGGAATCTTCAAGGAATGGCTCTACACACATACTTGCTGCCTAGCAATATGCTTTTTTGGCCGTCCTCTTTTATTTCCAAATACAACACAACCAGGATAAGGGAATGTTCACACGTTGCGTTTTTGCAGCATTTTTTTCCACACCAAAAACCAGGTTGTACTCAGGAAAAACACTGCATACAATCCACACTTATTTGCTGTGTTTTTGCAGTGTTTATACTTGTGGGTTTTTTTTTTTCATTCATTTGAATGGGTGAAAAATGTTGCAAAACCCCTGAAAGAATTAACATCCTGCAAATTTAAAATAAAAAAAGGAAAAAAACGCAGCATGTGAATGAGACTTTAGAAATCTCATTCACTAAGCTGGTACTGTAAAACGCAGTGTTTTAGCAGCAGAAAAATAACCCTGAAAAAAATGCCACTTGTGAACATTCCTCAAAGATATAATAGTCATATTATGGGAAATATTGTGTATATTTATTCCTCGCGTGTCTTTTTTTACCAAATAACATTTACCTCATTGGTTGGAGAGTTTACTATTAACAACTGTGACAAATATTGAAGAATTAATGATAAGTGACCCAAGTGATCAATCATTTACGTCATTAATGGTGATGGGCGAGCACTAAAATGCTCGGGTGCTCGATGCTCGGGTCGAGCACATTGGAATACTCGGCTGCTCGACCCGAGCAATGAGCCCAATGTAAGTCTATGGGAAACTCGAGCATTTTTCAGGCGGCTCCCCCCGGCGGTCTGCAGAGGGCCTAAAAATTGCCCAAATCGATGGGAACAGTGCTCAAATGACATGGGAACAGCATGGGGAAGACCCCTGGAAGCATTTCTGACTCCCAGGTCACTGCTGTCAACAACGTTGTCAGAAATATTTATGCCACTTTTACGGACTCACAATAAAACATACAAAAACGAAACCAAAATGGATTTTCCTGGGAAGTATGTTAAGGAACATCCTTTCCAGGGTTATGACTTGTATATAAGGGAAAATAAATAACCAAAAACAAAGATACTCCTCCACACCTTGGGCTATGTTCACACGTAGCGTTTTTGATGCGTTTTTGCACTTTTGCATTGCTTTCAACCAACACAAATGCATTCACCAGGAAATGTCATTTTAACATTTTACAACCTTATCTGGCCATGTGTTGTGTGACACGTCATCAGACACATGCATACAGTGCTGAAAAGACATGGGAACAGCATGGAAGCATCTCTGACTCCCAGGTCACTGCCTAAAAGTGTGCCCATCATAAGAGATGCTTGGCGCATGCGAAGATGCCTCCCGCCATGGACCTGTCGTTACAGACTTGCAACAATCACCATCCACGTCCTTGTCCCTTCTCAGCGTTCAGTTCCTTGGAATGCAAGTGCAAGTATGCAGGCAGCCACCAACCTACCCACCGGCTGCAATACTATACTGACAAATTTTTGACAGCTACTTGCACTTGAAATGTAGCCTTTTAGGCTCGTGGAGGCAGAAGCTTTTCATAACCTCATGTCGGCGGCGGCCGGGTGTCCATACTCTTTCCCCAGCCACCACTATATTTCCCGGTATCGCCTCTGCCTTCCACAAGCACGGGTCCCACAACATTACCCGTGCCCTCCCCAGTGCACTTACTGAGAAGGACCGCCTAACCACAAACATGTGGACAGGTGAACGTGGCCAGGGACAGTACATAGCCAGTCCACAACTTTTTTTTTGCTGACAGTTGTATTTAGCTCGGTGAAAGGACTGGCATAGAGGGAAACCGTATCTAACCTGGGTGTCATTTCTCCCAGGAAGTCCTGTAATTCAGCTTGTTGCAGAATCAATGGCAGTCCGTCCAACATCAACTCGCACTTGTCGGTGGTGCTTTGACACACACACATCTTTCTTTTCGCATTTTATTTCTTGAATACAGAGTTGGACAATGGCCTGATCTGTAATGCTTTTTGAGAAATAACATGCATAAGCATGGCCGATCCACATTAAAAAAGCAGCCACAGAGTGTCCGGAAACCTTCCCCCACAATTTTATTAGCCAGGGCAGCTTTTCGGCAGGGTTGGACGGGCCCACCAGAGAACCGGAGACTACTCCGGCGGGCCCTGGCTTCTCCTTCTGGAGAGTTCATAGTGCCGAGGTGAGGCCATGATGATGATAGAGGCCACCATCTGCTTAGTTTTCTGTTACTTGAAATGCAAGTGCAAGTATGCAGCCATCCACCCACCCACAGGCCGCAACACTAAACTGCCAGATTTCTGGGCAGCTGCTTGCACTTGAAATATGGCTTTTTAAGCTAGTGGAGGCGGAAGCTGTCCACAATCTTATGGCGGCGGCGACTGGGTATCTATACTCGGTCCCCGTGCCCTCCCCAGTGGAAGGACTGCCTAACCACAAACACGTGGACAGGTGAATGTGGCCAGAGACGGTACGGAGCCAGTCCACAACTTTTTTTGCTGAGAGTTGTATTTAGCTCGGTGAAAAGACTGGCGTAGAGGGGAACATCATACTGTGTGTGGGGGAATGTACTGTGGGGGCATCATACTGTGTGGGGGGAATGTACTGTGGGGACATCATACTGTGTGTGTGGGGGAATGTACTGTGGGGACACCATACTGTGTGTGGGGGGGAAATGTACTGTGGGAACATCATACTGTGTGGGGGGAATGTACTGTGGGGGCATCATACTGTGTGTTGGAGAAATGTACTGTGGGGGCATCATACTGTGTATGTGTGGGAATTTACTGTGGGGACATCATACTGTGTGTGGGGGAAATGTACTGTGGGAGCATCATACTGTGTGTGGGGGGGAATGTACTGTGGGGACATCATACTTTGTGTGGGGGGGATGTACTGTGGGGGCATCATACTGTGTGTTGGAGAAATGTACTGTGGGGGCATCATACTGTGTATGTGTGGGAATTTACTGTGGGGGCATCAAACTGTGTGTGGGGAGGAATGTACTGTGGGGAATCATACTGTCTGTGGGGGGAATGTACTGTGGGGACATCATACTGTGTGTGGGGGAATGTACTGTGGGGACATCATATTGTGTGTGGGGGGAATGTACTGTGGGGGTATCATACTGTGTGTGGGGGAATGTACTGTGGGGACATCATACTGTGTGTGGGTGAAATGTACTGTGGGAGCATCATACTGTGTGTGGGGGGGAATGTACTGTGGGGACATCATACTTTGTGTGGGGGGGATGTACTGTGGGGGCATCATACTGTGTGTGGGGGAATTTACTGTGGGGGCATCATACTGTGTGTGAGAATTTACTGTGGGGACATCATGCTGTGTAGGGGCATTATATTGTGTGTGAGGGGGAATATACTGTGGGGGCATCATACTGTGTGTGTGGGAATGTACTGTGGGGGCATCATACTGTGTGTGGGGAGGAATGTACTGTGGGGGCATCATACTGTATGTGTGGGGGGAATGTACTGTGGGGACATCATACTGTGTGTGGAGAAATCTATTGTGGGGACATCATACTTTATGGGGAGGAATGTACTGTGGGGGCATCATACTGTGTGTGGGGAGGAATGTACTGTGGGGCCATCATACTGTGTGTGGGGGGTGTACTGTGAGGACATCATACTGTGTGTGGGGGGGAATGTACTGTGGGGACATCATACTTTGTCGGGGGAATGTACTGTGGGGGCATCATAATGTGTGTGTGAATAGCTGTTTATCATCGTACAATGATTGAGTAACGGGAGCAGATGATTTATAAAAAGCACTGAATTATATGGTGTGGATTTGCTGCTACTGTGTCACCCCAGGCCTGGATGCCACAAACTTGTAAGGCTGTGTCTGAGAGCAGGAGGGAGGTTCTCTGGTCATGGACCATTAGCATGCAGCACCTCCTGTCCCAGGCCAGTAGGGGGAGCAGGCTGCCCCTATAAAAGCTGGTACTGAGGGCAGGGTTAGGGAAACCAGGACCCACTTCTGAAGCATCCAGAAGGGTTCCCAGAAGAGAGGGACAGGTCAGCGGCAGCTGAGGAGTCCAGGAGGCTAAGGAGGAACAGCAAGCCAGGGACAGAGGCGACGAGAGCTGGTCCTGGCTGAGAGAGAACAACATACCGGACACTGGGATCCGAGGCTGTCAGAATTGCAAGTCCTGCAGCAGATCATCTACTTGCGAGGGATTTTAGGTCCCTTGGCCTAAGAAGCCTGGAAGCTCCGCCACACAGAGGGACCGGTACAGCACAGAGAAGCTACAGGTACCTAAGGCCCGAGTCGCAAGTCATAAAGGCGTAGTACACGGCCAGCTCAGGGACGTGGGCTATCATACCACTAAAGGGGGAGATAGTCAGCAAGGGCAGAGAGAGAACGGTAGGCCTACCCACTCACCCTGACCAGTGGAGCTCGCCCGAATGCCCTCAGACACCCAGGTCCATTCCTCCCTGTACTCCTGGTGGGTCTGTGCCCCGAGCAACTACAGAGTCCAAATGAAGATCAAGATGACCTTGAATCCGCAGAGGACAAGGAAGAGATGATCAGCACAGTTCTCGGAGAGTTCCCCCGGACCTGGACTCAGATAAATGGCGCAATACTGGTACCCGTCCTACACTTCCTTCAGCCTACCCAGCAGGAGCCTACCGGAGAGCAAGAAGAGCAAGTGACTCGCCCCCTGGGCCGTGGGACACTCGGATCCGGGCAGTGGGTGAACGATGGGAGTAGTAGTGGCAACCCGGTTCCGTGGCTCAGGGTGGTCAGGCCAGTGGTAGTCCGTTATGTGCTGATGTTTATGTCTGACTATGCCACCCGTGGATTGCGGTTATTAGGAACCGCCGCTGCATGCAGACCGCTGGGGCTGATGAGGTGTGCAGCTAGGGTAGTGTGACTCCCCACGGGAAGAGTGCGGCCCCAGGGCAGTATAATGGATGTTGGGAGTGATGGTGGTGAGAGTCCCAGTACCGGTAGTGCTGGAGGCGCGAAGGAGCACACAGACAATAGGTTGCAGTCCAGGGTCTTTACTGAAACAGGTAAACTGACCCATAAACAGTCCCAGCTAGGAGGGGACCTGGATGTCTGAGAGCAACGGGGAAATTGGCCCTGGTCAGGGTGAGGGTGTAGGCCTACCGTGCTTTCTGCGCTCCTTCTGGCTATCTCCTCGTTATAGGGTAACAGCCCACGTTTCCGAGCTTTCCGTGTATTCTCGCCTGTATGGCCTGCGACGTGGGTTCCTTTCTGCTCCCAGCCTTGTACGGCTTTACTGGTCCCTTCGGTTGTGGCAGGGCCTCCAGGCTTCTTAGGCCAAGGAATATACAGTCCCTTGCGGACAGGTTCTTTGCTGGAGGATGTGGAATCCTCCCAGCCTCAGACACCAAAGTCTGGTAAAGTCAGTCTTTTATCTGCCAAGACAGGCTTGCTTCGCCTCTTGTCTCTGGCTTGTGGCTCTCCTCCTGCCACACTTCCTCTTAGGTGCAGTGCAACTGTCTGTCCCTGTTCTGCTCTGGGACAAGTCTCAATGCTGAGACAGGCCATCCAGTTCTCCCTAACCCTGCCCCCAGCACCAGCTTTTATAGGGGCAGCCTGCTCCCCCTACTGGCCTTAGACAGGAGGCATTGCATGCTAATGTTCCCCTGACTAGAGAACCTCCCCCTTGCTCTCAGACACAGCTTTAATTACACTTGTGGCATCCATGCTAGGGTGACACATTCCCCCCTAGTGAAATTTAGTACTCCGGGACTAAACAATATACAAAGACAATATGCATACCATAAAACATTAGTATACAAGTGACGCACAGATTGAGTTCTTAAGGTCACAGTGTGGTCTGTGACCAGGTGTCCATATCACCAACACAACGGGGAGCCTTAACCAGGTGGGGGTCTGTCCTACCCCAAGTCCTTTACAGTCTTAGTTCATTCCTTGGTTAGGCTCCGAACGCAGTCCATACAAGGTCCTGGTTATAAAAAGTCCATAACCTGTGAGTCCTTAACCCACTGTCTGGTGGTGGACCAACCTGGCTTTCCCCACTAGCGTTAGGGTTACAGCTACCAGCTGGGTGTACAGGTAGGGCGGGCAGCTGTCTGCGGGTTCTTTGGCTTACCGCAGGCATGGCAGGCTCACTGTCAGCAGAGGGTTGACTCTCCTGGGCTGCTGGTACAGGCTCTTCTGCCTCTGGAACCGCTTGCTCCTCTTCACTTTCCGGCTCTGGTGTTGGTTGTTGCTGTGCCGGTTGCAGGAAATGCAGGACAGGTACCACTATGGCATCATTTATGCGAGTCCAGGACTGAGGGAACTCTCCGAGAACGGTGCTGATCATTTCTTCCTTGTCCTCTGCGGGTTCAAGGTCACTCTGATCCTCTTCTGCACTACGGAGTTGCTCGGGGCATCTTTTGAGGTGGTCTCTGGAGACAACACTAGTGGTTTCTCCTCCGTCCTTGGTGATTACGCACACCTTTGGGTTGTCAGACTGCAGTACGGTGTAGGGTTCCCTTTCCCACTGGTCGTCCAACTTATGTAGCCTTCTTTTTCACTTTAGGACTTGCTCACCAGGTTCTAGGGGACCAGCAGGGGCGTGTTGATTGAAGAGTTTTTCTTGCCTCTCTCTCACCTGGGCCAGGCTCTTCTCCACACTCTCCTGTACCTTCTTGTACTGCAGTTGCCTTTCCGTATCCCAGTCCGCATCCGGGGAGGTGTCCTCAGGTATTAGGACTCCCATCTCCAGGTCTACGGGCAGCTTACCTGGTCTAGCTCGCATCAGGTAAGCCGGGGTGCAGTTTGTAGCATTCACCGGGATATTGTTGTATAGGTCTATTAGGTCCGGCAGTTTTTCTGGCCACAGGCTGCGTTCCTCCAGGGGCAACGTCTTCAGGAGATCAATGACTATATTGTTCATCTTCTCACACATCCCGTTGGTTTGTGGATGGTAAGGCGTTGTCCGAATCTTCTTACAGCCATAGAGGTTGCAGAACTCCTGGAAGATTTCAGCCTCGAACGCTGGACCCTGGTCTGTCAGGACCTGTTCCGGATACCCGTGTGGATGGCAGAAATATTGCTGGAAGGCTCTGGCCGCTGTTTGGGCTGTCAAGTCCTTTACCGGGACCACCACGAGAAAACGTGAATAGTGGTCCACGATTGTCAGGGCGTAGATGTACCCTGACCGGCTTGGAGCCAACTTGACGTGGTCTAGAGCTACCAGCTCAAGAGGCTGCGTGGTGACGATGGGCCTCAAGGGTGTCTTCTGGCTGGTGCGGTCCTTCCTCCTTAGGTGACAAGGGCCACAGTCTCTGCACCACTTTCTACAGCTCCTCTCATGCCGACCCAAAAGAACCTTCCTCTTAGCTGGAACTCCAGTTTCTTCCAACCGAAGTGTCCCGCTCTGTCATGGTAAGCTCCCAGGACCATAGCTGCATCCCGCCTTGGAACCACGACTTGCCAGGTCAGCTCATGCGTCCGGTGGTTGACAATCCTTCTGCACAACTTGCCTTCGTAGAGGAACAGCTTGCTCTTCTCTTTCCATAGCTGCTTGGCTTCCTCTGGGGCATCTGGATCTAGGCGGGCGTCTTCCCGGGTCAGCAGATCTTTCACCAGGCGGACTGCAGGGTCACTATCTTGGGTCTCGGCCCAGCTGTGGTGAGGTAGGGGATTGATCATCACGGTTGTTAGATCCTCCTCTTTCACGCGGTGGGAGTATTGAGCGACTCCATACCGGTGAAACGCGGGGAGTTCTACCTCCTCCAGCTCTTCTGGGTCTTCGTCACCTTCAGGTAAGTGAGGCATCCTCGACAGGGCGTCTGCGTTGGCATTGGTTTTGCCGGCCCGGTGCTTCATCACGAAGTCATAGTTGGAGAGACGGGCCATCCACCGCTGTTCTAGGGCACCCAGTCTTGCATTGTCCAGGTGTGTCAACGGGTTGTTGTCCGTGTACACGGTGAACTTTGCGGAGGCCAGGTAATGCTTGAAGCATTCCGTCACGGCCCACACCACCGCCAAGAATTCTAGCTTGAAGGAGCTGTAATTCTCCGGGTTCCTCTCGGTGGGTCTCAGCTTCCGGCTGGCGTACGCGATCACCCTTTCTCTGCCCTGTTGGTTTTGGGACAGTACGGCTCCCAGTCCCACATTACTGGCGTCTGTGTGGAGGATAAAAGGCTGGCCATAATCAGGGTAGGCCAGGATCTCATTCCCCGTGAGGGCCATCTTCAACTGGCGGAAGGACTCCTCTTCCAGTTTATCCCACTTGAAGGGTGGCTTTTGACTCCTGGCCTTAGACTGTCCGATCAGGAGGTCCTGCATAGGAGCTGCCATCTTGGTGAACCCGGGGATGAATCTTCGTTAGTAGCCTACCAACCCGAGAAACTGTCTCACCTCTTTGATGTACGAGGGGCTTGGCCAGCTCTTGATTGCCGTGACCTTGTCAGGGTCGGGGGCCACTCCTTCCGCGCTTACCACGTGCCCTAGGTACTGGACCTTTGGTTTCAGCAGGTGACACTTCGATGGTTTCACCTTCAGGCCATAGCCTGCCAGGGCTTCGAACACCTCGGCCAGGTGCTTGAGATGGTCCTCGTAGGTCTTCGAATAGACGATCACGTCGTCCAGGTAAAGGAGGACCGTCTCGAAGTTTCGGTGCCCTAGACAGCATTCCATCAGCCGCTGGAAGGTCCCTGGTGCGTTGCAGAGCCCGAAAGGCATGCAGTTGAATTCGCTCAGTCCCATCGGGGTGGTGAAGGCGGTCTTCTCCTTGTCAGCCTCTGCCACAGGAACCTGCCAGTACCCGCTAGTAAGGTCCAAAGTAGAAAACAAGTTAGCTGATTTTAGTGCGGCTAAAGACTCTTCTATTCTAGGCAGCGGATATGCGTCTTTGTGGGTGATACGGTTGATTTGTCTATAGTCGACGCACATTCTCATGGTGCCGTCTTTCTTTTTCACCAGAACCAAGGGGGCTGCCCAGGGGCTACAGTTGTCTCTAATGACCCCAGCTTCTTTCATCTCTCTTAGCATGCCCTTTGCGTTCTGATAATGTGCAGGGGGTACAGGTCGGTGTCTTTCTTTTATTGGTGGGAGGCTCTCTGTGGGGATGTGGTGTTCTATCCCTTTTACTCTGCCGAAGTCTAGCGGGTGCTTACTAAAGACTCTCTCGTACTCCTGTACCACCCGGTAGACTCCTTGTTTTTGGTGCAGGGGAGTGGAGTCAGCACCCACGTGGAGTTTCTGGCACCAGTCCTCCTTTTGTTTCTGGGAGCCATTACCCTCCGCCTGTGGAGATGGAAGCAAGGGTTCCACGGCCCTGATAGCTTTGTGTTCGACAACAAACAGTTTGGCGAGTGTAGCGTATCTGGGTAAGTGTACTTCCCTCTCCCCAATGTTGAGGATGCGGACGGGCACCCTCCCATGACGGACATCAACCACCCCACGGGCTGTCAAAATGGTGGGCCTGCTGTCTGAGTACACGGGTTCTACCATGGCTTGGTAGTCTCTACCTCTCAACCCGATTGCAGTCCGACACCAGATCATCATTTCACTTTTGGGAGGCATGGAAATGGGGAATGGGTCACTCAGTCTTACGCTACCGATCTCACCACCAGACAGTTCTACCTGCTGCCGTCTCATCAGCGCTTTTATCTCCTTGTTGAGGACTCTCTGTTGGCTGGAACTAGCATTCACCGCCACCTGTTGTAGAATTACAATTACCTCTGAAAGACAATTTTCAATTACATTAGTACCCACAGTTATTTTAGGGTGACTTTCACGACGGTCAATGTCCACAATAATTACTCCCTGTGCCGGCTGTTCAACTTTACCAATTTTAATGGTCATCTCCTTGAACCCCATCTGCGGCACGGGTAAGCCATTACTGGCGATGATGCTCAAGTTACTGTCTGGATACCGTGTGATATCTGTCACTTTGTCTCTGTATACTGGAGGTAGGGAGCCTAAGCTGACCCTAAGCTGGGGCCCTGACTAATCCCTCAACCTGGAGGTACTGTTAAAGGTACAGAGGTCCAGGCCGCCAGCGTAACCCCTACCTCCTGAGGATCCCTGCACCTAAGTAATCTAGTCCTGAGAAGGACCCCGATCACAACAAAAGAGGACAAGTAATAATATGCCCACACACAGTACTTAGACGAACGAGACAGTACAAGGGAAAAACCAAAACCACCTTGCATACAAAAACTACACAACTACAACAGAGGGAACTCCAACGGGAAAGGAGATAAATGATAAAGCGAGGAAGGGAAAAAACACTCCAAATACACTTATCTCAGAAACTCCAAATACAACGATCCGCTCTGTAAGTCTGTGTGAAATGCTTTCACCGACACTTCCCAAACAGACCAGCAGGCATATGAAGGAGTCTCATTACAGCAACATTGATTGCAGCTGGGCGAGGCTGGACCTCGTCTAGCACAGAGAGAGAGAGAATTAACTCCCTCACTGCCGAAAACACCAAGCACCAAAAAGTCAGCTGCGAGAAGTCAGGCTGTGTAATCGTGACGATTTTCGTGGCGACACACCCGTGACAGTACCCCCCCTTCTACGAGGGGCCTCCGGACCCTCAGGGCCAGGTTTATCCGGGTGAGTCGTGTGGAAGGCCCGAACTAATCGGTCTGCGTTAATATCCGACGCAGGAACCCACATCCTCTCCTCAGGACCATACCCTTTCCAATGAACCAGGTACTGAAGGGACCGGCGATTAAAACGTGAATCGATGACCCTTGATACCTGGAACTCCAAGTTACCATTGACCACCACTGGAGGGGGAGGTAAAGGTGACGGTACCACCGGCGCCACATACCTCTTAAGCAACGATCTGTGGAACACGTTGTGAATTTTAAACGTAGGGGGGAGGTCAAGACGGAATGCCACCGGATTAATAATAGAACTGATTCTGTACGGCCCGATGAACCTGGGACCCAGTTTCCAGGAGGGAACCTTAAGTTTAATATTCCTGGTAGACAACCATACCCGATCGTTCACACTTAGGTCCGGACCAGACACTCTCCTCCTATCAGCCATACGTTTGTATCGGTTCCCCATAGTATTCAGATTCTTCAGCACCCCTCTCCATACTGAAGCGAGTGATGAGGAAAATCGTTCCTCCTCAGGAACCCCCGAAGAGCCCCCCCTACTGAAAGTACAAAACTGGGGGTGAAAACCATATGCCCCAAAAAACGGGGACTTACCAGTGGACTCGCTCCGCCTATTATTAAGAGCAAACTCTGCCAGAGGTAAGAAAGAAGCCCAGTCCTCCTGGTTCTCTGACACAAAACACCGGAGATATGTCTCCAAGCTCTGGTTCATACGTTCCGTCTGACCATTGGTCTGAGGGTGAAAAGCCGATGAAAATGACAAATGCATCCCCCGCCGTGCACAAAACGCCTTCCAGAACTTGGACACAAACTGAGACCCCCGATCAGACACCACATCGGAGGGTACCCCGTGAAGCCTCACAATCTCCCCAATGAACACCTGCGCAAGAGTTTTAGCATTAGGGAGAGCCGGAAGAGCGATAAAATGTGCCATCTTGCTGAACCTGTCCACTACAACGAGTATGACCGTTTTACCCGAAGACGGAGGGAGGTCCGTAATAAAGTCCATAGACAGATGAGTCCAAGGACGCTCCGGGATCTTCAAAGGTAAGAGGGCCCCAGACGGACGGGTATGTGAGGTCTTAGAGCGCGCACAAACCCCACAGGACGCGACAAAAGTTACCACCTCCTTATGTAAGTTAGGCCACCAAAACCGACGCGAGAGGAGATCCACAGTTGCTTTACTCCCCGGGTGTCCTGCCAAAACTGAGTTATGGTGTGCCTCGATCACCTTTTGTCGCAACTGATCTGGAACAAACAGTCTCCCTGGAGGTCCAACAGGGGCGTCCCCCTGAGCCTCCAATACCTCCTCCTCCAGCTCAGAGCATACTGCCGAAACCACCACCCCCTCCTGAAGGATAGGAATCGGGTCGTCCGTATTCCCGGCCCCAGGGAAACTACGAGATAAGGCATCCGCCTTTACATTTTTTGACCCAGGACGATATGTAACGACAAAATTAAACCTGGTAAAAAACAATGACCACCTAGCTTGTCTGGGATTCAGACGTTTCGCGGACTCCAGATATAGCAGGTTCTTGTGATCGGTGATGACGGTGACCGGATGGACTGCCCCCTCCAAAAAATGGCGCCACTCCTCAAAGGCTAACTTAATGGCCAAGAGTTCCCTATTGCCGACATCGTAATTCCTCTCAGCGGACGACAATTTTTTAGAGAAAAAGGCGCACGGATGCCACTTACCAGGGGACGAACCTTGTGACAATACTGCTCCCACCCCTACCTCAGAAGCGTCTACCTCTACAATGAATGGCTGTGACGCATCAGGTTGAATGAGTATGGGTGCCGAGGCAAAACATTTTTTCAAGGAGGAGAATGCTTGACAAGCCTTGTCAGACCACCTAGAAAAATCCGTCCCCTTTTTAGTCATGTCTGTGAGAGGCTTAACCATGGACGAGAAATTACGAATGAACTTCCGGTAATAATTAGCAAACCCCAGGAAACGTTGTAGTGCCTTAAGATTCTCTGGCCGATCCCACTCAAGAACTGCCCGCACTTTCCCAGGGTCCATACGAAAACCGGACGCTGAAACCAGGAAGCCTAAAAACTGGAGTTCCTGTACGGCGAACACACACTTTTCCCATTTGGCATACAGTTTATTATCCCGCAAGATCTGTAACACCTGCCTAACGTGCTCCTGATGAGACACCAGATCCGGCGAGTAAATTAAGATATCATCCAGATATATGACAACAAACTGTCCCACCAGGCGGCGAAAAATGTCATTAACAAAGTGTTGGAACACCGCCGGGGCATTAGTCAGACCGAATGGCATGACAAGGTTCTCATAATGCCCCTCCGGAGTGTTAAACGCCGTCTTCCACTCATCCCCCTCCTTCATCCTAATCAGATTGTACGCCCCCCTGAGATCCAACTTAGAGAACCATTTGGCGCCCACGATCTGATTAAAGAGATCGGGAATAAGTGGGAGTGGATACGGATCTCGGACCGTAATCCGATTAAGTTCACGGAAATCCAGGCAAGGGCGTAGGCCTCCATCTTTCTTCTTAACAAAGAAGAACCCCGCAGCCACCGGTGAAGATGAAGGTCTAATATGCCCCTTAGCCAGACTTTCTGAAATATAATCCTTCATGGCCTGCCTCTCAGGACCAGAAAGGTTATACAACCTAGCTTTAGGTAACTTGGCCTCAGGGAGCAGTTTTACAGAACAGTCATACTCGCGATGAGGAGGTAGTTCCTGACACCCTTTCTCCGAGAATACATCCTCAAAGTCCGCCAGAAATGGAGGTAAGACCCAAGGAGTAACCGCACCGATGACCGTGTTCATGCAGTTTATATTACAGAATTTACTCCATTGGCTTATCTCTCTGGTTTGCCAATTAATAACCGGGTTATGCTTAGTTAACCAAGGAAGGCCCAACACTATAGGAGCGGGAAGACCCTCCAACACGTAGCAAGACAACAGTTCTTTATGTATCGCCCCCACTTGAAGTTTTACGTCATGCACAGCTTGCAAAAAACTTCCCTGACCGAGAGGCCTGGCATCGATCGAGAATATGGGGATGGGTTTAGCCAACTCACTCAATCGCATACCTTGAACCCGGGCAAACCGAGCATCAACCAGATTAGCCCCGGCCCCACTATCCAGAAGAACAGATATCCTCTCAGTTCTCGTACCCACCACCACCTCCGCCGGTACGAGAAACTGAGACGAACCTAGGGACGAAATACCTATTCCCAGATTGCCGTCCACCACACAACCTGGGATCAACAGTTTTCCGACGACTCTTCACTCTGCAAGGGACGGGATGGACACCCCCCAATAAAATGTCCCTTTCTCCCGCAGAAGAAACACCTTCCTGTCTTATGGCACACCACCGGTCCCCTCCCCCGAAAAGATGTCCCTCCTAATTGCATAGGCTCCTCTGGACTGACCAGGGGAACCACCATATGAGGGGACCTTGTAGGAGGTGGAGTCATCACAGGGGGTCGAGTTATCCCGCACCTCTCCCGAAGCCGTCTGTCAACGCGAATAGCCAGGGCCATAGCGGCTTCCAGTGACGCGGGAGAGTCATACTGTGCCAACACATCCTGTAATTTGTCGGATAAACCTTGACAAAACTGGCTCCTAAGAGCCGGGTCATTCCACTGGGTGTCCGTGGCCCACCTACGGAACTCCGAACAGAATTCCTCCGCCGGACGATCTCCCTGCTGGATCCTACGTAACTTAGACTCAGCAAGGGAGATCCGATCTGGGTCATCATATACGAGTCCCAGAGCAGCGAAAAACCTATCCACTGACTGGAGAGCCGGGGAGCCCGGGGGAAGAGAGAACGCCCAAGATTGTGGGTCCCCTTGTAGGAGCGAGATGACAATTCCCACCCTTTGTTCTTCACTCCCCGATGACCGAGGCCGCAGCCGAAAGTACAATTTGCATGCCTCCCGGAAAACAAAAAACTTGTCCCGCCCCCCAGTGAACCTGTCAGGGAGAGCTACTTTAGGTTCTGGTCCGGCTTGCTCCAGAGGATGCAAAACCTTGGACCTAACGTCCGCCAGCTCCATGGACAAACTCTGCAACTGCCGAGCTAGACCGGCTACTGGATCCATGGTAGCTGGAGAAAAACTAAGTGGGTCGGTGAAAATGTCACGCTGTCTCTGTATACTGGAGGTAGGGAGCCTAAGCTGACCCTAAGCTGGGGCCCTGACTAATCCCTCAACCTTGTCTCACCACCAGACAGTTCGACCTGCTGCCGTCTCATCAGCGCTTTTATCTCCTTGTTGAGGACTCTCTGTTGGCTGGAACTAGCATTCACCGCCACCTGTTGTAGAATTACAATTACCTCTGAAAGACAATTTTCAATTACATTAGTACCCACAGTTATTTTAGGGTGACTTTCACGACGGTCAATGTCCACAATAATTACTCCCTGTGCCGGCTGTTCAACTTTACCAATTTTAATGGTCATCTCCTTGAACCCCATCTGCGGCACGGGTAAGCCATTACTGGCGATGATGCTCAAGTTACTGTCTGGATACCGTGTGATATCTGTCACGCTGTCTCTGTATACTGGAGGTAGGGAGCCTAAGCTGACCCTAAGCTGGGGCCCTGACTAATCCCTCAACCTGGAGGTACTGTTAAAGGTACAGAGGTCCAGGCCGCCAGCGTAACCCCTACCTCCTGAGGATCCCTGCACCTAAGTAATCTAGTCCTGAGAAGGACCCCGATCACAACAAAAGAGGACAAGTAATAATATGCCCACACACAGTACTTAGACGAACGAGACAGTACAAGGGAAAAACCAAAACCACCTTGCATACAAAAACTACACAACTACAACAGAGGGAACTCCAACGGGAAAGGAGATAAATGATAAAGCGAGGAAGGGAAAAAACACTCCAAATACACTTATCTCAGAAACTCCAAATACAACGATCCGCTCTGTAAGTCTGTGTGAAATGCTTTCACCGACACTTCCCAAACAGACCAGCAGGCATATGAAGGAGTCTCATTACAGCAACATTGATTGCAGCTGGGCGAGGCTGGACCTCGTCTAGCACAGAGAGAGAGAGAATTAACTCCCTCACTGCCGAAAACACCAAGCACCAAAAAGTCAGCTGCGAGAAGTCAGGCTGTGTAATCGTGACGATCTTCGTGGCGACACACCCGTGACAATATCAGCATCAGTCCAATACTGCTTAAAAAGTACATAAGGGATAGTGGTTACTTGCGACCCAGTATCCAGCAAGGCGCTCATGGGGATACCGTCCAGCACCACGGGTAAAACCGGGCGCCCCCCAACGTACTTATCACGCCAATTATAAGGGCCTGGTGATCTTATGCCTGGGGGTTGGCCCTCTGCCCCAGGTTGGACCCGTTTAAATTACAGTACCTGGAAGTGTGTCCAGGCTGGTTGCATCGACGGCAAATGGGCTGTCCATCCTCTGCGTAGCGGTCTGTGGGCCTCCCTCGGAACGACGGGATCCTCCTCTGTCGACGCCACGGGACATCCTCCGGACTTGAAGCCAGCTCGATGGGTCTTGACGGGTCCACTTGTAACGCCTGGACGGTCCTGGTCAACGCCGCGACGCTCCTGGTCAGCTCCTGGACTTGGTGGTGCAGGTCTTTCGACGGGGCTTGGTTCAGGGCCTGTGCATCAGCCCCCACGGGGTCCATAGAGGAGGGCGCCGCCTCCTGGTGGTAGGTGAGAGCAGGGCGCCAGGGGTTTATAGCGCCACTGGTTGCAGATTCACGGAGCACCCTTATGGCCCTGTCCTTAAATTGGGCAAAGGTCAGGTCGGGGTTCTGAAAGAACATGAGGCGCAGTTGGGCCCTGTGGGCGCTAGACAGCAGACCTTCTATGAATTGTTCTGTTAGCAGCTTATCCGTTTCCTGCACACTGCCAGGGTCAGTTTGTTGAATAGCCCTCAGGGCTTCCTGCAGATTTAGGGCATAGTCTCTGATGCTGTCCTGTGCCCGCTGCTTACATCCATAGAACCTCATTTTAATCTCAGCAGAGGTACGTGTGTCAAAGGTACCCCACAGCCGGGCCAGAATACCCTTCACAGTCCTTTTCTCCTCAGTGGGCCATGATTTTACCTCCCTTTGGGCTGCGCCAGTTAACTGCCCTGTCAGTATGCTGACCTTCTGTTCCTCTGTCAGGGGGTAAACGTGGAACAAACTGTATAGCCTTTCCTTGAAGTCAGTTAGGGCATGGGGCTCCCCTGAGTACTTGGGCAGCCAGGCCGCTCCAGGGATGTAGGGCAGGGAAAATGGCATCACCGCTGCTGCAGCTGCGTTGGTGGTAGTGGGCGCCTCCGTGTCCGACATCTTCCTCCCCCCTAGTTAAGCGTGGCCTACCTTCCGACGATCCTCTTCTGTAGGCCGCGGCTCCGCTGCTGCTGCTATGGACGAGGACCTGGCGTCGCATCCTGATGACGTCAGCGTCACTCTCTCTCCCTTCCAGGACCTTGTGCAGCGTCGGTGCGGTGGGCGGAGCTTCGGATCTCGCGCGGTTTTGACGTCCACGCCCCTCTTCTTCCCGCGCGGCGTCCTGAAGATGGCGTCCGATGGCGGGAAACAGCTGCGGATGGCGGGAAGACGGCAGAAGACGGCGGGAAACGGTCCAAGATGGCGTCTGATGGCGGGAATCGGCTCCGGATGGCGGGAAACGACTCCGGACGGCGGGAAACTTCGCCACAGGTAAGTTACAAAAGTCTTTTTCAGGCACGCAGTACCCGGTGGTTGTGGACACGAAATCCTGCCGACTACGCCAAAGCTGACTCGCCCCCTGGGCCGTGGGGCACTCGGATCCGGGCAGTGGGGGACCGATGGGAGTAGTAGTGGCAACCAGGTTCCGTGGCTCAGGGTGGTCAGGCCAGTGGTAGTCCATTATGTGCTGATATTTATGTCCGACTACGCCACCCGTGGATTGCGGTTATTAGGAACCGCCGCTGCATGCAGACCGCTGGGGCTGATGAGGTGTGCAGCTAGGGTAGTGTGACTCCCTACGGGAAGAGTGCGGCCCCAGGGCAGTATAATGGATGTTGGGAGTGATGGTGGTGAGAGTCCCAGTACCGGTAGTGCTGGAGGCGCGAAGGAGCACACAGACAATAGGTTGCAGTCCAGGGTCTTTACTGAAACAGGTAAACTGACCCATAAACAGTCCCAGCTAGGAGGGGACCTGGATGTCTGAGAGCAACGGGGAAATTGGCCCTGGTCAGGGTGAGGGTGTAGGCCTACCGTGCTTTCTGCGCTCCTTCTGGCTATCTCCTCGTTATAGGGTAACAGCCCACGTTTCCGAGCTTTCTGTGTATTCTCGCCTGTATGGCCTGCGACGTCGGTTCCTTTCTGCTCCCAGCCTTGTACGGCTTTACTGGTCCCTTCGGTTGTGGCAGGGCCTCCAGGCTTCTTAGGCCAAGTAATATACAGTCCATTGCGGACTGGTTCTTTGCTGGAGGATGTGGAATCCTCCCAGCCTCAGACACCAAAGTCTGGTAAAGTCAGTCTCTTATCTGCCAAGACAGGCTTGCTTCGCCTCTTGTCTCTGGCTTGTGGCTCTCCTCCTGCCACACTTCCTCTTAGGTGCAGTGCAACTGTCTGTCCCTGTTCTGCTCTGGGACAAGTCTCAATGCTGAGACAGGCCATCCAGTTCTCCCTAACCCTGCCCCCAGCACCAGCTTTTATAGGGGCAGCCTGCTCCCCCTATTGGCCTGAGACAGGAGGCATTGCATGCTAATGTTCCCCTGACTAGAGAACTTCCCCCTTGCTCTCAGACACAGCTTTAATTACACTTGTGGCATCCAGGCCAGGGTGACACACAAGCAGCCCCAGAGGCAGAAGAACCCATGCCAGCAGCCCAGGAGAGTCATCCCTCTGCTGACAGTGAGCCTGCCATGCCTGCGGTAAGCCAAAGAACCTGCGGACAGCTGCCTGCCCTACCTATGAACCTAGCTAGTAGCTGTACCCTCAATGGTAGTGGGGAAAGCCAGGTTGGTCCACCACCAGACAGTGGGTTAAGGAGATCAACCAGCAGCACTAGGGGACAAACACCAGCTCGCTGGAGGATATAAGTGCGAGATCTAAACGTACCATGTATATATTTAATATGTTTTTTACCTGTAACTAATAGTGTTTTCTCCAGTTTTTCTACATATATGGACTGACAGGTTATGAACTTTGGATAACCGAACTACCTTGTAAATAGTTGCACTTGGTGCCTCTTGCGAATACGGCCACGGAAGAAAAACCTGTCTGGCGTGGCCCCGAGTGGTCCAAAGTAGTTTGCTTCGCCTTGCAGCCACGCCCAGGGCCAACGCTTGGGGTTTGCTTTGGACATGTCCCCGCACCGGTTAAGACTTCGCCTTACTGGGTGAAACGGACACCCGGTCACAGACCACGCTGTGACCTAAAGAACTCAATATGTGGTGTTGTTTGTTGTTTTCTTCTCTGTTGTGTTTATGTTATAATTTATACCCGGTATTCGTGTTTCTTGTTAGTCCCGGAGTACTAAACTTTACTAGGGGGGAATGTGTCACCCCAGGCCTGGATGCCACAAACTTGTAAGGCTGTGTCTGAGAGCAGGAGGGAGGTTCTCTGGTCATGGACCATTAGCCTGCAGCACCTCCTGTCCCAGGCCAGTAGGGGGGGCAGGCTGCCCCTATAAAAGCTGGTACTGAGGGCAGGGTTAGGGAGACCAGGACCCACTTCTGAAGCATCCAGAAGGGTTCCCAGAAGAGAGGGACAGGTCAACGGCAGCTGAGGAGTCCATGAGGCTAAGGAGGAACAGCAAGCCAGGGACAGAGGCGACGAGAGTCGGTCCTGGCTGAGAGAGAACTACATACCGGACACTGGGATCCGAGGCTGTCAGGATTGCAAGTCCTGCAGCAGATCATCTACCTGCGAGGGATTTTAGGTCCCTTGGCCAAAGAAGCCTGGAAGCTCCGCCACACAGAGGGACCGGTACAGCACAGAGAAGCTATAGGTACCTAAGGCCCGAGTCGCAAGCCATACAGGCGTAGTACACGGCCAACTCAGGGACGTGGGCTATCATACCACTAAAGGGGGAGATAGTCAGCAAGGGCAGAGAGAGAACGGTAGGCCTACCCACTCACCCTGACCAGTGGAGCTCGCCCGAATGCCCTCAGACACCCAGGTCCATTCCTCCCTGTACTCCTGGTGGGTCTGTGATAAGATCTGCAGTAAAAGACCCTGGACTGCATTATTGGACTCTGTGTGATTACTGCTGCGCCTGCACCATCACCCCCAGCATCCTATTACACTGCTCTGAGGCTACACTCCTCCCGAGGGGAGTTGTACTATTCCCTGCTGCACCCCCAACACCAGCCTCAGCGGTCTGCCCCGCAGCGGCGGTCCTCCCTGACCGCAATCCACAGGTGGCGTAGTCGGACTTTCAAAACCTACAAATACACTGCCACAGCATTTGGTCTGACCACCCTGAGCCACGGGACCGGGTCGCCACTACTACTCCCAGCATTGCCCTGTTGTCTGGTTCCGAGAGCCCCACGGCCCAGGGGGCGAGTCACTACAAGTATGGATAGACGATACAATAAGCTCTATCGTAATATGTAGCAGCGAGTCAGCGGAATGTATTAATTCTAATATTGAGCAGAATTGATTTCAGCCTGTTGATTTTTCCCTCCAGAACAGTGGAGGGCTCCTCGGGAAAATAAATTGGCCATCCCTGGTATAACGTAATACTAAAATCTCACATTTTATGAGAGAAAACTGTATTTTATAACGATGCTTCCGTACATAAATCGAGAGAACTTCTTTTCATCAGACGACCCCTTTATCACCTATCCAAGGTGATCGGTGGTGTCCAACAGCTTAGAGCGGCACTGATGGGCAGAATGTGGCACTTTTATCACTTTTGGAATTGGGCAGCGGTGCACATGCTCAGTCTGACCTCCATTCTTGCCCTTTGGGGCTGCAGAGCGCTCTGCTTTTTCCAACAGCTCCATTGAGAATGAATGGATCAGTGGTCGGGCATCCAACCAGACGCTCCATTTTGTAACAGGGATAGAAATAGATGAGAAGATGCACTTAAATGTTTGGCCGCAGCAAGAGTGCATCGAGTGCCTGTGCTTGGTTTGAACAGTCATTCTGTGCTGACAGAGTCCCTTTAAGGCCTCAAACCTATTAGATAATTGTCAGCCCTACATTGTTTCTGGGCAGACAGTTACACAAGATTATGTCCCATTTCATGAAGATTGGCCTTTTACACGCCTGTTTTAGTGAAGGATTAGCTGGAAAAACCTGCGGCGCTGTTAAGCCTCTCCCCAAGAAGCTCCGCAAGGCTTCAAAATTTTGCCGGTGCTGGTCAAGACTGGTGGACACATGGGAAAATTTTGGCAAAGTTGAACAATCTGCATTGTGTGTAATATTTTATGATACAATAAATGATTAGAAAAATGCAAGTTTTATTAATGAGAAAAAAACTGAACTTTGCAGAATTTGTTGGCAACATAGAAATATGTAAAAAATATAAAAGTGTAAAAATTTTTTTACAATTTTTGATGCTTACATTAAAAACTTGAGCAATTCCCCAAAAAATCATTAGAGCCATGAAATCAATACATATACAGATGAAACCAGAAGTTTCCATCCACTATATAAAGAGACACATCTGCATGTTTTTCTCAATATCTGACATGAAATCAGAATAAATCTTTCCCGTTTTAGGTCAATTAGGATTACCATCATTTTTGATATTTTCCAAATGCCAGAATAATGAGAGAGAGAGAATGTTTTAAGGCATTTTTATTACTTACTGCAAAGTCTTAACATTATTCTAATCACTAATCAGTGTGTATATTTGTTCACTACACAATAGAATCCCATAATTTCTGCCTATTCACATCTTAGTATTATGTATGATCAGGTTAGAGTGTATGGCTGCTGAGCCCTAGCATTTATGGGCGCCTCCCCCTGACCTTGGCTGTTTCTGGCTCTTAGACCCTGCTGGCACGCACTGCCGTCATGTCCGTGACTGCACTGCCGGCTTGCGGGTCAAATGCCAGAAGCCGCAGAGTCACATGTGGGGCGGGCACAGAATGTCTCACGCCGTATACCAGCCAGAACACATACCGGAAAGTCAGGTGACACACTTTTTCTCTCCAGCACGGTTCATGATTGGATTAGGCTCCCTATATAACATCTGGCGTCCCCCTCCCTGGCACGACCCCTGAGGAAGTGTTGATGAAACGCGCGTCGGGGTGGAGCGACGCGTGCTTACCCTGCCTAGAAGCTGCCATTCTAACCAGGTATTTCTTTCTCATGATGTGTTGAGCTGTTTTGTCTATTTGTGGACAGTGCCACTATTACACTATAGTTATTCTATGGGACCGTACCCAGCTGCTTTTATGTACCCAGTCTCCCCTGATAGATATACTAACATTATTAACTGCTATATGCATTAGTTTCTTTGAGGCTGGGAACAATACGTTATATTTATCTAAGCACTTTTGCACTTTTTTTCTGGACAGTCGACTCTATATCATCATATGCACTGCCGCTTTACATTTTATAGGCGTATCTCAAACTCATCAGTGATAGTCTAGTGACCATTATAATAGCATATGCATTTCTTTCTTTCTATTTTTGCCACATGAGCGGTTATTCAGATTGAAATCTTTTGTAGTGCATTTGTATAGTCACATTATTTCAGTAATGGGGTAATATATGGTTATTACTCTTGCTGCGCAGATATAGGGTACAGCATTTGTTTGTCCCTCACATTTGAGGCCCCTGGTATTTTAATTATTGTTATTTTATGTTCTAATAAAATTATATTGTTAATATTATTTGAAGTGTTCATGTTTTTGTTTATCCTACCAGGGTTCTGGTTATAGCAGAATCAATTTTTGATATATATAAAGTCAAAAGTTTACATACATTTCATTAGTATTTGGTACCATCACCCTTAAACTGAATGACTTGGGTCAAACTTTTGGAATATCCTTCCACAAGCTTCTCACAATAGTTGGTCGGAATTTGGACCCATTCCTCCTGGCAAAACTGGTGTAACAGATCCAGGTTTGTAGGTCGCCTTGCTCACAGCAAGAGTGCCCATAAATTTTCAATATGATTGCAATCAGAGCTTTGTGATGGCCACGCCAAAACATTGACTTTGTTATTCTTAAGCCACTTTGTTCCCATTTTGTCAGTATGCTTCGGGTCATTGTCCATTTGGAAGACCCATTTCCGCCCAAGCTTTAACTTCCTGGCTGACGTCTTGAGATGTTGCTTCAGTATTGCCACATAATCTTCTTTTCTCATGGTGTCATCAATTTTGTGAAGTGAACCAGTTCCTCCTGCAGCAAATCAACCCCAGATCATGATGCTGCCACCCCCATGTTTCACAGTTGGGATGGTGTTCTTAGGCTTCCAAGCTTCTCCCTTTTTCCTCCAAACGTAGCGATGGTCATTATGCCAAAAAAGTTCAATTTTAGTTTCATCAGACCACAGTCATGTCTCCAAAAATTAAGGTCTTTGTTCCTGTGTGCATTTGCAAACATTAATTTGGCTTTTTTATGTTTCTTTTGGAGTAATGGCTTCTTCCTGGCAGAGTGGCCTTTCAGACCATGTTGATATAGTACTCCTTTCACTGTGGTTATTGACACAATCTTACCAGCTTCCGCCATCATCTTCACAAGGTCTCTTGCTTTTGTCCTTGGGTTGATATGCACATGTTGGACCAAAGCACGTTCATCTCTGGGAAACAGAACCCGTCTCCTTCCTGAGCGATAAGATGGCAGTACATTCCCATCTTGTTTGTACTTGTGTATAATTGTTTGTACAGATGACCGAGGCACCGTCAGGTATCTTGAAATTGTATCTAAGGATGAGCCAGACAATTCTCTTCCTGATATCTTCGCTGATTTCTTTAGACTTTCCCATGATACTACAGAAATAAGCAGTGTGTTTCAGGTGTGCATTAAAATACATCTACACGTGTGTCTCTAATTAACTCAGATGTTGCCAAAAAAACTATTAGAAGCTTCCAAACACATTACATCATCATATGGGCAGTCCAGAATTGTTTAAAGGCATAGTAATCTTAGTGTGTGTAGACTTTTGACTTTGCAGTAAGTAATAAAAATGACTTAAACATTCTCTCTCTCATTATTCTGCCATTTGGCAAATCTTAAAAATTATGGTAATCCTAATTGACCTAAAACGGGAAAGGTTTATTCTGATTTCATGTCAGATATTGAGAAAAACGTGCAGATGTGTCTTTTTATATAGTGTATGTAAACTTCTGGTTTCAACTGTGTGTGTGAGTGTGTATGTATATATGTATATATTACACATACAGTTATGGCCGAAAGTGTTCACTCCCTTGAAATTGTTTCAGAAAATGAAGTATTTCTCCCAATTATTGCAGTTACACATGTTTTGCTATACACACTTTATTTTCTTTGTGTGTATTGCAACAACACAAAAAAGCAGAAAAAAAGGCAAATTGGACATAATTTCACACACAGCCCCAAAAATGGTCTGGACAAAATTGTTGGCACCCTCTGTAGCGTCGGCGTCCCTGCCTCCTGCTAGGCAGGGACGCTGTTCCCCTCACCTCTCAGCTCCGTGCCCGGCGTCCTCCTCCCACTCTGCTGGCAGCGCGCGCTGCTTCCCGGCCACTGCGCTTAGGGCGCGCGCACTCCCACTCTCTTAAAGGGGCCGCGCGCGCCGTCCTAAGGAGTCCCCGGCCAATGGCCGGAGGACCTCACCATATATAAGGCACCTCCTCCAAAATGGAGGTGCCCGAGCATTGTTGTTGCAAAGCCTTCACTCTGCTTCAGCCCTCAGGTCCCGTTACCAGTTACCTGCCAGTCACCTGCCATATTCCTGCTTGATACCTGCCTGATATCCGCTTACCTGCTTGCAAGCCTGCGGTCCGACGGTCTGCCTTCCGACACCTGTCAGTCTGTCTATGGACCAGCCTGCCCGCTCACCTGGGAGCGCTCACCTGCTACCTGCCTGCTAGTCTACCTGGAGGCTCTGCCGTCACTTGCCGTGACCACCTGCCAGTCCAGAGACTCTTGCCCGCTCACCTGGGAGCGCTCACCTGCTACCTGCCTGCTAGCCTACCTGAAGGCTCTGCCGTCACTTGCCGTGACCACCTGCCAGTCCAGAGACTCTTGCCCGCTCACCTGGGAGCGCTCACCTGCTACCTGCCTGCTAGCCTACCTGGAGGCTCTGCCGTCACTTGCCGTGACCACCTGCCAGTCCAGAGACTCTTGCCCGCTCACCTGGGAGCGCTCACCTGCTACCTGCCTGCTAGCCTACCTGGAGGCTCTGCCGTCACTTGCCGTGACCACCTGCCTGTCCAGAGACTCTTGCCCGCTCACCTGGGAGCGCTCACCTGCTACCTGCCTGCTAGCCTACCTGGAGGCTCTGCCGTCACTTGCTGTGACCACCTGCCCGTCCAGAGACTCTTGCCCGCTCACCTGGGAGCGTCCACCTGCTACCTGTCTGCTAGTCTACCCAGAGACTGTCCCTGTGACTACCTGCCCTTCTACCCAGAGACTGTCCCTGTCACTTGCCGTGACTACCTGCCCTTCTACCCAGAGACTGTCCCTGTCACTTGCCGTGACTACCTGCCCGTCTTCCCTGGGAGCCACCCGCTTCCTTACAAGGACCGCCCCCTTGTATAGTTGCTCAGAGGTTCCGCCTCCCAGACCCGTTACAGTTTGCTCGGGCCATGGAACCCGGTGGCACCCAAGCTCCCTCGCTCTCGGACCTATGTCATGAACTGTCCCGTCAGATATCCCAACAGGAGTCCATCCTGAGTCATCTACGTAATGTCAACTCTCGCCTGGACACTCTGACTGCTCCATCAGCAACCACCACTAGTGTCATGACTCTCAGCCCGGCAGCGCCGCTGCCCATCAATACCATGGCATCCTGCCCCGGACCCCGGCTTTCTGCACCTCCACGCTTCGGAGGCGACCCCGCTCAAGCTCGGGGCTTCATAAACCAGTGCACCCTGCACTTTGAACTCCTGTCCCACCAGTTTATCTCCGACCGGGCCAAAGTAGCCTTCATCATGTCCCATCTCACGGGGGAGGCACTGGCTTGGCTAAATCCTCTATGAGAGAGAGGAGACCCCCTGGTGTCCAACCTGCCAGCCTTTCTCACGGCTTTCCGGAAAGTCTTCGACGAACCCAGACGGAAGACCTCATCCACATCATCTCTGCTATGCCTCCATCAAGGAAATCTCACCGTGGGCCAATATGCCATACGGTTCCGTACCCTTGCTTCGGAGCTGGCCTGGGATAACGACGCCCTGGTGTCTGTCTTTTGGGAGGGTCTGTCTGGCCGTATTAAAGCTGAACTTGCCGGTCGGGACATACCTACCACTCTCGACGACTTAATAACTCTTGCCACCCGGATTGACATCCGGTTCCAGGAACGCGCCAAAGAGGTCACCCGTGAGAGGAGGTTTCCACGTCTAGCCTCTACCTTTCAGAAACCTGTCACTTCTCCCGCTACTCCCCAGGCGCACTCACCCGAGCCTATGCAGGTCGACCAGACCAAGATGGTCAAAACTCGTCAAGAGTTACGCCGTGCCGAGGGGAGCTGCTTCTACTGTGGCAGTGAGAAGCACCGGATCCGTTCCTGCCCGGAGAGGTCGGGAAACGCCTGTGTCTAGGATCGCTCAGAGAGGTCGTCCTAGACAAGAGTAAACCCTCTCCATCTCTGTTGCTGTCGGTCTCTATCATCTGCGGGGAGAACCGTTATTTTGAACTAGCCCAACTTGACTCTGGAGCTGCCAGAAATCTCATTTCTCAGTCTCTGGTAGAGAAATACCGCATTCCCACCAAACCTCTAGCTGTACCCTTATCTGTCGCTGCCGTGAATGGGGGCCTCTTACCACATCCCATCCAACTCATCACCGAATCCATAACCCTGCAGGTGGGAATGCTGCACTCTGAGAGCATCTTCATTCATGTTCTACCTGGACTCTCTCACGCCCTCTTACTAGGCCTACCTTGGCTTCAGAGACATGCACCCGTGCTTGATTGGCAGACCGGAGAAGTCCTTCGCTGGGGACAGGACTGCCATAAGACTTGTTTAGTTCCCGTCCATCCTGTCCGTCCTTCTCCTACTCCAGCCAATCTACCTGGTCTTCCGGCTCCTTATTGGTCGTATGCGGACGTCTTTAATAAAAAGGAGGCAGAGACATTACCCCCTCATAGACCATACGACTGCCCAATCGACCTGATGCCCGGCGCTACTCCTCCCCGTGGGCGCATTTACCCTTTGTCCGCTGCTGATACCCGATCCATGTCAGAATATATTAAGGAGAATCTGGCCCGGGGATTCATCCGGAAATCTACTTTCCAGGCAGGAGCAGGTTTCTTCTTCGTCAAAAAGAAGGACGGCTCACGCTCACTCCGTCCCTGTATAGACTATAGAGGCCTTAACCAGATCACGGTGAAGAATAAATACCCCCTTCCGCTCATTCCGGAATTATTTGATCGTCTGAGGGGGTCTAGAATCTTCACCAAGCTGGACCTCTGTGGGGCGTATAACCTGGTCCGTATCCGTCAGGGGGATGAATGGAAGACGGCATTCAACACCCGGGACAGCCACTATGAATACCTGGTAATGCCCTTCGGTCTCTGTAACGCTCCCGCCGTCTTTCAAGAGTTGGTCAATGACATCTTCCGGGACCTTCTCTACTCCTGCGTAGTGGTGTACCTGGACGACATCTTGCTCTTCTCTCCGGATCTCCCCACACACCGGAGGGATGTTCGTCAGGTTCTGCTCAGGCTCAGGCAGAACCACCTCTACGCTAAATATGAGAAGTGCCTCTTTGAGCAGACCTCGCTTCCGTTTTTGGGCTTCATAATTTCTCAGACCGGCCTACGAATGGATCCTGAGAAACTGTCTGCCATCGAGAAGTGGCCTCGACCAGAGGGGTTGAAGGCTATTCAGCGGTTCCTGGGCTTCGCCAACTACTACCGCCTCTTCATACCGCACTTCTCTTCCCGGACTGCCCCAATCTCTGCGCTCACCCGTAAGGGCACTAATCCCAGAGAATGGCCGCCCGAAGCTGAGGAAGCCTTTCTTTCCTTAAAACAGGCTTTCTCTTCCGCCCCGGTGCTGCATCGCCCGGACGGCAACAAACAATTCTTCCTGGAAGTTGACGCCTCCTCCTCTGGAGCCGGAGCGGTACTTACCCAAAAATCGTCTTCCGGGAGAATGGTAACTTGCGGCTTCTTCTCCAAACTCTTCTCCTCTTCCGAGCGCAACTATTCTATAGGAGACCGAGAGTTATTGGCCATCAAGCTGGCATTGGAGGAGTGGCGTTACCTGCTCGATGGGGGCTCTTCACCCGGTAATAATTTACACGGACCACAAGAACTTGACTTACCTCCAGAGTGCCCAGAGACTTAACCCGCGCCAAGCCCGGTGGTCCTTGTTTTTTGCTCGCTTTGATTTTGTTCTTCATTTTCGCCCGGCTGACAAAAACATCAAAGCTGATGCCTTGTCCCGATCCTTCCAGGTGTCTGATCTTGAGGAGGAACCTAAACACATCATCGATCCCGCCAGAGTAATGCAGGTGGCCCCCGTGAGTCTAAATCGTCTCCCTCCCGGAAAGACGTTCGTAATGGTACCTGATCGGGAGAGGATCCTACACTGGGGTCACTCGTCTAAGCTTGCTGGCCATGCCGGTCAGAAAAAGACCCTCCAGCTTATCACCCGGCACTACTGGTGGCCTACCCTGCACAAGGAATTAATAGACTTTGTTTCTGCCTGTGTGTCCTGCGCCCGCAACAAGGTTCCGAGACACCTGCCAGCCGGTCGCCTCCTTCCTCTTCCAGTACCTGCTGCCCCCTGGCAGCATATAGCTATGGACTTCATAACAGATCTCCCTGTCTCTGCCGGTTGTACGGTCATTTGGGTGGTCGCTGACCGCTTTTCCAAAATGGCTCATTTCATTCCCCTGCCAGGCCTCCCGTCTGCACCCGAGCTGGCTAAAGACTTTATCCGCCACATCTTCCGTCTCCATGGCCTGCCCCTCCACATCGTGTCGGATCGTGGGGTTCAGTTCACCTCACGCTTCTGGAGAGCCACATGTAAGCTGCTAGACGTCACCCTGGACTTCTCCTCCGCATACCACCCACAGTCCAATGGTCAAGTGGAGCGGATCAATCAGATCCTGACCAGTTACCTCCGACACTTCGTTAATGCCCACCATTCAGACTGGGTGGATCTCCTGCCATGGGCCGAATTCTCTTACAATAATCACGAGAGCGAATCTTCCTCCAAATCCCCGTTTTTTGTAGTCTTCGGTCAGCATCCTCGGATCCCTTTTCCCGTCTCCACCTCGGTGGACAATCCGGCTGCGGAATCTCTCGTTAGCAAATTTTCCTCCATTTGGGAGAGTACCCGATCCGCACTCCTTCAGTCGTCCGAGCGGATGAAAAAACACGCTGACAAAAAACGCCTGGATCCTCCACAATTCCGTCCTGGAGATAAAGTCTGGCTCTCGTCCAAGTATGTCCGGCTCAAGATTCCTTCCTACAAGTTAGGGCCTCGGTTCATCGGCCCACTAGAAGTTATCAAACAAATCAACCCAGTGGCCTATGAATTGAAACTCCCGGCCAACTTGCGGATCCCTAACTCCTTCCATGTATCTCTCCTCAAACCCGTGGTACTTGACTCTTTTTCCAAGTCTACAGGTACGCCTCCTGCTCCGGTTTCCGCTGAAAACGAGTTTGAGGTAGAGAACATTCTGGCCACCAAAAGGGTAAGAGGAAAAACCTTTTTTCTGGTAGATTGGAAGGGGTTTGGTCCTGAGGAGAGAACGTGGGAGCCCCAGGAGAACATCCATGCCCCACTCATCCTTGATAAATTTCTGTCTGGCCTAAAAAAGGGGGGGCCTAAAGGGGGGGGGTACTGTAGCGTCGGCTTCCCTGCCTCCTGCTAGGCAGGGACGCTGTTCCCCTCACCTCTCCGCTCCGTGCCCGGCGTCCTCCTCCCGCTCTGCTGGCAGCGCGCACTGCTTCCCGGCCACTGTGCTTAGGGCCGGAGGACCTCACCATATATAAGGCACCTCCTACAAAATGGAGGTGCCCGAGCATTGTTGCTGCAAAGCCTTCACTCTGCTTCAGCCCTCAGGTCCCGTTACCAGTTACCTGCCAGTCACCTGCCAGATTCCTGCTTGATACCTGCCTGATATCCGCTTACCTGCTTGCAAGCCTGCGGTCCGACGGTCTGCCTTCCGACACCTGTCAGTCTGTCTATGGACCAGCCTGCCCACTCACCTGGGAGCGCTCACCTGCTACCTGCCTGCTAGTCTACCTGGAGGCTCTGCCGTCACTTGCCGTGACCACCTGCCAGTCCAGAGACTCTTGCCCGCTCACCTGGGAGCGCTCATCTGCTACCTGCCTGCTAGCCTACCTGGAGGCTCTGCCGTCACTTGCCGTGACCACCTGCCAGTCCAGAGACTCTTGCCCGCTCACCTGGGAGCGCTCACCTGCTACCTGCCTGCTAGCCTACCTGGAGGCTCTGCCGTCACTTGCCGTGACCACCTGCCAGTCCAGAGACTCTTGCCCGCTCACCTGGGAGCGCTCACCTGCTACCTGCCTGCTAGCCTACCTGGAGGCTCTGCCGTCACTTGCCGTGACCACCTGAGAGTCCAGAGACTCTTGCCCGCTCACCTGGGAGCGCTCATCTGCTACCTGCCTGCTAGCCTACCTGGAGGCTCTGCCGTCACTTGCCGTGACCAACTGCCAGTCCAGAGACTCTTGCCCGCTCACCTGGGAGCGCTCACCTGCTACCTGCCTGCTAGCCTACCTGGAGGCTCTGCCGTCGCTTGCTGTGACCACCTGCCCGTCCAGAGACTCTTGCCCGCTCACCTGGGAGCGTCCACCTGCTACCTGTCTGCTAGTCTACCCAGAGACTGTCCCTGTGACTACCTGCCCTTCTACCCAGAGACTGTCCCTGTCACTTGCCGTGACTACCTGCCCTTCTACCCAGAGACTGTCCCTGTCACTTGCCGTGACTACCTGCCCGTCTTCCCTGGGAGCCACCCGCTTCCTTACAAGGACCGCCCCCTTGTATAGCTGCTCAGAGGTTCCGCCTCCCAGACCCGTTACACGCTCAAATTTAATATTTGGTTGCTCACCCTTTGGAATAAAATAACTGCAATCAATCGCTTCCTATAACCATCAACAAGCTTCTTACACCTCTCAGCTGGAATTTTGACCACTCTTCTTTTGTAAACTGCTCCATGTCTCTCATAGTTGCTGCTACTTCATACCTCTCCAGCGCTATGTTTCCATCCATTTCTGCGGGCTTCTTGAAGTATGTTTGGGGTCATTCTCCGGGAAGAACCATGACCTAGGACGCAAACCCTGCTTTCTGACACTGGGCACTACATTGCGACCCAAAATCCTTTGGTAATCTTCAGATTTCATGATGCCTTGCACACAGTCAAGGCACCCAGTGCAAGAGGCAGCAAAACAACCACAAAACATCTTTGAACTTCCACCATATTTGACTGTAGGTAGTGTGTTCTTTTCTTTGTAGGCATTATTCCATTTTCAGTAAACAGTAGAATGATGTGCTTTACCAAAAAGCTCTGTCTTGGTCTCATCTGTCCAAAAGATGCGTTCCCAGAAGGATTTTGGCTTGCATACATTTTGGCACACTTTAGTGTAGCTTTTTATGTCTCTGTGTCAGCAGTGGGTTCTCTTGGGTCTCCTGCCATAGCGCTTATTTGCACTAACACTGATGCACCCTGAGCTTGCAGGACAACTTTGAATTTCTTTGGAACTTGATTGGCACTGCTTATCCATCATCCGGACTATCCTGCATTGCAACCTTTCATCAATTTTTCTCTTCCATCCACGTCCAGGGAGATTAGCTACAGTGCCATGACTTGTAAACTTCTTAATTATGTTGCGCACCGTGGACAAAGGGACATCAAGATCTCTGGAGATGGAATTGTAACTTTGAGATTGTTGATATTTTTCAACAATTTTGGTTCTCAAATACTCAGACAGTTCTCTTCTCTGTTCTCTGTTCTCTGTTCTCCATGCTTAGTGTGGCACACACAGACACAATGCAAAGATTGAGTCAACTTCTCCACTTTTTTTCTGGTTTCAGGTGTGATTTTCATATTGCCCACACCTGTTACTTGCCACAGGTTAGTTTGAATGAGCATCACATGCTTGAAACAAAGTTGTTCACCCACAATTTTGGAAAGGTGCTATCAATTTTGTCCGGCCCATTTTTGGGGTTTTGTATGAAATGATGTCCAATTTGCCTTTTTTCCTTTTGTTTGTTTTTTTCTTTTGTTCCAATGCACACAAAGAATATTAAACATGTGTATAACAAAACATGTGTAATTGCAATAATTTTCTGGGAGAAATACTTCATTTTCTGGAACAATTTCAAGATTGCCAACACTTTCGGCCGTGGCTGAATATAGGAGCTGCGTACAGGCGGCACCTGGGGCCCCTGATACCATTACTATGTGGCCCTTACACCTCATATATAGTAGCTGAGAACAGGCGGCTGCTGGGGCCCCTGATACCATTCCTATGTGGCCTTTACACCTGATATACAGTGGTGGCCAAAAGTATTGGCACCCCTGCAATTCTGTCAGATAATACTCAGTTTCTTCCTGAAAATGATTGCAATCACAAATTCTTTGGTATTATTATCTTCATTTAATTTTCTTGCAAAGAAAAAACACAAAAGAGAATGAAGCAAAAATCAAATCATTGATCATTTCACACAAAACTCCAAAAATGGGCCAGACAAAAGTATTGGCACCCTCAGCCTAATACTTGGTTGCAGAACCTTTAGCCAAAATAACTGCGAACAACCGCTTCCGGTAACCATCAATGAGTTTCTTACAATGCTCTGCTGGAATTGTAGACCATTCTTCTTTAGCAAACTGCTCCAGGTCGCTGATATTTGACGGGTGCCTTCTCCAAACTGCCATTTTGAGATCTCTCCACAGGTGTTCTATGGGATTCAGGTCTGGACTCATTGCTGGCCACCTTAGAAGTCTCCAGTGCTTTCTCTCAAACCATTTTATAGTGCTTTTGGAAGTGTGTTTTGGGTCATTGTCCTGCTGGAAGACCCATGACCTCTGAGGGAGACCCAGCTTTCTCACACTGGGCCCTACATTATGCTGCAAAATTTGTTGGTAGTCTTCAGACTTCATAATGCCATGCACACGGTCAAGCAGTTCAGTGCCAGAGGCAGAAAAGCAACCCCAAAACATCAGGGAACCTCCGCCATGTTTGACTGTAGGGACCGTGTTCTTTTCTTTGAATGCCTCTTTTTTTTCCCTGTACACTCTATGTTGATGCTTTTTCCCAAAAAGCTCTACTTTTGTCTCATCTGACCAGAGAACATTCTTCCAAAACATTTTAGGCTTTCTCAGGTAAGTTTTGGCAAACACCAACCTGCCTTTTTTATGTCTCTGGGTAAGAAGTGGGGTCTTCCTGGGTATCCTACCATACAGTCCCTTTTCATTCAGACGCCGACGGATAGTACGGGTTGACACTGTTGTACCCTCGGATTGCAGGGCAGCTTCAACTTGTTTGGATGTTAGTCGAGGTTCTTTATCCACCATCCACACAATCTTGCGTTGAAATCTCTTGTCAATTTTTCTTTTCCGTCCACATCTAGGGAGGTTAGCCACAGTGCCATGGGCTTTACACTTCTTGATGACACTGCGCACGGAAGACATAGCAACATTCAGGTCTTTGGAGGTGGACTTGTAGCCTTGAGATTGCTCATGCTTCCTCACAATTTGGTTTCTCAAGTCCTCAGACAGTTCTTTGGTCTTCTTTCTTTTCTCCATGCTCAATGTGGTACACACAAGGACACAGGACAGAGGCTGAGTCAACTTTAATCTGTTAGAACCCTCCTGTCAGTTTTTGCTATCTTGTGTTTTGCGGTCACATGACTAGCTGCCTATATATTCCAGCTCCGCCCTTCTGGCTTTGCTGGACTTCAGTGTTTTTTGCCTGTCTCTCTAGCCAGGTGCTTCGGTGCCTATCTCTGTCTAGTTTGCTTGGTCCTCTGGACCTCTAGTACTTTTTGTTCAGTTTGTATTTTTGCTCTGCAACAACTTCTGTTAGGAGGTGTCCATTTTTTGTCCCAGTCCTTAGTTCTTTTAGGGACCCCTCCCTTTATTCTATAGGTCTCTGTTCAGACTAGCCGAGGACGAAGGCGGGTCTGTTCACAAGGAACAGGCTGCCCGCTACATCGTAGGGATTCAGCTTAGTCTTACTGTAGGGACAGCATTTCCCTTTCTTTCCTTAGTTTATGTTGCAGATCATAACATAATCCATGTTAAATGGCTGCAAGTGTGATTTAGTTATTGCTAATTGTATCCAATTTGGCTTTAGGACAATTCTTTTTGTGTTTTTTCATTGAAGACAAATTAAATGAAGATAATAAGACCAAAGAATTTGTGATTGCAATCATTTTCAGGAAGAAACTGAGTATTATCTGACAGAATTGCA